>NC_086117.1:42736490-44189555 GCF_963921235.1 Mobula hypostoma | reverse complement strand
GTGAAGTACTCAGTAATACAGGGGCTGGAGTAGAGTAGGAGTGGAGACAGGAGCACATGGGGCATGAAAACAAACAAGAGCACATGGCAATACAAAACCACAGAATGACGGCTACGGGGAAACACACTGTTACGTACCCCGTAACTGGGTTGCCAAACCAGCAGAAATGGATCACTCAGTTGGAGTCTGGAGTACTAGAACTAAGAAAGTTTTATTAAAGAAACAAGCAACACAGTAATCGAAAGGATAATAAATGCAACAATTCAACAATGATAACCATACATGTGCACAGAATTAAGATAACAGCATCAATCAAGCTCTATCGTTGTCTAGGGGTAAATGACCAATTTCAAAATGACTCAAAGTTCAGTTCGCAGTAATCGTTGCCATGGCGATGGACAAGGTGGGGGAAGAGAGACAGAGAGAACAACTCATCATTCAGCACAGCTTCACTCACAGACCAGCGAGAATGCTCACGAGCAACTTTTGGGCGGGTCCTTGGTGATGTCACCTGAGGTCACCGACTGTGACCCCTCCTCCAGATGCGGTCGATCCTCTGCAGTGAACCCGGCACCCAGGCAAGGGCGGACACACACCGGGTTCCCGCTGATCGTCAACCTCTCCACCCTGTGCGTTGTCCGGTACTTCTCACCACTCGTGAGAGGCGCACCGCTTCCAGGGTCTCGTTACCTCGGGTGGCGTGTGTGTCGTCTTAGCGAACCTGTCCCTTTTTATCCCCCTGCTGGGGTATCGCCTGTCCATCACTTCAAACAGTTCAGGGTTCAAAGGGGGGAGCCGCTCCAGACAGCTCTCCCTCCCACATCCCTTCATTACACATCTCCAGACGCTGCTCCATTGTTCCTTATCTCTCCTTCCCCTGAGGGCAGGTGGCAGACCAACTGCTGATGCCACTGATGCTAGCCCAGGCCAGCAAACATCTTAATTTTATGTGTATTCTCGTAACACTTCCCCCCTTTAAGGATTTTTACCGGGAGGTAAAAATTACAAACATGACTACATTATCTGATACATACACAATATACATCTTTAACAGTTATTTAGCTAATACAGAGAATTTGAAGCTGTCAACACCTTGACAGACAGTCATCACATTTTCTGTTCCTTTTACACGTGTTATTAACAATCCCTTAGACCAGGCTCCAACTCAGCAAACTTCATAGTGGCCAAAAACACTGATGAATTGCGACCAATGTAACCTCTCATTTGGTTTTGTCCCGGACCACAACAACAAGGGTCGTCCCATTCCGACTCAATTTTCTCTCGCAAGGGCTTAGTAGGAGGGGGACGGGTATTGACCGCAGAGTTATTGCAAAACTTCCTGCAGTACCCCACCATCTCCAAAAGCCTTCTGAGGGCCCTCTTGTCTGTCGGGGTTGGGAGGTCAGCGATAGCCTGCACTGTAGCTTGCATCACTGCCAGCTGCCCCTGTGTCACCACAATTCCCAGGTAAGTGACATTCGTGTGGCCGAATTCATTTTTTCCAAGGGTCACTATCAAGCTGGCTTCAGACAGCCGTGTTAAATTGCCAATACACACCTCTGTGTTCATCAGCCCTTTAGTCATTGAATTACTCGAAAAATATGGGTGTTGTTTGCTTGGCTGCCCTATTGTAACCACAATCACCCAACGTCCCAGTTCTTTGCATTTCCTCGGGACAATCAAACACATAGGTGCGAGTCGTTTAATTACTCCTTCGGGGATTAAGGGAGAGACCTTATCAGTAGACCTGGCCAAAAGAATAGCCTTCTCCCATCTGACCGATCCCATCCTAATCTTTTCAAAATGGTTTTTTCCTCTTATCAGGGGGCCCCTAGCTTCATTGATTTCCACGCTAACACCGACTAGGTTTGTTAGCATATCAAAAGCCGGTGACCGTCTCAGTTCGCGTCGGTCATGATCAATAACATTTTTCCCCCTGGGCAGCCGGTAACTCTCTTTCATGATTCCACCAACTGTTTCCTCCAGCACCGCAAAATGTCCACCGGGGGGTACCTCGTGGGCCATGTTAAAAACCTCATCCCCATAACTCTTTTGCACCACCCCCCACTCCTCATCTGCGGATGCTGTACTTGATTTCCCTTTCTTCCTTAGCACTTCCTCATCCGAACAATAGCTTGTCAAGGCTGTGTCAGAGAGAGCGGTCTCGGCAAAAACCATCAGCCCCTCGTCTCGCTCCTGCGTCTGCACAACTTCTTTCCTGGCTACTGCTACGTCCGTCCCAGCTCCCTCACTACCTCTTATCTCACTACACCCTGTCTCATACAAGGTTGGCAGAAACGTTTCAGCCAAATTTACCACCACAGCTAAATTCACTACCGCAGCCCTATGATAAACCTGTGAGTCCATGGGCGGGGCCTCACTGTTGGCAGGCTGACCCGTCAATCTCACGACTGGGAACACAATTCCTCCGGCGATGTCATTACCGAGCAAGACTTCCACGTCTTTCATCGGTAATTCGGACCTCACCCCGATCGTGACTAGTCCAGAGACCAGGTTGCTCTGTAAATGTATCTGGTGCAAAGGGACTGACTCTGTCCCTTCCCCAACACCTTTGACCTCTACCTCCCCAGTCTGGGTCTCTGAGCTAAACTCTAATACACTCTTCAATATCAATGACTGACACGCTCCCGTGTCTCTCCAGATCCCGCACTGGAACTGGTTTTAACCCCTCCTTCACTGACACCAGTCCGGCCGAGATAAACCTCTCGCGCCCTTCCTGGACTTTTTCAGACCTGTCCTTCCCTAGCGGTTCGCTTAACAGCTCAATACAGCCATTCAAAATTTCCGCTTTTCCTTTCCCCGTCTCCTTCCTTGGGGCAAAGAACCTGGACGCAAAGTGTCCGACTTTCCCACAATTATAACAGACAACCCCAGGAGACTTCCGACCAGACTGCTCCCGGTCTACCTTATCCTTTTCACTAGTCCCCAGCTTACTTTCTGACTTTTCCGGCGGACTCTCCCCGCCGTCCTGACTACCCTTCTGGTAGCCTTTACTCGGGGCAACCTTCATTTTATGCGTCAACGCATACTCATCCGCTAACTTAGCATTTGCGGCTAACGTGGCTGCCTCTTTCTCATCGAGGTAGGGTCTCATACCCTCAGGGACACAACCTTTAAACTGCTCAATCAGAATCAGCTGCAGCAGTCTGTCATAATCCCCCTCTACCCCTTTCGAGGCGCACCAACGCTCACAATATGTTTGCATCTCGCGAGCAAACTCCAAATACGTGCGGTCCCACCGCTTCCTCGCATTCCGGAACCTCTGCCGGTATGCCTCCGGGACCAACTCATAAATCCTGAGGATGGCCTCCTTCACCACCTCATACTTCTGGGCATCTTCCGCGGATAAAGCGGAGTAAGCTTGTTGGGCTTTCCCTTTCAGTACACTCTGAAGTAAGACAACCCACTTATCCCTCGGCCAGTCCTGACTTATAGCTACTTTTTCGAAGTGGAGAAAGTACCGATCCACATCGGTATCGTCAAATGGGGGAACCAGCCTAACCTCCTGGGTCGCCCGGAACCCTCCACCTTGGTTCGGCACGAGCCCCTGCTCGGCTCTTATCTTTAACTTCTCCAGCTCAAATTCCCTTTCCCTCTGTTTCTCCTCTCTCTCCAACTGCCTGTCCCTCTCTCTCTCTTCTCTCTCCAACTGTCTTTCTCTCTCTTGCCTTTCTACCTCTTTCTCTCTCTCCCGCCTTTCTAACTCTTTCTCTCTCTCCCGCCTTTCTAACTCTCTCTCTTTCTCCTGCCTTTCTAACTCTCTCTCTTTCTCCCGCCTTTCTAACTCTCTCTCTTTCTCCTGCCTTTCTAACTCTCTCTCTTTCTCCCGCCTTTCTAACTCTCTCTCCTGCCTTTCTAACTCTCTCTCTTTCTCCTGCCTTTCTAACTATCTCTCTTTCTCCCGCCTTTCTAACTCTCTCTCCTGCCTTTCTAACTCTCTCTCTTTCTCCTGCCTTTCTAACTCTCTCTCTTTCTCCCGCCTTTCTAACTCTCTCTCCTGCCTTTCTAACTGCTTCTCTTCGTGTTCTAACTGCCGTACCCGGAACTCGTGCTCGAGTCTCAGTTTTTCAAGCTGTACCTGTACCGCGTCTCCAGCAGGTTTTTCAATAGACACCACCCCCAGCTCACCTTGGGGAAACACACCTTTAGATACATAGTGCTCTACAATAGCTCTGTGTATCTCCTCTCTCCTCATTGTCGACTTCACCTTGGCAAGATTCACCCGTTTGGCCACAGCTATCAATTCCGATTTCCTGGCATCCTCTAATGCCTCCAAGGTCGGCGCCTTTATAAATTCCTCAACCTCCATTTCTGCTGTTTGTCTTTTCTTTCTTTCGGGAATTTTAACCCAATCAATTTACTCCGTCCCAAATTTAGCGTTCAAAATCGCGGACGAGAACCCCACTTATGTTACGTACCCCGTAACTGGGTTGCCAAACCAGCAGAAATGGATCACTCAGTTGGAGTCTGGAGTACTAGAACTAAGAAAGTTTTATTAAAGAAACAAGCAACACAGTAATCGAAAGGATAATAAATGCAACAATTCAACAATGATAACCATACATGTGCACAGAATTAAGATAACAGCATCAATCAAGCTCTATCGTTGTCTAGGGGTAAATGACCAATTTCAAAATGACTCAAAGTTCAGTTCGCAGTAATCGTTGCCATGGCGATGGACAAGGTGGGGGAAGAGAGACAGAGAGAACAACTCATCATTCAGCACAGCTTCACTCACAGACCAGCGAGAATGCTCACGAGCAACTTTTGGGCGGGTCCTTGGTGATGTCACCTGAGGTCACCGACTGTGACCCCTCCTCCAGATGCGGTCGATCCTCTGCAGTGAACCCGGCACCCAGGCAAGGGCGGACACACACCGGGTTCCCGCTGATCGTACCTTTCCACCCTGTGCGTTGTCCGATACTTCTCACCACTCGTGAGAGGCGCACCGCTTCCAGGGTCTCGTTACCTCGGGTGGCGTGTGTGTCGTCTTAGCGAACCTGTCCCTTTTTATCCCCCTGCTGGGGTATCGCCTGTCCATCACTTCAAACAGTTCAGGGTTCAAAGGGGGGAGCCGCTCCAGACAGCTCTCCCTCCCACATCCCTTCATTACACATCTCCAGACGCTGCTCCATTGTTCCTTATCTCTCCTTCCCCTGAGGGCAGGTGGCAGACCAACTGCTGATGCCACTGATGCTAGCCCAGGCCAGCAAACATCTTAATTTTATGTGTATTCTCGTAACAACACAAAAAGACAAAGTTCAACTGGAGGTACTGACAGTTCTTTGGATTCTTGGTAATAATCAATCGAGATAATGTCACACCTCAACTCTCCCCACATAATGTAAAAGCTTTTATTGTTCTTCCTTTTCTTATGTCAATTTCTGTTATTCAAATAAACAGAGCACCACATCTGGGAGAGTCAGAAGAATATGAACAGACTCAAGAGTGTAGTGCTGCTGAGCGGAGAGGGGGAAATTGGTGATTTAAATAATCTCAGGTTCACCACAGCTTCAGACACACGAGGTGAAATCATAGAAGTTTGTCTCACACTGAGACCACCTCTGGATCAGTTCCAGCACGTCTCCCTTTCCTCTCCCAGTGTTTCTCACTTTTCCCCAGACTTATTTTCAGGTTCCCACTTCACCACAGGTTCTCTCCATAAACCCTCGTGCCCACCTCTGGAATGCAGTAAACTCTCAGTCAATATCTGTTTGCTGCCCTGACCTTGATCCTGACATCACTGACAGCTCGTCATACTTCAGGGAAGCAGTTTCTTTGCTCAGAACCAGGCTTTTCACCCCACATTTGTGGATCGGTCTGTGTATCCACTGTGATGTATCCCTTCTTGCTCCAGTCTGTGATCCAATAGGACCCAACTTCACCAGCTCTGCTTCCTCCCCCATCCCCTGTCGACCCACATTCACACTGCACCAGGCCACAGAGAACACTGGGACTAGTGTGACCCAGGACCAAACTTCAAACCCCAGTCATCAGAACCTCATATACTGTAAATATTGAACAGTTTAGGCAATATCAAAAGTGGGAGAGAAATGTAATGATTCTGATTTACCAGATCTTCAAGACTCTTACCAGCTCTTCAAATACCAGATCCTTTCAGCTCCAGGACCAAGTATTTCAACCCAAACAAAATCAGAAACTCCAACCACTTCTTCATCATCTCAGATGAAATTATTCCTGATTGAACCCTGTGCTTTTCTCTGGAGAGCCACTTCCTCCACTTGATGAAATTCTGTTTTCCCAACTCCTGTCCTATATATTCTCTTGTATTTTTGTACAATACTGGAAGACTATTGGACCCAAAGTGTAACTGCTGGCTGTCTCGGTAATCACATTACACCCATTTCACTGCAACGTAATCACTCTCTCTCAATGTCCAGCAATTCACCCCAGATTATCCTCCTTACCACTTACACCAGGGCTGATTTACAGGAACCAATTAACCTCCCAGCATGCACTTCTCTGGGACGTGGGAGGACACCAGATTACCTGGAGTAAACCACAGAGTCACTGGGAGACAGTACAAACCCACACAGATAGCACCATGGGTCAGGATCGAACCCGTCTCTCTGGAGTTGTGAGATTAAAGAACTAATGTCAGTCACTGAAACCATCACTGCTTCCTGTTGTGTGACATTCATTTGCATGAGATTTTATACTCTATGTTGGGATTCAGCTCCCTGTGGGCTTCATCCACACTGCTCCCACAGCCTCTGACAGATTTCATTTCCAATACATTCCTCAGCCAGCAACTCGGACCTCTGATCAGAATGAATCCTCTCCCAACCCGCTCCGTCCACCCTGTTGGCTTTGGTGACAGACCTGGAAGAGCCTGTCTCCCCAATCCTGCTTCTCTATTTTCCCTCCACCTATCAAACCCTCTCATTTGTGAACATTTCCCATCCTCTCTCTGCTCACTCCTCCTACTCTGCCCCTCGGTGCCTCTGTGACTCTCTCTGATACCCTGCAACATGTGACACCAGTGGTTCTGTGTCAACGCCCACTGTTCACACTTATCTTTTGATAGTTGCTATTATATTAGTTTGAAGCTTTTCTAGTGATTTTTCATACTTACTTTGAGATGACTCATCCAGTCTACAATCGTTCTTTACTCTAACTCAGTTGCCCCTGCTCTCTGAGTAGACTTGGCTTCACCTTCAAAACGATTGGAGTCTGTTTTCCTTTCACTATCTAATATCACCTCTGGTTGTCTACTGCATTCCCACTACGTATACCGAGGTGTAGTCTGAGTGGTTCTGACATCTCTTAATCAACTCCTCTTGGGAGGTTTCTATAACGTAAGTCATGCCACATTCTAATTTCCTTATCTTCTATGTTTATACAGTATTGAATGGATTCATAGGGCCGCCATTTACAATTTCCTCTTCATGTCTTTCCACCGTACCCATACTAATGTTTGACTGTACTTCAGCTTGATTCTTTCCTTCTTTCCTTCTCCTTTGCAGGGATCTTTTACTAGGTGTAGGTTGTAGATAGAGATCGGACTCTGGGTCAATATGTACTCCCTGCCCTAGAGGTAAATGATGGATCTGATGGAGAATCTTCACTGGACCATTTCCATCTTCTGGTTTCAATCAAAAAAAACTGGCAAATTTGCCATCTGACTCTCCTCTGCATAAGATATAGAAGCCAAGCAGCCCGCCAGTTTATGTTTTCCTTGTAGTACTAATTTTCTTACCAGAGCTGTATCTCCAGGCATCCGTTGAGAAAATTCAATCTTTTTATTCCACCCAGTTCTGTGGCCAAAGAGCAGACACTGTTCTATGTTCAATGTTGAATGTTGTAAGGAAGGAAGCTGGATCAGTTCGATCCTGAGAGTGACGTCAGTTGCATCTTGTTCATTCAGGCTGTGGGGAGGGAGATGCGCGGGGTGCCTGGACCCCACTGAATGGGTGAGAGGCTGAGCTGTCTCCTCCTGGTCCAGTTGTGATCTTTGGTCTGGGCAGAATACGAAATCTTCAGCTGTGTCAGTTTTGTTTCTTGATACGAGGAGACACAGAGCAATATCAGCATTTCGTCTCCATCCCAAAATGCCCCTGAACTGATCCCCGCTCTGGGGGAAGAGGGCTTGTTAAGAGTGGAACACACTGCTGTTCTTGGGCATACACTGTGGTATTCTATTTAAAGACTCTGCCAAAGGAAGAATGAAATGTGGGATTATCTATTTTCTGATGTCAGCGTGGCACTAAATTTGCTTCGTTACTGTGCAAACCCCAGTGCTCAGTGGCAAATAGTGACCCTGTAGCAAGTACAGATCTCTGAACACTAACGTGGGTCGCCTCACATTTTCCCTCGTTTCATCGGCCAACAGACGAACAGCTGCAGAGACGTGGAGGCGTATTGGATTTTTTAAGAGAGTCAGAAAAAAATCAGTAAGTATTTCATAGAAACATAGAAACATAGAAAATAGGTGCAGGAGTAGGCCATTCGGCCCTTCAGCCTGCACCGCCATTTATTATGATCATGGCTGATCATCCAACTCAGAACCCTGCCCCAGCCTTCCCTCCATACCCCCTGATCCCCGTAGCCACAAGGGCCATATCTAACTCCCTCTTAAATATAGCCAATGAACTGGCCTCAACTGTTTCCTGTGGCAGAGAATTCCACAGATTCACCACTCTCTGTGTGAAGAAGTTTTTCCTAATCTCGGTCCTAAAAGGCTTCCCCTTTATCCTCAAACTGTGACCCCTTGTTCTGGACTTCCCCAAGATCAGGAACAATCTTCCTGCATCTAGCCTGTCCAATCCCTTTCGGATTTTATACATTCCAATCAGATCCCCCCTCAATCTTCTAAATTCCAACGAGTACAAGCCCAGTTCATGCAGTCTTTCTTCATATGAAAGTCCTGCCATCCCAGGAATCAATCTGGTGAACCTTCTTTGTACTCGTTCTATGGCAAGGATGTCTTTCCTCAGATTAGGGGACCAAAACTGCACACAATACTCCAGGTGTGGTCTCACCAAGGCCTTGTACAACTGCAGTAGTACTTCCCTGCTCCTGTACTCAAATCCTCTCGCTATAAATGCCAGAATACCATTCGCCTTTTTCACCGCCTGCTGTACCTGCGTGCCCACTTTCAATGACTGGTGTATAATGACACCCAGGTCTCGTTGCACCTCCCCTTTTCCTAATCGGTCACCATTCAGATAATAATCTGTTTTCCTATTTTTGCCACCAAAGTGGAGAACTTCACATTTATCCACATTAAATTGCATATGCCATGAACTTGCCCACTCACCCAACCTATCCAAGTCACTCTGCATCCTCCTCACAGTTAACACTGCCACCCAGCTTGGTGTCATCCGCAAACTTCGAGATGCTGCATTTAATTCCCTCATCCAAGTCATTAATATATATTGTAAACAACTGGGGTCCCAGCACTGAGCCTTGCGGCACCCCACGAGTCACCGCCTGCCATTCTGAAAAGGTCCCATTTATTCCCACTCTTTGCTTCCTGTCTGCTAACCAATTCTCCATCCACATCAATACCTTACCCCCAATAACGTGTGCTTTAAGTTTGCACACTAATCTCCTGTGTGGGACCTTGTCAAAAGCCTTTTGAAAATCCAAATATACCACATCCACTGGTTCTCCCCTATCCACTCTACTAGTTACCTCCTCAAAAAATTCTATGAGATTCGTCAGACATGATTTTCCTTTCACAAATCCATGCTGACTTTGTCAGATGATTTCACCGCTTTCCAAATGTGCTGTTATCAGATCTTTGATAACTGACTCCAGCAGTTTCCCCACCACCGACGTTAGGCTAACCGGTCTATAATTCCCCAGTTTCTCTCTCCCTCCTTTTTTAAAAAGTGGGGTTACATTAGCCACCGTCCAATCCTCAGGAACTAGTCCAGAATCTAACGAGTTTTCAAAAATTATCACTAATGCATCCACTATTTCTTGGGCTACTTCCTTAAGCACTCTAGGATGCAGACCATCTGGCCCTGGGGATTTATCTGCCTTCAATCCCTTCAATTTACCTAACACCACTTCCCTACTAACATGTATTTCGCTCAGTTCCTCCATCTCACTGGACCCTCTGTCCCCTACTATTTCGGGAAGATTATTTATGTCCTCCTTAGTGAAGACAGAACCAAAGTAATTATTCAATTGGTCTGCCATGTCCTTGCTCCCCATAATCAATTCACCTGTTTCTGTCTGTAGGGAACCTACATTTGTCTTTACCAGTCTTTTCCTTTTTACATATCTATAAAAGCGTTTACAGTCAGTTTTTATGTTCCATGCCAGTTTTCTCTCATAATCTTTTTTCCCCTTCCTAATTAAGCCCTTTGTCCTCCTCTGCTGAACTCTGAATTTCTTCCAGTCCTCAGGTGAGCCACTTTCTCTGGCTAATTTGTATGCTTCTTCTTTGGAATTGATACTGTCCCTAATTTCCCTTGTCAGCCACGGATGCACTACCTTCCTTGATTTATTCTTTTGCCAAACTGGGATGAACAATTGTTGTAGTTCATCCATGCAACCTTTAAATGCTTGCCATTGCATATCCACCGTCAACACCTTTAAGAGTCATTTGCCAGTCTATCTTAGCTAATTCACGTCTCATACCTTCAAAGTTCCCCCTCTTTAAGTTCAGAACCTTTGTTTCTGATTTAACTATGTCACTCTCCATCTTAATGAAGAATTCCACCATATTATGGTCACTCTTACCCAAGGGGCCTCTCACGACAAGATTGCTAATTAACCCTTCCTCATTGCTCTCTAGTTGGTTCCTCGACATGTTGGTTCAAAAAACCATCCCTCATACATTCCAAGAAATCCTCTTCCTCAGCACCTTTACCAATTTGGTTCACCCAATCTACATGTAGATTGAAGTCACCCATTATAACTGCTGTTCCTTGATTGCACACATTTCTAATTTCCTGTTTAATACCATCTCCGACCTCACTACTACAGTTAGGTGGCCTGTACACAACTCCCACCAGCGTCTTCTGCCCCTTAGTGTTACACAGCTCTACCCATATCGATTCCACATCTTCCCGGCTTATGTCCTTCCTTTCTTTTGCGTGAATCTCTTCTTTATTCGGCAACGCCACCCCACCTCCCCTTCCTTCATGTCTATCCCTCCTGAATATTGAATATCCCTGAACGTTGAGCTCCCATCCTTGGTCACCCTGGAGCCTTGTCTCTGTGATCCCAACTATATCATAATCATTAATAACAATCTGCACTTTCAATTCATCCACCTTATTACGAATGCTCCTTGCATTGACACACAAAACCTTCAGGCGCTCTTTTACAACTCTCTTAGCCCCTATACAATTATGTTGAAAAGTGGCCCTTTTTAATGCTTGCTCTGGATTTGTCGGCCTGCCACTTTTACTTTTCTCCTTAGTACTTTTTGCTTCTACCCTCACTTTACACCCCTCTGTCTCTCTGCACTGGTTCCCATCCCCCTGTTGTGAACTAACCTCCTCACGCCTAGCCTATTTAATTTGATTCCCACCCCCCAACCATTCTAGTTTAAAGTCACCTCAGTAGCCCTCGCTAATCTCCCTAGGATTCAAGTGTAACCCGTCCTTTTTGTACAGTTCACACCTGCGCCAAAAGAGGTCCCAATGATCCAAAAACTTGAATCCCTGCCCCCTGGCTCCAATCCCTCAGCCACGCATTTATCCTCCACCTCATCGCATTCCTACTCTCACTGTCGCGTGGCACAGGCAGTAATCCCGAGATTACTACCTTTGCGGTCCTTTTTCTCAACTCCCTTCCTAGCTCCCTATATTCTCCTTTCAGGACCTCATCCCTTTTCCTACCTATGTCATTGGTACCTATATGTACCACGACCTCTGGCTCCTCACCCTCCCACTTCAGGATATCTTGGACACGATCAGAGATATCCCGGACCCTGGCACCAGGGAGGCAAACTACCATCCGGGTCTCTGGACTGCGTCCACAGAATCGCCTACCTGACCCCCTTACTATCGAGTCCCCTATCACCACTGCCCTCCTCTTCCTTGCCCTACCCTTCTGAGCTACAGGGCCAGACTTAGAAATATGAATGAATGAAAGTCGACAGTGATGTAAGGATTAAGGATAGATATTTGGTGCAGTGGAGATCAGCATCACGACAGGACTGGAGATGTCTAGAATGCATTTGATACTGGGGAATGGATCCAATCTAATGGATGGTACCTGGAGTTTTAGGAGTGGCGTTCGTCGGCTGGTAGGTGATGGGGTTCAGAGTGCATGCTGTCTGAGCAATGAGCCCAGTGGAAGTTTCACAGAAACGTGGAGAGGAGGCATTGGTAACGTTATCATGGGAACTGGGATATTTTCAGTTCTGAAAGTTTCCATTGCTTTTTCCACGTCACTGTTAGAGGAACTGAAGTCCTGTTCAACACAAATCCCCTTTCTCCTTTACACACGGACATGAAGCTCTCAGTCCGTGACTGACGGTAGCAATGTCAGAAACGTGATGACTCAGATTATCAGTGGGTCATTTTTCAATTTGAGATCAAGTGTGGAAGTTATAGTATTTGCTCATAGGCTACCGCGGTGTATAAAGTAGTCCAGACAAACTGGAGGTATCTCCAGAAATGCAGGTGTCCTTTCATTGATGAAAGAAATTGCAACTTCGAAAAAAAAATCTAAATTGAATTGTCAAATAGATACTATTATTTCTTCTTTCAGAAGATGCAATCAAAGCAAAATTAAATAAACCTGCTGCTCCGGCTGAGTGAGCTAGTAAGACATTTGAAAGGGGGAGGGAGAGATCCAAAATGATAGGAGAAGACAGGTGGGGGAGGGATGGAGCCAAGAGCTGGAGAGGTGATTGGCAAAAGGGATACGAGAGGATCATGGGACAGGAGGCCGAGGGAAAAAGAAAAGGGGGAGGGGGGAAACCCAGAGGATGGGCAAGGGGTATAGTGAGAGGGACAGAGGGAGAAAAAGGAGAGAGGAAACAAGAATGTGTGTATATAAATAAATAACGGATGGGGTACGAGGGGGAGGTGGGGCATTAGCGGAAGTTTGAGAAGTCAATATTCATGCCATCAGGTTGGAAGCTACCCAGACGGAATATAAGCTGTTGTTCCTCCAACCTGAGTGTGGCTTCATCTTTACAGTAGAGGAGGCCGTGGATGGACATATCAGAATGGGAATGGGACATGGAATTAAAATGTGTGGACACTGGGAGATCCTGCTTTCTCTGGCGGACAGAGCGTAGGTGTTCAGCGAAGCGATCTCCCAGTCTGCGTTGGGTCTCGCCAATATATATAAGGCCGTATCAGGAGCACCGAACGCGGTATATCACCACAGCCGACTCACAGATGAAGTGTCGCCTCACCTGGAAGGACTGTCTGGGGCCCTGAATGGTGGTGAGGGAGGAAGTGTAAGGGCATGTGTAGCACTTGTTCCGCTTACAAGGATAAGTGCCAGAAGGGAAATCGGTGGGGAGGGATGCGGGGGGTGCGAATGGACAAGGGAGTCACATAGGGAGCGATCCCTGCAGAAAGCAGAGAGAGTCGGGGAGGGAAAGATGTGCTTAGTGGTGGGATCCTGTTTAAGGTGGCGGAAGTTATGGAGAATTATATGTTGGAGTCGGAGGCTGGTGGGGTGGTAGGTGAGGACTAGGGCAACCCTATTCTTAGTGGGGTGGCGGGAGGATGGACTGAGAGCAGATGTGTGTGAAATGGGAGAGATGCGTTTGAGAGCAGAGTTGATGGTGGAGGATTGGAAGCCCCTTTCTTTAAAGAAGGACATTTCCTTCGTCCTGGAATGAAAAGCCTCATCCTGAGAGCAGATGCGGTGGAGATGGAGGGATTGCGAGAAGGGGATGGCATTTTTGCAAGAGACAGGGTGAGAAGAGGAATAGTCCAGATACCTGTGAGAGTCAGTGGGAATATAGTGGACATCAGTACATAAGCTGTCTCCAAAGATAGAGACAGAAAGATCTAGAAAGGGGAGGAAGGTGTCTGAAATGGACCAGGTAAACTTGAGGGCAGGGTGAAAGTTGGAGGCAAAGTTAATGAAGTCAACGAGCTCAGCATGCGTGCAGGAAGCAGCGCCTATGCAGTCGTCGATGTAGCGAAGGAAAACTGGGGGACAGATACCAGAAAAGGTTTGGAACATAGATTGTTCCACAAAGCCAACAAAAAGGCAGGCATTGCTGGAACCCATACGTTTGCCAATGGCTACACCTTTAGTTTGGAGGAAGTGGGCGGAGCCAAAAGAGAAATTATTAAGAGTAAGGACTATTTCCGCTAGACAGAGTAGAGTGGTGGTGGAGGGGAACTGGTTAGGTCTGGATTCCAAAAAGAAGTGGAGAGCTTTGAGACCTTCCTGATGGGGCATGGAAGTATATAGGTCATTCATGGGCAAAGCTCATTCAGATGGAAGGCAATGTGACAAAGTCTGAGGTCATCCACCTTGGATCAAAGAGGAATAATTCAGAGGGGAGCTGTTGGCAATTGACTTGATCGATTACTACAATAGTATTGTTGGTCTGCAGCATATTATTACACTGATAGGTCTGTGGCCACACAGCTTACACTTCCCTTCTCATTGTAAGTTTCAAACACCTTCCATTGTGGTGTCCATCCAATGTTCCTGTGATGCTCGGCTCCAGAGGGCCCCCAGGGCAGATACTAAACAACTGTTTAACATCGGTGGTCTTCCTCGTTGTTCTGTGAAGGTCTTCAAATCAAAGCCCGTGCAGTCAGGAAGCAGCATTTAGAAAGTCTCATTCAGGTTCTGTTGCTTTGTTTCTGCACAGAGTTCTAGTTACACAGATCTGGTTTAATACAGGACTGTGGGACTCGTTACACAGACCTGGTGTAATACAGAACAAAAATGCAATAGGAGGGTTTATTTAGCTGTATTGTTTCTGGTGCAGTTTAATCAATCCCTTTCACCTTGGAGGGAAGGACCGTTTAATGAATGCTGAAACTCTGAACTACAACACCGGCTGTTAATCTGCATGAGATGTCAATAAGAACTCACCGATGATGCTGTAACAAGTGAAATTTCTGCTGCTCAGTTCGAAATCTCTGCTCATGTCTCATTGCAAATCTGAGACTCCTAATCACCTCAGCTTTCTTCCGTACCTGTGTGCTTATTTAATCGAAGTAAAGCAATATAAAAAATAAAAAATAAGTGCATTAAACAATTGTTCTTCATTTTTCCCCCCTGAGGATTTGTTGCTACTTTTGGTTCTTGTTATTGAGTAACTTGTAACTTGTATCTGTTCCGCCTGGCTGCAGCTTTGGTCTCTCACTGTCATGAGCACCGTCAAAGTGCTGAAGGAACTCAGCAGGACAGGCTGCATCTATGGAAAGAGTTCTGTTGACATTTTGGGCCCGAAATGTCAACTGTACTCTTGTCCATAGATGCTTCTTGGCCTGTCAGTTCCTCTAACAGTTTATGTGTGTTACGTGGATTTCCGAGTCAGAAGCAGAATCAGAATCAGGTTTATTATCAGCAGCAAGTGTCGTGGAATGTGTTAACTTGGTAGCAGCAGTTCAATGCAATACATAATTTAGAAGAAATCAATCAATCAGTTACAGTATGCGTATATTGAATAGATTAAAAATTGTGCAAAAACAGAAATAATATACATTTAAAAAGTCAGGTATTGTTCACGGGTTCAATGTCTATTTAGAAATTGGATGGCAGAGGGGAAGAAGCTGTTCCTGAATCGCTGACTGTGTGCTTTCAGGCTCCTGTATCTCCTACCTAATGGTAACAGTGAGAAAAGGGCATGCTCTGGGTGCTGGAGGTCTTTAATAATGGACACTGCCTTTCTGAGACACCGCTCCCTAAAGATGTCCTGGGTACTTTGTAGGCTGGTGCCCAAGATGGAGTTGACTAGATTTACAACCTTCTGCAGCTTCTTTCAGTCCTGTGCAGTAGACCCCACCCCACCCCCATACCAGACAGTCATGCAGCCTGTAAGAATATTCTCTGCGTTACGTCTATAGAAGTTTTTTAGTGTTTTTGTTTACATACCAAATCTCTTCACACTTCTAATGAAGTATACTTGATGTCTTACCTTCTTTACAGCTGCATGGATATGTTGGGACCAGATTAGGTCCTCAGAGATCTGACACCCAGGAACTTGAAGCTGCGCTCTCTCTCCACTTCTGCTCCCTCTATGAGGGTTGCTATCTGTTCTTTCATCTTGCCCTTCCTGAGGTCCACTATCAGCTCTTCTGTCTTACTGATGTTGAGTGCAATGTTCTTGCTGCAACACCACTCCACTCACAGAAATATCGAAAACACAGAAAACAGACAGCACAATACAGGTCCTTCAGCCCACAAAGTTCTGCCCAACATATCCCTACCTTAGAAAGTACTAGGGTTACCCAGAGCCCTCTAATTTTCTAAGCTCCATGTACCTATCTAAAAGTCTCTTAAAAGACCCTATCGTTTCTGCCTCCACCACTGTTGCCGGCAGCCCATTCCACGCACTCGCAACTCTCTACGTAAAAAACTTTCCCCTGCCATCTCCTCTGTACCTACTCCCCAGCACTTTAAATCTGTGCCCTCCTGTGGCAGCCATTTCAGCCCTGGGGAAAAGCCTCTGACTATCCACACGATCAATGCCTCTCATCATCTTATACACCTCTATCAGGTCACCTCTCATCCTCCGTCGCTCCAAAGAGAAAAGGCCGAGTTCACTCAACCTGTTTTCATAAGGCATGCACCCCAATCCAGGCAACTTTCTTGTAAATCGCCTCTGCACCCTTTCTATGGTTTCCACATCCCTCCTGTAGTGAGGCGACCAGAACTGAGCACAGTACTCCAAGTGGGGTCTGACCAGTGTCCTATATAGCTGCAACATTACCTCTTGGCTCCTAAATTCAATTCCACGATTGATGCAGGCCAATACACCATATGCCTTCTTAACCACAGAGTCAACCTGCGCAGCTGCTTTGAGCGTCCTGTGGACTCAGACGCCAAGGTCCCTCTGATCCTCCACACTGCCAAGAGTCTTACCATTAATTCTATATTCTGCCATCATATTTGACCTACCAAAATGAACCACTTCACACTTATCTGAGTTGAACTCCATCTGCCACTCAGTTTTTCATCCTATCAATGTCCTGCTGTAACCTCTGACAACCCCCCACACTATCCACAACAAACTTCATGACAGTCTAGTCATGACCAACCTCACAAAGCATTTCATCACTTTCATCATTACTAACCCATCCCTCCACTTCCTCATCCAGGTCATTTATAAAAATCATGAAGAGGAAGGGTCTCAGAGCAGATCCCTGAGGCACACCACTGGTCACCGTCCTCCATGCAGAATATGACCTGTCTACAACCACTCTTTGCCTTCCGTGGGCAAGCCAGTTCTGGATCCACAAAGCAATGTTTCCTTGGATCCCATGTCTCCTTACTTTCTCTATAAACCTTGCATAGGGTACCTTATCAAATGCCTTGCTGAAATTCATATACACTACATCTACTGCTCTTCCTTCATCAATGTGTTTAGTCACACCCTCAAAAAATTCAATCAGGCTTGTAAGGCACGACTTGCCCTTGACAAAGCCATTCTGACTATTCCTAATCAGACTATACCTCTCCAAATCTTCATAAATCTAGCTTCTCAGGATCTTCTCCATCAACTTACCAACCACTGAAGTAAGACTCACCGGTCTATAATTTGCTGGGCTATCTCTGCTCCCTTTCTTGAATAAGGGAACAACATCCGCAACCCTCCAATCCTCCGGAATGTCTCCCGTCCCCATCGATGATGCAAAGATCATCACCAGAGGCTCAACAATCTCCTCACTCGCATCCCACAGTAGCCTGGGGTACATCTCACCAGTCCCGGTGACTTATCCAACATGATCCTTTCCAAATGCTCCAGCATATCCTCTTTCTTAATATCTACTCATTGGCATATACTCACTCTCACCTCCATCTAAGATTCTACCAACAATGTTTGTTTGATCAGCAAATTTATAGATGGTATTTGAGTTATGCCTAGCCACACAGTCATGGCTATAGAGACAGTAAAGCAGGGGGCTAAGCACACACACCTGAGGTGCACAAGTTTTGATCGTCAGTGAGGAGGAGATGTTATCACCAACCTCTACAGATTGCAGTCTTCCTAGGAAGTCAAGGATCCAATTGCAGAGGGTAGTACAGATGCCCAGGTTCTGTAACTTCTCGGAATGATGGTGTTAAATGCTGAGCTATAGTTGATGAACAGCATCCTGACATAGGTGTTTCTCTTATCCAGGTGGTCTAAAGCCATGTGGAGAGCCATTGAGATTGAGAATGCCATTGACCTATTGTGGCAATAGGCAAACTGCAGTGGATCCTCGTCCTTGCTGAGGCAGGAGTTCAGTCTAGTCATGATCAACCTCTCAAAGCATTTCATCACTGCAGATGTGAGTGCTACGGGGCGATAGTCAGTAAAGCAGTTCATAATATTCTTCTTAGGCACTGCTTTAATTGTTGCCTTTTTGAAGCAAGTGGGATCTTCTGCCATAGCAGTGGAGGTTGAAAATGTCCTTGAATACTCCCTCCACTTGGTTGCCACAAGTTTTCAGAGCCTCACCAGGTACTCCATCGGGTCCTTCCACCCTGCGAGGGTTCACTCTCTTTAAAGACAGCCTAACATCGGCCTCCAAGACAGAGATCATCGGGTGCAGCAGGGAACTTGACAGCTGCAGTTGTATTCTGCCTTTCAAAGCGGACATAGAAGCTGTTGAGTTCATCTGTTCGTGAAGCGTTGCTGCCATTCATGTTATTGGGTTTCGCTTTGTAGGAAGTAATGTCTTAGAAAACCAGGTATGATTTTCGGAGCAACATACATCAAAGTTGCTGGTGAACGCAGCAGGCCAAGCAGCATCTATAGGAAGAGGCGCAGTCGATGCTGCTTGGCCTGCTGTGTTCACCAGTAACTTTGATGTATGTTGCTTGAATTTCCAGCATCTGCAGAATTCCTGTTGTTTATGATTTTCGGAGGGTATTTCAAGAGGGAGTCTGACGTCCATAGCTGGGGAAATGCTGGGGAGGGAGGGACGGGGGTCTATTATTCAGGAATGCACTTAGGAGAATAAACAGCCTCCTGGAGGAACTACAGTGAGTGGAGTGAATTGAATTGGATTTGTGTGTGGGGAAGGGGGAGGAATTGTCAACATTTCATGTCACAATATTGTATCGATACTGCTCACTCGTTGAGTTTCTCTAGCTGACTGTTCGTTGCTCCAGATTCCAGTATCTGCAGTCTCTTGTGCCTCCACTTGGAGAAATAAACCAGTCTGGGCAGAGTCAACATGGATTTTTGAAAGGTAGGCAAAACGTGTTTAACAAATCATTGGAAAGTGAAGCTGTAACATGCAGAGTAAGGAGGGTGAACCACGTGATGGGGTGCACTTGGACTTCAGGAAGGCCTTTAATGAGGTGCAAATGGAGATTATTAAACAATATTAGAGTGCATATCACTGGGAGTAATCCATTGGTTTGGACTGAAAATTAATTAGCTGACTGTAAATGGAGAAGGAAAGAAAAATCAGTGCTGGTTTGAGAGGCGTTGACTTGGATGGTGCTGCATGGTTTGGGGCTGAGATCCCAGCTGTTCACCACCTTTATCAAGAATTTCAAAGAGAAGGAAAAACGAACAATCCAAGTTCACAGAGATACAAACCTTTTTGATAGTGTGTCCTGTGAGGGGTGTGTAGAAGTGGATCAGGAGAATGTGGACAGGATAAGTGAATGGCAGATGAACAGCTATGTGGTAAACGGGGAGTTTACCCATGGTACACAGATACAGCAAATCCATTGCTAATTAATGTATTCACCCTGCCATTTGTAGCCATGATTTCTGCTGTCACAACTGAGCCCAAAAATTCCCTCTGTTGGCCTTAGCTATCCCAGTGCTTTCCTCGTCAGTACGCAATCTTCCAGCCTCTGAATGTAGGCTCAAGGGTCTCGGGCTAAAACACCGACTGATTATTCATTTCTATAGGTGCTGTCTGACCTGCTGAGTTCCTCCGGCATTTGGTGTGTGTTGATCTGTCTCAGTCTTTATCCAAATCCCACCCCCTGTCAGTCCATCCTGGTTCTCTGTCCAACACTGCCGACAAGTAAAGGTTTGCATTCTAGTGTTCAAAACCCTCCTTCTCCAGGTAAACTTCCCCCACCCACCCCGCCCCCCCAGCCCTTTTAAGAGAAGTCCAAAAAGATATAAAGCAGCAAATCAATGATATAAAGTCAGAACTCGCCATCGTCAAGCAGAAAATAGCGATGGCAGAGACTCGAATTATTAAGGTGGAAGATCGCGTGCAAAACGTGGAACAGATACTAAGTAAGACGATAAATACACTCAGAAAATAAGATAATCTATTTTGGGTATATACCTCAAGAATGGTTGAAAAGAGATAAATATAAATATTTAATGAATGTACTGCTGGTGGCTGGTAAAAAGACTCTTACCAGGAAATGGTTATCTCAGGAGAGCCCAACTTTAAATGTATGGATGGAGAAGATAATAACATCCGTTAATCATAAGTTGGAACAATTTTATTCATACTGGAAAAAAATGGTTTAACTACATAACATCTTATAGGCCTGATTTTATTCTCACAATCAATGAATATGTTGTTTAAAAAAATCACTCCCTACTCTGTACATAGTTTTCTTCTTTCGATTGTTCTTTCTTTCCTCTTCTTTCTATAAGAGTATACTTCAGATCAATATTATGTGGAGATTTGAGACAAATGTGATTATATGATATATATGTACGGTATCTGAAATAATCATTGACGAGCATTGAGATATGGCATTAGTCACGGACACATCAGATAATCTCCTTATGATATATTGGAGTGGAAAAAATGATCAATATCAGAGCAACCACAAACAGAAAATTAAATTAAACTCATTTGAGATGGTAACAGATAACTCCCGCAGGTATCACATGAACTTGCTGATTCTGTTAACGCCTCTAGTTATTGGGTTTGCGAATATATACCACACACTTCAAAATATTCACCAATCTTAGGCATTCATAGATTCATAAAGGTGTGGAAAACTACATCACAGAAACAGGCCCTTCGACCCATCTAGTCCATGGTAACAATTAATCTACCTGATCGCATTGCTGTGTATCCAGTCCATAGCCATCCATACCCCTCCAGTCCATGTACTTATCCAAACTGCTCTTAAATATTGAAATCAACCCCAGATCCATCACTTGAGATGGCAGATCATTCTACACTCTCACCATGCTCTGAGTGGAGATGTTCCCCCAAACATTTCACTTTTCACCCTTAACCCATGATCTCTAGTTCTAGTCTCACCCAAACTCCGCGGGAGCAGCCTGCTTGCATTTACCTTATCAATATCCTCATAATTTTGTATACCTTTATCAAACCTCCTATATTCTAGAGAATAATGTCCTAACCTATTTAACCTTTCCCAATAACTCTGGTCTTCATGTCCGGACAACATCCTTGTAAATATTCACGGTACTCCTTCAATCTTATTTACATCTTTCTTTCAGTTGGTGACCAAAAGTCAACACAATACTCCAGATTAGTCCTCACCAACATCTCATACAATTTGATCGTCCCATCTTCTGTACTCAATACATTGATTTATGAAGGCCAATGTCCCAAAAGCTTCCTTTATGACTCTATCAACTCTGAACCTGATTTCAAGGTATTATGGATCTGTATTCCCAGAGTACTCTGCATTACCACACACTTCAGTGCCCTACAGAACACCTGGTTGGTTCTCCCAAAATGCAACACGTGTCACTTGTCTGCATTAATTTCATTTGCCATTTTCTGCCCATTTCACCAGCTGGTCCAAACCCTGCTACAAGCTATGATTTTCTTTCTCAGTGTTCACAACACCCCCATACTTGGTGTAATCTGTAAAATTGCCAATGCAGTTAACTACATTATCATCCAGATCATTGATATAGATGACAAACAACAAGGGACCCCTCATCAATCCCTGCAGAACACCTCGAGTCACAGATCTCTAGTCAGAGAGGCAACCATCTACAACCACTCTCTGAGTTGTCCCACGTAGCCAATGCCTAATCCAGTTTACTAATTTACCTTGAATGGTAGGTGATTGAACCTTCTTGACCAACCTCCCAGACAGGACCTTGTTATAAGCCTTACGAAAGTACAGATAGACAGCATCCACTGCCTTGCTTTCATCTGCTTTCCTGGTAACTTCCTCAAAGAACTCTATAAGATTTGTCAGACATGACTTCCCACACACAAAGCCATGATGACTACCCCTAATCAGTCCCTGTCCATCCAAATACCTGTATATTTGGTCCTTTAGAATACCTTCCAATAACTTTGTCACTTATGTCAGACTCAAAGGCCGATAATTGCCTGATTTATTCTTAGAGCCTTTCTAAAACAATGGAAAAACATTAGCCACCCCCCAATCCTCTGACACCTCACCTGTGGCTAAAGATGTTTTAAATATCTATGGCCCCTTCAATTACTGTACCAGCCTTTGACAGGTCCAAGGGAATGCATTGTCAGGCTCTGGTGATTTGTCCACCCAAATTTGCCCCAGGACACCAAACACCATCTGCTGTGTAATCTATACAGGGTCCATGACCTCACTGCTACATTGGTTCACATCTATGGATTCTGTATCCGTGTCCCAAGTACTTTATCAATACGGATGTGCAGAATTAATTTGAGGTCTCCCTCATCTCTTAAGGGCCTGCAAATTAGTTGCATGTATAGCTATGAACTTAGAAAGACAACCTGCTGACACATTCATATCACCCTTCATCTTTGTCATTTCTTTAACATATCTGCGACAGAAAGCTCAATTAACACGTCTGTTACATCTCGGCTCGATATTCCCAATGCTTCCATTCCCACTTTCCTGCTTTCCAGCCTCTAAATATGGACACATGCAGAACTTCTGCCATTATCCAAATTCTCTGCAGTTCTGCCAACACTTTCTACACTGGATTTCTCTGGCCGGCCATCTCCAAGTAAAGATTTCCATTCTTGTGTTGAAATCCCTCCCTGTCTTGGAATCCACCTCTAAAACCAGAACTTTCTGGAAACTCTGGAATTCCACAACACCACCCCCTCCCCCGCTGCATGGAGCCAAATCCCACCCTCTGTTGTAACAACCCAACTTTGATTAAGCATTTTGTCAACTGACATAACGGTGCTCATGTCTCAGTGTCCGTCGGTACTTTCTGTGAGCATCTCCAGACCATTCATTCTGTGAAAAGATGCTGTGTTGATGTTACTGACATAAAATGTTTCTGCACAAGAGTGAACTTTTTCCTTTGAATACTTTGCCATTAACTGATATTAACCATCCTTTTAAAATTGTAAGAAACCAATTCACTTATTTGGGTGTAACAATTACTAAGAATTATAAATACTTATTTAAAGAAAATTTTCTTACCTTATTAAATTATATAATAAGAACATTATCAAATTGGTCGCCCCTTTCGTTATCATTGATTGGCCAAATTAATTCTATTAAAATTAATCTTTTACCTATATTTATATACCTCTTTCAGGCATTACCCGTTTTTATTCCTAAATCCTTTGTTGACTCTCTGGACTCTATTTTATCCTCCTACATATGGGAAAATAAACGTCCTCGATTGAATAAAGTCCATCTCCAGAAAGTTAAAAAGAATAGAGGTTTAGCTTTACCAAATTTTATGTTTTATTACTGGGCAGCTAATATACGGAATCTCACTTTTTGGTTATATACTATATTAAGCATGAGGACTATCCCGGGTGGGTTTCTTTAGAAGCTAAGTCGGTTAATAAATTTTCTATTATCTCCCTATTGGGATCTTCACTTCCTTTATGCTTAAGTGAGATAACTGAAAATGTGGTAGTCAAACATACTTTGAGGATTTAGATGCAATTTAGAAAACACTTTGGTTTATTGAGATTCTCCTTTTCTAGTCCCATTTTTTAAAATTATTTTTTTATCCTTCTATGACTGATGTAGTCTTTAATCAGTGGGAAATATTGGGCATTACATGCTTCCGGGATCTGTTTGTAGGAGGAAGTCTTTCTTCATTTGAAAAATTGTCAACGAAATATAGTTTACCAAGAACCCATTTTTTTCTGTACTTACAAATTAGGAATTTTCTGCAATCTCAATTATATACATTTCCTAATAGACCTAATAAGAACATACCAGATGAAACTCTTAATCTGAAACCATTCTATAATGGTTCAATATCCAATATTTATGATGTGTTGTTGGGAATGAGAAATGATTCTTTAGACAAGATTAAAAATCTTTGGGAACAAGATTGACAAACCTCAATTTCTGAAGAAACTTGGAATGAGATTTCTAAATAGGTGAATACTTCATCACTATGTGCTTTTCATTCCCTCCTACAATTTAAAGTGGTTCATAGGGCTTATATGACCAAGGATAAGTTATCTTGTTTTTATAGGGATCTATCTCCCTGCTCTGATAGGTGTAACAATGGAGAAGCTTCACTTGTTCATAGGTTTTGGATGTGCCAAGTCTTGGAAAATATTCCAAACTTTTTCTGTACTCTTTAAAGTAAATTTTAAACCTAATCCTTTGACTGCCCTATTTGGTATTGTTGGAAGGAAAGATATCATTTTGAAGACATCTGATGTGCACATTCTGGCTTTTATCTCTCTTATTGCTAGAAGGGCGCTTTTGTTTAAATGGAAGGATGCTGTTCAGCCTAATCATGCTCAGTGGTTACGGGATATTATGGCATGCCTAAATTTAGAAAAGATTTGATGTTCAATTTCTGAATCTAACCAAGATTTTCAAAATTTGTGGGGGCCGTTTTTAAATTATTTTCATAATCTTTGACTTCTTGTTATAGTACAGAAGTTAGTTAATAGTATATTTTATTATCTGATAGGTTTTTTCCCCCTTTTTTTCCCAAGCAGCTTCGACTTTGGTAGTGGGTGTAGACCAAGTTTCTTCTTATTAATAAAATTGTTTATATTCTAATATACGAATTAATCTAATCCATATGAATGTAGACTAAGGAGTTCGTTAATGTGATTCAATATACTCTATCTGGTATTATTATATTTTTTTCTTTTGTAATATGTATTCTCTTGAACTCTGTATTCTTCTATATAGAAATCAATAAAAAATATTGGAAAAAAAGAAGAAAAAAATGTTTCTTTGAGAGATTTACCAACCAACACATTCTTCAGTGATGGTCCACTCTGCATCTCACTCAGAACTTCCATTAAATCACCCCGAGACCAGTAGAAATACCTCAGTATCTCGGTGTGAGCGGACAGGTGCTGGCAAAAGTGACGGATATTGTGGACAAGAAGGAAAGGGACAGACAGTACTCGTTACTGCGAGTGACCAACGCCACAACAGTGATACAAGATACCCCAGGGCAGTAATGTTACGCACAATAAACACTGGCCGCACTACAGAAAACTGAACTAGATGGGACAATAAAAACTTTACTGAAAGGAATGGTTTACAAAAATTAAAAACAACAGTTTCATTCACTTAGTTTTTTTAATATTTTTTTGAAATTTTCTTCGTCAAAACAACACAAGATATATTGAGCATTTGGGCAAGCTAAGAAAGCAAGAAGCAGAGACACTGATTCCACCACTGACATTAATTAAATGTTGTACATTTTTGAGATGTTACAGAATCAGAATGTTATCTGTCAGGTACTCAATCTGTATTCCTCTTTACATGAATGGCTGACACCAGCAGTTCTGCCCTGTGTCTGGGGCAATGAAATGTTTGATGTTTTCAGCTATTTGTTGGATGGCCTGAGATGTCATTTAATGTATCAGTATTTAGTCATTGGGTTTGTATAATTTTCTCAACTTGCACTTTGACTATGTTGATGCCATTCGGTGTCTCTGAGATGCACTGAGCCCTGAGCAGAGATTTCAAATGCAGCAGCAAGAAATTTCGCTTGTTAAAGCGTGATAGGCAATTCCTTATTGTCAGCACACGTAGATGAGCAACCAGCGTTGTAGTTCAGAGTTTCAGCATTCATTAAGCGGTCCTTCTCTCTGAGTTGCCTCAAAGCGATCAACTTGCCCCAGAGACAAAAGGATGAGTTACCCTCCTGTTGTATTTTTTATTCTACATTACATCATGTCTTTATAAAGAAAAACACAGTCCTCTGTTACACCAGATCTACGGAAAGAAGTGCCCTATTCCCTATTGCATCTACTGTGCTGAGTTTTTGTGGCATGTATCACATGCAGCCTGTTCTTAGATCCCTTGTCAGGTATTACACATGAGCCGTGTAACAAACTCCCTTGTTAGTTAGAGATGTCAGAGGAGAATGGCCAGACTGGTTCAAGCTGACAAGAAGGTGACAGTAGCTCAAATAAATACATGTTACAACAGTGGTGTGCCCAGAAATTCTCTCTGGAATACATCATAAGCGACTTATTGCAATCTTTATCCCACTGCAACTTCTAGCTTCTGTTCCTGAGCTCAGGGATGATTTGGTAATGTTGTCTGACACAAGGTGCATCATGGTTCTTTTCACAATAACTGACCTGGAGTTATATGGGTTCAAGTTCTGTTTCTTTGCAAAGTGTATAAGCTTTATACACATTTGTATTTCTTCCGTCATCTAACACCACTTCAATGAGAACAGCAAACACCTGCTGTGTTTTCCACTCATTTATCCCTCGGTGACAGAGGATTGAGATCACAGAAGTGTTCAGCTCAGGGGTGAGAGGAGCTGTGACTGTCCACTACTTACCAGAGGGTCAGTGTGTCACTCAGACAGAACAGCAAACTTGCGACCATTTCCCTTCACCAAATCGTCTGAAATAGGAAAGAAATTTATCCACGTGGCAAATTCAATTTGGATTTTTGTACCAAGTGGTAGTTCCCTAAATTGATGAATCTGCCACCTGTATTTCTATTGAAGCCTGGAATACTTTTGCACCAGAGTAGCACACAAGCAGGTTTGAACACCACGCTTCATCTTCCTTTTGTGATGTTTGATTGAAGAGTGACCCATGATGAAATGAATCATCACAAAGTTCTGACTTGCTACCGTGAGTCATGATCTGAGTGCTTTATTTGTAAAGAAGAAAGAGGACTTCTGGAGAACAGGACTTCTGCTCAGTTCCTCTATAGTAATGCAAAAAAAAAGAGCACTGGAAACTTCTAGAAATGGAAATATCTCAGATCCCATAATCATTTTGCAAATGTCTCCTCACCAGGTTGCTGTGGTCAGACAACATCCCACCACCTAAACCACACGCGAGCCAACCCACCCCTCCTGAAACCCCAGGTAACATCCATCAGAATGGATCCATATCCCGAGATCCGAGCGCATTCCAAAATTCCCCTGTCTTGTTGTGATGTCGATCTTATTCCCCCAATGTTCCTCTCTCAACCCTCTCCCGAATTTCGAGTTTCTGTAATTAAAGGTGATACTTACGGATCTTTTTGCCTATTTTCAAACCGATTTTAAGCAAGGTTCCCAAGAAGCGTTTCTGAAGTTTTTTGTCTGCAGACCAGCATAATGAAAAATAATGTCAGCTCTGCACGTTAGTGTCGATATTTCTTTTCTTTCAACTGAGCATTGTGGTTTCCACAGTAAAAATCTCTTTGTCAAATTTAATCCTATATTACTATCAGAATATAGATTTCCAATGAAAATCTCAGGTTTCATTCTACAGTTCATGGGTCTTTACACGAAACGTCAGTTTATAGAACGTAGAACATAGAACATTACAGCACAGCACAAATGTTGTGCCGATCTTTTAATCGACTCTAAGTTCGATCTAACCTTTCCCTCCTGCATTGCCCTCCATGTTTCTACCATCCATGTGCCTTACTAAGAGTTTCTTAAATATCCCCTATGTATCTGCATCTTCCACCACCCCTGATAGGGTGTTCCATGCACCCACCACTCTAAAAACATTACCTTTGATTATCCCCTCTAATTTATTCCAATAACCTTAAAATGATGCCCCCTAGTGTTAACGATTATCACTCTGGGAAAAAGTCCCTAATGACTACCATCTGTACCTTTTACCATCTTGTGCAACTTTATGAAGTCACTTCACATCTTCTCTCAGTCCATAGAGAAAAGCCCTCTCTGGCTCAATCTTCCCTCATAAGACATGCTCTTTAACCCAGGTTAAATCCTGATGAATCTCCCTTGCATCCTGTTTAAAGCTTCCATGTCCTTCTTATAATGAGGTGATCTGAACTGAACGCAATTGTGGTCTAACCAGGGTTTAATAGGGTTGTAACTTTACACCCTGGGTCTTGAAATCAGTCCTCCCATTAATGATGTCCAGCACACCGTACTCCTTCTCACCTACCCTACCCTGTCAACATGTGCAGCAACTTTGAGGGAACTGCGGACATGGACTCCGAGATCATTCTGTTACTCCCCACTGTGAGGAATCCTGCCACTAAACTCGCATTCTTCCTTCAAATTCGCATCACTTCACAATTTACCAGTTTGAACTCCACCTTCCACTTCACAGTCCAGCTCTGCATCCTGTCAAAGTCCCATTCTAACCTGCGACAAACTGCTATCCAGAACTCCACCAACCTCTGTATCATCTGTAAACTTACAAACCTGCCCTTCCACTTCCTTATTCATGTCACTTGCAAAAAAATCACCAAGAGCAGGCGTCCCAGAGCAGATACCTGTGGAGCAAAACTGGTCACTGATCTCCAAGCTGAAGATGTTCTATCAAAAACCACCCTTTGCCTTCTGTGGGCAAACCAATTCTATCTCTACATAGTGAACTTTCCCTGGATCTCATGCATTCTGACTTTCTAATTGAGCCCATCATTAGGAACACATTACTAAAATCCAAATACACCACATCCACTGCTCTACCTTCACCCATATGGTCTGTCACATTCGCAAGGATTTTCATCAGGCCCGTGAGATATGAACTGCCCTTCAGACAGCTCTGCTGGCTCTCTCTAATTAGTTTATGCTTTTGCAAATGCTAGTTAAGCCCGTCTCTCAGAATTTGCCCACTATTGAAGCAAATCTCCAGGTTAACCCTACTCCTTTTCTTGAACAAAGGAATGACATTTGTCAACCACCGATCATCTGGTACAAGGCCCAAAAACACCACAATGTTGCCCGCTTCTCCCTGGCGTAGGAATGGAGATTCCGATTACGTCACCGCCCGTGAACAGACAAAACTGATGAGCTGAAGCAACACACTTAAAAGTTGCTGGTGAACGCAGCAGACCAGGCAGCATCTCTAGGAAGAGGTTCAGTCGACGTTTCGGGCCGAGACCCTTCGTCAGCACTAACTGAAAGAAGAGATAGTAAGAGATTAGAAAGTGGGAGGGGAGAACCCTGGAGGATGGGCAACGAGCGTAGTGAGAGGGACAGAGGGAGAAAAAGTGAGAGAAAAAAATAATGTATATATAATAATAATAAATAAATAATTGATGGGGTTCAAAGGGGAGGTGGGACATTAACGGAAGTTAGTAAAGTCAATGTTCATGCCATCAGGTTGGAGGCTACCCAGACGGTGTTGTTCCTCCAACATGTGTGTGGCTTCATCTTTACAGTCGAGGAGGCCGTGGATAGACACATCAGAATGGGAATGAGACGTGGAATTAAAATGTGTAGCCATTGGGAGATCCTGCTTTCTCTGGTGGGCAGAGCGTAGGTGTTCAGCGAAACGGTCTCCCAGCCTGCGTCGGGTCTCGCCAATATATAGAAGGCCGCATAGAGAGCACGGGACGCAGTATATCACCCCAGCCGACTCACAGGTGAAGTGACGCCTCACCTGGAAGGATTGTCTGGGGCCCTGAATGGTGGTGAGGGAGGAAGTGTCAGGGCATGTGTAGCACTTGTTCCGCTTACAAGGATAAGTGCCGGGAGGGAGGTCGTTGGGAAGGGATGGGAGGGACTAACGGACAAAGGGAGTTGCGTAGGGAGCGATCCTTGCGGAAAGTGGGGGGGGGCGGGGGGAGGGAAAGATGTGCTTAGTGGTAGGATCCCGTTGGAGGCGGCGGAAGTTACGGAGAATTATATGATGGACCCGGAATCTGGTGGGGTGGTAGGTGAGGAACCCTATTCCTAGTGGGGTGGCGGGAGGATGGAATGAGAGCAGATGTGCGTGAAATGGGAGAGATGCGTTTGACAGCAGAGTTGATAGTGGAGGAAGGGAAGCCCCATTCTTTAAATAAGGAGGACATCTCCTTCGTCCTGGAAAGAAAAGCCTCATCCTGAAAGCAGATGCGGCGGAGACGGAGGAATTGTGAGAAGGGGATAGCATTTTTGCAAGAGACAGTGTGAGAAGAGGAATAGTCCAGGTAGCAGTGAGAGTCCGCAGGCTTATAGTAGACATCAGTAGATAAGCATCAGTATGATGAGCTGAAGTTTCCTCACTCGGCACAGACCAAATATCACAACTGGTACAGCGGGAGATTGCTCAGTCCTTCGCCCATTCAGTGGGGTCCAGGCAACCCGCACATCTCACTCCACCGGACTTTTATCTTCATCTTGTCTCAGACTGACTGATCAAACTGGAACTGAACTAAATCACGACAGTTTCAATTCCGTTAAAATCCAAGGACTTCTCAGGGAGGGTTATAGTTTGTACTCAGGGGAAAACCATGCTTCCAGATACTGTTTCTCAGGGGGTTCTAAGTTGAGAATGCTGTGCCTTTGTTCCTGATTTCTACACCAAAGGAAACTCTGTGTCTGCATCCAATGAAGGGAACACAAGCTCAGTTCGATCTTCCCGAGATCCCGTGCCCCCGGAAAAAAATGTTTCAAACTGAAGCAAGATTTATGGGTAGAACTGGTCTACCATTTAACCTTCGTAATTCGCCTCATCGTGTGTATACAGGCACATCGAACGATCTCTATTACCCTCCCCGCCCCCCCCCCCCCGCCACTAATATTTCCTGTAATCTTTTCACTCCACATCACATCGGTTGCCCTGGATTCTACCAATCACCTGCACACTGGTGACAATTTAGAACCAATTAAACTTCCAAGCCGCATATGTATGAGACACAAGAGGAACCCGGACCGTCCACAGGGGGACGAAGCCGTCACTGAAAAGAGACAAACTCCGCACACAGAGCACTGGAGGGCAGGATCGAACTCGGTTCATGAAATTACGAGCCGTCAGCTCCACTAGCTGTGCTAAGCCACATTTTCAGAGTAACCAACCTCTTCCGGAAGATACTGTCCCATTTCAGACACTTACCCAGATTTCCATTCCGTGGTTCGCGAATCTCATGCTGCAAACCTTCCAAATCCCGCAGTGTCTCCTCTGAAATAGACAGACAGTGATGTGTTGCCATTTAGTTGAGCTGATCCCTAATGCTTCTGCATTCAAAGCAGATATCTGTGGATCTTTGATGTTTCCTCTTTGGATTACCCTGAACCTGCTGCACGGACTGAAGCCATATGGACAACTGTGTGTTCAACACAATTCCCTCCCCTACCCCACCCTGCTTCATCGCCCCCCTCAGAACATTGTTCTACTCCTTTGTCTCTGCAGCGTCAGTTTAAAAACGTCAATGTCACCGGCTGTTGTAGACGCTGCTCCCAGAGTAGAGCCGGGGAAATGGTGGGAGGAGAACCTCACTCGTCACTGTCAGCACAGGGAGAGGCAGAAGGAGATGTGAACACTTACCCAGATCTCGCATGTCGAGCTCCCTCAGGGCAGAGTCCAGCTCACGCATAGCCTCCTCTGGAATAAATACAACAAGCTGTAACATATCCTGAGCTCTCCGTGTTAGGTATTTCCTGGCATATTGTGCGACATCCCCATTGGGGAGAATGGACAATGCGCTGGTGTGTACCGAGTGGACCGTATTACAAGAGGTGACTGTAAAAGCCGATTTACAGGACAGGAATAGTTTATACCAAGAAGGTAGCGAGAAGACTCAATGTCCCTGCTGGTCAGGCATCTCATAAATGAACCAGAACCAAGCTGCATCAACAACATCAGGGAATATCATCACAGGTCTCCAACATCCAGAAGTGCGGTGGGACTGATAAATGTTGATGCGACAAAGGTCACCTGACCATCCAATCGGGCAGGAGACCCTCAGCCGGACGTCCCACAAAACCAGCTTCAAGAATAGCTACTTCCCTTCAACCACTGGGTTTTGAACAGTCGCAATCCCCAGAGTTTAGCAACGCCATGGCCAATTTCATCAGATTGTAGGAAAATGCACTTTGTTTCACCAGTTTAAGTTTATTTTTTTCTTGTGAACATTGCTTATACGTGACTGTATAGTAAGCTGCAAAATGTCAGTGACCACGTGGTCGGCAGCTAAAGAGAGTTTCCTGCTTGTATCTATCTTTCACAAATTGTGCGTCCGCTTCTTCCGTCCCACCCGCTGAACTCTGGGGTCTAGATTATCCAGTTCCTTTGTTAGAGGTGACTGTTCTGATCTCTAGTCTCTAAAACTCAGGGAGTGGAGGAAGTTCAATGACTCTCTCAGGTTTCAGAAAAGACAGAACCAATCCTTCCGGTCCCTGCTCTCTGCCCCACTGTCGGGCTGTGTCCTCCCTCTCCATCCGCCTGTCGGTCACCTCCCCAGGAAATTCACCCCCTCTGTCAATTCCACCGGAAATGGAAACATTAACGTGAGGGAGGAGACTCCCCTCATTCCCATCACAATGAAAGCAGCAACTAATTTGTCTGATTTACACCTTGTGCTCTCCGGATGTTATGGAGACTTTCGGATTGTTCAGGGACTCTGTCCATCTCAATGATAAATGAAGGTGGTATTTGTTGGAGGGTGGGAGCTGTTATTCCAGTCTAAACACTTTCAGTACCACTGCTGAACACACTGAGGTTGGAGCAGAGGTGCCAGCCTCCTTTACTGCTCTCAGAGTAGCCCTGTGGAGACCCAGGCTGTGAGCTGGGAGGTCCAGCTACATTGTATCATCACCTCTGACATTGTTCATCTTTGGGGACTTGGTACTGTCCTGAGACCAGACGGCACAGGAAGAGAGAATCAGTGTTAGAGTCACTCATCTGCCCCAGCAGAATGGAGGGTGACCACAGACACCACGACCAAAAGCCCGAGAAGAGAAACAGCTTCATGATTTCAGCTGTGATGTTGAATGGTGAGCTGCTATACCTGCCACTGTTTTATGTACCCTCTTATCATCACATCTCAGCAGAGGTGCCACCACCATCACCTCCTACCACCATCCACCACCCCCCACCCCCCTCCCCACACACACACACACACACCTGTTTCCTGGAATATCTGTCCATTGTCACGAGAGTAATCACCAGGTTGCTAATCAGGTTCCAGGTAACAACCACTGGAGATAATGTCAGACCTCAGCTCCAAAATGACGTAATGTTAAAGGTTTTATTGTTGTTCCATTCCTTGACTTCCTGATCAACTGACCCCAGTCAGAAAGGATAGACACCAAGCACACTGGTGCCCCACAAGGCTGAGACCTCAGCCCTCTACTCCACTCCCTATACACCCCCTGCAGCCCATATCTGTTCTATATCCAGTTAGAAGTTTACAGATATTGCCATCATAGTTGTCATACCTCAAATAACAGTGATTCAGAGTTCAGGAAAGTTGTAGTCAGCTTAGTAACATTGAGTCGTATCAGTGACCTTTCCATCAATGTCAACCAAGCCAAAGAGCTTGTCATCAACTTCAGGAAGGAGAGCAGTGTATAAGCTCCTGTCTACATCAGCAATGTTGAAATTGAGAGCTTCAAGTTCCTAGGAGTGAACATCAATCGTAGTCTGTCCTAGTCTAACCACATTGATGCCACGGACAAGAGAGCTCACCAATGCCTCTACTTCCTGAAGGGTTAAAGAAGTTCAGCATGTCTCCGCCAACCCTTACCAATTCCTTTGAGGCATCACAGAAAGCATCCTATCCGGATGCATCATGGTTTGCTTTAGCAACTGCTCTGCCAATGATTGCAAGCAACTGCAGAGAGTTGTGGACACAGCTCATCATGTCACAGAAACAGCCTCTGTTCCAGGGACTCTGTCGACACTTCTTGCTGCCTCAGTAGACAACAAAATCAAAAACCCCACTCACCTTGGAGACCAGGCTCAGGCACATCTTTCAATCCATTGTTATAAGACTAATAAATGGTACTGTAGAACAATATGATGCAGTCAACCTCATAATCTACCTTGATATGACCTCACACCTTATATTTCACCTACACTGCACTTTACTCTGCTGTGTTATTGTTTTACCTTCTTCTACCTCAATGCGGTGTAGTGACTTGATTTGTATGAACAGTCCGCAAGACAAGCTTTCCACCGTATCTCAGTACATGTGACAATAATTCCAATCCCATTTCTTATCCGCATTCCTATTTGTCAAAAGAACAAAACTGCTGATCTGAGAGAGTCAGGAGAATATGAACAGACTCAAGAGTGTAGTGCTGTTGAGGGGACTGGGCACAATTGGTGATTAAAATAATCCCAGCTTCACTAAGGCTTCAGACACACAAGGTGAAATCATAGAAGTTTATCTCCCACCGAGACCGCCTCCGGATCCGTTCCAGCACTTCTCCCTTTCCTCTCCCAGTGTTTCTGTCATGGTCCGGTCTGTGAAGTCCGCGTCCTGGTTCACAGGGTCCGGTCCGTGGACTCCGGACTCCGGACTCCGGGTCTTCTGGCTGTCCTCTGTTTCAGTTGGGCTTAATCATAGGCACCTGATGCTAATTTTGGGGCTGGGAGTATAAGTGGCCCTGGGTTCGCGTGTGGGTGCTGGTTCATCTCATCAGTATCCCATCCTTGCCTCTGTGGGTTAAGCCAGGCCATATTTGCCATTACCCTAAGGCTGGACTGTTCCCTTCCTTCTGAAGACTTGCCCGCAACCTGTGTCTGGAGCCATGCTTTTATCTGGTCAGTCCCCTCTTCCATGAGGTAATCCTGTTTTCCCAGCGCCGTTCACATATATTTCCTATTTTCTTCCAACACTGAAAGTGACTATTGGACCCAAAGTGTAACTACTGGCTGTCTAATTAATCCCATTCTGCTGTTAGGCTCTCTCTCACCCCAGCAATTCATACCTATTCCTTTCCACCAGGGTTAATTTACCGGAACAAATTCCCCTCCCAGCTGCGTATCTCTGGGACGTGGGAGGAAACCGAGCAGGACAGCACCATTGGTCAGGATTGAATGCGGCTCGTTTCAGCTGTGATCCAGCAAAACGAGCCGTAGTCACTCAACCCATGATTACTACTTGCAGGTTACATTTCAATACATTTTTAAAATGTGCCTTTGTCTGTATTATTACCTGCTGTCCGTATAATTACAGATGGAAGTGCTGTCTCTAACATTCCTACTACACTGTCTCCAACTGGTGCGACAGTACAATTGTGATGAAGTGCAAGGCAGTTCGTTCTTATCCCCACTGATAATCAACTGTGCACCTATAGACCAGAACCTTTACTAGATCAGCACATGGCTATCAAATAAAAAACAGGTCAAACGTTGGGTGACATTTTCTGAAACCCCAAAAAGTACAAAGCACAAGGAGAGAGGGTGATGGAATACTCTCCCTCTGTCCAGAGGAGTGTGATACCACAAAGACTTGACAACCTCCGGTACAGTCACTTGATCAAAGTCCATCCCTGAACATCCACTGCCTCCACACAACACACAGTGCTGGGACTGTGTGCCATCTGGAAGAATTTATTCTGATTCTTCAAAAATGATCTTTTTTTCACAAAATAGATATACAACAACTATGGACGTGAAATATACAATGAAGGTCTCTTTTACAGTCACTGTCCAACTCATACAATCTACTCAATATATTATGGGTTGTGGTCATTTGTACTGTTTGCACATTCTGTGTTCAGAGCTCCAGTCCCACTAATGAGGCCTCCTTGGTTCATTCAGACTTCAGTGTTTGTGAGGAGATTACTCAGGGCTTAGCAACTGCAATCTCTCATGGCAGAAGGATCTTTAAATGCCGTCATCCCCACAAAGTTTTTGCATTGGCTTTGGTTTGCATTTGGAGTGTGCTGCCATCAACAGAATACACAGAATCACTCGCCCAGGCTGCCCCAACAGAAGCTGTAACCAGATTGTCCCAGTGAAAGGACCAACTGTAAAACCTCCACTTGGTCATTTTTTGATGCACAAGGGTGACTGATTCTCACTGGCCATTACTGCGTACGCCAGAACACAATGCAACTTCTCTCACTGCTCCTCCAGCTAATGCTCACCCAGATTCAGATAGAAGATTAACAGTGCCATGAGCATTCATAAAGGGTCCTCAGACAGGGACCATTGTGACCCTTACAGCCACAATACAGAACACCTGTTATCCATACAGATACCCGACAGTGTCCTCACAGGCCCTTGGACGTACACACCTGGTGAACATAGAACAGCTGACTAACAATACAGATGTTATTTATCTCTGCTTTCTTAGCAACTTTATGCAAAATTAACTTTGTTTTATTCCCTCAGTTCAGATGAAGTGAACTCTTGCATGAAAAAGTCACTGTAAGCGTTACCTGATAAAGTTTATGGAGATATTTCACTGATGGGAAATTTGCATTCTGCTATCATGAAACACACCAGCCTCCCGACACGGGATGAAGGTGGGATTTGAACCTTCACTGAAGCGACACAAAAACATGCTCGCAACATTCAGCAGTTTAGTGGAACTAATTCTGATGACATGTCTTCAATATGAAACTTTTACACACTTTGCAGTTGCCACAGATGCTGTCTGACCTGATGAGACTTTACAGATTTGTCTCTTTTCAGTTTTAACAAGCAACATTTCAATTCATTTACAAGCAGGAGCATAATGTAAATGCCAGGCAGGGAATGAATGCCCAGCATCATTGTTCAAGGTCTTTCAATGTGAACCTCCCACTGCACTCACTGCTCCTCCACTGTTCAGAACCAGACATGAAGAATATGTTTCCTCATACAGTGAGTCTGGGAGGGTAACTGGTTCCTGTAATTACCATTGTGTAAGTTGGTGGAGGGTGAATTGGGGAGAATCGATGTCCGTGTGAGAGAGAGTAGTTCCCAGCAGAATGGGTGTGATTCCTTGGGGAGCCCACAGTTACTCCACGGGTACAATGGTGTCCTTCAAAGTTGTAAGAAAATATGAGGGGTTGGAGGATACAGGAGATCCTGAATGAATACATCGCTTCTGTGTTCACCAGTGAGAGGGGCCTTGAATTTTATGAGATCAGTGTAAAACTGATATGCTCGAACATGCCATTGACATGGAGGATGTGCTGAAAGTTTTGAAAAACATAAGAATAATTAAGTCCCCAGAACAGACATGATATGCCACAGGTTACTATGGGAAGTGAGGGAAGAGTTTGCTGCATATTTGGTGATGATTTTTATGTTTTCTCTGCCCACAGGAGCAATACCAGATGACTGGAGGGCGGCAAATGTTATTCCTTTGTATGAGAAAGAGAATAGGGATAACTTTTCAAATTATACAGCAGTGAGTCTAACGTCAGTAGTTGGCAAATTATTGGAGAAGATTCACAGAGACAGGATTTACAAGCATTTGAAGACGCATATTCTGGGTAGGGTTAGTCAGCACAGCTTTGTGAGGGGCTGGTCATGCCTAATGAGCCTGATTGAATTCTTTGAGAATGTGGGTAGAGTAGTGGATGTAGTGTACAGTATATGGATTATAGTAAGGCGTATGATATGTTTCACCATGGTTGGCTGATTCAGAAAGTCAGGGGGAATCGGAACCAGAGATACTTGGCTCTGTGGAATGAGAAATTGTTTGCCCACTGAAGGGAGAGTTTGGTTGTAGAGGGAGCAATTTCTGCCTGGAGGTCAGTGACCAGTGGTGTTCTACAGGGATCTGTTCCCTGACCCTAATCTTTGTGACTTTAATGAATGACTTGGATTAGGAAGTGGAAGGGTGGGTCGTAAATATGCAGATGACACAAAGGTTGGTGGAGTTGTGGCTGGTCTAGAAGGTTGTCATACGTTACAGTGGGACATTGACAGGCTGCAGACCTGGGATGAACCGTGGAAGATGGAGTTCAGCCAGTGATTCACTTTGGAAGGTGGAATTTGAAGGGAGAGTACAAGACATGCCTCATGAGCCTGAGTGAATTTTTCACGTTGCAGGTAGAGCAGTGAATGTGGTAGAAATGAAGATGGGAAGTAGAGATACTCTACTTTTTAAGATTTTGTGCAGATTCAGCATTTCATCTGAAACTTTGATAAATAACGTAAAATGAATCAACAATATCCTCTGTGGAACACCGGTAGTCGCCGGCAGGCAGCCAGAAAAGACTCTCTTTATTCCAACTCTGCCTCCTGCCCTTCAACCAATCCTCTATCCATGTTAATATTTTCATGTGAAACCATGGGCTCGTATCTTGTTATATCTTCTCATATCTTCTGAAAATCCAAGTACACAACATCCACCAACGCTCCTTCATCTATCCTACTTGTTATGTCCTCAAAGAATTCCAACAGATTGCTCAAGCAAGATTTTCCTTTAAGGAAACCGTGCTGACTTTGGCCTAGTTTATCATTTGTGTCCAAGTACCCTGAGACCTCCTCCTTAACAATAGACTCCAACATCTTCCCACCCCCTGAGTTCAGATTAACTGGCCTTTAGTTTCCATTATTTTTCTCCTTCTGTTCTTGAACAGCGGAGCGACTTAGTTTGGCTGCCACTTCCTTGTTCCCCTTTACTACGTGTCCAGCCACCTGATATCTCTTCCTGTCTCTCTTTTACTCTTTATACAGTATAACTGAAACTCTTGATATCCTCACTGATACTATTGACGACCTTACCTTCATATTTCATCTTTTCCCTCCTTATGACTGTTTTGCTTTTATGTTGATTTTGATTTCCATTTTCAGCCATGGTTGCATCTTCCTGCCTTTAGAGTACATCTTCTTCTTTGGGATGTATCTATCTTGTGCCTTCTGAATTGCTTCCGGAACCTACAGCCATTGCTGTTCTGTTGTTATCCCTGATAGTGCCCAATTCCAATTAACTCTGACCAGCTCCTCTCTCTTGCCTCTGTCATTCCCTTTATTTATTTACTGCTGAGATACAGTGTGGAGCAGGAGCTCCCAGCCATTCAAGCCACCCTAGACAGTGATCCCGAATTAACACGAGCCTGATCTTGGGACAATTTATAATAACCAATGAACCTACCAACTGGTACATCTTTAAACTGTGGGAGAAAACCAGAGCACCCAGAGGAAACTCACAGGAGAACATAAAAGCTCCTTACAGAGAGAGGTGGGAATACTGCAATACTGATACATCTGACTTTAGCTTCTCTCCCTCAGACTTTAGTGTGAATTCCAGCATATTATGATCACTGTCTCTTAAGGGTCCCTTTACCTTAAGCTCCGTAATCAAATCTGGTTCATTACACAACACCCAATCCTGAGCAGCCTATTGTAGAGCCTCTTGGCTCAACCACAAGCTGCTCTACAAAGCCATCCCATAGGCATTCTACACATACTCTTCTTGGGACTGAGCACCAACCTGATTTCCCTAATATGCCTACAGATTGCAATCTCCCATGATTATCCTAATTATCCTAAAATTATCCTAATCCCTTTTGGCAGGTGTTTTCTATCTCACATGGTAATCTGCCTGAAACTCACCCTCTAGTATTTTACACCACCATTCCCTTCCCCACAGATTGGTCCCAGCTCACTTCCCCTCCTCTGAAAATCCAACTGTGATTAAACATTCAATCAGCACTCTAAATGGTGTCCTTGCCTAAGTGCCCATAAGTATTTTCTGTGAGCCCCTGTAGAAAGTTTGTTCCATGAAAGGATGCAGTGTTGATGTTCCTGACATAATACATTTCATAGAGATTTACTGGTCAACCCATTCTTGAGTCAGATTCCCTTCTGTCCCTTGTTGAGGTAGTTGAACATAAATCAGAACTTCTGTTAAATCACCCTCAGCAGCAACAGAAATGCCCCAGTATCTCAGTGTGAGTGGACAGGTGTTGGCGAAGGGTGATGGATATTGCAGACAGACAATAAGGAAAGGAATAGATGGTGCTCATTACACTGAGTGACCAGGATGACACTGATACAAGTTACCACGGTACAGCTGTCTGAAGTGCAACAAGCATGATTGGCCACGTTCCAGCAACGTCATAATGGGAGCCAAAAGTTGCAACTAAATCTCAGGGAAATGAGGAAGTACTGTTTCATGCATTTGTACTAATTCTTTTCAAATTGCTTTACTTAAGCTACATACAGGATCCAGGTAAGGAAGAAGCAGAGACACTGATTCCATCACTGAGAACAATAAGATGTATAGTTCTGAAATACTACAGAATCATGATTTTATCTGTTATTAACTCAATCTATGTTCCTGTACAAAGGAAAGGCTGGCTGGAGTCAATTGTTATTGGATCTAACCAGCATTTCCTTTCAGGTTCTGCCCTGTGCCCAAAGTGGATCTATGGGACTGAAACGTTTGATGTTATTGGCCACAGACATGATCTGTAATTTAAGTATCGATCTTTAATCATTAGGGCTGGTATAATTTTCATATCTTGCCCTTTAATGAAGTTCATGTAAGTCAGTGTCTCAGAGTTGCACTGAGGGAATGAGTGGAGATTTTGAATACAGGAGCAGAAATTTCAGTTGTTGAAGCATCATCGACAATTCTTTACTGTCAGCACACGTAGGTTGAGAGTTTCAGCATTTGTGAAACAGTCCTTTTCTCCGAGTGAATCAGATTGGTCAAACTGCACAGAAGACATAACTGGTGCATTCTCTCTCCTGTGACATCTTTTGTTCTGTATTACTGTCATAAAGGGGGGCATTGTTGGCAGACCCAAATCAAGACATAGACGCTGAAGTACTAGGAACAGGACTCAGTGTGTCAAGAAAGCAAGGGAAGTGAGGAAGAAAGGACACCGGACATTGACACAGGCCCTGGACAAGACTAGGATGCAGGGCCTGGGTGAGGTCATGGACAAGTAACATGGAACCCAGACAAGGAACGAGGAACAAGGAGCCTGGACAGGGACCCGGAACCTGGGTCTTGACTCGGAACCGGAATCCAGGTTTAGGCTAGGACAAGACGTGGCTACAGGTTGTGGTGTGGCTACAGGACTGGACGTGAGACTCTTGGACAGGACGGGGGAACTCCAGCACCAGACGAAGGAACTCCAGAACAGGGCTGGGCAAGGTATTCTTGGGCTGGAGGAGACACGTGGACAGGATGGGAACACGAAGCCTTGACTTGGACTTGGACTTGGGAGACAGGAACCTCGGAGCTTTGGACTTGGGAGACAGGAACCTCGAACACAGAGCTGGAACCCCTCTTTGGGAGCAGGACATAGGGCCGGGTCTCATACACAGCACACAGAGCCAGGACACACTCCTTGGAAACAGGACCAAAGGGCCGGGGATCTTTCTATACACAGAACACAAAGAGACAGTTCTCCACTCAGGATAGTGGGAAACAGCCGGACCTACCCAGCGGAGGCGAGGACACAAAGGGAATGTTTTCAACAGAAGGTAGTAGCAAACGGCTGGACCTACCTAGCAAAGGTGAGGACACAGAGACAGTCCCCAACTCAAGGTAGGGCCGGACCTGCCTAGCAAAGGCGAGGACACAGAGACAGTCCCCAACTCAAGGTAGGGCCGGACCTGCCTAGCAAAGGCGAGGACACAGAGACAGTCCCCAACTCAAGGGAGGGCTGGACCTGCCTAGCAAAGGCAAGGACACAAAGAGACAATTCCAAACAATGGCAGATTGTTCCTTATCTTGACACAGCAAGGCTCCAGTCTTGCTCTGGCGGTTGAACCTGATGGCGTTACAGGCGAGGCTTCAGAAGGAAGGGGAAGGGAAGGGAACAGTCCAGCAAACAATCTCTGCTTTGCAGACGTATTTATGTGCCAGACCAAAATGAGAATCAGGTGCCTCAATTAAAGCACCCAAAGGAACAAGAGAGAAAACAGGAAAACCTGGAACATGGATCGATGGACCGGACTGTGAACCGGAATGCAGCTTTCATGGACCGGACCATGACAATTACACCAGGTCAGTATAACGAGTCCCACCGTCCTGTATTACACCTGATCGATAGAATGAATAGATTAATTAGAACTGAAACACTGACAATTACTTTCCTCCCACAGATGTTGCTTTACCCTTGTGGGTTGTTTGTTGCTCCATTTTCCAGCATCTGCTATCTCTTGTGACTGTCTAGAATGAATGGCTGTGTTGCCTAGATCAAATAGTGATTCATTACAAGGGCAAATAAAAAGAAGATAGGGAACAGGGGGAGCAGCCATTGATGGAGTGGACCAGTGTTACAGTGGGAAACATTGGCTCTCAAGCTTGAGTGAGAAAAGGCTTGGGTAAAGTATGTATCTGATAAGTTTCTTCTTTTTCTTTCCATTCTCTGTTAGTACACAGTTAGATTAATGAGAATGTCTCTGTGTTGTGTTCTTTGTGTGAGATGTGGGAATTCTGGGAGACATCCAGCCTCCCAGATAACCACATCTGCACCAGGGGTACCAAGCTACCCATCCTCAGGAACTGGATCTGCAGCTCGATGACCTTTGGTTCAGACGGGAAACTGAGGAGGTGATAGATGGGAGCTACAGGAGGTTGTCACCCCTAGGTTGCAGGGGGCAGATACCTGGATGACCGTCAGGGGAGGGGAAGGAAATGGACAGCCAGTGCATGAAAGACAGGCAGACAATGGGGCAAAATTGCAATCAGTGGGATGGGTTGTAGTGTGACAGGCGGACAAAATCAATTAGGGTGATGAATACAGGACTGAAGATGTTATATTTGAATGTACGCAGTATGTAGAATAAGACAGATGATCTTGTAGCGCAGTTAGGGATTGGCAGGTACGATATTGTGGTCATCACTGAATTATGGCTGAATGATGATTATGGCTGGGAGCTTAAAATCCAAGGAGAAACATTATTTTGAAAGGACAAGCAGGCAGAAGAGTGGGTGGTGTGGCTCTGTTGGTAAAAAATGAAATCAGGACCTTAGAAAGAGGTAACAAGATCAGAAGATGTAGGTTCCTTGTGGGTAGAGTAAAGTAACTGCAAGGGTAAAAAGGTACCCTGGCCAATAATATCGAAGGGGAAACCAGTAAACTAGACTTCTGAGAATGCAAACAGACAGAGATGAGTGAAGTTGCCATTACTAAAGAGAAGGTGGTAAGGAAACTGAAAGGTTTGAAAGTAAATCAATCACCTGGATCAGATGGTCAGCACTACAGGGTTCTGAAAGAGGTGTCCTGAGGAAATGGTGGAGGCATTAGTATTGATCTTTCAAGAGTCAGTAGATTGTGGCATGGTTCTGGAGGACTAGAATATTACAAATGTCACTCCAATCTTCAAGATGGGAGAGAGACAGAAGAAAGGAATTTATAGGTCAGTTAGTCAGACCTCAGTGATTAGGAAGATTTTGGAGTCGATTGTTAAGGGATGCGGTTTTCGAATTCTTGGAGACATGTGCCAAAGTCAGCATTATTTCCTGAAGAGAAAATCTTGTCTGACAAATCTGTTGGAACTCTGAAGAAATAGCTAGTAGAATAGTTAAAGGAGAATTGGTGGATTTTGTGTAGTTGCATTTTCAGAATGCCTTTTGCAAGCTGCTGCACATGAGGCTGCTTAATAAGTTAAGAGCCCATGGTACTACATGAAAGTTATTTACATGGATAGAGGATTGGCTGAGTGACTGGAGCCAAAGAGTGGGAATAAAGGGAGCCTTGTGTCGATGGTTGCCGGTGATCAGTGGCATTCCACAGGGGTCTGTGTCGGGACGGCTGCTTTTTACATTATATGCCAATGATTGGATGATGGAATAGTTGGCTTTGTGGCCAAGTTTGCGGATGATACAAAGATAGGTTGTGTTGAGGAAAACGAGACACTACAGAATGACTTAGATTGGGAGAATGGGCAAAGGAATGTTCTCTTGGAGGATTTCCTAAAAGTTTATTTGCAGGTTGAGTTGATGGTGAAGAAGCCAAATGCAAAGTTAACATGAATTTTGAGAGGATTAGGATATAAAAGCAAGGATGTAATGTTGAGGCTCTATATGACACTGGGAAGGCCACATGGAGTATTATGAGCAGGTTTGGACCCCTTGTCTTAGAAAGAATGTGCTGACATTGGAGACGGTTAAGAGGACATTCAGGAGAATAACTCTGGGATTGAAAGCATTACTAGATGAGGATTGATTGATGGCTCTGAGCCTGTACCCGCTGGAATTCAGAAGAATAAGGGGGATCTCACTGAAACATATTGGACGTTGAAAGGCCTCCACAGAGCAGATGTGGAGATGATGCTTCCTATAGTGGGACAGTCTTCCTATAGTGGGGGAATCTGTGGAGTATGTAGCCAAAGACAACTGTGGAGACCAAGTCATTAGGGATATTTAAAGCAAAGCCTGATAGATTCTTGATTAGTTAGGGGATGAAGTGTTACGGGAAGAAAGCTGGAGATCAGAGCTGACATAGAAATGGATCCGCCATGTTGAAATGACGGAGCAGTCTCGATGGGCCAAATGGCCTAATTCTGCTGCTATTTCTTATGGTCTCATTGTCTTCTGGTCATATGTCAACATTTGATGACTCTGGGTCTGTACTCGCTGGAATTTAGAAGAATGACAGGGAGATCTCATTGAAATTTATCAAATTTTGAAAGGTCTGGATAGAGTAGATGTGGAGAGGGTATTTCTAGCACCAGAGGCACAATCTCAGAGTAGATGGACATCCATTTAGAATGGAGAAGAAGAGGAACTTCTTTAACCAGAGGGTGGTGAATTCATCGCAACAGGCAGCTGCGGAGGCCAGGTCATTGGGTGTATTTAAGACTTCTTAATAAGTCCAGGTGGAAATGGTTATAGGGAGAAGGCAGGAGAATGGGGTTGAGAAGGAAATGGATCAGCAATGATCAAATGGAGGAGCAGGATTGAGGGGCTGAATGGCCTTCTTCAGTTCCTGTGTCTTATGGTCTTAATACACCCAAGAACACCACAATGTTGCCCTCTTAACACACACTCTCCCCGGCACAAAGATCAGTTCAGGGGCACCTAAACTGCAACTGATGTCAGTCTTCAGACAGAACAAATGCACCATCTTTTCTTACGACCTTAAACATAGAACAGTGCAGGCCCTTTGGCCCACTATGTTGTGCTGACCTTTGAACCTACTCTTAAGATTAATCTAAACTTTCCCTTCCACGTAGCACTCCATTTATTTTTAATCTATGCCCCTAACTAAGAGTCTATTAATGATCCCCGATGTATCTGCCTCTACCACTACCCCTGGCAGTGTGTTGCATGCACTCACCATTCGCTGCGTTAACCCTGACTCCAAGATCTCTCTGTTCCTCCACACTGCTAATCATCCTACAATGAACCACATATTCTGCCTTTGTTTAAACTTCTGAAGAGCACCACTTCACACTTTCCTGATTCAACTCCAGCTGCCACTTCTCAGCCCTGCTCTCCATCCCACCAACCCACGACAATCTTCTGTACTATTCACAGCACCACCAACCTTCATGTCATCTGCAAACTTACTAACTCCGCCCTTCCACAACCTCCTCCTAATCATTTATAAAAATCATGAGCAAATGTCCCAGAGCAGATCCCTGGGTAGAACACTGGTCACTGACCTCCAGACAGAATACTCTCCATTTACTACCACCCTCTCCCTTCTGCGGGCAAGCCAATTCTGAATTCACACAGCCAGGATTCCTGGATCTCCTGCTTCCTGATTTTCTGGATGACCCATATATGGGAAACCTGGTACAAAGGCCTTACTAAAATCCCTATACAACACATCTACTGATCTACCTTTGTCCATCTGTTTTGTCACTTGCAAATAATTCAGTGAAGTCTGTGGGGCATGATGTGCTCTTCACAAAGTCGTGTTGACTGTCCTTAATCAGACTATGTTTCTCCAAATGCCTGTTAATCCTGTTTCTAAGAATCCTTTCTAATTGTTTGCCCACTGCAGATGCGAGACTCACTGGTTTATAATTCCCAGGGTTATCCCTATTTCCTTTCTTGAACAAAGGATTAAAATTTGCCACTATCCGATCTTCTGGATCTGCTCCTGTGGCCAGTGAACACACAAAGATCATTGTCAAAGGCCAGCAATATTTTTCCTCACTTTCCTTTGCAATCTGAGGCATATTCCAACTGGCCCTGGGACTTCTCTATCGTGATGTGTTCTCAAAATTTCCAGCACATTGACTTTCTCATCATTGACATATTCTATAGTATCAGTCTGCTTTACACAGTCCTCACACTCATCACCATCCCTCTCACTGGTGAATACTTAAAATATTTATTAAGGTCCTTCCTTTCCACTTCCGGCTCCAGACATATGTTTCCTCTTCTATCCCTGATCAGTCCTATCCTCACTCCAGTCATCCTCCTGTTCTTCACTGATGTAGAGGATGCCATGAGGTTTTCGTCAATCCTACTCCCCATTTTCATGCTCCATTCTAGCTCTCGTTCGACCATTCTGAAGCTTCTTCCTGGCTACCATATAACTCTCGAGTCCTGACTGATACTTGTTTCCTAAGCTTCTTTCTTCCTCTTGACTAGATGTTGTACATCTCTTATCAACCATGCTTCCTTCCCCACACATTCCTTTCCCTGCCTCAGTGGGACACACCTTTCTAGAACCTCGTGCAAATAATTCCTAAACAGCATCCACAATTTCATTGTGCATTTTCCTGAGTATATCTTTTCCTACTTTACGCTCCCACGTTCCTGTATAGTAGCACCATAATTTGCCTTCCCCTATTTACTTTCCCATGCCGTCTGCTCCAGTCTCTGTCCAAAGACATGGTAAAGGTTAGAGGGTCTTGTGACACTGACTGCGCATCCGCTGAGAGATCTGTCATCTGACCAGGTTCATTGCTTACTACTGAACACAATATGGCCTCTCCTCTAGTCAACCTATCTACCTGTTGTGTCAATTAAACTTCTAAACCACAGAGTTACAAAATACACATGGACCAAGATGCCAACCGTCCTGTGCTATCACCAGTGGGATCATCAGTTAATCTGCCACCTGTCTTCAGGAGTTTCAGCCCGTTTATGATCAAGATTGCTTCGAGGTGGTGGGCCAGCAGTGCTAAAGCACCACCTCCCACTGGTGAGCTTAAAAACTTGGCATCTGCCTCTATCAGAGTTGTTGGTCAGTTCCATCCAACAGATAGTCTACTCTCCAGGCGTCTATGCAACTACTGAAGGGTTTGCAAGATATGTATACACTGTCTGACTATTTGCCCCTCTGGACATACTTGGTCCACACCCATGCTGATCCTTTCTCTGCTGCCTCAGCTACAGCCCTGCTGGTTGACTTGATCTCTCTTCTAGTGAAGCCAAGTTCACACAGCCACTTCTGGAGAGTGAACGCAATAAACCCACGGCAGCCTAATTCAAATGGATAGCATGAGACCTTCCACCCTCTGTCTCTGAACTCTGATCTTAACTCTGCATACTTGGTTAACTTGCGCTCATGGGCTTCATCGATGTTGTCTTCCCAGGGGACTGTGAGTTCACAAATAACCGCTTCTCTACTGCTGTCAGACCATAAGATTATATCTGGACGCAATGTTGTAAAAGCTATTTGCTCCGGGAAACTGCCTTTCCCGTCCAAGTCAGCCTTGACACACCAATCATTGGCTGAAGAAAGTATGCTTGATCGTGAGCCTATGCTGCACACCTTTGACTTGGAGCCTTCTTTCACAAATGATATGCCATGTTCTGTGCAGCATGGGGCATGAGATAAGTGGTGTTGCAGTACTCTCTGCTCAACCGCTTCTGTTACAACTTTGAGAATGTTGTTATGTCTCCACGTGTACATGCCGCTGGAAAGATTGACTCTGCATGCACTCAAGTTATGTTGAAATGTTCCCTTCTCGCCACAAGCAGCACACCTGTCTGTCCTATCTTCATACCAGGTGCTGAGGTTGGCAGGTGTTGGGAGCAGATGGTACGCTGCTCTGCATAAAAAAGAAATGTGGAGCGGTTCCATCTGCCACAGAACATTCCAAGATAGATGTCGTTGTTCAACACTTTCCCACTGAGTCATGCATGAGACATGAGAGGAAAGCAGTAAGCTCTCACATTCAGGGAGAAAATTCAGTCTCCATGCACACAGATCAGTTTAGACCTCTTCCGGTGATGCCTGCACAGATCAGAGGTCAGGGTTGTGCACATATCATGATACTGTAAGCCTTCAGCTCTACTAGCCATGCTGTGACAGCATTTCACAGTGACCAATCTCCTCCTGAAGATATTGTCCCATCCCAGACTGTTTCCCGATCTCCATTCGGTGGTTCACATTCCTCATACTGGAAACCATCCAGCTCCCGAAGTTCTTCTTCTGAAATAGACAGACAAGGATGTGTTGCTGTTCATTTGAGCTGATCTCTGTCAATGTCTCTTCATACAAAGTAGACATTTTGGAATCTTTTCTCTTTTCCTGTTGGATTAGCCAGAAGCTGCTGCACAGGCTGAAGCCACTTTGACACAAATCCTTTCCAGCTCCACCCTACCTCATCTCCCACATCAGAACATAGTTCCATTTCTTTGTCTCCCCAGCGTCCCCTTATAAATGTCAATGTTACCCCCTGTTGAAGATGCTGCTCTGAGAGAAGAGCCAGGGTAGTGGTGGGAGGGGATCCTCACCCATCACTGTCAGCATGGAGAGATACAGGAGATGTGAATACTTACCCAGCTCTGTCATGTTGAGTTAGTCCTGTGATCCTCACGTAGGGCCTCTTTTGGAATAAAGACAACAGGCTGTAATGCCTGATTGGCAGGTGGCAAATAGCAGGAATGAAGGGAGCCTTTTCTGGTTGGAAGCCAATGTCTCGCAGTGGTTCCATTGGGGCCTGTGTGGGACCGTTGCTTTTTATGCTATATTTCAATGATTTGAATGAAGAAATTGATGGCTTTGCAGCAACGTTTGTGGTTGTATGATAATAGGTGGACGGGCAGGTAGTTTTGAGGAAGCAGAGAGGCTACAGAAAGACTTAGGAGATTGGACACAGAGGTGGCAGATGGAATACAGTGTCAGGAACTGTTTTGTCATGCACTTCGGGAGAAGAAGTAAAGCATAGACTATTTTGTAAATAGAGAGGAAATTTTAAATCCTGAGGTGCAATAGGACATGGAAGTCGTCATGCAGAATTCCTTAAAGGTTAATTTGCAGATTGAGTTGGTGGTAAAGAAGGCAAATGCAATGTTCGCATTCATTTTGAGAGGACTAGAATATAAAAGCAAGGATGTCATGTTGAGATCTTATAAGGCACTGGTGAGGCCTCACCTGGAGTATTGTGAGCAGTTTTGGGCCCCTATCTAGGAAAGGATCTGCTGACACTGGAGAGGAATCAGAGGAGGTTCATGAAAATGATTGTGGGAGTCAAAGGCATTTCATATGAGGAGTGTTTGATGGCTCTGGGCCATTTACTCAATGGAATTCAGAAGAAAGAGGGGTGACCTCATTGAAACCTATCGAATTTTGAAAGGCCTCAACAGAGTTGATGTGGAGATGTTGTTTCTGATGTGGGAGAGTAAAAGACCAGAGGATACAACCTCAGAGTAGAGGGACATTATTCAGAATGGAGATGAGGAGGAATTTCTTTTGCCAAGGAGTGGTGAATCTGTGGAATTTATTACCGTGGCTGGATGTGGAGGCCTTGTCACAACCATGGATTCGGCAGTGCATCAGAATTGGCAATTGTGCTCGTGAATATGCACGTGTCAGCTAATTATCATTTCATTGTGATAGTATTTAACTCCATTTATACCATTGCAGTATATGTGGAGACTTGGACACAGCTACGCTTCGTTATCTGCATTCGGCCTTGCCTGAGAAATCCGACTGTCGAGTCAACTGACACTGAAGACGAGTGGTATTCGCTTTATTCTTAGTTGTTCTTTTCAGCCGAAGTGTAGGCTTCATTTTCCATTTGAGTGTTTTAGTCAACAGACCTGTTTTGGCCTAGCGTTTATTGTTTTCTTTTTCCCTTTAACATTGTTCGCATTAAAGTCTGTGAACTATCGACCTGCGTCAGTGTCTCTCACACCGCACTTGGGCCATATCTGCACCTGGTGACAGGCCTAGTCATTGGGAATACTTAAGGCAGGGGTTGATAGATTATTGATTAGTCAGGGCATGAAGGGATACAGGGAGAAGGCAGGAGATTGAGGCTGATGGGGAAATTGATCAGTCTTGATGAAATAGCAGAGCAGACTCAATGGGCAAAATGCTGAATTCTGCTCCTATACCTTATGGTCGTATGGTCCATTAACATTAACTGTGCCATTAGAGATCATATATGGTCTTATAACAACATTCTTTTTCACCCTTCAGAAGCACTCCAGAACAGGTGTTATCCATACAGATACACCACTATGTTCTCATTGGTCCATTGATGTACAACACCTGATACATACAGTAATTAATACTGAATAACTTCAATATAGATTGTACATACTGTATCTCTGCTTTCCTGACAAATTTATGCAAAATTAACTTCGTTTTATTTCCTCAGTTTAGGTGAAATGAACTCAGAATGAACAGCTCATTATAAACATTAACTGATAAAGTTTATGGAGACATCTTACTGATGGACAATTTGCATTCTGCTGTCATATAACTATATAACCATATAACAATTACAGCACGGAAACAGGCCATCTCGGACCTTCTCTTCCATGCCGAACTCTTACCCTCACCAAGTCCCACTGACCTGCACTCAGCCCATAACCCTCCATTCCTTTCCTGTCCATATAGCTGTCCAATTTAACTTTAAATTACAACTTCGAACCTCCCTCAACCACTTCTGCAGGAAGCTCGTTCCATACAGATACCACTCTCTGAGTAAAGAAGTTCCCCTTCAAGTTACCCCTAAACTTTTGCTCTTTAACTCTCAACTCGTGCCCTCTTGTTTGAATCTCCCCCACTCTCAATGGAAAAAGCCTATCCACATCAACTCTATCTATCCCCCTCATAATTTTAAATTCCTCTATCAAGTTCCCCCTTAACCTTCTACGTTCCAAAGAATAAAGACCCAACTTGTTCAACCTTTCTCTGTAACTTAGGTGATGAAACCCAGGTAACATTCTATTAAATCTTCTCTGTACTCTCTCTATTTTGTTGACATCTTTCCTATAATTTGGTGACCAAAACTGTACACAATACTCCAAATGTGGCCTCATCAATGCCTTGTACAATTTCAACATTACATCCCAACTCCTATACTCAATGCTCTGATTTGTAAAGGCCAGCATACCAAAAGCTTTCTTCACCACCCTATTCACATGAAATTCCACATTCAGGGAACTATACACCATTATTCCTAGATCCCTCTGTTCTACTGCATTCTTCAATGCCCTACCATTTACCATGTATGTCCTATTTTGATGAGTCCTACCAAAATGTAGGACCTCACATTTATCAGCATTAAATGCCATCTGCCATATCTCAGCCCAATCTTCCAACTGGCCTAAATCTCTCTGCAAGCTTTGAAAACCTACTTCATCATCCACAACTCCACCTATCTTAGTATCATCTGCATACTTACTCATCCAATTTACCACCCCATCATCCAGACCATTAATGTATATGACAAATAATACTGGACCCAGTAGAGATCCCTGAGGCACACCACTGGTCACTGGCCTCCAATCTGACCAACCGTTATCCGCCACTACTCTCTGGCGTCGCCCATCCAGCCACTGCTGAATCCATTTTACGACTTCAATATTAATACCTAACGATTGAACCTTCCTAACCAACCTTCCGTGTGGGACCTTCTCAAAGGGCTTACTGAAGCCTATATAGACAACATCCACCGCTTTACCCTCGTCAACATTCCTAGTAACCTCTTCAAAAAATTCAATAAGATTTGTCAAACATGACCTTCGCCGCACAAATCCATGTTGGCTGTTCCTAATCAGACCGTATCTATCCAGATAATTATATATACCATCTCTAAGAATACTTTCCATCAATTTACCCACCACTGACATCAAACTCACAAGCCGATAATTGCTAGGTTTTCTCTTAGACCCCTTTTTAAACAATGGAGCAACATGAGCAATACGCCAATCCTCTGGCACCATCCCCATTTCTAGTGACATTTGAAATATTTCCGTCAGAGCCCCTGCTATTTCCACACTAACTTCCCTCAAGGTCCTAGGGAATATCCTGTCAGGACCCGGAGACTTATCCACTTTTATATTCGTAAAAGCTCCAGTAGTTCCTCTTCTTTAATCATCATAGTTTCCACAATTTCCCTACCTGTTTCCCTTGTCTTACACAATTCAATATCCTTCTCCTTAGTGAATACCAAAGAAAAGAAATTGTTCAGAATATCCCCCATCTCTTTTGGCTCCACACATAGCTGTCCACTCTGATTCTCTAAGGAACCAATTTTATCCCTCACTATCCTTTTGCTATGAATATAATGGTAGAAGCCCTTGGGATTTATTTTCACCTTACTTGCCAAATCAACCTCATATCTTTTTTTAGGTTTTCTGATTTCTTTCTTAAGATTTGTTTTACATACTTTATATTCCTCGAGCACATCATTTACTCCATGCTGCCTATATTTATTGTAGATATCTCTCTTTTTCCAAATCAAGTTTCCAATATCCCTTGAAAACCATGGCTCTCTCAAATGTTTAATCTTTCCTTTCAACCTAACAGGACCATAAGGATTCCATACTCTCAAAATTTCACCATTAAATGACCCCTCATTTCTCTAGTACATTCTTCCCATAAAACAAATTGTCCCAATTCACTCCTTCTAAATCCTTTCGCATCTCCTCAAAGTTAGCCTATCTCCAATCAAAAATCTCAACCCTGGGTCCAGACCTATCCTTCCCCATAATTATATTGAAATTAATAGCATTGTGATCACTGGACTCGAAGTGCTCCCCGACACAAACCTCTGTCCCCTGACCTATCTCATTCCCTAACAGGAGATCCAACACTGCTCCTTCTCTCATTGGTACCTCTATGTATTGCTGCATAAAAATACCCTGCACACATTTTACAAACTCCAAACCATCCAGCCCTTTTACAGTATGGTCTTCCCAGTCTATGTGTGGAAAATTAAAATCTTCCACAATCACAACCTTGTGCTTACTACAGATATCTGCTGTCTCCTTACAAATTTGCTCCTCCAATTCTCGCTCCCCATTTTGGTGGTCTAAAATACACCCCCATAAGAGTTATTACACCTTTCCCATTCCTTAATTCCACCCAAATAGCCTCCCTAGACAAGACCTCTAATCTATCCTGCCAGAGCACCACTGTAATATTTTCTTCACAAGCAATGCAACATCTCCCCCTCTTGTCTCTCTGATTCTATCACACCTGAAGCAATTAAATCCAGGAATATTTAGTTGCCAATCACACCCCTCCTGTAACCATGTTTCACTAATAGCTACCACATCATACTTCTAGTTATCAATCCATGTTTTAAGCTCATCCATCTTTCTTATAATGTTATAATGCTCCTAGCATTAAAATGAAAGCATTTGAAAAATTTTCCACCTCTTAATTCGTTGCTTATCACTAACGGTGTAAACAACTTTACTGTTTTCTTTTTCTTCCTTCTTCCCTACATCTGTTAGTACACTGTGGTTCTACTCCCCCCTCGTATCCTATCTAGTTTAAATCCACTGGAGCCTCTCTAGAAAACCTACCTGCAAGAATACTTGTCCCCGTCCAGTTCATCCAGAACAAGTCCTGCCTTCCCTGGAATACTTCCGGATTATCTATAAATCTGAAGCTCTCCCTCCTGCACCATGTCTTCAGCCACATGTTGATCTGCGCTATCTTACTATTTCTAAACCCACCTGCACTTGGCACTGTTAGCAATCCTGAGATTGCCATCCTGGAGATCCTGTCCTTTAACTTGATACCTAACTCCCTAAACTCACCTTTCAGGACCTCATCACTCTTTCTACCCATGTCATTGATCCCAACATGGACCACGACATCCGGCTGCTCACCCTCCCTCTTGGGAATACCAAGAACACAATCCGAGATATCACGGACCTTGGCACCAGGGAGGCAACAGACCATCCGGGATTCTTGATCTCTTCCACAGAACCTCTTATCTGTCCCCCAGACTATCAAATCCCCTATCACTACAGCTCTCTCTTTTCCCTCCTCCCTTCTGAGTTGAGGGTCCCATCTTGGTGCCAGAGACGCAACCACTGCAACTTTTCCCTGGTAGGTCGTCCCCATCAACAGTATCCGAAACAGTGTGCTTATTATTGGTGAGATCGGCCACAGGGTTACTCTGCTCATTCTGTCTATTCCCCTTCCCTCTCCTGACAGTCACCCAGCTACCTGTCTCCTGACTCTTAGGGGTGACTATAATCCTGTAACTCCTCTCTGTTTCACACTCTGCCTCCTGAATATCCACAAACACACGAACCTCCCTACATAGAATTAAAGTGAGTCGAGGCCCCTCACTGCAGTGAAAAATAAGAACATCGCAGGAACTCTCATCCTTAGCATCGTGGAATCAACTATGATGACGTGTCTTCAACATGAAAGTTTAACCCATTCTGCCATTGCTGCAGATGCTGCCTGGCCTGCCGAGTGTTTCCTGCTTCATCTCCTTATAAATTCTATCATCAATATTCCAGTTCATTTACAATTAGGACCAAATGTAAACTACTTGGCAGCAAAAGAACACCCTGCAGCATCAACTGGGGTCTTTCCCTGTGAACGGTCCAGTGCTCTCATTGGTCCTCCATCCTTCAGGGTCACACATAGAAATTTTGGAAAAAGAGAAACAGGGTTGGGGAGACAGGCTCTTCCAGGTCCGTCACCAAAGCCAATGGGGTGGATGGAGAGGGGTGGGAGAGGATTCATTCTGATCAGAGGTCTGAGTTGCCGGTTGAGGAATGTATTGGAAATGAAATCTGTCAGAGGCCGTAGGAGCAGTGTGGATGAAGCCCACAGGGAGCTGAAGACCAACATGGAGACTAAAATCTCATACAAATGAATGTCACACTGCAGGAAGCAATGATGGTTTCAGTGACTGACGTTAGTTCTTTAATCTCACAACTTCAGAGAGACGGGTTCGATCCTGACCCATGGTGCTGTCTGTGTGGGTTTCTAGCATCTCCCAGTGACTCCGTGGTTTACTCCTGGGATCTGGTTTCCTCCCACATCCCAGAGAAGTGCATGCTGGGAGGTTAATTGGTTCTTCTAAATCAGCCCTGGTGTAAGTGGTAAGAAGGATAATTTGGGGCAAATACCTGGACATTGAGAGAGAGTGATTATGTTGCAATGAAATGGGCGCAATGTGATTACTGAGACAGCCAGCAGTTACACTTTGGGTCCAATAGTCTTCCGGTGTTGTACAAAAATAGAAGGAAATATATGGATCAGGAGTTGGGAAAACAGAATTTCCTCAAGGGGAGGAGGCGACTCTCCAGAGAAAAGCACAGGGATCGATGAGGAATAATTTTATCTGAGATGATGAAAAAGTAGTTGGAATTCCTGATTTTGTTCAGGTTGAAATACTTGGTTCTGGAGCTGAAACGATCTGGTTTTTGAAGATCTGGTAAGATGTTGTAAACCAGCATCCTTACATCTCTCTCCCACCTCAGATACTGCCTAAACTGTTCAATATTGACAGTATATGAGGTTCTGATCACTGGGGTTTGAAGTTTGGTCCTGGGTCACACTGGTCCCAATGTTCTCTGTGGCCTGGTGCACTGTGAATGTGGGTCGACGGGGGATGGGGGAGGAAGCAGAGCTGGTGAAGGTGGGTCCCATTGGATCACAGACTGGGGAAAGAAGGGGTACATCACAGTGGGGACACAGACCGATCTACAAATGTGGTGTGAAGAGTTTGGTTCTGAACAGAGAAACTGCTTTCCTTAATATGACGAGCTGTCAGTGATGTCAGGATCAAGGTCAGGGCAGCAAACACATATTGACTGATAGTTCACTGCATTCCAGAGGTGGGCATGAGGGTGGGTGGAGAGAACCTGTGGTGAAGTGGGAACCTGAGAATGAGTCTGGGGAAAAGTTAGAAACACTGAGAGAGGAAAGTGAGACGTGCTGAAACTAATCCAGATGTGGTCTCAATGTGAGACAAACTTCTATGATTTCACCTCATGTGTGTCTGAAGCTGTGGTGAACCTGGGATTATTTTATTCACAAATCTCCCCTTCTCCCCTCAGCAGCACTACACTCTTGGGTCTGCTCATATTCTCCTGACTCTCTCAGATAAGCCGCTTTCTTCATTTGAATAACAGGAATAAACATAAGAAAAGGAAGAACAATAAAAGCTTTTACGTTTTGTGGGGAGAGAGTTGAGGTGTGACATTATCTCGATTGGTTATTACCTGGAATCCAAAGAACAAACTTGTTGATAACTAGAGTGACAAAGGATAAAGATATTCCTGGAAGCTGAGGTGAGGAGGAACAGCTCTGAGATGTGACGATAAGAGGGTAGTTAAAGGACTGGAGGAACGATAGCTCACCACTCGACATCACAGCTGCTATAATGAAGGCATTCTCCTTTCTCGGGCTTTTGGTCATGTTGTCTGTGGTCGCCCTCCATTCTGTTAGGGCAGCTGAGTGACTCCAACACTGATTCCCTCTTCCTGTGCAGTCTAGTCTCAGCCAAGCCCCAGAACACTATAGCATGGCCGACAGAGAATGAGAGAATGAGAGAATGTAGCTGCACCTCCCAAGTCACAGTCTGGGTCTCTGCAGCCGTTCTCCAAGGGCAATGAAGGAGGATGACACCTCTGCTCCAACCTCAGTGTCTTCAGCAGTGCTGAGCGTGTTTAGGTGAAACAGTAGCTCAATCTTTCCAAAAAATCCTAACTTTGTTTATCATTGACATTGATGGAATCACTGAACAAATGGAAATTCTGAATAATACCCGGACAGCACAAGGTAGCAATCAGACAAATAATTTGTTGCTTTCAATGTGGTGGTGAAAAGTAGAGTCTATCCAGAATAACGTCTCCATTTCTGGTGGAATTGGCAGAAGCGATAAAGCTACTGGACAGGTGACCAATGGACGGAAGGAGGGGGAGTTTACAGGTCAACAGTGGGGCAGAGAACACAGGCTTCAAAGATTGGTTCTGTCTTTTGTCAAACCTGAGAAAAACTTTGAACTTCCTGCACTGCCCAAGTTTTAGAAACAAGAGAACAGAACAATCATCTTTGAAAAAAGGGCTTTGGATGATCCAAGTCCAACAGTTCAGAGGGTGGGCCAGAGGAAGTGGACACACAATTTGTGGAAAATAGAATTAACAAGAAGTCATTCTTTAACTGATGACCCAGGGCATTGCCGAAAGTGTGCAGGTGTCAGAAATTGTAGAGCAGACTTGACCCAAACGTGAAGCAGCAGGGACTATTAAGTGGGGATTGATGACTTTAATAATAAACAGCAAAATTACACTCTATGAGGGGCCACAAGACAAGAGAGGAGTGACAGTCAACACTGACATGGCAACAAGGTAATAGATGATGAGGAGCAAATGGCTGAGGCTGGCTGGATCGTATGAAAGAACAAGTTTTGTGGATGGGAGCTGGGTTTAAATAGGCTGCAGGTGATGAGTTGGAAATGAGTGGCAGGTGACTCCTGTTAACTGTGTGGAGATTAGGTGGTTCCAGCTTGTGCAGGCCTGACCATAGGTGCTGGATACTGAAATGACATCAAGTCACAGATGCAGGTCCACAGGAAACTGGTGATGTTCACTAATACTGTCGTGTATGTTGGTGCTGGTTCGCTAATAAGACATCAGCCTCTTTTCACCACCTTTCCATGTATTCATTACACACCTTTCCGTTATACCACGCACACATAATCCATTCTGGATTCAGTTCAGTGGGGAACAGTAAACAGGGGGACCAGCAGCCATTTAGGAAATAGTCAACACTGAGAGGTCAGTATACCTTACAGCCTCTTGTATTTATTCCAGAGGAGGCCCTGCATGAGGAATACCATTCCGACGCTCCCCTGAGGGAGCATGACTTGCGAGAACTGGGTAAGTGTTCACATCTCCTTCTGTCTCTCCCTGTGCTGACAGTGACAAGTGAGGTTCCCCTCCCACCACTTTCCTGGCTCTACTCTGGGAGCAGCGTCTACTACAGCCGGTAATATTGATGTTTTTAACCTGACACTGGAGAGACAAAGGAGTAGAACAATGTTCTGATGGGGGAGATGAAGCAGGGTGGGGCAGGAGAGGGAGATGTGTCAAACATTCTACTGTTGTCCAAATGGCTTCAGTCCGTGCAACAGGTTCAGGGTAATACAATGAGGAAACAGCAAAGATCTCCAGATGTCTGTATTGAATGTTGCAACAATCACAGTGATCAGCTCGACTGAACAGCAACACATCACTGTCTGTCTATTACAGAAGAGGCACTGCGGGAGATGTTTGGTTCCAAGTACGAGGTTCGCGAACCACTAAATGGAAATCTGGGTAAGAGTAGTGAATGGGACAATATCTTCAGGAAGAGGTTGGTCACTCTGAAACTGTGGCTCAGCATAGCTAGTGGAGCTGAAGCCTCATGGTTTCCTGAACTGAGTTCGATCCTGACCTCCAGTGGTCCCTGTGTGGGGTTTGTATCATTTCACTGATGACCTGGAAGTCCGCCAGGCACTCCAGTTTCCTGCCACGTCTCAGGCATGTTCAGCTTGAAAGGTTAATTTTTCCTAGTGTGTGGGTGATTGACGGAATGGGCTTCTGAATAGGTTTGTCCTATTAACGCAGGGAAACGATCGTAGGGTGAAGGAACCATGGTTGACAAGATATGTTGAACATCGTAAACACAAAATAATCTGCAGATTCTGCTGTCAAAAGAACACTCACAATACGCTGGAGGAACTCAACAGGTCAGTCAGCATCAGTTGAAAAGATTAGTCGACGTTTCCGGACGAAACCCTTCGTCAGGACTGAAGGAAGAACTTTGGGGAGGGTTTGAAGAATGCTGGTAGTTGAAAAAAAACAGTAATATTAAAGAGAAAGGGGTAGGGGAGGGGAAACAGGGAGGTGATTGGCAGGAGAACAATGCGAAGTAGTAGAAGGAGGCGGAACTATGAGGGAGGTGATGTAAAATAGGTACAGAGGAAGGGAGGGGGAGGGAATTACCGGAAGTTGGAGAATTCTATGTTCATAGCAAGGGGCTGGAAACTACCTAGATGATATATGAGGTGTTGCTCCTCCAACCTGAGATTAGTCTCATCATGGCAGTACAGGAGGCCATATATAGACATATCTGAATGGGAATGGGAAGCAGAGTTGAAGTGGGTTGCTACCGGGAGATCCTGTCTGTTGTGGTGGACGGAATGCAGGTGCTCGACGAAGCGGTCCCCCAATCTGCGTCGGATTTCACCGATGGAGAGGAGGCCGCACCGGGAGCACTGGATGCAATAAATGACCCCAACAGGTTCGCAAGTGAAGTGTTGCCTCAACTGGAAGGACTGTTTGGGGCCCTGAATGGTGGCAAGAGAGGAGGTGTCGGGACAGTGTAGCACTTAACGCTTACAGGGATAAGTGCCGGGTGCTGATGATGCCCTCACCCGCATCTCCTCCATTTCCCGCACTTCGGGCCTCACCCTATCTTCCCGCCACCACAACAGGGTCAGAGTTCCCCTTGTCCTCACCTAACACCCCACCAGCCTCCGGATCCATGACATTATCCTCTGCAACTTCTGCCACCTTCAACAGGACCCCACCACGAAGCACATCTTTCCCTCTCCACCCCTCTCCGCTTTCCGCAGGAATCGATCCCTCCGCGACTCACTTATCCGCACGTCCATCCCCACGGATCGCCCACCAATGGAGAAATCCTGTAGGAGTTAGACATAGGTCTGATAATCTGAGGGAGAGGTGTATAGATCAGGAAGCCTACTGATCTGGCTGGACTATCCAAGGCACTGACAGTGCAAAGAAACTTCACCCTCTTTTAAGAGTGGGCAGATTAGTTGTAAATCAAACAATGAACTTTTAACCTCTTTCAAACGCCTCCTACCTACACCTTCATTAGATTTGCCATCTCTGTCATTTCATTAACATGTCTTCATTGTCACTGTTGTTACCTCTGGGCTCGATGTCCCCAATACTTCCCCTCCCTACTTCCATTCCCAGTTTCTAAATATCGACACAGCAAAGCTTCTGCCATTATCTAAACCACCATTTGAGCTGTCCGTGACAGTGTGGGGAGCCAGAGAGCTTGGGCTGCGAGGTTTCCAGAGCACCTGAAATTGGTTACCAGATTTGTTAATCCCAGTGTTTTCTGTTTGATCCTGTTAGTTTTACACTGACTGGCACGTGTTTTCCACGTTCTGTGATTATTTCTGCAGACCCCCGACTAACAGTTTTGAGAATGTTACGTCTTGCAATATTGCACTGCTAAACCGTCGATGGTTTGTTTGATCTCTTGCTCGTTAACCCTGGTCACCGTGTCCATTTGCGGGTCTGTGTTTCCTCCACACTTGTCTTGCCTTCTACTATTTTACACCACAACCCATTCCCCTATAGACTGGACCCACCTCACCCCTCTCTTCTTAAAATCCAACTCTGATCAAATCAATCAAATCTCTCAATAGCGCCCTTGTCTCAGCGTCCGTCCGTATTTTCTGTGAGAAACGCAGGAAGTTTTTTGATGAAAAAAAAATGTGATACTCTTCTAATTCCAATCACTTCGTCGAGAGTCTCACCAAACACTCATTCTCAAGTCAGTTCCCTCCTGCCCCTTATTCCGTCGTTAAATATCAATCAGAGCTTCCATTAAATCGCTCTCAGCACCAACAAAAACGCCTCAACATCTCAATGTGAGCGGACAGGTGCTGGCGAAAGCGGATGGATATTGTAGACAATAGGGATAAACAGACGGTGCTCATTAACAAGAGAAAATCTGCAGATGCGGGAAATCGGTGATCTCAGAGCGAGGGTGTTGAATCAGAGTGACACTAGGACCGAGTGTGTCTTTTGTTTCACGGTGTACTGGTTAACCGCTTCCGTAGCACATGCTGCGATTCCGATCGACGGGTTTACTGTACACCGTCCGGACAGATCTATTGAGTCTCTCAAAAGCAGACTTGGAGGAGTCTGCCTCATGATCAACTCTTTTTGGTGCACAAATATGTATATCAGTGCTTTCCCCCCACCCCAATTCTGCTCACCAGGCCTGGAACATCTCGCAGTGAAGTGCCGCCCATTTTACCTACCACGGGAGTTCTCCGTCGTCATTTTGGTAGTGGTAGACATTCCACCTCAGGCCAATGTCAATCAGGCTTTAGATGGTCTAAGCATTGGGATCAACATGCACGAAACAGCGAACCCGAACGCCAGTCTTGAAAAAATCACGAAGCAATTACCATCAACAGATCCCTTGCAATACCAGAGGAAACAACACACTGGACTATTGCTAAACCACCATCAAGAAGGCCACCGGTGCTATTCCACGCCCTCACTTCGGGAAGTCTGATCACGTGGCTGTACTTCCACTCCCTGAGTATTGACAGAGTCTGAAGACTGCAGCACCAGTAGTGAGGACCAAGAAGGTTCGGACAAGGGAAGCACAGGAGCGCTTACAGGACTCCTTTGAATTGCTGGACTGGGCTGTATTCAGGGGTTCATCTACGAAACTCGATGAGCATGTTGCAGTTGTTACCAACTTCATTAAAACCCGTGTGGTAGAGTGTGTGCCTACAAAGATTTACTGTACATTCCCAAACCAAAAGCCATGGATGAACCAGGAGGTACGTCATCTGCTGAAGGCTAGATCTGTGGCATTCAGGCCTGGTAACCCAGGTCTGTACCAGAAAACCAGGAATGATTTGTGGAGGGCTATTTCAAGGGCGAAGAGACAATTTCGAACCAGGTTGGAGGGGACATCGGATGTACGACAACTCTGACTGGGTTTGGAAGACATGACTTCCGACAAAGTGAACCCCAGTAACGTGAACGGCAGCGATGCTTCACTACCACATGAACTCAACGCCTTCGATGTGCGCTTTGAAAGGGAGAATATAACGACAGCTGTGAAGATCCCTGCTGCATCAGGTGATCCTGTGATCTCTGACTCAGAGGTCGATGTTAGGCTGTCTTTAAAGAGAGTGAACCCTCGCAAGGCGGAATGGAGTACCTGGTGAGGCACTGAAAACTTGTGCCAGCCAACTGGCGGGAGTATTCAAGGATATTTTCAGCCTCTCACTGCTACGGGTGGAAGTTCCCACTTGCTTCAAAAAGGGAACAATTATACCAGTGGCTAAGAAGAATAATGTGAACTGCTTTAATGACTATTGCCCAGTAGCAGTCACGCCTACAGTGATGAAATGCTTTGAGAGGTTGGTCATGACTAGACTGAACTCCTGCCTCAGCAAGGAACTGGACCCACTGCAATTTGCCTATCGCTAAAATAGGTCAAAGGCAGACGCAATCTCAATGGCTCTTCACACGGCCTGAGACCACCTGGAGAATACAAACACCTATGTCACGATGCTGTTCATCGACTATAGCTCAGCATTTAACACCATCATCCCCAGAAGTTACAGAACTTGCGACTCTGTACCTCCCTCTTCAACTGGATCCTCGACTTCATAAATGGAAGACCACAACCTGTGAACATTGGTGGTAACACATCCTCCTCGCTGACAATCGACACTGCAGTACTTCAGGGATGTGAGCTTAGCCCACTGCTCTATTCTTTATATAAACATGACTGTGTGCTTAGGCATAGCTCAAATACCATCTATAAACTTGCTGATCATACAACCATTGTTGGTAGAATCTCAGATGGAGACGAGAGGGTGTATATGCCAACTGGTGGAGTGGCGTCACAGCAGCAACCTTGCACTCAACATCAGAAAGACAAAAGAGCTGATTGTGGACTTCAGGAAGGGCAAGATGAAGGGACACATACTAATCGTCATAGAGGGATCAGAAGAGGAGAGGGTGAGCATTTCAAGTTCCTGGGTGTTTTAGAGTTATTAGCACAATTTGGTCTTTTCTCAGGTTATAAATTAAATCTTAGTAAGAGTGAACTTCTTCCGATTAATAAACATCTTCCCTTATATTATAAATTTCCATTTAAATTGATTAATAATTACTTTTCATATCTTGGGATTAAAATTACTTGTAAACATAAAGATTTATTTAAGACTAACTTTTTACCATTAATAGACCATATTACTCAACTTTCATCTAAATGGTTTCCCTTATATTTAACTTTGATTGGTCGTATTAATGCAGTTAAGATGTTTTTTTTGCCAAAATTTTTATATGTGTTTCAGGCATTACCAATTTTCGTTCCTAAATCTTTTTTTGATAAAGTTGACTCTAAAATTTCTTCATTTATTTGGCAGAATAAGAATCCGAGACTGGGTAAAATACATTTACAGAAAGCTAAGAGAGATGGAGGTTTAGCATTACCTAACTTTAGATTTTATTATTGGGCTATTAATATTCGACATATGAAATTTTGGTTACTTGACCGGGACATACTATCTATTCCTAAATGGGTAGCATTGGAATTACAATCTGTTCAGGGTTATACACTTGGTTCTATTTTAGGTTCCTCTCTTCCTTTTGATTCGAAACGCCTTAAGCAGGTCTCTAACCCGATAGTTAAATATGCTTTGCGCATTTGGTTTCAATTCAGAAAATTTTTTGATCTTAATCAATTCGGGTTAGCGATTCCTATTTTAGGTAACATATTTTTTCCTCCCTCTTTTACGGATCGCGCTTTTCAAACTTGGAAGACTAAGGGTATTTTACGGTTTTTGGATTTATTTTTAGATGGTTCCCTTATGTCTTTTGAACAATTATCTAATAAATATAACTTATCAAGAATACATTTTTTTAGATATTTACAAGTTAGAAATTTCCTAAGTACTATACTTTCTTCCTTTCCAATGCTTCCTCCTATATATATTTTAGATTCGATAATTAACCTTAATCCATGTCAGAAAGGTGCATCGGCTATGATTTATAATATTATTATGAAACTTAGGAAAGCTCCATTTGATAAGATTAGGGTAGATTGGGAACAGGAATTGGGGCTTACCATTTCTGTGGATGATTGGGGGCAGATTTTACAATTAGTTAATACTTCCTCTATTTGTGCTAAACATTCCCTAATTCAATTTAAAGTGGTTCATAGAGCACATATGTCCAAAGATAAGTTAGCGCGTTTTTACTCGCATATTAATCCTTTCTGTGATAGATGTTCGGGGCAGATAGCCTCTTTAACTCATATGTTTTGGTCTTGCCCTACTTTGGAAACTTTTTGGAGAGATATTTTCAATATTATTTCTAAGGTATTAAATATAGATATCTCTCCTCACCCTATTACTGCTATCTTTGGACTACCTAAAATTTCTAGTAATCTTTCCCCTTCAGCCCGTAGAATGATTGCATTTCTTACTTTAATGGCGAAAAGATGTATTTTACAACATTGGAAAGAGCTTAATGCTCCAACTACCTTTTTTTGGTTTTCTCAGACGATTTTATGTTTGAATTTGGAGAAAATTAGAAGTAACCTTTATGATTCTTCATTTAAATTTGAACAGATTTGGGGACCTTTTATTCGATATTTTCATTTAATGTAATATTTACCCTTCTTGTTTTTTTTTTCACTGTTTTAATGGAGGTCGGGATTGAGGACGTGATTTTAAGTTTAACTCTGTTTGGTTTCAAGTTAGCCCATTGCTTTGCCTTGCTTTTAGTTAGCTGCACGGTGGGTTTTTTTTTGGGTTTTTTTTTTCTTTTTTTCCATTGATATATATAAAATTTAGTATACTATTATGTTATCTTGGTTTCTTATGCTTAAATTACATTGTTTGTAGTATTTTCTTTTTGGTATTGTTATCTTTTGGAATTTTATTATACTTTAACATTGTATTAATGTTTATATGGCTTACCTTTTTTGTATACTTACTCAATAAAAAGATTTAAAAAGAAAGAAAGAAAGAGCATTCTTACAGACTGCATCGCTGTCTGGTCCGGGAGGTGGGGGCGGGGGGCGGTGGGGGGCACTACTGCACAGGACTTAACAGGGTCATAAATCTACTCTGCTCCATCTTGGGTACTAGCCTACAAAGAACCCAGGACATCTTCAGTGAGCCGTGTCTCAGGAAGGCAGCGTCCATTATTGATGACCTTCAGCACCCAGAGCATGCCCTTTTCTCACTGTTACAATCAGGTAGGGGGTGCAGAAGCCTGAAGGCACACACTCAGCGATTGAACAGATTCTTCCCCTCTGCCATCAGATTGTTAAATGGACATTGAACACCACCTCACTTTGTTAATATACATTATTTCTGTTTTTGTACGATTTGTAATCTATTCAATATACACATACTGTAATTGATTGATTTCTCCTTCTTTTATATTCTATATTCTATATTCTGCATTGAACTGCTGCTACTAAGATAACAAATTCCACGACACATGCCGGTGATAATAAACCTGATTCTGATTCTGAAATCCACGCAACACACACCAAATGTTGAAGGAACTCACAGACCAGGCAGCGTCTCTGGAAAAGAGCACAGTCGATGTTATATGCAGGGACCATTTGGAAGGAACCTTCAAATGGCCTCGGCCTGAAAAGTCGACTGAACTCCTATCCCGAGATGCTGCCTGTCCTGCTGAGTTCCTCCAGCACTTTGACGGCGCTCATTACAGTGAGAGAGCAAAGCTGCAGCGGGGCGGAACAGATACAAGTTACCCCGGTGCGGCTGTCAACAGCAATAACAGGAGCCAAAGGTAACAATGAATTCTCAGGGGGAAAAATGAGGAATAATTGTTTAATAGTCTTATTTTTTTAAATTATTTTTTGAATTGCTATAGTTAGATGATATAAGCACACAGGTACGGAAGAGAGCTGAGGTGATTAGGGGTCTCAAATTCGCACTGAGACATGAGCAGAGATTTCGAACTGAGCAGCAGAAATTTCACATGTGAAAGCATCATCGGCAATTCCTCATTGTCAGCACACGTAGATGAACAGTCGGTGTTGTCTTTCAGAGTTTCAGCATTCTTTAAACGGTCCTTCACTCCGAAGTGAATGGGATCGAATAAACTGCATCAGAGACAAAACACATAAGTTAACCCTCCTATTGCATTTTTTTGTTCTGTATTACACCAGATCTGTGTCACGAGACCCACAGTTCTGTATTACACCGGGTCTGCGTAACGAGAAATCTGTGTATTAACAAAGGAACAGAAACTGAATGAGACTTTTTAAATGCTGCTTCCTGAATGCACGGGCTTTGATTTGAAGACCTCCACAGAACAACCAGGAAGCCCACCGATGTTAAACAGTGGGTTGGTATCTGCCCTAGGGGCCCTCTGGAGTTGATCATCGCAAGAATATTGGATGGACACCACAATGGAAGGTGTTTGAAAGTTGCAATGAGAAGGGAAGTGTAAGCCTTGTGACCACAGACCCATCAGTGTAATAATCAGCTGCAGACCAACAATGTTATTGTAGTGATCGATGCAGTCAATCGCCCACAGCTCCTCTCTAAATAATTCCTCTTTGATCCAAGGTCGATGACCTCAGACTTTGCCACATTGCCTTCCATCTGAATTAGTTTTGCCCACGAACGACCTGTATCAGTGATCTGTTCCTTTCTATTACACCCTCCAGTAACCGTTTCCTTTGCCCCATAACTTGCTGCATTCCCCACACATTTACCCTTCCATAAATATTTAAATAAAATGTTCAGCTGCGGGTTTGAGGAACTGCGAATGCCCACGACTTACCGGAAGGTCAGTCGATCACTCGGACGGAGCAGTAAGTTTGTTTAATTTTGATTTGATTGCATCTTCTGAAAGAAGAAATAATAGTATCTATTTGGCAAATACAATTTAGATATTTTTCGAAGTTGCAGTTTCTTTAATCGATGAACCGGACACCTGTATTTCTGGAGGTACCTCCGGTTTGTCTGGACTACTTTATACACCGCGGTACCCTATGAGCAAATACTGCAACTTCCACTCTTGATCTCGAATCGAAAAATGACCCGCTGATAATCTGAGTCATCAAATTTCCGACATTGCTACCGTCAGTCACAGACTGAGAGCTTCATGCCCGTGTGTAAAGGACAAAGGGGGTTAGTGATGAACAGGACTTCAGTTCCTCCAACAGTCACGTGGAAAAAGCACTGGAAACTTTCAGAAGTGAAAATATCCCAGTTCCCATGATAACGTTACCAATGCCTCCTCTCCACGTTTCTGTGAAACTTCACTGGGCTCATTGCTCAGACAACATACACACTGAACCCTATCACCCACCAGCCAACGAACGCCACTCCCGAAACTCCAGGTACCATCCATTAGATTGGATCCATTCCCCAGAGTCAAGTGCATTCCAGAAATCTCCAGTCCTGTCGTGATACTGATCTCCATTGCACCAAATGTCTATCCTTAATCCTCAGAACATTGTCGATTTTCATTCATTCAAATTTCAAAGGAAATACTTACTGAGTTTTGCCCGGACTTTCTTGAAAAGATTCAACACCTTTCCACGTCTCTGCAGCTGTTCATCTGTTGGCCGATGAAACGAGAGACAATGTTAGGCGACCCACGTTAGTGTTCAGAGTTCTGTACTTGCTACAGGGTCACTATTTGTCACTGAGCACTGGGGTTTGCACAGTAATGAAGCAAATTTAGAGCCACGCTGACATCAGAAAAAAGATAATCCCACATTTCGTTCTTCCTTTGGCAGAGTCTTTAAATACAACACCACAATATGCCCAAGAACAGCAGTGTGTTCCACTCTTAACAAGCCCTCTTCCCCCAGAGCAGGGATCAGTTCAGGGGCATTTCAGGATGGAGACGAAATGCTGACATTGCTTTGTGTCACCTCGTATCAAGAAACAAAACTGACGCAGCTGAAGATTCCGTATTCTGCCCAGACCAAAGATCACAACTGGACCAGGAGGAGACAGCTCAGCCTCTCACCCATTCAGTGGGGTCCAGGCAGCCCGTGCATCTCCCTCCCCACAGACTGAACTAACAAGATGCAACTGATGTCACTCTCAGGATCGAACTGATCCAGCTTCCTTCCTTACAACATTCAACATCGAACATAGAACAGTGTCTGCTCTTTGGCCCACAGAATTGGGTGGCCATTTTATCCTACTCCAAGATCAGCCTAACCCTTCCCTCCCACATAGCCCCCCGGCCATTTTTCTCCAATGAATGTGATTATCGTAGAGTCTCTTAAATGTCCCTAATGCTGATGCCACTCACAGCACACCATGCAGAGCCTTTCCTCTGATCACCTGAGACTACGGATGGTCCCTCATATAAGCCTTTTTTTCCCTGGGACAATGTCTCTGTATATCCATCTGACGTTGCCTCTTATCATCTGAAATGTGTCTATCAATTCACTAATCATCTATCTTCACTGCAAAGAGAAAAACCCTGGATTGCTAAACCTATCCACAAAACACATGCTCTTCAAACCAGAGTGCATCCTGGTAAGACTCCTCTGCACCCTCCCTAAAGCACTCGCATCATTTATATAAGGAGGCAACCTGAACTGAATATAATATTCCAATTCCAAAGTGATTGAATTCATCCATCACTTCTCAGTCCAGCTCAGTATCCAATCAATGGCCTGCTGTAACTGGCAACAACCCTCTATACTACTCCACCATACTTTATATCATCTAGGAATTGAGGAATCTACTCTTTCTACCTCCCTCTGCTTTTTGTAGACAACTCAATTCTAAATCCCCACAGCCAAGTTTCATTGTCGTCCATGATTCCTGGTTTTCTAAATGAGTCTACATTGAGAAACCTTATACAAACACTAAAATCCATATATAACAATCCAGTCCACTGCTCCAGCTTCATCAATGTTTTTGTCACTCCCTCAAAGAATTCAGTCAGGCCTCTGATTTAAAACATGCACACACAAACTCATGTTGTCCATCCCTAATCAGACTATGTTTCTCCAAATTCTCCAGCACGTCATCTTTCTTAACATTGACATATTCTATCATATCAGCTTGTCCAGTTCTGTCCTCACATTCATCAAGGACCCTCTCACTAAAAATACTCATTAAGAATCGTCCCTCCCTCCTCAGACTCTTGCCACATGTTTCTTCTATCCATGATCCTCTACACTCACTCTAGTTATCCACCTGTTTATTATGCCATGTCTGATCTTTCCTTCCTAAATCTGTATCTTTGTCCTGTTTCCTCCTGTATTTCTCTTTAATCCTCCTGATGTTCAACATAACTTGGCAACTATGGTTCCTTGACCCTATCATACTTGCCCTGTGTTAATGGGACAAACCTATCCAGAAGTCCATTCTGTCAGTCACACACAGGTATATGGAGGAATTTAAGGTGGGGGTTTATATGGGAGGCAGGGATTGAGGGTCGGCACAAAATTGTGGGCCGAAGAGCCTGTACTGTGCTGTACTATTCTATGTTCTATGTTCACACACTAGGAACAATTAACCTTTCAAGCTGGAAATACAGGAGACATTGTAGAAAACTGCAGTGCCTGGAGGAATTGCAGGCCAATGATGAAATGATACAAACTCCAAAGCGGAGGTTAGGATCAAACTCGGATCATGAAACCATGGGGCTTCAGCTCCACTAGCTGTGCTAAGCCACACTTTCAGAGTGAATGACCAACCTCTTCCTGAAGTCATTGTCCCATTCCAGATTCTTACCCAAATTTCCATTCAGTGGTTCGCAAACCTCGTACTGGGAACCAACAAACTCCCGCAGTGCCTCTTCTGTAATAGACAGACAGTGATGTGTTGCTGTTCAGTTGAGCTGATCAGGGTGATTATTTCTACATTCAATACAGACATCTGGGAATCTTTGCTGTTTCCTCATTGGATTACCCTGAACCTGCGGCATGGACTGAAGCCATTTGGACAACAGATGAGTGTTCAACACATCTCCCTCCCCTGCTCCATCCTGCTTCATCTCCCCCATCAGAACATTGTACTACTCCTTTATATCTCCAGTATCAGTTTAAAAACATCAATATTACCAGATGTAGTAGAAGCTGCTCCCAGAGTAGAGCCGGGGAAGTGGTGTGAGGGGAACCTCACCCGTCACTGTCAGCACAGGGAGAGACAGAAGGAGATGTGAACACTTACCCAGTTCCCGCATGTCGAGCTCCCTCAGGGCAGAGTCGGACTCATATTCCTCATGCAGGGCCTCCTCTGGAATAAATGCAACAGGCTGTAAGGTATCCTGATCTCTCAGTGTTGACTATTTCAGAAATGGATGCCTGTCCCTCTGTATAATGTTCCCCACTGAGTTGAATCCAGTATGGACAATGGACACATGGTATAACAGAAAGGTGTGTAATGATTAGATGGGAAGGTGGTGAAAAGACACAGTGTCTCTAAGAGGCTGATGTCTTATTAGTGAAGCAGCACCAACCTACACGACAATATTAGTGAACATCACCAGTTTCCTGTGGACCTGCATCTGTGACTCTGATGTCATTTCAGTATCCAGCACTATTGTCAGGCCTGCACAAGCTGGAACCACCTAGTGTCCACCCAGATAATGGGAGTCATCTGCCACTCATTTCCAACTCATCGCCTGCAGCCTATTTGAACCCAGCTCCCATCCACAACACTTGTCTTTTCATACGAACCAGCCAGCCTCAACCATTTGCTCCACATCATCTATAACCTTGTTGCCATGTCAGTGTTGAGTGTCAGTTCTCTCTTGTTTTGTGGCCCCTCATAGATTGTAATTTTGCAGTTTATTATTAAAGTCATCAACCCCCACTAAATAGTCTCTGCTGCTCTGCATTTTGGTCATGTCTGCTCTACAATTCCTGACACCTGCACACTTTCAGCAATGCACCACGTCATCAGTTAAAGAATGACTTCTTGTTAATTCCGTTTTACACAAATTGTGTGTCCACGTCCTAAGGCCCAAGCTCTGAATTGTTGGTCTTGGATCACCCAGAGCCCTTTGTGAAAGATGATTGTTCTGTTCACTTGTTTCTAAAACTTGGTCAGTGCAGCAAGTTCAATGTTTTTCTCAGGTGTGACAGAAGACAGAACCAATCTTTGAGGCCTGTGGTCTCTACCCAACTGTTGACCTTTGAACTCCCTCTCCCTCCATCCATTCGTCACATGTCCAGTAACTTTATCCCTTCTGCCAATTCAGCCAGAAATGGACACATTATTGTGGACAGACTCCTCTTTCCCCCACCACATTGAAAGCAACAAGAAATTTGTCTGATTGCTACCTTGTGCTGTTCGGGTGTTATTCAGAATTTCAGATTGTTCAGTGATTCCATCCATGTCAATGATAAATGTGGTTGGGATGTGTTGGAAGGATTAAGCTGCTGTTTCACCTAAACAAGTTCACCACTGCTGAAAATACTGAGGTTGGAGCAGAGGTGTCGTCCTCCTTCACTGCCCTTGGAGAACAGCTGCAGAGACCCAGACTGTGACTTGGGAGGTGCAGCTACATTCTCTCATCACCTCTGCCTGCCATGCTAATCCCTGAGGATTCAACACTGTTCTGGGGCTTGTCTGAGACTAGACTGCACAGGAAGAGAGAATCGGTGTTGGAGTCACTCTCCTGCCCCAGCAGAATGGAGGGCGACCATAGACACCACGACCAAAAGCCCGAGAAGGGAGAATGCCTTCATTATTGCAGCTGTGATGTCAAGTGGTGAGCTGCCATTCCTCCCGTCCTTTAAATACCCTCTTATCATCACATCTCAGAGCTGTTCCTCCCCACCTCAGCTTCCAGGTATATCTTTATCATTTATCACTCTAGTTATCACCAAGTTTGTTCTTTGGACTCCACATAATAATCAATCGAGATAATGTCAAACCTCAGCTCTCTCCCCACTAAATATAAAAGCTTTTATTGTTCTTCCTTTTCTTATGTCTATTCCTCTTATTCAAATGAAGAAAGCGGCTTATCTGAGAGAGTCAGGGGAATAAGTACAGACCCAAGAGTGTAGTGCTGCTGAGCGAAGAGGGGAAAATGGGGTTTCAAATAATCCCAGGTTCACCATGGCTTCAGACACACATGAGGTGACATCATAGAAGTTTGTCTCACACTGAGACCACCTCTGGATTAGTTCCAGCACGTCTCACTTTCCTCTCTCAGTGATTCTCACTTTTCCCCAGACTCATTCTCAGGTTCCCACTTCACCACAGGTTCTCTCCATCCACCCTCGTGCCCGCCTCTGGAATGCACTGAACTCTGAGTCAATATGTGTTTGCTTCCCTGACCTTGATCCTGACATCACTAACAGCTCGCCATACTTAATGAAAGCAGTTTCTCAGTTCAGAACCAACATCTTCACACCACATTTGTGGTTCAGTCTGTGTACCCACTATGATGTATCCATTCTTGCCCCAGTCTGTGATCCAATGGGACCCACCTTCACCAGCTCTGCTTCTTCCCTTATCCCCTGTTGACCCACATTCACACTGCAGCAGGCCACAGAGAACATTGGGACCAGTGTGACCCGGGACCAATCCTCAAACCCCAATGATCAGAACCTCATATACTGTCAATATTGAACAGTTCAGGCAATATCTGAGGTGGGAGAGAGATGTAATGATTCTGATTTACCAGATCTTCAAAACTCTTACCAGATCTTCAAAAACCAGATCCTTTCAGCTCCTGAACCAAGTATTTCAACCCAAACAACATCAGGAACTCCAACCACTTCTTCATCATCTCAGTAGAAATTATTCTTGATTGAACCCTGTGCTTTTCTCTGGAGAGCCGCTTCCTCCACTTGAGGAAATTCTGTTTTCCCAACTCCTGTCCCATATATTCTCTCGTATTTTTGTACAATACTGGAAGACTATTGCACCCAAAGTGTAACTGCTGTCTGTCTCAGTAATTCCATTACACCCATTTCACTGCAACGTAATCAGTCTCTCTCAATATCCAGCAATTCACCTCAAATTATACTTCTTACCACTTTCACCAGGGCTGATTTACAATAACCAATGAATATCCCAGCATGCACTTCTCTGGGACGTGGGAGGAAACCACATCACCAGGAGTAAACCACAGAGTTACTGGGAGATGGTAGAAACCCACACAGACAGCAACATGGGTCAGGATCGAACCCATCCCTCTGGAGTTGTGAGATATAGAACTAACATCAATCACTGAAACCACCACTGCTTCCTGGTGCATTACAGTCATTTGTATGAGATTTTGGTCTCCATGTTGGTTTTCAACTCCCTGTGGGCTTCATCCACTCTGCTCCCACAGCCTCTGAAAGATTTCATTTCCAATACATTCCTCAGCCGGCAACTCAGACTTCTGACCAGAATGAATCCTCTCCCACCCCTCTCCGTCCACCCCTTTGGCTCTGGTGACAGACCCGGAAGAGCCTATCTCACCAAACCTGCTCTCTATTTTCCTTCCACCTTTAAAACCCTCTCCTTTGTGAACATTTCCCATCCTCCCTCAGCTCACTCCTCCTACTCTGTCCCTCAGTGCCTCTGTGATTCACTCCCTGATACCCTGCAACATGTGACACTAGTGGTTCTGTGTCAATGCCCACTGTTCACACCTATGTTCTGATAGTCGCTATTGCATTAGGTTGAAGCTTTTCTAGTGATTTTTCATGCTTACTTTGTGACGACTCATCCTGTCTACCAAACTTGCTTTACTGTAACTCAGTTGTCCCTGCTCTCTGAGTAGACTTGGCTTCACCTTCAATTATCTTGGAGTCTGCTTTCCTTTCGCTATCTAATATCACCTCTGGTTGTCCAGTGCATTCCCACTATACCCAGGTGTAGTCTGAGTGGTTCTCGTGTCTCTTAATCAATTCCTCTTGGGAGGTTTCTATAAGGTAAGTCATGCCACATTCTAATTTCCTTATCTTCTACATTTATACAGTATTGAATGGATTTATCTGGTTCCCCTTTTATAATTTCCTCTTCATATCTTCCACCGAACCCATACTAATGTTTGACTTTTCTTCAGCTTGATTTTTTCCTTTTTTCCATCTCCTTTGCAGAGATCTTTTACTAGGTGTAGGTTCTAGACAGAGATCAGACTCTGGGTCAATATGTACTCCCTACCCTAGAGGTAAATGATGGTTCTGATGGAGAATTTTTACTAGAACATTTCTGTCTTCTGGTTTCAATCAAAAAAACTGCCATCTGACTCTCCTCTGCATAAGATATAGAAACCCAGCAGCACGCCAGTTTATGTTTCCCTTGTAGTACTAATTTTTTTACCGGAGCTGTATCTTCAGGATCAGTTGAGAAAATTCAATCTTTTTATTGCATCTCTTCTTGTTTTCTTGGTTTTGTTTTCAAGCTGAAACAGCTGCTACATTTTTCAAAAGCTTTTTGCAGTTCTTTCATCATATTGGACACATACCTGAGATAATTTTCTACGACCATGTCCTCAGTAGATGTTCCAGAACAAAGTTCCACGTAATTTGGCTTTGTATCCGAACATTAAATAATATGGTGAGTAGGCATTGTCTTCATTCTGAGTGTGGTTGTAGCAGTGTACCCAATGTCCAAGATACTGACTCCATTTGCTCCTTTTCTTGGCATCAAGAGTTCCTATAGTGTCTAACAATGTCCTGTTAAATCTCTCCTGATGAGGATTGCCTTGAGGATGATATGACGTTCTCCATGAATTCTCAGCTCCATGCTTGCTCAGTAACTCATGTACGAGGGGGCTTTCAAAATCCCTTCCCTGATCGCTGCGCTTTCTTCTCGGGAGGCCAGAATGAATAAAGTATTTCTCCAACAACACGAGTGCAAGTGTGGATGCTTTCTGAACCTTCGAGGGAAAGGCTTGAGTGTATCTGGTGTCATGATCAGTAATGACTCAGGCTCCTGCATTGTGACTTGATTCGGGCTCTTTGGAAGGAAAATCCATAGACACTAGATGAAGTGTTCCAGGACTTTGTAGCTTACAGAAAGGAGCAAATTGTTTAGGAGGTGTTTTTCTCTGAATACAATGAATGACACTTACAGTAACCATCAAATTCAAGCTTCATTCATGGTCAATAGAAATTATCTCCAACTGATCTGTAAGTGTTTTTAAATCCCTGATGACCCGAGTCATCATTGAATGACTGTAGCATGATCTTCCTGTATTTCTCAGGCAAAATGAACTGGGAATGTTGAGTTCTGCTTGGATGTGAAGAAATCTTCTTTAAGACTTTGTTCCTCAACTCCAGATTTCACCATTCTCTCATATGCTAGGCTATAGTCGGATGTCTTGTCTTCTCAACGTTTGAAATATCTCCCTTGAAAATGCTTGACCAAATTGCACCTATACAGGTCACCTTGCTGGGAGACTGACTATTGAGCAAAGCTCAAGGCAGGTAACAGTTTTGCATTGAACATCGTCAGGATGTAATGTGCTTGAGGAATTGCATGGTAGAAGTGCCCAGATGATCAACAGGTCCATCGGCCCATAGTCTTTGCTCTGATTGGCCAGCTGTGGAAAACTGGCATATTGCTTTATCACCTGAGGGAGGAATGTCCTCCCACTCTTGGTCAGTTACTGCCATCTGATCAGAGCTCCATGATAACACATCTGCATCAATGTTCTGTAGTTCAGGCTAAGATCATAGACAGACACCACTGTCTGCCAGCGATGATCTGTGGGATCCAGTTTTGCAGATTTCAAAGTATAGGTTAGTGTGTTGTTGCCAGTTGTCCCCTCGAACTTGGCACCATATACATGTTCGATGTGTTTGACTACAATCGACCATTTCAATGCCAGAAACTACAATATGTGAACGGGACAGTTTCATTTGCACAGTGACAAACTTTTGTTAATGAAAACAACAGGAGTCAGGCCTTCACCTTGGTCTTGATGTAAAACACCTCCTAACTTCACCTGTTCTCTGTAATTGCCTCTTCATTTAAAGCAGACGGTTGGAAATGTTTTCTGTTTTCTGGTTGGATCAGCCAGAACCTGCTGCACAGACAGAAGCCATTTGGACTATTGTGTGTAAGACACATCTCTCTTCCCAGCCCCACCCGGCTTCATCTTCCCGACCGAACATCATTCTAATCCTTAGTCTTGACCCTTATAAATGTCAGTGTTACCCCCGGTAGAAGACGTTGCTGTCAGAGTAGAGACAGGATAGCGGTGGGAGGGGGTCCTCACCCATCACTGTCAGCATGAAGAGAGACAGGAGATGTGAATACCTACCCAGGTCAGGCATATTGAGTCCCATGAGAGCTGATTTAGTCCTGTGATCCTCATGTAGGGCCTCTTTTTGAATAAAGACAACAGGCTGCAATGGCTGATTGGCAAGTGGCAAATGGTGGCAAAGAAGGGAGCCTTTTCTGGTTGGATGCCAATGTCTGGTAGTGTTCCACAGGGGCCTGAGTTGGGACAGTTGCTTTTTACATTATGCTGTATGTCAATGATTTGAACGAAGAAATTGATGGCTTTGTGGCAAATTTTGTGGTGATATGATGATAGTTGGAAAGGCAGGTAGTTTTGAGGAAGCAGAGAGGCTACAGAAGGACCAAGGAGAATGGCAAAGAGGTGGCAGATGGAATGGAGTGTCCATAATTGTATTGCTGTCCACTTTGGCAGAAGAAATCAAAGCACAGACAATTTTCAAAATGGGGAGATATTTCTAAAAGCTGTGGTGCAAAGGGACTTGGGAATCCTCATGCAGTATTCCTTAAAGGTTAATTTGCAGACTGAGTTGGTGGTGAGAAACGCAAATGCAATGTTAGCATTCATTTTGAGAGGACAAGAATATAAAGTAAGGATGTCATGTTGAGGCTTTATAAGGCACTGGTGAGGCCTTTCTTGGAGTATTGTGAGCAGTTCTGGGACCCTTATCTCAGAAAGGATGTGCTGATATTGGAAAGGGTTCAGAGGAGGTTCATGAGATTGATTGAGGAAGTCAAAGGCATATCATATGAGGAGCATTTGATAGCTCTGGGCCAATTACTCAGTGGAATTTAGAACAATGAGGGGTGATCTCATTGAAGTCTATCGAATTTTAAAAGGCCTCGATAGTGTTGATGTGGAGAGGATGTTTCCTATGTTGGAGAATCAAAGACCAGAGGGCACAACCTCAGAATAGAGGGACATCCGTTCAGAATAGAGATAAGGAAGAATTTCTTTAGCCAGAGAGTGGTGAATCTGTGGAATTTGTTGCCAAAGGAGGATGGGGAGACGAAGTCATTGGGTATATTTAAGACAGGAGTTGATGGATCTTGATTAGTCAGGGCATGAAGGGATATGGGGGGAAGGCAGGAGACTGGGGCTGAGAGGGAAGTCGATTGGCCATGATGAAATGCTGGAGCTGACACTTTTGACGAAATGGCTGAATTCTGCCTCCCCCATATCTTATGGTCGTCTAGTCCATTCACATTATCTACGCCATTAGTGTTCATATATGGTCTTACAACAACATTCTTTTTCACCCTACAGAAGCACTCCAGAACACGTGTTATCCATACAGATACAAAGCTGTGCTCTCATTGGTCCATTGATGTACAACACCAGATGTACACAGTAATTAATACTGAATAAATTCAATATAGATTGTACATATCTCTGCTTTTCTGACAAATTTATGCAAAAATAACAGTTTTATTTCCTCAGTTCAGGTGAAGTGAACTCAGAATGAACAGCTCATTATGAACACTAACTGATAAAGTTTGTGGAGACATTTTACTAATGGACAATTTGCATTCTGCTATCGTCAAACACACGAACCACCTGGCACAGGGTTAAAGTGAGTTGAGACCCCTCACTGCAGTGAAAAATAAGAACATCCCAGGAATACTCGTCCTTAGCAACTGTGGAACCAATTATGTTGACGTGTCTTCAACATGAAACTTTAATCCACTCTGCTGTTGCTGCAGATTTTGCCTGGCCTGCCGAGTGTTTCCTGCTTCACCTCCTTGTAAGTTTCATAATCAACATTGCAGTTCAGTTACAACTAGGACCAAAATTAAAGTGCCCAGCAGCAAATGAACACCCTGCTCATCATTTGGCGTCTTTGCCTGTGTACTGTCCAGTGCTGTCTTGGGTCCTCCATCATTCAAGGTCACACACGGAAATTTGCTCTTCACACAGTGAAACTGCAGAGTAGCAGGTGTGAGCAGAGGGAGGATGGTAAATGTTCACAAATGAGAGGGTTTGAAAGGTGGAGGGGAAATAGAGAAGCAGGATTGGGGAGACAGGCTCTTCCGGGTCTGTCACCAAAGCCAATGGGGTGGACGGAGAGGGGTGGGAGAGGATTCATTCTGATTCGCGATCCGAGTTGCCGGCTGAGAAATGTATTGGAAATGAAATCTGCCAAAGGCTGAGGGAGCAGTGTGGCTGAAGCCAACAGGGAGCTGAGGACCAACACAGGGACTAAAATCTTATAGAAATGAATGTCACACAAGAGGAAGCTGTGATGCTTTCAGTGACTGACGATAGATCTTCTGTCTCACAACTCCAGCAGAGGGACGGGTTCGATCCTGACCCATGGTGCTGTCTGTGTGAGTTTGTACCATCTCCTAGTGACTCTGTGGAAGCTTTTGACAGATTTCATTTCCAATACATTCCTCAGCCGGCAACTCAGACCTCTGATCAGAATGAATCCTCTCCCACCCCTCTCCATCCACCCTGTTGGCTTTGGTGACAGACCTGGAAGAGCCTGTCTCACCAACCGTGCTTCTCTATTTTCCCTCCACCTTTCAAACCCTCTCATTTGTGAACATTTCCCATCCTCCCTCTGCTCACAGCTCCTACTCTGCAGTTTCACTGTATGAAGAGCAAATTTCCGTGTGTGACCCTGAATGATGGAGGGCTCATGACAGCACTGGACGGTTCACAGGCAAAGACTCCAAATGATGTGGCAGGGTGTTCATTTGCTGCTAGGCATTTTAATTTTGGTCCTGCTTGTAAATGAACTGGAATGTTGATAGTAAAATTTACAAGGAGGTGAAGCAGGAAACACTCGGCAGGCCAGGCAGAATCTGTAGCAACAGCAGAGTTGGTTAAAGTTTCATGCTGAAGACACGTCAACATAATTGGTTCCACAGATGCTAAGGACGAATATTCCTGGGATGTTCTTATTTTTCACTGCAGTGAGGGGCCTCAACTCACTTTAACCCTGTCTTGGGAGGCTGGTTTGTCTAACGATAGCAGAATGCAAATTGTCCATTAATAAAATGTCTCCATAAAGTTTATCAGTTAATGTTCATAATGAGCTGTTCATTCTGAGTTCACTTCACCTGAACTGAGGAAATAAAACTCTATTAATTTTGCATAAATTTGTCAGGAAAGCAGAGATATGTACAATCTATATTGAACTTATTCAGTATTAATTACTGTGTTCATGTGGTGTTGTACATCAATGGACCAATGAGAGCACAGCTGTGTATCTGTATGGCTAACACCTGTTCTGGAGTGCTTCTGTAGGGTGAAAAAGAATGTTGTTATAAGACCATATATGAACACTAATGGCGTAGATAATGTGAATGGACTAGACGACCGTAAGATATTGGGGAGGCAGAATTCAGCCATTTTGCCGAAAGGGTCCGCTCCAGCATTTCATCATGGCCAATCTATTTCCTCATCAGCCCCAATCTCCTACCTTCTCCCCCATACCCCTTCATGCCCTATCTAATCAATGTCCATCAACCCCTGCCTTAAATATACCCAATGACTTGGTCTCCCCATTCTCCTTCGGTAACAAATTCCACAGATTCACCACTCGCTGGCTAAAGAAATTCTTCCTCATCTCTATTCTGAATGATGTCCCTCTATTCTGAGGTTGTGTCCTCTGGTCTTTGACTCTCCAGCATGGGAAACATCCACTCCACATCAACACTATCAAGAGCTTTCAGAATTCAATAGACTTCAATGAGATCCCTCCTCGTTCTTCTGAATTCCACTGAGTAAATGACCCAGAGTTATCAAATGCTCCTCATAAGATATGCCTTTGACTTCCTCAATCATTCTCATGAACCTCCTCTGAACCCTTTCCAATATCAGAACATCCTTTCTGAAATAAGGGTCCCAAAACTGCTCACAATACTCCAAGAAAGGCCTCACCAGTGCCTCAACATGACATCATTACTTTATATTCTTGTCCTCTCAAAATGAATGCTAAATTGCATTTGCCTTCCTCACCACCAACTCAATCTGCAAATTAACATTAAAGGAAATCTGCATGAGGATTCTCAAATCTCTTTGCACACCAGGCTTTGGAAATTTCTCTCCATTTTAAAAATTGTCTGTGCTTTTATTTCTTCTACCAAAGTGCATGGCAATACAATTATGGACACACTATTCCATCTGCGACCTCTTTACCATTCTCCTAAGTCCTTCTGTAGCCTCTCTGCTTCCTCAAAACTACCTGCCCTTCCAACTATCATCATATCACCACAAAATTTGCCACAAAGCCATCAATTTCTTCTTTCAAATAACTGACATACAGTATAATGGAAAAAGTAACGGTCCCAACCCAGGCCCCTGTGGAACACGAATAGACATTGGCATCCAACCAGAAGAGGCTCCCTTCATTGCCACTATTTGCCACCTGCCAATCAGCCATTACAGTCGTTTGTCTTAATTTGAAAAGAGGCCCTACATGAGGATCACAGGACCAACTCAGCTCTCATGGGACTCAATATGCCAGAGTTGGGTAAGTATTCATATCTCCTGTATCTCTCCATGCTGACAGTGATGGGTGAGGATCCCCTCCCACCACTACCCTGGCTCTACTCTGCAAGCAGTGTCTTCAACAGGGGACAACATTGACATTTATAAGGGTCAAGACTAAGGATTAGAATGATGTTCAGTCGGGAAGATGAAGCCGGGTGGGGCTGGGAAGAGAGATGTGTCGAACACACAATAGTCCAAATGGCTTCTGTCTGTGCAGCAGGTTCTGGCTCATCCAACCAGAAAACAGAAAACATTTCCAACCATCTGCTTTAAATGAAGAGGCAATTACAGAGAACAGGTGAAGTTAGGAGCCATTTTCCATCAAGACCAAGGTGAAGGACTGAGTCCTGTTGCTTTCATTAACCAAAGTTTGTCACCGTGCAAATTAAACTACCTGTTCACAGATTGTAGTTTCTGGCATTGAAATGGTCAATTGTAGTCAAACACAACGAACATCTATATGGTGCCAAGGTCGAGGGGACAACTGGCAACAGCACACTAACCAAAATTTTGAACTCTGCAAAACTGGATCCCACAGATCATCGCTGGCAGACAGTGGTGTCTGTCTATGATCTTAGCCTGAACAACAGAACATTGATGCGGATGTGTTATCATGGAGCTCTGATCAGATGGCAGTAACTGACCAAGAGTGGGAGGACATTCCTCCCTCAGGTGATAAAGCAGTATGCCAGTTTTCCACAGCAAAGGCTTTTGGCCGATGGACCTGTTGATCATCTGGGCACTTCTACCATGCAATTCCTCAAGCACATTACATCCTCACTGTGCTGAATGCAAAACTGTTACCTGCCTTGAGCTTTGCTCAATAGTCTGTCACCCAGCAAGGTGACCTGTATAGGTACAATTCGGGCAGGCATTTTCAAGGGAGATATTTCAAACATTGAGAAGACAAGACACCCTACTATAGCTACCTTATGAGAGAATGGTGAAATCTGGAGTTGAGGAACAAAGTCTTAAGGAGGATGTCTTCACATCCAAGCAGAACTCAACATTCCCAGTTCATTTTGCCTGAGAAATACAGGAAGATCATGCTGCAGTCATTCAATGATGACTCAGGTCATCAGGGATTTAAAACACTTACAGATCAGTTGGAGATAATTTCTAATGACCATGAATGAAGCTTGAATTTGATGGTTACTGTAAGTGTCATTCATTGTATTCAGAGAAAAACACCTCCTAAACAATTTGCTCCTTTCTGTAAGCTTCAAAGTCCTGGAACACTTGATCTAGTGCCTATGGATTTTCCTTACAAAGAGCCCGATTCAAGTCACACTTCAGGAGCCTTAGTCATTACTGATCATGACACCAGATACACTCAAGCCTTTCCCTCAAAGGTTCAGAAAGCATCCACACTCGCACTCGTGTTGTTGGAGAAATACTTTATTCATTATGGCTCCCTTGAAGAAAGTGCAATGATCAGGGAAGGGATTTTAAAAGCCCCCTCATACATGAGTTACTGAGCAAGCATGGAACTGAGAATTCATGGGGAACGTCATATCATCCTCAGGGCAATCCTCATCCGGAGAGATTTAACAGGACATTGTTAGATGTTCTAGTAACTATTGATGCCAAGAAAAGGAACAAATGGAGTCACTATTTTGGACATTGGGTACACTGCTACAACCACACTCAGAATGAAGACACTGGCGACTCACCATATTATTTAATGTTCAGATACAAAGCCTAGTTACGTGGAACTTTGTTCTGGAACATCTACTCAGGATTTGGTCATAGAAAATTATCTCAGGTATGTGTCCAATATGATGAAAGAACTGCAAAAAGCTTTTGAAATATGTAGCAGCTGTTTCAGCTTGAAAACAAAACCAAGGAAACAAGAAGAGATGCAATAAAAAGATTGACTTTTCTCAACTAATCCCAGAGATACAGCTCCAGTAAGAAAATTGGTCCTACAAGGGAAACATAACCTGGTGGGCTGCTTGGCTTCTATATCTTATGCAGAGGAAAGTCAGAAGGCAAACTTGCCAGTTTTTTTGGTTGAAACCAGAAGATGGAAATGTTCTAGTAAAAACTCTCCAAAAGAACCATCAATTACCTCTAGGGCAGGGAGTACATATTGACCCAGAGTCCGATCTCTATCTACAACCTACCCCTAGTAAAAGATCTCTGCAAAGGGGAAGGACGAAAGGAAAGATTCAAGCTGAAGAGAAATCAAACATTAGTAGGCGTTCGGTGGAAGACATGAAGAGGAAATTACAGTAGGGGAACCAGATGAATCCATTCAATACTGTATAAATGTAGAAGATAAGGAATTTAGAATGTGGCATGACTTACCTTATAGAAACCTCCCAAGAGGAGTTGATTAAGAGATGTCGGAACCACTCAGACTACACCTGGGTATAGTGGTAATGCACTGCCCAACCAGAGGTGATATTAGATAGTGAAAGGAAAACAGACTCCAATATAATTGAAGGTGAAGCCAACTCTACTCAGAGAGCAGGGGCAACTGAGTTACAGTAAAGAACAATTGGTAGACAGGATGAGTCATCACAAAGTAAGAATGAAAACTCACTAGAAAGATTCAACCTAATGCAATAGCGACTATCAGAACATAGGTGTGAACAGTGGGCATTGACACAGAGCCACTGGTGTCACATGTTGCAGGGTATCAGGGAGAGAATCACAGAGGCACCGAGGGGCAGAGTAGGAGGAGTGAGCAGAGGGAGGATGGGAAATGTTCACAAATGAGAGGGTTTGAAAGGTGGAGGGAAAATAGAGAAGTACGGTTGGTGAGACAGGTTCTTCCAGGTCTGTCACCAAATACCAACGTGGTGGACTGAGAGGGGTGGTAGTGGGTTCATTCTGATCAGATGTCAGCTTTGCCAGTTGAGGAAGGTATTGGAAATGAAATCTGTCAGAGGCTGTGGGAGCAGTGTGGATGAAGCCCACAGGGAGCTGAAGACCAACACGGAGACTAAAATCTCATACAAATGAATGTCACACAATTGGAAGCAGTGATGGTTTCAGTGACTGACGTTAGTTCTTTAATTTCACAGCTCCAGAGAGACGGGTTCGATCCTGACCCATGGTACTGTCTGTGTGGGATTGTGCCATCTCCCAGTGACTCTGTGCTTTACCCCTGGTGATCTTGAATCCTCCCACGTCCCAGAGAAGTGCATGCTGGGAGATTAATTGGTTGCTGTAAATCAGCCCTGGTGTAAGTGGTAAGAAGTATAATTTGGGGTGAATTGCTGGACATTGAGAGAGACTGATTACGTTGCAGCGAAATAGGTGTAATGTGATTACCGAGACAGCCAGCAGTTACACTTTGAGTCCAATAGTCTTCCAGTACTGTACAAAAATACTAGAGAATATATGGGACAGGAGTTGGGAAAACAGGTTTTCCTCAAGTGGTGGAAGCGACTCTCAAGAGAAAAGCACAGGGTTCAATCAGGAATAATTTCATCTGAGATGATGAAGAAGTGGTGGGAATTCCTGATTTTATTTGGTTTGAAATACTTGGTCCTGGAGCTGAAAGGATCTGGTTCTTGAAGGTCTGGTAAGAGTTTTGAAGATCTGGTAAATCAGAATCATTACATCTCTCTCCCACCTCAGATATTGCCGAAACTGTTCAATATTTGCAGTATATGAAGTTCTGATCAGTCGGGTTTGAAGTTTGATCCTGGGTCACACTGGTCCCAATGTTCTCTGTGGCCTGGTGCAGTGTGAATGTGGGTCGACCGGGGACGGGGGAGGAAGCAGAGCTGGTGAAGGTGGGTCCCATTGGATCACAGACTGGGGCAAGAAGAGGTACATCACAGTGGGTAAACAGGCCGATCTAGAAATGTGGTGTGAAGAGGTTGGTTCTGAACTGAGAAACTGCTTTCATTAAGTATGACGAGCTGTCAGTGATGTCAGGATCAAGGTCAGGGCAGCAAACACATATTGACTGAGAGTTCAGTGCATTCCAGAGGTGGGCACGAGGGTGGATGGAGAGAACCTGTGGTGAAGTAGGAACCTGAGAATGAGTCTGGAGAAAAGTGAGAATCACTGAGAGAGGGAAGTGAGTTGTGCTGGAACTAATCCAGAGGTGGTCTCAGTGTGAGACAAACTTCTATGATTTCACCTCATGTGTATCTGAAGCCGTGGTGAACCTGGGATTATTTGAATCACCATTTCCCCCTCTCCCCTCAGCAGCACCACACTCTTGGGTCTGTTCATATCCCCCTGACTCTCTCGGATAAGCCGCTTTCTTCATTTGAATAACAGGAATTGACATAAGGAAAGGAAGAACAATAAAAGGTTTACATTATGTGGGGAAAGAGTTGAGGTGTGACATTATCTCGATTGATTATTACCTGTAATCCTAAGAACAAACTTGGTGATAACTAGAGTGATATGTGATAAAGATATTCCTGGAAGCTGAGGTGGGGAGGAGCAGCTCTGAGATGTGATGATAAGAGGGTATTTAAAGGACGGGAGGAACGCAGATCGCCACTCGACATCACAGCTGCAATAATGAAGGCATTCTCCCTTCTCGGGCTTTTGGTCGTGTTGTCTGTGGTCGGCCTCCATTCTGCTGGGGCAGGTGAGTGACTCCAGCACCGATTCTCTCTTCCTGTGCAGTCTAGTCTCAGCCAAGCCCCAGAACACTATTGAATCCTCAGGGATTAGCATGGCAGGCAGAGGTGATGAGAGAATGTAGCTGCACCTCCCAAGTCACAGTCTGGGTCTCTGCAGCTGTTCTCCAAGGTCAGTGAAGGAGGACGACACCTCTGCTCCAACCTCAGTGTGTTCAGCAGTGCTGAACGTGTTTAGGCGAAACACCAGCTCAATCCTTCCAACAAATCCCAACTTCATTGAGATGGATAGAATCACTGAACAATCTGGAATTCTGAATAACACCTGGACAGCACAAGGCAGCAATCAGACAAATTATTTGTTGCTTTCAGTGTGGTGGGAAAAAGGAGTGTCTGTCCACAATAATGTCCACATAGGTTGGTGGTGGCTCACTAATAAGACACCTGTCCGGCAGAGACACTATGTCTTTTCACCACCTTCCCATCTATTCATTACACACCTTTCCATTATGCCATGTGCACATTGTCCATTATGGATTCAGCTCAGTGGGGAACATTATACAGAGGGACAGGCATCCATTTCCGAAATAGTCAATGCTGAGAGGTCAGGATACCTTACAGCCTGTTGTATTTATTCCAGAGGAGGCCCTGCATGAGGAGTATGATTCTGACTCTGCCCTGAGGGAGCTCGATATGCGGGCACTGGGTAAGTGTTCACATCTCCTTCTGCCTCTCCCTCTGCTGACAGTGACGGGTGAGGTTCCCCTCCTACCACTTCCCCGGCTCTACTCTGGGAGCAGCGTCTACAACAGCCAGCAATATTGATGTTTTGAACCTGATACTGGAGAGATAAAGGAGTAGAACAATTTTCTGATGGGGGTGATGATGCAGGGTGGGGCGGGGGATGGAGCTGTGTTGAACACTCAACTGTTGTCCAAATGGCTTCAGTCCATGCAACAGGTTCAGGGTAATCCAATGAGGAAACAGCAAAGATTCCCCGATGTCTGTATTGAATGCAGAAACAATCACAGTGATCAGCTCAACTGAACAGCAACACATCACTGTCTGTCTATTACAGAAGAGGCACTGCGGGAGTTGGTTGGTTCCCAGTACGAGGTTCGCGAACCACTGGATGGAAATCTGGGTAAGAGTCTGGAATAGGACAATATCTTCAGTAAGGGTTTGGTCACTCTGAAACTGTGGCTTAGCACAGCTGGTGGAGCTGAAGCCCCATGGTTTCATGATGCGAGTTCGATCCTGACACTGGTTTGGAGACTGTATCATTTTATCATTGGCCTGCAATTCCTCCTGGCACTGCAGTTTCCGACAAAGTCTCATGCATTTCCAGCTTGAAAGGATAATTGTTCCTTGTGTGTGAACATAGAACATAGAATAATACAGCACAATACAGGCCCTTTGGCCCACAATATTGTGCCAACCTGCAAACCCTGCCTCCCATACAAGCCCTGACCTTAAATTCGTCCATATACCCGTGTGTGACTGACGGAATGGACTTCTGGATAAGTTTGCCCATTAACAGAGGGCAAGGATGATAGGGTCAAGGAACCATAGTTGCCAAGTTATGTTGAACATCAAGAGGATGAAAGAGAAATACAGGAGGAAACAGGACAAAGATATAGATTTAGGAAGGAAAGATCAGACATGGCACAACAAACAGGAGGATAACTAGAGTGAGTGTAGAGGATCAAGGATAGAAGAAACATGTGGCAAGAGTTTCAGTAGGGAGGGGCGATTCTTAATGAGTATTTTTAGTGAGTGGGTCCTTGATGAATGTGAGGACAGAATTAGACAGTCTGATATGCTAGAATATGTCAATGTAAAGAAAGACGACGTGCTGGAGAATTTGGAGAAACATGGTCTGATTAGGGATAGACAACATGAGTTTGTGTGAGCATGTTGTAAATCAGAGGCCTGACTGAATTCTTTGAGGAACTGACAAAACACATTGATGAAGGTGGAGCAGTGGACTGGATTGTTATTTATGGATTTTAGTGATATGTTTGTAACAGATTTCTCATTGTAGACTCATTTAGAAAATCAGGGATCATGGACTACAGTGAACCTTGGCTGTGTGGATTCAGAATTGTGTTGTCTACAAAAAGCAGAGGGAGGTAGAAAGAGTAGATTCCTCAATTCCTAGATGATACAAAGTTTGGTGGAGTAGTATAGAAGGTTGTGCCAGTTACAGCAGGACATTGATCAGATACTGAGCTGGACTGAGAAGTGATGGATGAATTCAAACACTTTGGAATTGGAATATTATATTCAGTTCAGGTTGCCTCTTTATATAAATGATGCGAGTGCTTTAGGGAGGGTGCAGAGGAGTTTTACCAGTATGCACCATGGTTTGGAGAGCATGTGTTTTGTGGATAGGTATAGCGATCCAGTGTTTTTCTCTTTGCAGTGAAGAAGGATGAGCGGTGAATTGATAGACACATTTAGGATGATAAGAGGCAACATCAGGTGGATATATGGAGACATTGTCCCAGGGCAAAAAAGGCTAATATGAGGGACCATCCGTCGTCTCAGGTGATCGGAGGAAAGGCTTTGCAAGGTGTGATGACAGGGCATCAGAATTAGGGACATTTAAGAGACTCTTCGATAAGCACATACATTGGAGAAAAATGGGAGGAGGGGTGCTATGTGGGAGGGAAGGTTTAGGTTGATCTTGGAGTAGGATAAAATGGCCGCCCAACTCTGTGGGCCAACGAGCAGAGACTGTTCTATGTTCGATGTTGAATGTTGCAAGGAAGGAAACTGGATCAGTTTGATCCTGAGAGTGACATCAGTTGCATCTTGTTAGTTCAGTCTGTGGGGAGGGAGATGCACGGGCTGCCTGGACCCCACTGAATGGGTGAGAGGCTGAGCTGTCACCTCCTGGTGCAGTTGTGATCTTTGGTCTGGGCAGAATACGGAATCTTCAGGCTGCGTCAGTTTTGTTTCTTGATACCAGGTGACACAGAGCAATGTCAGCATTTCGTCTCCATCCCGAAATGCCCCTGAACTGGGGGAAGAGGGCTTGTTAAGAGTGGAACACACTGCTGCTCTTGGTCAGATTGTGGTGTTGGATTTACAGACTTTGCCAAAGGAAGAATGAAATTTGGGATTCTCTATTTTCTGATGTCAGTGTGGCTCTAAAATTGCTTCGTTACTGTGCAAAGCCTCGTGCTCAGTGACAAATAGTGACCCTGTAGCAAGTGCAGAACTCTGAACACTAACGTGGGTCGCCTAACATTGTCTCTCGTTTCATCGGCCAACAGACGAACAGCTGAAGAGACGAGGCTTTCTGAGTGCTATGAAGAAAATCGGAAAGGGTATCAGTAAGTATTTCCTTTGAAATTTGAATGAATGAAAATCGACAGCGTTGTGAAGATTAAGGATAGACATTTGGGGCAATGGAGATCAGCATCACGAAAGGACTGGAGATTTCTGGAATGCACTTGACTCTGGGGAATGGATCCAATCTAATGGATGGTACCTGGAGTTTCAGGAGAGGCGTTCGTTGGCTGGTGGGTGATAGGGTTCAGTGTGTTTGTTGTCTGAGCAATGAGCCCAGTGAAGTTTCACAGAAACGTGGAGAGGAGGCATTGGTAACGTTATCATGGGAACTGGAATATTTTCACTTCTGAAAGTTTCCAGTGCTTTTTCCACGTCACTGTAAGAGGAACTGAGCTCCTGTTCAACACAAATCCCCTTTGTCCTTCACACACGGGCATTAAGCTCTCAGTCTGTGACTGACGGTAGCAATGTTGGAAACGTGATGGCTCAGATTATCAGCGGGTCATTTTTCGATTCGCGATCAAGAGAGGAAGTTGTAGTATTTGCTCATAGGCTACCGCGTGTATAAAGTAGTCCAGACAAACTGGATGTATTTCCAGTATTACGTACCCCGTAACTGGGTTGCCAAACCAGCAGAAATGGATCACTCAGTTGGAGTCTGGATTACTAGAACTAAGAAAGTTTTATTAAAGAAACAAGCAACACAGTAATCGAAAGGATAATAAATGCAACAGTTCAGCAATGATAAACACACATGTGCACAGAATTAAGATAACAGCATCAATCAAGCTCTATCGTTGTCTAGGGGTAAATGACCAATTTCAAAGTGACACAAAAGTCCAGTTCGATTTAATAGTTCAGTTCGCAGTAATCGTTGCCATGGCGATGGACAACGTTGGGGGAGGGAGAGAGTAAACGGGAACGACTGATCATTCAGAAACGGCTTCCACTCACAGACCGGCGATATTGCTCAGAGGCAGCTTCCGGGCGGGTCCTTTGTGATATCACCTGAGGTCACCGACTGTGACCCCTCCTCCAGATGCGGTCTATCCTCTGCAGTGAACCCGGCACCAAGCGAGGGTGGACACACACCGGGTTCCCGCTGATCGTACCTTTCCACCCTGTGCGTTTAAGGTCCGATACTCCCCACCGACTCGTGAGAGGCGCACCGCTTCCAGGGTCTCGTTACCTCGGGTGTCGTGTGTGTCCTGCCTTAGCGAACCTGTCTCTTTTTATCCCCCTGCTGGGGTATCGCCTGTCCATCTCTTTAAACAGTTCAGGGTTCAAAGGGGGAGCCGCTCCAGACAGCTCTCTCTCTCCCGTCCCTTCATTACACATCCCCAGATGCTGCTTCATTGTTCCTTATCTCTCCTTCCCCTGAGGACAGGTGGCAGACCAACTGCTGATGCCACTGATGCTAACCCAGGCCAGCAAACATCTTAATTTTATGTGTATTCTCGTCACACCAGAAATGCAGGTGTCCGGTTCATCGATTAAAGAAACTGCAACTTCGAAAAAAAATCTAAATTGTATTTGTCAAATAAATAATATTATTTCTTCTTTCAGAAAATAAAATCAAAGAAAAACTACACAAACTTACTGCTCCGTCTGAGTGATCGACTGACCTTCCGGTAAGTCGTGGGCATTCGCAGTTCCTCAAACCCCGAGCTGAACATTTCATTCAAATATTTACCGAGGGATAAATGTGTCGGGGACGCAGCAAGTTATGGGGCAAAGGAAACGGCTATTGGAGGGTGTAATAGGCAGAAACTGATAGAGGTCGTTCGTGGGCAAAGCTCATTCAGATGGAAGGCAATGTGGCAAAGTCTGAGGTCATCCTCCTTGGATTCAGAGAGGAGCTGTGGGCAATTGACCAGATTGATCATTGCAATAGCATTGTTGGTCTGCAGCGGATTATTACACTGGTTGGTCTGTGGCCACACAGCTTACACTTCCCTTCTCGTTGCAACTTTCAAACACCTTCCATTGTGCTGTCTATCCAATGTTCTTGCGATGATCCACTCCAGAGGGCCCCTAGGGCAGATACCAACCCACTGTTTAACATCGGTGGACTTCCTGGTTGTTCTGTGGAGGTCTGCAAATCAGTAACCGTGCAGTCAGGAAGCAGCATTTAGAAAGTCTCATTCAGTTTCTGTTCCTTTGTTAATACAGAGATTTCTGGTTACACAGACCTGGTGTAATACAGAACTCTGTGACTCGTTACACAGACCCGGTGTAATACACGACTGTGTGACTCATTACACAGACCTGGTGTTATACAGAACTGTGGGATTCATTACAGAGACCTAGTGTAATACAGGACAGTGGGTCTCGTTACACAGATCTGGTGTAATACAGAACAAAAATGCAATAGGAGGGTTAACTTATCTGTTTTGTCTCTGATGCAGTTTAATCGATCCCATTCACCTCGGAGTGAAGGACCGTTTAATGAATGCTGAAACTCTGAACTACAACACCGGCTGTTCATCTCCGTGTGCTGACAATGAGGAATTGCCGATGATGCCTTAACAAGTGAAATTTCTGCTGCTCAGTTCGAAATCTCTGCTCATGTCTCAGTGCGAGTCTGAGACTCCTAATCACCTCAGCTCTCTTCCGTACCTATGTGCTTATATAACCTAACTATAGCAATTCAAAAAATAATTTAAAAAATAGTGCATTAAACAATTGTTCCTCATTTTTTTCCCTTGAGAATTCGTTGTTACTTTTGGCTGCTGTTATTGATGTTGACAGCTGCACCGGGGTAACTTGTATCTGTTCCGCCCTGCTGCAGCTTTGCTCTCTCACTGTAATGAGCACCGTCAAAGTGCTGGAGGAACTCAGCAGGACAGGCAGCATCTCGGGATAAGAGTTCAGTCGACTTTTCAGGCCGAGGCCATTTGAAGATTCCTTCCCTGCCTATAACATCGACTGTGCTCTTTTCCTGAGATGCTGCCTGGTCTGTGAGTTCCTTCAACATTCGGTGTGTGTTGCGTGGATTTCAGAATCAGAATCAGGTTTATTATCACCGGCATGTGTCGTGGAATTTGTTATCTTAATAGCAGCAATTCAATGCACTACATAATATAGAAGGAGAAATCAATCAATTACAGTATGCGTATATTGAATAGATTACAAATCGTACAAAAACAGAAATAATGTATATTAACAAAGTGAGGTGGTGTTCTATATCCATTTAGGAATCTGATGGCAGAGGGGAAGAATCTGTTCAATCGCTGAGTGTGTGCCTTCAGGCTTCTGTACCCCCTACCTGATTGTAACAGTGAGAAAAGGGCATGCTCTGGGTGCTGAAGGTCCTCAATAATGGACGCTGCCTTCCTGAGACACGGCTCCCTGAAGATGTCCTGGGTACTTTGTAGGCTAGTACCCAAGATGGAGCAGACTAGATTTATGACCCTCTGCAGCTTCTCTCAGTCCTGTGCAGTAGTGCCCCCAGCCCCCAGACTAGATGGTCATGCAGTCTGTAAGAATGCTCTCTGCGGTGCATCTATAGAAAGTTTTGATTGTTTTTGTTTACATACCAAATCTCTTCAGACTTCTAATGAAGTACATTTGATGTCTTGTCTTCTTTATAGCTGCATCAATGTGTTGGGACCAGATTAGGTCCTCAGAGATCTTGACACCCAGGAACTTGAAATGCTCACCCTCTCCACTTCTGATCCCTCTATGAGGATTAGTATGTGTCCCTTCATCTTGCCCTTCCTGAAGTCCACAATCAGCTCTTATGTCTTTCTGATGTTGAGTGCAAGGTTGTTGCTGCGACACCACTCCACCAGTTGGCATATACACCCTCTCGTCTCCATCTAAGATTCTACTAACAATGGCTGTATGATCAGCAAGTTTATCGATGGTATTTGAGCTATGCCTAAGCACACAGTCATGTTTATATAAAGAGTAGAGCAGTGGGTTAAGCTCACATCCCTGAAGTACACCAGTGTTGATCGTCAGCGAGGAGGATATGTTACCACCAATCTTCACAGATTGTGGTCTTCCAGTTAGGACGTCGAGGATCCAGTTGCACAGGGAGGTACAGAGGCCCAGGTTCTGTAACTTCTGGGAATGATGGTGTTAAATGCTGAGCTATAGTCGATGAACAGCATCCTGACATAGGTGTTTGTATTCTCCAGGTGGTCTCAGGCCATGTGAAGAGCCATTGAGATTGCGTCTGCTATTGATCTATTTTGACGATAGGAAAATTACAGTGGTTCCAGGTCCTTGCTGAGGCAGGAGTTCAGTCTAGTCATGACCAACCTCTCAAAGCATTTCATCACTGTCGATGCGAGTGCTACTGGGCAATAGTTATTATAGCAGTCCTCATTATTTTTCTTAGCCACTGGTATAATTGTTCCCTTTTTGAAGCAAGTGGGAACTTCCAACCGTAGCAGTGAGAGGTTGAAAATGTCCCTGAATACTCCCTCCAGTTGGCTGGCACAAGTTTTCAGAGCCTCACCAGGTACTCCATTCCGCCTTGTGAGGGTTCACTCTCTTTAAAGACAGCCTAACATCAACCTCTGAGACAGAGATCACAGGGTCACCTGGTGCAGTAGGGATCTTCACAGCTGTCGTTATATTCTCCCTTTCAAAGGGTACATAGAAGGCGTTGAGTTTTTGTGGTAGTGAAGCATCGCTGCCGTTCATGCTATTGGGTTTCACTTTGTAGGAAGTCATGTCTTGCAAACCCAGTCAGAGTTGTACATCCGATGTCCCCTCCAACCTGGTTCGAAGTTGTCTCTTCGCCCTTGAAATAGCCCTCTGCAAATCATACCTGGTTTTCTGGTACAGACCTGCGTTACCAGCCCTGAATGCCACAGATCTAGCCTTCAGCAGATGACGTACCTCCTGGTTCATCCATAGCTTTTGATTTGGAAATGTGCCGTAATTATTTGTAGGCACACACTCATCCACACAGGTTTTAATAAAATCTCTAACAACTGCAGCAAACTCATCCAGATTCAAAGATGAATCCCCGAATACAGTCCAGTGCACTGATTCAAGGCAATCCTGTCAGCGCTCCTGTGATTCCCTTGTCCGAGCCTTCTTGGTCCTCACTACTGGTGCCGCAGTCTTCAGTCTCTGTCAATACTCAGGGAGTAGAGGTACAGCCAGGTGATCAGACTTCCCGAAGTGAGGGTGTGGAATAGCACGGGTCGCATTCTTAATGGTGGTGTAGCAATGGTCCAGTGTGTTATTTCTCTGGTATTGCAAGTGATCTGTTGATGGTAATTGCCTGGTGATTTTTTTCAGACTGGCCTGGTTAAAATCCCCCAAAACGATGGTGAAGGCGTTAGGGTGCGCTGTTTCGTGCATGCTGATCCCAATGCTCAGACCATCTAAAGCCTGATTGACATTGGCCTGAGGTGGAATGTATACCACTACCAAAGTGACCCCGGAGAACTCCCGTGGAAGGTAAAATGGGCGGCTCTTCACTACGAGATATTCCAGGCCTGGTGAGCAGAATTGGGAAAGCACTGATATACATATTTGTGCAGCAAAAAGAGTTGATCATGAGGCATACTCCTCCACGTCTGCTCTTGCGAGTCTCAATAGATCTGTCCCGACAGTGTACAAACCCGTCGATTGGAATCGCTGCTTCCGGCATGGAAGGGGTTAACCAGGATTTGGTGAAACAAAGGACACACTCGGCCCTAATGTCCCTCTGATTCAACACCGTAGCTCTGAGATCATCGATTCCCCGCATCTGCAGCTTCTCTGTTGTTAATGAGCACCGTCTGTTTATCCCTAATGGTCTGCAATATCCATCGGCTTTCGCCAACACCTCTGTCCGCTCACACTGAGATGTTCAGGCGTTTTTGTTGATGCTGAGAGCAATTTAATAGAAGCTCTGATTTATGTTTAACGACGCCATAAGGGGCAGGACGGAACTGACACGAAGAATGCGTGTTAGGTGAAACTCTTGATTAAATATTTAAATCAGAAAATCAACATCTTTTTTTCATCAAAAAACTTCCTGCAGTTCTCACGGAAAATACGGACAGACGCTGAGACAAGGTCGCTATTAAAAGCGTTGATTAAATGTTCAATCATTGTTGGATTTTAAGAGAGGGGTGAGATGGGTCCAGTCTGTAGGGGAGGGGGTTGTGGTGTAAAATAGTAGAAGGCAAGGCAAGCGCGGAGACAGGCTCGCAAATAGACACGGTGACCAGAGTTCATTAATAAGAGTTCAAACACAACATCGATGGCTTGGCAGTGCGATACTGCGAGATGCAACATTCTCAAAGCTAGTAAACAGGGATCTGCTTAAATAATCGCAGAACATGGAAAGCACTCGCCTGTCAATATAAATTTAACGGGGTTGAACAGAAAACACTGGGGACAATTCAAGTAAGAATAGGCGGAACAAGCTCCAAGTCAGTTAAAATAGGTAATGGTACCCCTCAAGGAAGTGTCATTAGTCCAGTTCTTTTTAATATCATAGAAACATAGAAATATAGAAAATAGGTGCAGGAGTAGGCCATTCGGCCCTTCGAGCCTGCACCGCCATTTATTATGATCATGGCTGATCATCCAACTCAGAACCCTGCACCAGCCTTCCCTCCATACCCCCTGATCCCCGTAGCCACAAGGGCCATATCTAACTCCCTCTTAAATATAGCCAATGAACTGGCCTCAACTGTTTCCTGTGGGCAGAGAATTCCACAGATTCACCACTCTCTGCGTGAAGAAGTTTTTCATAATCTCGGTCCTAAAAGGCTTCCCCTTTCTACTCAAACTGTAACCCCTCGTTCTGGACTTCCCCAACATCGGGAACAATCTTCCTGCATCTAGCCTGTCCAATCCCTTTAGGATTTTATACGTTTCAATCAGATCCCCGCTCAATCTTCTAAATTCCAATGAGTACAAGCCCAGTTCATCCAGTCTTTCTTCATATGAAAGTCCTGCCACCCCAGGAATCAATCTGGTGAACCTTCTTTGTACTCCCTCTATGGCAAGGATGTCTTTCCTCAGATTAGGGGACCAAAACTGCACACAATACTCCAGGTGTGGTCTCACCAAGGCCTTGTACAACTGCAGTAGTACCTCCCTACTCCTGTACTCGAATCCTCTTGCTATGAATGCCAGCATACCATTCGCCCTTTTCACCGCCTGCTGTACCTGCATGCCCACTTTCTATGACTGGTGTATAATGACACCCAGGTCTCATTGCACCTCCCATTTTCCTAATCGGCCAGCATTCAGATAATAATCTGTTTTCATATTTTTGCCACCAAAGCGGATAACTTCACATTTATCCACATTAAATTGCATCTGCCATGAATTTGCCCACTCACCCAACCTATCCAAGTCACCCTGCATCCTCTTTGCATCCTCCTCACAGCTAACACTGCCACCCAGCTTCGTGTCATCCGCAAACTTGGAGATGCTGCATTTAATTCCCTCATCTAAGTCATTAATATATATTGTAAACAACTGGGGTCCCAGCACTGAGCCTTGTGGTACCCCACTAGTCACTGCCTGCCATTCTGAAAAGGTCCCGTTTATTCCCACTCTTTGCTTCCTGTCTGCCAACCAATTCTCTATCCACATCAATACCTTACCCCCAATACCGTGTGCTTTAAGTTTGCACATTAATCTCCTGTGTGGGACCTTGTCAAAAGCCTTTTGAAAATCCAAATATACCACATCCACTGGTTCTCCCCTATCCACTCTACTAGTTACATCCTCAAAAAATTCTATGAGATTCGTCAGACATGATTTTCCTTTCACAAATCCATGCTGACTTTGTCCGATGATTTTACCGCTTTCCAAATGTGCTGTTATCACATCTTTGATAACTGACTCCAGCGGTTTCCCCACCACCAACGTTAGGCTAACCAGTCTATAATTCCCCGGTTCCTCTCTCCCTCCTTTTTTAAAAAGTGGGGTTACATTAGCCACCCTCCAATCCTCAGGAACTAGTCCAGAATCTAACGAGTTTTGAAAAATTATCACTAATGCATCCACTATTTCTTGGGCTACTTCCTTAAGCACTCTGGGATGCAGACCATCTGGCCCTGGGGATTTATCTGCCTTTAATCCCTTCAATTTACCCAACACCACTTCCCTACTAACATGTATTTTGCTCAGTTCCTCCATCTCACTGGACCCTCTGTCCCCTACTATTTCTGGAAGATTATTTATGTCCTCCTTAGTGAAGACAGAACCGAAGTAATTATTCAATTGGTCTGCCATGTCCTTGCTCCCCATAATCAATTCACCTGTTTCTGTCTGTAGGGGACCTACATTTGTCTTTACCAGTCTTTTCCTTTTTACATATCTATAAAAGCTTTTACAGTCAGTTTTTATGTTCCCTGCCAGTTTTCTCTCATAATCTTTTTTCCCCTTCCTAATTAAGCATTTTGTCCTCCTCTGCTGCACTCTGAATTTCTCCCAGTCCTCAGGTGAGCCACTTTTTCTGGCTAATTTGTATGCTTTGTATTTATCATGATAAATGATATCTTTGATCAGGTAGGGACAGGATTTGGCAAATCATTGTTTGCAGACGTGCAATCTGAAAAAGAGGAAGAAACATCATGTATATATTAAAGCAGGTACAAAAGGCTTTAAGATCAGTTGAAAACTGGGCTAATAAATGGGTTTTCAGGATTTATGCTTCTTAGTGCAAATATATGATTTTTGGCTTTGGAAGAAAGATTCCTGATTGTGAATTGTGTCTATATGAATCTCCACTAGAGAAAGTCAAGGTATTTAATTTTTAGGTGTCTGGTTTGATGAAAGACTTACTTGGAGGGTTCATATAGATAAAACAATTGGAAAGTGTGAGAAAGTTTTAAATGTTATGAGAAGTATTGCTGGATGCGACTGGGAAGCAGGGCAGGAAACTGTCTTTAATATATCTAGCTATGATTAGATCAGTTATAGATTTATGGTTGTATTGCTTATGGTTCCGCTGCTATGGTGGTGCTTGGAAAACTAGACACTGTGCAGTCCAAAGCACTTAGGCTCTGTTGTGGAGCTTTTAGAACAACATCAGTTCCGGCATTATGTGTGGAGATGGGAGAAGTGCCTCTGCATTTAAGATGAATTCAGTTGGGCCTGCAGTATTGGGCAAAACTAAATGGATTCACTCACAGCTGTCCACCAAAGTGTCTTTTGCAGGGGAAGTCGGAGTGCCAAAGTAAAATTAAAAGATAACCATTTTTAGATTTGGTTAATAACTGGGCTGTGAAATTGAAACTGACTGAGGAAGACATAGTTGACCAAATTTGCTTGCCACCCGTCCCTTTTTGGCTCTTTCCAGAACCAGAAGTAGACCTATTCCTCCTTTTTCAGCTTCAAGGAAGCAGTGAAATTTCATCAGCATTGATCACAAATGAATATTTAAATAATAAATGGGGATCTTATCTGAAGATTTTTACTGATAGCTCAGTGGACCCAGAGAGCGGTAGGGCAGGATTTGGGATGTATGTGTCTCAACTTGGAGTTAAGATTGGTCACTGGGTTTCAGATAGTGTTTTTGTCTTTGCATCAGAATTATTAGCAAACCTCTGGGCCCTATGGTGGGTTGAAGACTCTCGACCATGTAGGGTTATCATCTGTTCGGATTCTGCCGCTGCTTTAGAGGCAAGAAAGGGAATAAATCAAAAGCTCGTCCTGACATAGTTATTGAGATTCTCTTAGTGTTGTTTACAGTAGGCAAGATGGGTTGTGCAGTTAGATTTTCATGGATACCTGGGCTTGCTGGGGTGGAGGGAAATGAAATTGTGGATGGCATTGCAAAGTCTTCCTTAAAGAACTGGCAAGTAGAAATTAGAGTTCCCCGAGACAGAGCAGAATTGAGAAGTAGGATTAAAAAAGGCACAGAGAAGAAGTGGCAGGCGGATTGGAAAAATGAATTAAGGGACAGGCATTATTTTTCTAGTCACCCACAAGTTTCAAAAGGTTTCATATTGTTACCTTTTAAGTCATAGAGATATGGTGAAATTAACAAGACTTAGGTTGGGACATTGTGGGTTAAACTATTATTTAAAGATAATAGGAAAACATCCTACTGGGTTATGTGACTGTGGTAGTCCAGAGACAGCCCAGCATGTTTTGCTGAGCTGTAATCAATACAAAATTGAAAGAGGCATGTTGCTCAAGAGGGTATCTGGTTTAAATTTATTATGGTTTTCTATTAAATCTTTGTTTGGCCATCAAGAGAACCAACATCTGATTGAAGAGTTTATTATTCAGTTTATATGTGAGACTAGGTTATATTCGAGAATTGGAGTTCCTTGAAGTTCTATAATTAATTATACATCCTGCGGAGGGTTGTAATACACCTAGATGCGTCTAAACAGCCAGAAATAGTAGAAGAAGAAGAAGATGACACTGGGGATTAAAAAAATCTGGTAAAGATCACCATAACCAATATCAGGTGCTCTGGAAACTTTTGCAGCCCAGTGCTCTCCAGCTTCCTACACTGTCAGTTAGAGCTCATATGGTGGTTTAGATAATGGCAGAAGCTTTGGTGTGTTGATATTTAGAAGTTGGGAGCTAAAAGATGGGAGGGGATGTATTGTGAGCATTGAGCCTGGAGGTAACAACAGTGAGAATGAAGATATGTTGATGAAATGACAGAGAAGAGAAAACTAATGAAGATGTAGGTAGCAAAACACATAAAAGTTGCTGGTGAACACAGCAGGCCAGGCAGCATCTCTTGGAAGAGGTACAGTTGACGTTTCGGGCCGAGACCCTTCGTCAGGACTAACTGAAAGAAGAGCTAGTAAGAGATTTGAAAGTGGGAGGGGGAGGGGGAGGTGGAGATTCAAAACGATAGGAGAAGACAGGATGGGGAGGGAAGGAGCCAAGAGCTGGACAGTTGATTGGCAAAAGGGGATATGAGAGGATGATGGGACAGGAGGCCCAGGGAGAAGGAAAAGGGGGAGGTGGGGAAAACCCCAGAGGATGGGCAAGGGGTATAGTCAGAGGGACAGAGGGAGAAAAAGGAGAGAGAGAGAAAGAATGTGTGTATAAAAATAAATAATGGATGGGGTACGAGTGGGAGGTGGGGCATTAGCAGAAGTTTGAGAAGTCAATGTTCATGCCATCAGGTTGGAGGCTACCTAGATGGAATATAAGGTGTTGTTCCTCCAACCTGAGTGTGGCTTCATCTTTACAGTAGAGGAGGCCGTGGATAGACATATCAGAATGGGAATGGGATGTGGAATTAAAATGTGTGGCCACTGGGAGATCCTGCTTTCTCTGGCGGACAGTGCATAAGTGTTCAGCGAAATGATCTCCCAGTCTGCGTCGGGTCTTGCCAATATGTAGAAGGCCACATCGGGAGCACCAGACGCAGTATATCGCCCCAGACGACTCACAGGTGAAGTGTCGCCTCACCTGGAAGGACTGTCTGGGGCCCTGAATGGTGGTAAGGGAGGAAGTGTAAGGGCATGTGTAGTACTTGTTCCGCTTACAAAGATAAGTGCCAGGAGGGAGATCGGTGGGGAAGGATGGGGGGGACGAATGGACAAGGGAGTTGCGTAGGGAGCAATCCCTGTGGAAAGCAGGAGGGGGGAAGGGAAAGATGTGCTTAGTGATTGGATCCCGTTGGAGGTGGCGGAAGTTATGGAGAATAATATGTTGGACCCGGAGGCTGGTAGGGTGGTAGGTGAGGACAAGGGGAACCCTATTCCTAGTGGGTGGTGGGAGAATGGAGTGAGAGCAGATGTGCGTGAAATGGGGGAGGTGCGTTTGACAGCAGAGTTGATGGTGGAGGAAGGGAAGCCCCTTTCTTTAAAAAAGGAGGACATCTCCCTCGTCCTGGAATGAAAAGCCTCATCCTGAGAGCAGATGTGGCGGAGACAGAGGAATTGCGAGAAGGGGATGGCATTTTTGCAAGAGACAGGGTGAGAAGAGGAAGAGTCCAGATAGCTGTGAGAGTCAGTAGGCTTATAGTAGACATCAGTACATAAGCTGTCTCCAGAGATAGAGACAGAAAGATCTAGAAAGGGGAGGGAGGTGTCGGAAATAGACCAGGTGAACTTGAGGGCAGGGTGAAAGTTGGAGGCAAAGTTAATGAAGTCAACGAGCTCAGCATGCGTGCAGGAAGCAGCGCCAACGCAGTCGTCGATGTAGTGAAGTAAAAGTGGGGGACAGATACCAGAATAGGTTTGGAACATAGATTGTTCCACAAAGCCAACAAAAAGGCAGGCATAGCTAGGACCCATACGGGTACCCATAGATACACCTTTAGTTTGGAGGAAGTGGGAGGAGCCAAAGGAGAAATTATTAAGAGTAAGGGCTAATTCCACTAGACAGAGCAAAGTGGTGGTAGGGGGGATCTTGTTAGGTCTGGAATCCAAAAAGAAGCGGAGAGCTTTGAGACCTTGCTGATAGGGGATGGAAGTATACAGGGACTGGACATCCATGGTGAAAATAAAGCGGTGGGGGCCAGGGAACTTAAAATCATTGAAAAGTTTAACAACGTGAGAAGTGTCACGAACATAGATAGGAAGGGATTGAACAAGGGCGGATAAAACCGTGTCGAGATATGCAGAAATGAGTTTGGTGGGGCAGGAGCAAGCTGAGACAATATGTCTGCCAGGACAGGCAGGTTTGTGGATCGTGGGTAGGAGGTAGAAATGGGAACTGCGGGCTGTGGGAACTATAAGGTTGGTAGCAGTGGATGGGAGATCCTCAGAGCAGATAAAGTCGGTGATGGTGTGGGAGACAATGGCCTGGTGCTCCTTAGTGGGGTCACGATTGAGGGGTAAATAAGAGGAGGTATCCGCGAGTTGTCGCTGTGCCTTGGCAAGGTAGATGTAGGTAGGAAGTGTTTGAAAGCGGTTAAAAGCTCATTGTTTGATTTACAGCTTATCTGCCCAGTCTTGTAGGCCCAGTTTATATCATACTAATTTGAATTACATTTATCATTTGATAGTGGTATGAAATCTGAGACATCTTGTGATTTCATGTGCATCATGAAAGGAAGCTGTCAATCTTTAGTGAAGATTACCGTTAAATTTCCACTAGCTGTTGAATACATTGGGCAGGGATTAAAGTGTAACCCTCTCACTGTCGGATCATAATGAGTTAGCTGTTACTGTGAATACAAACTAACAGTGACATAACTCTACAATGCATGGGATTAATGATGAAAAGGGAATTACCAGTAAATAAATGAGTCGAGGATGGATATGACTCAGGTATCCACAATAAAAGTTTTAATATTTCTTCTGAGGGAAGCTAAGGCAATTAGCTGTATGAATACTGACAGACACCCATGCAAATTTAATGTTTGCCAGAAAGCACTAATTTAGCTCACACCAGTCTAAACTTAGATGTAAATTTTATTGATAAAATATTTTAAGCTATAACAAACAAAATGAAGAAAAGAATCCAACACATCTGTCAGTCTACAGTATGCATATAATCATTGAAGCTTATTCCCGTGTAATCAGTCTAGTTTGCTTCACCTAATTTATTCACGGTACTGAAACAGTTCTGCGCCGAAGAACCAGTCCAAGCAAAAACAAAAATAAATACGTTCTTGCAACATTTATGGAAAGATATTCAAACTGTCTCCTCTTGCCCTTTCTACAATTGTTGGGTGCTAGCTTTTAACTGAAAGTTATCTGCACATTCTCTGTGAGACCACAGTCTACATGAGGCTATCTGGACATCTGTAATGGTCCTTCCAAATTTGGTTCTGTGAGCGTTCCACTAAGTTCAGTGTCTGTTTCTCCTGTCTATCTTTCTTGAAACATTTTTGTTCTTTTCCCAGGTATCTTGTTGGCCAAAATGTTAACAACACAAATCCTATTTGTTAATTCAACAAGCGTAACTTATTAATCAACTGAATTTTTATATTAAACAGCAAAATTAAACACCCAATTGAAAATGTATATTATCAAATCTATAATGTAATTAAAGGAACACTTCTTTTTAATAGATTTGCATTTTGAGGAGATTTGCAAAACAAGATGCTGAACAGCATAACTGTATTAAAAAACTAAAGCATAGCTTTTAACCAGGATATTACATTCTCGCCCCACCAAAATAGGCACATCCTCATGGCTTTGTAAAGCTTTGGAACACAGTAAACATTAGTAGTAACACAACCCTTATACCCAATAACAATACCAATTATGTTCACCCTTATGTTCTGATAGCATTCAGGCATATGGCTTACAGCAATCAAATGAATTAAGTGATTATAGGACATCCAATCCATTTGTAAATGGAAGTAACATATTTCACTATTGACATTGACTCAACACTCTGATTTCCAGATGTGTCACATGCCAGCCTATCTGGAGGCTTCCTAACTCGGAGACCTTCTTATCTCAGTTTCAGTTTCATCTCCCTTTAATAGTCGATTCTCAGTCACTATTTCATTAGTCTGAATCTTTTCTAGTGACTTTTCATGCTTACTTTGAGATGTCTCGTCCTGTCTACCAATCGTTCCTTACTGCAACTCAGTTGCCCCTGCTCTCTGAATAGACTTGGCTTCACCTTCTATTATATTGGAGTCTGTAGCCCTTTCACTATCTAATATCACCTCTGCTTGTCCAGTGCATTCCCACTATACCCAGGTCTAGACAGAGGGGTTCTGATGTCTCTTAATTCCTCTTGGGAAGTTTGTATAAGGTAAGTCATGTCACATTCCAATTTCCTTATCTTCTGAGTCTGTACAATGTTAAAAGGATTTGTCCAGTTTCTCTTTTATAATTTCTTCTTCATGCCGTTCCACCAAAGCCATCCTATTGTCTGACTTGTCTTCAGCTCGTTTCTTTCCACTTTTTCTTCTCCTTTGCTGAGATCTTTTACCAGGTGTAGGTTCTAGTTCAGACTCTGTGTCAATATGCTTTCTCTGCCCTAGAGGTAAAAGATGGTTCTAATGGAGAATTTTTACTGGACCATTTCCACCTTCTGGTTTCAACCCAAAAAACTGGCAAGTTTGGCATCTGACTCTGAGGTTCCAAAACAAAGATCCACGTAATTTGGCTTCACATCCGAACATTAAGTAACATGACGAGTAGCCAGTGTCTTCATTCTGAGTTTGGTTGTAGTTGTGTACCTAATTTCCAACATACTGACTCCACTTGCTCTTTTTCTTGGCATCAAGAGTTCCTACTATGTCTAACAGTGTCCTGTTAAATCTCTCAAGATGAGGATTGCCTTGATATAACTTTGTCCTTAACATTGCACTTGACTTCTCAACTCTAAGCATGGTCAGTAACTCATGTATGAGGCGGCTTTCAAAATCCCTTCCCTGATCACTGTGCTTTCTTCTTGGGAGGCACACCCACAGTCTTGGGTCTTGGCCATGTGGTTACTACCTCTATCTTAGAAGGGTCTGTGTCCTACATAGTTGACTGACATCTTGCAGAACTGGCACTTGTTTGAAACCTTCAGCTTTCAGGTGGTCTGACACCTTCAGTAGTCTTGTTGCATGCTCCTCCAGTGTTGACCCAAACGCTCTGAGATCATCCAAGTACAGAAGTACTTCATGCAGGCTCAGGTATCCGATAGATTGCTCCTTGGCACATTGGAAGTTAGCCCATGGTCCTGATATGCCCCGGAGCATCCTTTCCCCTGCTCCTGATATGCCCTGGAGCATCCTTTCCCCTGCTCCTGATATGCCCCGGAGCACCCTTTCCCCTGATCCTGATATGCCCCGGAGCATCCTTTCCCCTGCTCCTGATATGCCCCGGAGCATCCTTTCCCCTGCTCCTGATATGCCCCGCAGCATCCTTTCAAACTGAAAAAAATTGAAGAGGACGTATGAATGCTGCCTTTCGTCTATCAGATTCACTGATTCATATTTGGTAACACCCACTTATTAAATCCAACACACTGAAGCATTTGCATCTACCTAAGCAGGCCAGAACATCCTTGATCTGTGGAACTCTATGTTGGTCTGGGATTTTACATCTGTTGAGTATTCTATAATCAATACACATTCATATTTTCCCATTTTTTTCCCTCACAACCACAATAGGCATTGTATAGGGACTCCTCATCTCAGTGATAATTCCAGCTTCCTTAAGTTTCAGCAGGTGCTGCCTAACATCTTCAACCTCCGCTGGTCCTAACCAGTGACTCCTCTCTCGGAAAGGTGAGTCTGATAGTGTGCTGAGTACTAATATCAAGCTCAGCAGTTGAAAGGACGTCTTTGTGTTCCAATGTCCTATCAGTTAGTCTCTTTCTCCATTCATCTGGTATTGGTAATGACTTTGATGTCAACTTTTCCGATGCAGGAGTCTGTTTCTCTCTCTTTTTCTCCATCATAACACGAGAAAATACCACCACAGGAAAGAGATATACAATCTGCATGCCATGTCTGAGGATGGCATTTCTTCCTGAAATGTTCCTGAGAATTATTGTCACCCTGGTAGAATAATCAGCCAAAAATTTCTATTGTTCAGGTCTCACCAACACTCCTGCAAGTCAGACTGACTCTTCCTACTGATCGTCAGGAGCATCCACAGAAATATCTGGGGTGCTGAGCACTCCTGAAAATTTGGTGGTTCCAGTCACTCTAACTACTCCGCCAGAACATAGAGTGATTGCTTCATAGTGAGTGTACCAGACAGTTCCAAATCTCAAGGGCACTGATGATAGGAGTCAATGGTAAATGTGTCAAAGACCTGTTGTAAAAGGATCTGTAGAGTAAATTAACTTGAGAACCTGTGTCAGGTATATCTCCAGCATAAATGCCTTCAATCTGTATAAATACATTATAACTTAGTCCCAGCCTTCAGGAATAGTGTTTTGTTTTTAGTATTTCTGTCGATACACTGATTAGAATGTACTTGCTCTCTCACTTTCAACTTCCACCACTGACTAGCAATCTTGCAAAAAGGAGAGCTGAATGTGTAATTCACTCTTGCCAATACACATCCCCTCCAACAGCAAGCCTCATGTGGTGCCTCCTCGCTGGTGACACATGGAAACAACTCATAGAATGAAACATAGAAACATAGAAAACCTACAGCACAATACAGGCCCTTCAGCCCACAATGTTGTGCCGAAGATGTCCCTACCTTAGAAATTACTAGGCTTACCTATAGCCCTCTATTTTACTAAGTTCCTTGTACCTATCTAAATGTCTCTTTAAAGACTCTATCGTATCCGACTCCTTTCAGACTTGGGCTAAACTACACAGGACAGAGAGGAGGTCTGGCCCAGGTGTGTGCGGACACACCCTGGCGCTCGTGAACCAGATACCCAGCTATGGATAAGTAGCCCCACTGTCATGTAGGCAGCCTTGGGAGAGATGAAGTTTATGGGACTAAACCCAGACAGAAAATCCAGAGAGGAGCCCCTAAGGTGTCTGGACATCTTTGACCATCCTCCCAGCAGCTCCTGCAGCGAAGCTGGTGCCAAACATGTTGCATCATAAGCTTTCCTTAGTACTATGCTGGTGAGGCTGAGAGGAGGAATTTAATAACAGAGCATTTCAGGATCTCCATACTTTTTGACAGGCTTGTGATGATGTTGATCATCACCCATTGTCCTTCAAAACAGGTGGATGCCAACCAACTTCTCTTCATGGTGAATCATGCATCTTGTGTGTCATTCGAATACGTGGAGCATCTCTGTCTTTGGGCAATGCACCCTTTACAACTTATCTCTAAGCAAATTATCTCAGAACATTGAATGCGCCCTTTGCAGCACAAACACTGCAACAGTTTATCCAACCTGAAAATGTAGGCAGGGAGCTTCTCTCCTTCCTCTTGGAATGGGTGTCTGAACTTCACCAGGGGATCAACTGAACTTTCAGTATCGCCAGAAGCATTTTCCAGAGCCGGCATATTGTTCGCTGATGTGGCTAAAAGATTTTCTGTCTTTAGGAACCTCATTACATCATTTGCAGGACCCTGTAAACTCTCTACAAGTCTCTCTTTCTTTATATTGTCTAAGCACTGCTATTCATTTAGTAAATGAAATGTCCGCTCAGCCCAAACCTCATTCTTCTCCATTTGACTTCCGAGAACATTCTCAGCTGATGATAACCTTGGATCTCAGCAGGTAAGCTTTGCCATTTATTGACCAGTGATTTGACAGCAGAAACCAGTACAGAACTTAGGTCAGCAGCTGAAGGACTCCGTAGATTTTTAACATCAGTCAGAATTTTTCCTTCATTCCTCAAAAAAGAGAGCAACTTAAACCGAAAATTGTCACCCTCAACAGCATCTGGATTTGTATTCTGTGCAACTCTACACACATAAAATGGCCACGGCCCTGCCTCTCCAGGTATTCCTATCTCATTGGGAAGAGTGAGGTCAGTCACATCACTGGAGGTCTGGGTTAGCACAAATTTTGCCAGTTGATGCATTCAAACTGTTCCCAGTGCTTTCACAGGATTCAAAATTAATGCAAAGTGTCATTATTAACCTCAACAGAAACATTGCTCAATATACAAGCATTGGGAATAGATAATTTATTTTTATTATACCAAAACTTAATCTCCGCATCATCTGTATCACAGTATCTTGATTACGGAAAGTACTTTAAATTGTACTAAAATGACACTGGTGTAACACTGGCTTGTATCCAAATAACCAGGCTATCCAATCATTAGACAGCATTAGATCATTGAAGCATCCTATCCCGGATGAACTCCCAAAAATATAACACTCTCATTGTAGGCTCATAATGAGTTAGCTGTTACTGTCAATACCAAATAACAGCAACATAACTCTACAATCATGCGATTATAATAAAAAGGTCATTACCAGTAAATAAATGGGTCTAGGATGGATATGATTTGAGTAACCACAAAACATTAAAGTTTGAATGTTTCTCAAAAGGAAACTAAGACAATTACCTTTATGAATACTGAACAGCACCTATGCAAATTTAATAATCTCCAGAAGCAATAATTTATCTCACACCGGTATAAACTTAGATTGAAATTGTTTTGAAAAATATTTTAAGTTATAACAAAGAAAATGAAGAAAAGGACCCATTCCCTTATCTATTTATTTATATATTTATACTGTGTGTGTGTGTGTGTGTGTGTGTGTGTGCGCGTATGTGTATGTGTATGTATGTGTGTGTGTGTATATATGTACACATACACACACACACACACACACACACACACATACGTATATATTAGTGCATGAAATCATTGGAGTTAATGATATGGAGGAATTTAAGGTGCGGGGTTATATGGGAGGCAGGGTTTGAGGGTTGGCACAACATTGTGGGCCAAAGGGCCTGTAGTGTGCTGTACTATTCTATGATCTATGATCTATGATCTTAATTCCTGTATAATCAATATAGTTTGCTTCACTTTGTTTACTCACGGTAGCAAAATGGTTCTGCACCAAAGAAACAGTCCGAGCAAAAACAAAAGTAAATAAATTTCCCAACAACATCCAAGGAAAAGGGTCAAACTGTCTCCTCATGCCCTTTCTCCAATTGGTGTGTGCTGGATGGTGAACTGGAAGTTTTTCTCCATGAGACCATAGTCTGCATGAGGTTTTTCGGACATCTGTCTCAGTCCTTCCAAATCAGGTGCTCTGAGTATTCCACTATATTCTTCTGACAGGTTTCTTGTCTGTTTCTTCTCTCCATTCTTCCTCAGGAATTCTTTGATCTTGCCTCTCTGTAGAAAATGTTCTTATTCTGGGCATCTTATTGGCTAACATGTTGACAGGACAAATCCTACTAGCTGGTTCAACAAGTTTAATTTGCTAATCAACTGAATTTTTATGTCAAATGGAAAAATGAAATAACTGATTGAAACTGTAGATTACAAAGTGCATAATTTAATTAAAGGAATATTTCTTTTGTATAGATTTGCATTTTGAGATAAAAAAAAGATGCCCAACAGCATAACTGTATTAATAAAACAAATCATTGTTTTAAAACAGGGTATTAATCCCATGATTGTAGACTAATGTTGCTGTTATTTTGTATTGACAGTAACAGCTAACTTACTATGAGCCCACAATGACAGTGTTATATTTTGGGGGTTCATCTGGGATAGGATGCTTCGATGATCTAATGCTGTCTAATGATTGGATAGCCTGGTTATTTGGATTCAAGCCAGTGTTACACCAGTGATCTGAAGGGAGTGTTCGGATCCCTAAGCAAAGCACATATTTCAGCAGTGAAGCGTGGTTTCTGGTTTGCCCAGGCAGTGTAGTGGTTAATCACGGTTACGTCCTGATGCATTTTCCTATGTAGCCAGTCACCCATCCCGCATATTTATCAATATTGGCACGGTGATTGTAGGTGGCCAAGTATGTTCCAGTCTGTGCTTTCAAAACTGTCCTGCTGCCCTGAGATGGCATCTTCTGGCAAGGCCCTGATCTCTCTCGAAACTGGCTTGATGAGTGTAACCAGTGATCTGTACATAGGGATTAGCAAAGTGGAGATGTGGTCTGAGTATCCGAGGTGGGGGTGGGGTTAGCCACTTACGTTGGTATAGATGAGGTCTAAAATATTCTGCTCCAGCGTGCTTGGGTTTCCTTCATGTTCGGGAGACGTGCTGGTTGATGCACTTATTGGCTGCTGTAAACTCCCCTGGTGTGGGGCTGAGTGGAGAGCTTGTGGAGAGCTGCTGGGAAGAGATGGAGAATAAACAAAAGGGATGAGTGCAGTTGGGTGCTTGATGGACAGCACAAACTGAGTGTGCTGAAGGGTCTGGTTCCCCAGTGATCCATGACTCTCCAAGATGCACATTATCCACTGAGCCCCCAATAACTACTGTTTATCTGATAGCAGCAACATTTGGGATGAAGCTGGTAAACTAGAATCAGAATCACATTTAGTATCAGAATCACTGGCACATGCCATGAAATTTGTTGTAAATAGTTGACGTTTCAGACCGAGGCCTTTCATCAGGTCCTGCTGAAGGGTCTTGGCCTGAAACATCGACTGTTCTCTTCTCCACAGATGCTGCCTGGCCTGCTGAGTTCCTCCAGCATTTTGTGTGTGTTACAACAGGAAATAATTGAGTTTGATCTAATGGCCACTGCAGAGAGAAGGTTACAAAGTGACCGAGGCTGGACACTGAACGTTAAGAGGAGATGAGCAAAATGGACTAGGTGGCGGGGCAGCGCTGATATTGAAGGTCAAGATAAAGACAGTAGGGAGGAAGATTTGGAGCTCAGAGAGGAGTTGAGAAAGTTGAGGGGGATCGAACATTGGTGGGGATTGCTTATGAGCCCCAGACTGTCGGGACAATGGAGTGAGACGTGTAAGTCGAGGAATCCCAGCTGAATGTAACAAGGATGATACAATGATCATGAGAGACTGAAAGGTTTTGATGAATCAATCGAGGAGTGATGCTGTGGAGGGTGAATGAGTTACTGTCACTCAGTGTGTAGAGCTCTCGCCATTGTGCGTCAAATTGCCGAGAGTTCACCTCACTGCAGAGACCTGGTAGACAATGTCAGTGGGTGCTAACCCGTGATAAACTCCACTCTTCAGGTGAGATGTTGATCCATGTCTCCGTCAGCTCTGTTTGGGACTGTGACTGAGCCACAGGGAGATGTAAAAGGTCTTTACTCTGCATCAGCAGGCTATCTGCACACCTCACCCTCGTGGAGAAACTCTGTAGAAGCTCAGGAGACTGTCTCCAAACTCAAGGTACTTTTTAATACTTTTAAAAAACAAAGATGCCAACAGGCATTTTGAACACAATTACAATGTTTCCAATGTAGGAGCTTACCTCAGTAGATTGGGTGCAGACAAATGATTTTATTGAATTCTATATTCACAGTGCAACACACTTCAACAGACAAAACATCACCGAATATTCAAAATATCATTGTTCAGAGAACATTCACATTAATCATAAAAACACTTCTGAGGTCCAAGGACTCGGAGAACGAAATATAGTAAATACAATGGATTCTACATATGTTGTTATGGATGACTCTCTGTGGACTCAATTTTCCCAATTATTGATAAAAAGAACAAATATATTCATGACCATGTTTGATGTGCCAAAAGGCAAAATTAAGTTTGATTGAAATCTTCCTTGATCCCTGTTTCATTGGTGTAAGAAAACTTTGCTGAAGATGTCAGATGCAGGCTAGTTAACACAGCCCCATTTCAGACAACCCTGTAGGCTGCACCGATTGTTTACAGTTCTGTCATTTTAATTTCAAATCTGAAAATCGCCTGTAGTTTATGTTCCAGCAGATTTTTTAGACATGATCTCATCTGTGCTAATGTCTGCTGTCCACATAATTCCAGACAATGAGTCTGACATTCATTACCACACCATCTCTGACAGATGCAATGTCACGTTTCCAGTCCAGTTCCTTCTTGTTCCCTGACAGATAAACATCTTGTCATCACATTGACCAGAACCTTAACTAGATCACCACTTAAATGTCATGACTACACTAATAGGTCAGAGGTTGGGTATCTGATGACAGCATTTTCTGACACCCCAGAATGTAAGAAGCACAAAGAGACAGTGTGATGACACTACTCAGCATAAACAGTCACTGGTTCCGAGCCCATCCCCAACCACCCTCTCTATCCAACATAGTGTGACACTGGGGGGAGTGGTCAACAGCCTGACCCTGCCTTTCTAATGAGTAGCTCTGTTTATTGTTCTTGTGTTAAAATGCTTTTGTGGGATTACGGTGGGAAGTTCCAGTTCATTTATTGTTACATTTTAGCTTGGGTTATACAGTTATTTGCTTGTGTCACCGCGACCCCGACTGTAACCGGGGTGTAGAATGGTCTCCTCCCCCGTCTGCATGAGACTGGTTGGGTTCACTCTCCAGGTCATGGTGCCATTTTATCACAATAAAATGGTTGTTGAGTTAACGGGCTTCCTCCTCGATCATTATGGACTAAACGCATGCTACAATAGCATACAGCTGTAGGATTGTGTTCCATCTAGAAGAAATTATTCTGGTATTTCAGAAATGTTTATTTATTCAGATAATAAATAATGAATGATCATATAATGAATACCAGCATGCAAAATACAAAGCAGGACTCCATTTGCATTCACGCGACCAGGCTGCCCCAACACAACCTGCAGTGGGGTGACCAAGCGAAGGCCATCAAAGCAAAACCTCTTCTTGATGCACGAGGGCTACCGATCTCACTGACCACTACTGAATGTGCCAGCACACTGCTCAACTTCTCTCACTGCTCCTAAAGGTGGCTCCTGCTCCTCTGGTTAGTACTCATCCCGGTCTCGGTATAGCATTTACAGAACAACTTGCATTCCAATATGTGACCCTTACAGCTGCTCTACAGAACCCACTTTATCCATACAGATACCTCAAGAATGCCCTCGTTGATGTGCGCAGCTCAATAACCACAATACAGATCATACTTACCTCTGCTCTCTTATCCAATTTATGCAAAATCAGCTTTGTTTTGCTTCCTCGGTTCAGATGAAATGTACTCAGAATCAATAACTCGTTTAAAAAAGTAACTGATGATTATGGAGGCATTTCACTGATGAGAAATTTGCATTCTGCTATCATTGAACAGACCAGCATGCTGATAAGTAGGAATGAACCGTCACTAAAATTAAACAATAACATGCCAGAAACACACAGCAGTTTAGGCAGCGTCTGTGGAACCAATTCTGATGACGTGTCTTCAGTATGAACATTGAACCCCCGTTGGTGGGTGCCACAAATTCAGCCTGACCTGATAACAGTCTCCTTGTAGTTTTCATAAACAATATTTTAAATCATTCACCAGCAACACCAGAACGTAAAGGGCCCGGCAGAGAATGAACGGCCAGCAGCTTCGTTGAGGGTCTTTTACGGCGAACCGTCCAGTGCGCTCACTGCTCCTCCTTAGTTCAGCATCAAGCATGGAAACTTAGGTCTTTCTCACACAGAGATACTGCTAAGCAGAGCATAGTTCCAGGAGGTGGCCTTTCTGTACTTCGGGGGAGAGAGTTTTGATTCCTTATGCTGGGGATTTGTTTTTTAACGGAGTAATGACCAGCACTGTCAGTGGACTTTTACACAGCAGCTCTGGGGTCACGGTGTTGCAGGGTATCGGGGGAGAGTCACAGAGACCCAGGGGGAAGAGTAGGAGGAGTGAGCAGAGGAAGGTTGGAGTGAAAGAAATGCAGCAGGTCCAAAGGTGCGGACAAAGCAGAGAAGCAGAGTTGGTGAGACGGGCTTTTCCAGGGTCAATCGTCAAAGGCAGCGGGGCTGATGGAGTGTGATGCTGGTGTACAGAATTGATTACGGGTCAGAATTGCCAGGGTGAGCAATGCGGTGGAAATGTGGCGTCAGAGGCTGGGAAGGCAGAGTGGGTGAAGCCAGCACGGAGCTGAAGACCAACACGGGGACTGAAATCTCATACAGATGTATGTAATGCAACAGGAAGCAGTGATGGTTTCAGTGACTGACGTTAGTTCTTCTGTCTCACAGCTCCAGAGAGACGGGTTCGATCCTGACCCATGGCGCTATCTGTGTGGGTTTGTACTGTTTCCCAGTGACTCTGTGGTTTACTCCTGGTGATCTGGTTTCCTCCCACATCCCAGAGAAGTTCATGCTGGGAGGTTAATTTGTTCCTGTAAATCAGACCTGGTGTAAGTGGGTGGAGGGAGAATCATGTGAGGGTGGGAGTTGAGAGACGGGTGAGAGACTGCTCCAGGATACAACAGAATGGGTGTAATGGGTTTCTTTAGGGAGCCCACAGTTATTCCATGGGTCCAATGGTCCTCTTCCATTGGTTCAGAAAATCTTACAAAATACTTGGGACTGGTGAGTTGGGAAGATGGGATTTCCTCATTAAAAGATGGGAATCTCCAGCAAGATGGCACAGAGCACAGAGGTTGATCAGGAATACATGTCTTTAGATGCTGAAGATCAGTTGAAGTTGCTGATATTGTTGGGTGGACTGCATAAGGGAAATTGAGGAGACTCTGAGATAGGCACATGAGTGAAAGGAATATTAGAGGGCTTTGTGGTGGGGTGCGGGGAGGGATATGTTGAACTGAATGTAGGTTCAAAGATCAGCACAACATCGGGGGCTGAAGGGCCTGTACTGTTCTATGTTTACTGTCGTCAGGAAAGGTGGTGCATTTGTTCTATCACGAGACTGACATCAGTTGCAGGTTTTTAGGTCAGGCTGTGAGGAGATAAATAGCTGAGGCAGGTTGGAAGTGAGGTGTGTGGGCAGGCTGCATCCCACTCAATGGAGGAGTGTCTGAACAGACTCTCCGGTCCCAGCTCTGAACGTTGGTCCACGCTGACTGAGGAAGCTTCAGATACGTCAGATTGGTTTGTTCATGGGAAATGATGTAACAGCAACGTAAGCATTCACTTCTCCTTCCCGAAGTGTCCCTGAGCAGATCTCTGCGCCAGATGTATGATTCACCAAACAAATAAACTGCAACTTAGCACTAAGATGTAAAGTAAGGTTGTCTGATAAATAATATTATCTCTTATTTTAGAAAATATGATCAAAGAAATATTAACCCCCCCCCCCCCCCCCGTGCTCTGGCGGAGTGACCCACTGACCCTCTGGTAAGTAGTGGACAGTCACAGCTCCTCGCACCCCAGGTATGAAAACTTCCGTGATGTTAATCCTCCGTCACCGAGGGATTAATGGGTGGAAAACACAGCAGGTGTTTGCTGTTCTCATTGAAGTGGTGTTAGATGACAGAAGAATTGCGAATGTGAAGACACTTTACAAAGAAGCAGGACTTGAATCGGTGTGACTCCGGGTCAGTTCTTGTGGGAAGGAGCCGCGATGACCCTTGAGACACACGTCTCCAGGTTCATCAGTTCCTAGAGTTAGTGAATGAGCCCTGAGCTCACACGTTGCAGGGAGACCGCGATCACAATGAGTCACACCCGGTGTATTCCAGAGAGAACTCTGTTCTCACGGCTGCTGATGACACCAATTCATGGGGGACAGGAAACGGTTTAGGAGGGTGCAGGACGTATGAGCAGAACACTTACATAGTGAGTGAGTGGGCAAAACTGTGGTGGGTAAAACAACGCACAAAGTCTGTGGTCATTCTCCCTGGATTGAAGAAGAATAAATCCAAGAGAAGCTGTTGAGAACATAATGATCCAGGACTCAATAAGGATTCGACACACAGTTACAAAATGACTGACTCCCAGTGCGACCCTGGGGAGCTGTTGAGGACTCTCAGCTGGATATGACACTTTGGTTCCACACACCTCCGGGCAGACGTCATCTCCCCAAAACCTTCAGCTCTGGGCAGATCTCTGCTGACATGATAGGTGTCCGTGGGGGGAATTGACCAGATCGATCACTACAATACATTTGCTGGACTGCAGCGTCGCATTAGACTGATTGGTCTATGGCCACACAGCTTTCCACTCGATTTTCTTTCCAACTTTCAAACACCCTCCATTCAGGAGAGGGATGTGAAACTGCCCTGTCACCACGGCAGCACTGTTGGAAACAGTAGATGGGGTGAACACAGTCTTCCTGATATCCACACCAGGGGCCCCCAGGGCAGACAGCAGCCCCTGCTTATCATCTGTGGACATTCTTGTTGTTCTGTGGAGGTCTTCAAATCAATGCCCGTGCAGCATTCGGAAAATCTCATTCAGTTTTAGTTCCCTAATTTATACACAGATTTCTCACTAACTTTACATATAGTAAATGTAGTGGAGAATGAGACCTTCCTTTGTAGGTGATGTAATAGAACACAATGGAGTTCATTATATGGAGCATCAACAGTGGACAATGAAAGATTTTGTTGCCTCACCGTCTTCATATGAGGAAATTTGTTGCATTGGAACATAAAAACTGACTGTAAAAGCTTTTATAGATATGTGAAAAGAAAAAGATTGGTTAAGACAAATGTCGGTCCCTCACAGTCAGAAACAGGTGAATTGATCATGGGGAACAAGGACATGGCAGACCAACTGAATAAGTACTTTGGTTCTGTCTTCACTAAGGAGGGCATAAATAATCTTCCAGATATAGTAGGGGACCATGGGTCTAGTGAGATGGAGGAACTGAGAGAAATACATGTTAGTAGGGAAGTGGTGTTAGGTAAATTGAAGGGATTGAAGGCAGATAAATCCCCAGGGCCAGATGGTCTGCATCCCAGAGTGCTTAAGGAAGTAGCCCAAGAAATAGTGGATGCATTAGTGATAATTTTTCAAAACTCGTTAGATTCTGGATTAGTTCCTGAGGATTGGAGGGTGGCTAATGTAACCCCGCTTTTTAAAAAAGGAAGGAGAGAGAAACCGGGGAATTATAGACCGGTAAGCCTGACATCGGTGGTGGGGAAAATGCTAGAGTCAGTTATCAAAGATCTGATAACAGCACATTTGGAAAGTGGTGAAATCATCGGACAAAGTCAGCATGGATTTCTGAAAGGAAAAACATGTCTGACGAATCTTATAGAATTTTTTGAGGATGTAACTAGTAGAGTGGATAGGGGAGAACCAGTGGATGTAGTATATTTGGATTTTCAAAAGGCTTTTAACAAGGTCCCACACAGGAGATTAGTGTGCAAACTTAAAGCACATGGTATTGGGGGTATGGTATTGATGTGGATAGAGAATTGGTTGGCAGACAGGAAGCAAAGAGTGGGAATAAACGGGACCTTTTCAGAATGGCTGGCAGTGATAGTGGGGTACCGCAAGGCTCAGTGCTGGGACCCCAGTTGTTTACAATATATATTAATGACTTGGATGAGGGAATTAAATGCAGCATCTCCAAGTTTGCGGATGACATGAAGCTGGGCAGCCGTGTTAGCTGTGAGGAGGATGCTAAGAGGATGCAGGGTGACTTGGATAGGTTAGGTGAGTGGGCAAATTCATGGCAGATGCAATTTAATGTGGATAAATGTGAGGTTATCCACTTTGGTGGCAAGAACAGGAAAACAGATTATTTATCTGAATGGTGGCCGATTAGGAAAAGGGGAGGTGCAACAAGACCTGGGTGTCATTGTACACCAGTCATTGAAAGTGGGCATGCAGGTACAGCAGGCGGTGAAAAAGGTGAATGGAATGCTGGCATTCATAACAAAAGGATTCGAGTACAGGAGCAGGGATGTACTACTGCAGTTGTACAAGGCTTTGTTGAGACCACACCTGGAGTATTGCGTGCAGTTTTGGTCCCCTAATCTGAGGAAAGACATTCTTGCCATAGAGGGAGTACAAAGAAGGTTCACTAGATTGATTCCTGGGATGGCAGGATTTTCATACGATGAAAGACTGGATCGACTAGGCTTATACTCTCTGGAATTCAGAAGATTGAGGGGGGATCTGATTGAAACCTATAAAATTCTAAAGGGATTGGACAGGCTAGATGTAGGAAGATTGTTCCCGATGTTGGGGAAGTCCAGAATGAGGGGTCACAGTTTGAGGATAAAGGGGAAGCCTTTTAGGACTGAGATGAGGAAAAACTACTTCACACATAAAGTGGTGAATCTGTGGAATTCTCTGCCACAGGAAACAGTTGAGGCCAGTTCATTGGTTATATTTAAGAGGGAGTTAGATAAAGCCCTTGTGGCTAAAGGGATCAGGGGGTATGGAGAGAAAGCAAGTATTGGGTTCTTAGTTGGATGATCAGCCATGATCGTACTGAATGGCGGTGCAGGCTTGAAGGGCCCAATGGCCTACTCCTGCACCTATTTTCTATGTTTCTATGTTTCTATTGCTTCATGTAATTGTTTCAAAGGGACTTATTCAAGCCAGAAGTCTGTTATTAGTGGTGTTTTGTAGGGATCTCTGCTGGGACCTCTGTTGTTTGTGTTGTATGTAAGTGACCTTGATGAAAATGTGGTCGGGTGGGTTAGTAAGTTCGCAGATGATAGCAAGATTGGTGGAGTGGTGGATAGTGTTGAAGACTGGCAAAGAGCAAAGCTCAATATAGATCAGTTGCGGATATGGGCAGAGAAGTGGCAGATGGAGTTTAATCCAGATAAATAAAAGGTGTTTCATCTTTGTTGGGCAAATGCAAGGAGACAGTACACTGGTAAGGTCGAAAGGATGTTGAGGCTTTGAAGAAGGTGCAGAAGAGTTTTACCAGGATGCTGCCTGGTTTAGAAGGCATGTGCTATCACGAGAGGCTGGATAAACTTGGGTTGTTTTCTCTGAAGCACTGGAGGCTGAGGGGAGATCTGATAGAGGTTTATAAGATTATGAGAGGCAGAGGTAGAGTATATTTTTCCTAGGGTTGAAATGACTAATGCCAGAGGGTATGCATTGGAGGTGAGCGGGGATAGGTTCAAAGGGGATGTGAGGGGTATTATTTTACTCAGAGTGATGGATGCCTGGAATGCACTGCCTAATTTGGTGGTAAAGGCAAATACATTTGGAAGCTTTTATGAGATGTTTGGATAGGCACATGGATGTGAGGAAGATGGAGGGATATGAACATTATGTAACTAGGAGGGATTGGTTTGTGGAGGGGTTTGATTTACTTTTTAGCTGGTTTGGCACATCATTGTAGGCTGAAGTGCCTGTTCCTGTGTGTACTGTTCTATGTAATACCTAACGAGGAATCCATAACAGGGTGCAAGTGATACGCAGCATAGGGTTTTGGCACAAAGGGATGAAATAGAGAACTCAGCAATTCATTCTAGACAGACACAAGAGACAGCAGATACTGGAATCTAGAGCAACAAACAATTTGCTGGGGGAACGCAGGGTTTCGAGCAGTATCTGCGTGAGGGAAGAAATTATTGGTGTGTCAGTTCTTATTGACCTAATCATTGTTTCGATCAGGTGTAATACAGAACTATGGGACTCATTACACAGACCTGGTGTAATACAGAACAGTGGGACTCGCTACACACACCTGGTGTAATACAGAACCGTGGGACTCATTACACAGACCTGGTGCAATACAGAACCGTGGGACTCGTTACACAGACCTGGCGTAATACAGAACCGTGGGTCTCATTACACAGACCTGGTGCAATACAGAACCGTGGGACTCGTTACACACACCTGGTGTAATACAGAACAGTGGGACTCGCTACACACCTAGTGTAATACAGAACAGTGGGACTCCCTACACAGACCTGGTGTAGTACAGAACTGTGGGACTTGCTACACAGACCTGGTGTAATACAGAACTGTGGGACTCATTACACAGAGCTGTTGTAATCCAGAACCGTGGGACTCGTTACACAGACCTGGCGTAATACAGAATTGTGGGACTCGTTACACAGAACTGTGGGACTCATTACACACTCCTGGTGTAATACAGAACTGTGGGACTTGCTACACAGACCTGGTGTAATACAGAACTGTGGGACTCATTACACAGACCTGGTGCAGTACAGAACCATGGACTACAAATTACAACTGGAAATAGAAAAGGCTTGTCAGAAGGGCAGTATTATGATAATTGTGGGGGATTTTAACATGCGAGTAGATTGGAAAAATCAGGTCAGCACTGGATCCCAAGAGAGAGAATTTGTAGAATGTCTGCGAGATGGCTTTTTAGAACAGCTTGTTGTTGAGCCCACTAGGGGATCGGCTGTACTGGATTGGGTATTGTGTAATGAACAATATGTGGTGATTGGAGAGATTGAGGTGAAGGAACCCTTAGGAGGCAGTGATCATAACATGATTGAGTTCACTGTGAAATTAGAAAAAGAGAAGCTGAAATCTGATGTATCGGTGTTTCAGTGGAGTAAAGGAAATTAAAGTGGCATGAGAGAGGAACTGGCCAAAGTTGACTGGAAAGAGGCACTGGCGGGAAAGACAGCAGAGCAGCAGTGGCTGGAGTTTATGCGAGAAATAAGGAATGTGCAAGACAGGTATATTCCAAAAAAGAAGAAATTTTCGAGTGGAAAAAGGATGCAACCGTGGTTGACAAGAGAAGTCAAAGCCAAAGTTAAAGCAAAGGAGAGGGCATACAAGGAAGCAAAAATTAGTGGGAAGACAGAGGATTGGGAAGTTTTTAAAACCTTACAAAAGGAAACCAAGAAGGTCATTAAGAGAGAAAAGATTAACTATGAAAGGAAACTAGCAAATAATATCAAAGGATACTAAAAGCTTTTTCAAGTATATAAAGAGTAAAAGACAGGTGAGAGTAGATATAGGACCGATAGAAAATGATACTGGAGAAATTGTAATGGGAGATGAGGAGATGGCAGAGGAACTGAACAAGTATTTTGCATCAGTCTTCACTGAGGAAGACAGCAGGATACCAGACACTCAAGGGTGGCACGGAAGAGAAGTGTGCGCAGTCACAATCACGACAGAGAAAATACTCAGGAAGCTGAATAGGCTAAAGGTCGATAAATCTCCTGGACCAGATGGAATGCACCCTCGTGTTCTGAAGGAAGTAGCTGTGGAGATTGCGGAGGCATTAGCGATGATCTTTCAAAAGTCGATAGATTCTGACATGGTTCCGGAAGACCGGAAGATTGCAAATGTCACTCCGCTATTTAAGAAGGGGGCAAGGAAGCAAAAAGGAAATTATAGACCTGTTAGCTTGACGTCGGTGGTTGGGAAGTTGTTGGAGTTGATTGTCAACGATGAGGTTACAGAGTACCTGGAGGGATATGACAAGATAGGCACAACTCAGCATGGATTCCTTAAAGGAAAATCCTGCCTGACAAACCTATTACAATTTTTTGAGGAAATTACCAGTAGGCTAGACAAGGGAGATGCAGTGGATGTTGTATATTTGGATTTTCAGAAGGCCTTTGACAAGGTGCCACACATGAGGCTACTTAACAAGATAAGAGCCCATGGAATTACGGGAAAGTTACATACGTGGATAGAGCACTGGCTGATTGGCAGGAAACAGAGAGTAGGAATAAAGGGATCCTATTCTGGTTGGCTGCCCGTTACCAGTGGTTTTCCGCAGGGATCAGTGTTGGGGCCGCTTCTTTTTACATTGCACATCAATGATTTGGATTATGGAATAGATGGCTTTGTGGCTAAGTTTGCTGATGATACGAAGATAGGTGGAGGGGCCGGTAGTGCTGAGGAAACGGAGAGTCTGCAGAGAGACTTGGATCAATTGGAAGAATGGGCAGAGAAGTGGCAAATGAAGTACAATGTTGGAAAGTGTATGGTTATGCACTTCGGCAGAAAAAATAAATGGGCAGACTATTATTTAAATGGGGAAAGAATTCAAAGTTCTGAGATGCAACGGGACTTGGGAGTCCTCGTACAGGATTCCCTTAAAGTTAACCTCCAGGTTGAGTCAGTAGTGAAGAAGGCGAATGCAATGTTGGCATTCATTTCTAGAGGAATAGAGTATAGGAGCAGGGATGTGATGTTGAGGCTCGATAAGGCGCTGGTGAGACCTCACTTGGAGTACTGTGGGCAGTTTTGGTCTCCTTATTTAAGAAAGGATGTGCTGACGTTGGAGAGGGTACAGAGAAGATTCACTAGAATGATTCCGGGAATGAGAGCATTAACATATGAGGAACATTTGTCCGCTCTTGGACTGTATTCCTTGGAGTTTAGAAGAATGAGGGGAGACCTCATAGAAACATTTCGAATGTTAGAAGGCATGGACAGAGTGGATGTGGCAAAGTTGTTTCCCATGATGGGGGAGTCTAGTACGAGAGGACATGACTTCAGGATTGAAGGGCGCCCTTTCAGAACAGAAATACGAAGAAATTTTTTTTAGTCAGAGGGTGGTGAATCTATGGAATTTGTTGCCACAGGCAGCAGTGGAGGCCAAGTCATTGGGTGTATTTAAGGCAGAGATTGATAGGTATCTGAGTAGCCAGGGCATCAAAGGTTATGGTGAGAAGGCGGGGCAGTGGGACTAAATAGGATAAAATGGATCAGCTCATGATAAAATGGCGGAGCAGACTCGATGGGCCGAATGGCCTACTTCTGCTCCTTTGTCTTATGGTCTTATGGTCTTATGGACTCGCTACACAGACCTGGTGCAATACAGAACTGTGGGACTCGTTACACAGACCTGGTGTAATAAAGAACCAAGATGCAATAGAAGGGTTAACTCATCTGTTTTGACTCTGGTGCAGTTTAATCGGTCAAATTCACCTTAGAGAGAAGGACCGTTTAATGAATGCTGAAACTCTGAGCTACAATGCTGGCTGTTCATCTACATGTTATGTCAATAAGAACTTGCCGATGATGCTTTAACATGGAAAGTTACTGTTGCTCAGTTCGAAATCTCTGCTCATGACTCAGTGTGAGTCTGAGACATCGAATTACCTCATCTTCATTAGTGTGCAAGATGTGAAAATTATACAAGTCCCAATGATTAAAGATCAATATTTTAAATTACAGTTCAGGTCAGCGTGGCTCAAAACATCAAAGCAAAATAAATCTCGAAGGAAAACAGCCCTGACAATTCTCAGGTACTGAGAATCCACAGACAGGTTTAGTTCAAAAGAAAAGACTCATAACACTGTAATCCCCAGGACTGGAAAATTCCAGACTTCAGACAGGGATGGCCAAGTTGCTGGAAGTCCAGGCAGGTGGAATAGGTAAGTGGTTGAGCAGGAAACATAGAAACAGATCAGAAAGGTTTCTACAAGTGATTAGCAGGAGTTCATGTGGGTTCCTCACAGGCTGAGACAGGGCAGTGGATTAACAAAAGGGCCGGGAGGTTAAATAAATATTTTTTGGGCGGTAATCGAATAAGTGGAAAAGTCCCAGAGGAGCTTGAGAAATTGCGAACATATATTGGAGATAAACTCCAGGAACTGATGAACCTTGTGCTCTGTGCCCTTTGGGTTTTAGGAATGGGTGCGTAGGTTCTCATCTTCCAGAATTCCACAGATTGGAGAGGTTCCCATTCATTGTGGGGTAGCAAACAAAATGATGCAAGGAGAGAGAGAGAGAGAAAGCACAGAACTGCAGACCAGGGAGTCTGACATCCAAAGACAGAGTGCATGAAACAGATGTTCCTCATTTTTCCCGAGAATTTGTGGCTACCTTTGGCTCCCATTATGACGTCGCTGTAGCGCGGCCAATCAGTGTTGCGCTTCACACAGCTGAGCCATGGTAACTTGTATCAGTGTCGCCCTGGTCACTCAGTGTAACGAGCACCATCTATTCCTTTCCTTGTCTGCAACGTCCATCACCCTTCGCCGACACCTGTCTGCTCACACTGAGATATTGGGGCATGGTGGTACTGAGGGTGATTTAATAGAAGCTCTGATTTGTGTACACCGCGTCAACAAGGAGCAGAAGGGGACATCACTGAAGAATGAGTTGTTTGGTGAATCTCTCAAGGAAACATTTTACATCAGTAGTATCAACACATCATCTTTTAATGGATCAGGTTGTCTGAAGGTGTTGACAGTAAATGCCGACGGCCACTGAGGCAGTTGACGGAATATTTGTTTGCAGATGGGCTTTAGCAATAGATGGAGGGATTTGGGTGTGGGCTCAGGGGGTGGTAGTGTAGAATTCCAAAGGGAAACACCAAGAAGGGCTGGAGAAAAGCAAGCTTTCTAGATGGTTAAAAGGGCTGGGGGTGGGGTTACCTGGAGAGGGAGGGTTTTGATCGCTAGAATGCAAACATTTGCTTGTCGGCCGTTTTGGACAAAGAACCTGGATGGGCTGATGGGTGGTGGAATTTGGATAAAGACTGAGACAGATTAACACACACAAAATGCCGGAGGAACTCAGCAGGTCAGACAGCACCTATGGAAATGTATAATCAGTCGGTGTTTTGGGCCGAGACCCTTGAGCCTACATTCAGAGGCTGGAAGATTGCATACTGACGAGGAAAGCACTGGGATAGCTAAGGCCAACAGAGGGAATTTTTGGGCTCAGTTGTGACAGCAGAAATCATGGCTACAAATGGCGGGGTGAATACATGAATTAGCAATGGATTTGCTGTATCTGTGCACCATGGGTGAACTCCCCGTTTACCACATAGCTGTTCATCTGCCATTCACTTATCCTGTCCACATTCTCCTGATCCCCTTCTACACACCCCTCACAGGACATACTATCAAGAAGGTTTGTATGTCTGTGAACTTGGATTGTTCGTTTTTCCTTCTGTTTCAAATTCTTGATAAAGGTGGTGAACAGCTGGGATCTCAGTCCCAAACCATGTTGCACCGTCCTAGTCAACGCCTCTCAACCCAGCACTGATTTTTCTTTCCTTCTCCGTTTACAGTCGGCTAATTAATTTTCAGTCCAAAACAATGGATTACTCCCAGTGATATGCACTCTAATATTGTTTAATAATCTCCATTTGCACCTCATTAAAGGCCTTCCTGAAGTCCAAGTGCACCCCATCACATGCTTCACCCTCCTTACTCTGCATGTTACAGCTTCACTTTCCAATGATTTGTTAAACATGTTTTGCCTACCTTTCAAAAATCCATGTTGACTCTGCCCAGACTGGTTTATTTCTCCAAGTGGAGGCACACGAGACTGCAGATACTGGAATCTGGAGCAACGAACAGTCAGCTAGAGAAACTCAACGAGTTGAGCAGTATTGAAACAACATTGTGACATGAAATGTCGACAATTCCTCCCCCCTACCCACACACAAATCCAATTCAATCCACTCACTGTAGTTCCTCCAGGAGGCTGTTTATTCTCCTAAAAGCCCTACCTGAATAATAGACCCCCCTCCCTCCCTCCTCAGCATTTCCCCAGCTATGGATGTCAGACTCCCTGGTCTGCAGTTCTGAGCTTTCTCTCTCTCTCTCTCCTTGCATCATTTTGTTTGCTACCCCACAATGAATGGGAACCTCTCCAATCTGTGGAATTCTGGAAAGTGAGAATCTGTGCACCCATTCCTAAAACCCAAAGGGCACAGAACACAAGGTTCATCAGTTCCTGTAGTTGATCAACTCTGCAATATATGTTCTGAATTTCTCAAGCCCCACTGGGACTTTTCCATTTCTTCCATTGCCGCAAGAAATATTTTTTTGTGAGGAACCCATATGAATTCCTGCTAAACACTTATAGAAACTTTTCTGATCTGTTTCTATGTTTCTTGTTCAACCATTTACCTATTCACCTGCCTCGACCTTCCAGCAACTTGTCCATCGCTGTCTGAAGTCTGGAATGTTCCAGTACTGTGTTTGGTCCAGCTTTTCCTTTGACCTAAACTTGTCTGTGAATTCTCAGTACCTGTGATACTTCAGGGCTGTTTTTCCTTTGGGATTTATTTTGCTTCAAAAGGGACATATATTATGTCTAAACTGTGCATGGTGTAATTCTCATAATCTGAATGTTTGGAAACACTGACGGATGCCAACTGCCTCATTGGCTTCCATTTCCTGTCCTCAGGTTAAGCTCACTCAAGCCTCTTCCTTCACCCTGTTAAACACCACATCCTATTCCTGGGCTGCTTTTAAACTCGCCGGAGCCCCTTTCCCAACATCAATTTATACACACGATGGCTCTGTTTCCAGCACCTTCTTTCAACTCACCCAAACCCTAATTTGCACATCCCTTGGAGAATACATTGGAGAGCATACCCATGTTCCTTTATATCTGATGTGGGTTCCACTACCCACAGATGTAGGAAACAGGGAGTAAATAAGGTGCTTGAGGAGTATAAGAAGTGCAAGAAAATACTTAAGAAAGAAATCAGGAAGGCTAAAAGAAGACATGAGGTTGCCTTGGCAGTCAAAGTGAAGGATAATCCAAAGAGCTTTTACAGGTATATTAAGAGCAAAAGGATTGGAAGGGATAAAATTGGTCCTCTTGAAGATCAGAGTGGTCGGCTATGTGCGGAACCAAAGGAAATGGGGTAGATCTTAAATAGGTTTTTTGCATCTGTATTTACTAAGGAAACTGGCATGAAGTCTATGGAATTAAGGGAAACAAGTAGTGAGATCATGGAAACTGTACAGATTGAAAAGAAGGAGGTGCTTGCTGCCTTGAGGAAAATTAAAGTGGATAAATCCCCGGGACCTGACAGGGTGTTCCCTCGGACCTTGAAGGAGACTAGTGTTGAAATTGCAGGGGCCCTGGCAGAAATATTTAAAATGTCGTTGTCTACAGGTGAGGTGCCGGAGGATTGGAGAGTGGCTCATGTTGTTCTGTTGTTTAAAAAAGGATCGAGAAGTAATCCGAAAAATTATAGGCCGGTAAGTTTAACGTCAGCAGTAGGTAAGTTATTGGAGGGAGTACTAAGAGACAGAATCTACAAACGTTTGGATAGACAGGGACTTATTAGGGAGAGTCAGCATGGCTTTGTGCGTGATAGGTCATGTTTGACCAATCTATTGGAGTTTTTCCAGGAGGTTACCAGGAAAATGGATGAAGGGAAGGCAGTGGATATTGTCCACATGGACTTCAGTAAGGCCTTTGAAAAGGTCCCGCATGGGAGGTTAGTTCGGAAAATTCAGTAGCTAGGTGTACATGGAGAGGTGGTAAATTGGATTAGCCATTGGCTCAATGGAAGAAGCCAAAGAATGGTAGTAGAGAATTGCTTCTCCGAGTGGAGGCCTGTGACTAGTGGTGTGCCACAGGAATCAGTGCTGGGTCCATTGTTAGTTGTCATCTATATCAATGATCTGGATGATAATGTGGTAAATTGGATCAGCAAATGTGCTGATGATACAAAGATTCGAGGTGTAGTAGACAGTGAGGAAGGTTTTCAGAGCCTGCAGAGGGACTTGGACCAGCTGGAAAAATGGGCTGAAAAATGGCAGATGGAGTTTAATACAGACAAGTGTGAGGTATTGCACATTGGAAGGACAAATCAAGGTAGAACATACAGGGTTAATGGTAAAGCACTGAGGAGTGCAGTAGAAGAGAGGGATCTGGGAATACAGATACAAAATTCCCTAAAAGTGGCGTCACAGGTAGATAGGGTCATAAAGAGAGCTTTTGGTACATTGGCCTTTATTAATCAAAGTATTGAGTATAAGAGCTGGAATGTTATGATGAGGTTGTATAAGGCATTGGTGAGGCTGAATCTGGAGTATTGTGTTCAGTTTTGGTCACCAAATTATAGGAAGGATATAAATAAGGTTGAAAGAGTGCAGAGAAGGTTTACAAGGATGTTGCCGGGACTTGAGAAACTCAGTTACAGAGAAAGGTTGAATAGGTTAGGACTTTATTCCCTGGAGCGTAGAAGAATGAGGGGAGATTTGATAGAGGTATATAAAATTACAATGGGTATAGATAGAATGAATGCAATCAGGCTTTTTCCACTGAGGCAAGGGGAGAAAAAAACCAGAGGACATGGGTTAAGGGTGAGGGGGGGAAAGTTTAAAGGGATCATTAGGGGGGGCTTCTTCACACAGAGAGTGGTGGGAATGTGGAATGAACTGCCAGACGAGGTGGTAAATGCGGGTTCTTTTTTAACATTTAAGAACAAATTGGACAGATACATGGATGGGAGGTGTATGGAGGGATATGGTCCGTGTGCAGTTCAGTGGGACTAGGCAGAAAATGGTTCAGCACAGCCAAGAAGGGCCAAAAGGCCTGTTTCTGTGCTGTAGTTTTTCTATGGTTTCTATGTATTTCCAGGGCTTTCTTTAAATTCACTGTTCAGGAGACCCAACTATAATCGGTAATTATAGTGACAGCCATTGGAGCAGGGACAAAGGAGAACCAGCCTTCAAATAGTTTTCAAATGTCATCTAAAGATGAGTCTTAATATAATGAAGAGAACTGGGTAAATAAATAGCACTGTCTGTGCGGAGAGGAGTCTGCTGGTTCCACTTGAGAGTCTCGACCATAAGCCATGCTCATAAACATTGGCCAAACCCACAATCAATAGCGTTACCTTAAATGGCTTCTAGCGAACCTGGCATCAGACATCTTAAGGTAAGACAATTTACACCAGTATGACAGAGATCAAGGAAAGCTTCAGAAAGGCTATCGTGCCCCTAATTTCAATCGTTTTCATCCATCAATCAATAAATTGTGTGTTTGTGTATCCAGAGAGCTACTCATCATAATACAGTGGTAAAAGGAGAATGTTCAGCTGTCTGGGTTTTGTTCTGAGAAACTTCTAGAATATTGATGTGATCTGTCCTACTCTAATGAAGGTGCACTTAAGAGTTAAAATATATACTCAGTGGCCACTTTATTAGGTACGCATGCTCGTTAATACAAATATCTAGTTAGCCAATCATGTGGCAGCAACTCAATGCATAGAAGCATGAAGACATGGTCAAAGGGGTCAGTTGTTCAGACCGAACATCAGAATGGGATTGAAATGTGATCTAAGTGACTTTGACTGTGGAATAATTGTTGGTGCCAGGTGGGGTGGTTTGAGTAACTCAGAAACTGCTGATCACTTGGGATTTTCACGCACACCTGTCTCTGGAGTTTACGGAGTGTGGTGTGAAAAGCAGAGAGGAAAAAATAACATCCATTCAGTGGCAGTTCTGTGGGCAAAAATACCTTTTTCACGAGAGAGGTCAGAGGAGAATGGCCAGTCTGGTTCAAGCTGACAGAAAGGTAACAGTAATTCAGATAACCAGGCATTACAACAGTGGTGTGCAGAATAGCATCTGAATGCACAACACATCGAACCTCGGAGTGGATGGGCTACAGCAGTAGAAGACCATGAACACACACCCAGTGGCTACTTTACTAGGTACAGGAGACACCTAATACAAGATCCACTGAGTGTAGTCTCATTATAAATATAGTATATAATTCTGTGGAAACATTTATCAACACTCAAAGCATTGAAATAAACTATGCAAATGTAACCATTCAAATCGTATTGAATCACCAGCTGTTATTTTAATGTTAAAACTTTATGAACTCTAATCTCATAGAGATTATCCCAAAATATTCTCTGTCTGTGGCTGATTGTACTGATCTGATAAGTGCAGAACTCCAGTCCCTGTGGCTCATTCACGATCTGTGCAGACAGCAGGATTGAGTAGCCAATGGCCCCAACAGTTTAAGGGGAAGGGTATTTTTCATAATTTAATTACACAGTTTGATCTGTGCAGGCCAATAATCATCACAGGTTTGTGATGTGTCAATGAACACAGTGCAGACAGCTGGAGAGGTTGATGTTTCGTGTCAGTGTGTGCCTGTGTAGGGACCTGCTACCAGACAGTGCTGGCGTGACAGACTGCAGGACATGGTTACTCACCCTTCAGAATGTCGATGTTGGGTGGGACAGTCAAATATTCAGTGCAGGTAAACATCTGAAGGTCTGCCTCTATGTTACTGTAACGTGGCTTCTGAGTAACATGCAGTTAACATTCCGGCCAGTAGAGAGAACACTTGTACTCATTTCTGAGTCCTTTGGAGGGGCACATTTCAGAATCAGAATCAGGTCTAATGATATTTGTTAACTTAGCAACAGAAGTACAATGCAATACATGATAATAAAGAAAAAATAAATAAGTCATTCAATTACACCAAGTTTATACAGTGCCTATAAAAAGTATTCGGCCCTTTTACATGGCCGTTGAACTCATAAGCACTACCTCACTTTTTTTTTAATATATTTTCTGTTTTTGCACAATTTTTAATTTAACTATTTAATAAACATATACAGCGCCTATAAAAAGTATTCACACCCTTGGAAGTTTTCATGTTTTATTGTATTAGAACATTGTATCACAGTGGATTTAATTTGGCTCTTTTGTGTCAAAGTGTAAACAGATCTCTACAAAGTGGTCTAAGTTAATTACAAATAGAAAACACAAAATCAGCCGGCTGGTGGCGAAGTGGTATCAGCTCCGGACTTTGGAGCGAAGGCTCCCGAGTTCGAATCCAGCAGCTCCCTTGCACGCTTTCCATCCGTGCTGGGTTGAGCGTCGAGCTACCATCTTTGCCGCGTAAAAATAAGAAAGCCTGCTAAAAAAACGCTGTCATGATGGTGTCCCGATGACTCCACTCAGAGTTAAGGGCTTTCTTCTTCTTCTTCTTCTTCATAAAACACAAAATAATTGATTGCACAAGTATTTAAGGCAGTATTGAGTAGATGTGCCTTTGGTGGCAATTACAGCCTTGAGTCTGTGTGCATAGCTCTCTATCAGCTTTGCACATCTGGACACTGCAATTTTTCCCCATTCTTCTTTACAAAACTGCTCAAGCTCTGTCAGGTTGCATGGGGATTGTGAGTGAACAGCCTTTTTCAACTGCAGCCACAAATTCTCAATTGTTTTGAGGTCTGGACTATGATTTGGCCACTCCAGGACATTCCTGTATAGCATTGGCTTTATGCTTGGGGTCAGTCTTGCCAGATTTCAAATCTGCCAGTCCCAAGTTGCAGTTCTCTTGCAGACTGCATCAGATTTCCCACCAGGATTTCTTTGTATTTTGCTGCATTCGTTTCACCCTCTACCTTCACCCTCAGCCTTCCAGAGCTATTCTTCATGGTAGGGATGGAGTGTTTTTGATGATGTGCAGTTTTTGGCTTATGCCAAACATAGCATCTAGTCTGATGGCCAAAAAGCTCAATTTTGGATTAATCAGACCATAGAACCTTCTTCTAGCTGACTTCAGAGACCCCACATACCTTCTGGCAAACTCTAGCTGAGATTTCATGTGAGTTTTTTTTTCCAACAGTGGCTTTCTCTTTGCCACTTTCTCATAAAGCTGCAACTGGTGAAGCACCTGGGTAACAGTTGTCGTATGCACCGTCTCTCCCATCTCAGCCACTGAAGCTTGTAACTCATCTAGAGTTGTCGTAGGTCTCTTGGTGGCCTCCCTCACTAGTCCCATTCTTGCATTGTCACTCAGCTTTTGAGGATGGCCTGATCTAGGCAGATTTACAGCTGTACCATATTCTTTCCATTTCTTGATGATTGACTTAACTGTACACTAAGGGATTTTCAGTGACTTGGAAGTTTTCTAGTATCCATCTCCTGACCTGAGATTTTCAATAACTTTTCATAGAGTTGCTTTGAGTGTTCTTTTGTCTTCATAGTGTAGTTTTTGCCAGGATACTGACTCACCAGCAGTTGGACCTTCCAGATACAGGTGTATCTTTACCACAATCAATTGAAACACCTTGACTGCACACAGTGATCTCCATTTAACTGATTATGTGACTTCTAAAACCAATTGGCGGCACTAGTGATGATTTGGTGTGTCATATTAAAAGGGTGAGAGGTGAATACCTATGCAATCAATTATTTTGTGTTTTATACTTGTAATTAATTTAGATCACTTTGTAAGATCTGTTTTCACTTTGACACGAAAAAGTCTTTTTTTTGATCAGTGTCAAAAAAGCCAAATTAAATCCACTGTGATTCAATATTGTAAAATAATAAAACATGAAAACTTCTAAGAGGGATGAATACTTTTATAGGCACTGTATATGTTTATTAAGTAGTTACATTAAAATCATGCAAAAACTGAAATAATGTAAAAAAGTGAGTTAGTGTTTATGAGTTCAATATCCATTTAGGAATTGGATGGCAGAGGGGAAGAAGCTGTTCCTGAATCACTTGATTGTGTGCCTTCAGGCTTCTGTACCTCCTTCCTGATGGTTTCAACAAGAAGAGGGCGTGCCCTGGGTGCTGGAGGTCCTTAATAATGGACGTTGCCTTTCTGAGACACCGCTCCTTGAAGATGTCCTGGGTACTTTGTAGGCCAGTATCCAAGATGGAGCCAAATAAATTTCCACCACTCTGCAGCTTCTTTTGGTCTTGTGCAGTAGCCCCCGACCCCATACCAGACAGTGATGCAGTCTGTCAAAATGGTATATCTATAGAATTTTGGGGTGTTTTTGTTGACATACCATATCTCTTCAGACTCCTAATGAAGTATAGCCACTATCTTGCCTTCTTTATAACTGCATCAATATGTTGGGACCAGGTTAGATCCTCAGAGATCTTGACACCCAGGAATTTGAAATTGCTCACACTCTCCCCTTCTGATTCCTCTATGAGCATTGGTGATATAAAGGGCAGTGTTCACTCCCAGGTGGAAGGGTGGTGTCACTGATGCCACTGTCTCTGTGGAGACCCTACTGAAGCAGCCAGTGAAAGCACTGGATTGATTTTAATCATTCTGCTTCACCCTCTCATCACTGCAGGCAGACCGAGGGAACCAAACAAAACCCTAAAACTCTCATTACAGGAAAATCAAATAGTGACCTTCTGCTTCCTTCTTCCCATCTCTCCTGGTGGACACAGGGGAGCAGCAATGTAAGGATGTGAAGGGGGAGTTTCTAAAGACTGTGAAGGAAGTGCTAAAATGTAACACACTTTTGATACTTACAGTATATTTCTGTAGTTATACCACAATAATTATACTTAGTTATATTTTGATAATTATATTTCTGTAGTTATACCACAATGATTATACTTTTGTGGTTATATTTCAACAGCACGGTAGCATAGCGATTTGCGAAACGCTTTGCAATGCCAGTGATCAGTGATTGGGTTCCATCCCTGTCGTTGTCGGTAAGGGTTTTGGACATTTCCCCACGACTGCGTGGGTTTCCTCCGGGTGCTTTGGTTTCCTCCCACATTCCAAAGACGTAGAGGTTAGGGTTAGTGAGCTGTGGGCAGCCTGATCTGATGCTGGAAGCGCGGAAACACTTGCGGGCTGCCCCAGCACATCCTCAGACGGTGTTGGCTGTTGACGCAAATGATGCATTTCACTGTATGTTTTGATGTTTCGATGTACTTGTCACAAATAAAGTTAATTTTTATAATTATATTTCTGTAGTTATATTTTGACAAATATATTTCCATAGTTGTACCTCAATAATTATATTTCAATACTCATTTTTCAAAGTATATTTATTATCAAAGTATGTATATCTTATACAATCTTGAGATTCATCTCCTTGCAGGCAGCCACAAAATGAAGAAACATTAAAAACCACGAAAAAACGCTATAAAATCTACAAAAAAACACACACACAACAAAGACTGACAAACATTCAATCTGCAAAAGAGGACAAATTATGCAAATAATAAAAAACAGAAAACAAATAATACATAGAGCATGAACTGCAGAGTTAGTTCAGCACTGAGTCACGTGAAGCCTGGTGGCTGCAGGGCAACAACCACTCCCGAACCTGGCAGCCAGCGACCCATGGTTCCTACACCTCCTGTCTGATGGTACTAATGAGAAGCGAGGGAGAAAGGTCAATTGCAGGTAGACTCAGGTGGGGGGGTCTTGGCAGGCACAGAGTAGTGGTTCATTTTCTGTAGTTATGTTTTGATAATTACATTTTAATGATTATATGTCCATAGTTATACCTCAATGATTATATTTTTGTTGACTGTGGAGATCTGTCTATATTAATGAATGTTCTCAGTCTGAAAAGTCCACTGCCCACTTCCCTCCAGAGATACTGTCTCAGCCATCCCGGTGTGGATGAGTGAGACCCAACGTAGATTGGGAGACTGCTTTGCCGGGCACCTATGCCAGAAAAAGCGGATCTCCCAGTGGCCACTCATTTTAATTCCATTTCCCATTCACATTCCAGTATGCCTATCCATGGCCTCCTTCACTGTCGTGATGAGGCCACACTTAGGATGGAGGAGCAACACCTTATATTCCATTTGGGTAGCCTCCAACCTGATGGCACAAACATCGATTTCTCAAACTTCTGGCAATGGCCCTCCCCTGCCCCACCCTTCACCATTTCCCATCCCCTTTTCCCTCTCACCTTATCTCCTTGCCCACCCATCACCTCCCTCTGGTGCTCCTCCCCCACTTTCTCTTTCTTGCATGGCCTTCTGTCTCTTGCACTAATAAACTTCCCAGCTCTTTACTTCGTCCCTCCCCCTGCAAGTTTCACCTATCACCTGGTGTTTCTCTCTCCCCTCGACGTTTCGTGTTATTTCCGCACTTCCTTCCATTAGAGGTAACCGGGAGAGCAGATGTAGGTCGATATCAGGGGCATGTTGCCAATGAAACACCATTGCAGCCCAAGTTAAACAATCCCTTCAAGATTCTGACCTCACTGGGACAGATTTCTGACCAGGGGAGTGTGGAGGGGTGATGAGGGGCAGCAGTGGGGGGGAATGAGAGGCAGCAGGAGGGTGTGATGAGGGGCAGCAGGAGGGTGTGCTGGGGAGAAGAGGATATAATCAGAAGTTATGATGTAGTCACTAGCAAACAAGTACCAGCCTTTGAAAAGTGTTAAAGCATAACCTTTGAAATCATAAAAAGGAGCTGCCCAAACAAACCGCACGGTCTGTGAAGAGAGCAAGTTCACAGTGGGAGGCCATGTAGGAGATCTGGTCAAGAAAGTGATATGATTATGAAACACTCTCATACACATTGTGCACCTTACACTGGGCCCTCATGAACCAGCTGACAGATACCTTGAGCTAAGTCTTTTTTGCACCAGTGTAGCAGAGATCAAGGAAGGTTCCGGAATGGCTATTTTGTAACTTTGCGTATCAAACTTACTCATTGTCATATTTTTTCAACAACTAATACTTGAGGTGTTTGTGTACCCAGAGAGCCACTCCTCACAATACTGTGGTAAAAAGGGGAATGTTTGGACGTCTGCGTTTCGTACTGAGAAACGCTTTGAATATTAATAACTGCTTAGTCCCAACAAAAGAGCTTAAATATTAAAAATTGGTCTTGAGAGTTAAGACTTCAAAAGATTTGGAGTGGTCTCTGAGGTAGTGATCTATGTTGTTAAGAAGCAGTGGCTCCCAGGTAAAGGTTGATCCACTTTGTTACTGTCTTAATTTATCTTTTTAATATTCAGATGACAAACTGTTTCTTGTAATCCATATAGTACTTTTCACTTTGGGTACCCAAAAATTGTATGTGGCTCCCAATATTTTCCAATTCATTTATTAATGAAAAGCCATTGAGACCAACTGTTAATTTTAACCTGTCGGATGGAAATTAGATATGTTTATCTTCGGCAACAAGGAAGGCCGCACATTCCAAGTCACTTTCCAAGGGAAAATTGCGGACTTTGATTTATGGCCATTGGGAAATTCAAGTTCTTTGGTAGAATACCAGTGTGCCATTTCCCACTGTGGTTCCTCAAGGTTGTCATAGCTGGGGGCAGGTGGTGGGAATGAGCTCCCACTACCTATTAAATGCTCCCAAATGCATGCTTCTCAAATAGCCTCTGACAACCAAGCTTAGCTTCTGGCCTTCGCGTGTGGCTTAGCTACCAAGCCCGGCGGAACCATTCCCACCGACAGGAGAAGGGGCAAAGGCAGTTTACTGGCTCCTTACAACCAGTCACTTTGGGCAGATGGGGCTCATCAGCCGTGGTTGGCAGCTCATTTAGGAGAAGGGAAATAATGATTTCAAACCTCTGCTGCCTTGTGGGGAGGGCTTTGGGAGTAAAAATCTGGAGCTGGAGTCGTTAACGCAGTCCTACATTGAGTTCAATGCTTACCAGCACCTCCGGCGACCCTGCTGCTGTCATACCCTAATGTCCTCTGCTGTTCCTTTGGATTCAACAGTTGCATGGAGAGGGGCAGCAGTTTGTTCTCCACATCCATGGTCGGCCTTGACCAACAGAGGGGCCTCAAATTACTTCCCACTGTCTTGGCTAGGGCTTGTCCTTCACCCCGAATTACCAAAAGTAAAGAAAAGCATAGTTAATTGTTATCATTGAACCTTGCAATTAGCAAAATGCAATGCAATAACTAAATTGAGTAACATCTGTGTTTTATGGATTTAATGTGCCTCTGAATGACAGTTGAACTGTGTTGGGCTTTAATGAAAAGCATCGTACTCCAGGAGGATATTGCTCATGTATAATAGTCATGTTTAAATGTATTTGGTAAATGAAACCTGTACCAGCAAGTAATTGAATTATTTTGGACAAATGGTCAGTACAAACACAGAGTCTCTAAACTGGTAGTCTGGATTGCATACTAAAAGGAAAAATAATGTGGTAATTATTCACAGTTAATAAGAGTTTTCTGTGATGATTTATTTACTGTTGTTGTACTTGAGTCTGGCAATCTCACCTGAGTCAGAAAATTATGTCTTTATAGTCATAGTCATACTTTATTGATCCCGGGGGAAATTGGTTTTTGTTACAGTTGAACCATAAATAATAAATAGTAATAGAACCATAAATAGTTAAATAGTAATATGTAAAATTGTGCCCGTAAATTATGAAATAAGTCCAGGACCAGCCTATTGGCACAGGGTGTCCGACCCTCCAAGGGAGGAGTTGTAAAGTTTGATGGCCACAGGCAGGAATGACTTCCTATGACGCTCTGTGCTGCATCTCGGAGGAATGAGTCTCTGGCTGAATGAATTTGTAACAAATTCAAACTTCAACCTGCACTTTGGTGCATTACTGAAGGACTCTTTGGGGAATTATGAGTCTGAGAACATGCCTGTCCCTATTGTGGATATAAAGCACATGTTAGAACAAGGCAGCTTACCACACTGCCCCGGCTAATACTTGTCCTCCAACCAACATGACGAAAGAAATAGCTGAATCACAATTGTGATTGTCGAAACTTGCTTTTTGCAAATTGGCTACCATGTTTCTCTACATTATATACCTGTATGTGAAAAGAGCTTTATTTGTTCATGTAGTGAAAGCTAACAACTCACTCAAAGACACTTTTCTCTTTTAGTTTGTTACTTGCAGTCAGGACTAATCCACCCTTTATTGTAGTGTTGCTTAGTATTCTGTTACGTACCCCGTAACTGGGTTGCCAAACCAGCAGAAATGGATCACTCAGTTGGAGTCTGGATTACTAGAACTAAGAAAGTTTTATTAAAGAAACAAGCAACACAGTACCCTAATCAAAAGGATAATAAATGCAACAGTTCAGCAATGATAAACACACAGGTACACAGAATTAAGATAACAGGATTAATCAAGCTCTATCGTTGTCTAGGGGTAAATGACCAGTTTCAAAGTGACACAAAGTTCAGTTCAATTTAGTTCAGTTCACTTCGCAGTAATCGCTGCCGTGGCGATGGACAGTGGGGGGAAGGAGAGAGAGAGAGCAAAACGAATGAATATTCAACACAGCTTCCACACAGACCTTCGCAGTCAGCTTTCGGGCGAGTCCTTTGTGATGTCATCTGAGGTCACCGACCGTGACCCCTCCGTTTCCAGATACGATCATTTCTCTGCGGTGAACCCAGCACCCAGGCAAGGGTGGACACACACCAGGTTCCCGCCGACCGTGCCTTTCCACCCTGTGCGTCTATGGCCCGGTACTTCCCACCGACTTTTGAGAGACGCACGGCTTCCAGGGTCTTGTTACCTCGGGTGTCGTGTGTGTGTCGCCTTAGCGAACCTGTCCCTTTTTATCCCCCTGCTGGAGTATTGCCTGTCCATCACTTCAAACAGTTCGGGGTTCAAAGGGTGAGCCGCTCTTGACAGCTCTCCTTCCTTCATTAACATCTCCAAATGCTGCTCCATTGTTTTCCTTATCTCTCTCTCTCCTGAAGACAGGTGGCAGACCAACTGCTGATTCCACTGGTGCCAGCCCAGGCCAGCTACACCTTAATCTATGTGTATTCTTGTCACAATTCATAGTGCTTGGAGTATTGTGAGCAGTTTTGTGATGTGCTGGCATTGCAGAGGGTCCACTGGAGGTTCACTAGAATGATACAGTGAATGGAAGGGTCAAAGGTTCGTTTATTATCAAAGTATACAACTCTGAAATTCTTCTTCTCCAGATAGCCATGAAACCAAGAAAGAAAAGAAAGGCAGCACAGTCATCAACCCCCAAATCCTTCCTCCCCGCACAAAAATACAAACAAAAATGGAACAGGCGCATCAACCCTCAAATCTCCCTCCCCCCACACAAAAAACATGAACAATTGGGCAAAAAACACAGAGTATAAAAAAACTTTCAGCCTGAAGAAAGGTCTGTAGTGTAAATCCATATCCAAACTGCTGAAAGTCTGGGTGACATTCTCCGGGTACAGTGGTGGTCTCTCCACTCTCTGAAAGCAGAGCAATCCCCAGCAATCAAAAGGCAGTCTCCCCTCTCTGGCAGCAGAACAATCTCCAACGATCAAAAGGCAGTCTTTCTCTCCAATAGCAGAGCAATCCCCAGCGATCAAAAGGCAGTCTCCCCTCTCCATAGCAGAGTGATTCCACCAGCGTCAAAAAACAGTACAAAGAGCATTTTTCTGGCCTATTTAGAAGAATGAGGAGGCTCTGACAGAAACCTATTGAAGATTGAAAGGCCCAGATAGAATAGATGTGGAGAGGATGTTTCCTGCAGTAGGGCGTCTTGGGCAAAAGGGCACAGCCTCACAATAGAAGGACAACTCTTTAAAACAGAGATGAGGAGTACATTCTTTAGTCTGATGGTGGTGAATCTGTGGAATTTATTACCACAGATGGCTGTGGAGGCTGATTCATTGGGTATATTTAAAGCGAAAATTGATGGATTCTTTAGTAGTAAGGGTGTCAAGGGCTACAGGCAGAAGAAGGCAAGAGAATGGGGTTGAGAGGATAATGCCAGCCAGAATGGTGGAGCGTGCTCGACAGTCCAAATGCTCGAATGTCTTATGGTACATATTCCTGTTGTAAGTATACTTTTTGGCAACATTTATTTACACCCAAAATATCAAATTAAATGACGCAAATGTGGCTATTCAAACTACATTTAATCCTCTGCTGTTAGCTTTGCACTTTAGAATACAAAAATGTGATGTACGTCATTTCAGAGAGCTTCTCCCATGAACCATCTGTCAGGTTTCCCTGTATCTCATCTTGTTACAAGTACAGACCAGTTCTGGCTTCTATGTGGCTCACTTTAAGTCAGAACACTCACCAATGTTCTTTACTTTACACACATTCCCTTCAAGTTCTCCTGATTCACAGGAAAAAGACTGTGCAGCTTACTCACTCTTCCTTCAGTTAGTCCTGACGAAGGGTCTCGGCCTGAAACGTCGACTGCACCTCTTCCTATAGATGCTGCTTGGCCTGCTGCCTTCACCAGCAACTTTGATGTATGTTGCTTGAATTTCCAGCATCTGCAGAATTCCTGTTGTGTGCAGTATTCTGACTGGTTATATCACTGTCTGGTACAGTACCTCCAACACACAGGATTGCAAGAGGCTGCAGCTTGTTATTTATTTATTTTTTCTGACTTACAGTAATTTTTAATGTCTTGCACTATAGTGCGGCCACAGAACAACAAATTTCACAACATATGTCAGAGATATGTCAGAGACCTGATTCTGATATAGGTATTTGGTTAGCATGGATGATTTGGGCCGAAGGGCCTGTTTTCATGCTGTACAACTCTATGACACTATGAAATAAAACCCTTGGCACTGCCTCATTGTCCACTGAGGACCCACTAAAGCCTCTTTATCTGAAAGCAGCAACATTGGGAATGAGGCCGGTGATCTAAAGACACAACTGGAAGTAACTGGGTTTGGTCTAATGGCCACTGTGGAGAGGAGGTTACAAAGTGACCGAGGCTGGGGACTGAATGTTACAGGAGGCTTCGCATACTCATGAGATTGGCGAAATGGAACAGGAGGCAGAGGAGTGCTGGTATTGAAAGTCGGGATGAGGACAGCATGAAGGAAGGGTCAGAGCTCAGGAAGGAAATGATAAATAGCAAGGGGTGGAATATAGGGGTCCAGATATACAATATAGGGAAGAAATGGGCCCTAGATATACAATCGGTTTATTATTAGCATGCATGCCAAGATACAGTGACAAACTTCGTTTCGTGCAGGACCCATACAGGGAGAAGTATGAATCAGGGAATTCATGCTGAATGTAAAGCTTCAATCAATTTATTGACTTAGTGAATGACATGAAGCACAATGGATGGAGGGCGAATGGCTTACAGTGTCACAGAAGTCCATTCCATCCATCTGATTCATACCAACTCCCAAGAGTGCAATCCCATCTCTCCCATTCCTCCCTCCTGATTTCCCGGTGAGGATTGCAACTGATTCTCTCTCAGTTCCCCCTCCATACCTCTCCCATTATAAGGGATAACTTACAGCCACCAATTAACCTACTTATAAGATTTTTGAAGGGGGAAACCAGAGCACTCATGGGAAACCAAGGTAGCCATTTGGAGAATCATGCAAACTCCACACAGACAATGCCTGACGTGTGGATTAATACTATGTTCCTGGAACTGAGAAGGAGCAGCACTAATTGCTGCACTGCTGTAGTGCCCATGGATTGTATAAGAACGGTTTTCTAGTTCATTGTGTTAATTGGCCAATATAGGAAAAGGGTTAATGTTAAATTAAGTAGTACATAAATGAGAAAAGGTAGTTCAGGATTCTTCGGGGAACTGTGACCATATTTCCGAACCTTCCCTAAAGACTGAAAGATGTTGTCGTGCATTCCACATTTCAGTAATATTTCAGTGGCATTGTAAGTATATTATTTGATTGGGCATTCTTTGTTGTTCGCATAGTTTATAATGGGTTACATGTAAAAATATGTGAATGACATACGCCATATGGGCATGCCTCACTAAAAGTAAAACAAACTAACGGTACATGAGTTATCCCTGGCTCCATGTTTTTCTTTCAATTAGTTTTATGTTTTAGAGTTGCAAAACATAACAATAGCAACGAGGAAGTTTTAAACTGAACCCAAGATGATGTATGCAACACATTCCTTCTTTGTATGGGGAGAGAAAGATATTTGAGTTTTTAAAAAGTGCAGCATATTTTTTTCCTTTGGAGGCACAGTGAGATGTTAAGAGTTTAAAAAATACAGAAAATGGATGAAATCCACAGGTTCATAAACAGAGAGTACTGGGTGATGATAATAATAATAATAATACATATATTAGAAATGGCTGGCTACAAACAGAAAGATAGATACGTTTGATTACACAACAGATTACTGGTTGATGTATACTGAGCAAATTGAGTAATATTTTGAAGAAAAAGAAATAGCCAACGAGAAGCAAGTGCCAGTTTTGCTGAGTGTAATAGGTGGGAAGAGTATACAGTTTGCTTAGAAGTTTGATCTCTCCAACCAAACTAGCCAAAATGAGCTTTGTTGATATAGTGAAACTAATGCGGGAACATTTAGAACCAACACCATTGTTGATTGCAGAAGACTTTAGGTTTCATAAGCAGAATCAAAAAGAAACAGACCATTTCAACGTAAGTGGCTGAATTGACAAGATTGTCCGAGCATTGTCAGTTTAGTAATGGGCCTAATAATGCACTGAGAACATTTACTTCATGGAATTTTACAAGAAAGTGTTCAAAAACAGCTCCTAACTGAAGCATAGCTCACATTTAAAAGAGCAGTTGAAACTGCTGCATCAATGGAAACTGCAGCCAGAGACACAGTTGAGCTGCAGTCAGGAGTGAAAGTGAGAATGAACAAAATTGCAATGTCTGAATAGAAATATGGCTGGCCAAACAAATTGTGTTACCCTTGTGACATGGGAACATATATACTCAGCCAATGCAGGTTTAAAGGCAAAACCTGCAGAAAATGCAACAAAGTAGGACATATACAAAGAGCACGTCAGGCAGACAAAACTAAATCAATTGTACAGAGAAGAGATAAAGATAAAAAGTTAAGTTGCAGTTTCAAAATGTGTACTAATCTGCATACTGTTGATGAAAAACCTGGTAATGATGAGAGTGACACAGAACGAAATAGCCTTGAGATTTGAAATCTAAAAACTAACAAGAGACAAGCAATATAGCTTACACCAGAGGTAAAGGGCAAATTAATTAAAATAGAAATGGATCTGGTTTGGCTGTTTCAGTCATTACACAAAAGGAGTTTGAACAGCTTTTCAAAGATACTGAACTGAAGCCTTCAGATATCCAACTAAGAATTTATAATGGAGAATATATCATTCCTGTGGGGATGACATTCGAAAGAGTGAAATACAACAACCCATATCCATATGAGCTTGTATGTGGTAAAAAGAGGAGCGTCAGCATTCTGGGCCGTGATTAGCAGAGACAACTACAACTTGATTGGAGATCCATACACCATTTGCTTGCCACATCCCCTGCAATAGAGTTAACTGAAAATCAATTAAGTTGAACACAATGGTGTTCAAGAATGACATCAGATAACTCAAGCATATCAAGGGTAAATAGTGCAAAATAAAAATGCCAAATAAAAAGCTTTACAAAGCCCATCCAATTCATTATACCAAAAGTGATAAAGTAGCCAGAGAGCTAGAATGTATGGCGGCTGAAGGAATTCTTTCCAAGGTTGAGCAGAGCTTATGGACCCAGTAGCCAAGAAGAATGGTCTATCAGGATCAATGGTGATTTTAAGTTCGCCATCAACCCAGTAGATCAATACCTTCTGTCTAGGATAGAGGATATCCTTGCAAACCTCTCTGGAGGAAAATACTTCAGTAGAGTGGACTTAGCTGAGGCCTGTCTACAAATGGAGATAGGAGAAGAGTCCAAAGTGTTTCTCACCATAAGCATTCACAAAGGGCTTTATCGCTATAATAGGCTTATTTTTGAAGTAGCATCTGCACCTGCACTCTGACAGAGAGCTATGGATCAGGCACTGCAAGACTGCCCAGGCACTCACTGTTACCTGGATAACATCATTGTTACTGATAAGGAAGATGAGGAACATATCCAAAATCTCAGATCAGTGTTAAAAAGATTTGAATATTATGGACTTCGAGCATGACGCAACAAGTGTGAATTCTTACAACCAAGCATCACTTACTGTGGTCACACCACTGATACACAAGTTTTAAAAGTTCAAAGTACATTTATTATCAATGTTCGTATACTGTATACAACCTTGAGATTTATCTCCTTACAGGCAGCCACAAAACAAAGAAACACAATAGAACCCATTAAAAAAAAAGAAGACTGTCAAACACCCAATATGGAGAAAAGCAAACAAGTGGCCACAAAGCCAGGTTCCCATTAGTTGCAAGCCATGGCCTCAGTTCAGTGCAGAGAACTATAAACCTTCTGGAGCAGTGAACTGAAAACTGGCCCATTCCTCCCCTCCAGCCCTGACACTCTGACCTTTTCAATCTGGCCTGGCGCTTAAATTGGTCAAACCTCAGGTAGTTCCTCATTCTCAGACCCGGGCCTTCAACTTCAATATACTCTTATGCCTAGACCTCACCACCTCAATTCAGCCTGTACCCAACCTTTCCAGTCTGGCCCGGCACTTGTCAACCAAACAGTAGGTTGTTCCTCCCTTTCAGGCCTGAGGCTGTGCCCTGTCGCCTCAACTCAGCTTTGCCCCAGTTCTGCCACATCGAATCACCTCCAAGTGCACTCCAGCAATGGTCAAATATCGGCTCATTCTCTGATCTCAGGTCCTGTCCCGGCCACCTTGATTCAGCCCGTACCCATCATGCTTCCACTGTCCTGCACTTTTGAGAATTCATTTCACACCGCAAACGTTGTCTTAGACAAGACACCTGCCAAACCTAATGCCAGTCCACAGGTCCAGAGGCGATATCCTGAAAGAAACAGAGTGCCATCCAAAAGACTGAACCTTTAGTATAGTGAAGTTAGTTATTGTGAAAGCATGGTTATTTGGAATATGGGTTTATGAAAGGGAAATTGAATGTTTTGTACATACAGTTTTATGTTGTATTAATCTAAATGGGAAGGAAGTGTAATGTATGGATCTATTTCTTTTAGAGCAATGAACCCCACCCCCACTGTAACACTACGTATTGATCTGTTGTCTGCACATGCGCCGCTGTCTATGCATGTACATTGTTCTCTCTCTCTCTCTCACTGCAACTGGAATACACCAGTTAAAGCCATCACCCACATGTATGCTTTTATTTAATCGATTTGTAGTTGTGCACAGCCTCAACAGGCTGTGTTTCTTGAAGGACGCAATTACAAGATTGAATTCAAGAAGATGACTGATCACGGAAATGCTGATAGATTGTCCCATTTACAGTTGGAAATGGAAATATCTGAAAAATTTACAGAAGAGGACACTTCTCTTATCATATACTCCTTAATGCAAATTGAAAGTGTTCCTTTTAGGGTAGAGATGATCCAAAGGGGAATCAGAAAAGACCCCACACTGTCTCTGGTCTACATGGCCACCCAAAATGGCTGGAACGTGCAGCAGAAACTCCAGTTCCCTCATCTTTACCTGTACCGGGATGAACTTGCCCTTGATGGGGCTTGCCTTATGTGGGGCTTGAGAGTTGTTTTACTCTCCAAGCTGAGAGCTAAAGTGTTGGAGGAGCTACATCTGGTCATCTGTGTGAGCATGGTGAAAATGAAAGCATTGGCTTGAAGTGTTGTCCAGTGGCCTGGGATAGATCAGCAGATCGAGCAGCTTGCCACTCACTGTACAGGATGCCAATATGCCAAAAAGATCTCCACCCCCCAGGGAATGCCCTGCATTGCCCTGGCAGAGGATTCATGAGGATTTTACCAAACCATTCATGGGCACAAGTTTCTTTGTAGCAGTGAATGGAGCTGCAAAGTGGCCAGAAGTGTTTCCAATTGTCCCCACTGCAGCCTCACACCTGTTGGATGTGTTGAGAAGCTTCTTCTCAAAGACTGATGTTTCAGAACACTTAGTCAGTAACAATGGACCACAGTTTGTTGCAGAACGGTTTCAGTCATTCCTGAAAGTGAATGAAGTAAGACATATTACAAAAGGCTTAGCAGAAAGATGTGTATATATAAGATGACTAGAGAGCAATGCCTTCTATATTTGAGTTGAGATGCATACTCTATTGAGGGAGTGTATAACTAAGCAGGGAGTGGTGTTGTATATTTAATATTTCAGTAATATTGTAAATATCTTGTTTGATTGGCCCTTTTTTTGTATGGTTCATTACAGATTATATGTAAAAGTATGTGAATGGCATACGTTATCACACCAACACGTCATATGGGCGCGCCTCACTAAAAGTAAAACATGTACAAGCTATCCCTGGCTCAGTCTTTTTCTTTCAATTAGTTTTATGTTTTGGAGTTACAAAACATAACAGAAATTATGTTCCGAACTACAGAGATGAGAGATGTAGGAGAGTCACTGTAGATTGGGAAACTACAATAAAAGGTTAGCCAATAAGCAAGAAATGACTAACTTTGAAACAACTAATACAATAAACTCCATTAATCCAGTACATTTGTGACTTTGGTGCTGCCGGATGGCAGGTTTTCCTGTCTGCTGGGTCTGACTTCTCTGATAGCCCAACACACTTTTGATTCACTTTTCTTAATATGTTATACAGTGATTGAATATCAAATCAGAGTGCAGTTTATTACCACTGATATACGTTGGGAATTTTGTTGTTTTGCAGCAACAGTACAGTGTAAGACATACAGTACATATTACTAGACTCAGCACTGTTACGCCACAGGGGTGTGTTCTCTCCACTCTCCTCTCTGTCAGGAGGCAGTATGTGAGACTAGGCTAACACACCTCCACATCCTGCTCAGTCAGCACTGATACACCACGAGGATGTTCTCTTATTTCCTCTATACACCAGTGACGATGTCTCCAGTGATCTATTAATTAAACTGAGGAAGTTTGCGGATGACACCACTGTCATTGGAATAATCAGTGGAGGCCACATATCCAAGCACCACCACAAAGTAAACAAGCTAGTGTCATAAGACCATAAGACACAGGAACAGAAGTAGGCCATTTGGCCCATCGAGTCTACTCTGCTATTCCATCATGGCTGATTTATTACCCCTTTCACACACGTTCTCATGCTTCTCTCTGTAATCTTTGATGCACTTCCCTAATCAAGAACCTACTCAACTATACACAGTGCTTGGCCTCCATAGCCACATATGGCAATGAATTCCATAGATTCACCTCCCTTTAGTTAAAAGAATTCCTCCTCATCTCTGTTCTGAAGGGACCCTCTCCACATTCACTCTGTCTAGGCTTTTCAATGTTCAATCAGTTTTAATGAGATCCCTCCTCATTCTTCTAAACCAGCCTAGAGCCATCAAACTCTCAACATACGTTAATCCTTTCATTCCCAATATCATTCTTGTGAACCTCCTCTGAACTCTCTCCAATGCCAGCATATCCTTTCTTCGATAAGGGGCCCAAAGCTGCTCACGATACTCCAAAAGTGCGGTCCAACCAGTGCCTTATAAAGCCTCAGCATTCCAACCTTGCTTTTATATTCTCGACCTCTTGAAATGAATGCTAACATTGCATTTGCCTTCCTTACCACAGACTCAAACTGCAAGTTAACCTTTAGGGAATCCTGCACGAGAACTCCTAAGTCCCTTTGCATCTCTGTTTTCTGAATTTTCTCGCTGTTTAGAAAATAGCCTGTGTCTTTATTCCTTCTACCAAAGTGAATGACCATACATTTCCCTGCACTATTTTATCTGCCATACTTTTGCCGATTTCTGCCTCAATGACGACCGCCCAGTGGCACTGATCTCAACAATAGTGAAATGCTTTGAGCGGCTGGCTATGGATCGCATTAAATCCCATCTTCCTGCTACATTGGCCCCTTTCCAGTTCACTTGTCACTCAAATCTGTCCACTGATGATGCCATAGCCTCTGGGCTCCACTCTGTCCTGTTCCACCTGTAAAATGGTGCCTCATAAGCCAGGATGTTGTTCATTGACATCAGCTCATGGTTTAATATGCTCATCCCTCAGAAGCTGGTGGGTAAACTGTCCTCGTTGGATCGCAACACCTCTCTCTGGAACTGGATCCCGGACTTCTTAACAGAGAAGCCACAGAGAGTTCATGTTGGCAGAAGCATCTCTAGCTCCATCACACTGAGCACCGCCGCTCCCCTGGGCAGCGTGGTCAGCCCGCTGCTGACACATGACTGCATCGCTCGATACCAGTTCGAATGCAGATCTCAAGTTCACTGATGACACAACGCTGACTGGCCTCATCAACAATGATGGTCAGATGGCATAGACAGAAGGTAGAGCGGTTGGTATAATGGTGTGAGCACAACTTGAGTCTCAGCACGAACAAGACCAAGTATGTGATTGCGGACTTTAGGAAAGTATAGGCTGACCACTCCTCACCACACTAGCACAGCAACTCCATGGAGAGACTGAGGAGCACCATGTTTCCAGAAGTGAACATAACAGATAATCTCACCCCTGGTTCCTCAACACCACCTCTCTGGTCAAGAAAGCACAGCAGCGTCTCCACTTCCTGAGAAGATTGAGGTGAGTGAAGCACATCCCACCCCCAACATTTTAGCAAATTTTTACAGGAGCACTGTCGAAAGGGTCCTGACCAGCTGCCTCACCCTCTGGTACAGGAATCACAAGGCATCTGACTGAAAGTCCCTACAAAGGATCGTGAAGGCTGCTGATCAGAGACCCTCTTCCACCCATCAGAGATATTTATCAGGAGCACTGGATACGCAGGACCCTTAGCACCCATCCGTCCAACAATCTCTCTGAACCCCCGCCCCCCACCACCATCAGGCAGGGGGTAACATAGCAATTAGGACAAGAACTATTGGGATGAGAAACAGCTTCTCCCCCCAGGCCATAAGACGACTGAACTCCCTGCCATCACCCAGGTCTCATCATGCAGGAAGCACCAGCAGGGTTCTGATGCTTCTTTTATAACTTGTGTTGTAAATGCAACTTATCATTTGTGAACTTATTTGCAGTAATATTAATTTATGCATTATGTTTGTGATTTAAATGTACTGTGTTGTGCACCTTGGTCTGGAGAAACGCTGCTTTGTTTGCTGGTATACATGTGTACGGTTGAATGACAATAAACTGAAAGTGATTCTCCATATTAGTCTGAGTCCTCCTGCAGACTCCTTGCTCTTCAACACTACCTGTCCCTCCACCTATCTTCAGATTGTCTGTCATCCAAATCATTGACATATAACATGAAAAGAATCAGTCTCAACACCTAGCCTTGCAGAACACCACTCTTCACAGGCAGCAAACCAGAAAAGCCCTCTTTATTCCCACTCTTTACCTCCTGCTAGTCAACCAATCTTCTATCCAGCCTCGTATATTTCCATAATACTGTGGGCTCCCGTTAAGCCTCCTCATAAGCAAAGGCCTTCTGAAAATCCAAATAAACAACATCCACTAACTCTCCTTTGTCTCTCCTCTCTGTTATTTCCTCAAAGAATTCCAGCCGATTTGTCAGGCAAGATTTCCCCTTAAGGAAACTATGCTGACTTCAGCCTACTTTATCACGTACAGACCTCCAAGTACCTCAGAACCACATCCTGGTTTCCTCAGTGTGATCACAACAGTTTGGAGCTGAACGCACTCAGAAACTGTGGAGATGCATATCAACTTCAGGAGAAATGGGTTTCCTCTCCACTCACTCATCATCAGTAACTCTGCAGTCAGCACCGTTTCATCATTCAGCTTCCTGAGCATCACACAGGACCTCACGAGGGAGAACCACATCTCCTTCCTTAACTTAAAGGCTCGGCAGAGGATGTACTTCTTGTGGCAGTTGGTAAAATTACAACTTCCCCAGACCATACTGGTGCAATTCTGCACTGCCATTGTAGACAGCATCCTCACATCAGCCATTACTGTCTGGTTTGATGCAGCGTCCTCTCATAATATATTTTTTAAAAAACCATAGCAAACTGTCAGGAGAGCATTGACTGCGGTCTTCCATCACTGCAGAACTTGTATGTGTCCGGGACCAAGAATTAGGCAGGAAAAGGTCATTGCAGACACTACCCACTTAGCCTTTTTCAAAAGCTCCCTTCTGGGAAGTGCTAGCATCATCATTACATGCCTTGTCAGAAGTGCGATCGGGTTATTAAAAGAAAAACTTCACGCTATCTTAGAGGTTTTTTCCCATACAGTTAATCTGATCAACTTTTCTAGTTACACCCTCCCATTCTACTTATTACCTCAGTCACAGCATTGCAAGCACTTAAAACCATTTTATATAACACTGATTACATTGCAAAAGCATGCTAGTATCTGTGTAATTATTCAGTTTATTCCATATCCCTGCTTCTACCTTTACTTTACAGAATTCTTTATTCTCTGTAATTGACTGCTGCTTTTGGTGCATTTAACACCAACACAACACAACACAGTAAATCTCTAATACATACAAATATACAGTATATGGTAAATAAAGTTGACCCTTTAAAAAAATAAATTGTGCAAAAGATGAATAAGTGTTCAGAAATCTGATGGCAGGGGAAAGTGAATCTGCATTAAGACCATAAAACGTAGGAGCAGAAGTAGGCCATTCAGCCCATCGAGTCTGTTCTGCCATTCCATCATGGCTGATCCCAGATCCCACTCGACCCCAGACACCTGCCTTCTTGCCATATCCTTTGATGCCCTGACCGATCAGGAAAAGATCAACTTCTGCCTTAAATAAATGCATGGACTTGACCTCCACCGCAGTCTGTGGCAGAGCATTCCACAGATTTACTACTCTCTGGTGCGTGGCCACTTCGGTGGTGATGTTTGTTATCTGTCAAGTAGGGGGCCATGCACAATTCTGATTTGATGGAGATGGACGTGATAGTACGGAGGAATATCCGGAAAACTTCTGAAATGCCCGCTTTGCTGCCACTGCTACTGTGTGGTAACCAGAATCTCCAGAGCAGAAGGCCCCAAAATCCTCGGCTTTGCGTGTTTCAGTGGCCGGGGTGAGGTCGAAGGCACTTGCCAGAGGACGGTGCTCGGGAGGCTGTATCGGAGAGGCTGGTCGGAAGCTCGAAATTTTCCGACGGATGGATTCAGTGTCAGCTGTGGTTGCTGCTTCCAAGGCATCAGCAAGTTCACAGTGCCTGGAGGTTTATGGCAGGGAGTTTCTCCCTCTTGCTGCCTGCTATCGGGGACTCGCGAGTCGATCCACTTGGGGACTTTTGAGACTTTATTTACCGTGCCCATGGTCTGTTCTTCATCAAATTATGGTATTGCTTTGCACTGCTGAAACTATATGTTATAATTATGTGGTTCTGTCAGTGTTAGTCTTTGGTTTGTCCTGTTTTCTGTGATATCACTCTGGAGAAACATTGTATTATTTCTTAATGCATGTATGCATTTCTAAATGGCAATAAAAGAGGACTGAGTGTTCTCATAATCTACAAGAATTCCTCCTTACCTCTGTTCTAAAAGGTTACCCCTCAATTTTGAGGCTGTGCCCTCTAGTTCTGCACATCACCACCGGAGGAAACATGCTCTCCAGATCCACCCTATCTACTCCCTTCAACACTCGGTAGGTTTCAATGAGATTCCTCCTAAATTCCTGTACAGGACCATACGGTCCACATACGTTAACCCCTTTATTCCCGGAATCATCCTCACGAACCTCCTCTCTCCAATGACAATACATCCTTTCTAAGATAAGGGGCCCAAAACTGTTGACGCTTCTCCAAGTGCGGCCTGACTAGCATCTAACAAAGCTTCAGCATTAAATCCGTTCCTGGTTTTAACAATTGACAGCAATTGGTCTTATAAAATACCTGTACAGCCTGAATGACTGAAAATGTAGAAAATAAACCACAAAGTCTAGCACGGGGAGAACGGAGATGGGCTTTGATATTAAGTAACGAACAGTCACTGTCCCGCAAGAACTAAGAAGCCCACTAGATGGCGGCATCTTAGCGCAGGCTTGGCTGGAGTGCAGCGGGGAGGAGGAAATTGGAATCATTCACCTCGTACCGGAGTTCTGCAAAAGGCACCACGCACCATTTACTACCCCTTAAATTTCAGCTATTGGTTGAACAATTCTGTGCTTTAAAAAGAAAGCATTTGAATTTTTCAAAAAGTGCAGATTCGTTTTTTTAGATGGGTTCAAATCCTAAACTACCAAATAGGCCAGAGTCATGGAAATAGTCTGGATTCCGTGAGTATTTGTTTATAAGACCATAAGACCACAAGACATAGGAGCAGAATTAGGCCATTCAGCCCATCGAATCTGCTCTGCCATTCCATCATGGCTGATCCCAGATCCCACTCAACCCCATACACCTGCCTTCTCGCTATACCCTTTGATGCCCTGACCGATCAGGAAACGATCAACATCCGCCTCCACTGCCGTCTGTGACAGAGCATTCCACAGATTTACTACTCTCTGGCTAAAATAATTCCTCCTTACCTCTGTTCTAGAAGGTCGCCCCTCAATTTTGAGGCTATGTCCTTTAGTTCTGGATATCCCCACGAGTGGAATCATCCTCTCCACACCCACCCTATACCCGATCTAGTCCTTTCAACTTTTGGTAGGTTTCAATGAGAGCTCCACCCCACACATTCTTCTAAATTTCAGTGAGCACAGGTCCTAATCTGCCAAATGCTCCTCCTATGTTAACCCCTTCATTCCCGGAATCACCCTTGTGAACCTCCTCTGGACTCTCTCCAATGACAACACATCCTTTCTGAGATATGGGGCCCAAATCTGTTGACAATACTCCAACTGCAACCTGACTAGTGTCTTATAAAGGCTCAGCGTTATCTCCTTAATATTAAATTCCATTCCCCTTGAAATAAATGCCAACATTACATTTGCTTTCTTTCCCACAGACTCAACCTGTAAATTAACATTCTGGGAGTCATGCACGAGGACAAGTCCCTCTGTACCTCTGATGTTTGAAACTTCTCCCAATTTCGATAATAATCCGCACTATTGTTGCTTTTACCAAAATGCACTATCATACATTTCCCAACACTGTATTCAATCTGCCACTATTTTGCCCATTCTTCCAATTTGTCTGAGTCCTGCTGCAATCGTATTGCTTCCTCAGCACTACCTACCCCTCCGCCTATCTTCGTATTATCTGTAAACCTTGCCGGAAAGCCACACCTGGCAAACACACCTGTGCCTAAGATAAACCTCACACTGTGAATAGACAAGACTGCTTACCATTGAGTCGAGCACTCGAATAAGCATATGGTCCAAGTGCTGGTCAATAGGATTAGTATAGATATGGTACTTGATGGTCTGCATGGAGATGACAGGCCGAAGGGGCTGCTTCACGCCGTGATTCTTTGACCCTGTAAATTATTATGGAGTCCCTGCTCTGAACATAATTGAACCCCCTCGTCATTACTTTATCCAGCACTATTTATTGATTTTAATAACTTTGCATAACTTCCTGTCAACTACCCTGCGCAAAACAACAACGATCACGCCATATAAGAAAATGAAAGTAAATCTGATTCCGAACCCAGCACCGACACTTACATTAAAGCGACGCACACAAAATGCTGGAGGAGCTCAGCAGGTCGGGCAGCAGCTACGGAAATGAGTAAACGTTTGACGTTTCGGAGCGAGACCCTTCATCAGGACTGGGAAAGAAAGGTGAGAGGTCAGAGCAAGAAGGTGGGGGGAGGGGAGGGGAGGAGGAAGAATTACAAGGTGGTAGGTGATGGGTGAAGCCAGGGGAGGGATGAAGTAAAGAGCTGGGAGGTTTATGGCCCCAAACGATCCTTCCAGGTGAGGCGACACTTCACCTTTGAGGTCATCTACTGTATCCGGTGTTCCAGGCAAGCATCCCACCACCCCGCAACTACCTTCTTGCTCTGACCTCATCTTTTTTTAACAGTACTAACGAAGAGACTCGGCCCGAAACGTCCACTGTTTACTCTTTTCGGTAGCTGCTGCCCAGTTGCTTCAGCATGTGCGTGTGTGTTGCTTGAATTTCCAGCATCTGCTGATGTTTTTTTGTGTTTACGCCTGGCATTTTATCAGAATGCTGGAGACGCCTGCCCCTGAAGGAACCGCAGCTTGTTGAGGATCTCGATAAGTAACCCTGGACCCTCCCTAATAATCTGTTTCGGGTGGATAGAGACAAGCGGCCAGGGACAATTCAGAGCGGCAGAATTCAGTGGAATAGAATACCAGCGCATGTTGGCTCCACACACTCCCGCCCAGTCCCCGCTTCCCCTTCCCGCAGCCAACCCCGTCCCCTCAGTCCCCGCTTCCCCCTGCCGCAACCATCCTCGTCCCCATCTCCATTTTGTGCCCCCTCCCGCAGCCAGCCCTGTCCCCCTCAGTCCCCGCTTCCCCCTCCCGCAGCCAACCCCGTCCTCTCAGTCCCCGCTTTCCCCTGCCGCAGCCATCCCCGTCCCCATCTCTATTTTGGGCCCCCTCCCGCAGCCAGCCCTGTCCCCCTCAGTCCCCGCTTCCCCCTCCCGCAGCCATCCTCGTCCCCATCTCCATTTTCTGCCCCCCTCCCGCAGCCATCTCCAATTTCTGTCCCCCTCCCCTCAATCCCCATCTTCTGCCCCCCCGCCCCGCAGCCACCCTGTCTCCAGCTTTCGCTTCCCCAACCCGTCCTCAACTCCAGCGTCTGTTTCACTCATCCCGTCTGAAGCTCCGTCTCCCCCAGATCCCACCCCTCCAACGTCCCTAGTTCCCGATCCCACCACCCTCGTCCCCAGCTCCCGCTCCACTCCCCAGCCTCCCAACACTCACACACCCGACTGAATGAGAATCAGATTTAATATCACCGGCATTTATCGACTTAGCGGCAGCAATACATAATAATAGAGGGTAAAAAGTGAAATACAGTAAATATATATTAAATAATTAAATTAAATAAGTAGTGCAGAAATAGAAAATAAAAAAAATAGTGAGGTAGTGTTCATGGGTTCAAGTCCTTTCAGAAACCGGATGGCAGAGGGGATGAAGCTGCTCCTGAATCACTGACTGTGCCTTCAGGGTTCTGTACCTCCCTGCTGACGAGAACGGGGCATGTCCTGCCGGTGTCACGGGGTCCTCAATGACGGCGCCGCCTTTTTGACTGTTTATTCGGTAAATCCCGCGCACAATCCGTTCAGCGATAAATAAACAATAAATAATAGAACTCAAACAACAGGAATTCTGCAGATGCTGGAAATTCAAGCAACACACATCAAAGTTGCTGGTGAACGCAGCAGGCCAAGCAGCATCTATAGGAAGAGGCGAATTCGACGTTTCAGGCCGAGACCCTTCGTCAGGACTAACTGAAGGAAGAGTGAGTAAGGGATTTGAAAGCTGGAGGGGGAGGGGGAGATGCAAAATGATAGGAGAAGACAGGAGCGGGAGGGATAGAGCCAAGAGCTGGACAGGTGATAGGCAAAAGGGGATACGAGAGGATCATGGGACAGGAGGTCCGGGAAGAAAGACGGGGGGGGGGGGACCCAGAGGATGGGCAAGAGGTATATTCAGAGGGACAGAGGGAGAAAAAGGAGAGTGAGAGAAAGAATGTGTGCATAAAAATGAGTAACAGATGGGGTACGAGGGGGAGGTGGGGCCTAGCGGAAGTTAGAGAAGTCAATGTTCATGCCATCAGGTTGGAGGCTACCCAGACGGAATATAAGGTGTTGTTCCTCCAACCTGAGTGTGGCTTCATCTTTACAGTAGAGGAGGCCGTGGATAGACATGTCAGAATGGGAATGGGATGTGGAATTAAAATGTGTGGCCACTGGGAGATCCTGCTTTCTCTGGCGGACAGAGCGTAGATGTTCAGCAAAGCGGTCTTCCAGTCTGCGTCGGGTCTCACCAATATATAAAAGGCCACATCGGGAGCACCGGACGCAGTATATCACCCCAGTCGACTCAGAGGTGAAGTGATGAACTGACAGTTCACAGGGTCCGTCTCCCTCCTTCAGCTGCTGCTCGACATACTGCTCCTTTCTTCCGTCGGTGGCCAGCACCGTGGCAACGCCCCCGCAGCGCATGGAGTCTCGGGCCCCTGTGTAGCGTGTGTCCCCGGGGCTGCGAGACGATGCGGCCCCTGTTCCGCCGGGGCCCCGGTCACAAGGAAGCCGCCTCTTGGTGAAACTTCGGCCGGGCACGGTCCTGGGCTCGGGAACCGCTCCCACGCTCCGGGCGCCCCGCAGCTACAGTTGTCGTCTGGCCCTGGCTCCAGTGGGCCCCGCGGGAGATCCGCACCCGACCCCTCGCCGCCGTCATCCGGCCGCTCGGCGCAGACTTGCAGCGCGACCACCACGCAGAGTGCGAAGAATCAGAGCGTGGGCAGTCCCGTTCCGGCGGGGGCAGATACCGCCTGGACGTGGCCGGGTAGAGCACCCGGCGCGGCCGCCGGCTCCTGCCCGGCTGGTAGCGGGGCTTCGGCTTCAGCTGCACCCGCTTCCTGCCGCAGATCTCGCTCTGGGGCAGCGGCTCAGAGAGGCTCTCCGAATAGCGGCACATGTGCGGCACCGACCGGCGCGTGGGCCCCGGGCTCTGCGTGCCTGTGTCCCCGGGTCGCTCTACTCCCGGTCCCTCGGTCGGCTCCTGGGCTCTACCTCCGTCGCACTGCGATTTGGTCCCAGTCCCCAGTCTCACTGTCCCCGTTTCCCCTAATCGGCCTCGGTCTCTCCTTCCCTTGGCACCCGGCTGGACTTTGGGTCGCTCCGTCCCCGATTCGCCTCGATCTTTGCTCACCCCTGGCTGGGTCCACGGCTCGGTATCTTTGTGCGCCCGGCGTTCCTTCTGAACTTTCCAGCCCGGGTTCCCGATCTTCTGATTATATCCCTGCCAGGGCTGGCACTTTTAATTTTCCCTCCCTCGTTGTCAGTGACAGGCAGACCGCCCTTTAACGTCGACAAGAGAGTGTGTAGGCGAGGAGTGAATGTAAACCTGACAACAAAGTTTAAAGTTATTTTAAGTTCATTTTTCAGACCTGGGTACTGTTGACGAAGACAGCAAAGGACAAGAGCAGCAGGCCGTTCAATAAGATCAAGGCTGATTCTGTAGAATCAGCTCCACATATCTGCCTTTTCCCCATAACTTTAATTCTCCACCCATGCAAAAATTATTTACTGTGTCTTAAATATATTTATTGAAGTAACCCACTGGGCAGAGAATTCCACAGATTCACTACTCCCTGGGAAAAGCAGTGTTACCTCATCTCCACCCTAAATCTATTCACTGGAATCGTAAGGTAATGCTCCCAAGTTTTAGTTTCACTTACCTGTGAACCTGCCTCTATCTTATCCATTCCTTTCAGAATTTTATGTTTCTATAAGATCAACTTCAACCGCTGCAGCCTTATGGTGAAGGTGCTCCATTGTGCTGTCGGACAGGACTTTCAGGATTGTCCGAGAATGGTGTTCAGCTTCTTGAGAGAGGTTGGAACTGCATGCATCCAGGCAGCGTTGAGTATTAGAGTCATGGCCATAGAATAATATAGCGTGAAATTAGGCCATTCAGTCTATCACATCCATGTTGACCAACCTTAGTTAGTCTCAACGCCCATGTCCCTCTAAACCAGAAGTTCCTAACTTAGTATCTACAGACCCCTCAGTTAATGGTAGGGGTCCATGGCATAAACATGGTTGGGAGCCCCTGTTCTAAACCTTTGCTTCATCCCTGTACTTTGTATTACATATATTTTTCGAATGCACTTCTGAATTGTGCTTTGTAGAAAGGTATTGGGGAAGTGGGGTGTGGGTGTGGTTCAGCAGTTATTTCGCTCTATGCAGCTTCCAACTTTAAACCCTGTTCACCAAGTTTTTGCCCACTCACCAAGTATCTATGCAATGTTGCAGAATCCACGTATTCTCCTTTCATGTGCCCTCCCACCTGTCATCGGGAAATTATAAAGTACACTCTGTCAAGTGTTGCGTATAAATCGTAAATAACCATATAACAATTACAGCACGGAAACAGGCCATCTCGGCCGTTCTAGTCCGTGCCGAAAGCTTACTCTCACTTAGTCCCACCGACCTGCACTCAGCCCATAACCCTCCATTCCTTTCCTGATTATATAGCTATCCAATTTTACTTTAAATGACAATATCAAGCCTGCCTCTACCGCTTCTACCGGAAGCTTGTTCCACACAGCTACCACTTTCTGAGTAAAGAAGTTCCCGCTCGTGTTACCCCTAAACTTTTGCCCCTAACTCTCAACTGATGTCCTCTTGTTTGAATCTCCCCTTCTCTCAATGGAAAAAGCCTATCCACGTCAACTCTGTCTATCCCCCTCATAATTTTAAATACTTCTATCAAGTCCCCCCTCAACCTTCTACGCTCCAAAGAATAAAGACCCAACTTGTTCAACCTTTCTCTGTAACTTAGGTGCAAATAATTGAGGGCCATGAAAGAGTCCTTCAAAGTTCAATATAAATTTTTTCAAAGTGCGTATATGTCTCCATTTACAATCTTGGGATTCATTTTCTTGTGGGCATATTCAACAAATCTACGGAGCAGCGACTCTAACAGGATGAATGAAAGCTGCCCGACTAGGTATTCAACCAGAATGGAGGAGACAATAAGCTGTGCAAATGCAAATATACTTGTAAATAAATTGCAATAAGCGGTGAGAACATCAGATGAAGAGTCCTTGAAACTGAGCCCACTGGCTGTGGGAATGATGGGGCAAGTGAAGTTATCCCCTTTTGTTCAAGAGACTAATGTTTGAGGGGTGGTACCTGTTCTTGAACCTGCTGATGCAAGTCCTGAGGCGCCTGTACCTTCTGCCTGATGGTAGCAGCGAGAAGAGAGCATGTCCTGGGTGGTGGAGATCTCTGGTGATGGATGCTGCTTTCCTGCGACAGTGTTTCGCATAAATGTGCTCAGTGGTGTGGAGGGCTTTACCAGTGATGTACTGGGCCAAATACACTACTTTTCATAGGATTTTCCATTCAATGGCATTGGTGTTCCCATACCAGGCCATGGTAGCCAGTCAATATACTCTCCACCCCACATTTATGTAATTATTTATTGAGATACAGAGTGGAATCTCTGCCAACTCCTAAAGAAGTAGAGGCACTGGCATGCTTTTTTCGTAATTGCACTTATGTGTTGGGCCGAGGAGAGGTCCTCTGAAATAGTAACACCTAGGAATTTAAAGTTTCAAACCCTTTCCACCTCTGATCCTCCGGTGAGGACTGGCTCGTGGGCCTCTGGAAGTCTACATTCGGTTATTTGATCTTGCTGACATTATGTAAGAGGCTGTTGTTATGACACCACTCAGCCAAATTTTCAATCTCCCTCCTATATGCTGATTCATCGGCACCTTTGATTCGGCGAATGACAGCGGTGTCATCAGCAAACTTGAATATGGTGTTGGGAAATCCTTGGAGAACTCTTCCTGTTATAGCTTTCCAGCCTGAAAAAGATCTATTAGTTTTGAATCTATGAAAACCAGTCTTCAATCCACATGAACACTCTGCCAAGAATACTGTGAGCTCTTCCCTGTCCACCAGCATTTAATGTGTCTCTTTAGCAAACACCACCTAGAAATCTAAAATTTATCACAAATTCCCCTCAAATTACTTTTTGTTACACCCTCAAAAGAACTCTGACCTATTTGTAACACCTAATTGCTAAACGTGACAAAGGTCCTTCGACTGGGGTTCCCAGGTTGCTCAGATCCCATACAGATGAACCATGCCAGGTTGATTTCTTATCCCTGCTTCCAATTTAAACCTGTCTCGGAGGCATCAGCAGCCACCAGCGGTGAAGAGTTGAAAAGCGGCAGTGGGAAATTCATTTGCACAATGAAAACATCTTAGGCTGGCAGTGAGAGCCCTTCTTGCATCTCCCTGCCATCCCCCGAGAAGATCTGAGAAATAACGGAGTGCTGGGACTGTGTACTGAAATGTTATTCACAGTCTAAGCTCTGCTGCACTACTGTCCAGTTACGCAATGCGTTACAACGGGAGAATTTCCAAGCTGTGTCTGCCTTACAAGTCTTTAATTGATTAGTGTTGATAGAAATTTACAATAGATGTAACTCACTTGAGGTAGCTTTGTTTTGTCGTTGACTTCTGTATCTGCCTCGGGAATGTTGGATGGAGATAGAGCTAAGGAAAATTTTAGGTTGTATCTAGATTACATGCAGCCCACTGGGCAGTGCAGATTTAACCCATACTGCACCTTTGTGTGTATTTGATTGGATAGAATTAACGGAACTTATTATTCTGTACCTAATTGTGTTGTTACTCCTTGAGAATTTGGAGTAAGACAGTGCTGAGGGAGCTTTATTCTATATCCAACCCATGCTCCACCTGGTCCAGGGGCATTTAAGGGCTGGGCAGAATAAATCATTAGTGTAAATTTACAGGCTTACAGGTAACACTGGACAACAAAGGTTTAGCTTCCTGAATACTTTTGGCTGTATATTGTGGACTTTGGCCTGCTGATCACGAAAATCACCATGGAAGTTCCCTATCACACACCATTTTATTAAAAATCGCCTATATTTGTTATATCAATTCATAATTCGAGACAGAATAATTGATGCCATGATTAAGGAAGGCAATTTTGTTGTTCCGCTATCAAACAGATTATCAATGACAGGCAATCCAAAGAACTTATAGAAGGACCAAAGAAAATCACATGGAAGACATTCAAGGGTGTTGTTGAAAATTTTCTTGGCAACTACAGTGCACCAAACTACATGCAGCTGGTTGACAACATGCTTCAAGCATACAAAACCATGAAGTCCAACATGTTACTAAAGATTAATTTTCTGCATTCCCATTTACATTTTTTCCCTGCAAATCTTGGCACTGTCAGTGCCGAGCATGGTGAAAGGTTTCACCAGGACGTTGCGGTCATGAAGAAATGGTATCAGGGCAACTGGAATCCATCAATGCTGCCTGATTGTTGTTGGATGCTTAAGTGAGAAGCCTCAGACACTGAGTACTAATGAAGATCATCAACAAAACAATTTTAGCTTAGTTGAACTATTGCAAAGCATCAGCACTGTTACACAATTAAACACATGATATTCTATAAAAGTTAATTTCTTGTTTCTCCAAATTCCTATGTAATACAAGTAGTGTGAATTTAGATTGTGTTCAGCTTCAAGTGGTCTATCATAAGCAAAAAATAATTCTGAGGAAGCAACACTTTTGAACAAATTTGCTGTCCAGTGTAATTGAGAGTGCAGAGTCGAAATAGTTTCACTCTGAATCCAGCACGTACAGTCTTTGCCCTGGGAGTGACTAATGGGAAAACACAGACAGCGTTGATTTCTGTATCTAGGCTGTACTCTATCTGTTTGGAATTGTTTATGGGAGCGACAAAGAGGGAGGTTGTTCCACTTTCAGACTGGGTGTACCTACCTTTGCTGTTCATTTCTCAGGTGTAGTAAAAGTGATCTGCAATTATTTGAATGGGATGTTTTTTAGGGATTGTAGAGGGATCAAATTTATTCTGTAAATGAGTTGGAAAAATCAACAGGAAAATTACAGATGCTGAAGTCTAAACGAAAAGCAGAAAATGCTGCAAGCACTCAGCAGGTCAGATCCATGGGAAGAAGAACAGTCTTAACTTCCCATTTCTGATCTGAAACACTAACTCTGTTTTTTTTTAACCTGTTGATGTGGACTGACCAGCATTTTCTATTTTTAACATAAATGACTTGCAAATGTTTGATGGAAACAAGTAGAGGATGCATCCTAAGTTCTGTAGCTACTCTCAATGATGGGCTGATACGGAGGGAACTTTGCTTTGTTCATAATCCTACCCTTATGGGATAGGGAAGTGCAAGTTTAGTTCTGCATTTGACTAATGCTATTCTTGCACCAGGATTCTTGATGGGGCAACACAGTTGGGTGGGACTACAACCAGAGGTCATGGGTTAAAGGTGAAAGGTTTAAGGGGAACATGAAGGGGAAACTTCTTTACTCAGAGAGTTGTGAGAGTGTGGAATGAGCTGCCAGCACAACGTTTGACAACTTTGGATAGGTACGTGGAATATAGGGATATGGAGGGCTATGGTCCAAGTGCAGGACTTTGAGAGTAAGTAGCTTAAATGTTTTCAGCATGGAACAGGTGGTCTGTTTCTGTGCTGTACTTCTCTATGAGTCTAAGATGGATATTTTGCTCTGTATTTAATATGTGCTGCATCTGCCAATTGCAGACTTGATGTACAGGCTTATTTTTAATGGGGAGGGGAGAGACAGAAGAAAGAGGGAAGAGAGAAAAAAAGAAAGTGAGAAAAGAGAATGAGGAGAGAGAGAGGAATGATTGAGAGAAGAGAGCAGGGAAAAGATTAAGGAGGAGGAAGAAAGAAAGAACAGTAAAGGTAAATGTTGCTTGCTGAGAAATGAGATTGGTAATTGAATATCGAGAGATAGAGAAGTAGAAGTCATCCTAAATAATATTTTGGGACAACTTTTTGAATGGAAAATGCTACAAGCATCCCAGTGATAATAGATAATGGCCTATACACTCAGGAAACTACTGTGTGGGTGTTGGTGTGAATGTGTGTGTGTGAGTATATGTATAGGAAACTAAAACCATCTCTTTATTGTGAGATCAAAGCTACTGAACAAGATAATGGGCCAAGGTCAATAATTGCTGTGGATCCAATGGCCTATCTCTTAGGGTATTGAAAGAAGTACTGTAGCAGTCAGTATATAGGTTGTAATGTGCCAAAACTCTCTGGTTTGTGGAGCGCTTAAGGTGTCATTGAGGAATACAATGTAGAAACAGCTCATCCATGGTTACCAAGGGCCCACCTAAGTTAGTCCCATATGGGTGTTTTATGCCCATCTCCCTCTCAATCATTGCTATCCATGTCTTTGAAATGGCGTCATTGTACCTGCCTCGTCATCTTTCTCTGGCAGCTTGTTCCATACCTGCACCACACCCTCTGCATGAAGAAGTCATCCTTCTAGTCCCTTTTAAATCTTTCTCCTCTCTCTTTGAACTTATGCCCTCTAGTTTCCCTGGGAAAAATACTGTATACATTCACTCTATGCCCCTCATTGTTTTATATTTCTCCATAAAGTCACCCTTCAGCCTTCTATGTTCCAAGGAATAAAGTTCCAACCTGCCCAATCTCTCTCTATAACTCAGCCCTCGAGTCCTCGCAAGGTTGTCATAAATCTTCTTTGCACTCTTTCTAGTTCAATAATGTTCTTTCCTATAGCAGGGTGACCAAAACTGTATATAATACTCCAAGTGTGGCATCACTGATTAGTAGTTGCACTAATGTTATGTTTATTTTGTGTAATTTTGCATAATCTGTGTTAATTTAAGTTTATGTTTCTCCTCTTTGCAAAGTACTCTGCTACTGTTGGTGCTGCATGAAGTCAATTTTCACGTTATTTATACCCTGTGTATACATGCTAATGACAATCAGATTGAAATTGAACTTGAACACGAGGAAATCTGCAGATGCTGGAATTTCAAGCAACACACATAAAAGTTGCTGGTGAACGCAGCAGGCCAGGCAGTATCTCTAGGAAGAGGTACAGTCGACGTTTCGGGCCGAGACCCTAATTCAGGACTAACTTAAAGAAGAGCTAGTAAGAGATTAGAAAGTGGGAGGGGGAGCAGGAGGGGGAGGGGAGATCCAAAATGATAGGAGAAGACAGGAGGGGGAGGGAAGGAGCCAAGAGCTGGACAGTTGATTGGCAAAAGGGATATGAGAGGATCATGGGACAGGAGGCCTAGGGAGAAAGATAAGGGGGAAGGGGGGAAAAGCCCAGAAGATGGGCAAGGGGTATAGTGAAGGGGACAGAGGGAGAAAAAGGAGAGAGAGAAAAATAATGTGTGTATATAAATAAGTAACGGATGGGATACGAGGGGGAGGTGGGGAATTAGCAGTAGTTTGAGAAGTCAATGTTCATGCCATTAGGTTGGAAGCTACCCAGACAGAATATAAGGTGTTGTTCCTCCAACCTGAGTGTGGCTTCATCTTTACAGTAGAGGAGGCTGTGGATTGACATATCAGAATGGGAATGGGACATGGAATTAAAATGTGTGGCCACTGGGAGATCCTGCTTTTCTCTGGCGGACAGAGCATAGGTGTTCAGCGAAATGACCTCCCAGTCTTGGCCTCACCAACTTGACTTGGCCTCAGCAGTGACTTGAACAACTGCAATATAACATATCAGTTGCTGTACTCTGTGCCCTGACTGATGAAGGTCAGCATGCCAAGTGCCTTCTCCACTATCTTGTCTGCCTATGATGCCACCTTCAGTGAACTATGTACTTGTACTCCTTGATCCCTCTGTTCCTCAATGTTCTCCAGAGCCCTACCATTCATTGTGTAAGTTCTACTCGGGTTTTACTTGCCAAAATAGAACATCTTGCACTTATCTAAATTGAAATCCATTTGCCAATCCTCCTCCCACAGATCTATCTCATTGAGATCCACCTGTAATTTTCAATAACATTCCCTGGCTATGTTACGACCAACGTCTAACCATCGAATCTCATCCAAATGAGTAACAAAGAGCAAAGGCCCCAGCACTGATCTCTGCGACATACCACTAGTCTCAGCCTTTCCCCATCTCTTCCGCCTCCTACCATTGAGTCCATTATGAATCCAGTTAGGAGCTCTTCCCAGATCCCACACAATCTGACACTCCAGATCAGTTTCAGGTGGGCCTGGTGAAGCTGAGTGATTACTTATCGATGGGAAACAAAACAAAGAGAAATACTAACTACTTCATTAATCACACTTTTCTGGAAAATTATGACTGCAATCAATAACCCGTAACTTCCCTTCTGGAGTTGAGCTTTTGAATCACCTGTATTACCTGGCATTTTTGTACTGTGAACTGGAGTCCTGAAAGTTGCCGTGAAGTGTGAGCAGACCGAATCAAGGCAGGAAATCACCCAAAGTTTGGCCATTGCTGGAGCGGATGTGGAGGCGATTCGATGCGGCAGAACTGAGGCGAGGCAGGGCAGAGTCAAGGCAACGGGGTCCGAGTGTGCGAGAAGACCCGGGGTTTGATCGGTTTAATCGCTGTGACAAGTTAGGAAAGCCCATGCCCAAGACTGTAATGGAGCAGCAGGGCCTGGGTCTGAGAGCGAGGTCTGGATAGTTTATGTGCTGGACCAGACTGAAAGTGTCAGGGTGTCGTGGCTGGAGGTGAGTGATGGGCTAGTTCAGCTCACTGCTCTGAGAGGTTTATAGTACATAGGGAAAGATATATGCAAGGTGCAGGACACAGGAAACTGTGTGACATTCAGGAAGGGGAAAGGGTTTAAGGAGCCAGCACAGAGTACTACTGTAGCCAACCCCCTCAACAACAGGTATATAACTTAAGATACTTTTGGCAGTGGGGGGATGACTTAACAGAGGAAAGCCACAGTGGTTGAGTATCTGGCACTGTACCTGCTGTTGTGACTCAGAAGGGAAGTGGGGGAGAAGAGGCACATTATGGTGATAAGGGATTCGTTAGTTAGGAGAATGGACAGAGGGTTCTGTGGGTGAGAACAAGATTCCGGGATGGAATGTTGCCTCCCGGGTTCCAGGGTCCTGGATATCTTGGACTGAGTTCTCAGCATTCTTAAGTGGGAGAGTGAACAGCCAGAAGTTATGGTCCATGTACGTACCAATGACATGGGTAGAACAAGTGATGAGGTTCTGCAAAGGGAGTTCAAGGAGTTAAGTTTTAAGTTAAAGGACATGACCTCCAGGGTTGTGATCTCAGGATTGCTACCCATGCCACGTCCTAGTGAGGCCAGAAATAGGAAGATTTTGGTTCCTGTTCATGGGGTCCGGTCCGTGGACTCCTGACTCTGGGTCTTCTGGCTGTCCCTTGTTTCATTTGGGCTTAATCATAGGCACCTGATGCTCATCTTGGGGCTGGGAATATAAGTGGCCCTGGGTTCGAATATGAGTGCTGGTTTGTCTTGTCAGTATCCTGTCCTTGCTTGTGTGGGGTAAGTCAGGATATCTTTGCTATTACCCTGCAGTTGGATCTGTCCCTTCCTGTCCTTGCCTCTGTTGGGTAAGCCAGGCTGTCTTTGCTGTTACCCTGATGCTGGACTGTTCCCTTCCCTTCCCATTCCTTCTGAAGCCTTTCCTGAAGCCTTGCTTACAACCTTTGCCTGAAGCCTTGCCTGCAACTTTGCCTGTATCGCTAGGAATAGGGTTCCCCTGGTCCTCACCTACCACCCCACCAGCCTCCGGGTCCATCATATTATTCTCTGTAACTTCCGCCACCTCCAACGGGATCCCACCACTAAGCACATCTTTCCCTCCCCCTCTCTCTCTGCATTCCACAGGGATTGCTCCCTACACAACTCCCTTGTCCATTCGTCCCCCCCATCCCTCCCCACTGATCTCCCTCCTGGCACTTATCCGTGTAAGCGGAACAAGTGCTACACATGCCCTTACACTTCCTCCCTTACCACCATTCAGGGCCCCAAACAGTCCTTCCAGGTGAGGCATCACTTCACCTGTGAGTCGACTGGGGTGATATACTGCGTCCGGTGCTCCCGATGTGGCCTTTTATATATTGGTGAGACCCGACGCAGACTGGGAGACCGCTTTGCTGAACATCTACGCTCTGTCCGCCAGAGAAAGCAGGATCTCCCAGTGGCCACACATTTTAATTCCACATCCCATTCCCATTCTGACATGTCTATCCACGGCCTCCTCTACTGTAAAGATGAAACCACACTCAGGTTGGAGGAACAACACCTTATATTCCATCTGGGTAGCCTCCAACCTGATGGCATGAACATCGACTTCTCTAACTTCCGCTAAGGCCCCACCTCCCCCTCGTACCCCATCTGCTACTCAGTTTTATGCACACATTCTTTCTCTCACTCTCCTTTTTCTCCCTCTGTCCCTCTGAATATACCTCTTGCCCATCCTCTGGGTCACCCCCCGCCCCCCTATCTTTCTTCCCGGACCTCCTCTCCCATTATCCTCTCGTATCCCCTTTTGCCTATCACCTGTCCAGCTCTCTGCTCTATCCCTCCCGCTCCTGTCTTCTCCTATCATTTTGCATCTCCCCCTCCCCCTCCAGCATTCAAATCCCTTACTCACTCTTCCTTCAGTTAGTCCTGACGAAGGGTCTCGGCCTGAAAAGTCGACTGCGCCTCTTCCTATAGATGCTGCTTGGCCTGCTGCGTTCACCAGCAACTTTGATGTATGTTGCTTGAATTTCCAGCATCTGCAGAATTCCTGTTGTTTGCCTGTATCGCTGTCAGGTTCCACTGCCGGATCAAGACCAGAGCCTTGCTGTGTCTAGATAAGGAACTGTCTTTCTTTGTTTGGAAATGTCTCTGTGTCCACACCTTTGCTAGGTAGGTTCGGCCATTTGCCGCTACCTTGAGTTGGGAACTGTCTCTATGTCCACGCCTTCACTGGATAGGTCTGGCCGTTTGCCACTACCTAGTGTTGGGAACCGTCTCTGTGTCCACGCCTTCGCTAGGTAGGACCGGCCATTTTCCGCTACCTAGTGTTGGGAACCATCTCATCATGTTCAGCATTCTGTGTAGAGCCCCGGCCCCAAATCCTGTTCGCAAGGAGGGGACCTGGCTCTGTGTTCCATGTCCCTGTGTTCCTGTCTCTCAAGTCCAAGGCTCTATATTCCTGTGCTCTAGGCCAAGGCTCTGTGTTCCTGTCAGCAGGCCAGGCAGCATCTATGGAAAAGAGTAGTCAATGTTTCACACCGAAATTCTACGGCAGGACTCTACAGTCGACGCTTCGGGCCGAAACTCTTCGGCAGGTTTTCTCTTGTTTGTGATTCAAGTGAGAAGGTTTTACTAAATGCTGCACGGTGGAGTTTAAACTAGAGTTGCAGGGGAATGGGAACCAGAACAGTTAGTGGAGAGGTTGTGGAGGCAGATGTTGGTAAGACCTCAGAGAAAGTTAGGAATCAAAAGGTTGAGCATAGTGCGACTAGTGTCCTGAGCTGCATATATTTCAATGCAAGAAGTATCAGAGGAAAGGCGGATAATAGTGTTGAAGATGAGGTAGCTGGTTTACAAACAGGGGCAATGTGTAGTGAGGAGAGGCTGTTGATAGGGCAAATTTACAAAATTGCGGTCAACAGGATGAGCTGCAAGGTAATAGGTGGACAAAATTGAAAAGGGTGAATATAGTACTGAAGGTGTTATATTTGAATATGGAATAACGTCTCATTGCTTCTTATAACATTTCCAAAATGATAGAAAAATATGGAAAATCTCATACAATTAGTCATAGATTGATAATGCCTGCTGTATCAGAAGTGCTCACCACTGTTCTCAAAATCAATAACAGTATTTTAAAATCAGTTTCTCTGAGTATTAACTCTGCAGCTCGTCAAAATGACAAAATGAATGAAGACTTTGAGTATCAACTATGCATAGCACTACAAAAAACAGAATTTGTGATACAATTGGATGAGTCAACTGTGTGAGACAATGAGGCATCGCTAATGGCGTATGCACTGTTTATCAAAAATGGAAATGTTTACGAAGTTAATTTAACTACTGCGAAGCCTCTTCCGGTGATGCCTACACCGAAGAAGTTTAGATCCTCTCTTCGACGGGAGTTCAGTGAAACTATCTCTCACTGCTCCCCATCTGTAATTTCTTCGGCTCTTCAACTTTTCGACCACACTTTGACTCAGACTCGGATCACAGCCATATATCCTTTCTTGGAACGTGCCTCCGTCGCCAACTTACTCCAGTTGGCTTTAGGATTCGTTTCCAAGCCTCTCAATTTGGACCTTCTGAGGATCCCAGGTACTCACATTTTATTGACTCTGCTTCTTGACGCTTCTCCCGCCAAGCTCTGAAGGGCGACTCTCTCCGCCATGAGGAGGTACTTGGTGTCTCTATCCCAGACCCCTCCACACCTTCGGGACACTTTCTTCGCCGTCTGTAATGGTCCTACCCGTTATTTCATCCTCCGTCGGATTCACGCCTGCAATCGCCGTTTTTTTGACTTTGTCATGTTAGGCAAAGATCGCAAGATCCTACATCTACGGACCCCAGAACCTGCTGGCACTGAAACTGGCAGGCATGAACTTCTGATTGCGGCCCTGCCATTGATCTCGCCGGCACCAACACCTCAGGGCATATTCAAAACCCGGTCTCCAGCAACGACCATGGACACCTTCACAGCGATTGCGCAACCACCAACTGCGACTCCAGCCTTGAATTCCACGCCGGGTCTTTATGTGCTGCTATTGTGACTCCCGTCTCCCCATCCCCCATCAATACTCTGCAATCCCGTCTCCCTCAGATCCCACCGTCAGCTCCTGGGCCCTCAGAGGCTCCATTTTCCTCTCACCCCAACCCTCCCCTCTCCACTGACACCCCCAGCCTCCCCCTCCCCCCTCTGATCCCAGCTCTCAAGATTCCAGCCTTGAGCTCCAGGCCGGGTCGTTATGTGCTGCTGTTGTGACTCCCGTCTCCCCTTCCCCCACCACCACTCCGCAGCGCCGTCTTCCTCAGATCCCACCGTTAGCTCCTGGGTCCTCAGAGGCTCCATCTTCCTCTCACCCCAACCCTCCCCTCTCCACTGACACCCCCAGCCTCCCCGCTCACCCCTCTGATCCCAGCTCTCATCCGTGCCGGGTCTTTACCATCCCCTCCGACCTTCAACTGTCGGAGGCAGAACGCTCTGTTCTCAGTAAGGGCCTCACGTTTGACCTCTTCGCCCACACCTCAGCGAGTTCCGTGTTCGCCATGATGCGGAACTTTTCTTCCGCCGTCTCCGTCTCCGAACCTACTTCTTCGGCAAGGACTCTTCCACCCCCACCGATGACCCCTTCTCCCGTCTTCAACCCTCCTCTTCTTCATGGACACCCCGCTCTGGTCTTCTGCCTGCTCTGGATCTCTTTATCGCTAATTGCCGACGGGACATCAACCGTCTCGACTTCACCGCACCTTGTCCCCATTCCAACCTCACTCCTTCGGAACGCTCTGCTCTCCACTCCCTCCGCACTAATCCTAACCTTATTATTAAACCCGCCGATAAGGGGGGTGCTGTTGTAGTCTGGTGTACTGACCTCTACCTTGCCAAGGCACAGTGACAACTCGCGGATACCTCCTCTTACTTACCCCTCGATCGTGACCCCACTAAGGAGCACCAGGCCATTGTCTCCCACACCATCACCGACTTTATCCGCTCAGGGGATCTCCCATCCACTGCTACCAACCTTATAGTTCCCACACCCCGCACTTCCCGTTTCTTCCTCCTACCCAAGATCCACAAACCTGCCTGTCCTGGCCGACCTATTGTCTCAGCTTGCTCCTGCCCCACCGAACTCGTTTCTGCATACTTCGACACGGTTTTATCACCCCTTGTTCAATCCCTTCCGACCTATGTTCGTGACAATTCTCTCGCTCTTAAACTTTTCGATGATTTTAAGTTCCCTGGCCCCCACCGCTTTATTTTCACCATGGATGTCCAGTCCCTATATACTTCCATCCCCCATCAGGAAGGTCTCAAAGCTCTACGCTTCTTTTTGGATTCCAGACCTAATCAGTTCCCCTCTACCACCACTCTGCTCCGTCTAGCGGAATTAGTCCTTACTCTTAATAATTTCTCCTTTGGCTCCTCCCACTTCCTCCAAACTAAAGGTGTAGCTATGGGCACCAGTATGGGTCCTAGCTATGCCTGCCTTTTTGTTGGGTTTGTGGAACAATCTATGTTCCGTGCCTATTCTGGTATCTGTCCCCCACTTTTCCTTCGCTACATCGACGACTGCATTGGCGCTGCTTCCTGCACGCATGCAGAACTCGTTGACTTTATTAACTTTGCCTCCAACTTTCACCCTGCCCTCAAGTTTACCTGGTCCATTTCCGACACCTCCCTCCCCTTTCTTGATCCTTCTGTCTCTGTCTCTGGAGACATCTTATCCACTGATGTCTACTATAAGCCTACTGACTCTCACAGCTATCTGGACTATTCCACTTCTCACCTTGTCTCTTGCAAAAACGCCATCCCCTTCTCGCAATTCCTCCGTCTCCACCGCATCTGCTCTCAGGATGAGGCTTTTCATTCTAGGACGAGGGAGATGTCTTCCTTTTTTAAAGAAAGGGGCTTCCCTTCCTCCACTATCAACTCTGCTCTTAAACGCATCTCCCCCATTTCACGTACATCTGCTCTCACTCCATCCTCCCACCACCCCACTAGGAATAGGGTTCCCCTGGTCCTCACCTACCACTCCACCAGCCTCCGGGACCAACATATTATTCTCCGTAACTTCCGCCACCTCCAACGGGATCCCACCACTAGCACATCTTTCCCTCCCCCCCTCTGCATTCCGCAGGGATCGCTCCCTACGCAACTCCCTTGTCCATTCGTCCCCCCCATCCCTCCCCACTGATCTCCCTCCTAGCACTTATCCGTGTAAGCGGAATAAGTGCTACACATGCCCTTACACTTCCTCCCTTACCACCATTCAGGGCCCCAAACAGTCCTTCCAGGTGAGGCAACACTTCACCTGTGAGTCAACTGGGGTGATATACTGCGTCCGGTGCTCCCGATGTGGCCTTTTATATATATATATATTGGCGAGACCCGACGCAGACTGGGAGACCGCTTTGCTGAACATCTACGCTCTGTCCACCAGAGAAAGCAGGATCTCCCAGTGGCCACACATTTTAATTCCACATCCCATTCCCATTCTGACATGTCTATCCACGACCTCCTCTACTGTAAAGATGAAGCCACACTCAGGTTGGAGGAACAACACCTTATATTCTGTCTGGGTAGCCTTCAACCTGATGGCATGAACATCGACTTCTCTAACTTCCGCTAAGGCCCCACCTCCCCCTCGTACCCCATCTGTTACTTATTTTTATGCACACATTCTTTCTCTCACTCTCCTTTTTCTCCCTCTGTCCCTCTGAATATACCTCTTGCCCATCCTCTGGGTCCCCCCGCCCCCCTGTCTGTCTTCCCGGACCTCCTGTCCCATGATCCTCTCATATCCCCTTTTGCCTATCACCTGTCCTGCTCTTGGCTCTATCCCTCCCCCTCCTGTCTTCTCCTATCATTTTGGATCTCCCCCTCCCGCTCCAACTTTCAAATCCCTTACTCACTCTTCCTTCAGTTAGTCCTGACGAAGGGTCTCGGCCTGAAACGTCGACTGCACCTCTTCCTACAGATGCTGCCTGGCCTGCTGCGTTTACCAGCAACTTTGATGTGTGATGTTTATGAAGAGATTCTCTCTTGTAAAAAGGTAAAAACAAATATCAATGGAGACTCAATCTATGACAAGCTCAAATGTATATTGAGGATTAGGAACATGATTTCTTGTGCAACAGATGGAGCAGCATATATGACAGGTTGCCATGCTGGTTTAGTGGCATTTATGAAAAACGAAATATGTTTGCAATTTATTGTGTAATTCATCGTCAGCATCTCGCAACCAGAAACCTCAGCCAGCGACTTTTTTCAAGCATGACCCTTGTAATATTTCCTATCAACAAAATTAAATCTCCTCCATTAAATAGCAGAATATTTTACCAGTTATGCCAAGAATGCGGTGAAGAGTTTGAACACTTGCTTCTGCACACTGAAGAACGTTGGCTGTCAAAAGGCTGCTGCTTAAAATTTTTCTTTGATCTTTTTGACACTGTGGATGAATTTTTGCTCAAAGTCAACAAGAGTTTGGGAAAGAACATTGAACTTCTACATGGAGTTATGTTTAAACGAATTTGCAAGGGGGATGGGACCCAGAGCGATAGAGCAGTGAAAGAAATGCATGGAGTAAAGCCAGATCTAACATATAGAGAGGCTTTCAGGAAAGAGAAGCAGAATAAACGGTGTAAAGGTAGTAAGGTGGAAGGGCTGAAGTGTGTGTACCTCAATGCAAGAAGCATCAGGAACAAAGGTGATGAACTGAGAGCTTGGATACATACATGGAATTGTGATGTAGTGGCCATTACAGAGACTTGGCTGGCACCAGGGCAGGAATGAATTCTCAATATTCCTGGATTTCCGTGCTTTAAAAGGGATAGAGGGGGGAAAAGGGGAGGAGGGGTGGCATTACTGGTCAGGGATACTATTACAGCTACAGAAAGGGTGGGTAGTGTAGCAGGATCTTCTTTTGAGTCAGTACGGATGGAAGTCAGGAACAGGAAGGGAGCAGTTACTCTACTGGGGGTATTCTATAGGCCCCCTGGTAGCAGCAGAGATACAGAGGAGCAGGTTGGGAGGCAGATTTTGGAAAGGTGCAAAAATAAGAGTTGTTATCATGGGTGACTTTAACTTCCCTAATATTGATTGGCACCTGATTAGTTCCAAGGGTTTAGATGGGGCAGAGTTTGTTAAATGTGTCTTGGACGGATTCCTGTCACAGTATGTTGACAGGCCGACTAGAGGGAATGCCATACTAGATCTAGTACTAGGTAATGAACCGGATCAGGTCACAGATCTCTCAGTGGGTGAGCATCTGGGGGACAGTGACCACTGCTCCCTGGCCTTTAGCATTATCATGGAAAAGGATAGAATCAGAGGACAGGAAAATTTTTAATTGGGGAAGGGCAAATTGAGGCTATAAGGCTAGAACTTGCGGGTGTGAATTGGGATGATGTTTTTGCAGGAAAATGTACTATGGACATGTGGTCGATGTTTAGAGATCTCTTGCAGGATGTTGGGGATAAATTTGTCCCGGTGAGGAAGATAAAGAATGGTAGGGTGAATGAACCATGGGTGACAAGTGAGGTGGAAAATCATGTCAGGTGGAAGAAGGCAGCATACATGAGGTTTAGGAAGCAAGGATCAGATGGGTCTATTGAGGAATATTGTGAAGCAAGAAGGGAGCTTAAGGGGCTGAGAAGAGCAAGAGGGGGGGCATGAGAAGGCCTTGGTGAGTAGGGTAAAGGAAAACCTCAAGGCATTCTTCAATTATGTGAAGAACAAAAGGATGACAGGAGTGAAGTTAGGACCGATTAGAGATAAAGGCGGGAAAATGTGCCTGGAGGCTGTGGAAGTGAGCGAGGTCCTCATTGAATACTTCTCTTCGGTATTCACCAATGAGAGGGAACTTGATGATGGTGAGGACAACATGAGTGAGGTTGATGTTCTAGAGCATGTTGATATTAAGGGAGAGGAGGTGTTGGAGTTGTTAAAATACATTAGGATGGATAGGTCCCTGGGGTCTGACGGAATATTCCCCAGGCTGCTCCACGAGGCGAGGGAAGAGATTGCTGAGCCTCTGGCTAGAATCTTTATGTCCTCGTTGTCCACGGGAAGGGTACTGTAGGATTGGAGGGAGGCGAATGTTGTCCCCTTGTTCAAAAAAGTTAGTAGGGATAGTCTGGGTAATTATAGACCAGTGAGCCTTGCGTCTGTGGTGGGAAAGCTGATGGAAAAGATTCTTACAGATAGGATCTATGGGCATTTAGAGAATCATGGTCTGAACAGGGAGAGTCAGCATGGCTTTGTGAAGGACAGATCGTGTCTAACAAGCCTGATAGAGTTCTTTAAGGAGGTGACCAGGCATATAGATAAGGGTAGTGCAGTGGATGTGATCTATATGGATTTTGGTAAGGCATTTGACAAGGTGACCAGGCATATAGATAAGGGTAGTAAACACAAAATAATCTGCAGATGCTGTGATCAAAGCAACACTTTCAGTACGCTGGATAAACTCAGCAGGTCGGGCAGCATCAGTTAGAAACGATGAGTCGACGTTTCGGCCCCCACCCCTTTGTCTTTCAAATTACTGGTCTTTCAACTGAAGCTACAAGCATTCTTCAAATCCTTCCCCATCTTTCATTCTTCAGTCCTGACGAAGGGTTCCGGCCTGAAACGTCGACTCATCATTTCTAACTGATGCTGCCCGACCTGCTGAGTTCATCTAGATGAGGGTAGTGCAGTGGATGTGATCTATATGGATTTTAGTAAGGCATTTGACAAGGTTCCACACGGTAGGCTTATTCAGAAAGTCAGAAGGCATGGGATCCAGGGAAGTTTGGCCAGATGGATTCAGAATTGGCTTGCCTGCAGAAGGCAGAGGGTCGTGGTGGAGGGAGTACATTTAGATTGGAGGATTGTGGCTAGTGGTGTCCCACAAGGATCTGTTCTGGGACCTCTACTTTTCGTGATTTTTATTAACGACCTGGATTTGGGGGTAGAAGGGTAGGTTGGCAAGTTTGCAGATGACACAAAGGTTGGTGGTGTTGTAGATAGTGTAGAGGATTGTTGAAGATTGAAGAGAGACATTGATAGGATGCAGAAGTGGGCTGAGAGGGGGCAGATGGAGTTCAACCCAGAGAAGTGTGAGGTGGTACACTTTGGAAGGACAAACTCCAAGGCAGAGTACAAAGTAAGTGGCAAGATACTTGGTACTGTGGAGGAGCAGAGGGATCTGGGGGTACATGTCCACAGATCCCTGAAAGTTGCTTCACATGTAGATAGGGTAGTTAAGAAAGCTTATGGGGTGTTAGCTTTCATAAGTCGAGGGACAGAGTTTAAGAGTCGCAATGTAATGATGCAGCTCTATAAAACTCTGGTTAGGTCGCACGTGGAGTACTGTGTCCAGTTCTAGTCACCTCACTATAGGAAAGATGTGGAAGCATTGGAACGAGTACAGAGGAGATTTACCAGGATGCTGCCTGGTTTAGAGAGTATGCATTATGATCAGAGATTATGGGAGCTAGGGCTTTACTCTTTGGAGAGAAAGAGGATGAGAGGAGACATGATAGAGGTGTACAAGATAATAAGACGAATAGATAGAGTGGATAGCCAGTGCCTCTTCCCCAGGGCACCACTGCTCAATACAAGAGAACTTGGCTTTAAGGGAAGGGGTGGGAAGTTCAAGGGGGATATTAGAGGAAGGTTTTTAACTCAGAGTGGGTGGTGTGTAGAATGCACTGCCTGAGTCAGTGGTGGAGGCAGATACATTCATGAAATTTAAGAGACTACTAGACAGGTATATGGAGAAAATTAAGGTGGGGGGTTATATGGGAGGCAGGGTTTGAGTGTCGGCACAACATTGTGGGCCGAAGGGTCTGTAATGTGCTGTACTATTCTATGTTCTATGTTCTAAGTAGCCAATCTGTATGACAAAATGAATATTCTAAATATGAAGCAGCAGGGTGAGAATTTCAATTTAATCCAGGCAAAAAGTGCGGTGTCCACTTTATCGGTAAATTGGAAATATATAAGCAAAACATTAGGAGAAGAATGTTCACACAATCTCCCTGCATGGAAAGTATTGCACTCTCTTTCACAGACAGCGACTCTTTACACCTGCAGCCACTGAAGAAGGATTTTCTGAATTGATTCAAGTATTTGAACAATCTGGAAATTCCGGATGGGGTAATTAACCCTTTACTTTGCAAGAAAAAATTACCAAAATTCAGAACGATGAAAAAGCAAAAACACTTTTCAAAATTGTTGGCATTTGTGCATGTGGCTACACTGTCATATGCAGTTTCCTGGTCTTTGGAGAAGAGCCGAATTGCATGGAATTGCATTTCCATCCTCCCACCTTGTTGAAAGAGGCTTCAGTGCAGCAAACCACATAGTCACAAAAAACAGAAACTGCTTGGACGTTGTTACGTGTGGGTACTTGAAGCTTTTGATGTCACAACTTGAACCAAATATTTCAATTCCAGCTAAAAACCATCAAGCTCAAGGATCACATTGATATTGAGCTGCTGTACAGCACACGGGTACTGTGAAAACTAGATTTAAAGACAAATGAAAATTTAAAGCAGAATCAGTTTTCTCATGTTAGTATATGGTAGACATGTTTTTACACTATGGGGGTGCCAGAAAGAATATTGTGCTTAAGAGGGGCATTGGCAAGTATGAAGATGCTTTAGTGGGGTTCTGGCAAGTATGAAAGTGCTTTAGGGCAATGTTGAGCTAAAAAGGTTGGGAAACTGAATTAGACAGGTTAGGAGAATGGATAAAGAAATGGCAGATGCAATACAGTGTCAGGAAGTGTATGGTCATGCACTTTGGTAGAAGAAATGAAAGGGATGACTATTTTCTAACTGGAGAGAAAATATCAAAAAAAAACTGAGGTGCAAAGGGGCTTGGAAGCCCTTGTGCAGGATTCCCTAAAAGTTAATTTGCAGGTTGAGTCTGTGGTGAGGAAGGCAAATGCAATGTTAGCATTCATTTCAAGAGGACGAGAATATAAAAGGAAGGATGTAATGTTGAGACTTTTTATAAAACCCTGGTGAGGCGTCACTTAGAGTATTGTGAGCAGTCTTGAGCCCCTTATCTTAGAAAGGATGTGCTGAAACTGGAGAGGGTTCAAAGGAGGTTCACGAAAATGATTCCAGGATTGTCATATGAAGAGTGTTTGATGGTTATGGACCCGTATTCACTAGAATTCAGGATAATGAGGGGTGATCTCTTTGAAGCCTATCAAATGGTGAAATAACTTGATAGTGTGGATGTGGAGAGGATGTTTCCTTTGGTGGGAGAGCCTAAGACCAGAGGACGCAACCTCAGAATAGAGGGGCATCCTTTTAGAACAGAGATGAGGAGGAATTAATTTAGCCAGAGAGTGGTCAGGGCATGAAGGGATATGGGGAGAAGTCAAGAGATTGGGGGTGGGGGATGGAATTGACCAACAATGATGAAATGGTGGAGCCAGTTCAATGGGTCAAATGGCCTTATTCTGCTCCTATATCTTATGGGCTTCTGGTTTACACATCTCTGTGCTGGGCTCGGACTGCAGTGATGTCTGCTTTGTGGCTGGGGATCAATTCACTCACTTTGGTGAGCTTCAGTTGTTGGTTTGCTTCTTTTGCTTGCACAATTTCTTTCTTTTTCTGCACATTGGCTGTTTTGTCTTTTTTTAAATGGGTTCGATTGGGCTCCTTTGTTCTGTGGATGCCTGTAAGCAGAGAAATCTCAAGGTTGTATGTGGTGTGCATACTTTGTTAATAAATGTACTTTGTTTTTGAGTTACCTTGTCAAAGGCTTTGCCAAAGTCTGTCAGACAATAACGACTGCCCTATCCTCATCTGTTTTCTTGGTTACCTCTTCAACAAACCCTTAACAGTTTTCTCTGAAATGATTTACTATGGACTGACTATCCATGTTGACTAGCAGTCTTACCTATCCCTATCCGATTGTTGGTAGAGCCTGTCCCTCAGAGTTCCCTCCATTTACTTGCTCACTCCAATGTCAGGCTCACCGGCCTGTAATTCCATGGCTTGCCCTTGCTCCCCTTCTTAAGTTACAGTACAACATGAGCCACCCTCTGGCCTTCCAGAACTTCACCGTAGCTAAAGATGACACAAAAATCTCTGCAATGGCCTTTATAATTTCTTCACAAGGTCTGAGGATGCACTTTGTCAGAATCTGGCGATTTATCCATCTTACTGTGCTTTAAGGCCACCAATACCTCCTCCTTGGTAATTTGTACAAAGTCCAAGACATCACAGCTCACTTACCTCAATTCCTTAGCATCCATGATATTATCCACAGTAAAGACTGCTGAGCATATTTTTTAGAAATCTCGCTCCACACACAGATAACCTCGCTGATTTTCAAGGGAACCTGTTCCCTCCTACTCTCAACATTCCCGTTGCATCTCTTGGGATTTTCCTTACCCACGGCTGCCAGATTCATCTCACGTCCTCCTGGTTATTGAGAATGCCAGAATGAAAGAGACAGAAAGCAGGAAATGAAAGGCTGAACAGTTACTAATGGGAAAATACTGGAATCTGTCATTAAGGACTTTTGGAAAATGATTAGAATCAGAATCAGGTTTAATATCACTGGCATATGTTGTGACATTTGTTAACTTAGCAGCAGCAGTACAATGCAAAACATAATGATATAGAAAAATAAATAAATAAATGAAGAGCAGTAAGTCTACATATGTATATTAAATAGTTAAATTAAAATAGTGCAAAAACAGAAATAAAAGTGAGTTAACGTTCAAGGGCTCAATATCCATTTAGAAATCGGATGGCGGAGGGGAAAAAGCTGTTCCTTAATCACTAAGTGTGTGCCTTCAGGCTTCTGTACCTCCTTCCTGATGGTAACAGTGAGAGGAGCTGGGTTCTGGATGGTGGGGGTTCTGAGGCACTGCTCCTTGAAGATGTCTTGAATACTATGGAGGCTGTTACGCAAGATGGAGCTTCTTTCGATCCTGTGCAGTAGCAGCCCCACCTCTCCCATACCAGACAGTGATGTAGCCTATCAGAATGCTCTCCAACTTTTGAGTTTTTTAGGTGACAAAGCAAATCTCCTCAACCTCCTAAGGAAATATAGATGCTGTCTTCCCTTCTTTATAACTGCATTGATATGTTGAGACTAGGTTAGATCCTCAGAAATCTTGACACCCAGGAATTTGAAATTGCTCACTGTCTGCAGTTCTGATCCCTCTGAGGATTGGTGCATGTTCCCTCATCCTACCCTTCCTGAAGTCCACAATCAGCTCTTTGGTCTTACTGACACTGAGTGCAAGGTCGTTGCTGCGACACCACTCCACTAGCTGGTATATCTCACTCCTGTATCTCCCCTCATCCCCATCTGAGATTCAACCAACAATGGCTGCATCATCATCAAGTTTACAGATGGTATTTGAGCTATGCCTAGCTGCACAGTCATGGGTATATACAGAGTAGAACAGTGGGCTAAGCACACTCCCCTAAAGTGCACCAGTGTTGATCGTCAGTGAGGAGGAGACATTCTCATCAACGCACACAGACTGTGGTCTTCTGGTTAGGAAGTCAAGGATCAAATTACAGAGGGAGATACAGAGGCCCAGGTTCCGCAACTTCTCAATCAGGTTTGTGGGAATGATTGTATTAAATGCTGAGCTATAGTTGATGAACAGCATCCTGACATAGGTGTTTGTGTTGTCCAGGTGGTCTAAGGCTGTGTGAAGAGCCAATGAGATTGCATCTACTGTAGACCTATTGTGGTGATAGGCAGATTCCAGTGGCTCCAGGTCCTTGCTGAGGCTGGACTTAATTCTGGCCATGACCAACCTCTCAAAGCATTCGATTTGAGTGCTACCGGGCGATAGTTATTTAAGCAGCTCACTCTGCTCTTCTTGGACACTGGTATAATTGTTGCCCTTTTGAAGCAGGTGGGAACTTCCGACGGTAGCAACGAGAGGTCGAAAATGTCCTTGAGTACTCCCGCCAGTTGGTTGGCACAAGTTTTCAGAGCCTTACCAGGTATTCCATTGGGCCCCACCGCCTTGTGAGGGTTCACCCTCCTGAAAGACCTTAACATTGGCCTCCAAGACAGAGATCACAGGGTCACCAGGTGCAGCAGGACCTTCATGGCTGTGGTTATATTCGCCCTTTCAAAGCGGGCATAGAAGGCATTGAGCTCATCTGGTAGTGAAACATCGCTGCCATTCATGCTATTGGGTTTTGTTTTTTAGGAAGTGATGTCCTGCAAACCCTGCCAGAGTTGATGTGCTTCTGATGTCGCCTCCAATCTTGCTCACGATTGTTTCTTCACTCTTGAAATAGTCCTCTGTGCAGTCATACCTAATTTTCTTGCACAGGCCTGGGTCACCAGACTAAAATGCCACAGCTCTAGCCCTCAGTAGATCACGTACCTCCTGGTTCATCCATGGCTTTTGGTTTGGGAATGTACAGCAAGTCTTTGTAGGCACACACTCATCCACACAGGTTTTAATGAAGCTGGTAACAACTGCGGCATACTCATCCAGATTCAAAGATGAATGCCTGAATACAGTCCAGTTCACCGATTCAAAGCGGTCCTGTAAATGCTCCTGTGCTTCCCTTGTCCAAACCTTCCTGGTCCTCACTGCTGGTGCTGCAGTCTTCAGTCCCTGCCAAAGCTCAGTCCAGCCAGGTGATCAGACTTTCCAAAGTGTGGGCGTGGAATAGCACAGTAAGCACTCTTGATCTTAGTGTAACAGACGATCAAACAATTGTCGTGATTTATGAGAGGGATATTGTGTTTGACACATTTTCTTTCAATCAGAGGATTTAACAGGGTCCCCAGTCAGCACAGATTGGCGACAAAATCTCCTCCTCAATCACCATCAGCACAGGTGCACCACAAGGTTACGTGCTGACCCCTCCCACCCCTTCACTCACCTGTGATTGCGTGGCTAAATCCAGCTCCAAGGCTGTTTTTAAGTTTGCTGGCGGCACCACTGTTGGCGGCTGAATCAAAGGTGGCGTTTAAATGATATATAGGAGGGAGACTGAAAATCTGGTGGACTGGTGCCACAACACCCTCACTCTGAACGTCAGCAAAACCAAAGAGCTGATTATCAACTACAGGAGGAAGGTGTTTGAAGTCCATGAGTTAAATCTCATTTGGGAATCAGAGGAGGAGAGAGCCAGTAGTTTCAAATTCTTTGGCATTATTACATCAGGGGATCTGTTCTGGGGCCAACATGCAAGTACCATCATGAAGAAGGCATAATTGCATTTAGATGGTGCTACCGAAGGTGTGCGACAGCTTACCGGTAGTTTGAAAGCAAAGGAACCCAATTAAAACTATTACTAATAACACTTTTTTTTTGGAGCAAATTGTGGTAAACTGTCACTGCAAACATTGAGAAGGTGAGAAATGGTGGGCCGAGTTCGGGAGACGTGCCCTGCTGGTGCGCTGCAAAATCGTCACACTTGAAGTTGGAGCCGCGCTGGTTGGAGTAAATGATTCGGAGGGGAAAAGCTGAGGCGGAGAAGCTCCGATGCCTCTCTACCGAAACCGAGCACGAGGGTAGATCACTCTAAGCACTAAGCTGATTTGGGGAGGTCAACGAAGGCTCCTTCGGCAGCAAAATCTAGGCCCGGGAATCGCTGGGTGGCATGTTCTAGGCCAGGAGCGATTTGCCGCAGGTGGAACCCGGGTCCTAACATGAGGCACGATTCACTGCTTGGACAGTTTAAACATGGGAAAGGCAGGGTGTCAAGAGTCCGCTGAGGTTGGATTGCTCTGGGTGCTGAGCCAATTTGGAGAGGTCAAGAACAGCTTCGGCAGCAAAATCTAGGCTGGAGCGATTCACTGCAGTGGGGCCTGGGTCCTAACGTGAGGTACTGTCCACTGTTCAGACAATTTAAATGCTGGCCCAGATAGAATTGGGTCCTCTCTCCATGACGCAAAGGCGGTGAGACTACCCCCGACTGCTGTGCTTCGTGTCTGTGAATCTTGCAGCGATTTACCCCGCTAACATGATGAACTGCATACTGAGGCCTTGGACCTACTCCGGGCTGCTCCAGGGATTTGGATCTCAGGACTCAATTTAGTTCGGAATGTTGTTGCCGTTGCTCCCTTCTACTATTTGCAAGATTTGTGTGTCTTTTTCTTTCTCTGTGCACATTGGGGGTTGGTCTTTTTTTATATAATTGGGCTCTTTCAGGTTTCTTGTTTTGTGGCTGCCTGTAAGTAAAAAAAATCTCAAGGTTGTGTAATTTATACATTCTTTAATATACTTTGATCTTGATGGTGATCTTTACTTCCTCATAAATTTGCGTAGGTTATGTCAATGCACTGTGGAGAGTATCCTGACTGCTTGTATCACAGCCTGGTTTCTAATTCCCTTAAACGTAAAAACCTACAAAAAAATAATAGATACGGCCCAGTCCATCACAGGTGAAGCCCTCCCCACCATTGAGCACATCTACATAAAAATCTGTTGCTGGAAAGCAGCATCCATCATCAGGGACCCTCATCTCTCTCTTCTCACTGCTGTCCTCAAGAAGATGGTACAGGAGCTTCAGGACTCACACTACCAGGTTCAGGAACAGTTGTCACCATCTTGAACCAAAGGGAATGACTTTACTCAATTTCGCTTGCCGCATCATTGAAATGTTCCCTTCAACCAATGGACTCACTTCCAAGGACTCTTAATCTTATATTCTCGATATTTATTGCTTATTTATTTATTATTATTATTTCTTTTTATATTTGCACAGTTTGTTGAGCTTTGCACACTGATTGTCCACCGTGTTGGTATGGTCTTTCATTGATTCTGTTATGGTTATTATTATTTCAATTTATTGAGTACACCAACAAGAAAGTGACTCTCAGGGTTGTATATACTGACATAAACAGTACGTACTTTGACAATAAATTTACTTTGAACCTGTATTGTAGCACATGATTTGAAGTCACAGAGTTGAGTGTAATATATTGTTAAGGATAGGGAATGGCTAACTAACAGAAGTTCAGGATGAATAGATCATTTTTGTATTGTATTACTGACTAGAGGCATATCACAGGGAACAGTGCTGGGGCCACAACTACTTACAATCTGTATCAATCACTGGGATGGAAGAACCAATGCACTGTAGCCACATTTGCTGACGATGCGATGATAGATAGGTTGTTAAGCTATGAAGAGCACTAGGAAAGCCTGGAAAGGTATATAAAAAGGCCAGCGAAAGGGCAAGAAATTGGTAAGCGGAGTACAATGTGGAAAAATATCATGCTGTCCACCTTGCTAGAAAAAAAGGAAAGCAACTTACTGTTTCAACAGGTTTGAACTGTGAAATGTTGCAGTGCATAGGGGATTATTGGTTCTATTACATGAAACAAAAAGTTAGCTTGCAGGTACAGCAAGTAATTCAGAAAACCAATGGAATGTTGACTGTTATTGGAAGGGGTTCGGAACGTCAATGTCGGGAAATATCGATGCATACTTATCGGCTGCTGGTGAGAATGTGTTTGTACAGTTTTGGTTTCCAGGTTTAAGGTGCTTACATTGGAGGCAGTGCAGAGAGGTTTCACTGGATTGATCCCTGGGTGAAAGGGTAAATATATGAAGAAAGAGTGGGTGAGTTGGTCTTGTACTCATGGAAGTGTAAATGTTTCTGAGGAGTTTCACAGGATGGATGCTGAGAGCAGGTTTTCCTAATCATAGTAAAAGACCATAAGATATAGGAGCAGAATTTGGCCATTTGACCCATCGAGTCTGCTCCGCCATTTCATCGTGGCTGATCCAATTTTCCTCTCAGCCCCAGTCTCCTGCCTTCTCCCCGTATCCCTACATGCCCTGATCAATCAAGAATCTATTAACCTCTGCCTTAAATATCCAAGGGGTGATTGATAAGTTCGTGGCCTATGGCCTAAGGTAGAAGGAGTCAATTTTAAAAAACCTAGCACATTTATTTTTCAACATAGTCCCCTCCTACATTTACACATTTAGTCTCATGTTCGTGGAGCATACAGATCCCTTCTTTGTAGAAGTGGTTCACAGCAGGGGTGATTGATAAGTTCGTGGCCTAAGGTAGAAGGAGATGAGTTATACGGCTCTCATTACATGCACGTGCAGTTCAACTCTTTGAGTGAAAATGCAGAAAGTTTGAAATTTCTCCTCATCTCCTTCTACTTTAGGCCATGAACCTATCAATCACCCCTGCTGTGGACCACTTTCTGGAGGTCCAAGACGCTGACTTCTACAAAGAAGGGATCCGTATGCTCCACGACCGCTGGACTAAGTGTGTAAATGTAAGAGGGGACTATGTTGAAAAATAAATGTGCTAGGTTTTCTAAAATTCACTCCTTCTACTTTAGGCCATGAACTTATCAATCACCCCTCGTACATAAAGAGTTGGCCTCCACAGCTACCTGTTGCAAAGAATTCCACAGATTCACCACTCTCTGGCTAAAGAAATTCCTCTTCATCTTCGTTCTAAAAGGACACCCCTCTATTCTGAAGCTGTCCCCTCTGGTCTTAGACTCTCCCACCATAGGCAACATCCTCTCCATGTCCACTCTATCAAGGCCTTTCACCTTTCAATAGGTTTCAATGAGGTCATCCCTCATTCTTCTGAATTTCAGTAAGTACAAGCCGAAAGCCATCAAATGCTTTTCATATGACAACCCATTTAATCTTGGAATCATTTTCGTGAACCTCCTTTGAACCCTCTCCCATTTCAGAGCATTCTTTCAAAGGCCCGAAACTTCTCTCAGTACTCCAAGTGAGGCCTCATCCGTGCTTTATAAAGTCTCAACATTACATCCTTGCTTTTTTTTCTAGTCCTTTTGAAATGAATGCTAACATTGCATTTGCCTTCATTACCATAGACTCAACCTGCAAATTAACCTTTAGGGAATCCTGCACAAGGACTCCCAAGTATCTGTAACTCGGGGGCACATTTCAAAATAAGTATTCACTAATTTATAAGAAAAATGTGGAGAAATTTATTGTGAATCTTCGGCATGTTGGACCCCAGAGAGCTTTGTTGTGATTGAACATGTTCAAGGCAGAGACCGACAATAGCCCCATGAGGGAGTCAGGGATCTGGAGAGAAAGGGAAAGTAGTGTTGAGGCCAACAATGAATCAGCAATGACTTTATTGATTGATAGACCAGGCATGTGGGTACAATGGGCCAACTCTCTCTCCTCATTCTTCCATTCTTAAGTGGGAGAGTGGGATAAGGCCTTGGTGAGTTTAAACAGACAGTCATTCAGTGCAAGTAAAATGGTAAATAATCAAGCTGTAGTAGTATTTTAAGTATATTCTCTGTTAGGTTAGTTAATTGAATGGATCATGGTCTGACTGCTTATCTTATCCTGTGGAATCACATCTTGCATTTGTGTGACTTCAGGATGTTTGCCATGTCACGGAAAACCCAGGAGCAGGAATTGTTGTCTCAAACTTTGGCACTGGAACTTGAGCACTGATGTCACTGCTCCATCCAGGAGGATGTGCATTTCCTCAATAGGATATTTCAAGCCTATCACTGCTAAACCCATCTATGTTAACACTGGCTGAGTTTTGAACTGAGTTCAACAAGAGACTGACCAATAGATCTATCATTTGATGACAAACCAAAATATTAGCCTGATGATGTACATAGATTTGTGTTGATAGATAACAATAGTAGCTGTCAATCCAACTTCAGAAAGTGTCTCTGCCCAAGTCACAGCCTTAATCCCTACAATTCATTGCCGTCCTGGAGATCAGTAAAACACAGGGATGAAGAGATGAGATCTTTTCCATAGTAGTCATAGTCATACTTTATTGATCCCAGGGGAAATTGGTTTCCATTACAGTTGCACCATAAATAATAAATAGTAATAAAACAATAACTAGTAATATGTAAATTATGCCAGGAAATAAGTCCAAGACTAGCCTACCTATTGGCTCAGGGAGTCTGACCCTCCAAGAGAAGAGTTGTGAAGTTTGATGGCCACAGGCAGGAATGACTTCCTATGACGCTCTGTGTTGCATCACAGTGGAATGAGTCTCTGGCTGAATGTACTCCTGTGCCCAACCAGTACATTATGTAGTGGATGGGAGACATTGTCCAAGATGGCATGCAACTTGGACAGCATCCTCTTTTCAGACACCACCGTCAGAGAGTCCAATCCCATCCCCACAACATCACTGGCCTTACAAATTAGTTTGTTGATTCTGTTGGTGTCTGCTGCCCCAGCACACAACAGCAAACATGACAGCACTGGCCACCACAGACTCGTAGAACATCCTCAGCATCGTCCGGCAGATGTTAAAGGACCTCAGTCTCCTCAGGAAATAGAGACGACTCTGACCCTTCTTGTAGGCAGCCTCAGTGTTCTTAGACCAGTCCAGTTTATTGTCAATTCATATCCCCAGGTATTTGTAATCCTCCACCATGTCCACACTGACCCCTTGGATGGAAACAGGGGTCACCGGTACCTTAGCTCTCCTCAGGTCTACCACCAGCTCCTTAGTCTTTTTCACATTAAGCTGCAGATAATTCTGCTTACACCATGTGACAAAGTTTCCTACCGTAGCCCTGTACTCAGCCTCATCTCCCTTGCTGATGCATCCAACTATGGCAGAGCCATCAGAAAACTTCTGAAGATGACGAGACTCTGTGCAGTAGTTGAAGTCCGAGGTGTAAATACTTGAAAGGAACAGGAAAGCAAAGAAGAAATCAGACCTTGAAGATGTAATCTCCTTATTGCTTCCAGTGCCAAGTGCCGGTGAGCATAGAAACAAAAGATATATATCTATAAGTGCGCACACACACGCAAAAGAAAAAAACGCAATGGAATACTCTTTAATTCACTTCATCCCTTGCTAAATACATTCAGTAGTGTTTAAAAAAATATTGCCACCCATACAATCTTTTGTTGTTTCACAGGTTTCCCCACTAGACCCAACTCCTCAATAACCAATGGAGGAAAGAGCCCAGACTGGTCCTTCTCCACAGAACGCTCGCATTGGCTGCAGTATGCTTCAGTGCATCGCCCAAGCAGTTCTCCTGCAGCCGGCTGCAAGTAACCGTTCTGCTGGAAGACCAAAGGAGGTCTCTCACCGGGCTGGCGACCTTGCAGCAGCTCTTGATGTCTGTCTGGCTGGCTGGCTCAGTGTGTATCCCTGTGAACATTCCACAGATCAGATAGCTGTACCCTGTAGACCTGTAGTTCTGTTGTGAGGCTGCATTGGTGTGATGTGATGCTTGCATCCATCTCTACATCCTCAACAAATCCAGGATTTTCCTCTTCAATGCAGTTGCCCTGAAGATAGTATGCCTGTAGAGTCCTTGTCCCATAGCATCTGCAGGATATTCCGTAGTAACCACTGATTGATGGACTTGTGGTTAAGGGCATTTGCCTGGAGAAGCATGAGAAGCAGATAGTATGGCAACGCCCACCTGACCCGGGGCATCGCATGGCAATGGGACCAGACCTATCTCCTGCAACACCAGGGACAAGTAGAATCCCAGTATGTAGTGATGCTCAGTGCCCACATACTTTGGTTCCATGCACAGTCTAATGCAGCCACACCACACAAAGTGGTAATCAGGTTATGGGCAATATTGGTTATATTTTTGCCACCATTGTCTGGGGATTTGTTCAGTTTGGTCCATCAGATCTGTTCCGTCTTGGATTCCCAGATGAACTGGAAGATGATCCAAGTGATTTTTTTTTTTTGGTGTGTGCCTGCGTGCATGCGAGTCTGTGCGGCTGTGTGTGCGTGCGTCCGTGATGATGTCTTTTTCATAGCTTTTTACAAGGCGCGGAACGAGAGAGAGAGACTGTGTGGCACACCACTCCTCATACAGACATTTTCCCAGTAATTTCCCTTTATTTTACGAGGTCGAGTCGCGATCTCGACACTCAACCCGGCAGGGATGGAAAGCGTACTCGGGAGTGGGCGTGACTGGTTTCGAACCCAGGAACCTCTGCTTCCGGGTCCGGCACCGATGTCATTGCGCCACCAGCCGGCCGATCCAAGTGATTTCTAAAGGTGGGGTAGTGGGGGACAGACCACAGATGCACCAGATACAGCAGCCTCGAGAGCATCTCACACCAAGTTCTTCCCAGTTATGGAGAGGGAAATCTGCTTCCATAGTACCAGCTTTGGTTTGACTTTTCACATCTGCTCTAGCCAAAACTTCTTGCATACCTTGGCCCCTCTAAACCAGATCCGCAGTTCTTTCAGGTAGTCAGACCTAGCGGTGTAGGAGGCATTTGATGAATAGTGTGACCTCACTCTCCCTGCAGTCGCTTAGGCCATCAATGCCCACTCAAAATAGTTACAGATGGCGATCAGTCTGTGAACTGATTGTGGATCTGAGCAGAAGATGGCTATGTAGTCCATATACAGGGAAGGTTTGTCCTGGATGCCTCCTCTGCCTGACAATGTCACCCCTCTTATGTTCTCATCCTTCCTGATGGAGAAGGGGAACATTTCTGGGGGAGGTGGGATCCTGACAGGCCTGACAGATTATATGTCAGCAAAACTGGAACCACTGCCATCACATAGAGTTTTATTAGTACTGTGGTGGGAGGTTTAAACTCCTTTGGGTGCAAGAATGTGACATTAACAAACAGGGAATAAATAGCACCAGAGCGGGAAATAGAAATCTGTGGATTGCAAACGCCAGGAAATCTGCAGATGCTGGAATTTTAAGCAACACATAAAAATTGCTGGTGAACGCAGCAGGCCAGGCAGCATCTATAGGAAGAGGTACAGTCGACGCTTCGAGCTATAGATCCTATAGATGCTGCCTGGCCTGCAGCATTCACCTGCAATTTTTATTTAAGTATGTGGATTGGTTGTGAAGAGAGAGCACAAGAAAGTCAAGAGAACACAAGGGCAAATTTCTTACTGATTGCTAGAATGGAACAACCTGGGAGATATAGGGATAGTTCATCAAAGGCTAAAAGGGTGATGAAGAACACACAGGACTCCATTTTAATAATAGAAGCATGGAGTGCAAAAGCAGGGGTAGACCTGTACAAAACAAGAGTGTTTTCTCCAGCACATTTCAGCAAGTATGTGAAGGCTTTGGAGGTGGTCTTTCAAGAGATTTACCAAAATGATTCAGGGATGAGGGGCTTTAGTTGTGTGGACAGACTGAAGAGCTGGGATTGTCATCCTCAGAACAGAGGAGGTTGTGAGATGATGTGATAAAGGAGTTTAAATGTATTAACAATACAGGTAACGTAGAGATAGATTCCCCCAATTCTTGACCCTTGGTGGATACAAGGGTTACACAATGAAAGGAATTGGCAAGAGAACTGACACTAACACAGACCAGCATCGGTAATTAACATCACATTCGGAAGATAGCTGGCCAAGTACATGAAAGGAAAGAATCAGAAGACCATGGGGCGAGGTGTACAGGGAGTGGTGTGTTTGAGCTGGACTGCTCTCAGAATCAGTGTTCGAGTCTCTACTAGCTCTGTTTGATGTTTCTGCCAACTGTGATAGTTATTCACCAAGACAACTATAGTATTCCAGATCCTAACCTTAGTTGCATAAAAATTTCCTCAAATAGTTTTAGTGCTGTAACTGAACTGTGTTCCCTACTGTCAAGAAAGACAGCAGGTGTATGCAATACCATAACCTGTAAGATTAGCCCTTGACCATTTCCCCCAAATCACACATCATCATCACGGAGTCTAAATCCTGAAACCTAACAAAACCAGAAAATCTACACATCAGTCTCCTTACCAAGGGCACTTAGGAATAGACAATATACAAAGTGAAATATAACAAATGCTGTCCCCTGTAACAGATTGAAGTTGTACCCTGGCATTGGATGCAGTTTGTATTGAGAGTCAGAATTCAAAATGAATGTGTTTATTAAATCATTCTGACTTTGATGTACCAACTGTCATGTCACAAAACTTCCTGTGTCAATGTATTTTGTCCTGTTATTGAGCAACTCGGAATGTTTTTGTCTGTAGCTTTTTACATTTGCTCCAGCTGAGAATTTGATACACAGACACGGTTTAAATTACAAAAACAGATTGCACAAACTAGGATAGTAATCCTTGGAATTTTACTGGTTCAATTCTGATTTAATTAAAGTTCTCAAATTAATGCTTTAATTATAGTTCTTTAAGTTCTCAAAATTGTGAGGAGCTGTTGCCAGTGCTGGGATTCTGCGAGTAGGGACGCTCGTACAACAGTGCTTGACCTCTTGGGAATGGTCAGGGTCAGCGCCATATGCTAAGTGAGGGGTTATTCGATCGGTCTTTTCTCACAATAACGGAGAGAGAAGATTTCTGATAAACATCAGCATTCAGTTATTGCAAGCAAAAGCCGTGCAGCCAGAACTAGGTCACAGTCAGCTGTAATCTCACTGAATATCGGGACAGACTTGATGGAGTGGGCAGGCTACATATGTCCCTGTGAGTGCGGATGCAACATTCAGCAAAGTTCTGCTTATAAATGACAATGACGTGAGAGGTTTGTGGTTGCAGAGAGACGATAAACTATATTCTCCAGATTGCAATGTTTACATCATTTTCAGTGGTGTGGTGAGATTGAAGGGCACTCGGCCTGGGTTCAAATACCCAAGTCAGTGCCCTCAGGCTCACGAATGCAGCGCTGGGTGCGGGCTCCAGGAGGGTTCCAGATACGACCTCGCATGTTCAAGTGGATGCCCCCACACCCACCCTGCCAGTCCCCAGTCTGGATTCCCTGTATGGTCTTCCTCAGTGAGGTTTCTGCCACAGAGCTGACGACATCATCACTTGCTCTTTTCTGTTTTGGCTGAGAAGGAACCACCCAGAGAATGGAGTGAGTGGTGAAAGGTCTTCGTCCAGCACAAGCAGATCTTTTGTTTATTTCAATAAAAAATTCATTCATAAAAATAGATGCAGGGGGTACAAAAGCAATGCAAGGCTCTCTTTACATTCCACTTCATACATTCCAAATGTCCTTGGTGTTGTACACTTGTACTGTGAGCACTCTGTGTACAGAGCCCCATTATCACCCACAGGACCCTTCCTCTCTCCCACAGGCCAGCAAACCCTTCTGGGCTGACCACTACCTGATGGACTTGTGGTCAAAATTGTTCTCCAGAAAGAACTTCCCCCGGGAAGGTCACATAGTGCTGCAATGTCTAACGAAGTGATGGGCGGGAGGAGAAGATGGCGGCGTGATGCAGCGCGCACGGCCTCTCCGGTGAAATGATATCATATTTGTTAAATGGGGAGTTGTGCACCATTCTGATTTGATGGAGACGGATGTGAGAAGCACTGAGGAACATCTGGAGAAACTTCTGAAACGCCTGGTTCGCTGCCGCTGCTACTGTGCAATCAAGAATTTCCGGAGGGAAGGCCCCAAATTCTTGGCTTTTCCTGTTGCTGGCGGCCGGGGCTGGTGTCGAAGCGCTCGGCAGAGATGGTGCTCGGTGTCGGAGGGCTGGTCGGAGGCTCGAAGTTTTCAGATGACTCAGAGTCGGACTGTGGTCGGGTGCTTCCAGGATGCTGCATCGGCAAGTTTGCGGCGCTGGAAGCTCATGGCAGGAGGAGAGTTTTCTTCCTTCTCCCATCTACGTGAGATGATGGGACTTTCGAGAGACTTTGAACTTTTTTTTTTTACTGTGCCCATGGCCTGTTCTTCATCAAGTTACGGTGTTGCTTGCACTGCAGTAACTATATGTTATAATTATGTGGTTTTTGTCAGTTTTTCAGTCTTGCTCTGTCTTGTGTTTCTGTGATATCACACCGGAGGAACATTGTATCATTTCTTAATGCATGCATTACTAAATGACAATAAAAGAGAACTGCGCGTCCTCATAATCTAATAATCTAATCTAAATGGGACATTGTGTGGCAATGTGGACAGGCCCATCCCTTGTAACACTGGGGACCAGCTGGAAGCTCTGCCTGTCTACTTTGCTTCTATACACAGCTTGATGTAACCACATGCAAAGTGGGAGAATCTTTCAGCTGAATCTCACTGAGCTCAAAATGCATTGATTTTTATATTCTATACTCTTAAGAGCAGCCATAACTGTCAAATACAAGTTACAATGCATTATTCTGAATAGTCCCATTGAATTGCATATTCACAATTGGAGCACATTGTAACCAACAAGACATCTCTGAATATTCACACATCTTTGCTGGGACAAACTAACTTACAGTACAAGGCTGGTCTGAAAGCTTCTGGGTCAGCACTATGCACAAAGTGAGGAGAAATTTGATTGCTCTCTGAAATTAGTTTAACTTTGAATACAGACTTACCCCCAATTGATGAACAATGAAATAGATGTGCCTATGACCATGATTTGATGAGACAAATGACCGCTCACCATGACCTTTATCACAAAGGTGCAAAATATTTCAGCTGAAGGTGCCTGTTTTAATGAAGGCCAGTTAACACATTACCTGTCTGTTTAGACATATGGTCACATCAGCTTTCAAAGTAAAACACACAAAATGCTAGAGGAATGCAACAGACCTAGCAGCATCTATGGAAATGAATTAACAGTTGACGTTTTGGGTCGAGATCTATCTTCAGGACTGAAAAGGAAGGGGGATGACTCCAGATTAAAAAGGTAGAGGGACTAGCTGGAAGGTGATAGGTGAAGCCAGGTGCTTAAGAAAGATAGAAGGAGGAATCTGGTGGAACATAGCACATCTCTTAAGCAGCCTCCTGATGTGAGCCAGGAGTCTTCAGACAGTACTGTACTGTCTGTTTACGTAAAGCCATCCTATTAATTTAAACAGTTAGTACGGCTTGTGGTTTAGATTTTGAAATGTTTCACAGTGACTGTTTCCTGTTTGTATCAACAAGTTTGAAGATGACATCACAGTAATGGGCCGGATCGCAAACAAACCAGAGAAGGAGATGGAGAGCCTGCACACTGTCAAGACAACAATCTTTCCCTCAATGTCAGCAAAACTAAAAAAAACTGGACATTGACTTCAGAAAATGAAGTGCATCAATGATACTGAGATGTAGCTGGTTGAGAACTTCGAGTTCCTGACTCCAGATATTACCAACAATTTGTCCTGGACCAGTCACATGGATACTATGGCCAAGAATGTCACAAAGGGGTGCTGGGAACAGACCCAAATGCCAGACACAAACACTGAAGTACAAGGAACAGGACTTGGCTAGAGTAGGGACATGAAAGGATTCAGACCAGGAGCAGGGACAAGAGCGCAAACTTGGGCTAGGGAAAGCGGGACCAGGACTAGGAACCATGGACTAGGAGACAAGGCTTGGACTCTGAGCTCAAGACTGGACAAGGACCCAGAACCTGGGTCTTGCCTCGGCCTCCAGAACCAGGCAAGGACATGACATGGATGCAGGACAGGACATGGCTGGGGTCTAGAGGCCTAAGCTTGGCTTGAGGCTGGGGTCTTGGGTCTTGGGTCTTGAGCTTGGCTTGAGGCTGGGATCTTGGGTCTTGAGCTTGGCTTGAGGCTGGGATCTTGGGTCTTGAGCTTGGCTTGAGGCTGGGATCTTGGGTCTTGAGCTTGGCTTGAGGCTGGGATCTTGGGTCTTGAGCATGGCTTGAGGCTGGGATCTTGGGTCTTGAGCTTGGCTTGAGGCTGGGATCTTGGGTCTTGAGCTTGGCTTGAGGCTGGGATCTTGGGTCTTGAGCTTGGCTTGAGGCTGGGATCTTGGGTCTTGAGCTTGGCTTGAGGCTGAGGTCTTGGGTCTTGAGCTTGACTTGAGGCTGGGATCTTGAGCTTGACTTGAGGCTGGGATCTTGGGTCTTGAGCTTGACTTGAGGCGGGGGTCTTGGGTCTTGAGCTTGGCTTGAGGCTGGGATCTTGGGTCTTGAGCTTGACTTGAGGCTGGGATCTTGGGTCTTGAGCTTGACTTGAGGCGGGGGTCTTGGATCTTGAGCTTGGCTTGAGGCTGGGGTCTTGGGTCTTGGGCTTGGCTTGAGGCTGGGGTCTTGGGTCTTGGGCTTGGCTTGAGGCTGGGGTCTTGGGTCTTGGGCTTGGCTTGAGGCTGGGGCCTTGGGTCTTGGGCTTGGCTTGAGATCCTTGAGGCTTGGAATGCAGAGGCTGATAACTCGGAGGCTGGAGCTCGGAGACAGACTGGGAACTCTACATCAACAGAGAGCCGGGACTTATCCTTCAAAAAGCTGGGACTCTCTTTAAATCAAAACTAACACGAGACTGGACAGTACATAGACATAGAGCTGGGACTCATCCATAGACAAGCCGGGACTCAACCTCATCTCCACACCAACGTGGGACAGGTCTCTCTATCAGGTAATGGCAGAACGGCCAGACTTACCCAACAGAGGCAAGGACAAAACAAGACAGTTCCCTCTGCAGGGCAACAGCAAAACGGCCTGACTGACCCCACAGAGGCGAAGACAAGACAAGACAGGACCCCCCCCCCCCCCCGCAGGGCAACAGCAAAGTGGCCTAACTTACTCCACAGAGGCGAGGACAAGAAGAGAGAAACACCAAAGAACAATGGACAGCTCCATCTCTGCTCCAGGGTAGCTCCAAGTCTCAGTTCAGCCAGCAACCTCAGCTGGCTACAGAAACAGTCAGATCCCTACCTAGCTCAGAGTGGCTGGCAGCCACTCAGCTGGCCCAGGAAACAGCCGAATCCATACCACAAAAACTACTCCAACAAGTGGCAACAAGGCTCCATAAAGCAGTGGTCCTCCAACCAGGCCTAGAGATCACAAATGGTTTCACTAGCCTTCCATCAGCAGGTTGCTCCAAGGGGGACTGACAAGACAAATCAGCAGCCCACACTCAACCCCAAAGCTACTTATATTCCAAGCCCCAAGATGGGAATCAGGTGCCTATGATTAACTCAATCAAGGGACAGCTGAAAGACCTGGAGTCCTGAGTCCACGGACCAGACCGTGAACTGGAATGCGGATGTCACAGACCGGACCATGACAAAGAAAGCCTGTTGACAGCTCTACTTCCTCAGGAAATTTGGCTCAGATAATTCTTACCAATTTTTAGAGATGCACCATTGTAAGTATGCTCTTTGGAGGCATGACTGCTTGGTATAGTGACTGCTCTGTCTGAGAATGCAAGGTCTTGTGAACAAACCCTATGCAAACCATGTTCTCTCCTGTGACTCTATCTATTCCTGACACTGTTTGTGGAAGGCTGCTAACATTATCAAATATCCCACTACCCCAGACCTTCTCCCCCCTTTCATCGAGCAGATAATACAAAAGTTTAAGGGCACATACCTTCAGACTCAAGTACAGCTTTTGTTCTACTGTTATCAAACTCTTGAATGGACTTCACTAAAAGCTGAACTCCAACTCTTAATCTTCCAATCCACCTCAATATGCCCTTTGCACTTTATTTATCTTACCTATCTTGTTGCCCCTCCTTGAACAGCTGAGTTATAGGGAAAGGCTCGGACTTTATTCCCAGGGTGTAGGAGAATGCGGGGAGATTTGAGAGAAGTATACAGAATTATGAAGGGTATAGATTGGAAAAAGCCTGTTTGCATTTATCCTTTGAGGTTGGGTGAGACGAGAACTAGAGGTCATGAGATAAGGGTGAAAGGTCAAATGTTTATGGGGAACTTTTTCATTAGAGGATGGTGAGAGTGTAGAACAAGCTACCAGAGAAAGTGGTGAATGTAGATTCAATTCCAACATTTAAGAGAAGTTTGGATAAGTACATGGATGGGAGGGGTACAGAGGGCTATAGGACAGATGCATGTAAATGGGAATTAGGGAGAATAATGGTTTGGCACAGACTAGATGGGCTGAAGGGCCTGTATCTGTACTGCAGTACTCTATGACTATGACTTCTCTGTAACTGTTGCACTAAATTCTGCATTTTGTTTCCTTTTATAACCTCTGAAATGGAAATGGCCCGATAGTGAATCAAACTCAGGTCGCTGGGTTGAAAGCCCAGCACTCCGCCACAGTGGATTATGAGTGAACCCAACTGCAGAAACCACGATGCAGGCGGTAGTTGATGTGCAGATTCAAAACCAAGTTTGAATTTCTTTTAGCCAAGATGGAAAAAAAAAACACAGGCTTGGTGAAAAACAGGCAAAGAGTCCAACTCTTGTATCATTTCTTAATGCACGTATGCATTTCTCAATGTTGGTAAAAGAGGACTGAGTGTTCTCATAATCTAATCAAAAATGCAGTGGTCCAACACAAATTCAGTAATCTAAGATCTTGAGGCGCAAGTAGGATCCAGAAATGACAGACTGTAAGCAGACATAAAAAACACTTAGAAAAGACCACACACATACACCAAGGTACAGGAAGCAGGGTTCAAATACACAGTTGTTAAATGCTCAATGATCAATAACAAGAGAGTCTGAACAGTTCTGAAAAACCCTGAGGGAACTATGTCTGCCCCTGCTGGCCAACACCGGAATAGAGCGGCACCCGAACAACCTCAGAGTTATGTATTATTATTATTGCAACATGTCCAAGGTACAATGTTAATCTAGCCTTGCATATGGTCCACACAGTCAATTTATGACAACAGTGCACTGAGGCAGTACAAGGCAAAGCCATAACAAAGTGCAGGGTAAACTGTTGCAGCACAGAGAAAGTGCAGCACCTAGTAAGTACCCAGTCGGCAAGGTACAATGTCTCAACGAGATAGATTGTGCAGTCAAATCTTAATCTTGTCATTCTAGTGAACGACTTCTTATAACTGTCGTATAAGAGCAGGGTAGAAGCTGCCCTTTGAGCTGGTCTCTCATGTTTTCAGGCTTTTGTACCTTCTGTCCTATGGTGGAGGGGAGAAGAGAGAATGTCTGGTGTGGTTAAGTCTGTGATTAAGCTTGTTGCTTTACTGAGGCAACGGGAAGTGCGAGGAGAATCAAAGGAGGGGAATAATCTGCCCGGATTGAGCATGAGAAGTCTTCACTGTATCTTGGTACACGTGATGATAATAAACCAATAAGCAAAAGGATACTCTATCTTAAACTTTGCAGTTTGATTATGGCTGCTCTGATCTATCAACAATGTTGAACCGAAATTCCAGATGACCTCCATGTTATAGAGGGGTTGCTTTCCCAGAAAACTGTCCATATTGTGATTTTTCATAATTCTATGATATACGTGGAGATGAATTTGGGTATTTATATATATATATATATAAAGCTATTTTATTGGCAATGACAAAGTGACGCACTGTGTTATTTAACAGCTGAGGCCAACATTAGACTCAGTGGCGAGGTGGGGGCAGAGCAGGGATAAAGCACAAGGCTCCAGGATTAGGGAATTTAAGAAACAGGGATATCAGAGAAAAGGATGACTGAGATTCACAGGGCAAAAGGCGGTGGGGAAGGACTTTGGTGGTGGTGGGGGGGTAATGGGTTAAAAAACGGTGACTTAGTAGAGGTGCACTAAAGGTCGAGGGATCACTCTGAGGAGTTAGCCATGGCCACTGTGGCTTCCCACAATGCAGCGCTGTAGAGAAAGTGCCCTGCAGATGAAGCGCGTGGCCGCTCTATACTCCAAGACATCTATTCACACGTCGACTGGAGGGGTGTGGTAAAGGAGGATTTTGGTTTTCATGCTGCGATGTTATATCCAGATTTTATTACCTAAAGCTGCTGAGTAACAAAAAAAAAAGCAGACAAAAATTGCTTTTTCTATTTCATTTTGTGTTTATTTCTTTCTACATAAAATTTCATTCTACATCTCAATTTTTTGGGGTGCGAGTTGTGAATTCCTTAAGGGCAAACTGCCAGTATCGATGGGGGTCGCCCGCAGTCCACGGATCATAAAATCAAAGAAAGGAACATTCCCATATCCATCACCAGAGGGTGGGAATTACTGGTGGTTTATCACTGTTGGAGCCTCTGTCAAACTCACTTAAATTGCTCGGTGTTGATACAGGAACTTCATGGCGTGCTGCATATGTTTCCTGGATTACAGCAACATTTATACCCGATGCCTGCTTGGTAGGTCAGCCTTTACCCAGCAGTAACTTGCCCCATCACTGAAACGTTCTCACAACCTATGGACTAACTTTCAAGGACTCTTCATCTCATGTCCTCGATATTTATTGCTTTTTTTTGCAACTGCGCAGTTTATTATCTTTTGCACACTGGTTGTAAACTCAGCTGGTGCAGTCTTCCGTTGATTCTAATATGGTTATTGGATTTATTGAGGATGTCTGCGAGAAAAAAATGTCAGGGGTGTATATAGCGACATATATGTACCTTGCTAATAAATTTGCTTTGAACTTTGAACGTGGGCTTGGTGGTCATCTGTTAATGGTGGGAGGGCTCATACGTACCAGATCTGGCTGCTTTCCACCAGCCTCTCCTTCATCTCTATGGCAGCCTTTCCTCCAGCAGGTACGTAGCTGCCTGGGAGTGGAGTTCTTTTAACGTCATAACATCTCCCCAGCAACAACTGCCAGCAGAAATTGCCCAATGTCCAGCTCCCACTTCAGTGTTCCCTCTCACATAGCTTTGAGCAACTTTGCAATTATTTTGCAATTAATCACAGAGCGCACGTTTTCATTGCAGGGTTTTGTGAATAGTGGCCATCGATAGGCACAAATGGATGTCTGTACCCAGTTAGTTCCTCCAGCAACTTGTTTGTTGCTCCGTATTCCTCTATCTGCAGTCTCTTGAGTTTCTAGATGTAGGTTGGGTTCAACCATTTATTGTGAGGTAATCTCAGCTACACTGATCCCAGGATATAAACTGGAGATGACATTACAGCTCTGGACTGCACCGTGCCCTCAGGCCCACTCCTTGCTCCCTGTAGTACCACAGCCCTCTTGTCACAGTCCTCCCGCTGTAGTGGCCCTGTCCTGCAACCCAGATTGCTAGAATGGGGCAAGGACTGGGCTGGAGGCAGCTTCTCAATCCTGGAGATTAAAGGTGCTCAAAGTGGCACCAAGGGGTACTTCTGAAAGGCACACAAACATGGGCCCTTTATAGAGTGAGCCTGCTGTAGAAACCACTCACCATGTTAAGAAACCTTAACAAAAATATCATTTTGAAAAGGAGTTCAAAGATTCTAAGTGCATTTTTTTAAATCAAATTACGGACGCAGTATACAACTGTGAGGTTTGTCTTCCACACAGACAGAAATTAAACAAAGAAAAATAAAAATGGAAACAACAGGAATTCTGCAGATGCTGGAAATTCAAGCAACATACATCAAAGTTGCTGGTGAACGCAGCAGGCCAAGCAGCATCTATAGGAAGAGGCGCAGTCGACGTTTCAGGCCGAGACAATCAGAAGGGTCTTGGCCTGAAACGTCGACTGTGCCTCTTCCTAAAATAAAAATGGAACCCATTCAAATCAAAAGATCAACCTACTCCACCATCCATCCTGCATACAAAGAAACAACTTGCGCAAATGGCAACAAAAAAAAAGTGTGAAACACAGAATATAAAACACCAAGCCACAAAGTTCTTCGAAAGAGTCCAGGCATATTTTGGTTCAGTTTAAGTCCATCTTATCTAAGGGAAAAGTATATATTGTGTGGGGTGAATATGTGAAGTAGGTAGGGTGGCCTATGGCCGAACATGTAATGGATGGGAAATATAATAGACTGAATAAAGAGCAGGGTGTAAACACGAGAGATTCTGTAGAATTCCTTGTGTTTAAGATCCTGTAGATGCTGGCAATCCAGAGCAACACACACAAAATACTGGAGGAACCCAGCAGGTCAGGTAACGTTAATGGAGAGGAATAAAAGATTGTCGTTTCAGGCTGAGACCCTTCTTCAGGACTGGTAAGGAAGGGGGAAGATGCCAGAATAAGAAGATGGAGGGAAGGGAAGGAGTATAAGCTAGAAGCTGATAAGTGAAGACAAGTGAGTGGGGCAGGGGGAATGAAGTAAGAAGTTGGGAGGTGATAGGTGGAAAAGGGAAAGGAGAGGAGAAAAAGAAATCTGACAGGAGAGGACAGTGACCACTGGGAGAAAAGGAAGGAGGAGGGTCACCAGGCAGGTGAGGAGAAGAGGAGAGAGAGAGTGGGGGGGGGGGAGCTAGAACGCGGAATTGAAAAAGAGAAAAGGGGAAGGGGGAAACATTACTGGAAGTCGGAGAAATTGATGCTCATGCCAACCAGACGGAATATGAGGTGATGTTGTTCCACTCTGAGAATGGTCTCATCTTAGAAGGAGAGGAAACCATGGACTGACATGATGGAATGGCAATGAGGATTGGAATTAAAACAATTGGCCTCTGGAAAATTCTGCCCTTTGCCAATGGAGCAAGAGTGCTCGGCAAAGTGGTCCCCCAGTCTGCATCCAGTGTAGAGACGGCTGCATTGGGGGCATTGGATACAATAGATTCATAGGTGAAGTGTTGCCACACCAGGAAGGACTGTTTGGGACCTGGACTGGAGGCGAATGGGCACCTCTTCTGCTTGCAGGGAGACTCGAGGGGCGGGAGGAATAGACAAGGGAATCACAGAGGGAGTGATCCCTGCAGAAAGTAGAGAGGGGGGTAGGTAAAGATATGTTTGGCGGTAGGGTCCCATTGAAGACGTTGGAAGTTACAGAGAATGATGTGTTGGACACAGAGGCTCATTGGGTGGTAGGTGAGGACAAGAGGAACTCTATCCCTGTTGAGGCACCTGAAAGATGGAGTGAGCAATGACGTCTGGGAAATGGGGACCATGTGGGACAGGCATCAATGGTGAGGAAGAGAAACCCTTTTCTTTGAAGAAGGAGGACACCTTTGATGTCCTGGAAAGGAAAGTCCTATCCTCTGAACAGATGTGGTGGACACAAAGGAACTGAGAGGGAGGGTATAAATTGGGGAACAAGTAAAGCAGGTCTGGTGTATAATGGGGAGGTGAGTAATGAGTTGTATGTATAATGGATAGGTGAGTAATGGGCTGGGTGTGTAATCGGTTGTATGTATAATGGATAAGTGAGTAATGGGCCGGGTGTGTAATGGGTTGTATGTATAATGGATAAGTGAGTAATGGGCCGGGTGTGTAATGGGTTGTTTGTATAATGGATAAGTGAGTAATGGGCTGGGTGTGTAATGAGTTGAATGTATAATGGGTGGTTTGTATAAGGGGCTGGTGCTATTGGGTAAGACTTATAATAAGTGATATGGGTGGGATGGAAAATGGGCAGAGTGTGTAACACTTACAGATGATATGATAGGATGTTATGTATAAGAGGTACAGTATATATAACAGCGAGGACGAGTAATGTGGGCAGCCATGTAATGGGTGAGGTACATAAAAGGTAGATGCATCATGTTAGTGTCTAACAATAGGCAGGATGTATAATGAGTGGTGCATATACTGACTGACAATGGATTGATTGAAACTGTGTATGTGTACGTGAGATGGTGTGCATAATGACTGGAGAATATAACATCGGAAGCTGAGTGCAGTGTATGGAAAACACTTGTAGTTGCACGTGTACGCTGGGTCATCATCAGCCTGCTCTCTGAGGTACCTGAGAGTATGGACCTTAGACTCTGTGCAGGCCCTTTACCAATCTGCTCCTAGTGCACAACACCACCCTCCAAAAAAGAAAGATTCACAATGAGACCATGGAATAACAGACCACATCCCATTTTTTAAAAAAGGAGGGAGAGAGAAACCGGGGAATTATAGACCGGTTAGCCTAACGTCGGTGGTGGGGAAACTGCTGGAGTCACTTATCAAGGATATGATAACAGCACATTTGGAAAGTGGTGAAATGATCGGACAAAGTCAGCATGGATTTGTGAAAGGAAAACCATGTCTGACGAATCTCATAGAATTTTTTGAGGATGTAGCTAGTAGAGTGGATAGGGGAGAACCAGTGGATGTGGTATATTTGGATTTTCAAAAGGCTTTTGACAAGGTCCCACACAGGAGATTAGTGTGCAAACTTAAAGCACACGGTATTGGGGGTAAGGTATTGGTGTGGGTGGAGAATTGGTTAGCAGACAGGAAGCAAAGAGTGGGAATAAACGAGACCTTTTCAGAATGGCAGGCGGTGACTAGTGGGGTACCGCAAGGCTCAGTGCTGGGACCCCAGTTGTTTACAATATATATTAATGACTTGGATGAGGGAATTAAATGCAGCATCTCCAAGTTTGCAGATGACACGAAGCTGGGTGGCAGGGTTAGCTGTGAGGAGGATGCTAAGAGGATGCAGGGTGACTTGGATAGGTTGGGTGAGTGGGCAAATTCATGGCAGATGCAATTTAATGTGGATAAATGTGAAGTTATCCACTTTGGTGGCAAAAATAGGAAAACAGATTATTATCTGAATGGTGGCCGATTAGGAAAAGGGGAGGTGCAATGAGACCTGGGTGTCATTATACACCAGTCATTGAAAGTGGGCATGCAGGTACAGCAGGCGGTGAAAAAGGCAAATAGTATGCTGGCATTTATAGCGAGAGGATTCGAGTACAGGAGCAGGGAGGTACTACTGCAGTTGTACAAGGCCTTGGTGCGACCACACCTGGAGTATTGTGTGCAGTTTTGGTCCCCTAATCTGAGGAAAGACATCCTTGCCATAGAGGGAGTACAAAGAAGGTTCACCAGATTGATTCCTGGGATGGCAGGACTTTCATATGAAGAAAGACTGGATGAACTGAGCTTGTACTCGTTGGAATTTAGAAGATTGAGGGGGAATCTGATTGAAACGTATAAGATCCTAAAGGGATTGGACAGGCTAGATGCAGGAAGATTGTTCCCGATGTTGGGGAAGTCCAGAACAAGGGGCCACAGTTTGAGGATAGAGGGGAAGCCTTTTAGGACAGAGATTAGGAAAAACTTCTTCACACAGAGAGTGGTGAATCTGTGGAATTCTCTGCCACAGGAAACAGTTGAGGCCAGTTCATTGGCTATATTTAAGAGGGAGTTAGATATGGCCCTTATGGCTACGGGGGTCAGGGGGTATGGAGGGAAGGCTGGGGCGGGATTCTGAGTTGGATGATCAGCCATGATCATAATAAATGGCGATGCAGGCTCGAAGGGCCGAATGGCCTACTCCTGCACCTATTTTCTATGTTTCTTTTTTTTTATATATAATTTTTATTAAATTTTCAAAAAGAATACATGAAAAGATAAAATCTACCCACCCCCCTCCCCTTAACCCTCCCCCCCCCCATATATATATTCCTACCTAAAAGAAAGAAAGAGAAAAAAAAAAGAGCCGCCTGGGTATTGGAAGGTTTCCACATGCTCCATGGGATTCAAAATAAATTTGGTATAATTATTCGTTATTTTCCCCAAGTAACCAAATTCTTTGTCGGAGCACTTAAATATGACATCCTATCTTTTGTAAATAAGGGCGCCAAATATTCAAGAATGTTACATAATTATCTCTTAAATTATAAGTAATTTTTTCAAGTGGAATAGAACTAGCCATTTCATTATTCCAACGATCCATACTTAAATACGAATCAGATTTCCAAGTAACTGCTATAGTCTTCTTAGTTACTACCAATGCAATTTTTATAAATTCTTTCTGATATTTATTCCATTTAAGTTTCAGTTTTATCCCTTCAATATCACCTAATAGAAATAATACAGGGTTATGTGGAAGTTGAATTCCAGTAATTTGTTCCAATAAGACTCTTAAATTTATCCAAAAGGGTTGAATTTTAAAACAAGTCCAAGTAGAATGTAAAAAAGTACCAATTTCTTGATTACACCAAAAACATTTATCAGATAGATTTGAATTTAATCTATTTATTTTTTTGTGGTGTAATATATAACTGGTGTAAAAAATTATATTGTACTAATCTAAGTCGAACATTTATTGTATTTGTCATACTGACCAGACATTTTTTCTATGTTTCTATGTTTCTATGTTTCTATATCTCAGGAGACACCTCTTGGTGAAGGAAGAGAATGGAGAACCTTGAGTCAGTTTAGGAAGAGTCAAGCAACTCAGGACCAGAGTAGAAGGAAGTCATCCTTAATCTCAGTGTTATCATGGGCCAAGTGGGATCTATGATAGGTGGGCTACATGATTGGTGCAACACATTTTGGAATTAGAAGGATGTTTAATTTGAGGCGTCTATTAAAGGAGAGGTTGCATGAAGAGCTGTTTTTATTACTGGCAAGGTAAACTGGGCTAATTACATCAGCTGAGTATATATTAGGTGGACCTCTCACAGGCTGTGTTTTTAACTTGTGGAGTGTAAAGCGTGTGTTGTGTTTAAAGGATGATGTTTATAAAGGACAGTAGGTTTAGTGGTGGAGTATACAATGGATTTGAACTATAGATGAGATATGGAATAGGTGTTTGGAATATTGAACAGGTGTATAACATGTGAGTTTTTAACAAGAAAAGTATATGTGGGCAGGAGATATACAGAATTTGTACTGACTGTGTGGTGTGACATGTCAGCCCCCACCAATACCTACTCTTTGCCCTTAAACCGGTGATTATACTCACTGGAACGGAGAAGGATAAGGTGGTAAGGAATGGAAATATTTTTAAAGAGTAGATTCTGTGGTTGGGAAATCAATAAAGGAGTTAACAGCTAAAACAAGTGCAGTCAGGAGAAGCTTGTGGAGGACACCTTCAAAAGACAATCCCTCAGAAAGGTGGCATCCATCATTAAGGACTCTCATCACCCAGGACTGCCCTCTTCTCATTGCTACCATCAAGAAGGAGGTACTAGAGCCTGAAACCATACACTGAACATTTCAAAAGCAGCTTCTTCCCCTCCACCATCAGATTTCTGAATGGACAATGAACCCACGAATACTACCTCACTACTTATTTTTGCTCTCTTTCTGCACTGCCTATTGAAGTCAGTGTGGGCACGTGGCCAAGTGGTTAAGGCTTTGGACTAGCGAACTGAAGGTTGTGAGTTCGAGCTCCAGCCAAGGTAACGTGTTGTGTCCTTGAGCAAGGCACTTAATCACACAGTGCTCTGCGACGACACTGGTGCCAAGCTGTATGGGTCCTAATGCCCTTCCCTTGGACAACGTTGGTATCATGGAGAGGGGAGACTTGCAGCATGGGCAACTGCTGGTCTTCCATACAACCTTGCCCAGGCCTGCGCCCTGGAGAGTGAAGGCTTTCCAGGCACTGATCCATGGTCTTGCAAAACTAACGGGTGCCTTTAAATTTAAGTTAATTTTTATACATTCATAATTTATATTTTTTTATTATGTATTGCAGTGTACAGCTGCTGCAAAACAACAAATTTCATGACATGTGCCAGTGATAATAAACCTGATTCTGATTCTGAGAACGAAAGTGACTAACGTGGTGAATAACGTCAAGAGAAGGGACTATGTAATTTTATTTTCTTAAAATGACACATCGGAAACCATGTGGCCCATTCTGTCTAAACCAAGTCTTTACTCACATCCCTCCTGCTGTTCTGCCAAGACCTTAGACATTTTTGCTTGTCAGTTATACAACCTTAGCTGTCTGCGTTGCTGTTGGGAGACGGTATAGTGGATTCACTAATCTCCCATTGTGCTGGAAATGTCGATGAATTTAAGGTTATTTGTTTAGCAGGAGGTTGTGTTACGCTTCGTCAGACTCTGATCCGAGTGAATGAATTTACTGGTCAAACAATCAATGTATTAATGTTGCCAGTCCCCAGCAGAGCTTGTACCAGGAACTGTGAAAGCACGGCCTCAAACTGGTGATAAACCGTGGTATATATTTCAAGTTATGCCTAGCACTCTCACAGAGCGATTGTAATGAGCATGACAGGTTTACGAGAAGACGTACAGTGCTTGCTTCCCCTTTTGCATTAAACATCCTGCGGGTCTGAATTTGATCCTGTTCTGAGTCACCGTTCCTTCAATACTCAGACTGTAACATTTTGTTGAGAAATTGCATCTCAGTCATTTCTTAACGTGCTATAGGGGGGCTGGGTTAGGCTGAAAAAAAAAGAGTGGGGGACACACGTGAAACATTGGTGAAATTAACAAAAAAAAGGTTTGCCCCATCTTCCTTCAATGAGGCACTGTCAATGTGCCCATGACTTTCCCATCAGCAACCGTGCATGGCTGAAGGGGATAGAAGGCTGGCTGGTGAAATAAAGTTACAGCGTGAGAGTTCTGTACCTGATGATAAGCTGGGACTATCAGTTCTCCCAGTGGTATTCATTGGACTTTCCAGGAATTCTGTTCCAGAGTTGTGACTGTGAATTACTGGTCCACCTCCGGCTGACTGCTCACCCTTCTCTGAGGGCAGGAATGAGAGAAGTTAAATCCGGCGGCAGGCTGGAGTGAGCAAGTATCCGCTTCACACACAGGTGAGAAACGGTCACCAGCACAGGGAGAGTGGAAGAGTTGGCCTGCTGAACACTCAGCGCCCACTTCCACTGAACCAGTTGGACTTTAGAGGTCCAATTTCCAGAACGTCCAGCCAGCAAATCAAGAGTTTAATTTTGTTTTCCCTCTTTCATTTCCTACAACGTCCGTGCTTACCAGAGACAGTTTGGCTCCTGGGATCTTCACTTTTATACAGAGTTTGTCTGGTCCTACTCACAATGAACCAAGGCCACAACAAGCTGAGAACACAGGCCCAGCCTGTGTGCATACATATTTGTGAACCTTCTTGACTTCTGTGTTGAACCCTGATGCTGAATCCTGTTTCTCCGTGTGTACCACCATGTGCACCTTGCGTGTACCATCGAGTCTGATTGAATCTGTGGCATGTCTGAAAGTGGCACCACCAGTAGAGAGGGTAATAAAGAAGACATAAGGCATACTTGACTCCATTGGTCAGGATGTCGAGTGTAACAATTGGGAAGTCACATTGCACCTGTATACAGTGGAGCTAGAAAGTTTGTGAACCCTGTAGAATTTCCTCTATTTCTGCAAAAATATGACCTAAACCATGATCAGATCTTCATGCAAGTCCTAAAACTAGATAAGGAGAACCCAATTAAATAAACAACACAGAAAAACATTATACTTGTTCATTTATTTCTTGAGAAAAATGATCCAATATTTCATGTATTTATTGGGGAAGTATGTAAACCTCTGGGGTATTGCCCTCTACAAAAGCTATTTGGAGTCAGGAGTTCCAGTCAATCAGATGAGATTGGAGGTGTGGGTTGTTGAGGTGCCCCACCCTATTAAAAAGATACACAAGGTCAGGTTACTGACAGAGCCTGATCTTCTCAAGGAAGATCTGTTTATGTGCACCACACCTTGATCAAAACAACTTTAAGAGGACCTTAGAAGAAGAATTGTAGAAATGCATGAAGCTGGAAAAGGTACACAAGCATTTCTAAAGACCACATTAAGAGAAATTGTCTACAACTGGAGGAAACTCAGTACTGTTGCTACTCTCCTTGGGATTAGGCATTCTGCAAAGATCACACCAAGTCCACAGTGTGCAGTGCTGAAGGGAGTGAAAAAAAACCCCAAGGGTTAACAGCAAAAGGCCCGCAGAAATCTCTAGAACTTGCTAAGGTCTCTGTTCATGTGTCTACTATAAGAAAAACACTAAACACAAATGGTGTTCATGGAAGGACTCCATGGAGGAAACCACTGCTCTCCAAAAACAAAACATTGCTGTACATCTCAAGTTTGAAAAAGTCCACCTGGATGTTCTACAACGCTTCTGGGACAATGATCTGTGGACAGATGAGACAAAAGTTGAACTTTCTGGCAGAAATGAATATTGCTATGTTTGGAGGAAAAAGGGCACAGCACACCAACACCAAAACCTCATCCCAACTGTGAAGTATGGTGGAAGGAGCATCATGGTTTGAAGCTGCTTTGCTGCCTCAGGGCCTGGGCAGTTTACAATCGCTGAAGGGAACAATGAATTCAAAATTGTATCAAGACGTTTTACAGGAGGATGTCAGGGTAGCAGTCCATCACTTAAAGCTTAATAGAAGTTGGCTAAGGCAACAAGGCAATGATCCGAAAGACAAGAGTAAATCAACAATAGAATAGTTCAAGAAGAAAAAGATTTGTGTTTTCGAATGGCCGGGTCAAAGTCCTGACCTTAAACCTATAGAAATGTTATGGAAGGACCTGAAGCAAGGAAGCACACCAACATCCCAGAGGTGAAGCAGATTTGTAAGGAGGAATAGCCTAAAATTCCTCCAAGCTGATGTGCAGGACTGATCAACAGTTACTGGAAATATTTGGTTGAAGTTATTGCCGTACAGGGTTGTGTGGGGGGGGTGGGGGGTGGGGTTCATACCAGTTACTGAAAACAAAGGTTCACATATTTTTTTCCAACAAATACATGTAATATGGGAACATTTTTCTCAATAAATAAATTAACAAGTATAAGGTTTTTGTGTTATTTATTTAATTGGGTTCTCTTTATACAGTGTAAGGACTTGTGTGAAGATCTGATCACATTTTAGGTCATGTTTATGCAGAAACAGGGGAAAATCTGCAGGCTTCACAAACATTCTAGCACCTCTGTACAACTTTGGCTGGAGCACATCTGGTATATTGTCTGCTGTTCTGGTTTTTACATTACAGGCAGGATGTGGAAGATTTGGAGAGGGTGCCAAGGAGCTTTGCCAGGATGTTGCCTGGATTAGATAGTATTAGCTCTAAGGAGTGGTTGGGCCAACTAGGATTGTTTAGTCAGAAGTTTTGAAGGCTGTGAGGAAACAGTCAGAGTCTTTATCCAAAGTTAGAAATGTCAAATACTAGAGGACATAGCTTTTAAGGTGAAGGAAGAAAGTTTAAAGGAGATTTATGAGGCAATCCTTTTACAGAAAGGGTGGTAGGGGCCTGGAATGAGCTGCCAGGGCAAGTGATAACAATATTTAAGAGACATTTAGACAGACACACGAACAGGCATGGATTGGGGAGATAGGGACCTTATGCAGGAAGATGGCATTAGTTTGGACTGGAATCATGGTTAGAACAGAGACCATTTGGTATACTCTTTTGTTGTACTGGGCTAGTCCATGAATCCTGTGCTCCCATGTGTACTAGGGTCTGTGCGACACCTGCCTGGGAGTATCGGCCTGAGACCCACGTACCAACCTTGTGCCTGAGTTCTATGTTCCTCTGACTGAAGAGCCTGAATCCTGCATTACCACTGTATTGACCCTTGTCCCTTAGTCATCTCCTGTGTATCCCTGTGTGATTGTACTTTAGGTTTCTGTATGGACCAGTTCCTTAGCCAGAATCCTGTAAGAAACAGAAGCAGAGGGGGACAATGTGGCCTGCTCGTGACTGCTCCCCCTTCTGTGATCTTATATCCCTGCACTAACTCCATACCCCTTGTTTCTCTCCAGAGTCAAAGATCCGTTAGGTTTTCCTTCAGTATCCTCAGCGCCTGAGCCCCAGCACCCACTGAGTTTGTTCACAACTCTCGGGGAGAAGAATATCTTCCCGAACACTTCCTGAGGCTGTGACCAGTGCCTTGGGACACCCTGCCCAAGTGAAACTTCTTCCCTGTTAACCAAGTTTTTTAAGAAGGGCTGACAAATATACCTGAACCCATGGGTCCTGTACGTTTCAGTCTATACTTGAACCACCTGCTCCTGACTGGATTGATTCCTGTCATCCTGGTAGCAGGAGCTGAAAACGTCCTCTGTTCCTTAAATCGACCAGCCTCTGAGACCGCACCCTGTGTATCTGGGTGCACTGCCCTTATATATAAATCCAGTCTTCCCAATTGCAGAGGTACCCGGCATTGACCATGGAACGCTGCATTGACCGTGGAACCCCTGTATAAACTAGTTAATATCTGGAAGCATGTGCTTTAATCCTGACCCCAGCTAACCGTTCCTGAGACTGCCTGGGGCAGAAAGCTGGAAAACTTGCATCGACTGAGAAGCAGCAGAGATTGTATCAATAAACAGGATCTATTTATAGGCCTGAGGGCTGCTGAGCAGACTATCAGCCCGATCTGTTGAGGCTAAACGGAGCAGCTCTGTGTATGTTAGCTGCAAAATCCAATACTACATAGCTGGGTAATTTGATCTCTTTCCCTCAGAACCCCTCAGTCACTCCTCTCCCAGAAACCCTTCACCCTCCCCTCCAGAACCTCTCACAACTATTCCCACAGAATTCCTCATCTTCTCCTCCCGCAGAACCCACTCACCCTATCTTCCCTCAGAGCTCTCCCACTCCTTCCTCCCTCAGAACCCATACCCTGATACCCCCCATGCTCTCCTCCCTCAGAACTGCAGACCCTCAGAGACCCCACCCTCTCTTCCCTCAGTACTCCCTTATCTTCTCCTCAGAAGCTTCTCACCCTCTCCTCTCTCAGAACACCCTCATCCCCTTCTCCCTCAGAAACCCCTTACATTTTCTTCCTTCAGAATCCACTCACCATAACACCATAAGACATAGGAGCGGGATTAGGCCACTTGGCTCTCTGCCTGTCTTTTCCATCATTCTATTATGACTGATTTATTATCCCTCTCAACCCTATTCTTCTGCTTTCTCCCTGTAGCCTTTGACGCCTGCTTTAAATAACCTCTGCTTTAAATATTCCTAATGACTTGGCCTCCACGATCATCCATGGCGATGAACTCCACAGATTCACTAGCTCAAGAAATTCCTCCTCATCTTTGTTCTAAGTAGACATCCCTCTGTTTTGAGAATGTGCTCACAAGTGTTACTTCCTCTGAATCACCTCACCTTTTCCTCCATCTAAACCATCTCATCCTGTCCTCCTTCAAAATCTCTCACACCCTGAGAAACCCCTCACTTTCTCTTCCCTCAGAGCCCCCTCATCCCATCCTCCCTCAAAACCCCTCATCCGCAGAACACTGCCTCGCAGAAACCTTTTACCCTCTCTTCCCTCAGAGTCCCTCATCCTATCCTCCTTCAAAGCCCTTCACACCCTCAAGACATTGCCCTTCAGAAACGCCTCATCCTCTCTTCCCTCAAAATCCACTCACCTCTCCTCCCTTAGAAAACCCTCTCCTTCCCTCAGATCCCTCATCACGTCCTCCCTTGAACGCCCCCCTCTCGATTCTGGCCCCCACCCCGTTTCCTCGTCTTGGCCTCTCCTGCCCACCCATCACTTCCTCCCAATCCCTTCCTGACACATACTCCCATTTCCCGGTCCCTTTGAATACTCATCTTGGACCTGCCTTCACCTTCTTCTCCTTGACACAAGTGTCCGTCTCCCCTCCATCTTCCACTCTCAGCACCCACCCCTCTACAATCCACATTGCCCTTCTGCTCTTCTGCTCCTCCGCTCCCTGCACTCCCTGTCCCCCCTCCACCCTCCACACTGACTGTATCCTGTATTCACTGAACTCTCCCCACCATTACACTGGCCATTCTCTCTACACTTCCCCTCTCCCTTCCACTCCTCTGCCCACTTTTCCATTTATCATTGGTGGCAATTCAGCCCATCGAGTTAGTGCCAGCCCACTGAGTAGTCCCAGGCCCCACTAATTTTCCCTGTAACTTATTCCCATTAGCTCCCCCCACATTCAAACCCTCATCTGCACGTTAAGGGCAATTTACAGTGGCCAGTTAGCCTACCGATTGGCATGATTTTTGGGACATGGAAGAAAATGGGCATCTGGAGAAAACCTACAGGGAGAACATGCAGACTCCACATAGACAGCATCTCTGGTCAGGATTGAACCCAGGGAGCTGAATCTGTGAGGCAGCAGCCCACAAAACACCTCCTCCCCACTGCCACCTCACCTTCCCCTTCCTTCCTCCCTCCTCTCCACTCACTCCTCCCTCATCACTCTTACAACTTCATTGTTACAAAAATTAATTTAAGTTCAACGTATCTCCAGGGTTAATGTCCTTGTACTGCAAGGTAGACCTGTTTCCGAGGCACAACGGAACATTACACACAGAATGCTTAGGGCAAAGGAGATGGCTGTCAGCTTTTCATTTCAAAGTCCAGATAGGGTTTGGCAGCACTGATAGATTTAATTACAGACAGTTTAATCCCCGATTGACCATCTACGTCCAGTTCAGCAAAGCCTCAGGACCTGCACTGACACAGGGGCAGCTGCTGTTAAACAGTGCGGACACTATCGCTGTGTTGGGGCAATACCCCCTCCCATAGCAGAGCAGGGAAGGGGATGTGGACCTATGGGATGTCTACCCCAGTAGCAGGCCTCTACACCTGCCAGAAGCAAAGAGAAACTTTATAAATTAAACCTCCAGGAGGACCACAACCTCGACATTGGGTTTTGAGGCTTGCATGCCTCACTGACCTGGAGAGCTATGTTGGCTGGTGTCAGGGCTTTATGCTTTGGCTCTTGGTAGGGTCACCCATGTCAAACAGGGCAAAGAGTAGAGGCCAACCTAAGAGTGGTCCATCGGTCCTTCAGGTTTGGGGGTTCAGCTCAGAGCTAACAACCCTGACTGGTAAAACAAAATAGTTACAGAAACAGCAATGAAGAATCCTTCTACATCTGACTGTGTCGGTATTCCTGAGTCTCCACCCAGGACTTGCACGACTGACAGTAGTGAAAACTGAGAGGAAGCTACTGACACGGTGAAGGAAGCCCTGAACACCGCCAGAGATGGAGGACCTTCATTGCTGCCCGAAACACCAATGGCATAACGAGCAGTAGGTAAGTTATAATGTAAAGCCTGAAACACATACCACCAGGCTTAACAACACTTCTAACCCATTGTTATCAGCCTACTGAACGGTCCCCTAGAATGATAAGGTGGACTCGAGACTTCACATTTGCCTAACTGCAGTGCACTTTCTCTGTAATTGTAACACTTTATTCTGCACTCTGTTGCTGTTTTGCCTTGTATTACCCCACTGCTCTGTGCAATGAATTGATCTGTATTGATGGTATTCAAAACAGGTTTTTTGCAGGACATTGCTATATGTGATGATAATAAACCAATTTACTACTTTACTGCTTAAATATTTACCCATCATAGAGCTAATTCGTGTTCAGCACTACCTGGGGTTAACTTCCTTGTACTGTAGAGTGGACCATGGCAGACACAACACTTACTGTGGGATTGGCACTTGTCCAGAGGGGAAAGGAGGATGGCCAACTATTCCCTTATTCCCTCCCCCTCCCATCTCCCTCACCCTTCAGAATGGTTTTGGCAGCTGGGGTGGTGGTCTAGCCTTAGTTAAACCAAAGTGGCCAGTGACAACAGTTTCATAAAGGGGCAAGACGGCAAGTTGATAGGGACCTGGGGCAGCTCCGTAGAGTTCCTCACTCAGTCACAGGAGAACATACAAGCTCCTTACGGGCAGCGGCGGGAATTGAATCTAGGGCCGCTGGGTTGTGTACTGTAAAGTGTTGTGCTAACCACCACACTACCGAGCCACCCGAGTGAGGGTCAATAGTATTTGCATTTCTTTAAACACAGTGAGCGCTGCCTGTGGTAACTGGCCCTAGGGAGACACAAATCTGGGTAGGAAGTCAGACATTTCAGGAATTTGCATTCTAGGCAAATGGGCCTCTGCTTTTCCATTATTCACTCTCAAAGAGCATTGCAAACGTGAAGTCGCACCTCACATACAGCAGCAACGTTCACTGGCCCAGTGAAACGGAAGAGATGAGAAGCGTGGTAAAGTTTCCCAGTGGCTCACTGGTGTATACTGCGGCCTTACTCACTCCAGAGCTGGTGCACAGAACAGTTGAGAGGAATGACAATTTTCATTTTAAAACCAAAGAGGGCTCTGCAGCACCAGCAAATTTAACCCCAGACAATTCTATCCCTGATTGACCATCCACGTTAAGTTCAGAAAATTTAACCCCAGACAATTCTATCCCTGATTGACCATCCACGTTAAGTTCAGAAAATTTAACCCCAGACAATTCTATCCCTGATTGACCATCCACGTTAAGTTCAGCAAAGGCTCGGCCTCAGCTCAGCACCGTTGTACATTTCAGCACGTATTCAGTAACACCCGACCAGACACGGTGTAGAGTTCAGTACAGACACTAACACCCGACCAGACACGGTGTAGAGTTCAGTACAGACACTAACACCAGACCAGACACGCTGTAGAGTTCAGTACAGACACTAACACCAGACCAGACACGCTGTAGAGTTCAGTACAGACACTAACACCCGACCAGACACGGTGTAGAGTTCAGTACAGACACTAACACCCGACCAGACACGGTGTAGAGTTCAGTACAGACACTAACACCAGACCAGACACGGTGTAGAGTTCAGTACAGACACTAACACCCGACCAGACACGGTGTAGAGTTCAGTACAGACACTAACACCAGACCAGACACGGTGTAGAGTTCAGTACAGACACTAACACCCGACCAGACACGGTGTAGAGTTCAGTACAGACACTAACACCCGACCAGACACGGTGTAGAGTTCAGTACAGACACTAACACCAGACCAGACACGGTGTAGAGTTCAGTACAGACACTAACACCCGACCAGACACGGTGTAGAGTTCAGTACAGACACTAACACCAGACCAGACACGGTGTAGAGTTCAGTACAGACACTAACACCCGACCAGACACGGTGTAGAGTTCAGTACAGACACTAACACCAGACCAGTCACGGTGTAGAGTTCAGTACAGACACTAACACCAGACCAGACACGGTGTAGAGTTCAGTACAGACACTAACACCAGACCAGTCACGGTGTAGAGTTCAGTACAGACACTAACACCCGACCAGACACGGTGTAGAGTTCAGTACAGACACTAACACCCGACCAGACACGGTGTAGAGTTCAGTACAGACACTAACACCAGACCAGTCACGGTGTAGAGTTCAGTACAGACACTAACACCAGACCAGTCACGGTGTAGAGTTCAGTACAGACACTAACACCAGACCAGACACGCTGTAGAGTTCAGTACAGACACTAACACCAGACCAGACACGGTGTAGAGTTCAGTACAGACACTAACACCAGACCAGACACGGTGTAGAGTTCAGTACAGACACTAACACCAGACCAGACACGGTGTAGAGTTCAGTACAGACACTAACACCAGACCAGACACGGTGTAGAGTTCAGTACAGACACTAACACCTGACCAGACACGGTGTAGAGTTCAGTACAGACACTAACACCCGACCAGACACGGTGTCGAGTTCAGTACAGACACTAACACCAGACCAGACACGGTGTAGAGTTCAGTACAGACACTAACACCAGACCAGTCACGGTGTAGAGTTCAGTACAGACACTAACACCAAACCAGACACGGTGTAGAGTTCAGTACAGACACTAACACCAGACCAGACACGGTGTAGAGTTCAGTACAGACACTAACACCAGACCAGACACGGTGTAGAGTTCAGTACAGACACTAACACCAGACCAGTCATGGTGTAGAGTTCAGTACAGACACTAACACCCGACCAGACACGGTGTAGAGTTCAGTACAGACACTAACACCAAACCAGACACGGTGTAGAGTTCAGTACAGACACTAACACCTGACCAGACACGGTGTAGAGTTCAGTACAGACACTAACACCAGACCAGACACGGTGTAGAGTTCAGTACAGACACTAACACCAGACCAGACACGGAGTAGAGTTCAGTACAGACACTAACACCAGACCAGACACGGTGTAGAGTTCAGTACAGACACTAACACCCGACCAGACACGGTGTAGAGTTCAGTACAGACACTAACACCCGACCAGACACGGTGTAGAGTTCAGTACAGACTCAGTACAGACACTAACACCAGACCAGACACGGTGTAGAGTTCAGTACAGACACTAACACCAAACCAGACACGGTGTAGAGTTCAGTACAGACACTAACACCCGACCAGACACGGTGTAGAGTTCAGTACAGACACTAACACCCGACCAGACACGGTGTAGAGTTCAGTACAGACACTAACACCAGACCAGACACGGTGTAGAGTTCAGTACAGACACTAACACCAGACCAGACACGGTGTAGAGTTCAGTACAGACACTAACACCCGACCAGACACGGTGTAGAGTTCAGTACAGACACTAACACCCGACCAGACACGGTGTAGAGTTCAGTACAGACACTAACACCAGACCAGACACGGTGTAGAGTTCAGTACAGACACTAACACCCGACCAGACACGGTGTAGAGTTCAGTACAGACACTAACACCCGACCAGACACGGTGTAGAGTTCAGTACAGACACTAACACCCGACCAGACACGGTGTAGAGTTCAGTACAGACACTAACACCCGACCAGACACGGTGTAGAGTTCAGTACAGACACTAACACCAGACCAGACACGGTGTAGAGTTCAGTACAGACTCAGTACAGACACTAACACCAGACCAGACACGGTGTAGAGTTCAGTACAGACCCAGTACAGACACTGGTCTGAGGCACAATATTCACATCCACTCACTTTGTTTTTGAAATGGTTACTTCATTTTAGTATCATCAAATATTTTCCTTGACAGAAATTTTACAGTGGACAGAAACCTCGCAGACTGTCCCGCCCTTCCCACAGAGATAATCAAAGTCCATTGCGTAGTCCGGTCAGAACTGCTGCAGAGAGCGAGTAACCAAACCCTCTGCCCCGTCGACCATTTCTCCCAGTAAATGTACACACGGGGTGACCAGAGAGAACAGACTGAATGTTCTCACAGACTGACCCAGTGACACGTGGTGTTTTCACTGATCCCTGACAGACTGCATGTTATTGTTGAGCATCAGACTTGGCCGTCAGTGCAACAAGTTTACTTTGGCGTCTACATGCTTGCAGCCGTTTACAGAGTACTGGTGCTCTCCAACAGAGTAATAATTCAGCTCGCTGGACAGCTTGTCCAGGTGGGCCGTGTCTGGGTAGTACCCTTCTGTCATCATCTTTTCTAAAAAACACTCCAAAATGTGGTCCCTCTCCAGCAAGGAGAACGGGACGATGTTGGCGTGATTCCACAGTGGGTGGATTTCTACCAGCAAGGACTGGACGCTAAACAGGAGGTCCTCGGATTTGGCCAGCTGCCTCGCCACTCCGCTGGAAGCGTTGTGGAGAATGAACTTGGTGATCTCGCCCTGGCCGTAGTTGCTGATTAAGATGTACACCACATTGAGGAACTCGTTGGTCTGGTTGGACTGGAAGTAGCCGTGCAGGATGTCCAAGAGGGCCGGCTGCATGAACTCCACCTCGTCAAAGATGAGCACGGGGATCTTCTCCTCCTCCTCGGCCCGGTTCACCATCTGGGAGATGCCGAGCGCCAGCTCCTGCTGGCAGCTGGTGACGTTGTCCTCGGCCGGGCAGTGGTGCAGCACGAAATACTGGTACACCAGGTCATCGCTCAGCACCGAGCGGAAGTGCTTGGCCAGCAGTCGCCCCACCAGGCTCTTCCCAACACCGATGGGGCCGTTGAGAGACAGGACCAGGGGCTTGTTGTGGATGTGAGTGGCCAGGTAGTCCTTCAGCAGATCCATCACACTGTCAATGGCAACTGTCTGGCCAAAGACCTCCCGCTTCAGTGTTTTCTCCAGCCCCATCAAGTCGTACTTGAGCACATTATCATCTAGATTCTCGATGGCGTTGTATATTTGGAAGAAGACGATGATGCTCAGCAGTAAGAGGCAGTTCTTCGCCTTGCTTTTCTTTTCTTCAGGCAGGTACTTCCTGCCACCGTTTGGGTAGAGCACTTTGCACTTCTTGTTCGAGCGGCGCCTCCGCGAGGACTTGACGGGGACCTTCTCGAAGGTGAAATACTCGGCCGCCTTGGCCCTGCTCCTGACTCCGCAGCCGGGGGGCTCCTGGCTCTTGCCCGGTAGCCTGCTCTCGCCCGCCGCCCCCGGCCTCTCCCCGTCCCTGGCCTCCCGCTGCTCGGCACTGACCCGCCTCTTCTTCAGAACGAGATACTTGTGGCGGATGCGGCAGGCCGCCCTCAGCGGGGAGGCGACTACCGATATCCTTTGCTTGTGCTCCGGCTCCATCGGAGGTCTTCTTACTTCCTCAACCCCCCCTCGGAATTGGTCACCGAGCTGCCTGAAACAAGCACAAGAACAAGGGCTTAAACAACACTGCAAATCCATCCCACAACACTTAAAGGACACAGAGTATAACCGGGCAGCACCAGGGCAGGCATTAGGGTGAGTGACCAGCAGCATGGCTAAAATGGTACGGAGGAGACAGGAGGAGGGCTGAGGAGCTGAGGGAAGGTAAGGCAGGGTCGAGGGCAGGGGTACAGGCGGGGTACCTATAAGCACTAGGCTAAGTAATCCCACAGCTCTGGAGTCAGGCTGCAAATACAACTCCTGCAGGATGAGGCAAGAAAAGGCCCACTGGATGTGCCTGGCCAACGCTCACCCTCCAAAGCACGGGCTCAGCCCCAAATGCCGTCCCAGCGAAGGGTTCCGGGCGCTTCTTTAAGCACAGCCAGCCACCGCTGAGAAGCCGTATACTGTCCACACAATATCAGGAAGTCCTGTTGCAGAGAGCTGCTTCTGCTCTTCGGAGGGCTGGCTCCTCCCCCTTCCCCCTCCAGCACGCACTTTAGTGCACAGCAGCAGCGACGTGCTGGGCGGCTGAAACTGCAGAGGCTGCAGTTCTCACTGACCAGGGGTGTCCAGACGCAGGAGGGAGAGGGCTGTACCATTGCACCTCCCTCCAGTGCAGCCACCTGCTCTGGCCTCTGGGACCCAGTGGACAAGTCACTCCAGAATGTGAGACAGCCAATTCATTATCTGAAAGCTTCTTACTTAGCACCATGCCATGCTATTTTAGAAAACAGGTTATATTTCACAAAGGGCTTTCATATTTCACAACTTCAGGATAAAGTGCTTTTAAAATAAGTGAAGAACTTTCAAAGTTCTAATATTAGTCATCTGATAAAACCTTGGGAGGCACTTCACCAGCATGAGACAATTTGCTGCGGACATTTGCTTTAATTCATGGGCTCAGAAAAAGTTCAACTTTTAAGTATTTATCTCCCCGCCCCCCCTGTAAAAGTTATTATTGAATCTCTTCCCAGTGACAGTGCATTCTGGACCACTATATCTTTCTGGGGTAACTCTCATCTACCACATGAACACAAAATCCTGCTGGAATTCGGAAATAATAGGAATATGTTTTGGAACTACTTGGGTGGATTAACCAGTATTTGTGGAAAGGGGAACTATGGACGCTCTTCAGCTCCAAGTTGCACAGAGTCCTGACTTGGAAGTAGTTGTCTGCTCCTCCCGCATTGCCGTATGTCCAGCCTAGAACTTCCAGCCCACTAACACCACAGCAGTACGAACAGACTTCAGCAGGTTCACGGAGGTAGCTCAACGAGCAGAGTTAGGGATGGGAAATGAATGCTGGACATGCCAGTGACAGCAGACCCTGTTAATGGATTATCAGATCTATAACCTTTTACCAGGAGGAACTGGATCTACTGAATACCTCTCCCTCTGTTTTGGAGCTTTGGTCCGTTATGTTAAGCCTGCGCCCTTCACTACTAACTTTTCTGTCCGTCTCACTATCCTCCCTCCAATATCAGAACCCCAGAATCTTGAGCTCTTTTTAAAGAATCTCCCCCCTCGGCGCTTACATTACAGTCCCACCCTCCCTCATTGCTCCACACAAACAAGCCGCACAGAGATGGGCCGAATGTTCCACTGGGTTAAGCAACCATTCCTCTTACACCAATCGTATTTCATTACCATCAACCCCATCCAGATTCCACCACTGTCCTACACACCAGAGCCAACTTACAGTGGCCAATTAACCTACTAACTGCATGTCTTTTGAGATCTGAGAGAAAACCAGAGCACCTGTTCCCACACAGTCATAGGGGAGCTCAAAAATTCCACTCTGACAGCACCCAAGTCAGGACTGAACCGGGTTCCCAGGATCTGTGAGGCAACACCTCTGCTAACTGAATCACTCCATCCCCATTACTGACACCTTGGTGTATGGTTCTGGTGTCTACATAACACAGGATTATGAAAGCAGTAAAGATAACAAGTAAAAGGTTTATTTGATAACACTTAAGGAGAAAGGTTGTCACTTGCCAGGAGAACGGATAAGGTGAGCTGTTACGGAAAAGTGAAGAGTGAGAGGTGAGGAGATTTTGAAGAGATATGGCAGAGTTTCTGTTTGTGAGGGAATCAAAAAGTAAAGGTTAAAGTTTTGAATTTGAAAGAAACTTCATGCAGAGCACAGTTAGAATATGGAAGAAGTTGTCAGGAAGAGTGTTATATGTTCAGGGAACTAAAATAAAATCAGGAAGGGAAGAATACAAGTACCTATGTAAATTAATGTGGTTGATTAGCCACAGTGAGAATGTGAAGGGGGCCAGTTTGAGAGATTTGACATTGTTGTGGGGCAGAGTATCACAGTGGTCATCTAACTCGAGGTTCTGTCTTATCACTAAGGGAGGTCACAGGACATAATGGTGCTCAGCTCATTCACCTCTCTCTGCACGTGACCGCTGCCTGTCTGGGGCCGTGCCAACCCACTAGTGATTCAGCGGACTTCCTGTAGTGTGGGAGCACCGTCTTGCTCCAGCTCCTGGTCCTGTTCTGTCTAGTATGTGTGGACTATAACTCCACCTTCACTGGTGTTATGGCCCAAGCTTGGGGCACTGGCGAGACATGGCGACGTTTCGCAGGCAGTAAACGAAGCCACTAACTATTTTACTGCAATCTGCAGCCTGTAATTTCCCTTTGGGAGCTGTGCTTTTGAACCTACTGTACGACCTGCCGTTTTTGCGGTATCCTGAAGGATTCATTGAACTGGACACTCAAGAATGCAAGTATGGCGGCGATGGCCAGTGCTGGAGGAGACTGGGGGCTGGATCGAAGTGGTGGGGCCAGGGCCCAGCAGTGCAAAACAAACCCATGTTTAACTGATTTTAGCACCAAGGCAGATTAAGAAGATAAAGGCATGGAGGCCAGGGGCAAAGGACACACCGGTGTTCAACTGAATACTCAGTGAGGCCTTGCTCGCTTCAGCACCGAACTGGCTCTGTGGCCGTGGCCTGCAGCAAACGGACTTCTGGACCGGCTGTGCGCTGAACTAGCTCTGTGGCCGTGGCCTACAGCAAACGGACTTCTGGACCGGCTGTGCACTGAACTGGCTCTGTGGCCGTGGCCTACAGCAAACGGACTTCTGGACCGGCTGTGCACTGAACTAGCTCTGTGGCCGTGGCCTACAGCAAATGGACTTCTGGACCGGCTGTGCACTGAACTGGCTCTGTGGCTGTAGCCTGCAGCAAACAGACTTCTGGACCGGCTGTACACTGAGCTGGCTCTGTGGCTGTGGCCTCGCTTTCGGGGTTCTGCAGTTCATATTCTGTGTGTTCCTTATTTACTTTTTTATTGTTTGCGCGATTTGTTCTTTCTTTCACACTAGGTCTTTATCATATGGGGTTTTTCATGGATTCTATAGCATTTCTTGTTTCGAGGCTGCCTGCAAGAAGACGAATCTCAAGGTTGTATTTGGGATACATACTTTGATAATATATCTATTTGGAACCTGAACACACACACACACACACACACACCTTGTCCATAAATCTCAGCTAGAGTGGGGAGATTCGGAGCCCCGGGGTCTGGCACCGTCTGTACAGTGGATGTAACCAAAGCCAGCCAGCCCAATACCAAGTGAACTGAGATTTTACTCCAGTAACATTGGGTAACATCAGCTCAGGCAACACCACCCCACCCTCCCCTTCCAAACGGGGAACTGCAACTATGGCAGGAAGCCATCAGTATGCACCCCACACACGTACCCCCTTCTCTCTCAGGATTCAGCTTCTTTCCTCATAAAGTCCCTCAGCTTTCCATCACTGCTCCTCTCCGGCCGCTGGAACGCAACTCCAGGACTTCCTCTCTAATCATCCTTTCTCTGCTCAGCCCTTCAGTCTTTTCATTAATAGACCACAGCCTCCGAACTACATCTTCTGCTGCACAATAAGAATCTCTTTCTCTCTCTTCACTTGGAACTTTTGTTAAAGTCTCCCTTACGTGCTTGAACCCTGAAGCCTGCAGTGTCGCCTCCAACACTGTGAAATGACATAAGTAAGAGGCCCCTGTTTGACTGCAGTCCAGCTGTGGAACATCTGTTGCTGGCACACCCAAAGACTAATTTGCTTCCAATCGGGAGGTACCAAGTGTGGCATAACGAAAGGAATCATTCTCGTATACCCCTGACATATGAGCTGTGACTCTACGGGTCAGAGCTGATGCCTGCTTACATGTTTGACTGACAGCGCTCCCCATAAAACCGCACGTCCCTCTACATCCCTTACACCTTACACCTACCTTACCAGCACAGGCAAGCACCCGTACTTTGACAAGTTGCTTTGCGGCCACCCCCCGTGCACCAGTCCGACCGTAGCTCCCGTAGCCTCCGTTAACACGACAGCCTGAGCTTAATACAGCCACTGCGTGCAGAAAGAAGATGCAGAGTCATAGAAGCTTAGAAGTAAAACCACTTCCTCTCCCTAGAGCCCTTTCTCAGTGCACTGTGACTGCTGAGCACCAAACATATGTGTTGACTGAGTGACTGCTAACATATCACAGTCACTCCCTCGGACACTGTATTGGGTTAATCACTAACAGCTAGCCGCCTACAATTCAACAACATGCAGGGTCCAATTTAGTTAGGAATAAGTATACATTGATCCACGCACTGGCAGGTGTTCACTGAGATGCCATCCAACTTATTCACAGAACCGCACCTGAAGGAGACCATTCAGCCCATTCAGCCTCTGCCAGCTCTCGGGGCACTTGCGTCAGTCCCTCTCCTCAGTTGCTTCCCCTCTTCACCTCCTTCCCTGCCCCCGCTTATATCAGTTCACCCACAGAACGCGCACGTCTTTGGGATGGTGGGAGGAAGCCAGATCATCTGGAGGAAACCCACGTGGCCACAGGGAGGACATGCAAACGCCACACCGACAACCCTGGGGTCAGGACCCACACTACGTCGCAGAGCAGGGAAAGAGGCCGTTCGGCCAGGTGGATCATCCTGTCCCCTATGGATTGCACTCCACATAAGCCACCATTTCAGTCTGCTTCCCCTCACACTACCACTCCCCACTCCCTACTACTGCATGCTCATTTCACTCCCCAGTCCTGCGCAATGATTGTCCCATGAGATCAAAGTTCTAATCACTGGCTGGATAAGAAACTTCCCCTATTTTATTTCTGGTATCATCTTGTGTTTAGTTAAGGGACCTCAGTTTAGTCCATAGATATTTATAGATATTGAAGAGATCTCTGTTTTATCAAAACAGCCCCACTTGCCTTATCTGCTCTGTTAATCTGTCTGCTACCATTGGCCATTTGTGTCAATTACACACCCCATCTGCTAGAGCCTATTTAGGTTCTTACATTCCAAGAAATAGGCGGTGTTGTCAATTCTTACAAAGTAGACAAATTCATGCTATTTTGTCTGTTACCCACCCATTCTGTGAGGTTATCACTACAGTCCTTCTCAAAGCAACACCACAATGCCAGTTGCCATGTTTTATAAATCATGAAAATATGTTTCCGGCTTCCAAGTCTCCTAAAATGTGATTAATGAACAATAGTAATTCCAAAAGTAAATAAAATCCTGCAGCTGCTGGAAATGGTAATAGAGACTAGTCAAAATATTCAGAGGGTGGGGTCAGGGTTGCTGTGGGGATAAGTTGACTGTGTTCTTAGATCCTGCACAATTCAGTGGGCGTGGGTATTTGCTGATATTTTTAACCTCTTACTATTTAATTCTGATGCTCCACCTGCTTTAAATAGACCACAATCATCCCGGGACCTGAGAAAAAACAGGTAATGTGTCTTCCATCTGGAGGCTCTGACGTCCATCATTGTGAAGTGCTTTGGGAGGCTGAATGTGGCAGGTTTGACAGGTGGGGCTACAACTGGAGGTCATGGGTTAAGGGTGAAAGGTGAAACGTTTAAAGGGAATATGAGAGGAAACTTTTTCACTCAGAGGCTCGCGGGAGTGCGGAACGAGCTGCCAGCACAAGTGGTGCATACGAGCTCGATTTCGATGTTTAAGAGAAGTTTGGATGGGTACATGGATGGTAGGGGTATGGAGGGCTGTGGTCCTGGTGCAGGTCAATGGGAGTAGGCAGTTTAAATGGTTTCAGCATGGACTCGATGGGCCGAAGGGCCTGTTTCTGTGCTGCACTTTTTTATGACTACCTTCAGCCTTGACCCACTAAAATTTGAAAGCCACTGAAACTGGTCTATGGTAGATGCCATTTCCCTGGCTCTACACTCATCTCTGGAGCAACTGAACTGTAAAGCCACCCACGTCAGACCTTTATTTATTGACTTCAATACAATAGCTCCAAGCAAACTCCGAGACCTGAGACTCAACACATCCCTCTGCAACTAGATCCTTGACTTCCTGACCATCAGACTGCAATCAGTAAGGACAGATAGTAACACCTCTGCCTTGATTATTCCGAACACTGGAGTTCCTGAAGGTTGAGTCCTCAGTCCCCTACTCTACCCCCTGTACAATCATAACCACCTGGACAGACTCTGCTCTAACGCCATTTATTGTAGTAGTGTCATCTGCAAATAATGTCATGTCAGAGTTCAGGAAGGAGATAGAAAGCCGAGGGGTACAATGTCATGAGAACAATCTCCTTCCCCCAATGTCAGCAAAACAAATGAGCAGATCATTGGCTTCAGGAAAGGGGGGCGGTGCACATTCTCCTGTCTACATCAATGGTGTTGAGAGCTTTAAGTTCCTACGAGAGGACATCACCAATAGTCCGTGTTGTTCCAACCACATTAGACCAGAAGGCAGGCAGGGTGCTGGGACCGAAGGCAAGGGTCTACTCTCCGTGACGCTGAGGCTGTGATACTGCTCCTGCTGCTACGTGCTTCATGTCTGTGATCTTCGCCGTGGCTTGATGAACTTGAGACTGAGGCTTTGGGCCTACTCTGGCTGTTCCAGGGATTCGGGTCTATGGACTCAATTTGGTTCGGAATGCTGTTGTTTGCTTCTATTGTTTGCATGATTTGTGGTTTTTTTCCTCTTTCATTACTCATTAGGTGTCAGGCTTTCTTTTTATTAACTGGGTTCTTTCGGGTTTCTTGTTTTGTGGCTGCCTGTAAGTAGACAAATCTCAAGGTTGTATAATTTATACATACTTTGATAATAAATGTACTTTGAATATTTGATATAGGAGCAATATTAGGCCACTTGGCTCATCGAGTCTGCTCTGCCATTTCATTATGCCTGATCCATTTTCCCTCTCAGCCCCAATTGAAGCTCAAAGGAAGCTCATTAAGAAAGTTCTTTCACCTTATTGTTCACCTGCACTACGGGCTTGCACAAGGCCTGTCACCTTATCGTCCACCTGCCCAAGGCCTGTCACCTTATTCTCTACCTGCACTCCAAGACCTTTCACATTATTGTGGACCTGCACAAGACCTTTTTCATTGTACTACCTCAATGCACTGTTGTAATGGATTCATCTGTATGTGTATAATGCAAGTTGTTCCTTGTAGCTCAGTACATGAGACAATAATAAAGCAATTTACAAGCTTACCACTGTGCTGAGTTATTGATGTAACAACTGGTTGATGGATTAATTAAGACAGTTAAGCAGAGATAACACAAAGATAATTTATAGAAAAACATAGAATGAGGGTGGTTAGAGGGAGAAAACACAAACAAATGTAAAGCTATAGAATGCAGATCTATATGCCTCTAGGAAAAGAATCTCAGGGTTGTATGCAGTGACCGGTATGTACCCTGATAAAGAATTTTAATTTGAACTTTGAGAAGCACCTCAGGCATATCAGGCCAGGTTAATGGAAAAAGAAACACAGAGCCCATATTATCAATGGATTCCCTACCACAGAAATAGTAATTTATGGTTTAAACAGGGAGAATTTGTTTAAAGTTGCAGAATTCAGCATTGGGTTCAGATGACTGTAACATGCCTAGGAGGAAGATGTGGTTACCTTTTCTTTATTCCAGCAGTGCAAGAACCACAGGTGGATAGGTCACGGAGGGAATAGCTTGGAGAATTAAAGGGGAAGGCCACAGGAGTTCTGAGAATTGGCTTTCTGAACTGAATGCAGTCGCTTTGCCAAAGTTTTACTTAATCTGCATTTGCTTTCTCCAGTGCAGAGGACAGCACATTGTGAGCACCAAATGCATGCCGCTAGATTGGTAGAAATGTAAGTGAATGGGAGCTTCATCTGGAAAGATAGTTAGGCTCATTGAGTAGAAAGATGACTCATTGAACGCGAAGGCTCCTGTGGTGCAAGTTCCAGACCAGGGCAATCTCTGTTCTTGTTCTCTTTATGAGGAGAAGGGAGAGATATAGTAAAGGGCGTTGATGCACGATGGTGGAGAGGAAGCCATTTCCAAGGGAGGAGGATATTTCAGATGTATCTGCATCAACATTAGAGAACACATGGTGGTGCTGTCACAACCACGGACTCTGCTGTAGGTTCTACGCATACCCACAGGCGGGCTGCACAGCAGGTTCAGCCATTACACTCATGAACGTGCACGTTTCATTATGGCGGTATTTAACTCCTTTCTTTTCACTGGAGTCTTGTCAAGACTTGAGCAAAGCTCAGCAACCTTACGCTTGCCTGCTTACATTTGGCCTGGCCTGAGGAAATGGACTATCGGGTGGACTGACGCTGGAGACTACATTCTATATTTAGATACTCCTTTCAGCCGCGGTGTTCGCACCTAGTTTACCATGTGAGAGTTTTAGTTAACGGCCCTGTTTGGCCTAGCGTTTATTGTTTTTCATTCCAGTAAAATCCTGTTCACATTAAAGTCTGTGAACTATCGACCTCAGTGTCACTTTGTCCGCACTTGGGCAGTGTCCGAAGGCCTTGACACAGGCACAGGAAGTGCAGAATGGAACAGGTTCCTCGCAGGAGGTCGTGTGGGAGGATAAAAAGTCGAGGTATCTGTGTGTTTGTAATGGATGATTGTCACTAGCCTAGTCTCTGAGGGAGAGGCACAGAGATCTAGAAAGGAAAGTGAAGTATCGGGTGAACTGTTTACTTGGCAACTCTCCAGTCTGTTCTTCTCTCTGCACCAACCACAACTCTTAATGCAGCATTTCCCCATGCAACCACAGGCAATGCAACACCTGCCCTTTTAGTTCTTCACTTCTCCACATTCATAGCCCCAAGCACTCTTTCCATTTGAAGCTGCAATTCACATGTACTACTTCCAGTCTAATGTACTGTGTTCAGTGTTTATAATGCGGTCTTTTCAACGCTGGAGAAACCAAATGCTGCTTTGTATAACGTGTGCGTTCAGTCTGACTGGTTGACTCTGAGCTTCCACTTGTTACTTCACTTTTTCATCTTACTCTTATCTGGTACCATATAACCCATATAACCATAACAGCACTGAAACAGGCCATCTCGGCTCTTCTAGTCCATGCTGAACTCTTACTCTCACCTAATCCCACCGACCTGCATTCAGCCCATAAACCTCCATTCCTTTCCTGTCCATATAGCTGTCCAATTTAATTTTAAACGACAACATCGAACCTGCCTCGACCACTTCTGCTGGAAGCTCGTTCCATACAGCTACCACTCTCTGAGAAAAGAAGTTCCCCCTCATGTTACCCCTAAACTTTTGCCCTTTAACTCTCAACTCACGTCCCCTTGTTTGAATCTCCCCCACTCTCAATGGAAAAAGCCTATCCACATCAACTCTATCTATCCCTCTCATAATTTTAAATACCTCTATCAAGTCCCCCCTCAACCTTCTACGTTCCAAAGAATAAAGACCCAACTTGTTCAACCTCTCTCTGTAATTTAGGTGATGAAACCCAGGTAACATTCTAGTAAATCTTCTCTGTACTCTCTCTATTTTGTTGACATCTTTCCTATAATTTGGTGACCAAAACTGCACAATACTCCAAATTTGGCCTTACCAATGCCTTGTACAATTTCAACATTACATCCAACTCCTATACTCAATGCTTTGATTTATAAAGGCCAGCATACCAAAAGCTTTCTTCACCACCCTATCCACATGAGATTCCACCTTTAGGGAACTATGCACTATTATTCCTATATCCCTCTGTTCTACTGCATTCTTCAATGCCCTACCATTTACCATGTATGTCCTATTTTGATTAGTCCTACCAAAATGTAGCACCTCACATTTATCAGTATTAAACTCCATCTGCCATATTTCAGCCCACTCTTCTAAATGGCCTAAATCTCTCTGCAAGCTTTGAAAACCTACCTCATTATCCACAACTCCACCTGTCTTAGTATCATCTGTGTACTTACTCATCCAATTTACCAGTCCATCATCCAGATCATTAATGTATATGACACCACTAGTCACCAGCCTCCATTCTGACAGTTATCCACCACCACTCTCTGGTGTCTCCCATCCAGCCACTGCTGAATCCGTTTTACTACTTCAATATTAATACCTAACGATTGAATCTTCCTAACCAACCTTCTGTGTGGGACCTTGTCAAAGGCCTTACTGAAGTCCATATAGACAAACATGACCTTCCACGCACAAATCCATGTTGACTGTTCCTAATCAGACCCTGTCTATCCAGTTAACTATATATAGCATCTATAAGAATACATTCCATCAATTTACCCACCACTGACAACGAACTCACAGGCCGATAATTGCTAGGTTTACCCTTAGAATCTTTTTTAAATAATGGAACAACATGAGCAATACACCAATCCTCCAGCACCATCCCCGTTTCTAATGGCATTTGAAATATTTCTGTCAGAGCCCCTGATATTTCCACACAAACTTCCCACAAGGTCCTAGGGAATATCCTGTCATGACCCAGAGACTTATCCACTTTTATATTCCTTAAAAGCTCCAGTACTTCCTCTTCTTTAATCATCATAGTTTCCGTAACTTCCCTACTTGTTTCCCTTATCTTACACAATTCAATATCCTTCTCCTTCGTGAATACCGAAGGAAAAAAAGTTGTTCAGAAGTTCCCCCATCTCCTTTGGCTCCACACATAGCCGTCCACTCTGATTCACTAAGGGACCAATTTTGTCCCTCATTATCATTTTGCTATTAATATAACGGCAAAAACCCTTGGGATTTATTTTCACCTTACTTGCCAAAGCAACCTCATATCTTCTTTTAGCGTTTCTAATTTCTTTCTTAAGATTCTTTTTACATTCTTTATATTCCTTGAGCACCTCATTTACTCAATGCTGCCCATATTTATTGTAGATATCTTTTTTTTTCCGAACCAAGTTTCCAATATCCCTTGAAAACCATGGCTCTCTCAAACGTTTAACCTTTCCTTTCAACCTAACAGGAACATAAAGATTCTGTACTCTCAAAATTTCACCTTTAAATGACCTCCATTTCTCTATTACATTCTTCCCATAAAACAAATTGTCCCAATCCACTCTAAATCCTTTCACATCTCCTCAAAGTTAGCCTTTCTCCAATCAGAACTCTCAACCCTGGGTCCAGACCTATCCTTCTCCATAATTATATTGAAACTAATAGCATTGTGATCACTAGACCTGAAGTGCTCCCCAACACAAACCTTTGTCACCTGACCCATCTCATTCCCTAACAGGAGATCCAACACTGCCCCTTCTCTAGTCGGTACCTCTATGTATTGCTGCAAAAAACTATCCTGTACACATTTTACAAACTCCAAACCATCCAGCCCTTTTACAGTATTTGCTTCCCAGTCTATGTGTGGAAAATTAATATCTCCCACAATCACAACCTTGTGCTTACTACAAATATCTGCTATCCACTTACAAATTTGCTCCTCCAATTCTCACTCTCCATTTCAGTTACTACACCTTTCCCATTCCTCAATTCCACCCAAATAGCCTCCCTAGACAGGCCCTCTAACCTATCCTGCCAGAGCACCGCTGTAATATTTTCTCTGCCGAGCAAGGCAACACCTCCCCCTCTTGTCCCTCCAATTCTATCACACCTGAAGCAATTAAATCCAGGAATATTTAGTTGCCAATCACACCCCTCTTGTAACCACGTTTCACTAATAGTTACCACATCATACTTACAGGTATCAATCCATGCTTTAAGCTCATCTTATAATCTATTTATTTTCTTATAATTAAAATAAATGCATTTAAGAAATTTTGCACCTCTTTCTCTCTCTCTGTTTATCACTAACGGTGCAAACAACGTGACCTTCTGCTACAGTGAGACTCAATGCAAGCTTGAGGAGCACCATCTTGTCCTTCTGGGCACACTGCAGCCTCAGTATCAAATTCAACACCTTCTCTGCATGCATCGCAGCTGATCACTTCCACTGCGCACACCGACCTGCGAATTTAACCCAGTTTTTACTCACCAGTCTCTGAGGTGCTCTGACTTGGTTAATTAGAGCACAGATTTTGAGTGGATAGAGGCATTTCCTGCTGCTCTGTGTTTCATAACTTTTCTTTGTGTCTTCTCTCTTTAACTTCACTCATTAGCGCACCAAGGAAGGGTGGGAGTTTCTATAACACTTCTTCAAAACACTTTCTTATAAATAAAGGAACCTTTCACTCCAACCTTCCAGTATATTCCACACCACACCCTAATCTCTATTTTTTAATGAAAAAAAACTTCCACTAAATTCCATTTGGTACAGTAGATTGTACTGCATACTGTGCAAACTATTCTCTTAAATGTTCAGGTGTAACTAATTTCTAATATATGTCATTCCATTTACAAATGAGCAGAATTGGAAGAGACACAAGAGTTTGGAGATGTTGGGATCTAGAGCAACAAACAATCTGCAAGGGAAACTTAGCATTTGTGGTGGGAAAGGGATTGTTGATGTTTTGGGACGAAACTTCACAGTCTTGATGATTGAGCCAAAACGTCAACAATTTCTTTTCCTTCCCACAGATGCTGCCTGACCCACTGAATTCCTCCAGCAGATTGTTGTTGCAACTGAGTCTACAAAATGTAAATCCAGTCTGTATGTTAAGTTCTGTAGCACGATGCAATACTTCAATTAGCTTACCTCTGTTCTGCAACATATAAACTACACAAGCCTCTCTCCCATCACCAACAATTTACAATGTGACTCGAGGCTCTCCAACATTTCCATCTCCAGACTTTAACCTCATTAGGTTTGTCATTAACAGAATCAGAATCAGGTTTAATATCATCATGAAATTCATTAACTTAGCAGCAGCGGTATAATGCAATACATGATAATATAGAAAACAATCAATTACAGTAAGTATTTTTATAGTAAGTAAAATCAAGTACAGTAAGTACCTACAGAAAGTAATGCATATTAAATAGTTAAATCAAAAAAAAGAGCGAAAACAGAAATAATTTTAAAAAAGTGAGTTAGTGTTCATGGGTTCAGTGTCCATTTTGGAATCAATGGCAGAGGGGAAGAAGCTGTTCCTGAATTTCTGAGTGTGTGCCTCCTTCCTGATGGTAACAATGAGAAGAGGGCATCCCTGGGGTGAAGGGGGTCCTTAATAATGGACGCTGCCTTTCTGAGGCATCAGTCCTCGAAGATGTCTTGGATGCTACAGATACTAGTACCCATGATCGAGCTGACTAATTTTACAACTTTCTGTGGTTTCTTTCAATCCTGTGCAGTAGCCCTTGCACCCCCACCCCCAGCTACCCTTACCAGATGGTGATATGGTGATGCAGCCAGTTAGAATGCTCCCCACGGTACACCTGTAGAACTTTCCAGTATTTTAGGTGTCAAATCAAATCTCCTCAAACTCCGAGTAAAATATAGCCAGCCATATTATAACCCACTCACCGGTATCTCCTGTTGAATATATAAACTATCTTCATCTACAGTTCAGGTTCTAGACTGTACCCCACTCCATTGTGCCTGTGGATAAACTAACTAATTTTAGCCAGAAGCTCTGTACTTTTTTAATACATAAACTGTTCATACCTCGTATATATCCATAATTGGACATCCTGCTCGAAGTAGTTCATAGATATCTGCAATGCAGTGCATGTCACTTGAACACTAAATGAGATTACAAGATAGAACATATTTCTAGAGTTCTGGTATTTCAGGAGCAATTCACACAAAGCCAGATTAAATCATACCTTCTAATTGATCACTACAGACTGCTTATTTCTATAGAAGGTGAAAGAAACAGTCCTGTCCTGATCTTTCCATGTGTTAAACCCTGAACTTCTCAATTGGATTTCAGCCCTCAATACAAATGAACCAATAGAAAACCTGGATTAAATAACTCATTCCAATCTATTTTTCTATGCATAAACCTTTAAGGTGCATTTCAGCTGTGCTGTAGGATATCTGTACAGTGCAGAGGATCAGAAGGATCTGTAATTACAAGTGTACCAAATTCCAAAACTTGTCTGGCAGCGAAATGAGGCACACTGGGTGCTTGTGGTTATTCCTTAACAATGGTCTCCAGGCAACAAGAATTGAATAGCAGGGAATTATTCTAAACCCCGATTGACCACTGATTAAACCACAATGGATGCTCTATTCTGGCAGATCTATGGCAGAAGAAAAATGAGGCTTGTAAAGATGGGCACAAAATGTTAAGCTGACATCTCTCAGCGAAGAGGAGAGCTGGGGTTGGCTTCCTGTTATTACTTTTCAACCATTAGGCTCCAAAACCACTAGAGTTTACTTCACTCACCTCAAAACTGAACTGATTCCCTAACCTACTGGCCCACTTTCAAGAACTCTACAAATTGTGTTCTCCGCCCTATTTATTTATATAACTATTTATTATTTTTTTGCATTTGCATTGTTTGTCTTTTGCATTTTGATTGTCAGTCTTTGTGTGCAGTTTTTCATTGATTCTGTTGTATTTCTTCATTCTACAGTGAATGCCTGCAAGAAAATGAATCTCAGGGTAGAGTATGGTGACACACTGTGAAGTACTTCGATGATAAATTTACTTTGAACTTTCAATTTCATCGAAAAGCAAAGTCTGTGAAGTGGTCCAATGGGGAGTTTTGAAATGATGGAAGGTTTTGATAGGGAAAGGGAGAGTGCTACCATTTGCATACAAAAGCAAAACTACAAACGATTAACTTCACCAGGAATTCAGAAGTCAAACAATGCAGTAGAAGAAAGAATGAATATGGATCTCACCACCGAGAGGATATTGAAATGAATCATAAAACTGCATAGAAGGGGAAGCAAATGATGGAGAGTGTCAAGGAAATGAGTGGGTATTAAGGAGATTGAAACAGTGATGGGGCTATGGGCCTGTAATGGTGCTAGTGTCCTGGGCATTAATTGCCACAGGATTTGAATGCAGACTGATTTGATGGGGACTGGTGGTGATGGGTGTGATGTAAATATAATTATGGATGGGATGCTGAGTTTTTCTAAGCTACTACAACATGTCTCCTGAAGGACTCTGACTGTGCTCTTTGTGGTGAGTTCCATGATTTTGATGAGATGAAGATGAAGGAACATTGATGGACACCCAATGCAGGATGGTGTTTTACTGGGAGAGAAGTGAAAGCAGTGGTGTTGGTAAATGCCGATCCTATTTTCTCTGGCCTTGGATTCGGTAGGTGTTGCTGAAGACATTGAGGTGACCTGCTTGAACACCCACTTGCAGTGATTATCTTGTGGAGGGCATATCGGTTGGTACGTACACTCTGTGAACTTGTGCCTGTCTCCATCTCTCACTGGAAGCTGAACAGTTTGATGGAAACATTTGCTGACCTTCCTACCATTCACTTCTAGGCAAAGAGGGTCCTGCACCATGTAACGGAGCACATTATGAATCTCACAACCCTTGAGAGGGCTGGCTGTCTGCTCTTGTAGTGATACAGGTTCTGCCGAAAACTCTCTATGCAGCAAACTGTTGGATAGTGTGGTTCCTGAATTAGTGGGAGTGCCTTTTGAACCCGGACAAAGAGGATTCTGCAAAAGAGTTGCTTTCAATATTATAAATGTGACGTACGCCAAGGACAAAATGTTAAAAATGGGTTGGGCGATTGACGTTTAAAGAAACACACATAAAAGTTGCTGGTGAACGCGGCAGGCATTTAAACGTTTAAAGACGTTTAAAGAACTATTGCAATAAATATTGTAATTTCTTGAGCAGTGTTACAACTGTCTGAAACTTGACAACTTTACAAAATCTGTGTACACAGGGATGGGTAGGTGTAGGAGCTTGGGTGGAGAGAGAAATTATTGTACTAGACCTTGTCTAAATGTCATATCTTATTTATACATTTAGCGATACATCGTGGAGTTGGCCCTTCATCCTTACAAACCACACCATTCCATCAACCTCACAACCCCTATTAATCTTAACCTAGTCGCAGGACAAATTACAATGACTAATTACCCTACCCTGTACATCTTTGGACTGTGGAAGGAAGCTGGGGTACCCAGGGAAAGCCCGTGTATTCCACGGGGAGGATAAACAGAGGCTCCTTACAGATTGGTGCCAGAATTAAACCCCAAACTCCGGAATACCCCAAGCTGTAATATCGCCGTGCTAAATGTTTCATTACCATGGTGCCCCAAGCCCATCTTGGGAGCTAATGTTTCCTCTTGGATAATCATAATTTATTAGAATAGTATATCAATGAGTGAATTAGATTAGATTATGAGAACACTCAGTCTTTTATTGTCATTTAGAAATGCATACATGCATTAAGAAATGATCCAATGTTTCTCAGGAGTGATATCACAGAAAACAGGACAAACCAAAGACTAACACTGACAGAACCACATAATTATAACATATAGTTACAGCAGTGCAAAGCAATACCATAATTTGATGAAGAACAAACCATGGGCACGGTAAATAAAGTCTCAAAAGTCCCCGAGTCAATCGACTCCCAAGTCTCTGATAGCAGGCGGCAAAAGGGAGAAACTCCCTGCCATAAACCTCCAGGCACCGTCAGCTTGCCGATGCCTTGGAAGCAGTCGACCACAGCCGACATTGAATCCATCCGTCCGAAAACTCCGAGCTTCCGACAGGCCTCTCCGATATTGCCTCCCGAGCACCTTCGACCTCGCACCGGCCACCAAAACAAGCAAAGCCGAGGATTTTGGGGCCTTCTGTTCCGGAGATTCCAGTCACCACACAGTAGCAGCGGCAGCAAAGCGGGCATTTCAGAAGTTTTAATCAATAATATTATAAAGGTAGACATGGAATTCAACTGAACATGCAATGTGATAGAGTTCTCTGTGGATTTAAAATTCTTCATTGGGCAGGTTCCCCCCCACCCCCCACCCCTGGTCTTGTTCTTCTTTGATGAACTCAGGATGGTGTATGGAGAAATATTCCTATGAACACCCTTTGGGATACTTTTAAAGCTTATCTTCATGGTCAGATCATCTCGTATTCTGCTGCTTTGAGGAAGAGGTTGAAGGAGGAGGAGCTGGTTATTGTGGACAAGATTAAGGAAATTGATAAGAAATATGCTACAGCTCCTTCTGAGAAGTTGTACAAACAAAGAACTGAACTTCAAATGGAACACAGTTTATTACTTTCGTCCTCTATTGCAAATCAATTAATGAAAACAAGAAGTGAATTTTATATACATAGTGACAAAGTTGGTAAACTGTTGGCTAATCAGTTGAAGACTAATTATACTAAATTTCAAATTAATCAGATTTATAATCAAAAAGATCAACTGATACTTGATCGAGCTGAGATTAATCAATCCTTCTTTGACTTTTATTCCTCCTTATATCAATTAGAGTCTCCACGAGACTCTAAACATATGTATGACTTTTTAGATAACCTAGACTTCCCTAAGATTTCACATGATATATCTTCTATGTTAGACACTTCCTTTACCACTGATGAGATTAAGAATGTTATTTTTTCTATGAAGCCGGGGAAAGCTCCTGGTCCTGATGGGTTTAGCGCGGAATTTTATGAATTTTTTGCATCCTCATTAATTCCTTGGTTATTCAGGGTTCTGGAGGCCTCATTAAAACTTGGTAAACTTCCCGAATCCTTTTATAGAGCATCGATCTCTTTAATATTAAAGAAGGATAAAGATCCTGCTCAATGTGCATCTTATAGACCAATATCCTTATTAAATGTTGACTCTAAAATTTTTTCTAAATTATTAGCAAACAGATTAGAAAAAGCACTTCCTTATATTATTTCGGAAGACCAAACGGGTTTTATTAAAGGTCGTTACTCATTTTATAATATTCGTATACTGTTAAACATTGTCTATACCCCGTCACAAAATGATCCTGAGTGCATCATTTCCCCAGACGCTGAAAAAGCCTTCGACAGAGTCGAATGGCCTTACTTATTTAAGGTGCTTGAAATGTTTAATGTCAGACCGAAATTTATATCCTGGATCAAATTGTTATATCATTCTCCTATGGCCTCAATTCGTACTAACTCTTTAAACTCACCTTTTTTTCCTCTTTTTCGAGGTACCAGACAAGGTTGTCCTCTTAGTCCTTTATTATTTGAAATTGCATTAGAACCTCTTGCAATTGCTATTCGAGAATCTCCAAATATATTGGTATAACTCATGGTTTAAAGTCTCATAAAGTTTCACTTTATGCTAATGACTTACTTTTATATATTTCTAATCCTCAAAAATCTATTCCTGCTGCTTTAGATTTATTAGCACAATATAGTCTTTTTTCAGGTTATAATTTAAATCTCAGTAAGAGTGAACTTTTCCCGATTAATAAGCAAGTTCCCTTATATCAGAACCTCCCGTTTAAATTGGCTAATAACCATTTTTCATATCTTGGGATTAAAGTTACCTGTAAACGTAAGGATTTATTTAAGACTAATTTCCTACCCTTAATTGATCACATTACTCAACTTTCATTTAAATGCTCTCCACTTTATTTAACTTTGATTGGTCGTATTAATGCTGTTAAGATGTTTATTCTGCCAAAATTTTTATATGTATTTCAGGCACTACCGATTTTTGTTCCAAAATCCTTTTTTGACAAAGTTGACTCTAAAATTTCTTCATTTATTTGGCAAAATAAAAACCCGAGATTGGGTAGAATACATCTACAGAAAGCTAAGAGAGATGGAGATTTGGCATTACCTAACTTTAGATTCTGTTATTGGGCAATTAATATTCGACACATGAAATTTTGGTTATTTGACCAAGATACACTATCCATTCCTAAATGGGTAGTATTGGAATTACAATCTGCTCAAGGTTATGCACTTGGCTCCATTTTATGTTCTTCTCTTCCTTTCGATTTGAAACGCCACAAACAGGTTTGTAACCTGATAGTTAAATATACCTTACGTATTTGGTTTCAATTCCAAAAATTTTTCGATCTTAATCAATTTGGGCTTGTGATTCCTATTTTAGGCAACATATTCTTTCCCCCCCCCTTCCATGGACCGTGCCTTTCAAATTTGGAAGACTAATGGTATATCACAGTTTTTGTATTTATTTTTAGATGGCTCCCTTTTGTCTTTTGAACAATTATCCAACAAATATAACTTACCAAGAATACATTTTTTTAGATATCTCCAAGTTAGAAATTTCCCAAGTACTATACTCTCTTCCTTTCCGACGTTACCTCCTACATATATTTTAGATACTGTAATTAACCTTAACCCATGTCAGAAAGGTGTAACGGCTATTATTTGTAATACTACCATGAAACTTCGGAAAGCTCCATTCGATAAGATTAGGTCAGATTGGGAAAAGGGATTGGGTTTTATTATTTCGGCGGGTGACTGGGCACGTATTTTACAATTCGTCAATACTTCCTCTATCTGTTCCAAACATTCCCTAATTCAATTTAAAGTTGTTCATAGAGCACATATGTCTAAAGATAAATTAGCTCATTTTTATTCTCATATTAACCCTCTTTGTGACAGTTGTTATGGGGAGATAGCTTCCTTAACTCATATGTTTTGGTCCTTTCCTACTTTGGAAACTTTTTGGAAAGACATTTTTAATATTATTTCAAAGGTATTGGATGTAGACATTTCTCCCCATCCTATTACTGCTATCTTTGGATTACCTAAAATTTCCAGTAATCTTTCCCCTTCAGCTCGTAGAATGATTGCATTTCTTACTTTCTCTTTGCCCATATTTACATTCCCTTCTTGCTTTTTAACTGTTTTTAATAGAGGTCGGGTTTGAGGACATGATTGTTTTAAGTTGTTTAAGTCTACTTGATACCTAGTTAGCCCATTGCTTTGCTTTGCTTTTTAGATTAGTTGCACGGTGGGTTTTTTTTGGGGGGGGTTTGGGTTTTTCCTCCTCTTTATTGATATGTATGGAAAATTAGTATACTATTATATTACCTTGTTATTTTATATCTAAACTGCACTGTTTGTACTAACTTTTTTTGTGTATTAATATCTCTTGTAAATTTATATTGCAACGGTGTATTAGTGTCTACATGGTTTACCTTTTGTGTACTAATTCAATAAAAAGATTTAAAAAGAAAGAAAGAAAAGAGAAATATTCCATAGAAATATGCAGTGGTGTATTTAGTAGAGCTGCTGCCTCTCAGCTCCGATGGCCCTGGACCAGTCCCAACTTCGGGCGTTCTCCGCGGAGTTTTACACATTCTCCCCGTGACCACATGGATTTCCCCTGGGTGCTCCGGGTTCATCCCACATTGAAAGATGTGCAGGTTGATAGGCTAATTTGTCACGGTAAGTTCCCCCCCCCCCAATGCGCAGGTGAGGGGTAGAATCTGTCGGAGTTGGAGTAGTCAGGAAGACTTAAGAGTGGGATTGGTGCAATTGGGAGGTTGATGGTCGGCACAGACTCAGGGGGCCGAATGGCCTGTATCTCTCTATTACTAGGGTACCATTTTCAAGTAGATCATCATCAACTGAGCATCATACCCTGGGTGAGATCCCTCTGCCAGATTTACCCACAACTCTGCAATCAGCACACTCTCTGTCTTGGCTGCAAATTCGAACACTACCCACTGCTGTCATAAATTATTTCAACACTATACCATCTCGCTTGAACGCTCCACACTGAAAATAATTTACAAAGCTTGGTGGTGTTCCCTATCAAACACTTTAAAAGCACTCTTGGCAAAGGGTCCTGAGAGGAACAGAAACGGCCCAAAGTAACAGTTTATGCAGTGTTCCCCTTAGCACCCCTCACCTGCTTCGGGGCAAGCTGCCTGTTCTCAAGCATTTCTACCTGAAGCTCATCCTAGTTCATATGAGTCTGGCATCGGAGAAGTCCAAAATACATAAACATGGACACCGAAAGCCACATAGGAAATGATGGTTTTAAAGTTCTGGTAGCAGGAGTTTACTCTAATCATTACAATGACAAAGCATTTTCACTGAACTCTGTTGCGACTGCTAGTTGGTCCAAAATCAGTGACAACAGCAGAATATTTGCAATATAAATAGATAAGGAAACAGGAGCCAGATAAAAGGCAGAGGAAGGGCTTATTCCAAATAGGAACATAAATTGCATTCATTTCCTCTTCATTATTAACTGTCAGGGTACAGCTTTTAACTTGTCAGCTGTTTCAGTTTATGTTGAATGTTTTTAGACCAGTTTCCAATGGATAAATATTAAAAAAATCTTCTCTGAATAATTCTGGCAAATATTTTATTCCCACATATTTTTATACAGGAGATTCAGGGGGTCAAACCTTGCTGTGAAGACAAAATCCTGTCTTTTATGGAGTGGGGATTTTATGTCGACATCACCAGTGTATAACATGACCTGTCTTGTGACTCCTGCTCGCTGTCGGACTGCACTAACGATTGGAGACTGGTGCGGAGGTCACCACGGGGCCAGGCTGTTGAAACCACATGGCTCATTGACAGCTACCTGCTGGTGTGTGCCTTGGTGCACGGAGACAGTGAGTGGTGACTGGTGAGCAGTGTTGTTTCAGTCGAGTCCTGAGTGGGAAGGCACTCGTCAGACAGGGGTATCACCCAGACCTTACAGAGAAGGCACGATGATTCCACTGACAATGGTTGGACTCTTGGCCGTGCTCATGATCACAGAGTGGATACAGCATGGAAGGAGGCCTTTCAGCCCATTGATCTTCAGTCTGTCCCTCAATACTTACACCTGCAGCATGGACCAAGCAGTCGGCAGCGTTCCCTCACAGACATCTCACGGTGCGGGTGTGTGCAAATGTCTGGAGCTTGGTGCATCCAGTGCCAAGGCTCTGTGGGGAAGGACCACAGTTTAGGCTTCTTCTTCTACCACACAAGGAGGGGCAGGGATTGGGTGGGGAATCCTCCTGAACGTTGAAAGCAGGATCTCACCGCAGGGGGCCAAATTGTGGAAATTATGTTTGTTCGTGCTGTTTTTCTCTCTCTCTTACACGACATAATGTATCAACTGAGAATGTAAAGGTTTTTGCACTGTTTGTTTCCTCTTGTATATATTTTTCATCATGACTAAAGTTTATTTTTGAAATTGTAAAGATTGATCCATTGAGTCCACAAGAGAATGATCAAGGACTCCCACTCCTTCTCTGCATAGCCCCGCAAACTCCTTCCTTTCAGGCCATCACCCAGACCCACACAACTATCCCCTTCCACACCAGAACCACGCACCACATTAAAAACATCTTACCTGGGCCACACTTGTTCTGTGTGGCCTGTTTCCTGACCACCAGTGGGAACAATTTCTGTCCACACCTGCCTTAACCCTTCCTGGTTTTAAATACTCTTACACCAGATCTGCTCGCAACCTTCTCTGTTCCAAGGGGAGCAATCCCAGCCTCTCCAGCTTATGAAATCCCACCCCATCCATTCCAGCACTCAAGCAGGAAATATGGGAGGTGCTTAGCAAGTCAAACAGCAACCAAGGACAGATGGGGTTATTGTTTCAGGTCAATTGAACCATAAAAGCAGAACAATCACATTTCAATGCAGAGAGTAAGTTGCAGACTCCATGCTGAGTCTGTAGATGTTTGAACCATTTTGGCCAGTGCCTCTTCAATATCCTCCCATTCCCCCGACGGCATCTCTGGATGTATCCCACTTTAAGTATAGCTGGCCTTTCCAGCACGTCCTCTTTATCAATGTATCTCAACTGCTTCTTCCTCCTGCAGCATCTCCCTCTCTGTTGAAAACCTGGTGTAACCAGTTCACTTAGCAGCCGTGCGAGTAAGGAAAGGGAACAACTGAGAAGGAAATCCACAAATCAGCAGAGGGCAGGGCTAGGGAAATAAACAAGCATCTCACACCAATCTGGGAAATTGCAACCGTCACATTCTTGTTCAAAAAGAAGTGCAGGGATAAACACAGTGGACAGTCCAACCTTGGTGGTGGCGGGGGGGGGGAAGTTCTAGAAGCAGTCATCAGGGCAGACACAGCAGTCACTGTGACAAAGTTGAAGAAAAAGATGGCGGCGGGACGACAGCGTGTGCAGCCTCTCCGGTGATGAATATCTGTTATCTGTCAAGTAGGGGACAGTGCACAATCCTGATCTGATGGAGACAAACGTGAGTGCATTGTGGAACATCTGGAAAATTTCTGAAATGTCTGCTTTGCTACCGCTGCTACTGTGTGGTAACCGGAATCTCTGGAACTGAAGGCCTCAAAATCCTCGGCTTTGCGTGTTTCAGTGGCCGGGCAGAGGTCGAAGGCGCTCGGCAGAGGATGGCACTCGGGAGGCTGTATCAGAGAGGCTGCTCAGAAGCTCGGAGTTTTCGGACGGATGGACTCAGTGTCGGCTGTGGTAGGCGGCTTCCAAGGCATTGGCAAGTTGACGGTGCCTGGAGGTTTATGGCAGGGAGTTTCTCCCTTTTGCCGCCGCTATCGGGGACTCGGGAATCGATCAACTCGGGACTTTGAGACTATTTTTTTTTACTGTACCTATGGACTGTTCTTCATCAAATTATGGTATTGCTTTGCACTGCTGTAACTGTATGTTATAATTATGTGGTTCTGTCAGTGTTAGTCTTTGGTCTGTCTTGTTTTCTGTGATATCACTCCGGAGAAACATTGTATCATTTCTTAATGCATGTATGCATTTCTAAATGACAATAAAAGAGGACTGAGCGTTCTCTTAATCTAAAATGATGTCCAGGGCAGTTATTCTTGCCTCCCTCCTGAATCCATCGCTTATGGCCAGGTTGGGTAGAACAATCTGTTCTGGTGGCATTTCTGAAGGAACCACACTGGGCTATTAGTGGGAGGCTCTTTGTAGCCGTGTCAGTGGTCAGTTTCAGGACTTTGCTGAGAGCAGAGTGAGGGTACAGCACCTGGTCTGGCGGTGTTGTCCTGATTTTCGTGCACAGGATGTGTCTGAGCTATTACCAAAGTGGTCGGAGAGATCCTGCGTCACAGCCTGACTGAAACAGGAGAGCTGAGGACCTGGACCTCGGGGTGCGGCCAGCGTCCATCTGTGCTCCCAGCCCATTCCAGCTGGAGCCGTTTCAGTGGGTGAAAGACTCAGGCGCCGGAAAGCCAACTCTGCTGAAGACATGAGGAATCTGAGCAGGAGGAGGCCATTCGGCCCTTGGGCCTGCTGCACCATCAACAAGATCACGGCTGAATTACTTGTGCTCTGGGACACTTTCCTGGACAACTCCTTGATTCCCTTCAGACCCAAAATTCTACCCAGCTCCATCTCGAACATAGTAACTGAGCATCCAGAACCCTCATAAGTAGAACATTCCAAATATTCCATCAGTGGAGAAGTTTCTTCATTCTTTATACTAAGTAGCTGACCTTTTACTTTGCGGCTATGATCCCCCAGTTCCAAACAGGGGAAGTATTTGCCTTCTGAGAAATGTAGTACTTCTCAAAAAGGCCCTCTCACTTTCTCCTACATTGAGAGATCAGGCCAACCTGCACAAGTTCTTCTCAAATGGCAGCCCCACCCTCCCAGCCCAGAAAGTAGTCTGACGAACCACTGCTGTGGGGAGAGGGGAAAGTCTATCCATCCTGAGGTGGGGGGGACCAAACTCTGCACAATGTTCTAGACCAAGTCCATTCAAGGATCTTCATAACTGACCAAAATGTCCTGCCTGAAAATCTTCTTGCAATAAAAGCCAGCGTATGGTGCCTGATCTAGTATTGCTACCTTCCTCATAGTCTTCTGTACCTGTGCATCTGCTTTCAGTAATTTGTATATGGGAATGCACAGGTTTCTCTGAATACCAACACTTCACAATCTCTCACCATTTCAAAAGCGCTCCATGTAGATGACTGAGCAGTTAATTTCAGACTTTTCTCCACTTCGTTGCACCTGCCCTGCCCTTGCACAAGAATGTAGCCAGTCAATAACCCCTTGAGTTCTCCCTGCAGTCCACACTATAACCTAGCTATGTATATTAGTGGGTGTGGATATTTACATTTCATTTCCTCATCCAAATCATTAATCTGGATGAGACCAGCTGGGGCCCCAGCACTGACCTCTGCGTCACCGCACAAGTCACAGTTCCTAACAAAAATTACTCATTTATTCCTTTCTTTCTTTCCTCTCCATTAGCTAATACCTAATCCACACTGATATATTATCCTTGATTATGTTGTGAACTAATTTTGCTTAATGTGCAGCATTGTATGAAAAAAATCCATCTGTACTCCATCCACAGCTCACTGCCCCATCCAAAGACCTTGAGTAAACCTTCTGTTAATTGCAGTCTCTGAAAACTCCAGCATTCTTGTCAAACTGGCTTCCTCTTCCTTACATTCATATTGACTCTTCCTTGTTTTATTGTCATTTTCTAATTGCCCTGATAACTCTTCAAGTTGATATACTTCTATGACAGAGGTTCCCTACCTTTGCGCCATGGGCCAATACCATTAAGCAAGGACCCCACGTTGGGCAGCCCTGTTCTATACGGTCACTCTTCAGCCTCCAATGATCCAAAGAAAACAAACTAAGTTGTTCTACCTCTCCATGAAGGTATCTCTCTCTAATTTAGGCAACATCTTGGTGAACTTCATCTGTACTCTCTCCAAAACCACCACGTCTTCCCTGTAGTGTGAGGACTAGAACTGCACACAATACTCCAAGTGAAAATGATTTGCCAACGTTTATATTCAGTGCCACAACCAGTGAAGGCAGGCTTTGTTACTGCATTGTCTACTTCTGTCGCAATTTTCAGGAGCTGTGTACTTGCACGACAAGTGATCCCTCTGCACATCAGTGCTCCAGATGGTCCTACCATTGTTGTTGCGACGACACTGAGCTGCAGAATCCGTTGAGTTCCTGAGTCAGTCTTAGTTGTAATGATGGCTTTGGGGACAGGGAGATGAGTTAGGGTTTAGGGACAGTGATGTGAGGAGTTAGAGGTCAGGTTACGGTTTAGGGACTGGGATGTGCAGGAGTTAGTTCGAAGTTCAAAGTAAAATTCATTACTGTATCAGAGTATATACATGTCACCACAGGTTTCCTCTAACTCCTCACATCACTGCGGGCATACTTAGAACAGTACTGTAAACAGGATCAATGCATAACAAACTGTGCAAATGCAAATATAAAGCAATAAATACCAAGTATGAAATAAGAGCATGAAGTATCGAGATAAAGAGTCTTTAAATTGGGGGGAACATCGACTCAGACCATGAGAGGCCTGTGTCGGGCATTTTCATGCCTTACAAGGTGCAGATTGGAAGTCTGTGTGGGGCGCCACTCCTCGCACAGACTAGATCAATGTGTGATTAAGTGCCTTGCTCAAGAGCACAAACACGCTGCCACAGCTGGGGCTCGAACCAGTGACCTTGAGATAACTAGACGAATGCCTTAACCACTTGGCCACGTGCCCAACATGTGAAAATTGAGACCACCTGAAAACTCTTCAAGACACCCAACACTTCCTCTGTGGCTCAACATCCAACTCTGTACTGTCTGTGCAGAAGAAAACTCATTCTCCTTGATACCAACATACCCTAGAATGTCAATATACCCCTCCCTGATATCACTATCCTCTACGTCCTTCTTGGTGAAGATTGGTGTGAAATACTCAATAGGAGCTCACTTCTAGCCTCTGACTCCAGTCACAAAGTCCTTCCTTTGACCCGAATGGTTTTGCCCTATCCCTAGTTACCCTTTCATTTTTAATGCATTTACAAATTGCTTTGGGATGTTCTTTATTCTAACCCATTAGGGACATTTCATTGCATCTTTTAGGCCTCCCTGATTCCCTTTTGACATTCTCTCCTGCTTCCTTTATGTTCCTCAAGGATTTCAGCTTCCTAGACATTCCATATGCTTCCAGATTCAGTTTTATTGAACACATGCATACATTGAAATGTACAGTGAAACACGCTATTTGCATTAACAACCAACACAGCCCGCAAGGGTCGCCACACATTCAGGTGCCAACAATACACAGCAGAACACAGAACATGACAAAATGGAACACACCAAACAACAAAGCAACAACAGCAAAATAAGCCCCATTCCTCCCTCCCCTGTGCACATACACGGCCCTCTAAGCCCAGGAGAGGCCTTCTTTGTCCTCCAGTGGACTCATGGATTTGCAGACATTGGCCTTTGGCCTCCCCAGCAGACTTGCAGAGATCTACAGATTCGGGGCTCCATCCGCTTTTCTTTCTCCTTTTTCCCTTCCTGACTAGATCACGTCTATTGGTATCCAAGGTTCCTGAACCTTGCCATCCCTGTCTTTCTTCCTCACAGGAACTTGTTGGTCCTGAATTCTGACCAGGTGGCCTTTAAATGACTCCTACATGTCAGATATGGGATCAGAGCCCACAGATATGTGGTCAGATCCCAATAATAGCTGCTCTCAGTTCCCATAAGGTCCTTGGCATGAGTCATATCTCAGTCCCACTGATTTCTCCAACACTCTATTCCCACCAGTGCTAATTTCTTCGAGCTCCAACTTCACTCTCGATCTGTATTTCCCCAATGTTTCTGATGCATTTTCTTTCATGAAGATAGATACAAAATATTGGTTCAATGTTTCTGCCACGTCTTTATCTCCAATATAATTCCTTCTGTCTCAGCTTGGACCCATTTTAACTCAAGCAGATCTGTTCCTTCTACATATCAATAGAAGCTTTTACAATCAGTGTATGCTTTTCACATTTCCATGTTCACTTTTCCCTTTCTTAGTTCTCTTTAGTCGAATTCCAAAATATTCCCCATTGTCAGGATAATTGCTTTTATTACTGACGATGTAAGCCAGTGCTCCCAACCTTTTTCATGCCATAGATCCCTATCATTAACCGAGGGGTCAGTGGACCCTAGCTCGGGAACCCCCGTTGTAAACCCTTTCCCGTAATTTAACATTACCCTTAATTTTGCGTTTCCTTTCCATTTTTCCTTGCATTGTTCATATGTTATGAATTAGTTCCCTAAATGTTAGCCATTATTCACTTACATCATGTTTCCCAATCAGATTAGCCATCTTACATCTCATACCTTTGGAGCTTGCTTTATTCAGACTAGGCCTTGGTTTCACATTGAGCTAAATCACTTTCATTTCTTGGATCAAATTTTGTCTTTCAGAGATAATATTTTACCAGTACATAAGTATATTGTGGAGTTTTAGCCTTTATGGATGTCATAGAACGAGCTCCAGGGGGTTCTCAATGTAAGGAGAAGACTTAGTCTCCAGCACATCAAACAGTGAATGCTTTTTTTAATACTGTTGAGGAGAGAAGTACCTGTGATTGCCTGGGACATTTACCTCTTACCTTCTGCTGCAGACCCAATATCTTTCTGCCAGGCCTTGAGTTAGAGGCTGGAAGGTTGGGATTGTATTCCCTGGAGCAAAGGAGGCTGATGGCTAAACTTATAAAAGTTTTTAAAATCATGGGGGCATAGAAAAGGTAGGTCTTTTCCCCAGTGCAGGGGAGGTTAAAACTAGAGGATCTAGATGTAAGATGAGAGGGGAATAATTTAAACTGGAACTGAGGTGCAAGATTCCATACAGAACGTGATAGGTATGTAGAACATACTGCCAGATGAAGTGGTTGCGGGGTCAGTTGCAATGCTTAAAGATACTTGGGCAGGTATAAGGATAGCTACTGGCTTCTTGTTGTCACGTATTCTGAGGTACAGTGAAAATCTTGTTTGCATATCATCTAGACGTATCATTGCATGCTTAAATACATCAAGCGAATACAAAGCAAAAAGCACAGAGTGCAGAGTATAGTGTTATAGCAACAGAGAAGGTGCTGTGAAGATAAGTAGATAATGTGCTGGGGTCATGCTCGTGTTAACTGAGATATTAAGAGTTCATCTTTTTCATATGAGAGGCCTGTTCAAGAGTTGCATAACTGGATAGAAGCTGTCCTTGAGCTTGATAGATTCCCTCTGAGGTTTTTATATCTTTTTGTCCAGTGGGAAAGAGGAGAAGAGGCAATAACCTTGTCAGGAAGGATCCTTGATCGGAGAGGAAAAGTTTCAAGGGATGTGGGCCAAAGGCAAGTGGGACAAGCCCTAGTCAGCAGCTTGGACAATGTGGACAAGCTGGGTGGGACAGTCTGTTTTCATGTTGTGTATAATAATCTATCATTCCGTGACTCTGTCAAGCAGATTAATGAGCAATGAACTGTTGTACGTGGTGTCACAGAGTCTCAGAGAGATACAGCACAGAAACGGGCCCTTTGGCCCAGTGGGTCTGCACTGAGCATCAACCAGACATTTACACTGATCCCATTTACACTCACCGTACTCCTCTCAATTCTCCTCTGATTACTCCACTCATGTAGTAGGTGAGTGGGTATTCACTGAGTGGACACGGTGTTGGAGTGAGTGTGCAAGATGTGAACCTGGTGCTGAGAAAGTGTGGGTGAGGTGATGTTTGCCCAGTACCACTGTGTGCTGGTTTTTCAATAGTGTACTCCTAATTTCCTAAACAGGAAAGGTTTGGGCTCAGCGATTTGGAGAACAGTCTTTCCCACTGACAGCTTGGAGTTGGGAATCGTTTGCAAATACTCAATTGGCTGAATGGTCTTATTCTACAGTATATTGTAAGGACTATGGGAACGTGTCCCTGCTCTCTCACCAGTTTCTTCAGAGGTGAAGTAATAAGGGAATCAAGCCAAAGAAAATCCATGATCCTGCCGTATTAGAACATGGCGGCGGAAGACTGGAGGGAGATGGTAGCAAGACAGAGGTGAGGTGTGTGAGGATGATGTAACCCACCACTTCAATAGAAACCTCAGCCTGCCTTTCTGAAGGATCTGATCCAGCATACATTCCTTCCCGAGACCTTACTTGTTAGTAACACCCAGCTCCGGGCTGTCAGCGGGGAAGAAGGATCATTCTCCAAATTCTTCAGCACAAAGCTTGCCCGTTTCAGAAATGCAACAGCAAGTAAAGAGAGGGCAGCTGTTACAGACCCAACACAAACACTGCACTCACTGACACCCAGGAAACCCTCTCAACACAGTGTCCACATACTGCACACCCTTTGAATGCACACTCACCATTGCGTGTGTACTCACAGCTGGACACACACACACTCCTGTATCTCCTTCATGATGATAACAATGAGGAAAGAGCATGTCCTGCATGGTGGGGGTCGTTAATGATGGACGCCGCCTTCCTAAGGCACCGCTCCGCTCCTTGAAGATGTCTTGGATACTATGAAGGCTGGTACTGATGATGGAGCTGACTAATTTTACATGCTTTTGCAACTGACTTTGATCCTGTGCAGTAGCACCACATCCCCCGCCTCCCCACCAGACAGTGATGCAGTCAGTCAGAACGCTCTCCACGGTACATTTGTAGAAGCTTTCAAGTGTTTTTGTTGACAAACCAAATCTCCTCAAACTCCAAATGAAATCTAGTCACTGTAGTGCAGGGAGTTGGTGGACAAAAGTCAGATTTTGCAGTGAGAATCCAATTCAGGTCTCCCCAGTCCTTCAGGTCAATTTTTAGAAATAAACTTTTTCACAATATACTGTATGTGGTAAATACATTGAAAACTTATCAGATATCCCCATTCATTGTATCAAACAATCCAATACTTCTCCTACAATATATGAACCCCACTAGTCTTTTACCAAACACTGCCCCAGTGAAAGGGCTGAGAATCTGTTGCAGAGAGCCCAGTCTCCTGATCTCACGCTGGGTGTCAAACAAGTGTCCAGGGAGAAAAGGAAGCAGATCTGTTGGGCCGTGGGCAGAGTCTGATGTGCATGAGAGGGGGGACTAGGTTGAGACGTGAGGTTGCCCGGAGAGGGGAGGGATTTAAAAGACAAACAGCGTGCCTGCCTGAGACAAGAAGTTCGTGCAGATTCCACAGGCAGCCAGGAGAATGAGAACAAAAAGAAACTGTGGATGCTGGTTGTCTGTGGAGAGGCTAAAACAGTTAATGCTTCAGCTTGCAGGCTCTCGCTCAGCCCTGCAACATTAAATCGTTTAAAGGATGTTGCCTAATCTGCTAAGTGTTTCTAACACTTCCTGTGTCTATTGCACTTTAAGAAGAAACTGGAAAAGTACATAAGAGAGAAAGTCAACAACAGATATTGATAGGGTTAGATAAGGAACGGGAAGGTGGGGCAAAGTGGTGAGAATCATCATAGCTCTGGTAACAACCTGTTGAAAGGAATGCAGATCTGAGCTGCAAGTGCTGCAATCTTATCTAATTTGTGTGTGGATAACAGGATACAACATTAATTATTGACAGAATTAAGTTTGTAGTCATTAGAACCATAGAAACCATAGAAACTACAGCACAGAAACAGGCCCTTTGGTCCTTCTTGGCTGTGCCGAACCATTTTCTGCCTAGTCCCACTGACTTGCACACGGACCATATCCCTCCATACACCTCCCATCCATGTATCTGTCCAATTTATTCTTAAATGTTAAAAAAGAACCCGCATTTACCACCCTCGTCTCGCAGCTCATTCCATACTCCCACCACTCTCTGTGTGAAGAAGCCCCCCCTAATGTTCCCTTTAAACTTTTCCCCCCTCACCCTTAACCCATGTCCTCTGGTTTTTTTCTCCCCTTGCCTCAGTGGAAAAAGCCTGCTTGCATTCACTCTATCTATACCCATCATAATTTTATATACCTCTATCAAATCTCCCCTCATTCTTCTACGCTTCAGGGAATAAAGTCCTAACCTATTCAACCTTTCTCTGTAACTGAGTTTCTCAAGTCCCGGCAACATCCTTGTAAACCTTCTCTGCACTCTTTCAACCTTATTTATATCCTTCCTGTAATTTGGTGACCAAAACTGAACACAATACTCCAGATTCAGCCTCACCAATGCCTTATACAACCTCATCATAACATTCCAGCTCTTATACTCAATACTTCGATTAATAAAGGCCAATGTACCAAAAGCTTTCTTTACGACCCTATCTACCTGTGACGACACTTTTAGGGAACTTTGTATCTGTATTCCCAGATCCCTCTGTTCCACTGCACTCCTCAGTGCCTTACCATTAACCCTGTATGTTCTACGTTGGTTTGTTCTTCCAACATGCAATACCTCACATTTGTCAGTATTAAACTCCATCTGCCATTTTTCAGCCCATTTTTCCAGCTGGTCCAAGTCCCTCTGCAGGCTCTGAAAACCTTCCTCACTGTCTACTACACCTCCAATCTTTGTATCGTCAGCAAACTTGCTGATCCAATTTACCACATTATCATCCAGATCATTGATATAGATGACAAATAACAATGGACCCAGCACTGATCCCTGTGGCACACCACTAGTCACAGGCCTCCACTCAGAGAAGCAATTCTCTACCACCACTCTCTGGCTTCTTCCATCAAGCCAATGTCTAATCCAATTTACCACCTCTCCATGTATACCTAGCGACTGAATTTTCCTAACTAACCTCCCATGCGGGACCTTGTCAAAGGCCTTACTGAAGTCCACGTAGACAATATCCACTGCCTTCCCTTCATCCACTTTCCTGGTGACCTCCTCAAAAAATTCCAACAGATTGGTCAAACATGACCTACCACACACGAAGCCATGTTGACTCTCCTGAATAAGCCCCTGTCTATCCAAATGCTTGCAGATTCTGTCTCTTAGTACGGCCTCCAATAACTTACCTACTACTGACGTTAAACTCACCGGCCTATAATTTCCTGGATTACTTTTCGATCCTTTTTTAAACAACGGAACAACATGAGCCACTCTCCAATCCTCCGGCACTTCACCCGTAGACAGCGACATTTTAAATATTTCTGCCAGGGCCCCCGCAATTTCAACACTAGTCTCCTTCAAGGTCCGAGGGAACTCTCTGTCAGGTCCTGGGGATTTATCCACTTTAATTTTCCTCAAGACAGCAAGCACCTCCTCCTTTTCAATCTGTACAGTTTCCATGGTCTCACTACTTGATTCCCTCAATTCCATAGATTTCATGCCAGCTTCCTTAGTAAATATAGACGCAAAAAACCTATTTAAGATCTCCCCCATTTCCTTTGGTTCCACACAAACCCTACCACTCTGATCTTCAAGAGGACCAGTTTTATCCTTTACAATCCTTTTGCTCTTAATATACTTATAAAAGCTCTTTGGATTATCCTTCACTTTGACTGCCAAGGCAACCTCATGTCTTCTTTTAGCCCTCCTGATTTCTTTCTTAAGTATTTTCTTGCACTTCTTATACTCCTCAAGCACCTGATTTACCCCCTGTTTCCTATACATTTCATACAACTCCCTCTTCTTCTTTATCAGAGTTGCAATATCCCTTGAGAACCAAGGTTCCTTATTCCTATTCAATTTGCCTTTAATCCTGATAGGAACATACAAACTCTGCACTCTCAAAATTTCTCCTTTGAAGGCTTCCCACCTACCAATCACATCTTTGCCAGAGAACAACCTGTCCCAATCCACGCTTTTTAGATCCTTTCTCATTTCTTCAAATTTGGCCTTCTTCCAGTTCAGAACCTCAACCCTAGGACCAGATCTATCCTTGTCCATGATCAAATTGAAACTAATGGTGTTATGATCACTGGAACCAAAGTGCTCCCCTACACAGACTTCTGTCACTTGCTCTTATTCGTTACCTAACAGGAGATCCAATATTGCATCCCCTCTAGTTGGTCCCTGTATATATTGATTTAGAAAACTTTCCTGAACACATTTTACAAACTCTAAACCATCTAGACCCCTAACAGTATGGGAGTCCCAATCAATGTATGGAAAATTAAAATCCCCTACCACCACAACTTTATGTTTCCTGCAGTTGCCTGCTATCTCTCTGATTACGACATTAACATTCCTCTTTGCTGGTATTAATTATCGACAGGCTTGCAGTATTATAAACCACTTCAATTGCAGTTACAGGGAGAATGCATATAAACCAGGAGCAGCCAATGCACACTGACTATTACAAAGTGCTATATGCCCACTGACCCTGAGTATCCCACTGAAGCTGTGTTTTTTGATGCTGTTGCACCCCAATCAGAGCCTGCCTGCCTGAGTCAAAAGGTTCACGCAGATTCCACAGGCAGCAATGGCTGAATCTCAAATGTACCACTTAAAACAAAACTCTACCTCTTTTTTTTCCAACAGGAGGCTGGAGCCGGGGTTCCGATGGAGGATCTGGTCTTGCTGCCACTGTAATCACCTCTCCATTAGTTGAGACAAAAAGGTGCAGCCTCCACTTCCAACAGAACTAGAACAAAATGCAAATGAGCTCCCCTGCACAAAGCTTTTCTCAGTGCTATTTTCTGACTAGTCAAGACACGTTTCCCTCTCGCTGGAATAGATCAGCCCACTTCCTGGAATTGCTGATGGAAATTGTTTTACTCTACAAAACATTTCAGTGTCTCTAATTTCTGCAGTGTTTTGCATTTAATTTGCCTGAGCTGATCTAGTCTTAAACTGCATGTCCACAGTCCGCAGGGGAGATGCTTGGGAGGTTTGTCCATTTAACTATTCCATGCAGCTATAGTAACAGTTCAGGAGTTAAATGGCAGTACTGCCATAGAGTGTTACAGTACAAAAATGGGCTCTTCAGCCTTTGAGCTATCCAAACCAAAAAGTATCTAGTTACACTTTTACACTGGTATACCGTTACACTTTGACACTGGTGTGGAGGCCTCAATGCCCAAGATTAAAAGAGGCTGCAGAGATTGTAACCTCATCCAGGTCTATCATGGACGCTAGCCTCCACACCCTCGAGCTCATCTGCAGAGAGGAAGTGCCTCAAAAGGGCAGGATCCATTCTGAAGGACCCTCATCATTCGGGACATGCCCTCTTCTAATCAAGAAGGAGGTGCAGGAGCCCAAATACGTACACTCAACATTTTAGAAACAGTTTCTTCTCCTTGGCCACCAGATTTGTGAATGGACCATGAATCAATGAATGGCGCCTCACTATTCCTCCCTTGCCTTTCATATTTATTTATGTTTGTTATTGTAACTTACATTTTTTTTATGTATTGCACTGTACTGCTGCCACAAAACAACAAATTTCATGGCGTATCAGTGATAATAAACCTGACTTTGACTCTAATCTATTTTATTCTGCCAAAATCCCCATCAAGTCGCCCCCACACACCCACAAAGTGGCAAATTAATCCACCTACCTACGTGCCTTTGGAATGGAGACGGAAACCTGAGTGTGGGAGAACATGCAAACACCACACGGACAACGCCTAAGGTCAGGATTGAACGTTGATCTCTGGAGCTGAGAGGCGTAGTTGCACCAGGTTGGCCTTCATTACGGGAGACTGGCATCCAGGAGAGGGATGATCTTGCTGAGAACGTGTGTGGTACTCTGGGCAGGTTCACTCTCTGTACCCACAGACCTGAGGGTCAGCACATTATAATGAGCACGGCTGGTTCCTGGGAGGAGGCGGGGCCAGCTGATAAGCTGGTAAAGAAAGTTGACCTACCCACTCTGCGGGTTAGAAGAATCTCATCATCTGAAGGAAGGAGGGATAATTATATCTGAGGAAGACTGGACAATAATATGGAGGTATCAATGGAAGTGTACCAATTCACAGAAATAGAGGGAGTTCGGGTGGAAAAACTTGATAAGATATTTTATTACACCCTCTCAGAAATCCCATTATGATAGTAACCCCCCTGTTTGCTGGAGAAATTGTGGAAATCAAAATGCAAACCATTACCATATTTTCTGGGGTTGCCCCGTTATCGAAGACTATTGGAGTGGGATACAAAATGTCCTACAAGACATCTTCAAATGTGAAATACCCTTAGAGAGTAAGATCATATATTTTAGGTGTATACCTCAAAAATGGTTGAAAAGAGATAAATGTTTAATGAATGTACTACTGGTGGCTGGTAAAAAGACACTTACCAGGAAATGGTTATCACAGGCTAGCCCAACTTTAAATGTATGAATGGAAATTATAATGGATATTTACAAAATGGAGAAAATAACAGCATCTGTTAATCATAAGTTGGAACAATTTGATTCATAGACATAGACATAGAATAGTACAGCACAGTACAGGCCCTTCGGCCCACAATGTTGCGCTGACCCTCAAACCCTGCCTCCCATATAAGCCCCCACCTTAAGTTCCTCCATATACCTGTCTAGTAGTCTCTTAAACTTCACTAGTGTATCTGCCTCCACCACTGACTCAGGCAGTGGATTCCACGCACCAACCACTCTCTGAGTAAAAAACCTTCCTCTAATATCCCCCTTGAACTTCCCACCCCTTACCTTAAAGCCATGTCCTCTTGTATTGAGCTCTGGTGCCCTGGGGAAGAGGCACTGGCTATCCACTCTACCTATTCCTCTTATTATCTTGTACACCTCTATCATGTCTCCTCTCATCCTCCTTCTCTCCAAAGAGTAAAGCCCTAGCTCCCTTAATCTCTTAATCTCTGAATTCATACTGGAAAAATGGTTTAACTACATAACATTTTATAGGCCTGATTTTATTCTCACAATCAATGAATATGTTTTTTTAAAAAAATCACTCCCTACTCTGTACATAGTTTTCTTCTTTTGATTATTCTTCCTTTCCTCTCCTTTCTATAAGTGTATATCTCAGATAAATATTATGTGGAGATTTGTGACAAATCTGATTAAATGATTTATTTGCACCGTATCTGAAATACATCTTATGGAAATGTTTATTTGATGATGAAATTCAATAAAAAATAAATTACAAAAAAAAGAAAAATCTCATCAACTGATGGGAGATGCTAAGAGGAGTGGATAGGTAGAGTCTGATCTATCCCATTGAGTCCCCAAACTCTGGAGCAAACCTCAGACCAAAGGGAACCGCCATTTTGGACTGAGATCAGGAGACGTTCCCTGAGGCAGAGGGTTGTAAGTCCTTGGAATTCTCACGTAAAGACTCATTTGTCTTTTGTATTATGAGTAAGTTTGCATAAAACACCAAAATTGGTGGTGCTGTAGTCAACAAACAAGGTTGTCCAAGGGTTTGGATTAGCTAGAAAGTTGATAGGAGTGTTGGCAGGCAAGTGTGAAGTGAGGCACTCTGGGAAGTCTGATAGAGGTAGGACATGTGCAGTGAATGGTAAGAACATCGATAACAGAGGGACCGTGCAGCTTTAGTCCGTAGTTCCCTGGATAGATGGTGTGGTTGACTATGCAGGCACGTGGCATAATTGCTTTCAAAGGTCAGGGTACAGAGCGTAAGAGTTGAGATGTAGTGTTACAAACACCAGTTAGACTGTACAGGGTATTTCGGTCACCCCTGCTTGCCACACTGTAGGAAGGAGAATGGTGCTGAAATACAAGGAGATCCACCAGGCTGTCACCTGGATAGGAGGACTTAGTCTGAGTAAGATGGGATTGTTTTCCCTGGAGTGAAGGAATCTGAGGGGAGACCTAAGACAGGTGCATAAGATTATTGGAGGCAGAGATAGGGTTGATAGGGTCTTTTTTTCCATGGAAACTGATTGTTGTTCGGAGCTCGCCTCCAGAGCAGGTGGTGGAATCAAACACAATCACGAAGTTCAGGTGACATTTAGACAGGCACTTAAATTGGAAAGTCATCGCGGGATGTGGTCGTGGTGCAGGCACAGGAGTAGATCGATGTGGATGGATGTCGTGGGCTAAAGAGCCTGTGTTTGTGCTGTACAGACGTGTGACTCCTTGATGGTAGATTTCTGGAATCAGAGGATACAATGATCAGACAAAATACTGGCTTTAAGGTACCAAGTCAACCATGGTCTCCCCGAGTGCGAGGCAGGATAAAACCTCCTGTTTCCTGTCTCTATACTTAGTCCCAAACAATCCCTCACTGTTGAGAGGAGACGGTCAGCAATGAATAGCCAGATTGTCATGGGTGAGGGACAAGATGATGACAGGAGTGCTAAGGAGAATTAGGTGGTGAGATGGGAGCATGCTGGGTCCATCACCAGAGGCCAATGGATTGAAACCATCCTCTGTGGTGCTTTGGCTGAATACTTCACAATGGTGCTGACTGGTTGCAAGATGAGGGATGCACTGAAGATGGGTGCAGCCAATCCAAAGTCCTCCGTTTCCAGATACGATCGTTTCTCTGCAGTGAACCCAGCACCCAGGCAAGGGTGGACACACACCAGGTTCCCGCCGACCGTGCCTTTCCACCCTGTGCGTCTATGGCCCGGTACTTCCCACCGACTTGTGAGACACGCACGGCTTCCAGGGTCTTGTTACCTCGGGTGTCATGTGTGTGTCCTGCCTTAGCGAACCTGTCCCTTTTTATCCCCCTGCTGGGATGTCGCCTGTCCATCACTTCAAACAGTTCGGGGTTCAAAGGGGGAGCCGATCTTGACAGCTCTCCTTCCTTCATTAACATCTCCAAATGCTGCTCCATTGTTTTCCTTATCTCTCTCTCTCCTGAAGACAGGTGGCAGACCAACTGCTGATTCCACTGGTGCCAGCCCAGGCCAGCTACATCTTAATCTATGTGTATTCTTGTCACACTTCCCCCCTTTAAGGATTTTTACCGGGGGTAAAAATTACAAACATGAATACATTATTTGATACACACAAATATACATCTTTATCAGCTATTTGGCTAATACAGCGAATTTGAAGTTGTCAACACCTGGACGCAAAGTGTCCGACTTTCCCGCAATTATAACAGACGACCCCAGGAGACTTCCTACCAGACTGCTCCCGGTCTACCTTATCCTTCTCACTAGTCCCCAGTTTACTTTCTGACTTTTCCGGCGGACTCTCCCCGCCGTCCTGACTACCATTCTGGTAGCCTTTACTCGGGGCAAACTTCATTTTATGCGTCAACGCATACTCATCCGCTAACTTAGCAGTTGCGGCTAACATGGCTGCCTCTTTCTCATCTAGGTAGGGTCTCATACCCTCAGGGACACAACCTTTAAACTGCTCAATCAGGATCAATTGTAGCAGTCTGTCATAATCCCCCTCTACCCCCTTTGAGGCGCACCAACGCTCACAATATGTTTGCATCTCACGGGCAAACTCCAAATATGTGCAGTCCCACTGCTTCCTCGCATTCCGGAACCTCTGTCGGTATGCCTCCGGGACCAACTCATAAATCCTGAGGATGGCCTCTTTCACCACCTCATACCTCTGGGCATCTTCCGCGGACAAAGCTGAGTAAGCTTGTTGGGCTTTCCCTTTCAGTACACTCTGAAGCAAAACAGCCCACTTATCCCTCAGCCAGTCCTGACTTGTAGCAACTTTTTCGAAATGGAGAAAGTACCGATCCACGTCGGTATCGTCAAATGGGGGAACCAGCCTAACCTCCTGGGTCGCCTGGAACCCTCCACCTTGGTTCGGCACGGGCCCCTGCTCTGCCCTTATCTTTAACTTCTCCAGCTCAAATTCCCTTTCCCTCTGTTTCTCCAACTGCCTCTTTTCTCGCTCCAACTGTCTCTCTCTCTCTCCTACCTTTCCAACTTTCACTCTTCGTGTTCGTGTTCTAACTGCCGTACCCGGAACTCATACTCGAGTCTCAATTTTTCAAGCTGCACCTGTACCGCGTCTCCAGCAGGTTTTTCAATAGGCACCACCTCCAGCTCCCCTTGGGGAAACACACCTTTAGATACATAGTGCTCTACGATAGCTCTGTGTATCTCCTCTCTCCTCATTGTCGATTTCCACTTAGCAAGATTCAACCGTTTGGCCACAGCTGCCAATTCCGCTTTCCTGGCATCCTCTAATGCCTCCAAGGTCGGCACCTTTATAAATTCCTCAACCTCCTTTTCTGCTGTTTGTCTTTTCTTTCTTTCGGGAATTTTAACCCAATCAATTTACTCCGTCCTAAATTTAGCGTTCAAAATCCCGGACGAGCCCCCACTTATGTTATGTACCCCGTAACTGGGTTGCGAAACCAGCAGAAATGGATCACTCAGTTGGAGTCTGGATTACTAGAACTTTTATTAAAGAAACAAGCAACACAGTACTCTAATCAAAAGGATAGTAAATGCAACAGTTCAGCAATGATAAACACACATGTACACAGAATTAGGATAATAGGATCAATCAAGCTCTATCGTCGTCTAGGGGTAAATGACCAGTTTCAAGGTGACGCAAAGTTTAGTTCAATTGAATTCAGTTCAGTTCGCAGTAATCACTGCCGTGGGAGATGGACAGTGGGGGAAAGGAGAGAGAGAGCAAAACGAATGAATATTCAAACGACTTCCACACAGACCTTCGATATTCTTCGCAGTCAGCTTTCGGGCGAGCCCTTTGTGATGTCTTCTGAGGTCACCGACCGTGACCCTTCCATTTCCAGATACGATCGTTTCTCTGCGGTGAGCCTGGCACCCGGGCAAGGGCGGACACACACACCAGGTTCCCGCCGATCGTGCCTTTCCACCCTGTGCATCTATGGCTTGGTCCCATGACCAGCCCTCCAAAACTTCCCACCGACTTATGGGAGGCGCACCGCTTCCAGGGTCTAGTTACCTCGTGGTGTCGTGTGTGTCTTGCCTTAGCGAACCTGTCCCTTTTTGTCCCCCTGCTGGGGTATCGCCTGTCCATCACTTCAAACAGTTCAGGGTTCAAAGGGGGAGCCGATCTTGACAGCTCTCCTTCCGTTAAACTCTCCCGTCACTTCATTAACATCTCCAAATGCTGCTTCATTGTTTTCCTTATCTCTCTTTCTCCTGAAGACAGGTGGCAGACCAACTGCTGATCCCACTGGTGCCAGCACAGGCCAGCTAACATCTTAATCTATGTGTATTCTCGTCACAATACCAACACTCCTTGTGTACAGAACCAGTTACACTGACCTATTGACCAAATGACAACCGAAAGAATGTACTTTTAAACTGTGTTCTTCTTTTGCATACATTTATTATATTGTGAATAAAGTATAATTTTGAAATTAAATAAAATCTCTCTACAACATCTCACATGCTGTTTACATCTGGCTGGGGGGACAGAGACAGTGTCCTGTTAACTTCCCTCGAAAGGACAACAATGCCACGTTGTCTAACTACTGGCTTGGTGTATTGGTCTGGATTACATGCTCTGGTATCTGCAGTGTGTCTTGAACCCTCAACCTGCTGGTTAGGTGGTGAGTAAAGTCCGTATTGATCTACCTGTGACTGACACGTACAGAGTTTCAGTCCATGGACAGAATCATAGAACATAGAACAGCACAGAATAGTACAGGCACTTTGGCCCATGATGTTGTACCAACCTAAAACATCCTATGCCATGATCAATCTAACCCTTCCCTCTAACACAGCCCATAACCCTCTATTTTCCTTTCATTCATGTGCCTACCCAAGATTCTCTTAAATGTTCCTATTGTATCATCCCTCTACCTTCCTGGCATTCCAGGCATCTCCCACTCCTTGGGTTAAAAAATTACATCTGGCATCTCCCCCCACCTTAAGTGGATGTCCTCTGGTGTTGACCGTTTTTGAAATGGGAAAAGACACTGCTTGCCCACTCTATTTGTGCTAAAATTCAGCAGATTTAGCAGGTAACTACAAGGCAGATAGATGTTCCTTATTTACTCGGGAATAAGGAAGGATGGAGCTGGAGTCAGAACATACAAAGCCCCAAACTTACACTGGCGGAGTCCTTGGAACGGCATGAGATGCAGCTGGTGGTTGCAGCCCTGGTCACCGGAACAGGGCGGGCTTTAACCACTTGTCCTTGAGTGTGCACAAGGGCAGAGACCCTCACTGACTCGTTCCCTCGACCCTGCTGCCACTCACAGCACCACTGCCATCTCACTGACAGCAGACAAAGGGACTCGACACACAACATCGAATGCCCGTTTTCCTCCGCGGATGCCGCTTGATCCACAGAGCTCCTCCAGTAGCTTGTGTGTCGCTCCAGCTTCCAGCACCTAACGCTTCCTGCGTCTCCAAGCTGCAGCCGATGCTGAAATCGGTGCATCAGCTCACATGGCTCCAGGCAACAAGCAGGCTGAGCACGATGGGTCTTCCAGAGAGCAGGGATAGAAACATAGAAACATAGAAAACCTGCAGCACAATACAGGCCCTTCGGCCCACAATGCTGTGCTGAACATGTACTTACTTTAGAAATTGCCTCTATTTTTGTAAGCTCCATGCATCTATCCAGGGGTCCCTTAAAAGACCCTATCGTATCCGCCTCCACCATCATCGCCAGCAGCTTATTCCACGCACTCACCACTCTCTGTGTAAAAAACTTACCCCTGACAACTCCTCTGTACCTGCTTCCAAGCACCTTAAAACTGTGCCCTCTGACTATCCACGCGATCAATACCTCTCATCATCTTGTACCCCCCTATCAGGAATAATGGGCCCAATAGTCTCCCTCATGCCCTGCAATATTCTGTGACCTCTCACCCTAGGGCTGGCCTTGCTCCTGCACACACAGCACGAACGTCACCTGTCAGCATAGGAACCAATCCCTTGCCTGCAGGGTGGTCCAATAAGATGGCAAGTTAAAACAGAGCACATTGCACATCGCCTGGTCCTATATGACATTATTATGAGAACACCAGGGCCACCTGATCTCTCTTTCCCAAGCCTCCCATCGGAAGCCCATTCCTGAGGCCCCTCCCCTCCCACCCCACGGCCCATTAGCAAGCACTATGATCTATGACCCACCCAGAAAGACCCCGGAACACTCTGGCAGAGCTGGGCACACAGGTTGTGGGATCGCTGCTTTCTAGGAAATTCCCATTGATGCAAGTCCACTTGCTCTCGTCTCGAGCCACTCATGTCCCTCCTGCAGCCTCAACTCTTGCCTTTCCCATCACCTACCACCTCGTTCTCTGCTTGCCTCCCTGCTCACAGGGTGGGGACTGCTGTCGGGAAGAAGACGGGGGCTGGGTGCAGGGTGTCAGAGGGTTCACTCTGTGGATGGGGAGTATTAATGTTTCGTAACTGCAAAACGTAAAATCTAATTGAAAGGAAAACAAGGGAGCCAGGAGATAATTCAAATATATTCAATTTTACTTTAAGGAAGGTGCCCACTTGTCACGTGGTATCATCATGACATATATAATTCACATATTTTTCACATATAACCATAAAAATATTATTTAAACAAATAAAGAATGCTTACTCATACAATATATTTATGTTACTTAAATATTAATGAAATGTTAAATATTATAACTCCTCCCTGTGTAAATTCCAACTCAATAGAGAATGAATCTCCACTATGTACACAGAATGCCACATAATTCTACTGTATACAGATATCCACCACATAATAAATTTGAAATTGTCCCATTCAGGCAAACAGATTTAATCGCTGTGGAGGATTTCTTACTTTTGTGGGATAACATATTTCCTAACAAGGGGGATCACTCTGCTTGGCAGTTGAGACTTGTGGCGGTGAAAAATTCTCAGGTTCTGGGTCCTCCTTTGTGGTGGTTGTAGGAGTTGACTCTGGGGCTGCAGGAAGTGGTTCTGACAGCTCTGAATACCACAAATTCTCTTGAATATGTAGAACATAATGTGTGAGTACAGTGCCCTGACACCACCATTTCCTTTGCCTTTCAGAAAGCCAGTTCACACTGCTTTGTCCATTACCACTTCTTCCCAATCTGTACAGGTGGAACATAGTAGCCAGGTTTGGCAGGGACCTGTTATAGTAATTAGCAAATCATACAAAGGACTGCAACTCTGATATGTCTTTTGGCCTTGGGGAATCACCCACTACTTGAATTTCTCAGCGCACTTGTGTGACGCTCATGTGTCAATGGACCACAGTAACTGATACTTATTTAAAGAATTCACACTTGATGCTTTGTGGTCTGAGCCCACAATCTTCTAATCTCTTGTCCTTCCTGGTAACAATGAGGTCATCCAGGCAACATTGAGCACCTGGATAGTCTTGCAGCACCTGCTCCATAGTTTCTGCCAGAGCGCAGGTGCACCGCTACTACAAAAGTAATCCTATTATAGCAATATGGTGAGAAACAGTTCGGACTTTTCTTCCATCTCCATCTGTAGGTTGGCCTCAGCTAAGTCCACTTTGCTGAAGCGTTTCCCTCCAGGAAGGTTTGCAATGATATCCTCTAACCTGGGCAGAGGCTATTGATCTACTTTCAGTACTGTGTTAATGGTGACCTTAAAATCACCACTGATCCATTTTACTTATCTACTGGAACCATTGGCATTGTCCAAGGGCTCCATTCAACCTTGGAAAGAATTCCTTCAGCCTCCATGCGATCTAGCTCACTGCCTATTTTAACACAGATGGTATAAGAAACTGGACAGGCTTTGCAAAACTTGCATGTGGCACTTTCATTCTGCACTATTTTACCCTTGATATGTTTGAGTTGTCCAATGCTATCTTTAAGCAGTGCCGTGGAATCATCCAGTATCATTTATTATTTGCTTTCAGTTGACTCTGTTACAGGGGATGTGACATGCAAATGGTGGACAGATCTGCGATCAAGTCATAATTGTCTGAGCCAATCATACCTCCACAATGCTGATACTTCTGCTTTCAGCGCATACAAGCCCAATGTGGCTTGTTGATTGATGTATTTCGACGTTATGAATGTCATTCGCACAGGAGTTCTCTTTTCTTCAGTGTGAGTAAATAGAATACCTGCCATTCAAATTCATTTTGTATAATGACTGAAATGGCCAAGCCAGTATCCAAATCAATTTCAATTAATTTGCCGTTCACTTCTGGTGTAAGCCATATTGCTTGTCTCCTGTTAGTTTTCTCAAGACTGCACAGTCCTGTGCCACTCTCATCATGATCAGATTTTTCATCAACAGCATGCAGACTAGTGCTTTTTTGAAACAGCAATGACTTTTTATCTTGTTTTTTTTTCCCCTGCGCAGTCCATTTATTTCGTCAGCCCAACATGCTCTTTGTATGTGTCCTACTTTGTTTTATTGTCTGCAAGTTTCGGCCTTTAAACCTGCATTGGTCTGGGTTATGTGAGCGCCTGCCACAATGGTAACATGGTTATTTCAGTCAGGTCAGCTTCTCTTTAGATGCTGCAATTTTGTTCATGCTCGCTTTCATTTCTAACGGCAATGCAATTGCGTCTCTGTCTGCTGTCACCATTGATGCAGCGATTTCAACTGGTCTTTTAAATGTGTTGTGTTTTTTGAATGCTTTCCACAAACTAAATGATCTATTTCTGCATCAGTAAGCTAATTACTAAATTGACAATGCTCAGATAACTTTCTCAATTCAGTCGCGTACACTGAAATGGACTCCCTTTCCTTTTCATTCCGCTTATGAAACCTAGACCTTTCTGCAATCAACAGTGGTTTCAGTTCTAAATATTTCTGCATTACTTTCACACTGTCAGCAAAGCTCATTTCGGCTGGTTTGGTTGGAGCAGTTAGATTTCTAAGGAAGCTATATGCTTTTAAATCCAATGCACTGAGCAAAATTGGCACTGGCTTCTGATTGGATTTTTAATTTGCTTCAAATACTACTGAATTTGCTCAGTGTACAATACCCAGTTATCTCATATACAATTGAACACGTCAATCTTTCTGATATTTATCATTATTATTAACCAGTTCTCACTGTTTATGAACTTGTCTGTTTTCAGCCTTTATTTAAATTGGACGTCTTCTCTCTCTCCTTCTGAAGAGACATGTGCTGCTCTGCTTTTCTTAAACTCGAATGTCTTGTGCTTTAACAGGTAGGTAGTTGTCCTGAGTTCATTTTAAAAATACCCCGTCACCACCATTAGGCTTTGAAACTCCAAAACATAAAAAGACTAATTGAAAGGGAAATAAGGGAGCTGGAAGATAATTCCCATATGTTTATTTTTACTTTAAACAAGGCAAGCACTTATTGTGTGGTAGTATCATAACATATGCAAATCATATATTATTACATGCAACACATAATTAATTATTTAAACAAAATAAGAATGCTTACTCAAACAATACATTTACAACATTAATCAAGTATTACTGAAATATTAAATACACAACAGGGAGTGTTGTAACAACTCACTGAGGTGAGGGAAGAGGGCATGAGGGTTGGGTGAAGCAACAATAGTGTGGTACAGACCATGGAGAAGTGGGGCAGTGTGGGTTAATGGTGTTTGTGTGGGGAGGGGTGAGTCTGAGGAAGTGGAGGTTAGCTTGGGCAATGGGACGGTGTGAGAGTCAGTATCTGGGGGCTGGAGTGGAGTGGGGTCAGCATGGAGGACTGGGGTGTGTGAGTATTGGTACAGTGAGAGGGACGGGTGATGGACAGAAGGGCATCACTGGGGAGCTGCCGGGGTCCAGGTTTCTGTTTGGGGTTGTCAGCTTCCCACCTGAAAGGTTGATCTGGGGCACTGGGGTGGGGACAGTGACTGTGGGATTCCCATCTTGCCGGGAACTGAAAGAAAAGCCTTGCTCAGCACTTCGAGACTGGGCTGCACTTCCTCCTGCTCTGTGGGGCCCGTCACTTAAAGGTACAATGACCCTCTCCCATCCTCTGCCCTGCCCAGGGCAGGCTCTGGGATGCCCACAACAAGCATTCACACATGTCACCAATTTCAGATCCAGCTCTGACCACAGAACTGAACAAAGAACAAGATTTGCTCGAGATCTCCCTATCTTGTTCTGTCCTCTGCCGATGAAAAGAATACTTGGATACGTCGAGAATTCGGAGCCGTGGCTGGCTGCTCTTTCATCTGCAGGACAAGGGCAAGCATTGCCCTCAACAAATCCTTCCTCCTGTCTTTGATGGGATTTTATAAGAAACTGTTGGCATTTGGCAGGAAAAGGGAAATGCACAGGACGTCCTGTTGTTGTCACTTCTGGAAATGTGTCTTACAGAAAATCTGGGAAAGATTCACCGCGGCCGGACACCTAGCTAGCATCTCTGGAAAGGAAAACAGTTGGCGCAGGCCTGGGCAAGGTTGTATGGAAGACCGGCAGTTGCCCATACTGCAAGTCTTCCCTCTCCACAACACCGATGTTGTCCAAGGGAAGGGCAAAGGTCGATACAGCTTGGCACCGGTGTTGTCGCAGGAGTTGCCAGAACGAGGTTGAAGGCAACGTCGGACTGCCTAAGGGACTCCAGCTCCGGATTTGTCCTCAGGGTTTACTCCCGAAGCCTTTCCCATGAGTGGGTATGGCCGCAAGGCAGCGGTGGTTTGAAATCAGAGTTTTCCCTCTCCTAGATAGACTGCCTTCCCAGGCTGACAAGCTCCATCTACCTGAGGCGATTTATAGAGGTTTATAAAATCATGAGGGGCACAGATAAGGTGGATGGTCATAGTACTTTTCCCCAGGGTGGGGGAGCCTAAACCTAGAGGACACAGAGAGAGAAGGCTTAAGGAATGAGCTGCCAGAGGTGGTCACTGTCTCCTCTGAGCTGCACAGATGCACAGCCGCTCAGTAACCAAAATGCCCCCGCGCACATAGCCTTTGTTGCCACGCAGCTTGAATTTTATTTATATAATGTTTTATTAAAGTGCCATGCAGTTTCTATTTATTTATTTATTGAGATACAGTGTCCCTTTGAGCCACGCTGACCAGAAATCCCCCAATGTAATCCTAGCCTAATCACGGAACAATTCACAATGACCAATTAACCTACCAACCGGCAGGTCTTTGGTCTGTGGGAGAAAACCCACGCAGCCACGGGGATAACATACAAACTCCTTACAGGCAGCAGCGGAAATTGAACCCGGGTCGCTGGTACTGTAAAGCATTGTGCTAACCACTAACGTGCTGCCCCAAATAGAGCCATGTAAAAACTTCCTGCTCAGAGCAGTGGTTGGCCTGTGGAGTCGTAAAATTAATTAAAGGCAAATGTTGGAGGAGGTGTTAGATACAGGTACGACTAAAACATCTAAAAGATATTTGGACGGGTACATGGACGGGAAATGTTTAGGGGGATAAGCAGGCAAATGGGGGCAGCTTAGGCGACCGCCTTGTTCAGCAAGGATGAGCAGGGCCAAAAGGGTAGTTTTTGTTTTAATTCTATGATTACTTCTGCATAAGGTTCCTCAGAGGCTCTGAGAGAATTCCAATTACTGCTCAGTATTCGTCTGTTCACCCTGGTGCCTTGGGCACCCGCATGTGGCATTTTGGTCATTGAACTGGTAGCTGGCACCAGGGTCAAGGAGAGAATCGAGAGAGCGATCCTAATCCCACAGCGAGTGAGCAGGTAGCAGTGTTCTGGCAAGGAGGTTTTCCATCGAATGAAATGCCAAGTAATTACAAACTGTGATTGACACAGGGAAAGTCAAGGCTGCCTGTCTCAGGGACGGTGTTTGGATAGAACGCATCCTGAGCTATAATCTGGCTCCGTGCAGTAAGAAGAAAATATTTTAGGAAACTTGGTGGTCCATTATGGTGCTAAACCTTGTGCTCTATTTTCATGGTCATCATGAGCAAAGAATCAATACTATCGGCGTTAACTGAGGAATAACTATTGATTAGGTCACTGGTCAGGGTTGCAAAAGCAAAATGATGCAGATACTGCAAATCAGAAATAACAATAATAGAAAATGCTAGGAATACTCAGTAGGTCAGGCAGCAAATGTGAAGAGAGAAACAAAGTTTCAGGTAACCTGCACCCTGTGTTCCTTTCTTTCCCCTGATAACCCAGGTTCTCTCGTTGTGTCCACTCCAACCTTTCCAACCAATCCCCAGCCAGCCTCTCATTACCCAGTGTAAGGAAAGAATTAAATTTAATACGTGCTAAAATACGTGTAACACAAAATGGAGGTTTATGAAACAAATGGTGTTAGTCTGGAACATGGGAATGGTTTGAGGAAATATAAAGGGACCAGTCCACAACAAATGTGTTAAGAACTAGCATGAGTACTCGTCTACCGCCCTGAGAGCAGATAATGGTGGAAAACATGTTTGTCTGGGAAGGGGAGGATGATTAGACTATAAGACCACAAGACAGAGGAGCAGCATTAGGCCATCCAACCTATCAAGTCTGCTTTGCCATTCAATTATAATTGATTTATTTACCCTCTTAATCCACTCTCCTGCCTTCTTCCCAAAACCTTTGGTGCCTTTACTAATCGAGAACCTATCAACTTCCAGTTAAAAAATACCCTGGTGCAGGTACCAGCTGCTTCTGTCCCATGGTAAAGCACCAGGTTAAGGGGATCTGAAAGGGATTAAAATGGAAAAAGACTTTGTGCATGTGAGAATCTTCTCTACGAGGGGTGATTGATAAGTTTGTGGCCTAAGGTAGAAGGAGTCAGTTTTAGAAAACCTAGCACATTTAGTTTTCAACATAGTCCCCTCCTACATTTACACATTTAGTCCAGCGGTCGTGGAGCATACGGATCCCTTCTTTGTAGAAGTGGTCCACAGCAGGGGTGATTGATAAATTCGTGGCTCAAGGTAGAAGGAGTCAATTTTAGAAAACCTAGAACATTTATTTTTCCTACATTTACACACTTAGTCCAGCGGTCGTGGAGCATACGGATCCCTTCTTTGTAGAAGTCGGCATCTTGGACCTCCAGGTGGTCCACAGCAGGGGTGCTTGATAAGTTCGTGGCCTAAGGTAGAAGGAGATGAGTTATACAGCTCTTGTTACATGCAAGTGCAGTTCAACTCTTTGAGTGAAAAAGCAGAAAGCATGAAGTTAATAACTCATCTCCTGGAGGTCCAAGACGCCAACTTCTACAAAGAAGGGATCCGTATGCTCCACGACCACTGGACTAAGTGTGTAAATGTAGGAACAGTAAATGTGCTAGGTTTTCTAAGATTGACTCCTTCTACTTAGGCCACGAACTTATCAATCACCCCTCGTAAGTCTGGATAGAGATAGAGGCGAGACAGCGGAAGAGAGGGAAAGACAGACAGGAAAAGCTGTAGCACACTTGTGCTTCCTTCCAGCAGTGCAAATGTATCGTGGCTTAGCAACTGGTTATAAGTTTTATTTCATTTCATTCACTACCTTATTGACTATTTTTCGTTATATTACTCTAATTATGTAATCCCTTACAACTTTGAATATGTGCAATGTCTCTTTTGTTCATAGACATCTCTTGCTCCTGAATCAGAAATAATAATAATTAAATAAAAACATTTTTGTTGCACCCAGTTTAGTTCCAAGCCCCCCACCCCCACAGGTTCCATCTGCCCACTGTCCCTCCTTTATCTGGTCCCACTCATTACTTTCCAGCTTCTTCCTCTCTCTCCACCCTCCCCTACCCCAGAGGACTCCATCTGCCCATCACCCCCACCCTTGTCATCTGTTCCTACCTCTCATCTGCAAGCATCTGCCTCGCCCCTCCCTTGTTACTCTGCCCATCTCCTTTCTGCCCTCCCTGTCCTAATGCAGGGGCTCAACCTGAAACAGCAGCCATCTCTCTGCCTCCATAGATGCTGTCTGATCCGCTGAGTTCCTAGAGCTGGCTGTTTGCTGCTTCTACATTCCAGGTTATGAGTTTCCTCAGAGCCAGAGAAAGACATTGACTTGAAGCATTAACTCTGTGTCTCTCTCCACAGATGCTGCCTGACCCGCTGACCATCCCCAGCGTCACTGATGAAAAATCCACAAGATCCCTCTTCCAGTCCTGCTGCAGAATCCTTTATATACCCCTGGGCGAACAGACGAGGCTTCACTTGATGGAAAGGTGACCCAATTGGTATAGTTCCACATTCTGTGAATGCTGCATTGGAGCACTCCCTTGGATTACAAGTGCAAACCCTAGGAGTTGAACTTGAATCTGTGACCTTCTGAGTTAGGGAACTTCTGACAGATCCTCATAAACAAAAGCTTACACAGAATATTCAGTTAGTCCTGACGCAGGGTCTCTGCCCGAAATGTCGACTGTACCTCTTCCTAGAGATGCTGCCTGGCCTGCTGCGTTCACCAGCAATTTTTATGTGTGTTGCTTGAAATTCCAGCATCTGCAGATTTCCTCGTGTTTACAGAATATTCAGAGCCTTGTTATGAACCAGCAACAATAGATATGAAATTGAGTCAGATTTTTATGAATAAACAACAAAATTTATTAACCTCTACTCCAAAAACATAGAAAACTAAACAAACAACTAACTTAAATGGAAGTTAACAGTGTTATGTGTCTTTAGTTATCACAGTCGAACTTAAAGGCAATTCTTAACAGATCTTACTCAAACACAGTCTTAAGGTGGTAGTTCAAAGAGTCCAAGTGATTTATGAAATAAGTGACAGGAGAGACTTCCCGAACCAGTGATGAAGAAAAGACGAAACTGCGGACGCAGATCCCAGCCGAGAAATGCCTTGTCCGAAGAGATCACGAAGAATAAGATTTCTCACAGTAACTGACCTTTCGCCGGAGGTGTTCACCACACAACCCCCGAGACCATGCAGGGGTTAACTAAAAGTGTGTGCCACAATACCCGTACGGGCCATACCAAATGTCAACCACAGAACGCCGTTGATTTCTTGGGTTCGTACGAAGCTGGTAATTCTTCACTCTCTCTTTCTCTCCTTCCACGATTACGTAACCACTGACTGTGACTCCCCAACAAAACAACTATGCAACAAACTGCGGTCTTCCCTTATACCAGTTGGAATATGCCGTCACATGACATCACATCATCCCAATATCAGAGACAATTACATCATGCCAGTATCACAAGACAATTACATCATGTTTACGAGATACTCATGGGACAGGTAACAGTCTATGAATAGGACAAAGAATCTATCCTACACCCAACATTTATACCCTGGCTGACCTGTCGGGGTTATATTGTTTCACTCAGCAATAGGATGCCCTGAGAGATCTGCGGAATGTGTCACAGCAATTCCTGCCCAAAAATGACTTTGAAAGTCTGCATTAGTCATGATATATTTGGACAACTTTCTCCTCACGTATTGTTTCAGCAGTTCTCTGCATTCTTTCACAATGCGTCAATGTCCCTGATTTCACCACCTTACGCGATGCACCCATGAAGTGTCTGAGAAACTGACACACGGGGCTCTGCCCTCAGTACCCGTGAGTTTAGATTGTGGTCCTTTCCTGTGGAGTCTTTGGGGTGGCTGTGCCAAACTTCAGTGCGTCCCTCAGCACGTCCTCCTGCACTTTGTGGACTTCTCCTTACACTGGGCGGCCAGTAAGCTTTGGGCAAATCAGAGAGTGTCCCCTCACCACAGCGGATCCGACACACACGTGCTATCCTGTCCCTTCGCGACAGGGAGTCACGGTCCATGCTGGGCACAGGTGGTGGTTGTGATGATGGCGACGGACTATGAAAGCCCACGGGTCCAGTTGTCAGATTGGCTCTCATGGGGGAGGAGCAATGGCTTTCTGTCAGTCACTGGATCCTGTTCTCCGAAGTTTACCCAAATGTTCCCATATCTACCACATCTCCCCGGTGCGTGAGCCGATCCAAGCCTGCGTCCTGATGCCGCTGTCTCAGCACCATCCTGTTCTTCAATTGGTCCCGTTCCTGACCTCTTGCATCAGACACCAGAGGTGCTGCTTGTTTTCCACAGCCAGAAATATTACATGTAGATCAGACCCCAGGCCATACAACTTATTGAGAGCATGCTGGAACTTTGACAGACAAAACAGCCCCAAGGCCCTCATCTTTCCTAACACTTAATTCGTTTGCAGATGACATTAAAAATTGCAGAAGCTATGGAGAGTGAAGAATGCTGTCAAAGGAATACCAGATGGACTTTAATCCAGACAAGTGTGATGCATTGCACTTTAGGAGGTCAAATGTAAGATAAATATAGTAAATTATTAAGTTTAGCTTTATTTGTCACATGTACGTTGAAACATCGAAAGATACAGTGAAGTGTTTTGTTTTTGTGTCAACGAACGATATAGTCCAAGGATGCTGTTCGATCAGCCTGCTATTGTCAACATAGCACGCCCACAACTTACTAACTGTTACTAATTGTTAAATGTCTGGACCCTTTGGAGCACTGATGTACAGAGAGATCTTGAGGTGCAAGTCGATAGCTCCCTGATAGAGGTGTATAAGATGATGAGAGACATTGATCATGTGGATAGTCAGAGGCTTTTTCCCAGGGCTGAAATGGCTAACACAAGAGGGCACAGTTTTAAGGTGCTTAGAAGCAGGTACAGAGGAGATGTCAGGGGTAGGTTTTTTACACTGAGAGTGGTGAGTGCGTGGAATGGGCTGCCAGCAACGGTGGTGGAAGTGGATACGACAGGGTTTTTTAAGAGACTCCTGGACAGCTACATGTAGCTCAGAAAAATAGAGGGCTATGGGTAAAGCTAGATAACTTCTCAGGTAAGGACAAGTTCAGCACAGCTTTGTGGGCCGAAGGGCTTGTATTGTGCTGTAGGTTTTCAACGTTTTTCTATGTTTCCCTGAAAGTAGACTGTCTGGTGTATGTTTGCTTGCCTTTATAAGTGAGGGTAGTGAGTTTAAAAGTCTATAAGTCATGATGGGCCACAATTGTGCACAGTTCTGGTTTGCCATATTACAGGAAGAAGTTGGAGGCTTTGGAGTGGGAACAAAAGAGGTTCATTAGGATGCTCCCTGGATTAGAGAGTATGAGCTGTAAGAAGGAGCAGAAGTGTTTGCTGCAAAACTGTGGAGGTGGCCATATAGAAGTGTCGAAAATTATGACAGGCTCACTGTAGATAGGGCAGGTGGGTAATGTAAAGAAGATTTACAAGGAAGATTTTTACACAGCAAGTGGCAGATACTTGGAACATGCTGCCAGGAGAAGGGGACTGAATTGGATATAATAGTATCATTTAGACAGATACAGGAATGGGCAGGGAATTGGGGGAGGGATACATACCACGGGTAGCCACATGGTGAGTGGAGGAACCTGCTCCTGTTCAGCCATGTTAAGTGTTTATCACCTCTCCAATCCCTTACCTCCAACAGGTTACTTAGGCCATATGACCATAAGGCACAGTGTTGTGTTCTTTATACGTATCGTGGGTTACTAAGAACAAACCATATTCTGGAAGAATTAAAACTAGAACTTTTATTTACAACAGCAACAGCAACCACATTTTTCACATACAAGTTTCTAGATCATTCTGTCATTTCTGCACATGCTCCGAACTCTGTCCAATCACGTTCTTACACGTGACACGTGATATCACCACATCTTCCTTTCCTTAAAAAGAAAAACAATTAGCAACATTAATCAAAACAAATGCACAATTTAACATGTCTCTATCAGTCTCTCTGGGGGTTTACTAACACCAGTAGACCTTCTAAGTGGTTTGCACAGTTCTTGTGTTTCGTTGTTATTTTCATGTTTTATCTGGTCTGCATCAGTTAACTGAAACTCTGAAGTTGGCTCTTTCTTAAGGTCTTTGCGATTTCTTCTTAACACTGCTCCTTCTTCAGTTTGGACCATATATGATCTGGGTTGTACTTCTTCTTAATTCCTTCACTTCCTTTTCAAATCTTTGTATTATTATTATCCAAAATTATCACTAGTACATGGAAGTATGCAACACTTACAATGTCTCAAGAAAAAAAATTAATTTAAAGATTGAAAAAATATTGGTGATTAAAAAAACCCCTACTAAGCAAGAAAAAGTAGGGAAAAAACCCATTAGGTGTTCAACCCCGGAGCCATGCATCATACAAAAAGCTTCTAAAGATAAACATCAAACCGCCAGCAAGAAAAAAAAATGTACCAAAAATTTACAATTAGATCATGGAGGAAATCTATCAATTAACTCAAATGATAATAACGAGCAAATAACCAGCATCTTTTCTCAAAATCAAACATAGGTTCAAAGGTTTGACTTCTAATTTTCTCCAAACTAAGGCATAGCATCACTTGAGAGAACCATTGTGACAAAATGGGAGCCGATGTATCCTTCCACTTCAACAAAATGGCCCTCCTAGCTATCAATGTAACAAGTGCAATAACATGTTGGTCAGACACAGAAATACCACAGATATTTTGAGGAATTTTTCCAAAAAGCACAGTTAATTTGTTAGGTTGTAATTTAATTTTAAGCGCTTTAGAAATTGTCGAAAAAACTGACTTCCAGGACTGTTCCAGTATAGAACAAGACCAAAACGTGTGTCAGTGTAGCTGTCTCAGATTTACATCTATCACAATAACTATCAACATTAGTGAATATTTTACACAATCTCTCCTTCGTCAAATGGTAACGATGTACAATTTTAAATTGAATCAGTGAATGACTAGCACAGATCGAAGAAGAGTTAACCAGCTTCAGAATCTGCGTCCAATCCTCCATCATAAAAGTCAAATTGAGTTCCTTTTCCCAATCTTGTTTAAACTTAAATATAGGTCACTTATCCCATTGTAATAGTAGACTTTGAATTGAAAGCTGCGAAGCAGTTTTATTTAACCTTGTTATTGGGAGCTGCTTTACCTATACAATTAGCTAAAGTTGCCAATTTAAACTTATACCCTGTGATTAAGAATTCTTTACAAACATGGCTCCAGTTCTGCAATTTTTTTAATCTTAAAAAATTTAAACTTTGTAGTTTAATTTATCGAAATTACTTTTTTAAGCCTTCTTTGAGTGATCCAATTTTTTTACTTTGGAAAAATAGAGGTATTAATTCTTTTTTGGATTTACTTAAAGAAGATAGATTGATGTCTTTTGAACAATTAGTTGATAAATATTCTCTTTCATACTGACACTTTTCACAATACCTTCAAGTTAGACATTTCTTACAAAAATATTTAAGTAATTTTCCTTACATGTTGGATGCTGACCTGTTAGATACTATTATGAGTATGAACCCTTCGATGAAGGATTCCATTGGAAGAATTTATAATTCCTTCACTTCCATTTGTAATGAAATACGAATCTTCTTTTCTTCATCTAATTCATTCATTAACTGTGTAATCTCTTTTTTATGCTGAGACTTCATCATTCCAATAAAACTTCTCAATTCCTTCACTTGTGCTTTCAATTCTTCAATTGGATCCTGACTCTTGTCACTCTCCAAGACTAAAACCCTTTTCACCAAATTTAATCTCTCACAGGCAGATAAACCAAGTATTGACTGTACATTTTTGGCACCAGCACAAATGAAAGTGTGTGCACCATATTTTTGTGTGATACTTCTGCCACACATGTTCCTTTAACTGGAATGTCTGCACCTGAATACCTAGTCACTTTTATATTTGTCTGATGCAACTTTGGTCTTGGCTTTAATGCATTAAACTCAGATTCTGCAAGAACATTTATTTGTGCTCCAGTATCAAGTTTAAACAGAATATTATTTTGATTCACTTGCAATGGAATAGCCCAATCATTCTTATTTTGTTTGTTTTCACAAAGCACATCTATATAAAACTCCTTGCGTTCATTTTCAAGCACTGCATTTACATGTTTTATTTTCTTTCTACTTCTGCAACAGCTTGAAAAATGATTACTCTTACCACAGGTGTTGCACATTTTCTGATACGCTGGACACTTTTTTAGATGATGTTGCCACCCACAGCGATCACATAGTTTTTTTTCTTTCAGATGACGTCTTGCTCTCTGTTGGTTTCATTGTCACTGCATTATGTTTTCTAATATGTTCGCGTTTTACAGCATCTATGCAACAGTTCTTAATAAAAAGCTCTTTAGCCTGTGACATCATGGTCTTAGAAGCTTTGCAGAGTGCCACAGCTTTTTCCAAATTCAAATCTCGTTCTAACAGTCTTTCTCTGAGACCATTATCCAGAATGCCGCAAACAATTCTGTCTTTAATGAGAGAGTCTGTAAGCCCTGCAAACTCGCATCTTATACTGTGGTTTCTCAACTCCGTAACAAATTGATCAATCATTTGACCAGGTCTCTGCCAACATTTGAAAAATTTATAGCGCTCATATGTCACATTACGCTTCGGCATACAACATGCATCAAATTTGTCAATTATCGCCTTTAGATTCAAAGTATCTCCATTTTCAAAAGTAAAATGGTTATATACCTCAATTGCATCATCCCCTATCAAGTGGAGTAGAACTGCAGCTTTTGTTTTCTCCATTTTATTATCTGCTCCAATCACAGACAAATAAATTTCAAAACATTGTTTAAATCTTTTCCAGTTTTCAGCTATGTTTCCAGTCAGCTGTAGTATTGATGGGGGTTGCAAAACTTCTATTTTTAAAGCTGTTAGCAAACAGCAAAAAAGTTTGCGTTCTTTTTATCGCTTATCTTCACTTCTCCCTTGTTAGCGAAACCAATTATTCTCCCAGACCGACTTCTGACACCATGTTGTGTTCTTTATACGTACCGTGGGTTACTAAGAACAAACCATATTCTGGAAGAATTAAAACTAGAACTTTTATTTACAACAGCAACAGCAACCATGTTTTTAACATAAAAGTTTCTAGATCATTCTGTCATTTCTGCGCATGCTCCGAACTCTGTCCAATCACGTTCTTACACGTGACACGTGATATCACCACACACAGGAACAGAATTAGGCCATTTGGCCCATTGAGTCTGCTCCACCATTCAATCATGGCTGAACTATTATGCATCTCAACCCCATTCTCCTGCCTCAGCTTACTTTTCTCATTTTTTAGCTTTCACCTTCCCTTCAGACTCCTGCATGTCACACCTAGCAGATCACCTTTCCTTTGCCCGTGACAGGTTTATATAATGAATTGAACTTGACAGATCAAACAACATGTCACACCCAGAGTGGTTTTATTAGGACTGGTGCATCTACTGGACAAATTTCCCAGGGGCCCCACTAGTCAGGTCTGCTGGAATCCATTCCACCCCCCCCCCCTTGACAGTGGGGAGCTGCTGCTGGGGTTTGGGGTAAGGGGAAAACACCCCAGTAAGTCATTTGCACCATCATCCCAGTGGTTATCACAATAAGCAATTTGTAGGTTGTCCTGACGAAGGATTCCGGCCCGAAAAGTCGACTGATCGTTTCCACGGATTCTGCCCGACCTGCTGAGTTCCTCCAGCGTGTTGTGAGCGTTGCTTTGACCCCACCATCTGCAGATTATTTTCTGTAAGCAATTTGTAGTTAGCCTGACCTCTGGCTTTGAACATTATGCTCCACCCTGGCGTTACTGTCCATGTCATATGATGTGGGCGATCTGAGAAGTTATGATAAGCTCTTAGAAACTTTTCACAAACTAGAGGAAATCTGCAGATGCTGGAAATCCAAGCAGCACACACAAAATTCTGAAGGCCAAGCAGCATCTATGGAAAAGAGTACTGTATTGTCAATGTTTCAGGCCAAAACACTTCGGCAAGACTGGAGAAAAAAAATACTGAGGAGTAGATTTAAAAGGTGGGGGGAGGGGGGAGGGAGGAACACCAAGTGATTGGTGAAACCTGAAGAGGGAGGGATGAAGTAAAGAGCTGGGAAGTTGATAGGTGAAAGAGACAGAAGGCCATGGAAGAAAGAAAAAGGGGGGAGGAGCATCAGAAGGAGTCGGGTGGGCAAGGAGATAAGGTGAGACAGGGAAAAGGGGATGGGGAATGGTTTGGGGGGGGGCATTTCTGGAAGTCTGAGAAATCGATGTTTGTGCCATCAGGTTGGAGGCTACCAAAACGGAATATAAGGTGTTTTTCCTCCAACGTAAGTGTGGCCTCATCACGACAATAGACAATAGGTGCAGAAGTAGACCATTCGGCCCTTCGAGCCTGCACCGCCATTCTGAGATCATGGCTGATCATCTACTATCAATACCCGGTTCCTGCCTTGTCCCCATAACCCTTGATTTCTCTATCCGTAAGATACCTATCTAGCTCCTTCTTGAAAGTATCCAGAGAATTGGCCTCCACTGCCTTCTGAGGCAGCGCGTTCCACACCTCCACAACTCTCTGGGAGAAGAAGTTCCTCCTCAACTCTGTCCTAAATGACCTACCCCTTATTCTTAAACCATGCCCTCTGGTACTGGACTCTCCCAGCATCTGGAACATATTTCCTACCTCTATCTTGTCCAATCCCTTAATAATCTTACATGTCTTAATCAGATCCCCCTTCAATCTCCTTAATTCCAGTGTGTACAAGCCCAGTCTCTCTAACCTCTCTACGTAAGACAGTCCGGACATCCCAGAAATTAACCTAGTGAACCTACGCTGCACGTCCTCCACAGCCAGGATGTCCTTCCTTAACCCTGAAGACCAAAACTGCACACAATACTCCAGGTGTGGACTCACCAGGGCCCTGTACAAATGCAAAAGGATTTCCTTGCTCTTGTATTCAATTCCCTTTGTAATAAAGGCCAACATTCCATTAGCCTTCTTCACTGCCTGCTGCACTTGCTCATTCACCTTCAGAGACTGACGAAAAAGTACTTCTAGATTGCTTTGTATTTCTCCCTTACCTAACTCCACACCGTTCAGATAATTATCTGCCTTCCTGTTCTTGCTCCCAAAGTGAATAACCTCACACTTATTCACATTAAACGCCATCTGCCAAGTTTCTGCCCACTCACCCAGCCTATCAAAGTCACCTTGAATTCTCCTAACATCCTCATCACATGTCACACTGCCACCCAGCTTAGTATCATCAGCAAACTTGCTGATGTTATTCACAATGCCTTCCTCTAAATCATTGACGTAAATCGTAAACAGCTGTGGTCCCAATACCGAGCCCTGGGCACCCCTCTAGTCACCACCTGCCATTCCGAGAAACACCCATTCACTGCTACCCTTTGCTTTCTATCTGCCAACCAGTTTTCTATCCATGTCAATATCCTCCCCCCAATGCCATGAGCTCTGATTTTACCCACCAATCTACTATGTGGTACCTTATCAAATGCCTTCTGAAAGTCAAGGCACATCACATCCACTGGATCTCCCGCATCTATCTTCCCGGTTACATCCTTGAAAAGCTCCAATAGATTAGTCAAGCATGATTTGCCCTTTGTAAATCCATGCTGGCTCGGCCCAATCTTATCACTGCTATCAAGATATGCCGCTATTTCATCTTTAATAATGGACTCTAGCATCTTCCCCACTACTGATGTTAGGCTAACAGGGCGATAGTTCTCTGTTTTCTCCCTCCCTCCTTTCTTAAAAAGTGGGATAACATTAGCCATTCGTCAATCCTCAGGAACTGATCCTGAATCCAAGGAACATTGGAAAATGATCACCAATGCATCCGCAATTTCCAGAGCCACCTCCTTTAGTACCCTAGGATGCAGATCATCTGGACCTGGGGATTTGTTAGCCTTCAGTCCCATCAGTCTACTCATCACCATTTCCTTCCTAATGTCAATCTGTTTCAGTTCCTCTGTTATCCTATGTCCTTGGCCCATCCATACATCTGGGAGATTGCTTGTGTCTTCCTTAGTGAAGACAGATCCAAAGTACTTATTAAATTCGTCTGCCATTTCTCTGTTTCCCATAAAAATTTCTCCCAGTTCATTCTTCAAGGGCCCAACATTGTTCTTAACTATCTTCCTTCTCTTCCCATACCTAAAAAAACTTTTGCTATCCTCCTTTATATTCCTAGCTAGCTTGCGTTCATACCTCTTTTAAGCTCCTTAAAAATTTCCCAATCATCTGTCTTCCCACTCACCTTAGCTCTGTTATACTTCTTTTTAATGCTATGCTATCTCTGACTTCCTTTGTCAACCACTGTGGCCACTTTCGCCCCTTTGAATCCTTCCTTCTCCGGGGGATGAACTGATTTTGCACCTTGTGCATTATTCCCAAGAATACTGCCATTGCTGTTCCACTGTCTTTTCTGCTAGGATATCCGACCAGTCAACTTTGGCCAGCTCCTCCCTCATGGCTCCATAGTCTCCTTTGTTCAACTGCAATACTGACACTTCTGATCTGCCCTTATCCCTCTCAACTTGCAGATAAAAACTTATCATATTATGGTCACTACTTCCTAATGGCTCCTTTACTTCAAGATCACTTATCAAATCCTGTTCATTGCACAACACTAAATCCAGAATAGTCTTATCCCTGGTCGGCACTCGTACAAGCTGCTGCAAAAATGCATCCCATAGGCACTCTACAAATTCCCTATCCTGGGGTCCAGTACCAACCTGATTTTCCCAGTTCACCTGCATGTTGAAATCCCCCATAACTACTGCGACATTTCCTTTGCTATATTCCATTGTTAACTCCTTATTCAACTTGCACCCAATACCCATGCTACTGTTTGGGTGGACAAGGCCATGGATAGGCATATCGGAATGGGAACGGGAAGTGGAATTGAAACTTTTGCCTGTCCATCCCTTGATGCAACACGTGAATATCATGCACTGTCAACCACAACTGTTTCTTCCATCAGTTTTTCCCATCACTGCAAGATGTTCGAGCTTCTCTTTCCTCAGGCCATATCCCAGAAACTGCAGCTGCCATTTCCAAATTGACTTGTTTGCTAAAAAAAAATCTTCGCAGCCTACTTAAAAATATTTATTGTTTGCATGAGAGGGATGAATTAATTAATGAGGGAGCAGATATTCCTACAGGTGAAAATGTAGCAGGCAACCTTCCCCCTTTCGTGGATTAGGCAGCCCATCTGTACACCCACAGAGAGCTGCTGATGCAGGCTGAAGTTACCCAGGTTCTTTCCTGACATCCGGTGCCTTCTGTGCCGAGATTTCACCTCTCCCTGTGACTGAGTGGGTTTCCTCTGGGTTCTCCCGTATCTTCCCATATCCCAAAGAAGTGCAAGCTGGCAGGTGAATTGGTCAATTGCCCCTAGTGTGTAGGTCAGCAGTACAATCCGGAGTGGATGAATGGGATAGTGTGGGATAGTGTAGGTTAGTGTAAATGGGTGGTTGATGATTGATTTGGACTCGTCAGCCTATATTGTCTGTTCCGTGCTCTGTGATTCTAAGAAAATGCAAAACTTTACTATAAAAAAGGAAACTAGCCAGAACTCTACTTCCTACTGCTCAGTGTACTGGATAACCCTGCACTACTGAGAGGAGTGAAATCTGCTGCATGGTCCAGTAGCAATGAGCGGCTCATGTCCGAGTGCCCAGGGAACACTGGACAGTGCTCCTTATGGAGGAAAGCCCATTAAACTGGGAATTAGGAGCACTGATCCTTTCTTGACAGTCCAGTAATACTGGGGGCAGTTAGCGTTGCTCTCTATCCTGGATAATCTAACTATGCGGGGAATTTTGAACCAGCGTTGACCAATAAACTAGGAATTGTCAGGACTGATGCCTGACTTGACAGTGGCTGTGGAAATTGTTCCCTCTCTGGTTACTCAGAAACGTTGGGAATCATTACCACTGCTTTCTGTCTTGACAGCGTAATTCTAGGAATAATGAATCTGAACCCCTGAGTAGATAACCGTGCAATGGTGGGAGTTGTGAACAGTTTTACACTGCCCTGAATGTTTGAGTGATGCTGGGTACAGTGAACACTGCCTTCTGACTTGATGACCCTGTCAAGCTGGACAGAGTGAACGAGTTTGTTCTCAGTAGTATACAGTAATGCACCAAACACTGCCCCCTATCTGAAAAAATCGGTAATGCTGGGAAAAGCTAGCACTGCTTTCAATGCTGGAATACCACCAATACAGGGAATAACAAACTCACTCCTTTGTTCCTTATGTTGGGCACAGTGAAGTGCCTTTTATCACATCTGAATGTCTCCAGAACAAGGGAAGGACACAGGATTCACATCCTTGTGGCTCCATGTCACAATGAACTGAATAGAGCAGGACAGGAATGTGAACCGTTGGCTTTCATTTTAGCAAAGTTGGTCGGAGCACGACTTGGTGGCCAGTGAGAGGCACAAGGAAAGTTGGGTCTCAATGTGCTTGAATAGTTAGATTGTCTTCCTCAGTTAAAATATATTCCTGTTATAAATATGGAAGCATTTACCCACACTCAAAATATTGAAGTAGGTTATGTAACTGTGACAACTGAAATTGTATTTAATCATCTAATGATTCTAACAAGTATAAATATGAGGTGATTTGAGCTCAGGGAGGTTTCTCCCAGCAGATCTCCTCTGAATGTACTCAGTAAATTCCTGAATCAGATCCTGTCTCGTTCCCTGTCACATCAGGGCGAATGAAGAATGCGTGGGCCTGCACCTCGCCATCACAGACCTCCTGAACTCCCGGGCTCACTAATCAGCACAGCTATGGCAATAGCGAACTCAAGGAGCCCGGGAATTCAAGGAACGAAAGGTCTGGAAGCTGACACAGGAGAAAGCCCATAAATCAAACTATGCTTCCACTGGCGAAACCTAACACTAGATGTGACTTCAGAGTCAGCAGCCAGCGTTAGGGTATTTTGTTTCATTTCTTCACACATTGGTGTGACGCTGCCTTCATTTATTCCCCTTTCCTAATTGTCCCTGCGGAGCCAACTGCATGGGGGGAGTCAAGGGTAAATGATAAAGGCCGGAGAGTCCCTTTCCGCTGAAGAACATTGGGGTGGGGGGGTGAGCCTCACTGCAATCCAAATACTGAAATGAAGGTGAAACTCCTCATGCCAGGAACGGAGGGGACACCGTGTGATCTACTTACAAGTACAAGTCTTGGGGGCAAATGGGACGGAAGGAGACGTCGGTGATTTTCACTCTGGGATCTGTAACATCGCTGAATAACTGAACTCTGAGAGCTCGCACTTGTTCCTCATTCACACTTTATTCACTTGTGCGCAAGGAGAGCATTATAGCCCCTGCCACCACACTGCTCTGATGTTTGAACAAAGAAACGCCACTTTTATATGGAAATTGACCAGCTGTGTACAAATATTGATCCAGCAGAAACTCTGCGCACTTCTGAATCCCATCATTTGCACATACAAGTACCAATCGTAATACATATCTCAGGTTTTATTAGCCAAATAAATCTAAGTGTTAAAGACCAAGAATACTTGAGAATTAGTAAAATAATTGCCCATTAGTAAGAGCTGTCCGGGAATCCTTGGTCCTGTCTTGCTCTGCTTGGTGGGCTTGGTTCCTAGGCACGAACAGAAAGACTGTGCAAGAGTCTGACTTCCAAGGTTCAGTGTTCATGACTGCACATGTCTGTCACTGACAGTTTATCATCCTGACTGTTGCCTTGGTGAACTTTCACACAGAGAAAGGCTGTACAAAGTGACCGCCCTCTCCTCAGTTTACATATACTTTAACCACAGCAGGAAACGTGTAGGCAGCCATTTTCTGGGAACCTCACTCCATGAGGAAACTCAGCTTGCCCGAGACCCACCCTCTGGGCAGGTTAGTTCCGTCTACCCACATCCTTTAAAGAGTTTCACCTACCATAGCGTTGCTTTTAAGGGTTATTTTATTTGTCCAGCATATTCCTCTGCTCTCAAACCACTGTCCAGCAGCAACCCCCCCCCAAGACCTTCACCCCAGGATCCACTTGTATACTAGCTCCCCCCCACACCAAACTCTCCCCCACTCACTAACCCCACACTGAGTCTCTCCTCACACACTGATCCCTTCCCCACCACACACCTTCCCTTTCCTCATTGTCTCCTCTCCCACACTCACTCCTCCCTGCCTCACCCCCACCCCAACCCAGGCTCCTTTTCATCGACTACAGCTCTGCCTTTAATACCATCATTCCAAATAAACTGATTCATAAGCTCCGGAACCTGGGCCTTAGCACTCAGATCTGCAGCTGGATCTTCAATGTCCTCACAGACAGGACCCAGGCTGTAAAAATAGGAGACAGGCTCTCCTGTACAATCACTCTGAGCACCGGTGCCCCACAAGGCTGTGTACTCAGCCCCCTGCTGTACTCACTGTACACCCATGATTGTGTAGCCAAGTTTCCATCAAACTCAATATATAAGTTTGCTGATGACACAACAATTGTAGACCGTATCTCAGGTAATGATGAGTTTGAGTACAGAGAGGAAGATAAGAACCTGGTGGCATGGTGCGAAGACAACAACCTATCCCTCAACGTCAGCAAGACGAAGGAATTGGTTGTTGACTTCCAAAGGAGTAGCGGACCACACGACCCAATTTACATTGGTGGTGCGCAAGAGGAACAGGTCAAAAGCTATAAGTTCCTCGGGGTCAATATCACAAATTACCTGACTTGGTCCAACCAAGTAGAGTCCACTGCCAAGAAGACCCACCAGTGCCTTTACTTCCTGAGAAAACTAAAGTAATTTGGCCTGTCCCCTAAAACCCTCATTAATTTTTATAGATGTATCGTTGAAAGCATTCTTCTAGGGTGCATCACAACCTGGTATGGAAGTTGTCCTGTCCAAGACCAGAAAAAGCTGCAGAAGATCATGAACACGGCGCAGCACATCACACAATCCAATCTTCCGTCCGTGGACTCACTTTACAGCGCACGCTGTCGGAGCAGTGCTGCCAGGATAATCAAGGACACGACCCACCCAGCCAACAAACTTTTCGTCCCTCGTCCCTCCAGGAGAAGGCTCAGGAGCTTGAAGACTCATACGGCCAGATTTGGAAACAGCTTCTTTCCAACTGTGATAGACTGCTGAACGGAGCCTGACCCAGATCTGGGCCATACCATCCAAATATCCGGACCTGCCTCTCGGTTTTTTTGCACTACCTTACTTTCCATTTTTCTATTTTCTATTCATGACTTATAATTTAAATTTTTAATATTTACTAATTTTTTACTATTTTTAATATTTAATATGTGTAATCCAGGGAGTGGGAAGTGCAGAATCAAATATTGCTGTGATGATTGTACATTCTAGTATCAATTGTTTGCTGACAATAAAGTATAAAGTAAGTAAGTAAAGTAAAGTAAGTAAGTTAGCCCCAACAATAGAAATAGCTCCCACACCCTCCTCTCCCCCCACACTAATTCCCCCCTCCTCCTCCCCTCTCTCCCCAACCTCCTGCTCCCTCCACCTCAACACCAGCCCCTTCCCCAGTCTAAATGTCCTCACTGGTGCTGCCCCCCCCCGATGCCCCTCAGCCATAACTCCTCACCTCTGTAAATATATGTTGCCCGTGTGCCCATTCCCCCACTACCAACCACGGACCCCTGTGCTATTTCCTTTCGTCAATCCTCGCTCCAGTTCCATCTCACTGACTCCTCCCCCCCCCGCCCCACCCTCTCACAGATCTCTCCGTCCCACATCACACCCCAGATCCACCCTATGCTCTGGCACAGCCAATCCTTCAATTAAACTTGCCCACGTACAACTGTGCCGAGGTCCGAGGCAAGTGGAGAACTTGCGTCACAGTTGGTCGAGGTGGGTGTGGACCTTGTCACCCACAAGATAGGAAATGCCATTTGGCCAATCGTGTTTACACTCCAGTTATATTCTCCCATCTGAACTCTCTAATTCCATCACCAGAACTTCCAGATTCATTCCCTATCCGATTCCTGGCTTATTTTCTTGAAAATTTATCAACCCTTTGCCATGAAAGTGAATCCTGCATTCTAACCATGCTCAGGGTGAAAATAGGTCTTTTTTTCCTATTCATCCTACTGATTTCATTTTATGGCCTGTTCATGCTTTCCCCATCCTGTCCCGCATTCCAGATCTAATCCCAATTCACATCCTTTTCTGCTCACTGGCCAACAAATTATGTCCGCGTTCCACTGCCTCCTTCCCAGAGCTCACAGTGCCAGAGGCTCTCCTATCCATGCTCTCTGCCCCATCTCATCCTAATGCTGCCAGTCTCAGAGTACCCATGTGCCACCCCAGCTGGCAAAGGTTAACAGCGACAGCATGGATATTTGTAGTGTTAGCCAAGCCTTTGCTATTTCTGTGCATTGTAAGGAAACACAAGCCAAGTTATATCACGGCACAAACATCCGCGTTGTCTCTCCTCCCGGCTTATCAGTCCCTTTCAGAAGTCTGTTGTTCAGTAGATTGCTGCCCAAACCATAGGCAACGCAGAGTGTTTATTCCAGACCAACCGTATCCGGGGAATCCAGGAGATGTCAAACGAAGGACGCGAGAAGCTCCTGTTAATACTCGGGCAAAATCTGCAGTGCCAGGTTTCGCACGTGGGTGCAGGCCTCTGGTCAGGAAGGAGGGTATTTGCTGGCAGGAGTGGCCAATGTCATTTATCTGATGGCAGATTATGCAAACTCCTGATGCACTGCGCTATCCGTCCTGTCCCGAGGAGCTCACGGGAATGTTTTTCACTTGGTAAATCGCTATCATTAGACTGGGGGCAGGGGCCTGGTGTTAGGGAGAAAAGCAAGAACTCTCTCTCCATCCCCTCTCACTCGCAAGGCACAGACAAGCGATACACTTTGCACGGTGAGCTCTGATAACGTGGCTTGAACAAGCGGCGAGGGCAGCGTCTGCCAGAACCTGTGGAACAGCACTGGATACACAGCGTGCAGGGCTGGCCGGGAGGACGCAGGAGGATGGGACCAAGTCTGCCACAAGGTAAAAGTGGGCAGAATGGCCTTCTTTTCTGCTTTATCCTCTGTGAATCCAGTGAACTCAGAGACTGCCTGCTGGGGAAAGATTCGGGCTCTTGTCACATTCACTAAGAAGTAAGCATCTGCAGCAAATATCCAGCAGAAGGGCGTTTGGTCCATGAACCAGTTCCATTAGATCAGAGCTAGTTTTTTTTTACTGTGGACTCCATGCCCCCTGCCCTGTTCCTGTAAGTGTTTATACTCTTGCTCTCAGCACCAATCAGCTTCAGCATTTTAGTCCAGCCCCTGGGTTCAATCTGTGGGAGTGACCTTCAGAGTATGTACTTCCCAAAATCAACACCCAGTCTAACTTTGCTAGGGCACCTTGTGGATGGGCTCACTCCACCTGGGACATTGCTTCATCATCATCATCATCAGGTGCCGTGCCCAGCTTGAGCTTTGACTGCCATGGCCCACACACTCCTGTTTCGGGTCAAGTGGATCAATTCATTCGTATTCATTTCCGATTCTCTGGCTGCTGTCTCCATCATCATTTGTCTTTGTCTTCCTCTTGCTTTCTTCCCTTCAATCTTTCCCATAATTACCGTGCATTTTAACTCCTCTTTCCTAATCACATGTCCAATGAAGTTATGTTGCCTTTTCATAATCTCATACATTGTCTCATCATACATCTCATACATCTCATACATCATCTCGTACAATGATAAGACTGCTGAACGGATCCTGACCTGGATCTGGGCCGTACCCTCCAAATATCCGGACCTGCCTCTCGGTTTTTTTGCACTACCTTACTTCCCCTCTCTCTCTTTAAATCTTTTTATTGAATAAGTATACAAAAAGGTAAGCCATAAAGGCACTAATACACTGTTAGAATATAATAAAATTACAGGAGATATTAATACAGAAAAAATGATACAAACAATGTAATTTAAACATAACATAAAGGTAACATAATAGTATACTAATTTATATATATATATATATATCAATAGAGAAAAGGAAAAAAAAAACCCCAAAAAACCCACCGTGCAACTAAACTAAAAGCAAAGCAAAGCAATGGGCTAACTTGGAACCAAGTAGAGTTAAAGAACTTAAAATCACGTCCTCAAACCCGACCTCCATTAAAAACAGTAAAAAAAAACAAGAAGAGTATATAAATATGGAACAAAAAAGAGAAGAAAAAAAAGTACATTAAATGAAAATATTGAATAAAAGATCTCCAGGTCTGTTCAAATTTAAGTGAGGAATCATAAAGATTGCTTCTAATTTTCTCCAAATTCAAGCATAATATCGTCTGAGAAAACCAAAAAAAGGTATTTGGAGCATTAAGCTCTTTCCAATGTTGTAAGATACATCTTTTCGCCATTAAAGTAAGAAATGCAATCATTCTACGGGCTGAAGGAGAAAGATTACTGGAAATTTTAGGTAATCCAAAGATAGCAGTAATAGGGTGAGGAGAGATATCTATATTCAATACCTTTGAGATAATATTAAAAATGTCTCTCCAAAATGTTTCCAGAGTAGGACAAGGCCAAAACATATGAGTTAAAGAGGCTATCTGCCCCGCACATCTATCACAAAAAGGATTAATATGAGAATAAAAGCGAGCTAATTTATCTTTGGACATATGTGCTCTATGAACAACTTTAAATTGAATTAGGGAATGTTTAGCACAGATAGAGGAAGTATTAACTAATTGTAAAATCTGCCTCCAGTCATCCACGGAAATGATAGAACCCAATTCCTGTTCCCAATCTACCCTAATCTTATCAAATGGAGCTTTCCTAAGTTTCATAATAATATTATAAATCATAGCCGATGCACCTTTCTGACATGGATTAAGATTAATTATAGTATCTAAAATGTATGTAGGAGGAAGCATTGGAAAGGAAGAAAGTATAGTACTTAGGAAATTTCTAACTTGTAGATATCTAAAAAAATGTATTCTTGATAAATTATATTTATTAGATAATTGTTCAAAAGACATAAGGGAACCATCTAAAAATAAATCCAAAAACCGTGAAATACCCTTAGTCTTCCAAATTTGAAAAGCACGATCCGTAAAAGAGGGAGGAAAAAATATGTTACCTAAAATAGGAATCGCTAGCCCAAATTGATTAAGATCAAAATATTTTCTGAATTGAAACCAAGTACGTAAGGTATATTTAACTATCGGGTTAGAGACCTGTTTGAGGCGTTTCAAATCAAAAGGAAGAGAGGAACCTAAAATAGAGCCAAATGTATAGCCCTGAACAGATTGTAATTCCAATGCTACCCATTTAGGAATGGATAGTATATCCTGGTCAAGTAACCAAAATTTCATATGTCGAATATTAATTGCCCAATAATAGAATCTAAAGTTAGGTAATGCTAAACCTCCATCTCTCTTAGTTTTCTGTAAATGTATTTTACCCAGTCTCGGGTTTTGCCAAATAAATGAAGAAATTTTTGAGTCAACTTTATCAAAAAAAGATTTTGGAACAAAAATCGGTAATGCCTGAAATATATATAAAAATTTTGGCAGAAAAAACATCTTAACTGCATTAATACGACCAATCAAAGTTAAATATAATGGAAACCATTTAGATGAAAGTTGAATAATATGGTCAATTAAGGGTAAAAAGTTAATCTTAAATAAATCTTTGTGTTTACAAGTAATTTTAATCCCAAGATATGAAAAATAATTATTAATCAATTTAAACGGAAAGTTATGATATAAGAGAAGTTGTTTATTAATCGGGAAAAGTTCACTCTTACTAAGATTTAATTTATAACCTTAAAAAAGACTAAATTGTGCTAATAACTCTAAAACAGCAGGGATGGATTTTTGAGGATTAGAAATATATAAAAGTAAGTCATCAGCATAGAGTGATATTTTATGGGACTTTAAGCCCCGAGTTATCCCAGTAATATTTGGAGATTCTCGAAAGGCAATTGCAAGAGGTTCTAATTCAATATCAAATAATAAAGGACTAAGAGGACAACCTTGTCGAGTACCTCGAAAAAGAGGGAAAAAAGGTGAGCTTAAAGAGTTAGTATGGACCGAGGCCACAGGAGAATGATATAACAGTTTGATCCAGGATATAAATTTCGAGCTAAAATTAAACATTTCAAGCACCTTAAATAAGTAAGGCCATTCTACTCTATTAAAAGCTTTCTCAGCATCTAAAGAGATAACACACTCAGGAACATTTTGTGAGGGGGTATAAACAATATTTAACAGTGTGCGAATATTATAAAAAGAGTAACGACCTTTAATAAAACCCGTTTGGTCTTCCGAAATAATAAAAGGAAGTACTTTTTCTAATCTGTTTGCTAATAACTTAGAAAAAATTTTAGAATCAACATTTAATAAAGATATTGGTCTATAAGATGCACATTGAGCAGGATCTTTATCCTTCTTTAATATTAGAGAGATTGACACTCTATTGAAAGATTCGGGAAGTTTACCAAGTTTTAATGAAGCCTCGAAAACCCTACAGAACCAAGGGATTAATGAAGGTGCAAAACATTTATAAAATTCTGCGGTAAACCCATCGGGGCCAGGAGCTTTCCCCCAGTTCATAGAGGAAATAACATTCTTAATCTCATCAATGGTAATGGGAGTATCTAGCATAGAAGACATATCCTGTGAAATGTCAGGGAAGTCTAGGTTATCTAAAAAATCATTCATATATTTAGAGTCTTGAGGAGACTCTGATTGATATAAGGAAGAATAAAAATCAAAGAAGGTTTGATTAATCCCCCCATGATCAAGTATCAGTCGATCATTTTGATTATAAATCTGATTAATTTGAGATTTAGCATAATTAGACTTCAATTGGTTAATTACTTCCCATTTTTCTATTTTCTATTTATGATTTATAATTTAAAATTTTAATATTTATTAATTTTAACTATTTTTAATATTTAATATTTGTAATCCAGGGAGTGTGAAGTGCAGAATCAGATATCGCTGTGATGATTGTACGTTCTAGTACCAATTGTTTGGCGACAATAAAGTATAAAGTATAAAGTATTTCTCTTTTTGTGTTTGCTCTGTTCATGACATCCTCGTTAGATATTTGTTTTGTCCATGATATTCTTTGCATCCTCCTCAAAAACCACATCTCTGCTGCTTCAAGCAACGCACACAAAATGCTGGTGAACGCAGCAGGCTAGACTGCATCTATAGGAAGAAGTACAATTGGCGTTCCAGGTCAAGGGTCTCGAACCGAAACGTCGATTGTACTTCTTCCTATAGATGCGGCCTGGCCTACTGCGTTCACCAACATTTTGTGTGTGTTGCTTGAATTTCCAGCATCTGCAGATTTCCTCGTCTCTGCTGCTTCAATTCGTTTCCTCATATTACTAGATATTGTCCAACATTCTGAGCCATAGAACATACGTAACTGGATAAACGTAACATTTCAGTGCTCTGAGGCAGGTTGTCATGCCTAGTTTAGTATTGGTCAGTATACTCTTCATTCTCATAAAGGTGTCTTTTGCCATCCCTATTCTTCTTTTGGTGTCCATGTCGCACCTGCCATCTGATGTCACCCAGCTTCCTAAGTAGCAAAAGTTCTGTACGTGTTTTATGTCTTCCCCATTTATTCTCAGCCTGAAGATAGGATTCTCCTTCTTTTTGGATATCACCATACATTCTGTCTTTTTGCAATTGATGGGTAGACCCATTTTTGCACTTTCTTCAACAACTATATCAATTAAGTTTTGTAGTTCTTCCTCCGACATTGCTTATCTCTATTAAATCCATCAATAACTGTAATCAGCTGGAAAAGTTGCAGCCCTCTCCCCTCCTGTGACCCTCCCACTTTGCCCCCCACCACCCCCACTCTGCCCCATTGCCACCATTCCCAGTCCAGAGAACCTGTAAAAACATTACGGCAAAAGACTGAGTGGCGAGACAAAGTTGCAGAGTTGCAGAGTTGCAGAGCTCCATCCCCCAGCCACAGACAGAACTGAGAGCTGCCAGTAGGGCTGGTTGCTAGGATTAACCTTGAACCTTTGCCAGGCACATTTTTCAACTCCAAACAAGATTGTTACAACTAATAAATTAAGTTGTCCAAAGAAAATAACAAAAGAACAGAGAATCCTCAATGCTCCAGTGACCGGAGATCAATTCTGAATTCCCAGAACCACCTGGACAGGGCCCATGACATTATTATACTCAGTCTGAGGTAACATGGGGTTTGTCAAGGAGACGCTCATTTATATTCAAGGCTGCTTTCAGCTGAAAGAGGATTATGCTGCGTTACTGTGACTTGATTTACAATCAGATTGCCGGTTTGATATGACATCAAGGGCCTGCAGGCATTACTTGAGTAATTTTATGACCTGACTTACTGCGCACAAAGTTTTGATTGTACAGTTAACAGTCTGGCAGGGTAGTTTGTGGTGAAGTCCCATCCAGTGACATCCTAATTCACCTGGAAGGGGTACAGATACTAAGAGACACGTTGGCTCCAGAATAGAAGCAAGACAGCATCTACAACCACGATTCCACTTAGCTAGAGTTTCTAGACAAGACAGAGCTTGTGATCATAAAGTTGGACTGAGCTTTGCGTGGCAACAGGAGTGGGAAGCTAGGGGGGAGGGGAACGACGACTCAGACCATGAGAGGCCTGCGTCGGGCATTTTCATGCCTTACAAGGTGCAGATTGGAAGTCTGTGTGGGGCGCCACTCCTCGCACAGACTAGACAATGTGTGATTAAGTGCCTTGCTCAAGGGCACAAACATGCTGCCACAGCTGAGGCTCAACCTAGTGACCTTGAGATAACTAGACAAATACCTCAACCACTTGGCCACGTGCCCAACACTAGGGAAACGAGGTGTAGGGATAATGGCTGTGATCAGGGCAGGCGTAGGGGAAATAACTATCAACAGGGGCAGGAAAAGGGCCAAAGACTGGAAGCAGGAGCAGGGACTGTTTTCTGGTTAAGATGGCGCTGCCGAACGCATGCCAAATACTACCAGACTGGTAGCTCAAAGGGCAAGAAATTACACTAAAAATATCACTAAAAACACTTTTTCTGGGGTAAGTTATCACTGCAAACAGTGAGGGAGCAAGCGATGGCGAGGCGGGTTCGGGAGATGAGCTGGGCTGCTGGGCTGCTGGGCTGCTGTGCTGCAGAATTGTTGCAGGTGGAGTGAACCATTGGGAGAGGGAAGTCGGGGCCGGGTCAGAGGAGTTCTGATGCCTGTACAACTGGCCTGGGTGTGAGGTTGGATTGCTCTGAGTGCTGAGCTGATCTGAAGAGCTTGAGAGTGCCTTCGGGCCGAGTGACGAAATCTGGGCCTGGAGCGAGTCGCTGGGCAGGGTGGTCTAGGCCCTGAGCACTTCGCAGTGACCGGGTCCGAGTGCAAGGCAAGATCCACTCTTTAGACAGCTTAAACGCTGGCCCAGATCAGGGAAGAAGGCCAACTTTGCTTGCTGTCCTCAATGTTCACTCCTCTTTGCTGGGCACCAGAGCCTTTCACTGCAGTGGCTCCCTGGAACAATGCAAAATACGATCCATTGTTTGGTCAGTTCAAAAGCCGGCCCAGATAGACTGAAAAGGCAAGGTGTCAGGATATGTGCTGAGAGATGAATTTGCTCACTCTCTGCGTTGGTCACTTGCCTCTCCATGGCACTGAAGCTATGAAGACTGCTGCGCTCCATGCCCGCTAATCTGATGAACTGATAAGCGAGGCTTTGGGCCTACTCCGGCTACTCCAGGGTTTGGATCTCAGGACTCAATTTGCTTCTGAATGTTGTTGTTTGCTTCAATTGTTTGCATGATTTGTACTTCCCCCCCTTTCTCTTGCACATCAGGTCTATTTTTTTATTATTTCTTTAATTGGGTTCTTTCAGGTTTCTTGCTTTGTGGTTACCTATAAGCAAACAAATTTCAAGGTTGTATAACTTATACATTCTTTGATAATAAATGTACTTTGAATCTTTGAATCTTGGCCAGGGTAAGAACCAGGGGCAACAGCAAGAAGCATGGGTGGGGGAGAAATAGGGTCAGGGGCAGAGCCAGGAGCAAGGCAGGAACCAGGGGTAGAGGCAGCAGCTGGTCCCTTGGTATAAAGTGGAGAGGGACGGGACGAAGTATAATCACACAACAAGTTTAAGTGGTGAGTTGGCTGCCAGTCAAGCTGCCTGGTTTGTCCTGGCTCGTTTTGAACTCCTTGACCTCTTTCTGAACTAGATTTATCTAAGCCAGTAAAGAGTGTCTGATCTCACTCCTAACTTGTTCCTCATTGATAGCAGGAAGGCACTGAGAGGCCAGGAGGTGAGTCACTTGCTGCAGGGCACGCAGTTCCTTGTCTGCTCTTGTTTTATATGGCTGGGAAGTACTGAGTCCCAGGATGCTAATGCTAGGGAAATTGTTGGTGGTGGTAATGCCACAGAATATCAAGGCAACATAGTCAGGTGCCCACTTGTTAGAGATAATTATTGCTTGGCACTTTCATGACACAAACGATGAAGTTATAGAGCAGGGAAACAGGTCCCGTGGCCCAACTTATTAATGCTAACCAAAATGCCTCTCTAAACTAATCCTATTTACCTGTGTTTGACCATATTCCCCTAAACCATTCTTAGCCATGTACCTGTCCAAGAGTATTTTAAACGTCATAATTGTACCTCTCTCTATCGCCTTTACTGAATTCTTGTTTCATATCCTCTGTGTGGAAAAATTGTCCTTCAGGTGCCTTTTAAATCTTTCCCCTTACCTTATTCCTGTCATCTAACACCATATGGACCATATTTAGGCTACTTGGCTTATCGAGTTGTCAACCATTTCACATTGGCTGATCCATTTCCCTCTCAGCCCTAATTTCCGGCCCTCTTCCTGTATCCCTTCATTCCCTAACTGATCAAGAATCTAACAACCTCTGCCTTAAATATAATGTGTTGGCCTCCATAGCTGCCTGTGGCAATGAATTCCACAGATTCACTGCTCTGTGGCTAAAATAATTTCAATCCTGGAATCATTTTTGTGAACCTCCTTTGAACCTTTTCCAATGTCAGCACATTCTTTCTTAGAAAAAGGGCCCAAAACTGCTCACAATTCACGATTGATGCCTCAGCAGCACCTTATAAAACCTGAATATTACATACTTGCTTTTATATTCTAGTCCACTTGAAATGAACGCTCACATCACATTTGCCTTTCTCACCACAGAGTCAACCTGCAAATTCACCTTAAGGGAATCCTGCACAAGGACTCCCTAGTCCCTATGCACCTCAGAATTTTGAATTTTCTTTCAATTGAGAAAATTGTCTGCACCTTTATTCCTTCTATCAAAGTACACACACTTCCCTACACTGTATTCCATCTGGAAATTCTTTACCCATTTTCCCAATCTAAGTCCTTCTGCCACCGCCCTGCTTCCTTAACAGTACCTGCCCCCTCCAGCTAACTTCATGTTATAGAAACATAGAAACATAGAAAACCGACAGCACAATACAGGCCCTTCAGCCCACAGATTTGTGCCAAACATGTCCCTACCTTAGAAATCACTAGGCTTACCCATAGCCCTCTATTTTTCTAAGCTCCATGTACCTATCCAAAAGTCTCTTAAAAGATCCTATCGTTTCCGCCTCCACCTCCATTGCTGGCAGCCCATTCCATGCACTCACCAATCTTTGCGTGAAAAACTTATCCCTGACATCTCCTCTGTGCCTACTCCCCAGCACCTTTAACCTGTGTCCTCTTGTGGCAACCATTTCAGCCCTGGGAAAAAGCCTCTGACTATCCACACGATCAATGCCTCTCATTATATTGCACACCTCTATCAAGTCACCTCTCATCCTCCGTCGCTCCAAGAAGAAAAGGCCGTGATCACTCAACCTGTTTTCTTAAGGCATGCTCCCCAATCCAGGCAACATCTTTGTAAATCTCCTCTGTACTCTTTCTACGGTTTCCACATCCTTCCTGTAGTGAGGCGACCAGAACTGAGCACAGTACTCCAATTGGGGTCTGACCAGGGTCCTATATAGCTGCAACATTACCTCTCGGCTCCTAAATTCAATTCCACGATTAACGAAGGCCAATACACCGCATGCCTTCTTAACCACAGAGTCAACCTGCGCAGCTGCTTTGAGCGTCCTATGGACTCAAACCCCAAGACCCCTCTGATCCTCCACACTGCCAAGAGTCTTATCATTAATACTATATTCTGTCATCATATTTGACCTACCAAAATGAACCACTTCACACATCTGGGTTGAACTCCATCTGCCACTTCTCAGCCCAGTTTTGCATCCTATCAATTTCCCGCTGTAACCTCTGACAGCCCTCCACACTATCCACAACACCTCCAACCTTTGTGTCATCAGCAAACTTACTAACCCATCCCTCCACTTCCTCATCCAGGTCATTTATAAAAATTACTAACAGTAAGGGTCCCAGAACAGATCCCTGAGGCACTCAACCTGTTTTCATAAGTCACCGACCTCCATGCAGAATATGACCCGTCTACAACCACTCTTTGCCTGCTGTGGGCATGCCAGTTCTGAATCCACAATGCAATGTCCCCTCGGATCCCATGCCTCCTTCCTTTCTCAATAACCCTTGCAAGGGATACCTTATCAAATGCCTTGCTGAAATCCATATACACTATATCCACTGCTCTTCCTTCATCAATGTGTTTAGTCACATCCTCAAAAAGTTCAATCAGGCTCGCAAGGCACAACCTGCCTTTGACAACGCCATGCTGACTATTCCTAATCATATTATACTTCTCCAAATGTTCATAAATCCTGCCTCTCAGGATCTTTTGCATCAACTTACTAAAACACTGAAGTAAGACTCACTGGTGTATAATTTCCTAGGCTATCTCTAGTCCCTTTCTTGAATAAAGGAACAACATCCGTAAGCCTCCAATCCTCCAGAACCTCTCCCATCCCCATTGATGATTCAAAGATCATCGCCAGAGGCTCAGCAATCTCCTCTCTCGCCTCCCACAGTAGCCTGGGGTACATCTCATCCGGTACCGGTGACCTATCCAACTTGATGCTTTCCAAAAGCTCCAGAACATCCTCTTAATATCTACACGCTCAAGCTTTTCAGTCTGCTGCAAGTCAGCACTACAATCACCAAGATCCTTTTTCATAGTGAATACTGAAGTAAAGTATTCATTAAGAACCTTTGCTATTTCTTCCAGTTCCATACACATTTTCCCACTGTCACGCTTGATATGTCCTATTCTTTCACGTCCTATCCTCTTGCTCTTCACATACTTGTAGAATGTCTTGGGGTTTTCCTTAATCCTGCTGGCCAAGGCCTTCTCATGGACCCTTCTGGCTCTCCTAATTTCCTTTTTAAACTCCTTCCTGTTAGCCTTATGATCTTCTAGATCATTAACATTACTTAGCTCTCTGAACCTTTTGTAAGCTTTTCTTTTCTTCTTGACTAGATTTATTACAGCCTTTGTACACCACAGTTTCTGTACCCAACCATAACTTCCTTGTCTCATTGGAATGTACCTATGCAGAACTCCACACAAATATCCCCTGAACATTTGCCACATTTCTTCCGTACTTTTCCCTGAGAACATCTGTTCCCAAATTAAGCATCCAATTTCCTGCCTGATAGCCTCATAATTCCCATTACTCCAATTAAACACTTTTCTAACTTGTCTGTTCCTTTCTTTCTCCAATGCTATTGTGAATGAGATAGAATTATGATCACTATCTCTCTCCCACTGAGAGATCTGACACCTGACCAGGTTCATTTCTCAATACCAAATCAAGTACAGTCTCCCCTCTTGTCAGTTTATCTGCATATTGTGTCAAGAAACCTTCCTGAATACACCTAATAAACTCCACTCCATCTAAACCCCTCGCTCTAGGGTGAAGCCAATCGATATTTGGGAAATTAAAATCTCCCATCACAACAACTCTGTTATTATTACACCTTTCCAGGATCTGTTTCCCTATCTGCTCCTTGATATCCCTGTTACTATTGGGCGGCCTATAAAAAACACCCAATAAAGTTATTGACCCCCTCCTGTTCCTGACCTCCACCAACAGAGACTCCATAGACAATCCCTCCATGACATCCACCTTTTCTGCAGCCGTGACACTATCTCTGATCAACCGTGCCACGCCCCCACCTAGTTTTCCTCCTTCCCTGTCCTTTCTGAAACATCTAAAACTCAGCACTTGAAGTAACCATTCCTGTCCCTGAGCCATCCAAGTCTTTGTAATGGCCACCACATCACAGCTCCAAGTGCTGATCCACACTCTAAGCTCATCTGTTTTGTTCACAATACTCCTTGCGTTAAAATAGACACATCTCAAACCGTCAGTCTGAGCGCATCCCTTCTCTATCACCTGACTAACCTCCCTCACACACTGTCTCCAAGCTTTATCTATTTGTGAGCCAACCGCCTCTTCCCCAGTCTCTTCAGTTCAGTTCCCACCCCCCAACAATTCTAGTTTAAACTCTCCCCAGTAGCCTTAGCAAACTTCCCCGCCGGATATTGGTCCCCCTGGGATTCAAGTGCAACCCATCCTTTTTGTACAGGTCACACCTGCCCCAAAGAGGTCCCAATGATCCAAAAATCTGAATCCTTGCCCCCTGCTCCAATCACTCAGCCATTCACTTATCCTCCACCTCATTCTATTCCTATACTTGCTGTCACATGGCACAGGCAGTAATCCTGAGATTACTACCTTTGTGGTCCTGCTTCTTAACTTCTTTCCTAACTCCCTGTAGTCTGTTTTCAGGATCTCTTCTCTTTTCCTACCTATGTCATTGGTACCAATATGTACCACGACCTCTGGCTGTTCTCCCTCCCACTGCAGGATATCGTGCACGCGATCTGAAACATCCTGGACCCTGGCACCTGGGAGGCAAACTACCATCTGAGTTTCTTTCCTGCGTCCACAGAATAGCCTGTCTGACTCCCTAACTAAAGAGTCAGTCCCCTATCACTACTGCCTTCTTCTTCCTTTCCCTATCCTTCTGAGCCACAGAGCTAGACTCTGTGCCAGAGGCACGGCCACTGGTGCTTCCTCCGGGTTGGCTATCCCCCTTAACAGTACTCAAACAGGAGTACTTATTGTCAAGGGGTACTCTCTAGTACCTGACTCTTCCCCTTCCCCCTCTTGACTGTAACCCACTTGTCTGCCTCCCATGGCCCCGGTGTGACCACCTGCCTATAACTCCTTTCTATCACCTCCTCGCTCTCCCTGACCAGACGAAGGTCATCGAGCTGCATCTCCAGTTCCCTAATGAGGTCCCTTAGGAGCTGCAGCTCAACACATCGGGTGCAGATATGGCCGTCCGGGAGGCTGGGAGACAAAATTAGCCACAAAGCCATCAATTCCGTCATCCAAATCTTTGATAAATAATGTGAAAAGCTGGATTCCTAATACCGACCCCTGGGGCTGAGATAAACATACTCCAAAATCTATTTTCTAAATGTGAAGAAAATTCGAAAATCAGAGGTGCAGAGGGACTTGTGTGTCTTTGTGCAGGATTCTGCAAAGGTTATCTTTCAGTTTGAGTTGGTGGTAAGGAAGGCAAATACAATATTCACATTCATTTTGAGTAGACTAGAAAATAACAGCAAGGATTAATGCCAAGGCTTTATAAGATGTTGGGAGCAGTTATAGGCTCCTTATCAAAGAAAAGACGGGCTGGCATTGAAGAGGGTCTAGAGGAAGTTCACAAGAATGAATCCAGGAATGAAATGGTTAACATGTGAGGGGAACTTGATGGCTTTGGACCTCTGCTTGAGGGGAGATCTCACTGAACCTATTGAATATTGATAGAGTGGATGTGGAGAAAATGTTTCCTGGAGTGGGTGAGCCTAGGACCAGAGGGCACAGATTCAGTATAGCGGAACGTCCATTTAGAATAGTGATAAGGAGGAATTTCTTTTGCCAGAGGGTGGTGAATCTGTGGAACTCACTGCCTCAGATGGCTGTGGAGGTCATTGAGTATATTTAAGTATATCAAACATCGGAGGTGCAAAGGGACTTGGGAGTTATTGCGGAAGACTCCCAGAAGGTTAACTCTCACGTTGAGTCTGTGGTAAAGAAGGCAAATCCAATGTTGCCATTTATTTCAAGGGGCATAGAATATAAAAACAAGGAGATAATGCTGAAGCTTTGTAAACACTGATCAGGCTGCACGTGGAGTATGGTCGACAGTTTTAGGCCTCTTAATTCAGAAAGAATGTGTTGTCATTGGAGAGAGTCCAGAGGAGGTCTACGATGATGATTCTGAGAATGAAGGCATTAACATATGAGGAGCGTTTAGCAGCTTTGTACTCACTGGATTTTAGAAGAATGCATGGGGATCTCAGCGAAACCTACCGAATGTTGAAAGAACAAAAGATAAGGTGGATGTGGAGGGGATGTTTCCTCTGGTGGGGGTAACCAGAACTAGAGGACATAGCCTCAAAATTCAGGGCCGACCTTTTAGAACAGAAGTTAGGAGGAATCTTTTTTAGCCAAAGAGTGGTGAACCTGTGGACGTCTGCCACAGACTGTGATGGAGACCAAGTCCATGGGTATATTTAAAGTGGGAGTTTATAGATCACAAACAAGAGAAAATCTGAAGATTCTGGAAATCCAAGGTAACACACACGAAATGTTGGAGGAACTCTGCAGGCCAGGCAGCATCTATGCAAAAGGGTACAGTTGACATTTCAGACCAAGAGCCTGATCGGTCAGGGCATCAAGGGATATGGTGAGAGGACAGGTGTATGGGGTTGGATGGGATTTGGGGTCAGCCATGATGAAATAGCAGAGAGGACTTGGTAGGTGAATGGCCTAATTCTGCTCCTATGAATAATGGTCTTATGGTCTTATATTTAAAGTGGAGGTTGATAGGTTCTTGATTAGACAGGATGTTAAAAGTTGCAGGGAGAAGGCAGGAGAATTGAATTGAATTGACTTTATTTATTTTATCACATACATGAGGAATAAAAATCTTTACGTTACATCTCTGTCTAAATGTGCAATGTACAAACATATTAATTTATAATAATTTATAGTAAATAGAACAGTCAATGTAACATAGAATACATTCAAATCAGCGTGAGTTAATCAGTCTGATGGCCTGGTGGAAGAAGCTGTCCCGGAGCCTGCTGGTGCTGGCATTTATGCTGCAGTGCCATTTCCCAGATGGTAGCAGCTGGAATAGATTGTGGTTGGGGTGGCTCGGGTCCCCAATGATCCTCATACCTGTCTTTGTAAGTGTCCTGAATCTTGGGAAGTTCACAACTACAGATGCGCTGGGCTGTCCGCACCACTCTCTGCAGAGTCCTGTGAGTCCTGTGATTGCGGGAAGTACAATCCCCATACCAGGCAGTGATGCAGCTAGTCAGGATGTCAGTAGGGGTTAGCCCATCTCCATTCCTCCTGTAGTCCATAACCAGCTCCTTTATTTTTGAACGCAAACAACAGGAATTCTGCAGATGCTGGAAATTCAAGCAACACACATAAAAGTTGCTGGTGAACGCAGCAGGCCAGGCAGCATCTCTAGGAAGAGGTGCAGTCAACGTTTCAGGCCGAGACCCTTCGTCAGGACGAACTGAAGGAAGAGTGAGTAAGGAATTTGAAAGTGGGAGGGGGAGGGGGAGATCCAAAATGATAGGAGAAGACAGGAGGGGGAGGGATAGAGCCAAGAGCTGGACAGGTGATAGGCAAAAGGGATACGAGAGGATCATGGGACAGGAGGTCCAGGAAGAAAGACAAGGCGGGGCGGGGGGGACCCAGAGGATGGGCAAGGGGTATATTCAGAGGGACAGAGGGAGAAAAAGGAGAGTGAGAGAAAGAATATGTGTATAAAAATAAGTAACAGATGGGCTACGAGGGGGAGGTGGGGCATTAGCGGAAGTTAGAGAAGTCGATGTTCATGCCATCAGGTTGGAGGCTACCCAGACGGAATATAAGGTGTTGTTCCTCCAACCTGAGCGTGGCTTCATCTTTACAGTAGAGGAGGCCGTGGATAGACATGTCAGAATGGGAATGAGATGTGGAATTAAAATGTGTGGCCACTGGGAGATCCTGATTTCTCTGGCGGACAGAGCGTAGGTGTTCAGCAAAGCGGTTTCCCAGTCTGCGTCAGGTCTCGCCAATATATAAAAGGCCACATCGGGAGCACCGGACGCAGTATATCGCCCCAGCCGACTCACAGGTGAAGTGTTGCCTCACCTGGAGGGACTGTTTGGGGCCCTGAATGGTGGTGAGGGAGGAAGTGTAAGGGCATGTGTAGCATTTGTTCCGCTTACACGGATAAGTGCCAGGAGGGAGATCAGTGGGGAGGGATGGGGGGGACAAATGGACAAGGGAGTCGCGTAGGGAGCAATCCCTACGGAATGCAGAGAGAGGGGGGGAGGGAAAGATGTGCTTAGTGGTGGGATCCCGTTGGAGGTGGCGGAAGTTACGGAGAATAATATGTTGGACCCGGAGGCTGGTGGTGTGGTAGGGGAGGACCAGGGGAACACTATTCCTAGTGGGGTGGCGGGAGGATGGAGTGAGAGCAGATGTACGTGAAATGGGGGAGATGCGTTTAAGAGCAGAGATGATAGTGGAGGAAGGGAAGCCCCTTTCTTTAAAAAAGGAGGACATCTCCCTCGTCCTAGAATGAAAAGCCTCATCGTGAGAGCAGATGCGGTGGAGATGGAGGAATTGTGAGAAGGGGTTGGCGTTTTTGCAAGAGACAGGGTGAGAAGAGGAATAGTCCAGATAGCTGTGAGAGTCAGTAGGCTTATAGTAGACATCAGTGGATAAGCTGTCTCCAGAGACAGAGACAGAAAGATTTAGAAAGGGGAGGAAGGTGTCGGAAATGGACCAGGTAAACTTGAGGGCAGGGTGAAAGTTGGAGGCAAAGTTAATAAAATCAACGAGCTCTGCATGCGTGCAGGAAGCAGCGCCAATGCAGTCGTCGATGTAGCGAAGGAAAAGTGGGGGACAGATACCAGAATAGGCACGGAACATAGATTGTTCCACAAAGCCAACAAAAAGGCAGGCATAGCTAGGACCCATACGGGTGCCCATAGCTACACCTTTAGTTTGGAGGAAGTGGGAGGAGCCAAAGGAGAAATTATTAAGAGTAAGGACTAATTCCGCTAGACGGAGCAGAGTGGTGGTAGAGGGGAACTGATTAGGTCTGGAATCCAAAAAGAAGCGTAGAGCTTTGAGACCTTCCTGATGGGGGATGGAAGTGGCCACACATTTTAATTCCACATCCCATTCCCACTCTGACATGTCTATCCACGGCCTCCTCTACTGTAAAGATGAAGCCACACTCAGGTTGGAGGAACAACACCTTATATTCCCTCTGGGTAGCCTCCAACCTGATGGCATGAACATCGACTTCTCTAACTTCCGCTAATGCCCCACCTCCCCCTCGTATCCCATCTGTTACTTATTTTTATACACACATTCTTTCTCTCACTCTCCTTTTTCTCCCTCTGTCCCTCTGAATATACCCCTTGCCCATCCTCTGGGTCCCACCCCTTGTCTTTCTTCCCGGACCTCCTGTCCCATGATCCTCTCGTATCCCTTTTGCCTATCACCTGTCCAGCTCTCGGCTCTATCCCTCCCCCTCCTGTCTTCTCCTATCATTTTGGATCTCCCCCTCCCCCTCCCACTTTCAAATCCCTTACTCACTCTTCCTTCAGTTAGTCCTGACGAAGGGTCTCGGCCTGAAACATCGACTGCACCTCTTCCTAGAGATGCTGCCTGGCCTGCTGCGTTCACCAGCAACTTTTATGTGTGTTGCCTTTATTTTTGTGATATTGAGGGAGAGTTTGTTTTCTTGAGGCCACAGTGTCAGAGAGATGACTTCTTCCCTGGAGCACACCTCGCTATTATTTGAGATAAGGCCAATCAATGTAGCAGATTAGAGCTGTGGGTGGGATTGAGAGGGATAATAAATCAGACATGATGGAACAGTGGAGCAAAGCATGTGCTACCAGGCCTGCGAGGAAACGATATGATTTGGCGATATGAAATGATATGAATCAGCTGCACCTTTCCTCATTCCCTGTCACGCACTGTTGAACTTGAACACCCACCCACTGTCGGCCAGTCCGCAAGAATATTGTCAATATTAAACCGGTCTGCGGTGCAAAAACGGTTGGGGACCCCTGGGCTAAGTGGCTTAATTCTGCTCCTATCCTGATGTTCTTATGGTAGTCCCTAAGTCAAGAGGGTTTTGGAAGAATACGGAGACCAAAGAGCCTGAAAATACTGTAATATGGGGCAACAAAACAAATTGCAGGAGGAATTCAGTAGATCAGGAAGCATCTGTGGAGAAAAACAGATAGTGATGCTTCAATGGAGACGATTGTTCAGTCTCAGCCTAAAATGTCAAACATCCCTTTGATCCCACAGACGCTGTCTCACACACTGACACACTCCAGCAGTTTTTATTGCTCTGGAGGAGTAAGCTTACGGAATAGATTAATGGTCACAAGGCCAGACTAAACTGTGGAGTTCGAGAAGGGAGGCGAGATGACTCAAGGCATTGAGTGTGCTATAACCAAATGGATATCGCTGGGAAAAGACTCTAAAGACCAGAGTCACACCTTGCACAGAGGAAGGTGGCTGTGGATGTTAGAGTATATTTATCTCAGCCCCAAGACGTCGGACAGAATCCCTCAAAGTAGTGTACGAGCCTAACCGGATTCAATGACCTTCCTTCCATCACGAGGTCAGAATGGGGATGTTCACTGATGACTTTGTAATATTTCATCCCACTTACAGCTCCTCAGCAAATGAAGAAGCCCACAGGTACATCCGCCAATGCCTGCTCGCCATTCAGCTATCGGCTGACACCATCTACAAAGTACGTTGCAGTAACTTCGTTCAGCCTCTCAGACAGCACCTCCCAGCCATGACCTCTACCACTGAGGAGGAAAAGGGCGGCCAGCCCACAAGAATACCACCAGCTGCAGCTTCCCCTCCAAGTCACACGCCATCACGACTTGGAAATACGTCGCCAGGCTTTCACTAGTTCTAAATCCTCTCCGACAGCCCAAAGGCACTGTAGGATCACTTTCACCAGGACTATAGTGGCTTACCGTCTGCTTCCTGAGGGCACTTAGGGATGTACAACAAATGCTAGTTGTGCCAGTGATGTCCAGAAATGGAGAAATGATTAAAAACAAAAACAGACAGCCTCAATCTTCAGGACCACAGGAGCCAAAGCAACCTATAGCTCTTAAACCAATCAATCTCTCACAGGGTGGTGCATGTATATGCTGTTATTCTGTCCTACTGAAGAATACATTGATTTCCAGACAATAACTTCCTACCTCATTGAACACTTCTGCACCATTTCCACCAGTGTTGACCCTTGAAAACCCTACATAAGGCAGTGGATTTGGCCCAGTACATCACGGGTAAAGGCCTCCCAACCATTGAGCACATCTACATAAAACATTGCCGTAGAAAAGCAGCATCCACCATCAGAGATCCTCACCACCCAGGCCATGCTCTCTTCTCGTTGCTGCCATCAGATATAAGATACAGGAGCCTCAGGACTTGCACCACCAGGTTCAAGAACAGTTACTACCCCTCAACCATCAGACTCTTGAACAAAAGGGGATAACTACACTCATTCTACTTCTGGTGTTCCCACAAACAATTATGTCATTTTGAAGGCTCTTCACCTTGTTATTTCATGCTCTTCTTATTTATTGCTGTTTATTTATATTTCCATTTGCACTGTTTGTTGTTCCTTGATCCTGTTTACAGTTCCTGTTCTATAGATTTGCTAAGTATGACAGCAGGAAAAGACTCTCAGGGTTGTATGTGGTGACGTGTATGAACTCTGATAACACATTTTACTTTGAACTTTTGAACTTTGAACTTTGATGCAGTCTTCCATTCAGTTGCATAAGTATGTGTATGCATGAGTTACACTGAGAAATTTACATGTAGCAAAATCACAGACACATGGCATCATATAAGGAACATTCACAAGAATGCCATAAACATAAAAAGACAGGTTGTTTTTTTTAATGAGAAAACACAATTAAAACAAACGAAGTCCAAAAGTGATCAGAGTGTTCACAGTCACGAGAAAATCTGCAGATGCTGGAGAAATAGTAACACACACAAAATGCTGGAGGAACTCAGCAGGTCAGGCAGCATCTATGGAAGAGAGTAAACAGTCGACATTTCGGGCTGAGACCCTTCTTCAGGACTGGAAAGGAAGGGAATTATGATTATGACACGTAGTCCTCTTTTATTGTCATTTAGTAATGCATGCATTAAGAAATGATATATTATTTCCTCCCGTGTGATATCACAAAACACAGGACAAACCAAGACTGAAAAAACTGACAAAACCACATAATTATAACATATAGTTACAAACAGTGCACAATACCATAACTTGATGAAGAAGTCCGTGAGCACAGTAAAGTTCAAAGTTTCTCAAATGTCCCACATCTCACGCAGACGGGAGAAGGAAGAAAAACTCTCCCTATCATACCCAACCACGGGCCGACTCTGAGTCATCCGAAAACTTCGAGCTCTGATCAGCTCTCCGACACCGAGTATTGAGCGCCATCTCTGTCCGAATGATTCGACCTCCTTCTCGGTCGCCAAAAGCAGGCAAGGCCGGGGATTTTGAGGCCTACCCTCCGAAAGATTCACGACCACGCAGTAACAACAGCAGCGAACGAGCGTTTCAGAAACTTCTCCAGAAGTTCCTCTGTGCTTTCACGTCCATCTCCATCAAATCAGAATTGTCCACAGCCCCTATTTAACAGATACAATATCATTTGCACCAGAGAGCTGCGCACGCGCGGCGCGTCGCCATCTTCTCCTCCCGCCTGAGTCAGAGAAGGAAGGCTAAAGAAGGTCTTAGCCTGAAACATTGACTGTTTATTCTTTTCCCCAGAGGCTGCCTGGCCTGCTGAGTTCCTCCAGCATTTTGTGTGTGTTACAAAGTGTTCATAGTGATGTTGAACTATAGCGACTAGGGCTATGCCTGTTGGTTCCAGAGGCAAACGGTTGGGGGGAAGTAGTTGTTCTTGAACCTGGTCAAGGCTGCATCATTATAGAATCATAGGGTCATAAAATCTGGAAACATGCCCTGCCCCGCACTGAATCTGCACTAACCACTGATCACCCATTTACACCGATCCCATTTTACTCCCCCAAGTCCTCACCCTCACCTGCACACTGGGACACCTGGCAGAGGCCAGTTAACCTACCAACCCGCCTGTCTTTGGGTTGAGGGAGGAAACCAGAGCCCCTAGGAGAAACCCCCTCAGTCACAGGGAAAGCATGCAACGCTCACGAAGGCTGCACTGGCGTTCAAGGCTGAGCCCATGTCTCTGGAAATTTGAATGGAGCTGCTCTAAAACCTGCACCACTGTGCCGGCTTTGTGAAGGGGAAATGTTTCCGGCTATCTGAAGCAAATAATTTCCCACTTCCCATTCTCTGTAGCATGAATTGCAACCGACAATTCTATTCTCAATGCCAAGAGCCCTTCTTTATTAATTTGGAGCTGGACAATATTCTCTAGCCTAGACATTTGTACTCCATCACCAATGAACCTGGATGCTTGTTAAGGTATTTGCAAAGGAATAAACCACACTAGTGTGGGCTTGGGGGCTGTGATAGTAATTTTGGTATCAATTAAAGGAGTCACAATTTTAATTTTTTTAATTTTTATTTTATTTAGAGATACAGTACAGAATAAACCTGCCAGCCCTTCAACAACCCACCAATTCAAACCCAGCCCAATTACGGGACAATTTACAATGACCATTTAACCTCCTAACTGGAATGTCTTTGGATTCAGGAAAATTTCTTCCCCTCTGCCATCCAATCCCTGAATGGACTTTGAAGCTTTGGACACTACCTCTCTTTTTAAAATATACAGTATTTCTGTTTTTGCACATTTTTTAATAATCTATTCAATGTACGTAATTGATTTACTTGTTTATTTATTATTATGTTTTATTTTATTTATTTTTTTTCTCTCTCTCTGCTAGATTATGTATTGCATTGAACAGCTGCTGCTAAGTTAACAAATTTCACGTCACGTGCCGGTGATAATAAACCTGATTCTGATTCTGATTCTGACTGTGCGAAAGAACCACAGGGAGCATATACAAACTCCTTACATACAACATCAGGATTGAACTCAGGACTGATGTCCCGAGCTGTGAGAGCATTATGCCGGGAGATGGGGGTTATCTGGAAGATAGTGGATAATTTGCCTGGCAGTAATCCATTGCCTTACAAGTAACCTGTGTTGGCACGTGGCCAAGCGGTTAAGGCGTTCGTCTAGTGATTTGAAGGTCGCTAGTTCGAGCCTTGGCTGAGGCAGCGTGTTGTGTCCTTGAGCAAGGCACTTAACCATACATTGCTCTGCGATGACATCAGTGCCAAGCTGTATGGGTCCTAATGCCCTTCCCTTGGACAACATCGGTGGCGTGGAGAGGGGAGACTTGCAGCATGGGCAACTGCCAGTCTTCCATACAACCTTGCCCAGGCCTGCGCCCTGGAAACTTTCCAAGGCACAAATCCATGGTCTCATGAGACTAACATGCCTATAGAACAAGTAACCTCTATCCCTCGACATTATTTCATTATATTCCCTTTTATTTAATTTCCCTGTAAAGTGAATACAGTTTCCATAATCTTTGTAAATAATAATTGCTTACTTCAGAATTGTCACCCCTTTTAAGTCAGTACATGTGACTAACTGCTCCTGTACTGAAAGCACAGGAATGCTAGGAACTGAGAGACATGGTAGGGGTTGGGGCACGATTCTACACTTCCTGAAAGTGGCGACACAGGTAGACAGGGAGGTGAAGAGGGCACGTGGCATTCTTGCCTTCGTCAGACAGGGGAGTGAGTACAAAGGTGAATGTTACAGCTATAGGAGACAGTGGTGAGAACACGCCGAGATTATCTGTTTGACTTGTTATAGGAAAGATGAGATTAAGCTTGAGAGAGTGCAGAAAAGATTCATAGGGATGTTGCGAGGACTGGAGGACTTGAGTTGCAAGGACGAACTGGATAGGGTGGGCTGTTTTCCCTGGCGTGAAGGAGGTGACCTTATCGAGGTTTATAAGATCATGACGGTCATCAATAAAGAGGATGGGTCACAGTCTTTCCCCCAGGGGAGTCTAAAACCAGAGGCACGGGTTTGAGGTGAGGGTGGAAAGATTTAAAAGAGGAGCAACCTGCCCCTGAGTGCGAGGAGCAGCTTTTCACACTGAGAGCTACTGGTATATGGAAAGAACTGCCAGAGGAAGTGGTAGAGAGGAGTGCAATTATGATGTTTAAAAAAAAATATTTCGCCCAAATGCAGGCAAATGTGGGTAGCTCAGGTGGACACCTTGGTCGGCATGTAAGAGTTGGGCTGGAGGGCCTGTGTCCATGCTGTATAATTCTATAATTCTATTCAGTTTAAACACCTAACCATAGCTGTGGCTATTCGATTTCCTAAATCACTGGCCCTAGCTCTCTTCAAGTAAATTCCGTTCAAGTAGCACAGCTCTCTTTCCCCATTAACCGGAACCCTTTTCACCAATCATAGAGCCTCAGATCAATAACACAAACACAAGGAATTCTGCAGATGCTGGAAATTCAAGCACATAAAGTTGCTGGCGTCGGCCGGAAACGTCGACTGTACCTCTTCCTAGAGATGCTGCCTGGCCTGCTGCGTTCACCAGCAACTTTGATGTGTGTTGTTCAGATCAATAAGTTCAATCTTTTATCTCATTGACCTGAGCCAGTTTTTTAGATGATTCAGAGTAATCCACTGATTGCTGTCTTTTAATTTGGGCTCAAGTTCTCCCCTCTGAGTCACTGGATGTTTCCGTCCCCTCTCCAAACCACTTTGGATACTGTTGCGGGGGGCTACCCGGGAGAAACAGCAGCAAGCAGGTCTCTGGCACTTGATCTGTGGCTCAGCAGGGAAGGGGGGAAAGAGGCAAGCTGTAGAGACAGGGGGTTTGTTGGTTAGGGGAATGGAAAGGAGGTTCTGTGGACAAGAATGAGATTCCCAGATGGGTTGTTGCCTCCTGGCTGCCAGGATCAGGGACATCTCGGATCAAGTCCACAGTATTCTTAAATCAAGAGTAAGCAGTCAAAGGTTGTGGTCCACGCCGGTACCAAGGACATAGGTAGGTGTGGTGATGAGGTCCTGCAAAGCGAGGCCAGGGAGTTGAGTGCTAAGTTAAAGGACAGGAGTGTCAGGAGGAGGGGGAAAAGCTTTCTGCCTACATTTTTTGGCTGGAGAGGCAGCTAAATTGTTTTTAGAGGGGCCATTCTGAAGTGGATCAATTAAGACAGCTGAGGTGGATCAATTAAGAATGGACCAAATAGCAAAAGGCACCCAGTCCCAGAACCTGATCACTTGGGGTCTCAAACTGTCTCGTAAGACGTGCCCCCCTCCCTTGTTTGTTGAGCAAGTGCACTAGGATTCTTTCAGTTCAAAAGGAAGACCCAGGGTATATCGGCAGCTCCTGCGACCTTCCAGCATGTCATGGAGAAAATGGTGGGGAATATAAACTTGCTTCAGGTATTGGTGTATCTGGATGACCTCATTGCATTTGGGTCCACCTTGGAGGAACATGAAACAAGGCTACTGAAGGTGCTGGGCCACCTGAAAGTTGAAGGGTTAAAACTTTCCCTGCACAAGTGCCAGTTCTGCAAGATGTCTGTCAGCTACGTTGGGCACACAATCTCACAAATGGAATAGCTGTAGACCCATCTAAGATAGGCAGTGACCACATACCAAGGCCCCAGACTGTGAGTGCTTTGCATTCATTCCTTGGGTTCTGTCGTTACTATCAGAGGTTCATGAAGGGGTAGGTGAAAGTGAGTCACTCTTTAAATCAGCTTATGTGTGGTTACCCTCCCTTGGGGAAGAAAGGGAGGAGGACAGAAGGAGAGGAGGGTAAAGAGTATCTTAGCCCTTCGGAGCCTTTTGAAGCGAGGTGGGATGGAAATGTGAAGAGGCCTTTCAGTCGCTGAAGAAGTTGCTGATATAGGCACCTGTGCTGGCTTTTGCAGATTGCCGTATGTACTGCATTTGAATGCCAGCAGAGAGGACTTAGTGGGTGTCCTGTTTCAGGATCAGGGCACCGGATTGAGACGCGTTGTGTTTGTCAGTTAGAGTCTGTCGCCCTCTGAGAAAAACTATCCCACGCACAAGTTGGAGTTCCTGGCATTGAAATGGGCTGTGGTGGACAAGTTGAGTGACTACCTCTATGGTGTCAAGTTTAAGGTGAGGACGGACAACAATTCCCTAACTTCTATCCTGACCTCGGCGAAACTAGAGCCACAGGTCATCGTGGTTGGCGGTGTTATCTGCCTATGATTTCAGCCTGAAGTATCGGCCAGGAAGTAGGGACATTGATGCTTGATGCTTTGTCCTGACATGAGCATGAAGGGCTGGACAGGGACAAAGAGTGGGCGAGCGTTCCTGCCCTGGGAGTGAAAGCCATATGCCATCACGGTGAAGGCAGAGGGAAGGCAAGGGCAGGATCGAACGGTAGATCAATTGAGAGCTTCTGATGACACCACTCCACAAGCTTAGTGTAACCTGACTGCTCTGGAGACAAGCCAGTTACCACAATTGAGTCCTGGGGAAGTGGCAGCTGCTCAGAGAGATGACCAAGGCATTGATACCAATTGGTCAGCAGTCGAAAAGGGAGACAGGCCCCAAATGGAAAAGATGAAACATGATGTGGTGTCTCCATTACTGAGAGAATGGCCCAGATTGGAGTTGAGGAACCAGATCCTATACTGGGTCACATCCCCTCCGGACTGACCTCGGTGTTCGCAGCTGGTTCTGCCACAGAAGTATCGGAGGATTATGCTGAAGTCACTTCATGATGATTCTGGACATTTGCGGGTTGAAAAGACCTATGAATTGCTCAGAGGCCGGTTTCACTGGCCCTGAATGAAGCCAGAGGTCAAAGAATACTGCAAGTCATGCATTCGATGCATATGGAGGAAGATGATGCCTATGAGGGCCGTTCCGTTGTCTCACTTGCAGATTGCGGGGCCCCTTGACCTGGTGTATATGGATTTCCTGTCAATAGAGCCAGATGCCAGCAACATGGCGAGTGTCTAGGTCATCACAGATCACTACACCAGATATGCGCAGGCTTTCCCTACCAAGGATCAGAGGGCACCTATGGTGGTCAAAGTGCTATGGGAGAAGTATTTTATTTATTATGGCCTCCTCAGGTGGCTCCATAGTGATCAGGGATGGGATTTCGAGAGTAGGCTCATCCATGAGTTACTGGGCATGCTTGGAGTCGAGAAGTCGAGGACTATGTCTTATCATCCACAGGTTTAATCAGACCTTGCTAGACATTTTCAGAACCTTGGAAATCAGCAAGAACAAGTGGACTCAACATACTGGACATCTGGTCCACTGCTACAACCGTACACGAAATGAAGCTACCAGGTACTCGCCATATTATCTGATGTTTGGGCGCAAGGTGAGGTTGCCATTGACCTTTGTTTTGGGACTGGCGAAGAAGACTTACCACCGAAGACTTATCTGAGTATGGTGTCTGATATGAGAAGGGAGCTGAAGAGGGCTTATGTATTAGCTGAGGTTGCAGCCGCCAAGCAAAATCAAGGAAATAAGAGGAGGTATGATCAAAAGGTTAGGTTCTCCCAACTCCTGCCAGGAGACCGAATCCTCATAAGGAATTTGGGGCTACCTGGGAAGCACAAGTTGGCTGACCGCTGGGCAGCTACACCCTGTGTAATGGAGAGTCAGATGCCAAACGTACCAGTTTTCTGGGTGAAATCAGAGAATGGGAATGGGCCTGTCAAGATTCTCCATTGGAACCACCTTCTGCCTCTGGGAGAAGAGGTGCGGGTTGACCCAGCACCCGACCTGGAACCTACACCTAGAAAGAGGACTCTGCGACAAAGTGGAGCAACTGAAGGATCAACAGCTGGAGGGGTTAGGCCGGGCCCCACCTCTGAATGGGATACGGACTCGGAGGATGAGGAAATGGGGGTGTAGTACATGCTGCCTTTTGCTAACTCCCACTGATTAAGGAAGAGATTCGCAACTCTTCTCATGCTGAGTCAGGTGAACTCGGGGAGACTATCTGTGGACAGACTGGGTTTCAGCAGGACCATGAAAGGGATGAAGCGGGGCTCAGTCAAGGGACATAGCAGTCCAAGTTGCAGGAGGGCATGAGTGATAAACCAGGGGCGGCCTCGTCATGTAGACCAGAAGTATCCCAAGGAGTGTCTGAACCTGAAGGAGTAAATGATGGGGTAAGGAGATCTCAAAGAACCAGGAGACCAGCAGGTAGGCTGGCCTATGTAGCACCAGGGGAACAGAGTGTGGCCCCTATCCCCTTAGTGAGCTATGCCACTGCCATTTACACCTGGGTTGGACTTACATGCTTTGTATGAAGGGGTGGCAAGTTATCTCAATGTCATGAGGACATGGCCAATTTGGGTGGGGGGAGAGTGTAACACTCTGGGAAAGGTTTCACTGCTAATGCAATGATCTTTCTGTAGAAGCAGTGTTTGGGTTATGGTTAGAGATAACGGGTGCCTTGGAATGTGATCCATCCAATGAAGGGAGTGTGTTTTCGTGTTGTGTGCCTGACACCGGGGTGAGCTGGGTCGTCAGTTTGGCAGGAGGTGAAGAGAGGAGACGCTGGAGAGAAGTGATCGTAGGAGCCATGATTTGACGAAGCCCAGAGAGATCAAAAGAGGATTGGCGAAAGGGAAACTGTGAGCTCCAACTTGTGCACATCAGACTGTTTCATTAAAATGGGCCCTTTTCTTTTTTTTTTGCTTTTTCTTTACCAACCCTTTAGTCAAATTAATAACTATAAAGCTAAATTGTTTAATTGTCTGCAGTGTACTGCCTGTTATTTTGTGGCCCTTATTTGTAACAGGGTAATGAATCACGCAGCGTCCACACAAACAGGAGGTTCGGGCTGGGCTCGCGCCTCGAGCTCACATTTAGCGGGGCCGGAGATTGCCTTCCCCAGACTTACACAGCCGACGGAACCGGAGTGTTCCAATTGTGGGAATATCATCTGGGATCTAGTGTTTCGGAGTTGGTCTGAGTATACAGATGCATAATTCCTTGATATTTTCGTAAAGAAACCTTCTGGCACATTGTATCGAGTACAGGAGTTGGGATGTTATGATGAAATTGTGTGAGATGTTGGTGAGGTCTAATTTGGAGTATTGTGTGTCATTCTGGTCACATACCTGCAGGAAAGATGTATATACAATTGAACTTTACAAGGGGTTGCTGGGACTTGAAGACCTGACTTTTTGGGAAAGGTTGAAAAGGTTAAAACTTTTTTCCCTGGAAACTAGAGGATTGAGGGGAGATTTGATAGAGGTATACAAAGTTGTGAGGGGTATAAATAGGGTAAATGCAAGCAAACTTTTTCCACTGAGGTTGGGTGAAACGATATGGGTTAAGGGTGAAAGGTGAATTATTTAGAAGGACCCCGAGGGGGATCTTCTTCACTCAGAGGACGGTGAGAGTGTGGATCGAGCTGCCAGCACTAGTGCATGTAGGGATAATTCCAAATTTTAAGAGAAATTTGGATATGTATATTGATAAGAGGGGTACGAAGGGCTATTATCCAGGTGCAGGTCAATGGGACTAACCAGATTAATAGTTTAGCACAGACTAGATGGGCCAAAAGGCCTGTTTCTGTACTGTAGTGTTCTACGACTCTATGACTGAGTTTTAAATGTCTATTAAGAACTATTAGTCTAAATTTGTATTATTTCAAAAACTGTGTTTAAACTACTTTGTTAGCTGGAAGTATGGGTTCCCTGTCATGGAGGAGATACTTCCAGCAGTAGGTATTGGCAGCTAGACCTTGCTGCAAAGACTAGAGAGGGAAGTAAACTGTCTTTGAAGAGCAAGTTGATACAGTATAACCTCCTTATATTAAGTTTACCTGTTGTTATCTATATTGGGTAGGGCTTAAAGTCTCCTTTTGGGCTTAGGGCTTTGTGGACAATGAAACCAATATCATCATAGAATACCACAGACTGTACCCAGGAGAGGAGACCAGTCCATCACTACGAGAGGATTAGTACCATCACTGCTGTGTCTGTCTGTGCTATTGGACTGCTGGAGATCACAGCTATCAGAGTTGAAGGGTCATCAAGAGGTGTTTTGACTCGAAGGCATGGCTGTAGCTTTAAGTTTGCACCTCTTTAAATTGAGTTGTTCTCTGGGTCTGTGTGGTAGTGAGCAGAAGATTTCTGAAGTTATCTCTCAAACTTACGCATGATTGCACAATGGTGCTGTGTTGCACTCCTGCTGTGTGAAACTATTCATCTCCTCCCCAACAGGGTGACCCAAAGAAGCCAGCCATGGGGATGGAGCCAAAGTCAGCTCAGAACCTCAGGAACACAAGGGAAGTGAGCCAGCCGAGACATAGATTGTGGACTTCAAATGCGAGAGATTACCGACCAAACACAATACATACACCAGCAGGTTAGGGACTCAACATGAAATTGTTAAAACATTTGGTACCTAATTGGAATGCATGGAATAGATCTTTCTGGTCAAGGATACTTCAGAGCAAACTTGAGCCAAAGAGAGTGATAATGCATCCATTTGGGGGCTGACCTTCCAGTGAATATGGGCCCAGATATTTTTACCACATAAATTAATCCATGTCAGCTTTCCCCTACTCAATGCTCAGTTCATCAAAACTCTTGCAATGCTGTATACACATATCAATTTTGGAACTTATAAATTTAAACCAATCTCAAATTCACTGTGGAATTAAAGAACCTACTGCCTTCTTCCATGCCATCTCCCCACAGATGTTGTTGGACCTGCTAAGTTCCTCCCACTGATCGTTCGTCGATAATGCTTCCAGACAGCTTGGTCTCAGTCAACTCATGAAATGGTCATAACATGGAAAGAAGGCCATTTGGCGTGGCATGTCCATACTTGTCCCTCTCCTCACAGTGCTGAACTTTATCTCAATTCAGATACCTATTCAGTTTTATTATTGTTACAACTGGACTGCCTCCTATCCTCCCCAGTGGTTGATTCCAGACCCAAACACATGCTACATAAAAATGAACTTGGCTCTTTTGCCAATCACCTTCATTCCACATCACCCAGTCCTAACTCTCCAATGATAGTCGCAGGTTCTCTCTGTATGCTCTCCTTAAAACCTTTGTGATTTTAAACCCCTCTTCATTCTCCTTGCAACCTCCTCTGTTCCAAGGAGAACTGCCCCACGACATCTCCTCTCCACTCATAACCAAATCCCCTCAGGTTTGGTAACTCTCTTCTGCACCTTCTCCCAAGCCTTCACAGCTTTCCTAAAGTGCTCTGTCAGAACTGGGCCCAGCACTCGAGTGAAGTCAAGCCAGTGTTTCATCAACATTCATCAATACCTCCTTGTTCTTGTGCTCCATCACTCGATTTACGAAGCCCAGGACCTCAAACATTCTTTAACCATTTCTCAATCTGTCCTCCCACTTTCAAAGGATATTGAACCTTGTTTATAATTTTGTCTCCAGTTTACATTTCCTCGTTTCCCTTCCTTGCAAGTATGTAATACTTCACATTTCTCAGCATTTCATCTGCCTCCCTAATGCTCATCCCACTAGTCTGTCTATTCAATCCTAGTGGATTGCTATCCACCTGCCAGTGCATGGCATCTCCATGTTTCATATGTGGCCTCTTTGCCAATAAACGTAGTCAGCCTAAGGTCAGCAGTAGACATTTGACTATGCTGGGGCACTTCAGCTGCCACAAATATCATGTCTAAAACTGCCAGGGATCTAATGAGCATCAAGAGGCAGACTTGCATGTGTCTACTGTGAGCAAAACAGCCCATAAATGGCAGCACCTCCTGCAGCAGTAGAGGCTGGTAGCAAATGCTCACTCTTGAGTTGAAATAGATATTTGTGCTGTGCAATGCACTCAGCTAGGACACACTCTGAGCCCAGCCGCACCATGTCCAGGAGCCTGGAGACTAAAAACCCTCACTGAAATTCTAGACTGATGTCTCAACCTTGTGCTCTCCGAGAGGAAGACAAGGATGCTGCATATGATTCTACACCAGCACATGAGAGACCAGGGGCAAGCAGGGTAAAGGGTAAAGCTGAGAAAGTACAAGATGGAAAGAAAACATAAGAGAAGCAGAATGCTTTGCTGCACGCTTGAGTGCTCGGTGGAGGGTGTAGATGCTTTTTTGCTAGTGGGGAGGGGGGGTTTGTCACTTTGTTGCTGCTTATGCATGGGAGGGGGGAGCTGGGGGGCTTTGGGGTTCTAACATTTAACTGCCATTCATTCTTTAGGGCACTCCTCTGTTTTCATGGATGTTTGCAAAGAAAAAGAATTTCAAGATGTATATTGTCTTCAGTTCTCTGACATTAAATGTATCTATTGAAACCTCGACCCAGGCTAAAGGTAGAAGACAAGCTTTCTCTGTTTTTTGGAAACCAGAGCTTCTGAGCAACTGAAGCAGACGGTGAATGATTCCCTCCCTGGAAAGGAAGGACCAGTTATTGATGTCAGAATTGTGCCCAGTAACAAATTTGGTTCTCCCAGACTTAAAACTGCGCACCGGATAGATTTGGACCTCAGTGGGAGCAAACTGTTGAAGCGTAAACTCAGTGCAGGAAATCAGGCAGTAGGAGAGTAGGGTAAAAGAAGACCGAGGCATTGTATAACATTGTTTTTTAACAAGCTTCCACAGGAGTGATGCAGGATTGTTTCAAAGACATTTTTATTGCTACTCGCCTCAGGATACTTGTCACGGGAACACAAGGCATTCTTTATGTTGCACTTGGAAGCAAAGAGGCTGCAGAAAAATAGTGATAAAGAAGCAGGGTACTGAGGTCAAGGTCATGGTTCACTCCCCTGGCAGAAGTTATTCAATACAAAATGGTGATCTAATGAGACTAATCCCTGTTATGTTTTGTAACTCCAAGACACAAAACTAGTTGCAAGAAAAACAAGGGAACTCAAGAGATGTGTGTCTTAGTTTTGGCTTTACTTTAAGTGAGTTCTGTACTTATGACGCAGTGGTGTGATGATGTATGACACATATAATCATAGCATATTATATAAATAACAAAGAATGCTCAATCAAACAATATATTTACGACATTACTTAAATATTAAATACATGACACTGCTTACCCTTGTGAGATAATGTTTTTCCTGACAAGGGGTATCAATCTGCTTGGCAGGTGAGATTTGAGGCTGTAAAACAGTCCTAGGTTCTGGGACCTCCTCTGTGGTGGTCGTGGGAGTTGACACTGGGGTTGCAGGAAGCAGTTCTGATGCTCTGGACAACTTTCTTCTGGATGTACATGGCAAGCTTCACTGGACGATGTGCGACTACAGTGTCTGACGTCACAATGCTGGCTCTCCTGTTTTTACCACATAAAAACTCAATGTGGCTTGTTGGATTTTTCATTTCTTTGTTACAAATGTCATTCCCACAGAAATTATCTTTACTCCAGTTTAAGTTCTCAGTTAGATATCTGCAGGCCTCAGTTCATTATCCTTGAAATGCCATTTAAACTGATTTTGTGTATCAGCCGAGTTAGTGTCCAATTCCATTTTAATTAATTTGCCAATCACTTCTGGTGTAAGCCATATTACTTAGCTATTGTTAGTTTTCATATCTTAAATATTAAGGCTTCTTAGTCTTGTATCACATTCAGCATTATCAAATTTTTCATCATCAGCATGCAGATGAGTGCTCTTTTTGAAACTGCAATAACTTTTTATCTTTATCCCTTTCCTGTGCTGTCCATTTAGTTTTGTTGACCCAACATGCACTTTGTATGTGTCCTACTTTGCTGCATTTTTGGCAAGTTTTATCTTTAAATCAGCCTTGGTCTGGTGTATGTGAGCTCCTGCCACAATGCTAACACAATTTTCTTGGCCAGGCAGGTTTCTGTTTAGAAGTTGAAATTTTGTTCACACTCATTTTCGGTCCTGACTGCAACTCAGTAAATTCTCTGTCTGCTGTTTCCATTGATACAGTTATTTCAACTTCTCTTTTAAATGTAAGTATTGTCTCAGTTAGGAGTCACTTTAGAATGCTTTTTTTTAAGATTCCATAAACTAACTGATCTCTCAGTGCATCATTAAGCTCATCATTGAATTAACAAATTTCAAACAGCTTCTTCAATTCAGCCATGCATGCTGACATGGACTCCATTTTCTTTTGATTATGCTTATGAAATCTAAAGTGTTCTGCAATCAACAATGGTTTTGGTTCTAAATGTTCCTGCATTACTTTCATGATACCAACAAAGCTCATTTCAGCTGGTTTGGTTAGAGCAGCCAAACATCTAAGCAAACTGTATGCCTTTAAACCCAATGCATTCAGCAAAACTAGCACTTGCTTTTTATTGGCTATTTCACTTGCTTTAAAATACCGGTTAATTCACTTCGTCTGCATATACATTTATCTTTTTTCTGCAATTGAACATGTGCTTTCTTCTGATGTAGCCAGCAATTTCTACTTAAAAAAATGTATGATTATTATCCCCCAGTAATCATTGTTTAGGAACCCGTGAATTTGTCCATTTTCTGCCTTTCTTTTTAACTAGACTGTGTCTGTCCCTTCCCAAAGTGCGGCACTGTTTTTTAACTTGAGTGTTAAACTCGATCTTCTCACTACGTTTTAACAGGTAGGTAATTATCTTAGGTTTATTAAAAAATTTCTTGTCATTACTATTTTGTTTTGTAATTCCAAAAAATAAGAACTAATGAAGAGAAAAAGACAGGAGCCTGAGAAATGTGTGCCTTAGTTTCATTTTTACTTTAAGCGAGGCACGCATGATGCAGTGGCCTGGTGACATATGCCATTTACGTACTTCATACTTTCAACCAGAATGAATTATATATACAAACAAAGAATGCTTACTCAAACAGTGTATTTACAACATTACAAATATTACTGAGTTATTAAATACACAACAACCCCCAATACTGAGTGCTGATTCATTCTGCTGCAGGAATTTGGCTGCCCTTGTAAAATCAGAAGTTACTAGCTTGGATGTCATCCTTGATTCAGACGTCAATTTTAAATCTCACATAAAGAAACAAACCAGGGCAGCATTTCTACACTTCCAAAATATTGCAAAGGCATGGGCCTTTCTGCCACATAATGATACTGAAAAACTAATTCATGTCTTTATATTGAATAGACTAGATTACTGCAATGTACTTTTCACTGGCCTTCCAAAGCAATCTATTGAAAACTTCAACTCATTCAGAACGCTGCTGCTAGACTTTTAACCAAAACCAGGATGAGGGAACATATCACTCCCATCCTAAGTATAAATTTGCTACCTGTATCTTTTAGACTGGATTTTAAAGTTCTCTTGTTTGTTTTTAAAGCTCTCAATGGTCTGGGACTGGAATGCATCAGAAAATCGCTTTTGTATTATTACGCTGCTCGAGCTCTCAGGTCTTCTTCTGCCAGGCTCTTAAATTTAAACAACCTCCCTCAAAAGATAACTGGCTGCACATACAAAGTGCTGAAGGAACTCAGCGGGTCTCTCTGTCTCGATCCCTGGATTTGATTATTTGATTATCATTGTCTATTGTCTATTGTCTATTGACAGTTTATCTACTGATATCTTTTACAAACCCACTGATTCTCACAGCTACCTGGACTATACCTCTTCCGACCCTGTCACTGGTGAAAATGTCATTCCCTTCTCTCAGTTAGTCTGTCTTCACTGCATCTGCTCTCAGGATGAGGTTTTTCATCCTAGAGCGAATGAAATGTCCTTCTTCAAGTACAGAGGCTTCCCTTCCTCCACCATCAATGCTGTCTTCAACCACATCTCTTCCATTTCATGCAAGTCTGGCCTCACCCCATTCTCCCGCCACCCCAGAGGGTTCCTCTTGTCCTCACCTACCACCCTACCAGCCTCCGCACCCAGCACATAATTCTCTGTAACTTCCATTATCTCCAATGGGATCTCACCACCAAGCACATCTTTCTATCTCTCCTCCTTTCTGCTTTCCAAAGACATTGCTCCCTACATGATTCCCTTGTCCATTCATCCCTTTTGATACTTATACTTGCAAGCAGAACAAGTGCTACACCTGCCCCTACACCACCTCCCTCACTAACATTCAGGGTCCCAAACAGTCCTTCAAGGGGAGGTGACACTTCACCCGTGAGAGCCTGTTGGGGTCACCTACTGTATTCACAGCCTCCGGTGTGGCCTCCTGTATATCGGTGAGACCTGACATAGATTGGGAGACCGCTTCACCAACCCGGAAAAAAACAGGATCATCCAGTGACCACCCACTTCAGTTCTACTTCCCATTCCCATATGTCAGTCTATGACCTCCTCCACTGCTGTGATGAGGCCATACTCAGGGTGAAGGAGCAATACCTTATATTCTGTCTGGGTAGCTTCCAACCTGATAGTTTGAACATCAATTTCTCAAACTTTCAGCAATTCCCCTCCTCCACCCCCCCCCCCACTTCATCATTCCCATTCCCATTTCCCTTTCTCATCTCATCGCCTTACCTGCCCATCACCTCCCTCTGGTTCTCCTCCCCTTCCCTTTCTTCCATGGTCTTTTACTCTCTCCGATCAGATTCCCAGCCCCCCTTCTCCAGCCCTTTATCTCTTTCACCAATCAACTTCCCAGCTCTTTACTTCAACCCTCCCTCTCTCCCAGTTTCACCTATCACCTACTGTCTCGTACTTCTTCCTCCCCATCCCCCACCTTCTAGCTCTAACTTCTGATCAATTTATCCAGTCACGATGAAGTGTCTCAGCCTCACACCTCGTCTGTTTACTCTTTTCCACAGATGCTGCCTGGCCTGCTGTGTTCCTCCAGCATTTTGTGTGTGTTGCTCAGATTTCCAGCATCTGCTCATTTTCTTGTCTGTGAGCTAATTGGCAAGTCAGCTTTTTTGAACTACACCCCTGAACTGTTGAATTCAATACCTAAAATCATAAGGGATGAAAACTCAGTTGACACTTTTAAACGCCAGCTCAAAACCTATTCGCTTAACTTTGTTTTTACTTACATCTTTTTGTCTTTTTTCATGTTTACTTTTATTTTTAATTTTTAGTTTATTCTTATGTGTGTACTTTTAACCCATTGTAAAGCACTTTGAACTATATCATCTGTATGAAAAGTGTTCTATAAATAGTTATTATCCTCTGTCGATATTCTGAACAATAAACCCAAAGGGAAAACAGAAATGATCTGCAATTGTTCTTTGTCAAAGCGACACTGCAGGATTACTGTAGTAGAGCAGTAGCTGGTCTGTGAGAATGGAGAGCCTTGGGTGAGGATGTCTTTCTCACAATTTAAAGTAGATTTCCCCTTTCTATTCAGGGTGGCCTGGCATTTGTCCTGTTTTATTCGGACTTTCATGACCTTGCCTATCTATATCCCCCTCACAGCCCAGACTACCATCCAGTCTTGCGTCAACAAAAAACCTAGATTATATCACGATATCAGCTTTGTAATCACTGAAACAGACTTTAAACAGCTTGGACCCAGCACGGATCCTTCCAATTCCCAACCAAAACATTGCTTGTTTGTTTCTATTTCCTGTTTCCCCAATCCATGCCAATGAAAATCCACTTTTATTGAATCCAGTTATTGAACAGGATCCAAGAATGAAAAGCCTGCAAAGCAGATGCCACGATTCATGCATATTATGTTACAAGAATGCAGTTGCACAGCGGATGATGATGCCTTTGGTTGTTCTTGGCAGTTTGATGTTGGACAGCCTGGTCCAATTCGATCGTGATCATGCAATTCATAGAAAACTTATACAAAGGTGATTTGTGCAAATGAGAGAGAGAGATAGAAGATTGAAGATGCCAGTTACATTCCAAATACATGTTTGAGAAGGGCGTTATTGGCCAATATGAGGATTCAGAGGAAGATACAACAAAGGTCCAGTGAGACTCTGGGGAATGTCGAGGAGGGTGAGAGGATGGGTGGTGGAGGTCTAAGGATCAGGCAGACTACACCAACCTTCATACAGAAGTTTAAGGAAATGCCAAGACTCATAAAATGGTTAAAACTGTAATTAGAGTTGCAAAATATGGACACATTGAGCCTGCTTCTCACTGACACACTGGCACACATACAGTAACCAAACAACCTGTCTAACCTAATATCTGTGGGAAATGGGGGGAGCACCCCGAGGAAACCTGTGTGATTCCAGGGAGAACATACAAACTCCACATAGAGAGTTTAGAATTGAACGTGAGTCACGGGAACTGTAAGGCAGTGGCTTCACTAGCTGTGCCAGTGAATAATATTGTGTGAATGCTCTTCTAATTTTGCTTCCCCTTTCAAAACAAGTTGTGGCGTGTTCAGTTTTACAGAACCTGTGGCTTTAAGGATGCTACTTCATTAGGTACAGAAGTATTAGATCAATTGTTGTCAGGCGAGCATCACTTTCCACAGGGATTTGTTGAACTAATCTGGAGAATCCCTTGAAACAAACATTGTGTGTTGAGCCTTAGGTCCTAGTCCCTCACCTACAGTGTTTTCCAAAGAACCCAGCGCACGCGGTTAGCCTCAGAATTTCCATGGTAAAGAGGTAGAGCTTCATCTTTAAAATTCACTCCTCATCAAAATGTGTGGAATTATTGTCATTCTGAACAAGATATATTCCCACCGGATTAGGCAGCTCAAAATTAACCAACCAATGGGTTACAAATGAAGGAAATCTTGAGCAACACACACAAAATGTTGGAGGAACTCAGCAGGTCAGGCAGCATCTATGGAGGGAAACAAGCAGTTGGTATTTTGGGTCAAGTTCCTCCAGCAGATTGCTTGCTGAATGCAGGGCAAAGTGCACGAATGGTCATCATTCGCCACTGCTTTCATCCAGAAATCCACCTTGTCTCTCTTGGCAGGGCCTCCGACTAGCACTGGAACTAAGCTTCAGCCAATTCAACAGATTCAATGGAGCAATGGAAACAACAAAGGCTGTGGGACTGGGTAACATCCCAGCCATAGCGCTGATGACCTGTGCCTCAGAACAAGCTACACTTCTTGCAAAGCTTCTATGGTACAAAACCCCCGTCAACCCCACCAAGTGGAAGATTGTCCAGGTATGTACTGTTGTTAGTACAAAAAAAGTCTAGTCTTCCTTAGTAATATCCAATCAGGCTACACCAAGTAATCACCAAAGGATGGAGGGTGTCTTTGATAGTGTCAACAAGCTCGACTTACTCAGCTGGATCAAGAGCTTTACTGGGGTTCCGGAACTCATCACATCCTTGATCCAAACACAAACCAAAGAACTGAATTCCTGAGGTAAGGCCTGCCTCGATATTAGTCAGGAGTGAGATGGAATTCTCTCCATTGGCAGGATGAGTAGAGCACCGATGATGTTTAAGCCCAACTCCATTGTGGAGAAAGCAGCGCTGCCAGCACGTGCCCCTCCATCATCCTACACATTAGATCCTCAGCAGTAGGTGCAGTATTCAATATGCACAATAGTTATCCCCCAAAATCTGCTCTGACAGCACCTCCCAAGCTACATCTTCTGTGGCTAAGGATGACGGCAGCAGACACGTAGTGGTTTAAGAGGAAGGCTTATCATTCTCTGTTAATGGCAATGGGAATATTCAACAAATACTAGCCTTGTTGGCTAGTCTCCATAAATAAATGAAGAAAGAGAAGGCCAGTCTGCCTTAATAAATACCAGGTGCTTATCATAGGCCCAGAATTCAGATAGACGGCATTTTTCAACAGGCCCAACCCTGACAGTGTGTCTGATCTGATACTGACTTTCCTTGTGCTGGACTGTCCCAGTGTAGAGATCCAAACGAGTAGCCTAATGGTGCCTTACGTTTTTACGAGATTCTCTCTGATTGGATCTGTCCTGCTGAAGGGTCTCAGCCCGAAACGTTGACTGCACTCTTTTCCATAGATGCTGCCTGGCCTGCCTAGTTCCTCCGACATTTTGTGTGTGTTACTTGGGTTTCCAGCACCTGCAGATTTTCTCTTGTTTGAGCTCGGATTGGATGACTTGGGATGGTTCACATCATGAACCACACCTGGGCTTAAGCAGAAACAAAAAGCTGCTTCCCAGAAGACTAGGCGGTTCTAGATGATAAGAGGGGTTGTCTAAGCATTTATAGGTTGGTCAGCGCGGTATCATTACTGGCAAATAATCAGCAAAAAAATTCTGGGGGAGCAGTGGAAATGTACAAAAAAGTATAAAGCTGAAGTAAGCCATTCAGTCCCTCAAGCCTGTTTTGTTATTCGAGGTGAGCAACTCCTTCCTGCACTAAGCCACACATATCTTGATTATTCAATATCTAAAAGTGTATCAGTTTTCATCTTGACTATTATCCAGGTTGGAACCTCCATTGTGCCCTTGGGAAGACGGTCCCAAAAATTTACTACCTTCTCGATGAATTTACCTCTGTCCTGAGTGAACAAGCATTTGTTTTGAGATGGCAGCATCTGGTTTTGTACAGAGGAAGCATCATCCTTGCATCTACCCTCCCAAGCCCGTTAAGAATCTTGCATGTTTTAAGCCGATCAACACTCATTGATCCAATCTCTCGATATTATAGAGCCAGTTTGTTAATCTGTCTCCATTTGACAAAGGCATCCCTGACCCGGGAATCAACTGGTGAACTTTCATTCCACTCCCTCTACTTGCAATAAAGCATAAGTTAGGGATAGAGACCGCACTCCTATAACAATATCCAGTTTCACCAGATGCTATGCAATGCTCATAAGATATCGTTAATCTTGCATTCAATTCTCTCACAGAATAGGCCAACGTACTATTTGCCTTCCAGTCCTGAACAACCGTCTCAGCCCAAAATGTCGACTATTTATTCATTTCCATTAATGCTGCCTGTCCTGCTGAGTTTCTGCGGCATTTTGTGTGTGTTGCTGTGCCTGCAGGTTAGTGACTCCCAGTCACCAGCACCTTTCATTATCTCACCACTTAAAGATAATCTGCCTTTCAATTTTCACCATCACACTGAATAGTTTCACACTTTCCATATTGCACTCCACTTTCCATGACTTCATCCAAGCATTTTGTCTGTTCACAATCTCTGGAGGCTCTCTGCAATCTTCTTAAAATTCACATTACCAGCCAGCTACATTTCATCCGCAGACTTAGATATTTTATTCTCCATTCCCTCATTTAGGTTGTAAACAACTGGGGTGCCAGCACAGAAACCTGGGCCAAATCACAGGTCACAGCTCCCATCCCTAGAATAACCCATTTCTTCCTCCTCTCCATCAGTTAATCACCAGTCAACACAACGACTGTACATCAGCCCCAATCTCATGTGCTCTAATTTTAATTTAATAAACTCTGCTTGAAGATATTGCATTTAGAAAGGTGGTCTAATTAAGGATTTGTTTGAGAATGTTCACTTTGGATTAACTTGAATAAATAGTTTGTGGAACCAACAGGGGAAGTGAATTAATTTATTATATTTGATACATCTGAGGCAGTGGGGTTTGAGAAAGTCACTGCGGACGATAGTAAAAGCCCGTGGGAACCAAGGTGGATTCCTAATTAGCCAAGGGGTAGAAAGTAAGGAATAGCCACTGAGTGCTTGCCATCGAGATTCCTGAGGTTCAGTGACAGGACCCTTGCTGCTCCTGGCACTGTTGAAAGACCTGGGACCTGGATTATAAAAACTGTAATTTGATTTTGTTTACTTTGGTCGCTTGTCCTGGGATACAATGAAAAGCTTTGATTTGCATTCTATCTGACAGATCATTGCTGAAGTAAATACACTGAGGCAGAGCAAACAGGAAACAAATAGTGTGCGGAGTAGAGTGTTACAGTTACAGAAATCATACAGTTCAAGTAGGCAAATGAAGTTCAAGGCTGTGCTGAGGTAGATCTGCTGGACAGTGGGGGAATCTCATCCACTGCATACAACTCCTGTGGGGAAGCGAATCTGCCATTATTATAAGACCATAAGGCAAGCAGCAGAATTGGGCCATTCAGCCCATCATGTCTGATCTGCCACTCGATTAATTTACCCTCTCAACACCATTCTCCTGCCTTTTCCACGTAACCTTTGACATGGCTACTAATTAAGAACCTATCAATCTCTACCAACATGGTACCGGGACCCTCTACAGCTACGCTGACAATCCTCTGTACACTGCACAGCGGATTGCCAATGTTGGTCATGTGCTTCAAAAAACTAGAGGCATTGTCTCATCGAGTTGATTGGAGACCAAATTTGTGAAATGGCTTTGCTAATCCAGTCTTGGACTGCACAATGGTTGGTTGTTTGTGTGTCTGGTCTCATACTGGATTGTGTCACTCTGGCAGAGCTGTATCTGGACAGGAAGCTGTGGGTGTGCCAAATGGTTCAAAACCTAGGATGTTTTCCAGTCTCTCCAACTAAAAGCTGCCGTGACATCAGGCCAAGACTCGATCACAGGCTGCACTTGACGATACTCACAACTCTCTCCCGACACATCCCCCCCAGTCACATCACTAACTTGTGAGCCACATACTCTCCAGCAGGACGTTTGGATAGTACTGTGGAGTCTGCAGGCATTCTCCTGTTCACCGTCACATATGTGTCGGTGCAGCAGGGTGAGTACTAAACTAACACTCTGCAAGTTCCAGAGTGAAGCTAGTAAACATCATCGTTAGGGGTTATTGGAGAAACATTTCCTGCTGGGAAAAGAGGAAGGGAGAGGGGGGGAGAGGAAAGGAGAGAGAGAGGGGGGAAGAGGAAGTGAAAGAGAGGAGAGGGAGAGAGAGAGAGGGGGAGGAGGAAGAGAGAGGGTGGGCCTGTACTCACTGGAGTTTAGAAGAATGGGGGGGGTGGGGGAGTCTCATTGAAATCTACTGAATAATAAAAGGCCTAGATAGAATTGATGTGGAGAGGATATTTCCAGCAGTGGGTGAACCTAAGACCAGAGGGCACAACCTCAGAAGAGAAGGGCAGAGATGATGAGGAATTTCTTTGCCGGACAGTAAATCCATGGATTCACTGTCACAGATAGTTGTGGAAGCTATGTCATTGGGTATATTTAAAGCAGAGGTTGGTAGGTTCTCGATTTGTAAGGGTGTCAAAGGTTGCAGGGAGAGGCAAGAGAATGAGGTTGAGATGGAAAATAGTCAGTCATGATCGAATGGCAAGCAGTCTTCATGGGCTGAGTTTTGCTCCTATATTTTATGATCTTATGGCCTTATAATATGTCTCATGATGTCAATTGAGGGATAAATGTTGACTGAGGAAACCTCCCCTGCTCTTTTCCCAGTGGTATCTGGAGATCCATTCCATCCACCTCAGAGGGCCGAAGGAACCTTGGTTTAAAATCTTCTTTTAAGGCCAGTGAATTTGTCAGTGCAGTAATTCTGCATCCCAAAAACTTCATTCACTTCTTCAAATTATTCCATACTCCTTACATTCTGTAACACAAGAGATTCCACAGATGTTGGAGATCTTGAGCAACACACACACACAAAATGCTGGAGGAACTCAACAAGCCAAGCAGCAACTATGAAAGGGAATAAAGAATCAGCATTTAGGCAGAGTCCCTACTGGAGTATCTCAGCCCAAAAAGTCAACTGGTTATTCCTCTCCGTAGATACTGCCCGATTTGTTGTGTCCCTCCTGCATTATTGTGGGTTTGCTACTTCCACTCTATATAATTTCAAGATACAGTAAACTCCAAAATCCTAGTCCTTAATTGTTGAAAAATACTAATGATTTGGAATCAGGATCACTCATTAGTCTACATTATGAGCCTGGACTCCGAACTTTGAGGAGCTTGGGATCTGAATTACAGAATGGGTAAGTAGCTGGATTCACGATCAGGGTTGGGGTCAAGAAAACTAGGAGTCAGGACTATGTCTAAGGTGCTTGCAAGTTTCAGCTTGGTTTGACCAATTTAAACTTGATGGGATCCATTTCCTGTCCACTTTGAACTTACCGGGCTCATTGAAAAATTCATTATTCTTTAGTGGAACACGCAAAGCAAAAACTGCTTCTGTGCTTTATAACCTTATGACTCCAAGGCATTGTGTAGAGTTTGGCTCTTCTTCCCTAAAGAAACAGTACAGCGTTGATTAATTGGACTCACTCCTGGAGTGAGGGTTATCTCACATGGGAAGTCTTCAACTCATTCCCATCCAGAAGGATGAGAATTATTGAAATTCTGAGAGGGATTGGAAGGGATTGGAAGGCTGCTTCCACAGGCTGGAGACTTCAGAACTCAGCAGCAGAATCTCTGAACAAAAAATTCCTGTTAGACCCTTGACCTAAATATATTTCTTCACTTGGAGACGAGCAAGATTTTAGAATATTTTAGCAGTCACTTAGAATACAAGGTAGATTTATTCAATGTGGAGGACATACCTTTGGCACTCATTTTTGGGATTGAGAGGTAGAAAAGGGAAGTCAAAGACTCAGAGAAACACACACAAAATGCTGGAAGGACTCAGCAGGCCAGGCAGCATCTTTGGAAAAGAGTAAACATTGAAGTTTCAGGCCAAGACCCTTCATTAGGACACTTAAAGAATACTCAGTCTTTTTCAGTTCAAACCTTTGATTTAGAAGTAAGGAAGACTTACTGCATTGTACAAGAGGACTGTGGACATTGTACAAGGCTTTGGTGGACTGTACCTAGAGTACGGTGGACATTGTACAAGGCTTTGGTAGGACTGTACCAAGTGGACTGTGGATATTTATTCTTTCCTTACATAAAAGGACATGTTCATCATGGCAGGCGTGCACTAGTTCCAGGGAAAATGGCTATGTTCTATAGGGAGAGAATGAGTAACTGGGACAATGTTCTTCAAATCTTTGAAGAATGATAAGAAATTTCTTCAAGGCACACAAAATTCTTACAGGGGTTGACAGGCTGGATGCAGGGTGGGTGTTCCCCAACTCAGGGTCTAGGATAATGTAAAGAGTCTCAGGATAAGGGCAGGCCATTTCAGATTGAGGGGAGGAGAAGTTTCCATCTTGTCCCATTTCATCCATGCCAACCATGAAGCCTATCTGTAGTAATGCAATTTTTTCACAACAAGTCTTTGTCATTCCTATCTGAGTACCTTTCCAAATGCTTGCTAAACATTGCATTTGTATCTGCCTCCATCACCTCCTCTGGCAGCTTGCTCCAGATATTCATTAACCTCTGTTTGTAAAATTTACACCTTGATCTCCTTTCACTTTCAACCTGTGCCCTCTATTTCTGGACTCTTGAGCCTTGAAAGACAGATTCAAATTATATCCTATTTATGCCTCTCATAATTTTTATAAACTCTGTAAGGTCGTCCCGCAACCTACTATGTCCCGATGAGAATAAACCCAACCTATCCAATCTCTCCTTATAACTATAGCCTTCCATTCCAGGCAACACGCTGGCAAATCTCTTTTACATTCTCTCGAGTGCTACCTCATCCTTCCCGTAGGGTGGTGACCAGAACTGTACATAATGCTGTAACTGCAGCCTAACCAATGCTTTGTATAGCTGCAACAAGATACCCAAGTCTTACACTCGATGCCTCAGAGTATGAAAACAAGCACACCAAACATCTCCTCTTTACCCTATCTACTTGCATTACCATCAAAGAGCTATGGGTTTGCATCAGGGAACTATGTACTGTTTCTTGTAATCCAGCATCTCTTCCCCCACCCCCCACCTTCCCACCTATATAAAGACCAAGATACTTTGTTTTTTTTAGTCCATTGTGTTTTACATGTTGATGTCTACTGATCTGTACATCACATTTCCTAGTCCCTCATCATTTTAAGGATATTCCAGTTGTGTTCCTCTGACAACGGCAAATAACCTTATGTTTTCTTACATACTTTAAAACTTTGAGTTTTGTCCCCATGCACCTAAATGTTTCAAATTAACAGAGAACTTTGGCTAGAAATTGGAGCCATTTGCTCCATTTTTATAGGTGGATTATGTAGAGAAACAATACTTTATTCCAGTTTTGCTTGCTTGCTCCCATTTACTGCTAACCAAGAAATCATACTGAGCGTTTCCGATCTGAATGAAATTGCTAATCCACACCCCCCCCACCTCGCCATTTGTTGTGCATGTTATTCTGTCATCACAATGCATTGGACCATTGGATGCAGTTAATTATCAACGTTCATAACCTACATACAGGTTATTTTTTAAACTTCCAATAAAACAAGAAGTATAATATGCCTCCCTGACAGTCATACATCAAACACGTACTCATGGGAGCATAGAAACATATGAAGTAAAAGCGGGTAAAGACCATACAGTCCTTTGTAGCTGCTTTCCAAAGTCGATAGAATCCCAGTGCTCTTTGAGCTCAGCACCACTTTTCTGCACAATTCCTTGATTGCCTTAATATCTAAAACCCTACCTAATCTCAGATTGTTTGTGTAATTTGTCAGTTTCCTGAACGCAATCATTTTATTTTGTTAAAAAAAAATTGATGGCTGCACTGAGTGCAGATGGAAGCTGTTGAGTCTTGCTATCAGCAGGTCACAGTAGCTCCACTGGTTTCTGTCCAAGGGGAACTGTAAATGAAGCTCCGTGTCCCAGAGCTGGTCTCAATCTGGAGACCTGTATCACATTACCTAGTTACTCCCACCTCCCAACATCTATCCCCTCCATTTTATACTCATTTCCAAGGTAACTGTAGAGAATAACATGGCAGCCGCCTGCTTAATTGACTTGGCAGTTTCCAAATGAAAAGAACCGTGCTAATTATCTAAAAGCAAATCCAACTTTGCCATTCTTTTGGTGAGCCTGATTTAACACCAAGACAAAAGATAGCGACTGCTAATTGCACCAAAACTGGCTAAATATATTTTTAGGCATTTTTGTCAATATATTTGTACTCCCAACCAGCTGTTTATTTCTGGCAAACTTGAGTACTATGCATTCCATCAGCTTTTCTAATTCATTTATATAGGTCTATAAATATTTGACTGCGGCTTCCCTGGTAACATGAAAATAAAAGTCATGCAACTCCAGATGCTAGAAATTTGAAATTAACACTCAGCATTGACCTTCCATCAGAAGTCAACTTTGACGTAAAATGCTTTCTACATACAAATTATCCAGTTTTCCTCCCGGTATGTTCTCTGTCCTTTAATCATTCCTCTATACACATTAATGAACTCCCATAAACCCTAATTTTAGATAACCATTCCACGTGCACTGGCATTGAAATTTCTTTAATGCTCAACTGGAAAATGTTTGCTTTGTGTTTTGAAACACAATGACGACTGTTTCTGGGTTGCTTCATCTCTGCAGAGATATCACAGCACACCATGATGTAAGTCACCCCCGTGCAGCCAATGCAGTTTCTAAATCAGGGGTACATGAGATCATATCATATTGTATGCAACATTCCTTTTGAAGTATGGCAGTAAAGTGTCACAACTTAACTAGATTTTCATAATGATTAGTACTGCGGAAATTAATGGGACTGAAAACTGATAAATCCCACAGCACCTGATGATCTGTAACCTACAGTTTTGAGGGAGGTGCCCGTGAAGGTGGTCTTTCAGAGTTCCATGGATCATAGAACAGCTCCTGTAAATTGGAAGGCAGCAATATCCATTCCACTGCTTATGTGGGGAGTGAGAAAATACAGGGAACTACAGGCCAGTTAGCCTGATGCCAGTGGGAGGGAAAATGTTGGAATTTATTGTGAAAACTATACAAAAACTATTGTTTAGTGTCTTCATCACTTAGGCGGTGGTTCCCAACCTGTGATGTATTATACACTGCAGGGGTGAGGCAGTGGTGAATGCAGGTACTTGTGATTTTCATGATACAGTATTAAAGTAAAGTTCACAGAAAAAAAACCTGACTGAATAGTTCAGTTTGCCATCTGATTCAGTCATACTGCTGCTCACAGTTCCTGAAAGCTCTTTGTCAACTGTCTAAGCATGTTGTAGCCCTTGGGATTCAACATTGAGTCCAACTATTTCAGATCACCTGCTTCTTCAGAATAGGTCTGAACTGACAGTTCTGCTGTGAGTTCATCCACCTGGTGACATTAATTCTGTTTTCCTCTCCCTATTGTCGTTTCCTGATCAGCTAAGTTTTACCAGCATGTCATGCTTTTTTCCCCTCATTTGCCATTTTTCTCTCTCATCTGCTCTCTCTCTGTCTGCAATCCATCCACTCAGATTAGCTGCCAGTACAACCCTTCACCCTTTCTCTGTCATGAAGCATGCTGGCAAATGACTGTGTGGCTAGGTATAGCTCAAATACCATCTATAAATTTGCTGATGATACAACCATGTAGAATCTCCCCATAAGGAGCAGCCTGAAAAGGTAAGCCTATTTCTCTCTCTCCTGATGCCGCCTGACCTGCTGAACATTTTCTGTCATCTGTATGGACACAGGCCTCAACATTGCATTTCAGAGCGTCCCCTCCCAAAACTGGGCATCCCTGTGAAGAGATTGACAACAACCCGTGGGAACTACTGGGTAGATCAGATGATTCATTGTGGAGCCTACCACACATTACCCCAAGGCAATTTGCAAAAGAAGCATAAAATTTTCCTTGGGGTGGTAATCCCAAAGGGATTCCCACCAGCCAAAAGTTCTGTTAGTTTTAAGAACCTTCATAACATACAGCACTGACAGTCCAAGAAGCTCAGTACACCAACTGATAACCTGGTGAAGAGTTGCAATAACAAAAAGTTCAAGGCACACTGAGCATGGCTAAGAGTGAGAGGCACTACAACCCTGGAAGAGGGTGTTTGCAGACACAAGTTAAATGATACACCCCAAGAGAATTGTAGATTCAGCCTCCAAGCAACTGAGTCCACGTCGAGGTATCTGAGCCAGGCAACCTGTCTGCTGGAGCGGAATAACAATACCTCTCTCTACAGGCCTTTCCAACCCAAGGTGTAACAGATTCATCAAGTCCTCAATAATGAAAAAGAGGAGTGTGTGAAACAGTAAACACAAGAGATTCTATAGATGTTGGAAATCCAGACCAACACTGGCAACTTGTAAGAGGAACTCAGCAGGTCAGGCAGCATCTATGGAAAGGAATAGACAGTCGATGTTCCAGGCCAAGACCAAGGTTTATTCCTTTCCATAGATGTTGCCTGGCCTGCTGAGTTCCTCCGGCATTTTGTTAGTGGGATAAACAGAATGTGCTTAGTAAATACGAAGGAGTGGATTGAAACTTACATCCATTGCAAGTCCTCATGTAGAGCATCAGCAAGAGTATGATAAAGACACTGCAGCTCAAAAGTCCAAAGTAAATTTATTATCAAAGCACATATATATCACTATATGCAACCCTGAAATTCATTTTCTTGTGGGAATAAACAGTAAATCCATGAAATCCAATAGAATTAATGAAAACCATACCCAATAAGATGGACAGACAACTAATATACAAAGGACAAAAAACTCTGCAAATAGAAAGTAATAATAAATACATGAGCAATAAATATCAAGAACATGAGATGAAGAGCTCTTGAAATTGAGTTCAAAGGTTGTGGGGACAGTTAAGTGATGGGACAAGTGGAGTTCAGTGAAGTTATCCCCTCCGGTTCAAGGGTACTAACTGTTTTTGAACCGGGTGGTATGAGTCCTGAGGCTCCCGTACCTTCTTCCTGATGGCAGCAGTGAGAAGAGAGCATGGCCTGGGTGATGGTGGTCCTTAATACTTTTCTGTAACTGCTTCATGTATATATGTTCATTGATCGGAAGAGCTTTACTCGTGATAAATTGGGCCATCACTACTGCTTTTTGTAGGATTTTCCATTCAAGGGCCATGAGCGACCAGTCAATATATGCTCCACCATGCATCTATGGAAGTTTGTCATAGTTTTAGATGACATGTTGAATTTTCTCAAACTTCTATGGAAGTAGAGATGCTGCCGTGCTTTCTTCATAATGGCACTTACAAGCTAGGCCCAGATCAGTTCGTTTGAAATTATAACAATGAGGAATTTAACGTTGCTGACCCTCTCCACCTCTGATTCCCCAATGAAGACTGGCTTATAGATCTCCAGTTTCCTCCTCCTGTAGTCAATCATCAGCTCCTTGATCTTGCTCACATTGAGTGAGAGGTTGTTGTTGTGACACCACCACCCAGCCAGATTTTTAATCTCCCTCCTATATGCTGATTCATCACCACTTTTGATTTGCCCAATGAAAGTACTGTCATCGGCAAACCTGAATACGGCATTTGAGCCGTGCTTACCATCACAGTCATAAGTTTCAAGCGAGAAGAGCAGGAAGGCTAAGCACACAGTCTTGTGGGGCACCTGTGCTTAAGGAGATTAAAGGGGAGAAGACTTTGCCAGTCCAAACTGCAAGTGAGGAAATCGAGGACCCAATTGCACAAGGAGGTATTGAGGCCAAGGTCTTGAAGCTCATTGATTAGTTTTGAGGGGGTAATAGTATTGAATGCCAGGCTGTAGTTGATAAAGAGCATCCTGATGTACGTATCGTCACTGTCTAGAAGTTCCAGGGTTGAGTGAATGAAAAGGCATCTGCTATGGACATATTATGATGATAGACAGATTGGAGTGGATTCAAGTCACTTCTCTGGCAGGAGTTGATATGTTTCATCGCCAGCCTTTCAAAGCACTTCATCACTATGGATTAAGTGGTCCTGGATGATACCCATCGAAGCAGGTTACCATGTTCTTCTTAGACACTGGAGTAATTGAAGCAAGTGAGCACTCCAAACTGCCAAAGGGAGAGCTTAGAGATATCACTGATATTGGTTGACCAGCACAGATCTTTAGTACGCAATCAGGTACACTCTATCTAGGCTGGATACTTTCTCTGGACTCACACTCCTGAAGGATGTTTTCACATCAAACTCAGAAACTGAAATCACAGGGTCAATGGTGACTGAGGGAGTTGGAGAAGATTCCTTCATGTTTTGCCAGTCAAAGCAAATGTTGAAGGCGATAAGCTCATCTGGAAGTGAAGCCCTGTTGTCACTGACAGCACTTGATTTCACTGTAAGTAGTAGTAGCATTCAAGCCCAGTAACACAGCTGCCAAGCTTCCTTCATTGATTTAAGTTTAGTCTGGAATTACCATTTCGCCCTTAAGATGGCTTTCCAGAGAATGTACCTGGATCTCTTGTATCTTAATTGGTCACCAGACCTGAATGGCTTTGATCTGGTCCTCAGCAGATTGTGGATCTCCTGCTTCATCCAGGGTTTCCAGTTGGGGAAGGCTGAATGAATTTATGAGAACATGTTCATCTACAACATTTTTTTTTATAAAGTCCGTGATATTCACATCCACTGATGGATCCTTTAATATTGCCCAGTCCACTGACTTGGAGCAATCCCATATTTGCCCTAATGCCCCCTCAACCACCTCTTTGTTGGCCTAATCTCTGGAGCCTTGCACTTTAGCCTCTGCCAGTATGCAGGTCGGAAAAGGACAGCCAAGTGATCAGATTTTCTGAAACGCGGTCTAGGCAAAGAATGGTAGGCATTCCTAATCATAGTATAGCAGTGGTTTAGTGTGTTGGGACTTCTGTGCTTCAGGATGATAACTGGGCAGAAATTTCTTCAAACAAGCCTAACTGAAGTCCTCAACTAAGGTTTGAAAGGTGTCGGTAGGCAGTTTCTTGTTTGATGGTGGCAGCATTCAATATCTCGAGTGTCTGATTAACACGGCTTTTGGCAGTGTGTAAACAGTAGTCAGGATCACAGAGGAGAACTCTTGGTTGCACTTAATCATTTGATGTTCCAGTCAGGGGAATAAGAGTGCGAAAAGACCACTGTGTCCAAGCACCTCAAAGAGTTTATGAGACACAGACCCCACCTTTTGCCTCTCCGAATCAGCAGTCCAATCCATCCTGTGCATCAAGAAGCCCTCGGGTCTTACTGACATATCCAGTGTGTCCAAAGTGAGCCATATCTCCATGAAACACTGAATGCAGCAATTCCTCATTTCTCTCCAATACAGCATCATGTCTTTAGTCCTCAGTCTTGTTCTCCAGTAACTGTACATTTGCCAACAAGATGCCGGGTAGAGGAAATTTCATTTCTCAGCATTTCAGTCAGGCTAGGAGTTCTCCCTTCCTTCCTCTCCTTCGGCCATAATGTTGTACCTTCGTCCGTTTAAAGGTTGCATACTCGCACGCTTGAGAGTTAAATCTATTGAGTCCTTCAGAAGATCGTCAAATTGTTAGTTCATTAAGACAGTTCAAAAATATAGTGAGATTAGTTCTGAAGAAGTGTATTTAGAAGTTTTGAAGGCAGCCTGCAACTCGTCATCATCTTGCCTTGAAGCTAGACAGTTCAATCTGCCCAACCAACTGTATCCTGAAAGCCATATCTGTTCATGATGTCTCCAATCCATGCTTGGCCTCTCAGCTGGGTTGAAGCCTCACTCCTTGACCATAAGACAATAAGACATAGGAGCAGAATTGGGCTTTCGGCCAGAGGCTGCTCTGCCATTTCATCATGGCTGATCCCCGATCCCATTCAACCCCATTCACCTGCCCTCTCACCATATCCCTTGATTCCCTAACCAATCAGGAATCTATCAACTTCCACTTTGAATATACCCACGGACTTTGCCTCCACCGCAGTCTGTGGGAGAGCATTCCACAGATTCACCACTCTAGCTACAAAAATTACTCCTTACTTCTGTTCTAAAAGGTCACTCCTCAGTTTTGAGCCTGTGCCCTCTAGGTCAGGATACCCCTACCAGAGGGAACATCCTCTCCACATCCACCCTAGCTAGTCCTTTCAACATTCGATAGGTTTCAATGAGATGCCCAACCAATCTTCTAAATTCCAGTGAGTACAGGCCCAAAGCTGCCAAACACTACTTACATGTTAACCCCGCATTCCCCGAATCATCCTCATGAACCTCCTCTAGACTCTCTCCAATGACAATATATCCTTTGAGATAAGGAGCCCAATACTATTGACAATACTCCAAGTGCAGTTTGACTCATCTCTTAAAGTTTCAGCTGTATCTCCTTGTTTGTTTTCTATTCCCCTTGAAATAAATGCCAACATTACATTTGCCTTCTTTACCACAGATTCAACCTGTGAATTAACCTTCTGGCAGTCTTCCACGTGGACTCCCATGTCCCTTTGCACCTCTGATGTTTGAACCTTCTCCCCATTTAAATAATAGTCTGCACTATTGTTCCTTTTGCCAGAAAGCATTATCATACATTTCCGAGCACTTATTCTATCTGCCACTTTTTTGCCCACTCTTCCAACTCGTCCAAGTCCTGCTGCAATCACATTGCTTCCTCAGCACTACCTACCCTCCACCTATTTTCTCATCCTCTGCAAACTTTGCCACAAGGCCATCAATTCCACTGTTTAAATCATTGACAAACAATGCGAAAAGTAGTAACCCCTGAGGAACACCACAAGTCACCAGCAGCCAACCAGAAAAGGCTCCCTTTATTCTCACTTGCTGCCTCCTGCCTGTCAGCCATTCCTCTATCCATGCTCGTATAGTTCCTGTAACACCATAGGATTTTATCTTGTTAAGCAGCCTCATGTGAGGCACCTTTTCAAATGCCTGCTGAAGATCCAAGTAATTGACATCCACTGCCTCTCCTTTGTCCACCCTGCTTGTTACTTCCTTGAAGAATTCTAACAGATTTTAAGGCAAGATTTCCCTTTACAGAAACCATGCTGACTTTGACTTATTTTATCATTAGTCTCCAAGAATCTTAATAATGGACTCCAGCACTTACCCAACCACTGAGGTTAGGCTAACTGGCCTATAATTTCCTCTCTGTTGTCTTCCTCCTTTCTTAAAGAGTGAAGTGACATTTGCAATTTTCCAGTCCTTCGGGACCATGCCAGAATCAAGTTTTTCTTGAAAGTTCATAACCAATGTTTCAGTTATTTCTTCAGCAATCTCTTTCAGGACTCTGGGATGTAGTCCATCTGGTCCAGGTGACTTATTCACTTAAGACCTTTCAGTTTGCCTGGCACATTTTCCTTTGTAGTATTAATGGCACTCACAGACCTCTGGTACACTGCTAGTGTCTTCCACAGAGAAGACTGAAGCAAAGTACTTATTAAGTCCATCTGCCATCTTTCCCCCATTACTACCTCACCAGCATCATTTTCCGGTGGCCCAATGTCAACTCTCACCTCTCTTTTATTCGTTATATAACTGAAAAAAACCTTAGCATCCTGCTTTATATTATCAGCTAGTTTGCTCTCATATTTCATCTTTTCCCTTCTTATAGCTTTTTAGTTGCTTTTTGTTGGATTTTAATAGCTTCCCAATCATCCAACTTCCCACTCACTTTTGCTACCTTATATGCCCTTTCCTTAGCTTTTATGCAGTCTGTAACTTCCTTATCAGCTACGGTTGCCTACCCGTGCCATTTGAGAACAACTTCTTCTGTGGGACATACCTATCCTGCATCTTGTGAAATAGTCCAAGAAACTTTAGCCATCTCTTCTGCCCCACCAGTCCACCTGGGCAAGCCCTCTCCCATGCCTCTGTAATTCCCTTTATTCTTTTGTGATACTAATACACATGACTTATGCTTCTCCTTCTCAAATTGCAGTATAGATTCAATCACTGCCTCCTAAGGTTTCTTTACAATAAGCTGACTAATAAAATCTGGGTTATTACACAACACCCAATCTAAGATAGTCTTTCCCCTCTAAGGCTTGAGCACGAGCTGCTCTGAAAAGCCACCTCGTAGGCATTCAACAAATTCCCTCTCTTGTGGTTTTCCCAATCCCCTTGCACTCCTGACAGACCCTGGTGAGTGGAGATTTGAATATAACCTGTGCCCTTTCAAAAAAAAATGCCCTCCTGTGTATTCTTTCCAGAAACACATTCGCAGATGGTTAGGTCTTGATTACCCTTGTTAGTATGCTTTGAATACTGGCTTTACACCCAGATGATATCCTTGCTCACTCGACACTTCCCGTAACATCTCCCACATATTCCTCGCCTGCTCACATGCTCCAAATTAAGAGGGTCTCTTTTGGACTTCAGTCTGTCTGGAAGGCAATGTGACAATAAAACCTATGACAATCAAACCTGCCTCAAAGTCAATAGGAAACCTCATTATCTGCTTTTCTCCAGTCAATTATTTTACAATCCCTTGTGTGAGACTATAGATAGGATTACAAAAATTAGACAAATGGAAGTCTTCATTAATGTGTTTAATTATTTTGTGTTAATCTCTATAATTGACATGCCATTGTCAGCCCTCAGACCACTTCAGTGAGATATAGGAAGAAACAGGAGATTGCCCCAGAGGTGGTGATGAAATTAGGGAGAGAAATTTCAGAAAAAGGTATTGGCAGATGTTCAGTGAATGAGAATGCTGGCCTTGAGCAGCTGTTGCATAAATGTAATTAAACTTAAATACATATTATACGTATTTACCTTCTGTCCTCTAAATACTTGCAGAGGGTGTGTGTTTGAAAGAAATGATGATTGCAGTGACACCAACAATAGATAAGGGGCAGTGAGAAGTAGCTAGAATGGGCCAGTGGTCAGCCTCACGCACACCCTATGTGTGCTGTGTCCCTCTCTCAATTTGGTACCATGTTCCTCTTTTACAGCGCCGTGATCCTCCTCAAAGGCATTCTAGAGAAATAGGAGCATAGCGAGAAATGCAAGTGTACACTTGCAGCTACTTGTATCTTCAGCATAGGTATTTCAATAAGCCTGCTTTCATTTCATTCTGTCTTAAATATTCCAGAGTAACACTTACAAACATTACTTTTATATTTGCTGCCATTCTGTTCTCCTTGACTCACTGTCATTCTCTCTCTGCCTCATCTCCACCATGCGTACTGGCCAATGGGTGGGTACAGCTGCTAGTAGTTCACGGAATGCAAGATCTATTCAGTCCTGACCCCTACATTGGTTCATCCTGTGTTTAGGGGGTTCTCTGTCCTGCTACCAGTTTACTCCAAAAATAAAATACTGCCTGAGAAAAGCTTATCAGACAGTGAGAGACAGCAGCCAAACACATCGCACAGTGTGATCCAACTACATCAGTCAGTACATCAAGACTGTGCTTCAGTCTTCACCCAGCCATGCACTTTTGGGCAGAGGGATATCATCATTTTTACAGATTAATTCCATTAATCCACCTCCCTATAAACAGAACACAATCTATTTGCCCTGCTGTACTTTCCAACCCTTTGTTCACAGGCCCACTTTTCCTCATCTCTTGGGATTTACCTGCGAACTGCTCCCAGGGAATGAGAAGTCTGGAATCAGGGAATTCCTGGTAACCTGACTCGGTGCTAAAGAGTTAAGGGGTTTTGAAGACTTCACTAAATGACCTACTGCTTTGTGAAGTATAATTACCTGACAATACCTCACAGAGAGAGGCAGGGCACTGTTGCTTAGCAACACTAGCTACATCTAAACAGTGCGTTGCTGCACTGATCCTGATAAGGAGTAGAGAGACACATTTCGGACATGCACCATTATTCAGAGAATGCTGAAATAGCCAATAACAATGATTAGGGGCAAGAGAGACTGCAGATGCTGTATTCCCGAGTGAGAAACAAGCTGTTGAAGGACACATGAGATTCTGCAGATGCTGGAGTTCTTGAGCAATACACACACACAAAATGCTGGAGGAACTGAGCAGGTCAGGCAGCATCAATGGAGGGGAATAAACAGTCGACGTTTCGGACCAAGCTCCTTCGGCGTGACTAGAAAGCAAGGGGGCAGTGTAAGAAGGTGAGGGGAGGGGGAGGAATAGAAGCTGGCAACTAAAAGGCAAGACCAGGAGAGGGGGAAGGTAGGGAGTGATGTGAGAAGGAAGGGTGGGGGGGGTGTTGGTGAATGAAATAAAGGGCTGAAGAGAGAATCCTTTAGGAAAAAACAGTTGACCATGGAATAAAAGGATGGAAGTGAGAACCAGAGAGAGGCAACAGGCAGGTCATGAGGATGGGGGAGGAGAAGAGAAGGGGTGAGAGGGCCAGCAGAAGTATTGGAGGAACTCAGCAGTTCGAGCAGCATCTGTGGGCAGAAAAGGAATTGGTGGCTTTTCAGGCCAAGTAACTCACAAGACCACCTGAGTGAGATTGTTCAGGAGGATCCATCCAACACACACTGCTGACATCCATGGGAACTGGTGATTCTGATGCAACTGGACCAGTTTCTGAGAGGCTTTTCTGTCAGTAGATAGAGGTCAGGATGGTTCTGATGATGGTGCATTGGGTCATGCAGTTATCCATGCCAGTGGACAGGACTTGGAGTGGGCCTAGTGCCCTGGCCGAACAGCCCGGTATTTAGAAGCACCCTCGGGTTTCCAAGGAAAACAGTAATCAGGTTTGCATCTCTGAGCATAAAAAAATGGATGTGTGACTGAGGGGTTACACCAATTAAATCTTAAGTAAGCTGAAATGCCGTGATTAGATCACATTATAATCATCCATCATCACCCTCCTCTGTCTGGCAGAACTGGTCTTCACCCTCAATTTCTCCTCCAGGTCCTCATAATTTCTCCAGACTCAAGGGTAGGCATGGGCACCCACACGGGCCTCAGCTAAGCCTGGCTTTTTGCTGGTTATGTGGAACTGTCCATGATCCAATCCTTCCCTGGAAATGCTTCCAACTCTTTCTGCACTACATTGACAACTGTATTGGTGCTACTTCATACACCCATGATAAGCTCATCAATTTCATCCAGCTTTCACCCTGCCCTTAAATGCACATGGTCCATTTCTGACAGCTCTCTCCCTTTCTCGATCTCTTGAGACAAACTGTTTATGACATCTTCAATAAACCTACTGATTCCCGTGGCTATCTTGACTATGCCTCTTCCCACCCTGTCTCCTGTGAAAATGCCATTCCCTTTTCTCAGTTCCTTCATCTCCACCGCATAGGTTCCAAGGATGAGGTTTGCGTATTTATTAACATAATACTTGAGCACTCTTATTTCAATGATGCATTGTGGATTATTAGTAAAAGTGCATAAATGATATACATCAGCATGCCACCACATGATATGTGCATGCCTCACTGGAAATAAAAATGAACTACGACTCACATATTTTGGCTCCCTTGTTTTTCTTCCAATTAATTTCTTTATGTTTCGGAATTACAAAACAAAATAGTGATGACAAGGAAGTTTTAAGTAAACCTCAGGCGACTACCTACCTGTCGAAGTGTAACTTTGCGCTTGAGTTACAAAAAAAGCAAGTGAGAAACGGCCGAGTGAAAAAAAACAGCACAGCACGTTTCTTTTGGAGGGGCAGAAACCGTCAAGTTTTTAAAAAAGCAGAAAACAGAAAAACTCACGGGTACGTAAACAGTGAGTACAGGGTGAAAATAATTATAAATTTTTTTTTAAAATAGAAATTGCTAGCTACATCAGAAAGACTGACATGTTTTGTTGCTCAAAGGACAACTGGTTCATGTGTACTTAGCTAACTGAGCAGCATCTTGAAGCAAATGAAAAAGCCATTGAGAAGCAAATGCCAATTTTGTCTAGTACATTGAGTGTGAAGGACACAGTTTGCTTACCAACCAAACCAGCCAAAGTGAGCTTTGCTGATATCATGAAAGTAATGTAGGAACATTTAGAACGAAAATCATTGTTGATTATGGAATACTTTAGATTTCATAATCGGAATCAGACGGAAGGGGAAGATATTTCAGCGTGCACGGCTCAACTGAAGAAGTTCTCTGAGCATTGTCATTTCAGTGATGGGCTTAATGTTGTACTGAGAGATCATTCAGTTTGTTGTAATCTTACAAGGAAATGTTCAAAGACGGCTCCTAACTGAGCACAACTTGCATTTAAATGTATCAATGGAAATAGCAGTGAGAGATGCAACTGAGTTGCAGTCAGGAACGAAAGTAAGTGTGAACAAAACTCCAATGTCTAAACATAAACCAGTCTGACCAAACAAATTATGTTACCGTTGCATCAAGGGCTCACATACACCAGTGCAATGCACATAAAAGGTGAAACTTGCAGAAAATGCAACAAAGTAGGACACATACAAAGAGCATGTCAAGCAGACAAGAGTAAATGGACTGCACAGAGAGGGGTAAAATTAAAATCTGTTGCAGTTTCAAACAGAACACTAATCTTCATGCTGTTGATGAAAAATCTGATGATGATGATGAGAGTGACAGAACTGAGAAGCCTTGAGATTTGCAAAGTGAAAATTAACAGACAAACAATATAGCTTACACCAGAAGAGAACAGCAAATTAATTAAAATGGAATTGGACACTGGCTTAGCTGTTTCAGTCATTCCACAAAATAAGTTTGAATGGCATTTCAAAAGCACCAAATTGAAACCTACAGATATCCATCTAAGAACTTATACTAGAGAAAAGATCCCGCTGTGGGAATGACATTAGAAATGGTGAAATACAAAAACCAACAAGCCACATTCAGCTTATGTGTGGTAAAAACAGGAGGTTCAGCATCATGGAGATGTGAGTGGCTGAGACAATTACAACCTGACTGGAGATCCATCCACCATTTGCATGCCACATCCTCTGCAAAAGAGTCAACTGAAAGTGAATTAAGAAAGGTGCTGGATGATGCCACAGCAGTATTTAAGGATGGCATTGGGAAACTCAAACATATCAAGGAGAAAAACATGTTAAATTAAAATACCACACCCAGGTTTTACAAAACTTGTCCAGTTGCTTATATTATTTGTGATAAATTAGCCAGTGAACGCGATTGCATGGAGTGGAGCCCATGAATAATGACGTTAGTCCCAGTAGCCAGGATGAATGGGTCTGTCAGAACTTGTGGTGTAATTAAGGCCACCATCAACCCAGTACTGAAAGAAGTTCAATGCCCTCTGCCCAGGATAGAGGATATCTTTGAAAACCTTTCTGGAGGGAAACACTTCAGCAAGGTGGGCTTAGCTGAGGTCTACCTACAGATGGAGATGGAAGTGTCCAGGATTTTTCTCAACATTCACAAACGACTTTATCGGTATAGTAGGCTTATTTTTGGAGTTACATCTGCATCTGCACCCTGGCAGAAAGCTATGGACCAGATACTGCAGGGCTACGCAGGCACTCAGTGTTACCTGGATGACATCATTGTTACTGGTAAGAACAACAAGGAACATCTCCAAAATTTCAAGACGTTGTTTAAAAAGATTAGAAGATTATGGGCTCAGAGCAGAACGCAACTTGCGAATTGTTTAAACCAAGCATGACTTACTGTGGTCACACACCACTGACACACAAGCATTACACAAGTGTGCTGAGAAACTTTAAGCAGTGGTGGATACACCAAGGCCAAAGAATGTGTCACAGTTGCAGTCTTTTTTAGGATTTGCCAATTACTGCCAAACCTGGCTACAGTGCTCCACCCCTTGAACTCATTATAACAGATTGGCAAGAAGTGGTAGTGGACAAAGCAGTGTGAAGTGGTTTTCCAAAAGGCAAAGGAAATGGTGACATCAGACACTGTACTCACACGTTACGATCCATGTTGTCCAGTGAAGCTTAACAGAGATGGAGTTCCACTTGTCCTCACCTTCCATCCTAAGCCTCTGCATCCAACACATCATTCTCTCCAATGGGATCCTACCACCCACTCCACTTTTCACAGGGATTGCTCCCTCCGTGATTCACTTGTCCACTTGTCCCTCCTGATTAATCTCCCTCCTGGTATGTAACCCTGCAAGTGAGAGAAATGCTACACCTGCCCATTCACCTCCTCCCTCACTTCTATTCAGGGCCCCAAACAGTCTTTCCAGGTGTGGCAACACTTTGCCCGCAAATCTTCTGGGGCCGTCTATCGTACCCTGTATTCCCGAGGTGGCCTCCTCTACATTGGCGAGACCCATGGTAAATTGGGCGACTATTTTGTCAAGCTTCTCTGCTCCATCTGCCAAAAACAGGATTTCCTGATGGCCAACCAATTTAATTCCTATCCCCATTCTCTTTCCAACATGTCAGTCCATGACTTCCTCCTCTGCCACAATGAGATCACTCTGAGGGTGGAGCAGCAACATCTCTTATTCCATCGATATAGGCTCCAAACTGATAGACATGAACATTGATTTCTCCTTCTGGTAATTTTCTTCCTCTCCCTTTCTTTTCTTTTGCCTCTTTTTCTATTCCCCACTCTCGTTTCTTTCCTCTTCTCACCAGCCTTTCATCTTCCCCAGGTGCCCTTCCTTCTTCCCTTTCTCTCATGGTCCACTCTGCTCTCCCATCAGATTCCTTCTTTTCCAGCCCTTTACCTTTCCCACTCACCTGACTTCACCTATCACCTTTTAGCTTGTCCTCCTTCCCCTCCTCCCATCTTTTAACTTTAATGTTTTCCCCCTTCCTTTCAAGTCCTGATGAAGGATTTTGGCCCAATACATCAACTGTTTATTCATTTCTGTAGATGCTGCCTGACCTGCTGAGCTCCTCCAGCATTGTGTGTGTATTGTGCCATTTGCTGTGCCTGTTTCAGACAATCGAATTTCCCAAGTTAACCTTTACTCTTCTAGTGAAACTTCTTCGCTCTTTTCACCTTCTGGTGTTACAGGAGATATCAAGTGCTAGCCGAGCTGCCAATATTTGAGTTCAAATAGCCTAATCTCAGGAATCTGTCTGATAAACAAACTGCTGAGGGCATAGAGAGTACAGATAGCACGAAACATTTCTCTGAGACAGTGTGTCTGGAGTGAGAGGGCACAGGTTTAGGGGTAAAGGGTAAATGAGCAGGGGTTTACAATCTTTAAAGCTTTAAGTTCCTCGGCATAAACATCACCGAGGATCTCAAATGGCCTGTACATACCGGCTGTGTGGTGAAAAAGGCACAACAGCACCTCTTTCACCTCAGACGGTTGAAGAAGTTTGGTATGGGCCCCCAAATCCTAAGAACTTTCTATAGGGGCACAATTGAGAGCATTCTGAGCTGCATCACTGCCTGGTATGGGAACTGTACTTCCCTTAATCGCAGGATTCTGCAGAGTGGTGTGGACAGCTCAGTGTGTCTGTAGATATGAACAATCACTATTCAGGACACTTACAAAGACAGGTGCGTAAAAAGGACCCGAAGGATCATTGGGACCCGAGTCACCCCAACCACAAACTGTTCCAGCTGCTTCCATCCGGGAAATGGTACCGCGGTATACCACCAGGAAACCATAGAAACCATAGAAAAACTACAGCACAGGCCTTTTGGCCCTTCTTGGCTGTGCTGAACCATTTTCTGCCTAGTCCCACTGACCTGCACACAGACCATATCCCTCCATACACCTCCCATCCATGTATCTGTCCAATTTATTCTTAAATGTTAAAAAAGAACCCGCATTTACCACCTCGTCTGGCAGTTCATTCCACACTCCCACCACTCTCTGTGTGAAGAAGCCCCCCCAATGTTCCTTATAAACTTTTCCCCCATCACCCTTAACCCATGTCCTCTGGATTTTTTCTCCCCTTGCCTCAGTGGAAAAAGCCTGCTTGCATTCACTCTATCTATACCCATCATAATTTTATATACCTCTATCAAATCTTCCCTCATTCTTCTACGTTCCAGGGAATAAAGTCCTAACCTATTCAACCTCTCTCTGTAACTGAGTTCCTCAAGTCCCGGCAACACCCTTGTAAACCTTCTCTGCACTCTTTCAACCTTACTAATATCCCTCCTGTAATCTGGTGACCAAAACTGAACACAATACTCGAGATTCGGCCTCACCAATGCCTTATACAACCTCAACATAACATTCCAGCTTTTATACTCAATACTTTGATTAATAAAGGCCAATGTACCAAAAGCTCTCTTTACGACCCTATCTACCTGTGACACCACTTTTAGGGAATTTTGTATCTGTATTCCCAGATCCCTCTGTTCTACTGCACTCCTCAGTGCCTTACCATTTACCCTATATGTTCTACCTTGGTTTGTCCTTCCAAAGTGCAATACCTCACACTTGTCTGTATTAAACTCCATCTGCCATTTTTCAGCCCATTTTTCAGCTGGTCCAAGTCCCTCTGCAAGCTTTGAAAACCTTCCTCACTGTCCACTACACCTCCAATCTTTGTATCATCAGCAAATTTGCTGATCCAATTTACCACATTATCATCCAGATCATTGATATAGATGACAAATAACAATGGACCCAGCACTGATCCCTGTGGCACACCACTAGTCACAGGCCTCCACTCGGAGAAGCAATCCTCTACTACCACTCTTTGGCTTCTTCCATTGAGCCAATATCTAATCCAATTTACCACCTCTCCATGTATACCTAACGACTGAATTTTCCTAACTAACTTCCCATGCGAGACCTTGTCAAAGGTCTTACTGAAGTCCATGTAGACAACATCCACTGCCTTCCCTTCATCGACTTTCCTGGTAACCTCCTCGAAAAACTCCAATAGATTGGTCAAACATGATCTACCACGCACAAAGCCATGTTGATTCTCCCTAATAAGTCCCTGTCTATCCAAATACTTGTAGATTCTGTCTCTTAGTACTCCCTCCAATAACTTACCCACTACTGACGTCAAACTTACTGGCCTATAATTTCCTGGATTACTTTTTGATCCTTTTTTAAACAATGGAACAACATGAGCCATTCTCCAATCCTCCGGCACCTCACCCGTAGACACCGACATTTTAAATATATCTGCCAGGGCCCCTGCAATTTCAACATTAGTCTCCTTCAAGGTCCGAGGGAATACTCTGTCAGGTCCTGGGGATTTATCCACTTTAATTTGCCTCAAGATAGCAAGCACCTCCTCCTTTTCAATCTGTACAGTTTCCATGATCTCACTACTTGTTTCCCTTAATTCAATAGACTTCATGCCAGTTTCCTTAGTAAATACAGACGCAAAACCCATTTAAGATCTCCCCCATTTCTTTTGGTTTCGCACATAGCCGACCACTCTGATCTTCAAGAGGACCAATTTTATCCCTTACAATCCTTTTACTCTTAATATACCTGTAAAAGCTCTTTGGATTATCCTTCACTTTGACTGTCAAGGCAACCTCATGTCTTCTCCTGATTTCCTTCTTAAGTATTTTCTTGCACTTTTTATACTCCTCAAGCACCTTATTTACTCCCTGTTTCCTATACATGTCATAAACCCTCTCTTCTTATCAGAGTTGCAATATCCCTTGAGAACCAAGGTTCCTTATTCCTATTCACTTTGCCTTTAATCCTGACAGGAACATACAAGCTCTGCACTCTCAGAATTTCTCCTTTGAAGGCTTCCCACTTACCGATCACATCCTTGCCAGAGAACAACCTGTCCCAATCCATGCTTTTTAGATCCTTTCTCATTTCTTCAAATTTGGCCTTCTTCCAGTTCAGAACCTCAACCCTAGGACCAGATCTATCCTTGTCCATGATCAAGTTGAAACTAATGGTGTTATGATCACTGGAAACAAAGTGCTCCCCTACATACACTTCCGTCACTTGTCCTAACTCGTTTCCTAACAGGAGATCCAATATTCCATCCCCTTTAGTTGGTACCTCTATATACCAATTTAGGAAACTTTCCTGAACACATTTTACAAACTCTAAACCATCTAGGCCCCTAACAGTATGGGAGTCCCAATCAATATGTGGAAAATTAAAATCCCCTACCACCACAACTTGATGTTTCCTGCAGTTGCCTGCTATCTCTCTGCAGATTTGCTCCTCCAATTCTCGCTGACTATTCGGTGGTCTATAATACAACCCCACTAATGTGGCCATACCTTTCCTGTTTCTCAGCTCCACCCATAAGGACTCAGTAGACAAGCCCTCCAATCTGTCCTGCCTGAGCACCACTGTAACATTTTCCCTGACAAGCAACAGGCTCCGGGACAGCTTCTTCCACCAGGCCACCAGACTGATTCATTCATGCTGATGCAACTGTATTTCGAAGTTATATTGACTACCCTGTTGTACATAATATTTATTATAAATTACTATAAATTGCACATTGCACATTTAGACAGAGACGTAACAAAGATTTTTACTCCTCGTGTATATGAAGGTTGTAAGTAATAAAGTTAATTCAATTCAATGTGGAGCACTCTGTCTGAGTGGCAGAAACAAATCCTTTCAGGAAAACCCTTTTATAAAGCTTTAGTATTTGGACAGGCACTGAATCACAAAGGCATAGAAGGCTATGGACCAAATGCAGGTACATGGGATTAACACTGATGAGCAATTGCTGACTAGTATGGAGATCGTGGGCTGAAGGGCCTGGTTATGTGCTGTGGGTCTCGACAACCCATTGGTAATACAAGACTGGAACGTCAGGTACACAGCATTGTTTTCAGAAACTGATTTTTTTTTAATGGGTAGAGCACAACTTTGAGTCTCTCAGAAAATTGCTTCCTTTCATCTGTTGCCCTCATGACAGTGTGAGATGACATAATTCACCAGGCGATCTTTCGAATATTCTTTGGGCAAACTGAACCACACTGCTCGAAGAGCTGGAATGCCTGACCTTACATGGTTAGCTCCTGAAAACCAACCTAGGCCACCCATGGTTAGGTGCTATACTTGACTAACTGCCTAGTACCCTCCCCTGCATTAAAACCAGCCTTCATCCTCCCTCACAACGCCTGATCTCCAGGCAACACCCTATCCCATCTTTGGGCCTCTGGTCTTTGCACCTCCTCCAATTCCCAGCCTCCCGACACTTTCACACCCAATACAACGTTGCCAATGCAGTTATATCCCTCTTCACACCTTCCTCATCACCCTCCTACACCACCAGGGACCCTCCTCCATCCTCACACGCCATCCATGAGGCCAGAATAGCAAGTCAGATCTGGAGCTCCCCACTGTGAGCAGATTTAGAGAACCAAAGACAAAAAGGGGACTCTCATGTGTGACTCTCTGAGCTTAATCTAATATTAGCATATAGGCCCACCAGAGATTAAATTAAAATGGAAACAAAGAAACCAAAATGAAGGAAACAAATCCTAAAGTGTTTAAAAAGCCTTTTACCTGCCTCATTGATTCTCCATCTTTCTAATGCTATCCATCTTCTGCAGCATCCTGTTGAGGCCTGGGGTTGGGGAGCAACACTTCATCTTCTGCCTGGGTATGGTGCAGCCCCATCATTGTTGGATTGGACAGTGTTAGATGGTTTGCTTTCTCGATTTGTGTCAGAGCTGACCATTCCTGTCTCAGATTCTCCATCGGTAGTGTTGGCCTGGATTTCCTCTCTCCATTAATACAGCACAACCTGCTTAGTATCAGCAACTATTTCTTCCTTGAGCTTTTACGGCACTTGGCATCCACACTGTTGCATTACTGCCAACTACAGGATTTATTGTCCCTCATTGCCCATTCACTTTAAAGCCGTCTTTCCAGTCCCGTCGCCCTTAAAAAACTGAACAACCATTTCCTCCCCTGATCACTCTCCCCACATTCCAATAAACCTTTAACACTGTTCTCTACCAGTCCTATTTTGCGTAATTGTAACATTTGTTGTCTTTTCTGTGCAAATTTCCTGCGTGAAATAAGGATATGCTCTACTGTTTCAGTCTCCTGACATAGATCGCAGAAACCTGTTGATGTTTATTTATGATGGCCAGAGTACAATTAAGGTTGCTGTGCCCAATTCTCAGTCTACTTATAATTACTTGCTCTTTCCGCTTTACTCCCCTACTTCTTCCCATATCTACTCTGTTCTGAATTGAATGTAAATGTCTTCCTTTTATTGCTCTGTCCCAATGCTGCTGCCACTGTTGATTTATCCTTCTCCACACTATGCTCTTCCCCTCTGATTTTGATAGTTTAATATTGACCTCTATAGATCCTTTTTTGACGGCTACTTTTGCCAGCCTATCTGCTGTCTCATTTCCCATAATACCCGAATGTGCTGGAACCCACATGAACGCGATATTTTTGCCTTGTCTAGCCAGTCTTGAATTTGCAAACAGGATTTCATAAAGCAGATCCTGGTGACCTCTAGCTGTACCCGCCTTAATGCTTGCAAGGGCCAATACAGAATTGCTACATATCACAATATTATTACAATCAACCTGCTCACTCCATTCTAATGCTAACAATATGGCAAACATTTCAACTGCATATACACTCGAGCAATCAGGCGTTCTCTTGCTAATTTCCACTTGATCACTTGGCACAGCAATTGCAGACCCTGTTGCACCTGTTTCTGGATCCTTTGATCCATCTGTAAAAACCTGTATGTCTTTATATTTAAATTCCCTATAACTATGATATTCACTGAGTATACCAGCCATCTTATTACTGTGTTTAATCTTAAGCAATTCCGAATCTACAGAGGGATTTCCTAATACCCAAAAAGGTCTGACAGGCCACACCACACTTGGACAAAACCCTTTATCGCATACACCCATATCTTTTGCTGTTTGAAACATAGAAACATAGAAACATAGAAAATAGGTGCAGGTGTAAGCCATTCGGCCCTTCGAGCCTGCACCACCATTCAGTATGATCATGGCTGATCATCCAACTCAGAACCCTGTACCAGCCTTCCCTCCATACCCCCTGATCCCTTTAGCCACAAGGGCCATATCTAACTCCCTCTTAAATATAGCCAATGAACTGGCCTCAACTGTTTCCTGTGGCAGAGAATTCCACAGATTCACCACTCTCTGGGTGAAGAAGTTTTTCCTAATCTTGGTTCTAAAAGGCTTCCCCTTTATCCTCAAACTGTGACCCCTCGTTCCAGACTTCCCCAACATTGGGAACAATCTTCCTGCATCTAGCCTGTCCAATCCCTTTAGGATTTTATACGTTTCAATAAGATCTCCCCTCAATCTTCTAAATTCCAATGAATGTAAGCCTAGTCGATCCAGTCTTTCCTCATATGAAAGTCCTGCCATCCCAGGAATCAATCTGGTGAACCTTCTTTGTACTCCCTCTATGGCAAGGATGTCTTTCCTCAGATTAGGGGACCAAAACTGCACACAATACTCCAGGTGTGGTCTCTCCAAGGCCTTGTACAACTGCAGTAGTACCTCCCTGCTCCTGTACTCGAATCCTCTCGCTATAAATGCCAGCATACCATTCGCCTTTTTCACCGCCTGCTGTACCTGCATGCCCACTTTCAATGACTGGTGTATAATGACACCCAGGTCTCGTTGCACCTCCCCTTTTCCTAATCGGCCACCATTCACATAATAATCTGTTTTCATATTTTTGCCACCAAAGCAGATAACTTCACATTTATCCACATTAAATTGCATCTGCCATGAATTTGCCCACTCACCTAGCCTATCCAAGTCACCCTGCATCCTCTTAGCATCCTCCTCACAGCTAACACTGCCACCCAGCTTCGTGTCATCCACAAACTTGGAGATGCTGCATTTAATTCCCTCATCTAATATTCCCTCATATATATTGTAAACAACTGGGGTTCCATCACTGAGCCTTGCGGTACCCCACTAGTCACCGCCTGCCATTCTGAAAAGGTTCCGTTTATTCCCACTCTTTGCTTCCTGTCTGCCAACCAATTCTCTATCCACATCAATACCTTGCCCCTAATACCGTGTGCTTTAAGTTTGCACACTAATCTCCTGTGTGGGACCTTGTCAAAAGCCTTTTGAAAATCCAAATATACCACATCTACTGGTTCTCCCCTATCCACTCTATTAGTTACGTCCTCAAAAAATTCTATGAGATTCGTCAGACATGATTTTCCTTTCACAAATCCATGCTGACTTTGTCCGACGATTTTGCCGCTTTCCAAATGTGCTGTTATCACATCTTTGATAACTGACTCTAGCAGTTTCCCCACAACCGATGTTAGGCTAACTGGTCTATAATTCCTCAGTTTCTCTCTCCCTCCTTTTTTAAAAAGCAGGGTTACATTAGCCACCCTCCAATCCTCAGGAACTACTCCATAATCTAAAGAGTTTTGAAAAATTATCACTAATGCATCCACTATTTCTTGGGCTACTTCCTTAAGCACTCTGGGATGCAGACCATCCGGCCCTGGGGATTTATCTGCCTTTAATCCCTTCAATTTACCTAACACCACTTCCCTACTAACATGTATTTCCCTCAGTTCCTCCATCTCACTGGACCCATGGTCCCATACTATTTCCAGAAGATTATTTATGTCCTCCTTAGTGAAGACAGAACCAAAGTAGTTATTCAATTGGTCTGCCATGTCCTTGTTCCACATAATTAATTCACCTGTTTCTGTCTGTAGGGGACCTACATTTGTCTTAACCAATCTTTTTCTTTTCACATACCTATAAAAGCTTTTACAGTCAGTTTTTATGTTCCCTGCCAGTTTTCTCTCATAATCTTTTTTCCCTTTCCTAATTAAGCCCTTTGTCCTCCTCTGCTGGACTCTGAATTTCTCCCAGTCCTCAGGTGAGCCACTTTCTCTGGCTAATTTGTATGCTTCTTCTTTGGAATTGATACTATCCCTAATTTCTCTTGTCAGCCACGGGTGCACGACCTTCCCTGATTTATTCTTTTGCCAAACTGGGATGAACAATTGTTGTAGTTCATCCATGCGATCTTTAAATGCTTGCCATCGCATATCCACCGTCAACCCTTTAAGTATCATTTGCCGGTCTATCTTAGCTAATTCACGTCTCATACCTTCAAAGTTACCCTTCTTTAAGTTCAGAACCTTTGTTTCTGAATTAACTATGTCACTCTCCATCTTAATGAAGAATTCCACCATATTATGGTCACTCTTACCCAAGGGGCCTCTCACGACAAGATTGCTAATTAACCCTTCCTCATTGCTCAATACCCAGTATTGAATAGCCTGCTCTCTAGTTGGTTCCTCGACATGTTGGTTCAAAAAGCCATCCTGCATACATTCCAAGAAATCCTCTTCCTCAGCACCCTTACCAATTTGGTTCACCCAATCTATATGTAGATTGAAGTCACCCATTATAACTGCTGTTCCTTTATTGCACACATTTCTAATTTCCTGTTTAATGCCATCCCCAACCTCACTACTACTGTTAGGTGGCCTGTACACAACTCCCACCAACGTTTTCTGCCCGTTAGTGTTATGCAGCTCTACCCATATCGATTCCACATCCTCCCGGCTAATGTCCTTCCTTTCTATTGCGTTAATCTCCTCTCTAACCAGCAATGCTACCCCACCTCCTTTTCTTTCATGTCTATCCCTCCTGAATATTGAATATCCCTGATTGTTGAGCTCCCATCCTTGGTCACCCTGGAGCCATGTCTCTGTGATCCCAACTATATCATATTCATTAATAACAATCTGCACTTTTAATTCATCCACCTTATTGCGAATGCTCCTTGCATTGACACACAAAGCCTTCAGGCTTGCTTTTACAACACTCTTGGCCCTTATACAATTATGCTGAAAAGTGGCCCTTTTTGATTTTTGCCCTGGATTTGCCAGCCTGCCACTTTTACTTTTCACCTTACTACTTTTTGCTTCTACCCTCATTTTACACCCCTCTGTCTCTCTGCACTTGTTCCCATCCCCCTGTTGTAAACTAACCTCCTCTCTTCTAGTCTCTTTAATTTGATTCCCACCCCCCAACCATCCTAGTTTAAAGTCACCCCAGTAGCCCTCGCAAATCTCCCCGCCAGGATATTGGTTCTCCTAGGATTCAAGTGTAACCTGTCCTTTTTGTACAGGTCACACCTGCACCAAAAGAGGTCCCAATGATCCAAAAATTTGAATCCCTGCCCCCTGCTCCAATCCCTCAGCCACGCATTTATCCTCCACCTCATTGCATTCCTACTCTCACTGTCGAGTGGCACAGGCAGTAATCCCGAGATTACTACCTTTGCGGTCCTTTATCTCAACTCCCTTCCTAACTCCCTATATTCTCCTTTCAGGACCCCTTCCCTTTTCCTACCTATGTCATTGGTACCTATACGTACCACAACCTCTGGCTCCTCACCCTCCCACTTTGCTCTCCTGTCCAGCCAAAACTTTCTTTTTGTGTCCTCTCCTTCTCCCAGCATGTCTGCAACACCCTTTCTGTAGGATGGCTATCACCATGCCCCCTTAAATTAATCCAGTAATTGGCCTCCAGCTGATTACGCCGCAGCCCCAATGGCACTTCATTTGCTTCAACTTGGAGTGCATACATTGGGGAAGTTCTAACTGCTCCCAAACACAGCCTTAGGCCCCGAGCTTGCACGATATCCAGTTCTGCTAGCACAGATTTTGCTGCTGACCCGTATACAATACTTCCATAGTCTAATCTTGATCTTATTAACGCTACATAAATATACTTCAGTGATGCAAAATCAGCACCCCATTCCAATCCAGCAAGACACCTCATGACATTTACCACATTTTACATTTAGTAACTACATAACTAACATGTTCTCTCCATGTTAATCTCAAGTCAAAGTGCACTCCCAAAAACCGAAAACTTTCAACTCTCTCCAGGTTACTTCCATACAGATTCAAATTAAGTCCCCTGAGCTTTTTCTTTGTAAAGGACATGGCTTTTGTCTTCTCCACTGAAAATTTAACACCCCACTTTGTCCCCCACTCTTCAACTTGATTAATTCCATCTTGCACTTTCGTAAATATATGTTCAATATTTCTCCCTCTTTTCCACAAAGCCCCGTCATCAGCAAACAATGACCTCCCCACTTCCATTGGAATGTTTACGAATATATCATTTATCAAAATGGAGAATAAAGTTGGACTCACTACACTCCCCGGAGGCGTCCCATTTTCTACAACATACTGGCTTGATAGCTCTGATCCTATCTTCACCTGAATAGTTCTCCCGTTCAAAAAGTCCTTAACCCAATTGAACATCGCCCCCCCCCGCCGATTCCCATTAAATGTAGTTTGATTAGGAGCCCCTCTTTCCATAACATATCATAAGCTTTCCCAACACATCAAAAAAAAATGCAACCACTTTCTCTGTATTTACTTGAGCTTTTCTTATTTTGTCCTCTAGACACAACACTGGATCCATAGTATTCCTTCCTTTCCTGAATCCACTTTGATACGTAGCCACCATACCTCTACTTTCCAAGAGGTACACTAACCTCTCATTTATCATACGTTTCATAAGTTTACATACATGTGATGTCAAGGCAATTGGCCTGTAGTTTCCTGGCCTGTTGGCATCTTTTCCAGGTTTCCTTATTGGAATAATTATTGCCTTTTTCCAGCTCCCTTCAATTCTCCCTTCCTAACAGATAGTGAGGTCAATATTCCCACAGAATGTCCCCCACAACACCCCACGCCAGCCGCAGCCCTCTTCCCAGCACCAGAACCGAGAGCCGCACCCTCCCGCCCACCAACCCTCCATCAGCAACTACTCTGCATTTCACAGCCTTTATATTCCATTGCTTGTGCTTTCTCTCAAACTAATCTCATTGGCTCATTAACCAATAAGTTAATGAGTCAATGAATTTGTGGAATTTATTACTACAGGCAGCTGCGGAGGCCAGGTCATTGGGTGTATTTAAGGCAGAGCTTGATCAGTTCTTGATTGAACACTGCATCAAAGGTTACAGGGAGAAGGCTAGGGAGTGGGGTTGAGTGGGTTGGGGGGGGGGAGAAAAAAGAAGGATCAGCCATGATTGAATGGCAGAGCAGATTCGATGGGCCAAATGGCCTAACTCTGCTCGTACATCTTATGGTATTATGGTCTAACTTCATTGGCAATACCCACACTGGCCCTGGCCCTGGCAATTGGAGATATTTCCTTTGTCCTGTTCATTCCTCTGTGCAACTTGAGACTGGCTTGTTTTCTCTCTTTCCCTGTTCTGGCAAGAGGTCTTTAACATGGGATGTTTCTCTTTTCACATATGCTGCTTAAATTTCCAAGCATTTCCAGTGATTTATGTTTGTCTTTTAGAGGCATTTTGAAATTTATATTTAGCATTACTGTTCATTTCTCATGCTTTATAAGTACTTGGAATTCAGAAAGAGATATGTAGAATACAGTACACAAAATGGTTTTGCACTCTTGTTATAGTAACAGATGGCCATGATAATCTTTCAGAATGGGTCGGTGATTGTAAATGAACTGAAATGGAAAATTATGAATTGCAACATATCATAAGAGGCGAGAAAACCACCTACTTCTTGGAAAGTAAGAATTTAAACAGTGTAGCATATGGACTGGGTGTATAAGTTACACAACTGGCCAATGGTGGCAGATAGATCGACAGAGCCAGTGGGGTGGAAGGATTCATTGAAGAGGGGTGGTATTGAACAGCAGAGATCTCTTCAATATCTATCAAACCTTCACAGAATTTGAAAGAGATTATCTATCATATGTTTATGGAAAATGATAAAAAGACACGACAGAATCTGCAAAGAAGCTTTATCAAGCGGGGTCTATAACTATCAGGAAGGATAGAAGAGACTGGTGTTCTTCAGTTCTAATAAGAGGGGCTGCAGACACACAACCTCTATCCATGCAGAGACTAAAGTGAAGATTGTTTCAGAAATAATCCGAGAAGCTTTTTATCCAGCCAGTGATTAGAACTTTGATCTCATGGAGCTTGTCCAAGGCAATAATCACTGGCGTAGTGAGATGAGGGGTTGAGGGGGAGGGCAGTAGAATTGCTGATAGTGTGAGGGGAAGCGGAGTGTGAAGGTGGCTAGTAGTGAGCCCATTCCACAGGGGAAAATCCACTGGGCCAAGTGGCCTCCTCTGCTCTAAATGGATGCCACTGTGTAGTGTAGCTTCCACATTGCCCCAGTGATGTAGTTTCAATCACAGGGAAACAGCTGGAAGAATGGATTTGATAGGACTGTTCTGAGAATTTGCACAGACTCAATGGGCCAAATGATCTCCTATGTCAGAGAAAGAGTAAGAGGATAACAATGAATAGGGCAATTCGGGACCTAAACAGTAACCTGTGTTACTTGTGCCTGAAGGCATATATTAGTCAGGTTCTTCATAAAAGCATTGAGACTGAGTTCACAAAAGGGTATTGAGAGACTTCGGATAACAAAGCACATAAAGAGGACGTACTGGAGGGTGTTCAGCATGTTTGCATATAGTCATAGTCATAGTCATACTTTATTGATCCCAGGGGAAATTGGTTTTCGTTACAGTTGCACCACAAATAATAAATAGTAATGTGGATACTTTGCCAGGTCGGGTGAAATATATCCTAAACCATTAACAGAAACAAGGGAGTTTTGAGTATAAATTCCCAGTCACCGCGGCAACAGAATTGCTGCCACAAGTCTGGAGAATTGCTGAAGTTTGACAGTTGTTTAAAAAGGAAGGAATGAACAATATTAGTACAGACCAGTTGATTTTAACTGGTTGTAGGCAAATTATTGTAACCTGTTTTAAGGATGGTATAAACTTGCTTTTTGAAGGAGAATTGGCACAGATTAATTAAAGGAAGGTTGTACCTGACTGACTGAACAGAACACCTGCCTTCAGTTCACTCCAATTCACTATCCCATACCCATTCCTGTTCTGAACTCCCTGTCTGTGGCCTCCAGCACCATTACATCATTGCTGATACAAGTTCAGGAACTCAACTTTGCCTTCCATCTGAACATGTCGAACACAGAAGAGTACAGCACAGAAAATTGTTGTAGGGCTCAAAACCAAATCCTTGAGTTGTAGGTAACTTATTTTTCCCTTCTGTCTGTTTCATGTTTGACTTTCATGGTAATGGTCAAGTTTTGGTTATTCTATACCTATAGTCTAGTCAAGTGTTTCCCCCGCCTTTCTTAGCCCAACGACCCCCTAAAGCACTTCATACTTGGCATTGCCCCTCTTAGGCACAATATACTTTCTGGCACCCCCATATGTAAAAACCTGTCTACCATATGCTAATATGAGAAAAATTATTCTACTTTCAATTTTTATTTGTCTTTAAACCTAGCTTACACAGTACCTGTGTGCTGTACAGCAGCTTCACTATCAATGTGATCCTTGAGCTTGATGGTTTTTTGCAAGAGTTGAAATACTTGGTTCAAGTTGTCACAGCAAAAGCCTTAAGTCCCCTCATGTAACAATGTCCAAGCAATCTCCAAACTGATGGCATGAACATTGACTTCTCAAACTTCCGCTAATGCCCCACGTCCCCCTCGTACCACATCCATTATTTATTTATATACACACATTCTTTTTCTCTCTCTCCTTTTTTCTCCCTCTGTCCCTCTCACTATACCCCTTACCCATCCTCTGGGCTTTCCCTCCCCCCCCCGCCTTTTTCTTTCTCCCTAGGCCTCCTGTCCCATGATCCTCTCATATCCCTTTTGTCAATCAACCGTCCAGCTCTTGGCTCCATCCCTCCCTCTCCTGTCTTCTTCTATCATTTTGGATCTCCCCCTCCCCCTCCCACTTTCAAATCTCTTACTAGCTCTTCTTTCAGTTAGTCCTGACGAAGGGTCTCAGCCCAAAACATCGACTGTACCTCTTCCTAGAGATGCTGCCTGGCCTGCTGCATTCACCAGCAACTTTTTTTGTTGCTTGAAATTCCAGCATCTGCAGATTTCCTCATGAATGTCCAAGCAGTTTCTGTTTTTTTGTGAATATGTGGTTCACTGCATTGAAGCCTCTTTCAACAAGGTAGGAGGATGGAAGCACAACAAAGACCAGTTTGGTTCTTCTACAAAGACCAGAAAACTTTGTATGGCGGTGTAGCCATATACTACAAAAGCCAACATTTTTGAAAAACATTTTGCTTCTTCATCATTCAGAATTTCGATAATTTCTTCTTGCAAGCTCTCTTCCTGTTCTTCCACCTTGCAAAGAAATGGGTTAATTACCCAATCTGAAATTTCCAGATCGTTCAAATCCTTGAATCAATTCTGAAAATCTTTCTTCAGTGACTGCAGATGTAAGCAGTACTCTTGCAAATCACCTTCTGTGAAAGAGAACGCCATACTTTCCATGCAAGGAAACTGTGAGAACATTCATGTCCCAATGTTTTGCTTATATATTTCCAATTTTCCAATAAAAGTGCACTTTTTGCCAGAATTAAATTGAAATTCTCACCTGGCAGTTTCATATTTAGAATGTTCATTTTGTCGTACAGGTAGGCTATGTATGCCACAACTCCACATACAAGTTCAATCTTGTTTCCCAAGCTCTTGTCGACTTTGAACAAAAATTCAACCATAGTGCCAAAAAGATAAAGGAAACTTTTTAAGCTACAGCCTTTTGACAGCTAACACACTAAGTGTGAAGAAGCAAGCATTCATCATTATCTTGGCATAACTGGCAAATATTCTGTTATTTAATGGATAAACTATAATTTTGTTGATAGCAGGTATTGCATGAGTCATGCTTGAGAAAATCCACTGGCTGAGCTTTCTGGCTGCAAGACATTGATGATAAATTACAGAATGCATTGCAAGCAGACTTGGAATTTCTTTTTTCATGAACCAACATGGCGACCTGTCATATATGGTGCTCCATCTGTCACACAAGAAATCATGTTCCTAATTGGAATGCTTTTATCCTCCGTATATATTTTGAGCTTGTTGTAGATTGATTCTCCATTGATCTTTGTTTTTAACCTTTTACAAAAGAGAATCTCTTCATAAACTTTTCCATTTTTGATAAACAATACATATGCCATTTGTAATGCCTCATTGTCTCTCTCAGTTGATCCATCCAATTGTATCCTAAATTCTGTTTTCTGTAGCTCTGTGCATAGTTGATACTTGATGCCTTCACTTATTTCTCAATAGAACAAGCAACAGTGTTATTACTCAGAGGGGTTGATTTTAACGGCCGATGTGAGGAAAACTCTATGCAGGGTCAACCCACGGAAGGCTGCTGGACTAGACAATATTCCTGGCAGAGTGCTCAGAGGATGTGCAGACCAGCTGGCAGATGTTCTCACTGACATCTTCAACATCTCCCTGATCAGCACCATAATTCCTATGTGCTTCAAGGTTGCCACCATTGTACCCGTGCCAAAGAACTCTTCAGTGTCCTGCCTCAACGACTACCGTCCCGTTGCTCTCACATCGGAATGTTTCGAGAGGCTCGTCATGAGGCACATCAAGACCCTGCTGCCCCCCTCACTGGTCCCCTGCAGTTTGCATGTCGTTCCAACCGTTCAACAGATGACGCCATCGCCACCACCCTCCACCTGGCCCTCACCCACCTGGACAAAAGACACACACGTTCGAACGCTGTTCATAGACTTCAGTTCAGCATTCAATATAATGATTCCTCAGCACCTGATTGGAAAGCTGAAACTGCTGGGCCAGAACACCTCCCTCTGCAACTGGATCCTAGACTTCCTGACTGGGAGACCTCAGTCAGTCTGGATCGGGAGCAGCATCTCCAACACCATCACATTGAGCACAGGGCCCCCCAGGGCTGTGTGCTCAGTCCACTGCTGTTCACTCTGCTGACCTACGACTGTACTGCAACACACAGCTCGAATCACATCATCAAGTTCGCTGATGACATGACCGTGGTGGATCTCATCAGCAAGAACTACGAGTCAGCATACAGAGAGGAGGTGAAGCGGCTAATAGACTGGTGCAGAAGCTACAAACTGTCTCTGAATGTGAACAAAACAAAAGAGATGGTTGCTGACTTCAGGAGGACATGGAGCAACCACTCTCTGCTGAACATTGACGGATCCTCCGTTGAGATCGTTAAGAGCACCAAATTTCTTGGTGTTCACTTGACGGAGAATCTCACCTGCTCCCTCAACACCAGCTCCATAGCCAAAAAAGCCCAGCAGCGTCTCCACTTTCTGCGAAGGCTGAGAAAAGTCCATCTCCCACCGCCCCCCCCCATCCTCACCACATTCTACAGAGTTTGTATCGCGAGCATTCTGAGCAGCTGCATTACTGCCTGGTTCAGGAATTGCACCGTCTCAGATCGCAAGACCCTGCAGCAGATAGTGAGGTCAGCTGAGAAGATCATCGGGGTCTCTCTTCCTGCTATTACAGACATTTACACCACACGCTGCACCCGCAAAGCTAACTGTATTGTGAAGGACCCCATGCACCCCTCATACAAACTCTTCTCCCTCCTGCCATCTGGCAAAAGGTACCGAAGGATTCGGGCCCTCACGAACAGACTGTGCAACAGTTTCTTCCCCCAAGCCATCAGACTCCTCAATACTCAGAGTCTAGACTACATCATTTATTATTATATTGTAATTTGTCCTCTACTGTGCCTATTGTCCTGTTTATTAATTATTGTACTGCTCTGCACTGTTTTTCGCACTTTATGTAGTCCTGTGCAGGTTTGTAGTCTAGTGCAGTTTTTATGTTGTTTTACGTAGTCTAGTGTAGCCTTGTGCTGTCTCACATAGTCTAGTGTAGTTTTGTGTTGCTTCATGTAGCACCAAGGTCCTGGAGGAACGTTGTTTTGTTTTTACTGTGTACTATACCAGCAGCTTATGGTTGAAATGAAAATAAAGTTGACTTGACTTGACTTAAAATTCTGGTACCAATTTTGAGAACAATGGTGAGCACTCCTGATGCAGCAGGCATTATTAACCTTTCACCAATTGTATGAGATTTTCCACACTCTGCTATCATTTTGGAAATGTTATAAGAAGCAATGAGACCACTATGGTCATTTTTAGCTTTCTTGGCGAATGACTCAGCGTGTACAGTGTGTTTCAAGTGCTTCTTTCATCTTCAAGTGTCTTTTACGGAAGTGTTCCTACAATCTTCATTAGACAGTACAATATTACAAGTAAGACACATGGGGCATCGTTGATCAGAGGGGAATGGAATAAAAACCATACTCCAGGTGTGTCACATTGAATTAGATTAGATTAGATTATGAGGACACGCAGTCCTCTTTTATTGTCATTTAGTAATGCATGCATTAAGAAATGATATAATGTTTTTCCAGAATGCTATCACAGAAACACATGACAAACCGACTTAAAAACTAACAAAAACCACATAATTATAACATATAGTTCCAACAGTGCAAAGTAATACCGTAATTTGATAAGAACGTACCATGGCACGGTAAAAGTCTCAAAGTTTCTCGAAAGTCCCATCATCTCACGCAGATGGTGAACCTCCAGAGCCACCAACTTGCCGATGCAGCATACTGGAAGCATCAACTCTGAATCCGCCCGAAAACTCCGAGCCTCCAACCAGTTCTCTGACACCGAGCACCATCTCTGCTGAGTGCTTCGACCCCGGCCCCGGCAACAGGCAATAGGCAAAGCCGAGGATTTGGGGCTTTCCCCTCCGCAGATTCTCGATCACACAGTAGCAGCGGTAGCGAAGCAGGCATTTCAGAAGTTACTCCAGGTGTTCCTCCTTGCTTCTCACGGCTGTCTCCATCAAATCAGGATTGTGCACGGCCCCCTAGTTAACACATATCGATAGCAATTCGGAATGGCCACACGCGCTGTATTACGCCGCCATCTTCTCCTCCCCGACTATTGACGCACTTTCTGCAGTTTCTGTTTCTTAGCATGATTAGAATTCAAGGTTTCACCACCTTCAGACTCATCAAGATCATATGCATTTATCCATCATTAACAGGGCTAAATTAAAATAAAAAATGAACACAAACTGGGAATGCCTCTCGGATGTTGATGATGGCAGCAAGTAGTCACGGTCAGTCAGGTCTCGTGCATCAGGTTAAGGTGCTGCTTACCATCCCCTCCCCCCAAGAATATTGAATGCCCCCCCCCCAAAGACTTCTATTTCCCCTAATACCTCTTAGGACACATAATCACCCCACTTTAGGAACTACTGGTCTAGCCTGTTAGGCATATCCCACACTCTTACTAATTCAACATGTTACACTGCCTTTCTAGCTCAATATGCTGGTAACTTCCCTCCTTAGCCCATTTGATCTCACCCTATCTGAGGTACCTTTTCTACCCATCCCTTCCCCATTATCTCTATCACTGAAAGCAAATCTGTTTTTTTCCCCAAGTTCAAATGAAGGGTCCGGATTTGAAATATAAACTGTCTCTCTCCCGTAGATGCTACCTGACCTATTGAGACTTTCCAGCATTACACACACAGAATACTGGAGGAACTCAGCAAGTTAGGCAGCATCTGTGAAAAGGAATAAACAGTCAACCTCTCAGGCTGACACTTGAAACATCGACCGTTTATTCTTCTCCATAGGTGTTTCCTGTCCTACTGAGCCCCTCCAGCATTTCATATGTGTTACTCTGGATTTCCAGCATCTGCAGAATCTCGTGTTTATAGTTTCCAGAATTTCCTATTTTTTATTCAGATTATTCAGTCTGCATATTCTTGATTTTCTTGTATCGGATTTAAAATTGGCTTCCTAGTGGCACGCACAGGATTATGATGGACTTGTGTTCTAAGACCAGATGGTCTGGGGTCCTTTGTAACATACAGTGGATTCCAGTAATTGGGACATGGGGACCAGTACATTTTGGCACCTGCCCCAAAAGTTTCATGAAAATAGTTTAAAAAATATTAAAAGGACAAACTATCATTTAACTGAGTAACAAATTATTCATTTAAATGAAATATAGAATAAATCAGAACACTACCAATTTTATTAGTGGATGTCCGTCACATCCGACTATGACAGGAAACTGTGTGGGAGAGTTTTAAAGTGGAAAAGCCATTTCACTGGGGCAGTTCCACTCTCTTCACCTCAGAAGTCCAGGTCCAGTGGTGTGAGTACACATCACATCTGGGTCTTTCCTGTTTGCAGTGGAGGACCGTGACTTCTTCTATACCTCATCATGCCCTTCGCTCTCCACGGAGCATTGCAGAACCACCTTCCTGATCATAAGACAGCCATATCCTTATATATCCTTATCTCTCCAGGATATGAGACCTGCCGGCTACCCTCACCTGCTTTAGCCAGCCTGTTGAAGCAGGTATGGCTGCTGTCGCATAAACAAACAGCTACTTGGAACCACAGGTGAAAGCTGAGTGTCCAGTGGGGTCCACAAGTAACATTCAAAATAATTGTCGATACTTTCAAATACTTTGTAGTTCCCAACTTGTTAAAGTAGTGAAATCATTTCATTCTCACTCCTGTCCATTTCTGACATTTCCAAGCCTGAATGTTTGAAACTGCAGTGAACAAAATAGTTTGAATTGTCTTACTGCTTATTTTTTGTCAACTGTCAGTGACAAATATCATTGTTTTTTTTAACACAAACACACACTATTTAAAAACTGTTTGCTTTCAGCATGGTGCAGTGTCTAGCAGCCACACAAGCACATGAGACTGATGCTAGTTAAGCTGTTCAGCGACAGTCTCCTGTCTCAATTAAGTGGCACCATGTCCCAAATAAATGAAGAGAATCCCGGCTATTTTCCCAATTAGTTTTCATTCTTTAAAAGTTGTCCCAAATGAATTTTTGGACAATGTTCTGATGGCCAATTAATCAGAATCCACTGAATATATTAATGATTTATGTAAAGTTTATTAAAAAAGATAGCAAATCATACAAGATAACACGTTCAGGGAAGCCTGGCTGACAAGTCATATCAAAGTTTTGATAAGGGAAAAGTAGGAAGTGTACGTTGTGTTAAGGCAGTTAGGTATGAATGATATTTTACACTGGTGAATATAAAAAGTTTAAGACCAGGCTTAAGAGGGAAATCAGGCAGGGAAAAAGAGGCTATGAGGTGGATTCAGCAGGCAGGGTTAAAATTAAAGTGGGAGGAGGTATTTGCAGCCTTGGAGTGCATTAAGGTGGGCAAATCCCCTGAGCTTCACCAAATGCACCCTCCAACCTGAAAGGAAGACAGGAAAGAAATTACAAAGACTCCTAGAGAGATAATTGCTTCATTAGCCACTGATGAAGTTGCAGAAGACTGGAGGGTGGCTAATGTTATTCCATTGTTCAAGAAAAGTAGCAAGAACAGGCCAAGGAAACATAAGCCGATGAATCTGACTTCAGTTGTAGGGAAAAGTTACTGGAAGGAATGCTTAGGGACAAGATTTAGTGTCATTTGGATAATCCAGGAATAGTCAGTATGGTTTAGGTGTGAGAACTCATGTCTAATGAACTCTCTGGAGTTTTTCAAAGAGGTAACTAAGGGGATAGGTGAAGGATGTTGTCTATGTGGACCATTCAGTGAAGGCTTGGCAGATTGATCTGGATAGTTAGCTCAAATGGGATTCAGGGTAAGTTAGCATGGTGGATTCAGAATTGGCTGAACAATAGGAAACAGAGGATGATGGTTGAAGGTCAGTTGGCTGACTGAAGGCCTGTGAGTAGTGAGGTGCTAGAGTGGTCAGTGTTGGGACCTCTGTTGTTCATTAGTTGCGTAAATGACTTGGATATGAATGTGCATGGCATGATCAGCAAGTTAGCTGGTGGTACTAGATAAGGGGGTCTTGTTAAGAATGAAGCAAGTTACAGTGAATTGTGAAGAGATCATGATCAGTTAGGGAGATGAGCTGAGGAATGGAAAATTGATTTCAACTTAGATAAGTGTGAGGTGATGCCTTTTGGACAAACAAATCAGGGTGGGACCTATACAATAAATGGCAGGTTATGATAAGTGTTGTGGAAGAGAGGAGCCCAGGTGTACAAGCGCACATTTTGCCGAATGTGGCCACGTAAGAAGACAGGGTGATGAAGAAGGGGTTTAGCATGCTGGCCTTCATCAGTTAATGCTGGAGAGGCTGCACTCAAATTATAGTGTACAGTTTTGGTCACCCAGGCTGAAGAGGGTGCAGAAGAGATTTACAGGAATGCTACCCACACTATAAGGCCTGAGTTAGAGGGAGAAGTTGGCCACCCTGGATCATTAATCCCTGAAGAACAGAAGAATGAGGGGCAAATGCACAGAAGTTTATAGAATTATGACGGAAATAGATAAGGTGATCATCATTGACTTTTCCCCGGGGTTGGTGAGTTCAAAACGAGAGAGCGCAGATACAATAGAAGCCCCAGGGGTAACTTCACACAGAGGGTTGTGAGTATCTGGAAGAAGCTGCCCGAGCAAGTGGATACAATTGCAGCATTTAAGAGGCTTGTGGCTAGGTACTTGGAAGGGGAAGGGGTTGGAAGGACTGGGGCCAAACAGAGGCGACTGGGACTAGCATGGACCATCAGGCCAAAGGGCCTGTTTCTGTGCAGTATTAATCTGTGACTCTAGGCTGTGTCAGAGGAGAGAAATTTTAGACTGCAGGAATGTACAGGTGACTGCAAGAACTTAGGGGTAATCAGCTCAGTTGGGGAAAAAGTGGCAAATGGATTTTAGTCCAGAGAGGTTTGCAATGCAGCAAGGTAACAGAATGTGGCATTGGGAGGCACAGTGACTAAAATATCAGAGGGTACACCCAAGAATGGAATTTACACCCAGTAACCATAGTGCATTTGCTGTGGGAGAAGAGAGACAATGAAGTTCTTTACATTCCGGGTGAGGCAAACATCAGAGAAGTTTCCCTTTGATTGTGCTTTGTGATGCAGTCCCAGGCAGATTTGCGGAGTAAAAGGGTGGGAATTGTTAGCTCACAGTTGCCTAAACATGTTAAAAATAGCTACAAAGGAGAGTGAGCTTTTTCTTAACCTGCACTTTTTCCATATCAGATGAACACTAGCCCAGTCCTTTCCCCGTTCCATGAGGCACTGGCTGTTGAGTTCTGGGTTTGACAAATATTAACAACTAGAAGAAAGAATTGAAGCCTTCCTGCCTTAAGCATGGCATGCCATATGATAAAATTACAGTGGATCCTGCTTCTCTTTCCTGCAGGTCCCACCGCCTGATTCTATGGATGTCCAAACGGTTAGCAATTCTCAGTGAGTGAGGGTCCTTAGTTTCCAAGATAAAGTAAATCAAAAACTAACAACATTCTGCACAGCTCCTCAACTCACACAGCTACCTTGACTACACCTCTCCCACCTTACCACTGACAAGGACACTGTCCCTTATTTTCTGTGTCCCTCCCATCTGATTTCAAGATGAGGCATCTCCTCAGGGTCATCACCTGTGGTGCTCTCCTTTTCTCAGCCAACAAACCTTTCTCCACTGTTATTGATGGAGCTGTCACCCAAATCTCTATTTTCTAGGTCCAGCACCAACCCCTCAGGAAGTACAGGGATAGAGCTTCCTTTGCCCTCACCTGCCACCCCAGCAGCCTACACATCCAGCATATCATTCTTTGCGTCTTCCACCACGTACAACAGCATCCCAGCACCAACTCCACTCTCTGTGAGGATCACTCGCTCTGTGACTCCTTGATCCGCTCGTTTCTCCCCTCTCCCCTCCCTGGGAACTCTGTAACACCATGTGGTGAAACACCCTGCCCTACACTTCCTCCCCCACCACTATCCAGGGCAGGGCAGGCCAGGACATCCCTTCCAAGTGAAGCAGTCTTTCACATACAATTCCCCTGGAGCTGTTTATTGCATCCAGAGCTCCTGTCATGGTCTCTTGTAAATCGACGAGGCCAGATGCAGATTGGGAGATTGTTTCACTGAGCACTTTTCCTTGGTCCATCAAAACTGCCTAGATCTCCGTGTTGCCCGTCACTTTACTTCCCCCCATTCCCGCACCAACCTGTGCCATCTTCAGCCTCCCTGAGCGAGGGCACCTCCCCATCCCATGTAACCATCAACCTAGCAGCATGAACAATGAGTTCTCAAATTTCTAGAAACTTCTCCTCCTCCATCTCTCTCCTCCAGATCACCTTGCCCACCGCCCCTTCCATGACCATGTTTCTTTCCACACCTCCACCCTCTCCATCTCTGCCCTCCCCACTGGTCTGCTCTGCCCTCCACATCTCCCTCCATTTACTCCATGCTTCTTCTTCCATTCATTTTCAGGATGAGAACATCACAGACAATGTCAGTACTTTTTCTCCATCCTTAACTGCACCTAAATCGAGAAGAGCATTAATAGTGAACTATGTTGGTGGGTCAGGACTGAGTGGGTTTCCTTGACTGAAAGAAATGAATGAACCAGATGAGATTTTACAACAATCTTATGGCTTCATGTTTATAGTTACTGAGATCTGCTTGTTAATGTTATCCCAGAGTTGCTGAATTTCCTGAATTTAGTTTCCATTAAATGTCTCTTGCTCAAAGGTGCAAGTCATTGGTTTCTACTCCACTAAAACTTACCCACTTCACTGATCAAACAGGGTATCTTCAAGTAATGGTCCCTCTTTTAGTGCCTTTACTCAGACCATACAGATCCCCAGCTCTGGAACAAAAAACTGCAGATCCAGAGATACAGTACTGAACAAGTCCTTCTAGCCCAATGAAACACTCTGCACAGCAACCCATCTAATTAACCCTAGCCTAATCACAGGACAATTAACCACGATCAATTAACTGACTAACCAAAACATATTTGGATTGTAGGAGGAAACCGGAGCTCCCAGAGGAACCCCACATGCTCATGGGAAGGGTGTACAAACTTCTTGAAGATAACATTATAACTGAACTCTGAACTCAGACGCCCCAAGCTGTCATAGTCTCACGCTAACTTCTACGCAGCCGTGGTGCCCCACTTGACGCTGGATATCTGAAACAAAACCAGAAGCTGCCAAAAGGACACAGCGGGTCAGGCAGCATTAGTGGAGAGAGAAATTGATGCAATGTTTTGGATTAAGGATCCTTCACCAGACTTGAAAAAGTGCGAAAAGAAGCATGCCCAAGTTTCAGAAAGGGTAAGTGATGACGAGAGTAAAAGGAATGTTTTGTGATGGATTAGGGATCAATGTTGTTATCAGAACAGTGGGTAATTAGAGATGCGTCAGAAAGCAGGAGACAAATTGAAGTTGATACATGCGTAGGAAGAAAACAGGTCGCTACCTGAAATCGCTGAACTTAATACTCAGCCTGAGGCTACAACAAGATAAAGTGCTGTTCCTCAAGCCAACAATGAGCATCAGTGCAGCAATGAAGGAGACTGAACACAGATTCTGAAGTGGGAATAGAGCAGAGAATTAAAGTTACAGATGAGTGGGAGCTTAAGGTCATTCTTGTGGACTGAGCAGAGGTGCTGTGCAAAACAGTCATCCAACCCGAATTTAGTTTCTCCAGTGAGGAGGAGGTCTCACCATGAATACTGCAGCAGGTCACCAGATCACCTGGAAGCAGGGATTGGGCCATGGATGGTAGGAATGGGGCAGAAAAGTTTATTTTTGATTACTTAATATGGTTGCTAAACTTTCTTTTTAACTGCTTCATTTCTCTCTTTTTCCCAGGGGATTCTGGGTGGTTACTTCCTTATTGTCATTTTACGTATTTCCTTTGTGGCCTTAAATTTTGTAGTTTTTTTTAAATCTATTTTGTTTTGTAGGTTTTTATAACTAGTTTATGTTAATAATCTTATTTCTTTTTTGTTGTTCTGTTTATTCATGGGTCTGGGGTTTATTGCGGTTCTTTTTTCATATATTTTCTGGCTTTTATTCTGTTATGTGTTTATTTTAATTGAGTTATCTTTTTTTATTCTTTTACTGTTTTATAATCAGCTGATCTTTTTTATATTTACACTTTTTTTTTTAGGGAGCGTATACCGGAAGTCATGGGGGTAGTTTTAGTGCTTGCTTCTTTCGGGCTGGTCTGCGTTAGACTTAGCTTTCGGGACATGGGGTGGGGGGTGGTGGGAGGGGCTTCACTTTTTAGTTTCTTTTTTCTTGGGCTATATACATTATTGAAGTATGGGTTGTGTTCTTCTCCCCGGTATCTCTTGTATGTTCTGTTCCCTCTCCGGGTTCGTGGGTCGAGCCTATCGTCAATCCTCCTTGTTGTGGGTTGACTTTAGGGTTTATGGAGTCTATTATTAATTTTGTCTCCTGGAATACTAATGGTCTTAATCATCCTATTAAAAGGAAAAAAGTTTTTAAAGTGTTCCGGAGACTTAAAGCACAAATTTTATTCTTACAAGAGACCCATGTGCGGAGGGGGGACAGACTACTTTTTTTTAAATTCTGGAAGGAATAACAGTTTCATTCGAACTCCAATGCTAAGATTCGAGGCGTCTCTATTTTTATAGACTCCTCGGTTACTTTTATACAACATGATATTATTTCTGATCCGAATGGTAGATTTTTATTGGTTAGTGGTTTACTATTTAATAAAAAAGTAGTTTTGGTTAATGTTTATGCTCCTAATATGGATTGCCCGGAATTTTATAAATCATTATTTAATCAGTTTCCGAATTTGAATGAGTTTTCATTGATCTGGGGCGGAGATCTTAATACCTGTTTGTCTCCAGCTTTGGACCGTTCGGCTCCTTTACGGACCTTACCTAATAAATCTGCAACTTTGATTAATTCATTTCTTTCTGATTCTGGGTCGACGGACATTTGGCACTTTTTGCATCCTCAGGAAAAAGATTTTTCTTTTTTTTCAAATGTTCATCATTCCTATTCAAGAATTGATTATTTCTTTATTGATTCTCGTTTTATTCCCTCAGTGATTAAATGTGATTATGATTCTATAACCATTTCGGATCATGCTCCACTTAAGCTTTCTATCAAAATTCTGGCCAATATACAAAATAATAGACAATGGCGTTTTAATTCGTTGTTGCTTCAGGACTCGGACTTTGTTAACTTTATGAATGAACAGATTGATCTTTTTTTTACAATTAACCATACAGAGGATATTTCTGTTAACACTCTTTGGGATACTTTTAAAGCTTATATTCGTGGTCAGATTATTTCGTATTCTTTTGCTTTGAGGAAGAAGCAGAAGCAGGAGGAGTTGGTAATTGTGGACAAGATTAAGGAAATTGATAAGAAATATGTTATAGCTCCTTCTGAGGAGTTATATAAACAAAGAACTGAACTTCAAATGGAACACAGTTTATTACTCTCGTCCTCGATTGTAAACCAATTAAAGAAAACAAGAAGTGAATTTTATGTACACAGTGACAAAATTGGTAAACTGTTGGCTAATCAATTGAAGTCTAAGTATGCTAAATCTCAAATTAATCAGATTTATAACCAAAATGATCGACTAATATTTGATCATGTGGGGATTAATCAAACCTTCTGTGATTTTTACTCTTCCTTATATCAATCAGAGTCTCCTCGAGATTCTAAATATATGAATGATTTTTTAGATAATTTAGACTTCCCTGAGATTTCACAGGATATGGCTTCTATGTTAGATACTTCTATTACCATGGATGAGATTAAGAATGTTATTTTCTCTATGAATTTGGGGAAAGCTCCTGGCCCTGATGGGTTTACCGTAGAATTTTATAAATGTTTTGCTCCTTCATTAATCCCTTGGCTCTGTAGGGTTTTTGAGGCTTCATTGAAACTTTGTAAACTTCCTGAATCTTTTAATAGAGCGTCAATCTCTTTAATATTAAAGAAGGATAAAGATCCTGCTCAATGTGCATCTTATAGACCAATATCTTTATTAAATGTTGATTCTAAAGTTTTTTCTAAGTTATTAGCAAATAGATTAGAAAAAGTACTTCCCTCTATTATTTCGGAAGACCAAACGGGTTTTATTAAAGGTCGTTACTCTTTTTATAATATTCGTACACTGTTAAATATCGTTTATACTCCCTCACAAAATGTTCCTGAGTATGTTATCTCTTTAGATGCCGAGAAAGCTTTTGATAGAGTAGAATGGCCTTATTTATTTAAGGTGCTTGAAAGGTTTAATTTCAGCTTGAAATTTATATCTTGGATTAAACTCTTATATTATTCTCCTGTGGCCTCGGTCCGTACTAACTCTTTAAGTTCACCTTTTTTCCCTCTTTTTCGAGGTACTCGACAAGGCTGTCCTCTTAGTCCCTTATTATTTGATATTGCATTAGAACCTCTTGCAATTGCCATTCGAGAATCTCCAAATATTACTGGGATAACTCGGGGCTTAAAGTCCCATAAATTATCACTCTATGCTGATGATTTACTTTTACATATTTCTAATCCTCAAAAATCCATCCCGGCTGTTTTAGAGTTATTAGCACAATTTGGTCTTTTTTCAGGTTATAAATTAAATCTTAGTAAGAGTGAACTCTTTCCAATTAATAAACAACTTCCCTTATATTATAAATTTCCATTTAAATTGATTAATAATTATTTTTCAGATCTTGGGATTAAAATTACTTGTAAATACAAAGATTTATTTAAGACTAACTTTTTACCATTAATAGACCATATTATTCAACTTTCATCTAAATGGCTTCCTTTGTATTTAACTTTGATTGGTCGTATTAACGCAGTTAAGATGTTTTTTTGCCAAAAATTTTATATATATTTCAGGCGTTACCAATCTTTGTTCCAAAATCTTTTTTTGACAAAGTTGACTCTAAAATTTCTTCATTTATTTGGCAGAACAAAAACCCGAGACTGGGTAAAATACATTTGCAGAAAGCTAAGAGAGATGGAGGCTTAGCATTACCTAACTTTAGATTTTATTATTGGGCAACTAATATTTGACATATGAAATTCTGGTTACTGGACCAGGATATACAATCCATTCCTAAATGGGTAGTACTGGAATTACAATCTGTTCAGGGTTTTACACTTGGCTCCATTTTAGGTTCCTTTCTTCCTTTTGATTGGAAACGCCTTAAACAGGTGTCTAACCCGATAGTTAAATATACCTGCGTATTTGGTTTCAATTCAGAAAATTTTTTGATCTTAATCAATTTGGGTTAGCGATTCCTATATTAGGTAACATATTTTTTCCTCCCTCTTTTACGGATCGTGCTTTTCAAATTTGGAAGACTAAGGGTATTTCACGGTTTTTGGATTTATTTTTAGATGGTTCCCTTATGTCTTTTGAACAATTATCTAATAAATATAACTTATCAAGAATACATTTTTTTAGATATTTACAAGTTAGAAGTTTTCTAAGTACTATACTTTCTTCCTTTCCAATGCTCCCTCCTACATACATTTTAGATACTATAATCAACCTTAATCCATGTCAGAAAGGTGCATCGGCTATGATTTATAATATTATTATGAAACTTAGGAAAGCTCCATTTGATAAGATTAGGGTAGATTGGGAACAGGAATTGGGGTTTACCATTTCTGTGGATGACTGGGGGCAGATTTTACAATTAGTCAATACTTCCTCTATCTGTGCTGAACATTCCCTAATTCAATTTAAAGTTGTTCATAGAGCACATATGTCCAAAGATAAGTTAGCGCGCTTTTATTCTCATATTAATCCTTTTTGTGATAGATGTGCGGGGCAGATAGCCTCTTTAACTCATATGTTTTGGTCTTTCCCTACTTTGGAAACTTTTTGGAGAGACATTTTTAATATTATCTCCAAGGTATTGAATATAGATATCTCTCCTCACCCTATTACTGCTATCTTTGGACTACCTAAAATTTCCAGTAATCTCTCCCCTTCAGCCCGTAGAATGATTGCATTTCTTACTTTAATGGCGAAAAGATGTATCTTACAACATTGGAAAGAGCTTAATGCTCCAACTACCTTTTTTTGGTTTTCTCAGACGATATTATGCTTGAACTTGGAGAAAATTAGAAGCAATCTTTATGACTCCTCTTTTAAATTTGAACAGACTTGGAGATCTTTTATTCAATATTTTCATTTAATGTAATATATACCCATCTTGTTTTTTTCACTGTTTTTAATGGAGGTCGGGATTGAGGACGTGATTTTAAGTTTAACTCTGTTTGGTTTCAAGTTAGCCCATTGCTTTGCGTTGCTTTTAGTTAGTTGCACGGTGGGTTTTTTTTGCGGTTTTTTTTCTTTTTCTCTATTGATATATATATAAAATTAGTATACTATTATGTTACCTTGGTATATTATGTTTAAATTACATTGTTTGTAGTTTTTTTTTGTATTAATATCTTCTGTAATTTTATTATATTTTAACAATGTATTAGTGTCTATATGGCTTACCTTTTTGTATACTTACTTAATAAAAAGATTTAAAAAGAAAGGATGGTAGGAATGGAAGAGGGGAAAGCACAGGTCCTCACGTGGACTGTGTGGTGATCACTTCTACCAAGATTAGCGTGGACAGGTGCAGCTGCTATAGGTGGATTGGTGAGGATGCGGTCAGGTAGGTTTGTCCCTCATGTTGGTTCACTTGCCCCCTGCTGCAGACTGAGCCTTGTGCTTATGTCCTTCAACCTCAACCAGTGCGGTCTGTGAGTTAGTTACCACATCCCAGTATGTGTGGGTCTTGTTCTTTCCTACAACGCTTTCCAGTCTCAAAGGCTATTGATTCATGGAGGGGTGGGGAGGGGGATGTCCCTGATAAGTTAAAACCAGGGTGACACAAGAGACTGCAGATGCTGGAATCTGGAGCAAAAATCAAACTGCTGGAGGAACTCAGCGGGTTCGGCGGGATCTGTGGAGGAAAATGGACAGGTGAAACCCTCCACCTGGACTGAAAGAAGGAAGGTTGTTAGCATAAAGAAGTGAGGGGAAAGGGATGAGGTGTTATCTGGAAAAAAATAGGCGGATCCAGGTGAGGAGGGGAAATAGCCAGATGGAGGAAGGAAGTGTGGAAAATTCACCTGATTCTGCAAGGTGACAGGTGGAGGCAACAACGGGCTGCTGATGATGGAATCTGTTGGAAGGTGGAGCATGGAACCAAATAACGGAGGTGGGGTGAGGAAATGCAAACAGCGGGGGAAATGCGGTTCATGGGTGGATAGATTAATAGGAAGAGGAAAGAAACAGGGCATTTGGGGGCTGGGGAGGGAGTGGAAGAATTGGGCAGATCAGGAGAGAAATGGACAGCAGGGAGCAGGTTACCTGAAATTGGGGAAGACAGGGTTATTATGGAGTTAAACACTCAACACTCAATGATTCAGGAACAACTTCTTCCCCTCTGCCATCCAATTTCTGAAAAAATATTGAACCCATGAATACTACCTCACTACTTTTTTAAATTTTTACACTATTTATTTAACTATTTAAAATGTATATACATACTTAATGTAATTCAGTTTTTTGCTCTGTTACTATGTATTGCATTGCACTGCTGCTGCAAAGATAACAAATTTTACAACATATGCCAGTGATATTAAACCTGACTCTGAACTAAAAATAAGTGTATTTGGTCAATGAGTGAATGGGAGCAGTTAGAGCGTGAGAACATGGACAGAATAATGTAGAAGATATGAAGTGCAGAGCCGGAAGTAATGCTCAGCAGGTTGGTTTGGCTGGTCCTCCACTCCCAGAGAAAGGAAAAGAAACAAGCTGATGTAAATTCATGAATGACAAATTCAGACAGAGCCATTAATTCACCTAAAATCGGTACCTACTATTTATCCGACCTATCCACCTCATGATATTGTTCACCTCTATTAGATCCCCTCAGCCTATTCCACTCTATGAAAAGCAAACCCAGCCTATCTTCATAAATGAAACCTTCTATCCCAGACAACGTCCTGGTGCCATCCCTCTGTACCCTCTCCAGTGGAATCCTATCCTTCATAAAGCATGGTAACCAGAACTGTATATAATTCTATCCCTTACAATCCTTTTGCTCATTACATATCTGTAGAAGCCCTTAGAATTCTGCTTCACTTTGTCTGCTAGAGCAACCTCATGCCTCCTTTTTGCCCTCCTGATATGGCAGTTCCTTCTCAGCCCTGCTCACCAGACCTGGAAATTCTGGCAGTCAAATTTCATCCTTTTTTATCTACTGAGGGAGTTTTCCACCATCATCCTGGTAGTAGTAGACATTCCACCTCAGGTTAATGTCAGGCAGACACTGGAGGAGCTAAGCATCATAATCAGCTGGCACGAAACAGCGCACCCTGATGCCTTCCCTATTTTTGCAGGGTCTTCAACCAGGCCAGCTTGAAGAAGCCTCTGAACAACTACCATCAACACATCACCTGTGGAACCAGAGAAGCCAACGCACTTGACCACTGTTATACCACCGTCAAGAATTCTTACCATGCCATCCAATGCCAACACTTTGGAAAGTCCAGTCGCCTGGTTGTACTTCTACTCCCAGCATATAAGCCAAAACTAAGGACTGCAGCACCAGTGGTGAGGACCAAGAAGGTATGGTGTGGATGAGTGCTTACAGGACTACTTTGAGTTGGTGCATTGAGCAATGTTCAGGAATTCATCTTCAAACCTGAATGAATATGCCACAGTTGTCACCAACTTCATCAGGACCTGTATGGATAAGTGTATACCTTCAAGAACATACCAAATCAGAAGCCGGGGATGGGATGAACCAGGAGGTTCATAGTCTGCTGAGGGCCAGATCTGTGACATTCAAGACCAGTGTTGTGGATCTATACAAGCAATCCAGGTATGACCTACCAAAGGCTATTTTAAGAGTGAAAAAGCAATTACAATTGAGGTTAGAGACAGAATAGGATGCATGTCAGCTCTGGCAGAGTTTGCAGGCCATTACCTCCTCCAAGGCAAAATCTAACATCATGAATGGCTGTGATGCTTCACTCCCAGATGAGCTCAACACCTCTTAAGCACGCTTTGAAAGGGGGAATAAAACTACACCAGTGCTAACTGCTGCAGCATCTGGTGACCCTGTGATCTCTGTCTCAGAGGCCAACATAAAACATCTTTCAAGAGGGTAAACCCTCACAAGGTGTCAGGCCCTGATGGTGTACTTGGTAAGGCTCCAAAATGCTGCACCAACCAGTTGGGAGTGTACAAGAACATCTCCAGTCTCTCACTGCTGCAGTCAGAGGTTACCACCTGCTTCAAAAGAGTGACAATCATACCAGTGCCCAAGAAGAGCAGGGTGAACTGCCTCAATAACTGCCTTCCAGTGGCACTCACATCTACATACTATGATGAAGTGTTTTAAAAGGTTGGTCATGACCAGAATCAACTCCTGCTTAAGCAAGGATCTGAACCCACTGTAATTTGCCTATCCCCACTATAGGTCTACAGCAGATACAATCTACCTATTGTCCTCTCAGCTTTAGATCACCCGGACAGTAGCATACCTACATCAGGGCTGCTGTTTATTGATTACAGCTCAGCAATCAACACAATCATACTCTCAGTTCTAATCAACAAGCTCCAAGGCGTACCCTCCAAATATACGGATCTACCTCTCGGTTTTTTGCACTACCTTACTTCCCATTTTTCTATTTTCTATTTATGAGTTATAATTTAATTTTTTAATATTTAATAATTTAAACTATTTTTAATATCTTTCATACTTAATATTTGTAATCCAGTGAGTGTGAAGCACAGAATCAAATATCGCTGTGATGATTGTACGTTCTAGTACCAATTGTTTGGCGACAATAAAGTATAAAGTATATAGAAGTATATTTCATATGTAATAAGCTGCCAGTGGAAGTGACAATAACAATTACAACTTATAAAGGCATTTTGTAAGCTCTCCATCTGCCAAAAGCAGAATTTCTCAGTGGCCAGCCATTTTAATTCCTATCCAATTCCTGTCTTGACATGTCGGTCCATAGCTTCTTCTTCTGCCACGATGAGGCCACTGCTAGTGTGGAGGAACAACATTTCATTTTCTGTCTCAGTATACCCCAATTGGATGGCATGAAAATTGATTTCTCCTTCCAGTAATTTTTTCCCTTCCCCTTCCCTCTTTTTCTATTCATCAGTCTGGCTCCTTACCTCTTCCCCTCACCTGCCTATCATCTCCCCCTGGTGCCCCTCCTTCTTCCCTTTCTCCTGTGGTCCACTCTCCTCTCTTATCAGATCTCTTCTTCTCCAAACTTTACCTTTTCCACACACCTGGCTTCAACTATCATCTTCTAGCTAGCCCTCCTTCCCCTCACTCATCTTTTTATTCTGGCATCTTCCTCTTTCCTTTCCAGAACTGAAGAAGGGTCTCGACCCAAAACATCGACTGTTCATTCATTTCCATAGCTGCCTGAACTACTGGGTTCCTCCAGTACTTTGTATGTGTTACAAAGCATTTGGACAGGCACTTAGTTCAGAAGAGAGTTGGATACGAACCAAATGCAGGTAAATAGGATTTGCATAGGTAGTCATCACAGTCGGCATGGATGCTGGGCCAAAAGGCATATTTCTACACCGTACAGCTCTGTGATCCTATGACACTTCATTGTTGGATGAGGCAGCACATGCAGTAGTTAGGCTTATCACTATCAAGTTCCCAGATTATTCAATTGTAATGGTGGTGTACTAATCTAAGACTAAACAGCATATACAGCACAAACACGAGGAATTCTGCAGATGCTGGAAATTCAAGCAACACACATCAAAGTTGCTGGTGAACGCAGCAGGCCAGACAGCATCTCTAGGAAGAGGTCCAGTCGACGTTTCGGGCCGAGACCCTTCGTCAGGACTAACTGAAAGAAGAGCTAGTAAGAGATTTGAAAGTGGGAGGGGGAGAGGGAGATCCAAAATGATAGGAGAAGACAGGTGGGGGAGGGATGGAGCCAAGAGCTGGACAGGTTATTGGCAAAACGGATATGAGAGGATCATGCAACAGGAGGCCCGGGGAGAAGGAAGGGGGGGAGGGACCCAGAAGATGGGCAAGGGGTATATTCAGAGGGACAGAAGGAGAAAAAGGAGAGAGAGAGAAAGAATGTGTGTATATGAATAAATAACGGATCAGGTACGAGGGAGAGGTGGGGCATTAGCGGAAGTTGGAGAAGTCAATGTTCATGCCATCAGTTTGGAGGCTACCCAGACGGAATATAGGGTGTTGTTCCTCCATCCTGAGTGTGGCTTCATCTTTACAGCAGAGGAGGCCGTGGATAGACGTATCAAAATGGGAATGGGATGTTGAATTAAAATGTGTGGCCACTGGGAGATCCTGCTTTCTCTGGCGGACAGACCAGTCTGTGTCGGGTCTCGCCAATATATAGAAGGCCACATCGGGAGCACCGGACGCAGTATATGGCCCTCTACCTTTGGATTCCAGACCTAATCAGTTCCCCTCTACCACCACTCTGCTCCGTCTAGCGGAATTAGTCCTTACTCTTAATCATTTCTCCTTTGGCTCCTCCCACTTCCTCCAAACTAAAGGAGTAGCTATGGGCACCCGTATAGGTCCTAGCTATGCCTGCCTTTTTGTTGGCTTTGTGGAACAATCTATGTTCCAAACCTATTCTGGTATCTGTCCCCCACTTTTCCTTCGCTACATCGACGACTGCATTGGCGCCGCTTCCTGCACGCATGCTGAGCTCGTTGACTACATTAACTTTGCCTCCAACTTTCACCCTGCCCTCAAGTTTACCTGGTCCATTTCCGACACCTCCCTCCCCTTTCTAGATCTTTCTGTCTCTATCTCTGGAGACAGTTTATCCACTGATGTCTACTATAAGCCTACTGACTCTCACAGCTACCTGGACTATTCCTCTTCTCACCCTGTCTCTTGCAAAAATGCCATCCCCTTCTCGCAATTCCTCTGTCTCCGCCACATCTGCTCTCAGGATGAGGCTTTTCATTCCAGGACGAGGGAGATGTCCTCCTTTTTTAAAGAAAGGGGCTTCCCTTCCTCCACCATCAACTCTGCTCTCAAACGCTTCTCCCCCATTTCGCACACATCTGCTCTCACTCCATCCTCCCGTCACCCCACTAGGAATAGGATTCCCCTGGTCCTCACCTACCACCCTACCAGCCTCCGGGTCCAACATATTATTCTCCGTAACTTCTGCCACCTCCAACAGGATCCCACCACTAAGCACATCTTTCCCTCCCCCCCCCCGTTCTCCACAGGGATCACTCCCTACGCGACTCCCTTGTCCATTCGTCCCCCCCATCCCTCCCCACTGATCTCCCTCCTGGCACTTATCCTTGTAAGCGGAACAAGTGCTATACATCCCCTTACACTTCCTCCCTTACCACCATTCAGGGCCCCAGACAGTCCTTCCAGGTGAGGCGACACTTCACCTGTGAGTCGGCTGGGGTGATATACTGCGTCCGGTGCTCCCGATGTGGCCTTCTATATATTGGCGAGACCCAACGCAGACTGGGAGATCGTTTTGCTGAACACCTACGCTCTGTCCGCCAGAGAAAGCAGGATCTCCCAGTGGCCACACATTTTAATTCCACATCCCATTCCCATTCTGATATGTCTATCCACGGCCTCTTCTACTATAAAGATGAAGCCACACTCAGGTTGAAGGAACAACACCTTATATTCCGTCTGGATAGCCTCCAACCTGATGGCATTAACATCGACTTCTCTAAATTCCGCTAATGCCCCACCTCCCCTTCGTACCCCATCCATTATTTATTTATATACACACATTCTTTCTCTCTCTCTCCTTTTTCTCCCTCTGTCCCTCTGACTATACCCCTTGCCCATCCTCTGGGTTTTCCCCCCTCCCCCTTTTCCTTCTCCCTGGGCCTCCTGTCCCATGATCCTCTCATATCCCTTTTGCCAATCACCTGTCCAGCTCTTGGCTCCATCCCTCCCCCTCCTGTCTTCTTCTATCATTTTGGATCTCCCCCTCCTCCTCCCACTTTCAAATCTCTTACTAGCTCTTCCTTCAGTTAGTCCTGACGAAAGGTCTCGGCCCGAAACATCGACTGTACCTCTTCCTAGAGATGCTGTCTGGCCTGCTGCGTTCACCAGCAACTTTGATGTGTGTAGCATATACAGCAATGACTTTTCAAGATAACAATCTCTTCTTCTAAGATTTACAGAAGATATTGTAGGATACAGTGCTCATGGGGAACTCCTGTTTGAAAGGTCTATGTTTCAATTATGACACTGTGTTAACTGCAAGTACAGAGGAAGAAATACAAAACCTAATTGATATAGTTGTTGAAAAAAGTGCAAAAATGGGTCTACCTATCAATCGCAAAAAGGCAGATTGTAGGGTGATATCCAAAAAGAAGGAGAATCCTATCTGCAGGCTGAAAATAAATGGGGACAACATAAAACAAGTACAGAACTTTTGCTACTTAGGAAGCTAGGTGACATCACATGGCATGTGCGACATTGACATCAAAAGAAGAATAGGGATGGCAAAAGACACTTTTACGAGAATTAAGGGTATACTGACGAACACTAAACTAGGCATGACAACCCGCCTCAGAGTACAGAAATGTTATGTTTATCCAGTTATGTTGTATGGATCAGAATGTTGGACAATATCCAGTAACATGAGGAAACGAATTGAAGCAGCAGAGATGTGGTCTTTGAGGAGGATGCAAAGAATATCATGGACGAAACGAATATCTAATGAGGATGTCATGAATAGAGCAAATACAAAAAGAGAAATAATGTATGAGATCATGAAAAGGCAGTGTGACTTCATTGGGAATGTGATTAGGAAAGAGGAGTTAGAATGCACAATAATTATGGGAAAGATTGAAGGGAAGAAAGCAAGAGGAAGAAGAAGACAAATGATGGTAGAGACAGCAGCCAGAGAACTGGAAATAAATACCAATGAATTGATCCACTTGACCTGAAACCGGAGTGTGTGGGCCATGGCAGTTAAAGCTAGGCACCTGATGATGATGATGATGTTTCGATTCTTGCTTAACTACATAAAAGCTCTGTTTCTGATGGTAATTTGTTGAAAAGCTATATGTGACAAGGTATTGTTGCATCCCTCAGAGTTTGTGCTGAACTAATTAAGCTGATAACAAATAATTAAACTAATTCCTTCTGGTTGCATTTGATCCATACATCTCCATTCTCTGCACATTCATGTGTCTATCCGAGTCCCTCTTAAATGACAGGCTCTTAAATCATATCTGTTTCTACCAACACCCTTGGCATGCATTCCAGGCACCCATCACTCCCTGTGTTAAAAGAAATCCTGCCCCATACATTTCCTTTGAATATAGCCCCCTCACCTTAAATTCATGCCCTGTTATTGAACATTTCAACGCTGGGTAAAAGATACCAGCTGTCTACTCAGTCTAAGGCTCTCATAATTGTATTAACTTGTATCTTGCGTCTTTCACTCCAGAGAAAACAATTCAAGTTTGTTCAACCTCTCTTTATTGCACATGCCCTCAAATCCAGCGAGCATCTTGGTAAACCTCTTCCAGATCATTTTAGGTATTGAGTTCTACAGTTTAGGAGCATAGTTAAATCAAAAATGACCTGCCAATTTTCTCTTGAGGCAGATTGTTCAAATTTAAGAGATGAGTGGAAGAAGACCGAAGATCTCGAGCTGGATTATAAAACAAAAGCATTTCCGTGATGTACTCCAGTCCCAGAACATAGAGACCTTTAAATACAAGTAAGAGAACTTTAAAATAAATTGTAAGAGATACACGAAGCCAATGTAAGGTACTTAGGACAGAATTTATCCTGACTTTAGCAGTATTCTGAATGAGTTGAGGTTTATTAATACATTGCTTTGGAAGGCCAATAAAAAGCACATTTCAGAGTCTGCAGTAGTCTATTTGATACAAGGGCATGAATTAATTTTTCTGCGTTATTACATGACAGAAACAGACATACCTTTGCAATATTTCTTGCGTAGAAATGCTGCTCTGGTATTGAAATTTAAATTTGAATCAAGGATAACACCCAGGCTTCTTTCTTCTACTTTTACAAGGGGAGCCAATTTCCCAAGTTTATCAAGAAATTATCTCTTTTGGCTTTAGGACCAATTAAAAGTATTTCAGTTTAAACTTTATTTGATTTTCGGAAGTTATTGGGTTGGCCAGAAAGAACTAGAATCTGCAAATCAGCTAATAGGAATGAGGCAAGGCCAGTGGAAACAGACAACGCAAAAGTCTTTGTTCTTGCATATGGTTGCAGTGATGAAAGCAGCCATTTTGTGAGACTGTCTTTGCAGCTGCCATTTTGTGAACTGCTTGGTGAACTGGTTCTTGGTCAGGGATAGATGAATTGGAGCAACTGAATGGGGACACAACGAGTTTCTGCTAATGATCTATTAAACCTCAGACCGTTTTCAGCTAAGAAGCTATTTATTATGTACAATAACAGGCTTGTAGAAGGAACAACCTGTGATCTGGTTATCTCAGTTCAATGCTTGGCTGACCTGGTTGGACTGGTTTGAACTGGACTGTGTTGGAAAGAACCAAAGACATGACCTAGGGCACAAGTCTGGAGGAAACAGCCATAAAGCAATACTGCTTGTAGCCTTGGGCCACATTCAATCAGAAGCACACTGGGCCACATGTCAAATGAGCTTCAGCAAACAAAATTGAAATATTATAGATTGATCTAATAAGGAAAAGAATAAGAATGGAGAATTTCAGGAGAACAGGCAACAACAACTCTGTGGGGACCAACCATCACTGAAGTGGATGACCCACATAAAAAATCTGAAGATTATGTCAGAATCAAGGAGAATGCCTGGCCAGTGTAGATTTCTTTTCCTGGGTATTACCTTTTCTCTTCTTTGACTGTTCATAGAGGGTCAAGGACACCTAGTGGATGTGCACACAAGTATCTAGTTTTGTAAATTCATGTGTTTGTTAATTGAGACAATAAAGGTACTTGTCAGTAAATACAGATTCTCCCTGTGCCTAACTGATCATTATTATTGAGGGTTAATACTTGCAACGATTGCACATCCATTTGTTTATTGCAGCCACATGAGAAGTCAGAGAAAATAGGGTGTTATCATCATCAGGCTTGACCAAGATATACAACTGTGTGTCATCTGCATAACTGTGGGAATCAGGTTTATGCTCTCTAATGGGGAACATGTATAAGGAGAAGAGTAGTCGATCAAGACAGCTTCCCTGAACAACACCAAAAGTACATCATATCTCTTAGCAAAATGGTTTCTAAGACAGACAAAAAAACTTCCCTCTGAGATATGCGGGTAAAACCAATTAAGGGCATTACCAAAGAGGCCTACCTGGTTCTCAAGGTGATCTAGGGGAATGTTGTGTTCAATTGTGTCAAAGGCAGTACTTAGATTTAGGAGAATTAGACTCGAGACCTTTTGGCATCAGTGCTGAGCATAATGTCGCTGACAATTTTGGTAAGGACTGTCTCCCGTCCCTTAGAATCCTTTCCAATAACTTCCCCAATACAGATTCAGGCTGACTGGCCTGTAAAGGATATCTCCTGTCCTTTCCATCGCTATCTTAAAACTAATAGAATTTTGGTCACAAGAGCCAAATGCTCTCTGATTGCTTATTCCTTTCCCCATCTTAAAACTTAGAGTTGCGATCAATTGTTTCACAATGTTGCCCCACTGTAAGGTCAGTCACCGAGCATACTCATTTCTGACTACAAGTTCTAGCATGGCCTGCTACATCTGTTTTAAGAAACTCTCTTGTTCATACCTAACAAATTCTATCTCATCTAGCTCTCTTGCACTAAGGAGGCCCCAAGTTATATTGGGGAAGTTGAAGTCACACACTACAACAACCCAGTTGTTTTTGCATCTTTCCCTAAACTGCCTGCATATTTGTTATCTGCTCCTCACTGTCTAGTGGCTATAGCTGTGGCAGTGGGGAGTCTGTAGTATAACCCCATCAGAGTGATTCCACCTTTCTAGTCCTTGAGTTCTATTCATATGGACTCAGTGGATGAGCCTCTCATTTTGTCTCCTCTGAGTCATCTGTGATAATGTTGCTGATTCATCATGAAAATTCTCTTTTATTATTTTTATCTCTCTCTGTATCTCCTCTATACATCAAAACCCTGGAATATTAAGCGTCCAGTGCTGCCCTTCTCTCAGTCAAGCCTCTGTAATTGCGACATCTTCTTAATTTATCTTGGACTATTGAACCATTCTCTACGTCAAAGGTTACCAACCTGGGGTCCATGGTCCCCCTCAGTTAATGGTGGAGGCCTTTGGCATTAAAAGAAGTTTGAAACCCTGCTCTAAGTTTACCTCCCTTATGGACACTGTACATGATCTCGTCCCTCTTTCTACCAATGTCATTGGTGCCAATGTGTACCACAACCTCTGGCTGTTCTCTCTCCTTGAGAATACTCTGCGGCCATTCTGAGGCAACCTTGACCCTGGCATCTGGGACACAACACACTATCCTGGCATCCCTTTTGCAGTCACAGAATCTCCTACCTGGCCGCCTAACTAAAGAATCTTCTCTAATTATTGGCCTGACTCCTCCTTTCCTCACTGAACCTCAGAACATGCCACCATGTCGCCAACCTGGTTGCTGCTGCTCTGCCCTGAAAGGTCTTCCCAACAACCAGCAGTATCCAAAGGGGTGTACCTATCGCTGAGGGGAATGGCCACTGGAAAACTCTGCACCACCTGCCCTTACCTTTTTATCCTCCCGGGGCGCCACGTTAGCACAACACTTTACAGTACAGGCACCCTGGGTTCAATTCCTGCCGCTGCCTGTAAGGAGTTTGTACGTCCTCCCCGTGACTGCGTGGGTTTCCTCTGGGTGCTCCCACATTCTAAAGACGTACCAGTTGGTAGGTTAATTGGTCATTGTAAATTGTCCTGTGATAAGATTAGAATTAAATCGGGGGATTGCTGGGTGGCTTGAAGGGCTGGTAGGGCCAATACCATGCTGAATCTCAATAAATAAATAAAGTAGTCACTCAACTACCTGTCATATCTAAATGTTGCTATAAACTTGTGTATCTCATCGTTAAAATACTGCTTTGATCTTGAGTTTTGATGTTAGTTGTTGGTTGATGGCTGTAGGCACTCCCAGACAGAGGGACTATTAATGTGGCATGTATTAGCACTTTGCCATGGTAAGAATATGGAGAGACCCGCGAGGACTGAAACTATATTTATGGCTGATCTCTACATGGCTTGTGTAAATGTAATACAACTGAGGGATCCGTAATCCACAATGAAAACCACAGGCTACAACATACGGTACAACTACGTCATAACAACAAATCCTGGTGTCTTGCACCCATATATATCCATTCAAGTGTAGTGATGACCAGCAAGGCTGTGACAGAGAATAAGTTGCTGGGCTACATGGAAATGAAGGGAGATTAATAGGGATAGCATAAACCTGATGGGCTGAATGGCCCCTTGTGTGTATAGGGAAGTCTGAAAATTATTTCTACAGTTTTAAACAATTGTGTATTTAAAACTATTTTCAATACTTAGCTATAATTCTTTAGCATTATTTCTCTCTAACATTCAAAATTTCCTCTTTTCAATCGATCTAAAAAATTCCACAGAGATGAATTCTGGAAACAACTCAGAAAATGTGGAATTAATTCTATCTTAATTTTTTTCAAAATCAGTTCCTCGATGGACTTTTTGTGTGGCACCAGTTTTAAAACATTACGTAGTTTGAAGTCTGAGAAAGCCCTGATCTTTCCAGTTTACTCCACCCACATACAATGTTGTTTCCAATGTATCTGGGAGGTAGTTCCAAAACTGTTCTGTCATGAAGAAGACTACATTCTCCAAATTCCAGGACCATTTACCTCTGGGTACAAGAGCTACCTGGAATCGAATTAGAACTCCAGTGTCACATTTCAGCTGTGCAAATGCCAAAAGATAATAAGCTCATTATTTGCTTCTTCCAACTAAACCTCCGCACACCTCCGTGCAGCACGTTTGCAATGTCTGAGCTTTGTACACGTGTTTGTGGGTGAGTGAATGGAACAGGAATAATATGTATACTACGATGCTCTTTACTCTTTCCTTTGTCCTTGCAAATATGCAAGCCCAAAGAAAACACAGCACAATTCAACACTGCCGTTTGCTTGCTAACTCATCTATTATTGTTAGCTAAATGCTACAGCTGTTTCCTCTAATATATTACTCATAGAGAAGGGGTTAAGTGGATATTTGACTATAATGTGGATGTAAACGATAACAGTAATAGTTTCCATCAACTTGATGTGACCACAATACTCATGCTGGGTCAGTCCAACAGCAAGCAAAGTTGAGTGGTTTGTTTGCAATAGCTACTGCATGATGATAATATTTGTTAAGTATGCATACAACTGAAGCCTATTTATCTGCACAGTATTTTGTTCCATTGAGATTAGTGGCAATGACTAAAGCTCTGTTGACATAGCTACCTCTGTGATTGTCCATGGTTTCTGTTGTTAATATTGACCTACAGCTCTGTCACTCCTCTGGCCAGCGAACTACCTCATTTTGCTTGCGATCAGTTGCTTCTTTGGCAATTTTCATTCTTTTCCGGCCAGAAATATTTGTTTTAAAATTGAATAATGGCTATTAAGTCACAAAACTATAAACCCAGTAATCTATGATAGGAAATCAATTTGCATTATCATGACTTTTGGTACATCACAATCAATTGGCATTTTTGACACATTGCCACTACTGTAATTAGACAGCCTCTAGCAAATGAGGAGGACTTTCTTCCACTCCAGTTCTGAAATGTTTAACGAAGGGACCATAGACTCTTCCACAGATGGGGCTGGGGGTACTGATGGAGTGGGTGAATGAGTGAGTAGTTAGGCAGGTGGATCAGTTCCTCTGCTATTTGCGCTCAGATATTCCATGTGCTCTCTGTCCTCAAGGGATCTGCATTCAGTGTCTTCTGGGTTCTCTTGCTGCTTTTTGAATGGTCATCGACCTGGAATTTCCAATAAAAGGTTACTGTTTTTCAAGAAGGCTTTGAGAAAATTCTGGAATCTCCTCTGTCCACTCAAAAATCTCTTGCTGTGACAGAGCTCAGGACACAATATTTGTTTCTGGTGCCTGGTATGGTGGCCAGTGAATTCCAGCTTTCAGAGCTAATAGAGTGTAATTACAGCCTCATTTCTGGGGATATTGGCTTAGGAGAGGGCATTAATATTTTGTTTAATTATTCTGCTAGTGAATTTGAAGGATCTTGCAGTGATATTGTTGCAAAGTGTTGAGGTTCCATATCTCTGAAGAGTACAGAAGGGCAGAAATTCTTACAGACCAGTAGACCATGAGTTGGGTTTTAAATACTGATATTTGAAAGCCCCTTCCCTCAGATGGCCAAAGGCTGTAATGGTGCACTGAAAGTTTCCTGATACTAACTAGACAGTCGGTCAAGATAGTGAAGAAGGCATACAGCATGCTTTCATCAGCCAAGATATCAAGTACAAGATCTGAAATGTCATGTTACAGCAGTAAAGGATGCTGGTAGCTCTGTGGCAGTGGACTCACTTTCTGGGACGTTGCAACTCATGTTAGCTGTATTATTTTCTTTTTTTTATTGTTTGCATGGTTTGTTCTTTTATCGCATGGATGTTTGAAGGTCTTTGTTGTGAAAGGTATTTTGGGGATTCTATTGCGTTTCTTCTTTTGTGGCTGCCTACAAGTAGATGAATCTCGAAGCTGTATATGGTATACATACTGTTACGTACCCCGTAACTGGGTTGCCAAACCAGCAGAAATGGACCACTCAGTTGGAGTCTGGATTACTGGAACTAAGAAAGTTTTATTAAAGAAATAAGCAACACAGGACTCTAATCAAAAGGATAATAAATGCAACAGTTCAGCAATGATAAACACACATGTACACAGAACTAGGATAGTAGGATCAATCAAGCTCTATTGTCGTCTAGGGGTAAATGACCAGTTTCAAAGTGACGCAAAGCTCAGTTCAATTGAGTTCAGTTCAGTTCACAGTAATCACTGCCATGCCGGTGGACAGGGGGGGCGGGGGGGGGAAAGAGAGAGAGAGCAAAAGCGAATGAATATTCAAAACGGCTTCCACACAGACCTTCGATATTCCTCGCAGTCAGCTTTAAAACGGCTTCCACACAGACCTTCGATATTCCTCGCAGTCAGCTTTCGGGCAAGCCCTTTGTAATGTCTCCTGAGGTCACCGACTGTGACCCCTCCGTTTCAGATATGATGGTTCCTCTGCAGTGAACCTGGCACCCAGGCAAGAGCGGACACACACCAGGTTCCCGCCGATGGTACCTCTCCACCCTGTGCGTCTATGGCTTGGTCCCGCGACCAGCACTCCAAAACTCCCACCGACTTGTGGGAGGCGCACCGCTTCCAGGGTCTCGTTACCTTGTGGTGTTGTGTGTGTCCTGCCTTAGCGAACCTGTCCCTTTTTATCCCCCTGCTGGGGTATCGCCTGTCCATCACACTTCAAACAGTTCAGGGTTCGAAAAGGAGCCGATCTTGACAGTTCTCAGACCGGTGTCTCCTTCTGTTAAACTCTCTTGTCTCTTCATTAACATTTCCAAATGCTGCTCCATTGTCTTCCTTATCTCTCTTTCTCCTGAAGACAGGTGGCAGATCAACTGCTGATCCCACTGGTGCCAGCACAGGACAGTTAACATCTTAGTCTATGTGTACTTTTTGTAACCCTCTTTCGTCACAATACTTAGATAATAAAGTTACTTTGAACTTTGATAAAGGTCACACATGGAATATTAAATGCAGTTCTAGTCACCTAGTTATAGGCAAGGTATCATTAAAATTTGAAGAGTGTAGAAAAGATTTTCAAGGATGTTGTTGGAACTAGAGGGCTTGAGTAAAAAGGAGTTGTGATAGGCCAGGATAATTTTTTTTTCCCCTGGAGTGATGGAAGCTGAGAAGTAACATTATAGAAGTATTTAAAATCATAATGCACATAGATAAGGAGAAAGCCACAGCCTTTTTCCAAGGGTATGGGAGTCTAAAACTAGAGGGCAAAGATTTGTGAGAAGGGAAAGATTTAAAGAGGACCCAAGAAGCAGGTTTTTCCACACAGAGGCTGATGGTCATATGAATGGAATTGTCAAAGGAGGTGGTAGTTCAGGTACAATTACAACATTTAAAAGGCATTTGGACAAGTTCATAAATTGGAAAGGTTGGGAGGAAAATGGACCAAACTAGCTCACACAGGTAACTTATTCGGCATGGACAAGATGGGCTGAAGGGCTGTTTCAATGCTGTGTAACTCCATAAAAGAAATGATAGATTTGATCATCAATCCTTCATTACTGAGAGGTGGCTCCTGAGATATGGAGCCTGATCCAGGTATTCCAAAGTCATTGGTAGGTTGGTGCTGTGCAGTGGGAACAGGTAGAAAGAGAACCTTTATTTTACACATATTTCAGGTAAAGCACGTCCTCTCATAAGCATCAGTGAACAAGTCAGTAAATTAGAACTTGGCCTCCAAGTATGAACGTACACAACTATCATCCGTGTCCACAACTCAGTGACTGAAGTTGGATATCTATGGTTCTGGAATGGAGGTGAGAAAGATATCTGCTTGCCACGTCGGTTATTCGGACTCCATTGGTGTTGGAGCTGAGTTGAATTTGGCAAGGAAGACTGAGCAGAGGTTTGTGGCAATAAGTTAGCCTTGTTTTACCTGGGATTAGATCTGCAGATAGATCACAGCTAGAATACTGAGGACTTTCTGAAAGCAGCAGATTTCAGAAGGATTATCAACAACATTTCTCAGTTGCTAGGGTCAAAGGCTTCAAAAAGATCCAAAAAAAAGATAGTAGTTGATACTGCGCTCCTCATGTCTGCTGGAGATATGAAAATGTGGCAGTCCACAGTTAGCAGTGGGAGAATAATCAGATAAAAATTTTCACTAATATTGGCTGAAGGACAAATAATCACCAGGCAATAATCTTCGCCCTAGTTTTTCTTCTTGGGTGGTGAGGTGGAGTCTCTACCAAGGAAGTGTAAGGCACTCCCTCATTCCGTTAGCCTGGAGGTCACCCTTGAGCAAGGTGTATCACCTGCTTATCCCCCTCCGATCAGGGCCATGTGAAGCCACAGGAACAGGTGGTGGGTTGCATATCACAAGTCCTGGTTATGCAATCACATATGCCAGCAGGCAGTCTCTGGAGAGTACTGATAATGGCTGGGATCAGCAATCCTGTAAAGACACTGCCCAGAAGGAAGCAATGGCAAACCACTTCTGTTGAAAAATTTGCCAAGAACAATCATGCTCATGGACCTTGATCACCCCTGTGAGATGCCACAGCACATAATGATGATGACGATTTTTTTCTTCAAATAGAGCACTATGAGTGAAGTCTCGGGAATCTGTGACCTTTTGAGAAAATAGTTTCAGATACACTGATGACAGAAGTCTCAGTCTCTGAGGTTCTATTTCTCTATCTAGTGATGCTCATCAGTGGAGCTACTTATGGCAAGTTAGTTCTTTGTTTATTTGTCATGTATACATTGATAATCATACTTGTGTAAAGGAACAATGTGATCTTTTTTAGATCAGAATGTGGTGAGAAAGAATTTAATCCCTGCACAATCCGAATAAACAGAACATTAATACCATATGTATATCTGACAATATCATCTGGCATTACTCTATTTGACTAACTGAGTGGCAACTCTACTAATGCCATCAAATAAGGAGATAACGTCTGTGCTCTCTCTAACAGCATGTTCTGCGTTGCTCTACAAATATTCTTCTTAAAAGGAAGTAGTGAATTCCCTTTTGAAAAATGATTATTAGTTGGCATTTACCATCCTTTTGGACAGCATATTCCCTATCACAACTCAATACTAACCAACTTTGTTCTCCTTGGATTGCCAGATCACAACGCCAGGTCAAGGTTCCCTGTCTCTGAGGTCCCACAATGAGATGTCATAACGTTTTAGGAAGATACAACACCAAAACGGTCCCTTTGACCCACTGAATCTGTACTTAATATCAACTACCAACTTTTACACTGATCCATTTTGCTCTCTCCACATTCCCATCAAGTCCTTCCCAGATCTTACTACTCACCTCCATACATTCTAGGGACAATTTACAGTTAACCCATTCACCTTCCTATTTTGCGACCTGGGTGGAAAGCCACAGCGTCACACAGGGAACACACAAACTCCTCATAGACAGACTAGTGTTCAGGATTGAAATGCGATGCTGAAACCATAAGGCAGAGCTTTACCAGCTACACAACTACATCAGTGAAGGTGTGAAATGAAAATGTCAGACCAGCTGTACTTTCTGGCCTACAATGAACTGGAAGCATATTTGGAAAAGAAGGAAATGACTAAAATATGAAGAAAGAGGAAGAAAATAAGTGAATCCAACCAACTACCTTTCAAAGAGTCAGTGTAAGAATGATGGGCTGGATGGCTTTCTTTTCGGATGTAATATTTTGACTCTGTTGTACAGGTGCAGGGCCTTTGGGGTGAGGAGCAGAAAATGATCTCTGAATTAGTGCACATCTATCCTTCGCTATTTGGCTCCCTCCAAGGGAAGGCCTGATGGCACCTGGAATTAGTAAAGAAAATCTATTATTGTTAAAAAAAAGAGATTCATTTTCTTGTAGGCATTCACAGTAAATTTCAAAAGAACAGGATAGAATCAATGAAAATTCACACACAAGACAAACGAACAACCAATGCGCAAAAGACAACAAACTATGCAAATACGAAAATAGATAACAATTATAATAACATCCTGTAGCATTTTAACTCAATTTGATCACTTAAACTAGCACAGTAAAATGGCAAATATCCTTTATCAAAATCTTTCTTTATAATACAAACTCATAAAAGAAATCACACCCTACTATAAATACAAACCAGATCCAGTTTTAGAGTCAGAATACCACAATTTATATTATGCCCAATCAGCTATTACAGCTAGGACAATGCATAATAACCGTCCAGATATAATAATACAGGATAAACAAGCAAGAGCAGCTTATTTAATAGATATAACTATTCCAAATACACATAACTTACAGAAATCAACATGTGAAAAATGCCAGGAATATGCTGAATTAAAAGAGGAAAGTGAAAGACTTTGGAACATGAACAAGGTATACATTGTCCCGAAAGTAATATATACAACTGGTGTTATCCCAAAGTCACTACACAATAGCATTAAACAATTAGGGCTACACAGTAATAACTGTGTAAATCTTCAGAAAGCTACAATGCTAAACATCACTAGAATAGTCTGAAAGCTCTTAGCAACTGAGAAATGAGAGTGCTTGGCTATGCCTGTACCTTAGGTTTTATCAGCTTGAGCTGAGAAAATATAAATAATCATAATAATCAAGGAAAAACTTTCGACACAATTTACTTTAAGGCTTAAGAAAATCTGCCAAACAGAGCTCAACAGTAAAAATTTAACAAAGGCAATACGCACTTTTTCTATACCCATATTAACGTATTCTTTTGGCATAAAGTCTTGGTCTGAAACCAATCTGGAAACTTTACAAAGAAAAATAAGAACTGAAATGATAAATTTTAGAAAACGCTATGTACACTTGAAAGTACTTAGATTAACATTACATAGGATAGAAGGATGAAGAGGAATAACAGACAAAAAAATTACACAACATTCAGATAAAATTTCCAAGGATACAGTTTCATCAATGGAAACAGGATTCAGCACACCTCATAAGTATATGCAATTCTCATAAGAAGCACACACCACTAAACTTAAATAAAAACACAACCCAGAAAAATTAAGAAATTATCACTACAGAAGAAAAGAAACAGTGGTAGAGCATGACCCTCCTCGGAAGATATTCCCATGACCTGAGCAAACTAGATGGTGACAAGGAAGCATCGAACACCTAGCTCGGAGTTGGAGACCTCTTCCTGTGGCAATACAGGACCAGGTGGTTAACACAACAAATGATCAAAAATACATAATAAAAGACCAACAAATTCAAGACAATAAATGCATAAAATCCCAAGAGAAACCAGAAAGAATCCCACACATTACCGATCCTGCAGCAGTTTAACTCAATCTGATTACTTACACAGGCACAAACAAGTGACAAACATCATTCACCAAAATTTTGCTTTTTCTCAGCTTGAGTATAAAAAAAAGTAAAAATAAAAATAATAATAATAAATACATAAGCTGCAAATATCAAGAGTATGAGATGAAGAGTCCTTGAAAGTGAGTCCATACATTGTGGGGACAATTCAGTGTTGGGGTAAGTGAAGTTGAAAGAACTTATGCCCTCTGGTTCAAGAGCCTGATGGCTGAGGAGGAATAATAATTACACAAGAAAATGGCTGGTTCTTTGAGATGCCAGAACATTATCAATACCTATAGGATTATTTTGACCACCCTCCCCTATGACTCCAGTTGAAATGTTGCTTATTCTGGGCATGAAGAAATGTCTCCACATATCAGACTTAAATTTTGAGTTGGAGGTTAAGTTATCAAATTATGAGTGCAGATTGTCTGAATTTACACTATTTTTTTCCTGAACTTCAAAGACTGAAGAAGCATTATTTATATTAAAAGAAAGCAGACATAAAGGATCTATTTCTTTGATGGTGGAATTAAGAACATGGGGGTATTACCTTCTGAGAAGAGGTGGACCATTTAAGTGTGAAATCAGGAAATAATGTTCCACACAATGTGCAGTAGAAATTCAAAATGCTCTTCCTCAAAAGGCCAAAAATTGGGATTTAGATGGAAGTTTCAAGACAGATCATTAACTCTTTTATTGAGTTAGCAAACCAGGACACGTGAAACAAAGGCTTGTAAGGAGAAATGAATTACAAATTATCTGTGAGCGGATTGAATAGTGAATCAGAGTCAAGGAGATCCTGCTTCTATAAATCTCTGCCTCCTTGATCTCATTACCTTATTTATTGCCTTTCTACTTTCCACACCTCTGTGATATCACCTTAGTGGTTCCCTATAAAGAAAGAAGCCTTCAGTTCTCAATGGGCTCTCCAATGAATGGAGCTATGTGAGCCTTTGAACAGGAACTCTTTAATTAGATGAGAAGATGGTGTAAGGAGAAGATAAAGATCAGGTGGACTGTCTTACTTTTGATTTATTGAACCGTAAAATTTACTGCTGGTCAAGATGGATCATCTGATCAGCAATTATTTCTGAAGTAGCTGTAAATACTTTAATCCTCACTTTTGCATTCATTCACTGAGCTCCACCATGGTTACAGGGTCGGAACGTTTATGAGAAATCCTTCTGCTGGAATTTAGTGTTGCAGAAAAGTCAAATAGTTCTTCCAGCCCAGAACATCATTTAATTAGATCAATGCTGATCAGAACTATAGTTACATTTATCCTGAATACTTCTACATCCCTCAACATTTCAACAAAAAATGTGACACTCGGGCTTTAAGTACTCAACTCCAATATCATGAGCCTGTTTTTGGAAGAGAGATTTTCATATCTCCATGGGCCTTTGTCTGACGTGCACTGAGTGCAGATATCAGACATTCTACATTGTGGAGAAACAGTAATCCTCATACTGAGTCAGTGAGCTACAGGGAGATTGGTAGCTTCCTAGTCACACCATGCCAGCCTGGCTTTCATTCATAATGATTAACTGATCTCTGAAACTCTCAGCAAAAGAGTATGATACCATTGTGCAATGTGGTAGCCTACCCCTGGATATAGTGATTGGGAGAGGGATCTTGGGGTGTAATTTATTTTCCAGATCTGATAATACTAGAAAAGTTTTGAGGAATTTCACAATGGCTTTGATCCCTTATTTACAAAAACCCACTTGCCCAGAGTCATTCAACATCAGCTTCATGAGTGTTGGGGGCCCCAGCTGGATCTGACTCAACTGAGAGCCCACAAGCCTAGAATGAACAACTCAAACTCCATAGTTTCAAAATACAACAGCCCAAGGCCCATTAACTAAAAGTCCACCAATGTAGGTCTGGGAACTCAGAGGGATACAGAGTGACAGAGTCTATGTTAAGAGATGTGGACTGATACAATGAGAGGTTAAGAAAATAGAGGGGGTAATAGAAGATGGATAAATAGCTAGACTGAGAATGCAATGAGAGAAATAGATAGGAATCAATGTAAAGGAAACTGCATAAGCATCAGAGCAATATAGTAGATTGAAAGATTACTAGTGTGCAATTGATAGCCCCCTGTCCTGTTATGGTAGAGGGAAAAGCATGGTCACAGAAAAGGAAAACTACTTCAGGACATTGGTTTGGAAAACATCATCAAAGCAGTTAAATGGAGATGGAGAAAATGAGAGAATGGAACGTTCTTACAGGAAGCAGAGTGGGCGAAGGTGTAATTGAGATACTGATGGAATACGGTGGGTTAATAATGAATGTTACATCACAGAATCAAGAATAATTCAAGAAATAGGCTTTTTAGCCCATGTGTCTATGCTGACTTTTACACTAGACCCATTTACCAGCACTTGGACTGTAACCTTTTGTTCTTGGTAACTGAAATACTCATGTTGATACTTCTTAAATGTTATGAGATTTCCTGCATTTGACACCATCTACATTCCAAATTCCAAATAACCTTTGAGTGAATAAAGTCTCTCAGAGCCCTCTAAACCACTACCCTTATCGTAAACCTCTGCCCTTTCGTTTTAGACATCTCTGTTATGGGGGAAGAGTTGCCTGCTAACCACTCTATCCATTCCCCTTTTAGGGTCCATCCCTTCTTCTTTGCTTCAAGGAAAACAAATCATCCAACGTCCTAGGGAAATTCCTGTACACTCTTCTGTGAAATCACATTCTTTTTGTAATTTGGCAACTGTAACTGCTCACAGTACTCCAGCTGTGGTCTAACCAATGTTTTAGAAGGTTTTACTATAAGACCATAAGACATAGGAACAGAATCAGGCTATGTGGCCCATCAAGTCTACTCCACCATTCAATCATGGCTGATATTTTTTTTCTCCTCCTCAGTCTCACGCCCCGACCTTCTCCCAATAACCCTTGATGCCATGGCCAATCAAGAACCTATCGATCTCCGTCTTAAGTACACCCAACGAACTGGCCTCCACAGTTGCATGCGGTAACCACCCTTGGCTAAATAAATTTCTCTACATCTCTGTTTTAAATGAAGACCCTCAATCCTGAGGCTGTGGCCTCATGTCCTAGACTCACCCACTATGGGAAACATCCTTTCCACATCTACTCTGTCTCGGCCTTTCAACATTCAGAAGGTTTCAATGAGATCCCCCCTCATCCTTCTAAATTCCAGAGAGTACAGGCCCAGAGCCATCAAACGTTCTTCATTTGATAACCCTTTTATTCCTGGAATCATCCTTGTGAACCTCCTCCGAATCCTCTCCAATGTCAGTACATCTTTTCTTTGATGAGGAGCCCAAAACTGTTCACAATACTCAAGGTGAGGCTTCACCAGTGCCCTGTAAACCCTTAGAATCACATCTCTCCTCTTGTATTCTAGACCTCTTGAAATGAATGCATTTGCCTTCCTCACCATCAACTGTACCTGCAAATTAACCTTTAGGGTGTTTTGCACAAGGACTCCCAAGTCCCTTTGCATCTCAGATTTTTGGATTTTCCTCCCACTTAGAAAATAGTCTGCACATTTATTTCTTCTACCAAAGTGCATGACCATGCACCTTCCAACGTTGTATTTCATTTGACTCTTTCTTGTCCATTCTTCTAATTAAAGTACTTCTGCAGCCTTCCTGTTTCTTCAATACTATCTGCCCCTCCAACAATCTTCATATCACTTGAAAACTTGGCAACAAAACCATTTACTCCATCATCTAAGTCATTGATAAACAGCATAAAAAGAAACGGCCCCTGCAGAACACCACTAATCACTGTCATCCAACCAGAAAAGGATCCTTTTATTCCCACTCGCTGCTCCTATCAATCAGCCAATGCTCTAATCATGCTAGTAACTTCTCTGTAATACCAAGGACTCTTAACTTGGAGTGGCACCTTGTCAAAGGCCTTCTGAAAATCCAAATATACAACATCCACTACATCCCCTTTATCCATCCTACTTGTAATCTCCTCAAAGAATTCCAACAGATTTGTCAGGCAAGATTTTTCCTTTAAAAAACTGTGCAGTCTTTGTCCTATCTTGTCCTTTGTCACCAAGTACTCCATAACCTCATCCTTAACAATTGACTTCAACATCTTCCCAAACACTGACGTCAGGCTAACTGGTCTATAATTTCCTTTCCACTACCTCCCTCGTTTCTTACAGAGTGGAGTGATACTTGCAATTTTCCAGTCCTCCAGAACCATGCCAGAATCTAATGATTCTTGAACGATCATTTCTAATGCCTCCATAATCTCTACTGTTATCTCTTTCAGAACCCTAGGGTGTAGTTCATCTGGCCTGGGTGACTTATGTACCTTTAAGTCTTTCAGCTCTGTGAGCACCTTCTCCCTTGTAATAGTAACTGCACTCACTTCTCTTCCCTTACACCTTTCTACACATGACACACTGCTAGTATCTTCCACAGTGAGGACTGATGGAAAATACTCGTTTAGTTCAACTGCCATCTCCTTGTCCCCCGTTATTGTTTCTCTGGGCTCATTTGCTGACAGTCCTATATCCACTCACATCTCTTTAATTTTTTATATGAAAAAACTTTTTCTATCCATTTCGATATCGTTTGCTAGCTTATTTTCATATTTCATCTTTCGCCTTTTCTGTTTCCTGTTGTAATATGTGGTCCACATCCCAGCTACTGTTTGGAGGCCTGTATATAACTGCCATCAGGGTCCTTTTTTTTACCCTTTCAGTTTCTTAACTCAATCCACAAGGATTCAACATCTTCCAATCCTATGTCACATCTTTCTAATGATTTGGTGCCATTTTTATCACCCCCTCTGCCTACCTTCCTATCTCTCAATACAATGTGTAGCCGTGGACATTCAGCTTCCAACTACAACCATCCTTCAGCCACGTTCAGTGATGTCCACAGCATCATACCTGACTATCTGTAAAAGTGCAACGAGATCATCCACCTTATTTCTTATACAGTACTCTGGGCTTTGAGATATAACACTCTGAGTACTGTACTTGCTACCCTTTTTGATTCTGCATCCCTAATGCACTGATACTCAGTTGCTGGCTGCAATTTTGTCCTGTCATCTGCCTGCCCCTTCTGACAGTCTGACTGCATGCTATCCTTGCTTTTTAACCATCCATCCTACCCTGAGTCCCCTCACACTGGTTCACATCCCCCCACCAAATTAGTTTAAACCCTTCCCAACAGCTCTAACAAATCTGCCCATGAGAATATTGGGCCCCCTTGCATTCAGGAGCAACCTGTCCCTTTTGTACAGGTCATACCTGCCCCAAAAGAGATCCCAATGATACCATAACCTCCCTGCTTTTACATTCCATGTCACAACTAAGGAAGGAAAGAATCCCATATGCCTTCTTCGCCACCTTCTTATAACAATCATTACAGCTTTTCCATTTATTATGTATTCTTAGGCTTATTAGTCCTCCTGGAGTGCATCACCTCACTCTTATCAGTATTAAATTCAATCTACCATTGCTTTGCCCATTCTACTAACTTATCAATATCTTCCTATAACCTATGACTACTTTCTTTACTGTCAAAACACCACTAAATTTTGTGTTATCTGCAACTTAGTAAATTCATCTTGAACATTCAGATTCAGATTCATTCATCAGATGTACATACAGAGAAATTACTTTTGCCTTTACAACCCAAGCGTGTGCTGGGGTCAGGCTGCAAGCAAAGGTATATATTCCAGTGGCATGTATCAGAATTGTCAATGGTAATAACAAATAGCAAAGGTCCCAGCACTGATCCCCATGGTGCACTCCAAGTCACAGGCTTCCAATCACAATACAACATCCGACATCACTCTCTACCTCTACCACCACCCTTGGCAGGGCATTCAAACCACTCAGCACTTCTTTGTAAAAGACTTTGCTTACACATCTCCTTTGAACTTACCCCCCTTATCTTAAATACATGTCCTCTGCTATTCAACATTTCAACCTCCAGATAAAAAAGATACTGGCTATCTACTTTATCTATGCCTCTCATAATCATATAAATCTCTATCAGATCTCCCTACATCCTTTGCTACTCTGGAGAAAACAACACAAGCTTGCCCAACCTCTTATAGTAAATGCACTCTAATTCAAGCGTCATTCTGGTAAATCGTTTCTGCACCCTCTCCAAACCCTTCCTATAACTGAGTGACCATAACTGAATGCAATACTCCAGATGCAGCCTGTTACCTCTTTGAAAAATTCATTCAATTTGATTTTACAGGGCCTCCTCCTATAATAGGAATGGAGACTTTCCAAATGCACTATCCTCCTGTCCCTCAGAATTTTTTTCTAATAACTTCCCTGGCAGTAGACCCACTGTCCAGAATTCCCACCTTATCTCTGCTGCCCTTCTTGAACAAGGTTAAAGATTTGTTGTCTTCTTCACTGCCCTGTGAGCCTCTGCATCCTCTTTTTGTCCTTTCATCTTTCCAGCTCTAGTCCTGGTATTATTCATGGCTGCTTTCTTCTGCCTCCTCACTTCAATCTTGTGCAACATTTTAGCTGAGATCCATTCTTCCTGCTGGTTCTTTTTGGCACCTAGTTCTATTATGAAAAAAACCTTCAACAGTATAGGCAGAGAGACCCTGTGGAGAATCCTATGGCACTATGGAGTATCAGGCAAGATGGCCAGGCTAATCAAGAATTCATACGAGGGAATGTCCTGCACAGTCAACCGCAGCAGATAGTTCACCAGCAGCTTTCAGGTTAAAATCGGAGGCAGACAAGGGTGCCTCATGTTCCCTTTCCTGCTGCTTTAGGTAATAAAATAGATCATGAAGACATCTACACCACGGAAAAGGAATGGGATCTCATAGACCCTGTGGAAACAGCTGGATGGCCTGGACCTCTGGTGATACAGCTCTCCTGTCCCATAACCACAAACAGATGCAGGAAAAAGCAACAGACCTGGCAACCAAATCAGTGCAAGTTGGCCTTAACATCCACAAAGGGAAAACTAAACTCCCCAAGATCAACTTAACCTGTGTTGACCCAGTCACCCTCGAGGGAGGTTGACTTGAGGAGGTAGAAGCATTTACCTACCTGGGTGGTGTCATTGACAGACAGGGCACCATTATGGATGCCAAGGCAAGGATCGGCAAAGCTGGGGCAGCCTTCATTCAAGTCAAGAACATCTGGTGCCCCGAGGGGCTGTCACAACACACTAAGATCAGGCTGCTCAACTCCAACATGAAGTCAGTTCTTCTGCACAGGTCACAGACTTGGAGGACAACAAAGACTATCAGCAGGAAAGTGCAGACTTTATTAATAGCTGTCTGAGAAAAACCCTCTGGATCTGCTGACCAAAAGTATCAGCAACACTGATCTATGGCAGAGAACAAACCAGCTATCAGCAGAAGAAGAATTAAAGAAAAGATGAGGATGAATATGGCACATGTTGCTTAAGCAAAGTACCAATGTCACTAGGCAAGTGATAATGTGGAATCCCCAGGGAAAGTGGAAGTGAGGCTGGCCAAAGAACACCTGATGACACACCTTGAAGCTGACACCAAGAAGATGGGCTGCATCTCAGGACAATTTGAAAGACTGGTCCAGAACAGAGGACCGTAGTGAGCTACTGTCAGTGGCCTATGCCCTAGTAGGGTAATGGACTAACTAACTAACTATAGATCAATTACAGATATGGATAGGGAAGTGGAAGATGGAGTTCAATCTGGGCAAATGTGAGGTGTTACACTTTGAAAAATCAAATGAAAGGAGAAAGTACACAATTAATAGTAGGCTCCTTAATAGCATTCAGGTACTGAGGATTTTTGGATTCCAGGTTCATAGGTCACTGAAAGTAGTTAAACAAGCAGATACGCGGGTAAAGAAGGTGTAAGGAACCCCTGCCTTCACTGGTAGGGGGTGTTGTGAGGGATATGGATGATACACAGCAAGACATTTAGTATTAATTGGCACTGAGTGGCATAACAATACAGACTGAGAGGCTGGCCCAGTGCTGTACTGTTCTATGTTCTTATCCAGGACACACACATCCATTGAACAGGACACATGTAACCCCCAGGTACTGCTGAGGAAACCAGTGGCCCACTTGTCCCTGAACCACAACTGTGATACACAAATCCTGAGCGTACCTGTGGCCAACTCATTGCTGAGGATTTCCATGGTCTATTGATTCCCGAGGATATCTGCAGTCTGATTGGATCATGGTTTAAGAAAATGCAAAGGGTCTGGTAAAAGTCCTGCTGCAGACATACTGAAAGAGAGATTCCTGTGACTGGGTATCTTCAAATTGGCTAATAGATTTGGGAAAATGAGAAGTTTAAGGATGTGGCTCATGTAGAAGGGTTTCCATACATAGATTTATGTAACAGAGATGGCCAGTTGGCCGAAATACATAGATTCTTTACTATCCAAATGAACCCTCTGCTATAATATCATTTTGACCTATCAACTTTACTGTCTGATCCTTTCTCCCTCATGTGTTTATCTAATTGCCTTATACATATCCGCTTATTTTCCTCAACCATTCCAGGGATAAATACCATATTCTCACCACTGATCCATTGGGATTGTCATGTTGCAGATCAAGGGAAAAGATTAAATGAGCTGTGCAGGGCAAGACAAGTCACACACCAGAGTAAGCATAGGCCTAGACTTTAGTCACAGTTCAAGAACTTCCTCTAAATAATTTTAAGCCAAGGCCTCATTTGAGCTCCTTGGGGAATATGAAAGATTCCACAGCAGTATTGGAAATGATCCCAATGTCCTGGCCAATATTTAATTCTCAATCAATCCCTAAAACAATCAACAGGTCAATCTTCGGGAGATTTCTATGTTCTAATATCTAACTAGTACAATAGTGGAAAGTTGGTAGAAGATCTTTATCTCATGGATATTGATAATAAGGCCTGTCCTCTAATATGCTTTAGTGAACGAGTATACACACTACTGAAAATCTCGTGGCAAAACGCTGGAAAATGTGAACTACTTCTCATATCTTAGAAATCACCTCTCAGCAAAGGTAGACATTGATGATGAAGTTCATTTTCACTTTCAGAGCACTAGTGCAGCCTTTGACTGATTGAGGAAAAGATCAGGTCCCCAAGCCTGATCATTCAAAGAGGACTTGTAGTGCCTGAGAGATGTCTGACATTTTGGTTTGAGACACTGTACATCAGGGTCTCAACCGAATAATTTACTAGCCCTGTACCTCCACAGATACTGCCCGACCTGCTGAGTTCCTGCAGCAGTTTATTGCTCCAGTGTCTAGAATCTGTAGTATCTTGTGTCTCCACTCCAAGTAGATTTTGGAATTCACAGAAATGGAAAGAGTGCAAATCAGTTGAATCCTCAATCCCAAAGCATTGCCTACAAAGAGGATTTCACAAACACACACAGTGTTTTTGCACTGATTCACGTATTAATTGCTTCAACTACATATATTAACAGATCATGCTGGAGTCCTCCACCATCTTTTCTTCTTTAGTATTGTAAACTTAACTTGTAAACTTAGCACAGTCAGACATACAGGGCAATTGCTCCATCTCCTGGCCATTATCTGTGTCTTCATACAAGTTACCACTGAAAGAATGCTGGGGAGAAATTGGACTGCACTGGTGAAACATATAATGGATTTAGGCTTTGATTCCCTGTATCCATTTGATGTGGGGCATTATATCCACCTAACTCAGAATTAAAACTGTCAGCAGATATTTTGTTATCTGAAAAGAATATGATCATTTTATTGAGAAAACCAACTCCATCTCTTCCACGAGGAAATCTGCAGATGCTGTGATTTCAAACAACACACATAAAAGTTGCTGGTGAACGCAGCAGGCCAGACAGCATCTCTAGAAAGAGGTACAGTCGACGTTTCGGGCCGAGACCCTTCATCAGGCCGAAACGTCGACTGTACCTCTTCCTCGAGATGCTGCATTCACCAGCAACTTTTATGTGTGTTGCTCCATCTCTTCCATTAACTTTGCATAAAACCTTCCTGGCTCTATTCCTGCTGCTATGATAATGACTTTGACATATCACTGAGGTCAATATGATCCACCAAAGCCTTTATCAAGAATACAAGATTTCCTTTTACTGGAGACACAAGGAAGACTGTTGATGCTTCAAATCTGAGCAACATGCAACACCGGAGGAACTCAGTGGTTTGGACAGAATCTATAGGAGGATTTTTATTTCTGTACTTCAAAATGAAATTTTATTCATAATAAAAACATATACTAAAGAAAAGAACAGTAGCATTGGCAGCATCAAGAGGTAGTGCATTCCTCAGCACATACTCCTGCAGTCCGGATTGGAAGCAGCATCTCCAACACCATCACACTGCACATGGGGCCCAGCAGGGCTGTGTGCTCATCCACTGCTGTTCACTCTGCTGACCCACAACTGTGCTGCAACGCACAGCTCAAACCACATCATCAAGTTCGCCGATGACACGACCGTGGTGGGTCTCATCAACAAGAACGATGAGTCAGCAAACAGAGAGGAGGTGCAGCAGGTAACGGACTGGTACAGAGTCAACAACCTGTCTCTGAATGTGAACAAAATAAAAGAGATGGTTGTTGACTTCAGGAGGACACTGAGCGACCACTCTGTGCTGAACATCAATGACTCCTCCGTAGAGATCGTTAACAGCACCAAATTTCTTGGTGTTCACCTGGCAGAGAATCTCACCTGGTCCCTCAACACCAGCTCCATAGCAAAGAAAGCCCAGCAGCGTCTCTACTTTCCGCGAAGGCTGAGAGAAGTCCATCTCCCACACCCATCCTCACCACATTCTACAGAGGTTGTACTGAGAGCATCTTGAGCAGCTGCATCATTGCCTGGTTCGGAAATTGCACCATCTCGATCGCAAGACCCTGCAGGGGATAGTGAGGTCAGCTGAGACGATCATTGGGGTCTCTCTTCTCGCCATTAGAGACATTTACACCACACGCTGCATCCGTAAAGCAAACAGCATTATGAAGGACCCCACGCACCCCTCATACAAACCCTTCTCCCTCCTGTCATCTGGCAAAAGGCACCGAAGTCTCACGACCAGACTATGTAACAGTTTCTTCCCTCAAGTCATCAGACTCCTCAATACCCAGAGTCTGGACTGATACCAACCTACCACCCTCTACTGGGCATATTGTCTTGTTTATTATTTATTGTAATACCTGCACTGTTTTGTGCACTTTATGCAGTCCTGGGTAGGTCTGTAGTCTAGTGTAGTTTTGTGTTGTTTTACATATTTCAGTGTAGTTGTTGTATTGTTTCAGGTAGCATCATGGTCCTGAAAAATGTACTTCAGTGTGAGGCACCTGCACACGCCAGGTAATTCCCAGGATGCGCTGAAGGCAGCTTATGTGGAAGCGCTCCAAGGACTTGATGTGACGGCTATAGGTTACCCAAGCTTCACAACTATAAAGGAGGGTGGTGACACAGACCGCTTGGTATACGGCGACCTTTGTGGAGGGATGAAGGCTCCTGTTCTGAAAGACTCTACGCTGAAGTCTCCCAAAGGCAGCTGATGCCTGTTTAATGCGGCCCTGGATGTTGTTGTCAATGCCGCTATTCTCAGAGAGAATGCTCCCCAGATATTTGAAAGATGGCACTCCTGACAGCTTTTCATCACCAACAGTGAAGGCAGGTAGAGTGGGTGGGACACTGGTACTCCATTGGCAAACCACTTCTGTCTTGGTGGTATTGACAGTCAGCCTCATCCTGCTGTATGCTCTCACCGCCACAGCAAGGACAGTCTGAAGATCCTCTGGAGTATGGGCCACAAGAGCACAGTTGTCTGCATACTGCAGCTCCAGGACCCGCTCTCTACGGAGTTTGGTGGTTGCGTGGAGCCTCCTGATGTCAAAGAGGTTGCCATCTAATCTGTTGTCCACTGCCACACCAGTGCTGTCTTCAATCTTGTTGTGGAGAAGCTTGGTAACACACAAGAGGAAGATGTTAAAGAGCACTGGGGCTAGTACACACCCCTGCCTCACCCCTGTGCATACAAAGAAGGGCTCAGACTCTTGTCCTCCTATGTGTCACCCGAGCAGTCATCCCATCGTGGAACTGGCGGAGGGTGTTAACAAATTTATTGGGACAGCCAAACCTAAGGAGGACATCCAATAAGAGCTCTCTTTGCACAGTGTCGAATGCTTTGGAGAGGTCGACAAAGGCCATACACAGGTCCTGATGTTGCTCCCGGCACTTTTCCTGAAGCTGCCGGGCTGTAAAGATCATGTTGATCATGCTCCTGTTCTTCCTAAATCCACACTGCAATTCAGAAAGCATTGACTCAGTGATGTTGCTAATAAGTCTCTGAAGCATCACCTTAGCCAGGACCTTTCCAGCAATAGGAAGGAGTGATATGCCCCTACTATTGCCGCCCTTGCTTTTATAAATGACAATGATGTTTGCATTTCTCCATTGCTGTGGGATGTTCTCATCAGTCCAGGCCTTGGTGATGTACTGGTAGAGGGTGTGCATACACATGTACCCTCCATTCTTCAGTAACTCAGCAGGGATATTGTCAGTGCCAGGGGACTTGTTGTTCTTAAGGGAATGGACAGCTGATAGAACCTCCTGGAAGGTTGGTGGTAGACTGAGGTCATGGATAGGAGGAAGTTCAGGCAGTTCGTCCAGGATGGTGGGGTTTGCGTCAGAGTCCTGATTACGCAGGGTGTTAAAATGCTCAGCCCACCTCAGCAGAAAGGTATTCTGATTCTTCAGAAGTGTAAGACCATCTGCTGTTTTCAGGGGAGTAACGCAGGGACAGGGCAGCAAAACCAGGGACAGGTAAACAAACGTAGTGACAATTGGTGCCCATGTATTTTGGGTCCACATATCAACTGATAGAGCCACGGGTGAAGGTGAGCATCATCATGAAGACATGTTGATATACTTTAGATGAGAACGCACATTTTGGGAACAGTTTCTACCATGCCACCATCAGATATCTGATCCTATGAACATTACTTCACTATTTTGCTCTCTTTTCGCACTATTTATTTTTTATATACTTCTTGTAACTTACAGTATTATAATGTATTGCACTGTACTGCTGCAGCAAAACAAATTTCATGACACATGTCAGAGATAATTTTGTCTGGAAACTTATGCATTGTGATCTGCTTAGTCTTCACAGACGTCTACGAGAAATAGAAGAACCCAAAAGAATGAAGCAGCAGCAGAGCATCAACACATCAACCTCCCCCACAAAAGAGCGTCAGCACCCACCACCCTCCAAGCAATAGCAAAGCACCCAAAAAGAGACCATGATCTGCAACAGAAACTATTGATCACTCGACAGTTGGACTAACAAGAGACAGAGAGATGTCCCCCATTTCACAGTGAAAAGGGAGACTAATGGTCACTATTATGATATTACAGTCTGCCGTGTCACTTTTCGTTCCGAGATTCTCTGACTTGAGAATCGGCAGTAAACTCTCCCCACCAGAGAAAGAGAGAGCGTGGGATTGCTTGACTAGAGACCTCCGTCTGTAGATTCGAGACAGTGAATCCTGATGTTCCTTCTCCCGCAATGTCTAAAGGCTGATTTATACTTCTGAGTAGTCTCTATGCTGTTGCCTACGCAAATGGCCCACGCCGTTGTGAGCACTTATACTTGTGCGTTGGTGTGTCCGCATCGCTCTGCAATCCACCGCCAAAACGCTAGTTGGCGGTGGGGTTTCCATGCCACTGTGTTGAGTTTCTTTGTGTACTTCAAACAATGGCGACTGAAACTGAGCGCATCACGTTGGAGTTGGAGCTAATAAATGTTGAACAATAGTTACTTTTATTGAAATTACTGCAACGCAGAAAAGAGGGAAGACATTGGAGGAGATACTGTGTACGACCATTGAACGGATTGAGGCAGAAGGAGGGTGAATTTTCTGTGCTTGTCCGGCCACTGAGAGACATGGACGAGGAAATGCATTTCAAATATTTTTGGATGTCGACAGGTAGATATGACAATTTGATGAGAAGAAGCAACCGGAAATGCGTAGGAGGAAATGCGATGCTACCAAGCGGACCAATCACAGCTGTTGCAGTCTGTGTCGCCACAACATGTAGTTACATTTTTGGGGAGGTGCGTGTCAGGCTACGGGGTAGGGTACGCGGCTATGGCGTAGATTTGATGCAGAAGTATAAATTGGCCTTAAGTCAGCAACACCGGCCTGGAATTGGTCGTTCACAGGGAGGAGTCATCTTCCAAGTTGTGCCAGGAGAATGTCGGAAAATGATCAGCCATCGAGCTCCAGAAGCGGGAAGCTTATCTGCTGTAAAAAAAAATGCAGTTTGAGTGCCAGTGGAGATCAGGACCTCGATAGAACCCCAGCCACCTTGAAAAGGAAACAAAGAGATATTAAAGATAGGATTTAAGCTGTTTCTGCAGATGAGCTCAAAGAGGTAGCCACCTGGCACCATCTTAACTCTCTCCAGAAATCATCTAACCTAACATAGCTAAAAAGTTAGGCAGACAGTTCAAAGTACGTACACTATCAAAGTATGAATACCATATACTGTACAATTTTGAGACTTGTCTCATTACAAGTAGCCACAAAACAAAGAAATTGTGCAAGCAATAAAAGTAAGCAAATAACATTCATTACTGAAGTTCATGAAAATGAGTCCACAGCCTCAAAGTCAGTCATCATTGCAGCCAATCCAGAAGCCCGTTAGTTGCAGGCCACAGCCTCATTTCAGCGCAAAAACGAGTAAACCTTGTGGAGCATTGAGCTAAACAATGGCCCATCCCTCTCCTCCAGCCCCAACCCCCTGATCTTTTCAATCTGGCTCGTTGCTTCAATGAGCCAAACCTTGTCCTCAGACCCGGGCCCTGTTGCTTCAATTTACTCACGGTCCCGGGCCTCAAAGTACCTGACCTTTCCAATCTGGCCTGACACTTAAAAGGTGTTGACATTTTGGACTGAGACGCTTCATCAGGACAGGAAAGAAAGAGGAGAGAAGCCAGTAAGGTGAGGGGGTGGAGAAAGAGCTGTTGGGTGATAGGTGTATCCAGGTGAGAATTAGGCAGGTAGGGTTGGGGGGTGGTTAGTAGGAATGATTATATTAGTTGGGACATGATAAGTAGCAGTGGCAAAGCCTTAAGAAGATGGAATCTGAAAGGAGAGGACAGTAGACCATGGAATATGGGAAAGGAGGTGGGAGATGGGTCGATTGAGAGGGGGAGGAGGGGAAATAGATTGGGTGAAGGCAAACAGGCAGACTGAACTGCCTGATTCTTGCACAATCTTTAAATATGGGAAATCAGCTAACATAACATACTGTAGTTAAAAAGTCAGAAAATTTTAAAAAAAGCTATTGAATTTGTAGAAGCATATTTTTACTTCTTTGATCAATTTATCATCAGTTTGTCAAGCATGATGCTAAAGACCACATAAGCTACATCAAATTAACTATCCACATCAACGAGCTCGCTTTAATTTTCCGTTCATTGGCTGTGATCAGAGGCTGAAATGATCAATGAGATAAAATGGTGCAATAAGGATCTTTTCTACAAATATATTTACTGTTGCGCGATGCCTCTCAACCCTACGTCCCCATCATGAAAGGTGGCAATGGGTAAGAGTTTGGGCAAGGCTGGCCAACAGGGCTATGGTGAAATTGTACAGGTGAATCCCCTGTCCAGTGGATACAATGGAATGCAGAAACATCGATGAACTCCAACCATATCATCAACTTTGGATGATGGAGAAGGGAGGTTGTCAATGGCCTATGCTCCACTAGGAGCTAAGGGCCCAAGAAGAAGAAGTGGAATGCAGTAGACATTTAATGTCCATCCCTATTTGTTCAAGAGAAAATTATGAATCCTTTTCTTGCACTGCAGCCCTGGTGAATACACTTACTGAAGAGTGTACAGTGTGAAATTCCAGACATTAGACCAAGCCTTTTGTTAGAATGATGTTCTATTTCCCAGTCAGATCAATGCACAATTTGGAAGGGAACCTTTAGACACAAGATCCTTCTTGAGATTTGGCAGCCCAAATCCTTCTGGCTGACAAGAGATTCTGAGTATGAAAAATGCTCCTTAGGAAATGTTGGCATGGACTTCAGTGTACTCTGTACTTGGTGCACACTTAAGCCATGGTACACTGGTGGAGTGGCTAGGAACGATGGAAAACGTGCCACTTAAGTAGGCTGTGGTGTCTTAAATGGCATCTTGGATATTGAAGAAGTGTACTGCAGTTCCATCATGGGCCACATCCCTCCCGGCCAGAGGTCATCGTCAGGTGGTGATGCCTCAAGAAGGCAGCATCCACCATTAAAGACCCTTACAATCCAGGAAATGCCCCATGTTGCTACTATCAGGGAAGCGAAACTTGGGCCTGAAGACCCACTCAACATTTCAGACATTGTTTCTTCCCCTCCATCAGATTTCTGAACACTCCCTGAACCCATCAACACTACCTTATTGTTCAAGTTTGCACTATTTATTCTATGTGTAACTTATAATTTTTGTATTGCACTGTACTGCTGCCACAACACAACTAATTTCACAATATTAGTGATAGCAAGCCTGCCTCTGATTATGAAAAGCAGTATGTCACAATCTTAGCTTGTACTTTATAGTGAAAAGGGTCTGTAGGGTGCATACTTGCCATAGAATGCAGAGTTCTTGCTGGTATTTATGTGCCTGGTGTAGTTAACTTTATGTTCAATACTGCTCCACAAGGAATAAGTCTCTTTTTGACTTCTTTCTCTTGTTGACTTTTCATAACCACTGTTGATGCCTTCAGAAGTGGCTTCCACCTCAAGGGCTGCTCTCATCTCTGGGCGTGGGCAAAAACCTTGTGTGCTCGTGTCAGGGTGCCTCTGTGTGCATTTAAGGAGCTCCCTCAAAGTGAGTGTTGAGGAGGGAGGGGTTGGGATATTGAGAGCGGATTCGGGGACAGGAGTTTAAAGGGATGATGAAGGAGGAGATTCGGGAACAAAGGGAATTGACGCTGAGAAGGGTCGGTGAGCTGTAATAAAAATGATGGTCTCCAATCGCTGCGTAAAATGTAATACTAGTCTGGATTAAGGCAATAACCTACGACTGGGCGGCTAGCGTTTAACCTCAGCTCATTCCCCTTCGGTGTCCTCACCACTTTCGCTTCGCGCGCTCAATTCCAGCCATCTCCCGCCGCCGCACAAACGTGCTCACTGATTGGACAACGTTCCGAGCGCTCGTCTTATTCTCGACGCCCACCGGTGACGTCACCGCGTTTCTGCCCTCAAACGTTATCGCCGGTTGCCCTGGCGACGAGGCCGCCGCGTCCGCCGCGTCCGCACGAGTGTGAGGCCACAGGTGGAGAGCGGTGAAGCCTCAGGTGAGGCAGGGTCCGGGAAGCGCTACTCCCACTCTTTACATCGATCCTTAAAATCAACTGTACCTGTTTAGTCTTTTGGGTGATATAATAGAAATAAATCCTTGGCAGTGGTTTGTCAGGCAATTTTGATTTTACTAGGCTTGGGTTTGCATGAACTGAGTGGTCGATTGCAAAGTGGGTGAATGCTTTGTAATTGAAAAACATTGGATGTGATGGCGCACCTTTTCTTCGGTTAGGTATAGGAAGAGGCCGTTTGCATCGGTTTTACTCCGCTGATTATAACCTCAGGGCATTCCCATCCACTTGCAGTAACCTTTCACCTTCTTTGTTAAGTTTCTATCTTTGCCTTAAAATGTTCAAATGTTCTGTTTTTACTGCCCTTTGAGGTGGGGTATTCCAAACAGTCACGACTTTGAAAAAATAGATAAGGGTTTATCACTTTCTTAATTAAAAACGGGACGGGATGTATCCCAGTTTACTACAGGAAGCGCGGGGAGCGATTACTGCGTCTTTGCAATGATCTTTGAGTCCTCACTGTCCGCAGGACTAGTTTCTTGGAGGATGGCAAATATTATTCATTTATTTCATGAAAGGTTAATAGGGAAATATTGACTAGTGAGTTTTGCATCAGTGGTAGACAAACTATTAGAAAGAGTTCTTAGAATCAACGTTTAGAAGCATTTGGAGAAACATAATCTGAAGGGATAGACAGCATGGCTTTGTGAGGGGCGGGTCATGCTTCACGAGCCGGATTGACATTTTTGAGGAAGCGACAAAACAAATTGATGAAGGTAGAGCAGTGTATGTGGTATATATGGATATCAGTCAGACGTTTGACAAGATTCTCTATGGCAGGCAGAAAGTCAGGAGGTAGGGGGTTCATGGAAACTTGGCTGCGTGGGTGTCAGAACTAGTTTACCCATTTGTCCCTAATAAGGAAGGCAAATGCAATGTTAGAATGCATTTTGAGAGGACTCGAGTATAAAAGTAAAGACGTAATGCTGAGGTTTTATAAGTCATTGGTCAGACCAGGCTTGGAGTTTTGTGAGCAGTCTTGGACTTCTTAACTAAGAAAGGATATCTTTGCTTTGGAGAGTGTCCATAGCAGGTTCATGAGAATGAGCCCAGAAATGAAAGGGTTAACGTATAAGGAGCATTTGTTGGCTGTTTCCCACTGGAGTTCAGAAAAATGATAGGGGATATCATTGAAACCTATCGAATATTGATAGAGTGGATGTGGAGAGGATGTTTCCTGTAGTGTGTGGATCTAGAACCAGAGGCTACATCCTCAGAGTAGAAGAACCACCTCTTTTGAACAGATTTCTTCAGCCAGGGGATGGTGAATCTGTGGAATTCATTGCCACAGATGGCTGTATAGGCCAAGTCATTGGATATCTTTTAAAGCGGAGGTTGATAGGTTCTTGATTAGTAAGAACATCAGCATTTCTGGGGAGAAGACAGGAGAATGAAGTTGAGAGGGATAATAATCAGCCATAATGGCTGAGCAGACTCGATTGGCTAGATGGCAGAGAGGTTGTATTGATGGAGAGTATTCTGCCTGGAGGTTGGTGCCAGTGGTGTTCCACAGGAATCTGTTCTGGGACTCATGCTCTGTGTGATTTTTATAAATGACTTGGATGAGGAAGTGGAAGGATGGGTTAATAAGTCTGCAGATGATACGAAGGTTAGTGGAGTTGTGCATAGGGTTGTCGTAGGTTACAACAAGATATTGACAGGATGCATAGCTGGGCTTAGAAATGGCAGATGGAATTCAATCTGGAAAAGTATGACATGATACATGTTTGGAGGTTGAATTTGAAGGCAAAGTACAAGGTTAATGGCAGATTCTTAGCAATGTTGAGGAACAGAGGGATCTTGGGGTCCCAGTCTATGGCTTCAGTTGCCATACAAATTGATGGGGTGGGGGAGTTAAGAAGGCAGGTGGTGCGTTGGTCTTTGTTAGTTGGGGATTGAATTCAAAAACCACAAGGTAATGTTGCAGCTCTTTAAAACTCTGGCTAAACTACACTTGGAGTATTGTGTTCATTTCTGGTCGCCTCATTATAGAAAGAATATGGAAGCTTTAGAGAGGGTGCAGAGGAGATTTACCAGGATGCTGCCTGGATTAGAGAGCATGTCTTTTGAGGAAAGCTTGAGTAAACTGAGGCTTTTCTTTTTGGAGCAAATGATTATGAGTGGTGACTTGATAGAGATGTACAGGATGATAAGAGACACATTTAACACCTTTTTCTAGTATTGTAATGACTAATACAAGAGGGCATATTTTTAAGGTAATTGGAGGGAAGTATGGGCAGATGTCAGAGGTCGGTTTTTTACACAGAGAATGACAGTTACATAAAACCCACTGCTGGGTTTTGGTAGAGGCAGATACAACAGGTATATTTAAGAGATTCTTAAATAGGCACACGGATGAAGGAAATATGGAGGGCTATGTTGGAGGGAAGGGCTAGATTGATCTTGGAGTAGGTTGAAAGGTTTGTACAACATTGTGAGCTGAAGGGTCTGTACAGTGCTGTACTGTTCTATGTTCTATAAGTAACATTTGAGGGATGCATCATGGCTTGGTATGGCAACTACTATGTCTGTAACTACAAGAAATTACAGGCAGTTGTAGACACAGCTCAACACATCATGGAAATCATCCTCCCCTCCATGGACTCTGTCTAATGCTTCTTCCTGCCTTGGCAAAGCAGCCAACATGATCAAAAATTCCACCCACCCCAGATACTTCTTTTCTACCTGGATGTGGGTGTAGAAGGGTGGGTTGGCAAGTTTGCAGACAACACAAAGGTTGGTGGTGTTGTAGATAGTGTAGAAGATTGTCAAAGATTGCAAAGAGACAGTGATAGGATGCAGGAGTGGGCTGAGAGGGGGCAGATGGAGTTCAACCCGGAGAAGTGTGAGGTGGTACACTTTGGAAGGATAAACTCCAAGGCAGAGTACAAAGTAAATGGCAGGATACTTGGTAGTGTGGAAGAGCAGCGGGATCTTGGGGTACATGTCCACAGATCCCTGAAAGTTGCCTCACAGGTGGATAGGGTAGTTAAGGAAGCTTATGGGGTGTTAGCTTTCATAAGTCGAGGGATAGAGTTTAAGAGTCACGATGTAATGATGCAGCTGTATAAAACTCTGGATAGGCCACACTTGGAGTACTGTGTCCAGTTCTGGTCACCTCACTATAGGAAGGATGTGGAAGCATTGGAAAGGGTACAGAGGAGATTTACCAGGATGCTGCCTGGTTTAGAAAGTATGCATTATGATCAGAGATTAAGGGAGCTAGGCCTTTACTCTTTGGAGAGGAGGAGGATGAGAGGAGACATGCTAGAGGTGTACAAGATAATAAGAGGAATAGATAGAGCACCTCTATAACCAGCACCTCTTCCCCAGGGCACCACTGCTCAATACAAGAGGACATGGCTTTAAGGTAAGGGGTGGGAAGTTCAAGGGGGATATTAGAGGAAGGTTTTTTACTCAGAGAGTGGTTGGTGCATGGAATGCACTGCCTGAGTCAGTGGTGGAGGCAGATACACTAGTGAAGTTTAAGAGACCACTAGACAGGTACATGGAGGAATTTAAGGTGGGAGCTTATATGGGAGGCAGGGTTTGAGGGTCGGCACAACATTGTGGGTCGAAGGGCCTATACTGTGCTGTACTATTCTATGTTCCCCATGCCTTACTGGGCACAAGATAGAAAAAAGCCTAAAAGCACATGTCACCTGGCTCAAGGGGAATTTCTATCCAGCTGATATAAGAATGGTTTCCTTGAAGGAAAAGGTGGGCTCTAGACCTTACAATCTACCTTACATTTCATTGAAGTCACTCCTCACTCTTTCTAACTGCAGTGAATACAAGTCTAGCCTGTCCATTCATTCCTGATAAGACATCGCCTTCTCTTGTCATTCCAGCTTTATGTCGGGTGAACCTTCTTTTTACTGACAGTTTAACATCCTTCCCTAAAGTAAGCAGATGAATACTGCAGAGGTCTCATCCATACCTTACATAGTGAAAACATAATCCTATTTTTATAATCAATCTTCTTAACCCAGATGGCCTGCCTCACAGCATGGACAATAAAATGTAATAACCTTTTTTCTTGTGCATTTTGTCAGATTGCTGTGACAGCAGTGATAGAATATAGAAAAATATGAGCAGCAGTTGGCTGTTCTGGCCTGCTCAGCTATTCAATATAATTGCAACCAATCCTTTATCTCAGTACCACATTCCTATTGCTCCCTCTTTGTGGCCAGAAATCAATCTATCTTTAAATATAAACAATAGGAATTCTGCAGATGCTGGAAATTCAAGCAACACACATCAAAGTTGCTGGTGAACGCAGCAGGCCAAGCAGCATCTGTAAGAAAAGGTGCAGTCGACGTTTCAGGCCGAGACCCTTCGTCAGGACTGACGAAGGGTCTCGGCCTGAAACGTCGACTGCACCTCTTCCTACAGATGCTGCTTGGCCTGCTGCGTTCACCAGCAACTTTGATGTGTGTTGCTATCTTTAAATATATTCAGTGACCTAGCCCGCACAACTATCAGTGAAAGACAATTACACAGGTTCGTCACCTTTAAGTGAAGAAATGTATCCCCGTTGCAGTCTTAGATGTCTTGTGCCATATCCTCAAATACTGACACCTAATTCTCATTGTCCCAGTCAGGGAAATGTCCTCTTCTGTATGTTGAGTCCAGTCAGAATGTTTTACGATCCAGTGAGAGCTCCTCTCATTCCTCTACTTTCTCAGTGAATACCAGCTGTTGACCTAAAATTAATATATAAAACATTGCTGGTCACCCAACACGGGGGGCCATCTGGGTCTGTACAAATGTCTCACCATCCTGGCTATCAGTCAGTGAACCTTCCTGATGAGTACTGTATAATATCTTTCCTTATGTACGGAGACCAAAGCTACACAAGTATGCTGGACTTGGTCTCCCTAAGGCCCTGAACAACTTTAGCAAGATAATCTTGATCCTCTACTCATCATCTCATGCAATGAGTGGAGTGTCAACATGCCATTTCACTTTTTAACTACTTGCTGCACTCATTAAACTTGTATAAATCACCTTGATACTCTTTGTATCCTCCTCACAACTCTCAATTCCTCCCATTTTATGTCATCAGCAAAATTAGAATCATTACATTTGTTACCCTCGTTGATAAAAATTGTGAACAGCTAGGACCCAAGCCCTAATCATGAGGTACATCACTGGTTTCCTGTCTGCTGACCAGTTTTTAAACCATGCCATACATTACCTCTGTGGGACATTATCAAAGGCCGCCTGATAATCCAAATTCACCACAGCCACTTGTTCTCTCCTATTTATTCTATCAGTTAAATCCTTCCAAAAGCTCTGATTGACTTGACACAGTACTTTCTTTCTGTAAATTCATGTTGATTTGTCTAATCCCATTGATAGTTTTTGTGTCCTGTTATCATCTCATATGAGGAATAGATATGCAGGCAGATTAAGGAAAAGTGTAAAAGGTTGTTGTCATGGGCAACTTCCCCTAATCTATACTGGGACTTTCAAGAGGTTTAGACGAGGCAGAATTTGTTAGGTGCATCCAGGAGGTTATTTAAGTCAATTTGTAGGTTGTCCAACAAGAGGAGGGGTGGCATTAGACCTGGTGTTGGGTAATAGTCATAGTCATAGTCATACTTTATCGATCCCGAGCGAAATTGGTTTTCGTTACAGTTGCACCAACCAAGAATAGAGTATAAATAAGGCAATATAAAACCATAAATAATTAAATAGTGATATGTAAATGCCAGGAAATAAGTCCAGGACCAGCCTATTGGCTCAGGGTGTCTGACCCTCCAAGGGAGGAGTTGTAAAGTTTGATGGCCACAGGCAGGAATGACTTTCTATGACGCTCAGTGTTGCATCTCGGTGGAATGAGTCTCTGGCTGAATGTATTCCTGTGCCCAACCAGTACATTATGTAGTGGGTGGGAGACATTGTCCAAGATGGCATGCAACTTAGACAGCATCCTCTTTTCAGACCCCACCATCAGAGAGTCCAGTTCCATCCCCACAACATCACTGGCCTTATGAATGGGTTTGTTGATTCTGTTGGTGTCTGCTACCCTCATCCTGCTGCCCCAGCACACAACAGCAACATGATCGCACTGGCCACCACAGACTCGTAGAACATCCTCAGCATCGTTTGGCAGATGTTAAAGGACCTCAGTCTCCTCAGGAAATAGAGACGGCTCTTACCCTTCTTGTCGACAGCCTCAGTGTTTTTTGACCAGTCTGCTCAGGTGATCAACTTTTCAACGGTGAGCAGTTAAGGGAACAGTGACCACAGCTCCTGAAGTTTAAAGATAGCAAGAGATAAGGATAAGTATGAAGCTTAAACTGGAGCAGGGCAAGTTACAAGCGCATTAAGCATGAACTAGGGAGAGTTAATTGGGAACTGCTGTTTTCAGGCAAGTCCACATGGGACAAGTTGAGGGTGTTTGAAGACCAGCTGCACAGAGCGCAGGACAGGTGTGTTCCAGTCAGAATGAAGGACAACGATGGCAAGGTAAGAGAAGCTTGGATGTCGAGAGAGGTGATGAAGTTAGTCAAGTAGAAAAAGGAAAAGTATAAAAAGCGTAGGAAACTAGAGTGTAACAGAACTCTTGAGGAATATAAAGAAGTCAGAAAAGAACTCAAGAAAAGAATTAGGAAAGTCAGGATGGGGCATGAAAACTCCTTGTCAAGTCAGATTAAAGAGAATCCCAACTTGTTCTATATATACATCAAGAGCAAGAAGATATCTAAGAGATGGGGTAGGACCACTCAAGGATAAAAGGGGGGGGAATCATTTACTCTGATGGAGAGGATGTGGGTTAAGTCTTTAATTAATTCTTTTCATCGGTACTTACCAAAGAGAAGGACATGGAAAATAGGGAGATCAGTGCCCAGCATGTTAATATACGAGGGCATTTTGAGGTAATGGAGGAGGTACTGTTGTGTCTGTCAAAGAACATTAAGGTGGATAAGTCCCCAGGGGCTGATGAGATGTACCCCAGGTTATTGAGACAGGTAAAGGATAAAATTGCTGGGGCCTTAACCAATATCTTCATGTCTTCTCTAGTCACAGTTAAAGTTCCCGAAGACTGGCAAGTAGCTAATGTGGTTCTATTATTCAAGAAGGGAAGCATGGAAAACTTGGAAACTATAGACTGGGTGAGACTTACATCATTAGTAGGGACGTTAATAGAGAGAATTCTTAGGGATAGGATTTATTAGCATTTGGAAAACCATGGGCTGAGTTGGGAGAGCAAGCATGGATTTGTGTGAGGCAAATCGTGTCTTACTAACTTGATTGAATTTTTTGACGAGGTGATGAGGGTGGTTGATGAAAGTAAAAGGGTGGATGTTGTCTGCATTGATTTCAGTAAGGCTTTTGACAAGCTCTCCCACAGGAGGCTCATCCAGAAAATCAAGATGCATGGGATCCATGGTTAATTGGCCGTTTGGATTCAGAACTTCGATCAGTGATCGAAGAGACTTATTCGAGCTGGAGGTCTGTGGTTAGTGGTGTTCTGCAGGGATCTGTGCTGGGACCTCTGCTGTTTGTGATGTATATAAATCACCTGGATGAAAATGTAGATGGTTGGGTTAGTAAATTTGCAGATTGGTGGTGCTGTGAATATCATAGAAGACTAGCAAAGAATCATCATCATCAGGTGCCATGCCCAGTTTGAGCTTTGACTGCCATGGCCCACACACTCCTGCTTCAGGTCAAGTGGATCAATTCATTGGTATTTATTTCCAATTCTCTGGCTGCTGTCTCCATCGTTGTTTGTCTTTGTCTGCTTCTTGCTTTCTTCCCTTCAATCTTTCCCATAATTACCGTGCATTCTAACTCCTCTTTCCTAATCACATGTCCAATGAAGTTACATTGCCTTTTCATGATCTCATACATTATTTCTCTTTTTGTGTTTGCTCTGTTCATGACATCCTTGTTAGATATTCATTTCCTCCATGATATTCTTTGCATCCTCCTAAAAAACCACATCTCTGCTGCTTCAGTTTGTTTCTTCATGTTACTAGATATTGTCCAACATTCTGAGCCATATAACATAACTGGACAAACATAACATTTTAGTACTCTGAGGCAGGTTGTCATGCCTAGTTTAGTATTAGTCAGTATACTCTTCATTCTCATAAAGGTGTCTTTTACCATCCCTATTCTTCTTTTGATGTCCAAGTCTCACCTGCCATCTGATGTCACCCAGTTCCCTAAGTAGCAAAAGTTCTGTACTTGTTTTATGTCTTCCCCGTTTATTCTCAGCCTGCAGATAGGATTCTCCTTCCTTTTGGATATCACCATACATTCTGTCTTTTTGCAATTGATAGGTAGACCCATTTTTGCACTTTCTTCAACAATTATATCAATTAAGTTTTTTAGTTCTTCCTCTGTACTTGCAATTAACACAGTGTCATCTGCATATCTGAAATTATTGATGTTTTCATGGCCAACTTTGATACCCAAGATGCCTCTTATTTTTTGTAATATTGTTTCACTGTACACATTAAATAAATCGGGGAGAAAAGACACCCTTGTCTAACGCCTCTCTTGATTTTCGTAAACTGACTCACTTCTCCATCTATTCTTACAGCGGCAGTTTGTTCCCAGTACAGATTTCTGATTAGGCAGAGGTCTTTCGAATCTATATCGAGAGCTTTCTGTAATATTTCAAATAACTTATTGTGCTTCACTTTATCAAATGCTTTTGTGCAGTCGATAAAACAAACAAAGCTTTTTGCACTTGAATAGCTCATTCTGATGGTATCCTTAACATCAATATTGCGTTTCTTGTACCTTTGTCTTTCACAAAACCACATTGTTCTTTGCCTATTTCAGCTTGTATCTTACTTTTAGCTCTTGTCATCAAAATTCTTAGAAGTATCTTGGTGATATGACTCATTAAACTTATGGTTCTATGTAATTCACATTCTATTGCTCCAGGTTTCTTAGGAAGAGTGATAAATACTGATTTTTTTCATCTCTTCTGGTATTATTCCAGTCTCATAAATGTCATTGATTAAATCAGTAAGTTTTTCGATTCCATAATCTTCAAGGGCGATAATTTGTTCTATTATTAATTCATCAGGACCTGTTGCCTTTCCTTTCTTCATCTTATTTATTGCATTACGAACTTCAGGTTTTAAAATACTTGGACCTTCAATGTTTTTCTTAATTTCTGGTTTTTCGCCTCAATCGTCTTCAAACAATTCCTGAATATACTCAGTCCATCTGTTCATAATCTCATTTTTTTCCATGTTAATGGTACCATCCTTTGCTTTCAAACATCCACCTGAAGAACAGAGGAGCTTTTTACCAGTGATATTCTTGATTTCTTGATGTAACCTTTTTGGATCAGTAATAGGGATTCTTTCTATTTGCTCACATTCCTGGTTTAACCATTCTTCTTTGGCTTTTTGACATAAGCTTTTAACTTTTTTATCTAAGGACTTATATTCTATAGGATTTGCTTTCTTCTGTCTCCTTTCTTCCATTAGATTTTTGATTTCATCTGTCATCCATTTATTCTTTATACTTTTTTCTTTTTTAGGAATCACTGATTTTGCTGATTCTACCAAGGCATCCTTTAGAGAGTTAAATTTCATTTCTACATGATTGCTATCATTTTCAACAGATTCTATTTCTAGACTTTGAAATCTATTCCTTACTTCAATTGTAAATTTTTGTCTTAAGTTTTCTTCTTTAATTAATTGAAAGTAGTCAAGGGTTGCAGTTTAGAGTCATACCCAGGACTATAGCAAAGAATACAACGGGATATTGATCAGTTGCAGATAAGGGCAGAGAAATGGTAGATAGAGCTTAACCTGACCAAATGTGAAGTGTTGCACCTTGTAGGTCAAATGAAAGAAGACAGCACACTGTTAAGGTCAAGACCCTAAACAGTGTTGAATGACAGTGGGATCCTGGGGTACAAGTTCATAGCTCCCTAAAAGTGGCTACACAGATTGATAGGGTGGTTAAGAAGGCAAATGGCACGATTGTCTTTACTAGTCATGGCACGTTGATTTTAAAAGTCAGAAAGTTGTGTTGCAGCTTTATAAAGCCCTAGTTAGGCTACATATGGAGTATTGCATACAGTTCTGTTCACTCCATGATAGAATGGATTCATGTAAAAGAGGTTTACCATGCTCTGTATTAGAGGGCATGTGCTTTAGAGAGAGGTTGGACAAACTTGAGTTGTTTTCTCTGGAGTGGCAGGTGCTGAGGGGTGATCTGATAGAGGTTTGTAGGATTATTAGAGACATAGATAGAGTAGAAAGACATTTTTTTGCCAGGGTTGGAATGTCTAATACCAGAGACCATACATTTAAGGTGAGAGGCAGTAAGTTCAAGGGGCATTGTTCTTACACAGAGGGTGGTGGGTGGTAGAAGCAGATACATTAAGGACTTTTCATAGACCTTTAGATAGGCATATGAATGTGAGGGAAATGGACATTGTGTAGGCAGAAGGGATTAGTTTAGTTATCCATTGATGACCAATTTGATTTCTTTGGCACAATATTGTGGACTAAAAGGCCTCTTCCTGTGCTGTACTGTTCTATGCTCTATATTCTTTATTACATCTTCCTCACTACCATTCGTCTTTCTGGTCTGTAGCTCTCTGTTTTCTAAATAGAGAGTGTACATTTGGCATCCTTCAACATGTAGGACCTGTTTTACTAATTGTATAATTTTGGAATATGGTAACTAATAACCCATTATATCTATGTTTATTTATTTGAGTACGTACAAATTATCAGGTCATGGGGATTTATCAGATTTTAAAGCCATTAATTTCTCCAGCACTCTCCTTTAATTCCTCCTGTTTCCCCAGCATTTCTCTTATCTGTGTTCTCTTCTGTGAAGATCAAACCAAAGTATTTGTTTAATTGCTTTGACATTTTTTCCCATTTCCTCCCAGTTCAAAATTCAAAGATCAAATTAATTTTACTATTACAGTATGTCTGTGTCACCATATACTATGCTGAGATTCATTTTTGCACGCATTCAAGGTAGAATAAAGAAATACAATAGAATCAATGAAAAACTACTCACAAAGACTGACAAACAACCAAAGTGCTAAAGAAGTCAAACTGCAAATACAGAAAAAAACCCACCAAAAATAATAAATAAATACATAGATATTAGTGAGAATATGAGTTGTATGTGGGCACGTGGCCAAGTGGTTAAGGCGTTGGACTAGCGACCTGAAGGTCGTGAGTTCGAGCCCCAGCCGAGGGAACGTGTTGTGTCCTTGAGCAAAGCACTTAACCACATGGTGCTCTGCGACGACACTGGTACCAAGCTGTATTGGCCCTTGCCCTTCCCTTGGGCAACATTGGTGTCGTGGAGAGGGGAGACTCGCAGCATGGGCAACTGCTGGTCTTCCATACAACCTTGCCCAGGCCTGCGCCCTGGAGAGTGAAGACTTTCCAGGTGCAGATCCATGGTCTCGCAAGGCTAACGGATGCCTTTACTTTTATGAGTTGTATAGTCCTTGAAAGTGAGCTCATAGGTTATGGCAACACACATCAAAGTTGCTGATGAACGCAGCAGGCCAGGCAGCATCTGTAGGAAGAGGTGCAGTCAACGTTTCAGGCCGAGACCCTTCGTCAGGACTAACATAGGTATGGAATCAGTTCACTGTTGAGGTGAATGCAGTTGTCCATGCAGGTTAAGGAACCTGATGGTTGAAGTTCCTGAACTTAAGGCTCCTGTACCTTCTCAATGGCAGCAGTGAGAACAGTGTTCTGGCTGGTGGGGGTGGTTGATGATAGATGCTGCTTTCTTGTGGTAGTCCTTTTGTAGATGTGCTGAATGGTGGGGAGGGCTTTTCCTGCTCTGACTATAAGGGACGTACATATGCCTTCGCATTTTATTTTTAGGAACTTAGAGAAGCTTTTACAGTCTAATATTCTTTTCAAGTTTACTGGGTTTTTTTTATAGCTCTCTTTGCCAATCTCTTGGTCCTATTTTGTTTTATCCTAAAATGCTTCCGATCTCAAGCTCGATTTTTTCTGGTAACCTTCTAACTCCTTTTCAGATCTGGTCCAACCCTTATTGTGTTCTGTTAGTCGTGTTTGAATAATCATTCCTTTTGTGTTAGAAAGGAAATACATTTACTTTAGTCCTTAAGTGATAACATTGTCTGGTGACCTTCATGTCTTTCAATGTGCTGTAGCTCTACAAACTATCAGACCAACCAACTGACTGCACAGACTTTCCTAATTTCCTTTGTTTAGATTTTGGATCCTAGTTTCAGATCGAAACACTCCAATTAAGTCTTAATGAAGAATTCTCTCATGTTGTAGTCACTCTTTTCTAAAGGACCTGAGACAGCAAGATGACTAATCAACCCTTCTCGTTGCACAATACTCAATCTAGGATCATCTGTGGCCTAAGTGGCTACCATAGGTATTGGTCTAAAACAAACATCCTATTCACATTCCAGAACTTTATCCTGTACAGTATTGTTACTAATTAGATTGACAAGTAGAATCAACCATGGTTACTTTTGTTACACACAACTCAAATTTCTATTTTCATTCCATTTTCTTCTGTCTGGAAGCCTAAAGTCAGTTTTCTCTGCAATTGTTCCATTCAATTCTAATTCAGAATAAAAATAAACTAGTTAAGCAACAAATGAATTGATTTCAAGTGCAAGGTTCTATTTAATGTAATTGACGCATTTGCCCAGATTTTGTGTTTTTTTTTAATACTGTCCCATAATATACAGAGCTGTTCAAAAGTCATAGGCGCATATATGTAGCTAGGGTGCTTAAGACTTTTGCACAGTGCTCTATTTGTCAATGTGGAGAGGAGAGCTAGTTTGTAAGTCTGGCAAGAGCAACAGATGCTGGGAATGGCGAGGGATGGGTGTGGGATAGGTGGTAGAGAAGGAGTGCCAGGGATGAGAGGTGGCACGGGTACAGATACACTCAGCCTTGAGACATCAGGTAAGGTCATTGGATTCCAAACACTTGGTTTATTGAACATTGCAGAATCTCTCTTCAGTGCTTCTCGGTCCTACCCCTCTCCCTCCCCCTTTTATCCAACCATGATTCCCCTCTCCCTGCCCCCTTCCCATGCTCAGTCCACAACAGAGACCCACATCAGTATCTGGTTTATTATCACTCACATATGTCATGAATTTTGTATTTTTTTGCAGCAGCAGTACAATGCAATGCTAATAATTAACTGTGCAAAAGTCTTCGGTACCCATGTAGGGATGGAGCAGGTAGAACTTTTGATCGGAAATTGGTATCTGAATTTGGAAAGGCAACTGGAATTTGGAAATTTATGGGGATTAGCTCTGCAGTTAAGAACAATGTTCATCGTGACCCAACAGAGATCTCTGGATGATACTACCTCCCCTTTCACCTTGGAAATGAAGCTCATCCTCAAATCAAAGCATGCCTTGGCTGCAAGCAATGTTCCTCTAATTTGTAATGACTAGAGTGCGCAAAAATCTTCTACTGTGCAATTTTTTGCTCAGTGACAACAACATGTGCATACTGAATTTTGTATAGAGAGGTATTCATTTTAACAGCTAGCAATACCTGTCAATAAGAATTTTGATCTCTGGGTTTGATTATTTTAGCTCTTGTTCATCTGCACTTTCACAAAGCATACATAGCAGGCCTGTAGAGGGTAGTGAAGGATTTTCTCACCAGAGCTTTTGCACACCATCCATATGTGATTTGCTAGCTAAACGATGCTTTAAAAAGTCAAGTTTCCAAATGTCACTCCACTTCTCCCCACTTGAAAATTCTCCTGCAACTTTTGCATCGCAACAATATATGCAGGTAACACCAGTTTCTCTATTATGCATAAATATTCCTTGCAGCTGCACGCTCCTGACCTCATGAGCTTTCGGTGTCACAGTGTCTACTCTTTCATCAAGCCATTCTGTTTTAAATGAACTAACAGTTCTTTTGCGCTTCATACCCTTTGCTTTTTTGAAATTCAACGTAGTGAATCAATAATTTCTTCAAAAAAAACAGTATAGAGAAGCCAGTTCCAAAATCCACAGAAAAACCTTTTTTGTCAAAACTGTCCGCATCAGAAACCGGAAGAGGAAATGTGATTGTACATGATCGTGAAATATACTTAACATGCCAACAAAGTAGAAGGTGACAACCTTTTGTTCACAGTTTTAATTCCTTTGTGCGCTAGTAGCAAAAGATGTGTGCGTGTGCACATGCGTGCACTTTAGAGGGAACATTGGCTGCAAGGTGATGGGTACCCATAATGTATACAAAGTGACCTAATTCCTTTATACAAGGTTGGAAACAGTATCAGATGCAAGGAAAATAGCTAATTTTTGCAAACATTTCCATCAAGTACTCATATTATTTGGGCTATATTTATTTCCAATCCACAACTGCTTTGAGAGTACGATTGTTTTAGGCTTTTTCCCTAAATAATACAGTATTCCATTAGATAACGCATGATCAGTTTCTTATAGGTTGTCATAGCCGGGGGAGGTAATGGAGATAAGCTCCACTACCCATTAAATGCTCACAATGGTGTGCGTCTCTAATAGCCTCTGACAACCAGTCCAGCTCTTGGACTTCATGTGTGACTTAGCTACTAAGCCCAGTGGAACTGTTTCTACTGTCAGGAGAAGGGGCAAAGGCATGTTTCCGGTGCCTTAAGAACAGTTGCTTCAGTCAGATGGAGCTTATCAACCATGGTTGGCAGCTCATCTAGGAGAAGGAAATTTCTGATCTCAAACGTCCACTCTTGTACTGTATAAGATAATTTGGCTCCCACCAGAAAGCCAAGAAAATCTTCCAATTTTAACAAGAAGGGAATGTGCTAGTTCTCATGCACTTAGTTCCATTTCCTTTTAAGACCTAGATAAAATTTTCATAACTTATTTTTATAAATTTTAACACGTTTTTAGGCAAGCCTTGAATTTCAACCATGAAAGAGAACGAAATAAATTCAAAGAGTAATTGTACATGTAAGTCAATGAAATAAGTAAACTAAAGCCCTTATGTACATAGTTAATTTCAGTCATATCTATCTCTCTCTCACACACACACACACACACACACACCTCCAACCACCCACCCCTCTTTATTTCCCTCTCCCTCGCTTTCTCTCGCCCTCTCTATCTCCCCCTCCTTCTCTATCTCCCTTTCTAGCTCCCTCTCCCTCTCCGTCCCCCCTCTCCATCTCCGTCCCCTGCCTCTCCGTTTCCCCACCCCCCCCATCTCCCTCTCTCCCTCTATTTTCTCTCTCTCTCTTTCTCTGTTAGGCCTTCAATCCCCAGCAATGAGATTCCTAACTTTCAGTGTTCTATCACTTCCACGTTCAACTATTATTCTGGCATTTTATGTATACCAGATGCCCATCACCTCTTTCCATGCAATAGGTGCATGCTTTATGTGTTGCAAGAAATGACATACTCTTCAATATATTCTATTTCTTTGCATTGTTGCTCAAAGCTCAAATTTCAAAATACATTTATTATTAAAGTATGTAGGTATACAACCTTGAGATTCATCTTCTTGCAGGCAGCTACAAAACAAAGAAACACAGCAGAACCCACTAAAAAAACCCACACAGCAAATACTTAATGTGAGAAAAAAAGTTCAAATTATGCAAACAATTAAAAAAAATAATACACAGAACATGAACTGCACAGTCATCAAAAGTGAGTCCACAGCCACAAGGCCAGTTCAGCACTGCAGATTGTCAAGGAGCAAATGGCTGCAGGCAACATCCACAGAGCCAGTTCAGCACTGAGGTGAGTAAAGCCTCTCAGAGTAGTGAGCAGAACACTGGTTCATCTTCAGCAGACTAAACATAGTTTGTAGTCTATTTTCGGGACACTTTTGTTCTGTTGCATCTGTAAATGTGATCTTGAGCTCCCAAACCATACCATAATGCTGCATAGAAGTTGGATCATACACCTTTGTTTTATTGTAGTACCATGAGGTCAGTATCGATGTAATCTGGTGTAAATTGCATTCGCAGTCACTTCCTGCTGAAGCTACAAGACTGAACAAGGAATTTCCTGGCAGGGTTCACACTATGGTAGCCAAAATTTTCCTAGTGTCAGACACACACCTAGTGATGTCAAACATCTTCCAATGTATGTTTGAGCCTTTATGACTTAAACTGGAGCCCAAGTCCAGAAAATGACAGTCACAAGAAACAAGGAGCACAATTCATTGAGTTATTCATTTAAACACCATTTAAAATGCCACTGGCTTCACAATGGAACATTCACAAGGCAGCCCCAAAGATCACTGAAGTGTGTTTACATGCCTCCAAAAGAGCTACGATTGTTCAATCTATCAAAGAGAGTTTACTCTTGGATGTTATTGCAGAAGGGTCTTGGATCTGAAATGTTTGCTGTTTCATTTTCTGCCTGACCTATAGAGTGGTTTCAATATTTTCTGTTTTCAGTGCGTACAATATTTTGCATTCATTAAAAAAAATACAAATTCTGGGCAAAAGTCTTCTGCCACTTTGTAATCTGACCACAGTCTTTGCTTCGAAGACCAGCCTAAATTTCAAAATTTTATCCTCCTGATCATCAGTATACAAACTTCTGCTGTGGGAATTTAATGAATACCATTTTCACCTTGTCATCCCCTTCCATATTAGGCTTGTGTCTTCCTTTTTACCTGTCCAACTCACCCCTTGGAAATAATCTTTCTGTTACTCACATGTAACTCATCTGCTTATAAGTTTTGTGATTAGATATTGTGCACCTCATTTGTTCATTCCTATAAAAATACCTGCATTTCTCCCAGTTTCCACCCTTACAAACTTAAAGTATCTTTTAATATTATAATTCTTGTATTTTCTTCTATGTACAATCAATACCATTCTTTTATGTTAATATTTATTGTACATAAAAACAGAAAATGCAGGGATTACTTATCCTAGTCTAAGTATGTAACAATACATGTCTTGGAAGCAGCTTAATATATAACGTATAGACAGCATTATAGTGAGGCCATATACAGTCTGGTTGTTGAAAAGAAATCATGAGATGTGGACTAACAATACCCTGTTGTCTCTTGCACAAACTTGCATCTCCAAGCATACTAAGCCTTTGAGCATACTGCCCCGTACTCTTGTAAATGCTGGCGATGCTGAGGACAGGAGTTGAAAACATGAGGTGTATCTTCTCAGAATTCTGCGATTGAACTTGTTTTTTGATCCCACAGACCCATGAGTGGGGATGATTGTGACTGTTGACCAGACCAATATGCTAATGGATGCTCCCCATAGTCAAGACTTGCCTTCTGGAAGCACAATCACAGACTCTCAAAAGGTAGGTATCATATATTATTCCATTAAATGACAGGACTAATTGGATTTGTCCTCAATGTTGCGTGTTTAATAAAATCAGGTATGGACATAATAGGATTAATTTTGCACACTGTGTGGTTTCAATCTTGTGTCAGGCCTCTGGGACATAGTATTGGAAACACTAAGTGACCCAGTGACATGTTGCAATCAGTTGATGAGTCTATCTGAGAAATGTTAGCTGGTGGGAAAGGAGCCAGGAATCACTTATTGCTTGCTTCAGTTGCAGAATCACAGAGTCAGAGAGTTAGAGCACAGAAATGGGCCCTGCAGCTTAGAGTCTGAACTACCATCAAGCGTCCATTTAACTCTTTCCAAGCCATTTTATTGTCCACACGTTTCTACCAGCACTCCCGAATTTCTACCACTTTACAGAGGCCAGTTGCTGTACCTAGTTTGTAATATGGAGGGGGGAAACTGGGGGATTTTGCTGTGTTCATGAGGAGAATGTGCAAATTCCACATCAACAGTACCAAAAGTCAGGACTGAACTGGGCTTGTAAGGGACCATTCCAGCATTAACTAGATATCAATGGATCTCTCTACTCATACTGACATCCATTATCCTTTCCAACTACTGAATGTGACATAAGCTTGATGTACAAACTTCTAGTCGCACATTAATAATTGTTTCTTGTAAGCAACTTGCTTTTCTTCTCCCTGTCTCTTGTCAGAACCTGATCACACCATTTTTGTCAGTTACTATTTCGATTCAGTTTTATCTTTTTCTTATGTATAGTCTAGCCTGCTGAACATTCCCCACAACAACAAAGCGTAATGTGTTGTTACTAATCTGATCCTATCAGTCAGTCTACTGCTACATTTACTCATTTAATTTCACCCTGAAATAAATATTCACTTCCAGTCATCCTTCCACCATTTACTTTGCTGCTGAAAGCAAACTTGTTTTCTGATTAAGAGTCCTGGACCTGAAACATTAACTGTTTCTCTTGGCTCAGATGCTGTCTGACCTGCAAGTGTTTCCAGCATTTTCTGTTCTTATTTCGAACTTCTGGCATCTGCAGGTTTTAATTTTCTTTCCTTACATTGCCCTACAGCAGCAGCAACAACAGTTAATACACAAAGATTTATATTTACACAGCACTTTTCATTATCTTAGGATAACCCAAGTGCTTTGCAGCCAGATAAATGCCTTTGAAGTAGAAACATAATACCCAATTTAAATATAAAGGAAGACCTCGTTAGAAACTAGCAAATTCCTTGGTTTATGAATGTTGACTGAAGCATAAGTATTGGCCAGGACACTTTGAAAGTTAATTTGCTCTTCTTTGTTTCATGCTCTTGGATTTTTCCCGTCTACTTGAATGGGCAAACTGGACATTGGTTTAATATCTGGTCTAAAAGATAAGTGCAACATTGGATTAGTCCTATACTGGATGTATACTGGATGCAGGCTCAAGTCTCAGGAGGAATTTGATCACACAGCCTTCTAATTTTGAGCTGTAATGATTCCATCTGTGTCTCAACTAACTCTAATCAATTAAAGACACTATCACTTGATGGTTTCTTATCCTCCTATGCCATCTAGGACCATTGATAATCTTCTTACGGATTGTGATTTTTTTGGAGTCTGTTTTCAAATAAAAGATCAAAGGTTCAAAGGGATCTCCAACAAAAGTCGTTTAACCTTTAACCTGCCAAATTAGATTAAAGATTCTTTCAGTCAGAAATAGCAAAACTAACAGTTATTGTAAGTTTTAGTGACTGGGGATTTGGATGCAGTGGCTTTTCCTGGCACATTAGGACAAGACCCTTTGCGAATAAACTCTTCTCGGGCATCCAGCCAGGTACAGGTATTGCTTACGACAGACGTTTCGATGACAAACTCCACCATCTTCATAAGGAATGAAGGTGGAGTTTGTCATCGAAACATTGGTTATAATAGATACCTGTACTTGGCTGGAAGCCTGAGAAGAGTTTATTCGTCATATACACAGGGAAAACAATAGATCCTTTTTCAAGACCCTTTGCCTTTCCTGGTATTAATAAATTATTTGGATTCAAATATCTGGGTGATGATTAAGAAGTTTGCTGATGCTTCAGTAATTGGCAGTATGGTTGAAAGTTAAAGTTCTTGGCTGCAGGAGCACATCAATGGACAACCACAAGGCAATGAGCAAAGAACTTGGAAAATGCACTGAATGGCATATTTCTGAGTTAAAATTACAGTTTTTTCCAAATAAGCAGTGTTTAAGCCCAAGGAATCAATATAACATTCAAAATGCAGGAATAAGAGAGCTATCAGTAGGTGGCATATTGATGGCTATATGTAAGCAATCATCACATGGCAGGAGCAACGCTGAGAGATCACACTTTCTATGATTTTCTGAGTTCTTTTTTTAGTGAGCGTTCAACTGACCTTACTTATCCTGGAATTGGTGTACAACAGTTACCAATAAAACCCTACATTAGATATAGAATAGTACAGCACAGTGCAGGCCCTTCGGCCCACAATGTTATGCTGACCCTCAAACCCTGCCTCCCATAAAACGCCCCATCTTAAATTCCTCCATGTACCTGTCTAGTAGTCTCTTAAACTTCACTAGTGTATCTGCCTCCACCACTGACTCAGGCAGTGCATTCCACGCACCAACCACTCTCTGAGTAAAAAACCTTCCTCTAATATCCCCCTTGAACTTCCCACCCCTTACCTTAAAGCCATGTCCTCTTGTACTGTGTAGTGGTGCCCTGGGGAAGAGGCACTGGCTATCCACTCTATCTATTCCTCTTATCATCTTGTACACCTCTATCATGTCTCCTCTCATCCTCCTTCTCTCCAAAGAGTAAAGCCCTAGCTCCCTTAATCTCAATGCATACTGCATACTTTCTAAACCAGGCAGCATCCTGGTAAATCTCCTCTGTACCCTTTCCAATGCTTCCACATCCTTCCTATAGTGAGGTGACCAGAACTGGACACAGTACTCCAAGTGTGGCCTAACCAGAGTTTTATAGAGCTGCATCATTACATCGCGACTCTTAAATTCTATCCCTCGACTTATGAAAGCTAACACCCCATAAGCTTTCTTAAGTACCCTATCCACCTGTGAGGCAACTTTCAGGGATCTGTCTACATGTACCCCCAGATCCCTCTGCTCCTCCACACTACCAAGTATCCTGCCATTTACTTTGTACCCTGCCTTGGAGTTTGTCCTTCCAAAGTGTACCACCTCACACTTTCCTTTCTTTCTCTTCGTGAACTTTTTCCAACTTTGAACTTTTTCCAACTTTGAACTTTTTTTAATCTTCATAGTCACTACTTACTGCTGACTATTCCAGCATTTTCTATTTTTGTGTCCAATTTCCAGCATCCATTTATTTTTCTATAAAATAGACTATATAATTATATTCATACTGCTCTTTACTGTATGTGAACTGACTGTGGGAATTTTGGCTTCCAGCTTTATAGTAACACTTACAGTTCAAAAGTATTCTGGAAGGTACAAAGTACTTTGGCATATCATCAGGTTGTGGAAGTTTCTGTTTCATAGAAATCATTCACTCACTGATGTTATCAGTCGAAATACTGAATTGGTTAGATCATATTACTTGTTTGAATAACAAACTAAAAGAAAATTTTGATGTAAAAGCAAGTTTGAGAATGTGAATTTTGAATCACAATCTCTCTCAGAAGTGTGCCAGGTCCTACATAAGAACCCATGATTTTCAATGGATTTAATAGATCAATTAGTTTTTTTGTCACATGTACATCAAAACATTGAAACCCGCAGTGAAACGTGTCATTTGTGCCAAATCAAATTGGTGAGGATTGTACTGGGAGCAGCCCACAAGTGTTGCTATGCTTCTGGCTCCAACATAGCACGCCCACAACTTACTAACCCTAACCCTAACCATACATCTTTGGAATCTGGGAGGAAACCAGAGCACCCAGAGGAAACCCACGCAGACATGGGGAGAATGTGCAAACTCCTTCCAGACAGTGGCATGAACAAAATCTCAATCGGTGATTGCTGGCAATGTAAAGTGATTGCACTAACCGCTACACTAATATGCCTGCCTCCCACATTTCAAGTCAATTATAAAGGCTCTCTACCTGAAAAAAGTATGAAGACTAAATAAACACAGAACAATTACCACATGAAGGAGGGCACTTAGGACCTCTAGTTGGATTTTACTCCATGCCCTTTTTTCCAGTCCTTGTAGGGGTTTTTTCTTTTGATCCTTGTCCAGTACCCTTTGAACGCTACAATTGAATGGGCCTCCACTCCTTGTAGACGTGCATTCCACACCCTAGCCACTGTAATAAAGTTGCCTCCTGACACTTGTGGTTCTCTTGCAACTTGACCTGTTGTCTAGTTCTTTACCCTTCTGCCAAGAGATAAGTCTCTCACAATCTACTCAATCTCAATCTGCTGCTACTTCAGAAATATTTCAGTCTGCTCTGCTACTGACAGTGTCAATGCACATATCTCCCCAGATCTCTATCTTCTTTTACAAAATGTAATACTTCACCTTTCTCAGGATTAAGTTTCAAATGTCATCCATTCTATCAGCTTGTCAATTTCTCCTTGAAGTTTATGACTAAGCTCCTCACAGTTCAGTGCACCTTCAAGTTTGTGTTCTCTGTAAATCTGGAAAACATGTCATGTACACACAGGTTGATGTCAAATATATAGCTGAAGAAAGTAAATGTTTCTTTTACTGTGGTCTAGGGAATTCAGTACACACATTCTTTCAGTTTGAAAAACAATCTTTTGCCTCTGCTTCTGCTCAGTGGCCACTTCATTAGTTACACCTGTACACCTGGTCACTAATGCAAATATCTAATCAGCCAATCATGTGGCAACAACTCAATGCATAAAGGAATGCAGAAATGGTCAAGGGATTGGTTGTGGTTTAGACCAAACTTCAGAATGGGGAAGAAATGTTATCTAAGTGACCTTGACCATGGAATGATTATTAGTGCCAGATAGGATGGGTTGATTATCCCAGGAAATGCTGATCTCTTGGGATTTTCCTGCACAACAGTCTCTAGGTTTTACAGAGAATGGTGCGAAAAACAAAAGCATCCAGTGAGTGGCGGTTCTGTGGGTGAAAACACCTTGTTAATAAGAGAGGTCAGAGGAGAATGACCAGACGGGTTCAAACTGACTGGAAGACAACAGTAACTCAAATAACCACATTACAACAGTGGTGTGCAGAAGAGCATCTCTGAACACACAACATATTGAAAAACACACTGGGTTCCACTCCTGTACCTAAGAAAGTAACCACTGAGTGTATGTTCCTGTTATATAGTTAATTTTCTACTCAAGTTTTTAGAGCTCATGGTCTTCAATCTTGATGACAAGCCTGTTCTCTATCAATTCATCACATCTTTTGAAGTACATACAGTATATGATACATTAATGTTACTCATTAACTCTTTCAATAACTTCATCAAAAAATTGTATCAACAGATGCACTTTGTCTTTAACAAACTCATGCCGGCTTTTTCTAATCGATCCACACTTACCTAAATGACTGATATTTAACATTGTAAATCAGCGAGTCGTTTGTTATGTCTCCCCTCTCGCTGTGAAATGGGGACACCCCTTTTTCCCTTATTAGAGAGAGCCAGTGGTATGTCGAGCTGCTGGGTGATCAAGTAGTTTTTGGAGTACTGCAAGTCTGTGTGTTTTTATTGCTGCTCGCTGCACGCTTGAGTGCTCGGTGGAGAGCGCTGATGCCTATTTGCTGGTGGGGTGGGGGGAGCTCATTGCCCTCTGCGTGGGAGGGGGAGTGGTGGGGGGGGCTTTGGGGTTCTAACATTTTAACTGTCATTCATTCTTTGGAGCACTCCTCTGTTTTCGTGGATGTCTGTAAAGAAAAAGCATTTTAGGATCTATATATCGTATATATTTCTCTGACATTAAAACCTATTTTTTCCCGAAAATTATTTCTAGAATTTTCCCCGCTACCAAGGTTAAATGACTGATGTGTACATTTCCACAGTGTTTATTTAAGATGTGCCAGTGCTTGTTTGTCACTACCTTAGCTAAAAAATGGTCCCATATGTTCCTTTCAGATCTGCTGTGCTCTAATCAGTGATCTGTAAAAGAGTTGCCTGCAGAAAATGAAATCACTTATTTCAACTTTTGTTCCTGCAGAGCATGTGTGTGTACCTTTCTAACACAGCAAGATCAGTGAGCTGCTGGCAGCCCAAGCCTGAGACTGACTGCTTGTGTATTTTTTAGGGTGCGGATATGGTGTGTGCTTGAAGTGTATCTGATATTTGGAATGTGTTGTCATGTTTTCCTTGATTTTTTGGCTCGAATATTATATAATAACCTCTTTTCATGAGCAGTACAGTTTAATTATTGTATATACTCTGTGTAGGGGCTGGTGTCCTTCAGCAGGACATGAAGGTTGTTTGTAAACAGTTGGTCCTCCAGCCTTTGGCCAGAGATTTTGCAAGTCTTCTGCTGAATACCTGTTGCTAACCATGTGTTTGTTGCAGGTTGCATGCCTGCAGGTGCAGGGAGATGAAGCGTTGAAGAAGGCAAGTTACCAGGAGGCAGTGCATAGCTACACCCAGGGTCTCATGTTGGATCCGAAGAACTGTGAGCTATTATCCTGCCGGGCAGTGGCATTCATCCAGGTGAAGCAATATGAGGATGCAAGATCTGATGGAGAAATCCTGATTCAAATCCAGCCTGACGTTCCACAGGTAAAGCTTGTGGGAAAACCCACCCATGCAATCCAGCCAACTCAATACTGGGGGGGGGGGGGGGGAGAAGTCTACTAATAATACTGAGTGTGCAGAAAGAAAAAAACACATTTATTTCTCTTATATCTTGGACTTAAAAGATCTGTCTACATGTCTAATTATTTACCAGTACAAGGAGATTGCAGTTATTTGTAGCAAACCACATCCACAATGCCATCAACAGAGTGGTCATGGGTTTGGAAATTTAACTGCCCCTATAAACATGCACTCTAATAAAAGAATGTTCGGGATTCTCACAGTCTTTTCCAATGCCATTAGTGTATGATGTTTGTACTGCTGTATACTCAGTCGGTACCAATCGTGTTGGTAACCATTAACTGCAAATAATCTATAAAGGTCAGCACAGCTGTTGAAGTTGACCCTAGCTAACTGACAACATGCCAGTAACCTTTGAAGTAGAAGTGACGACTGAATCCTACCACTGCTCGAGGAGAAATGGCGACAACAATGGAGATACAGAAGCAGGCATCCCATTTCACCGTTGTCAACCTCAGCATCTGCTGCAAGTGGTAGGCATCAGAGACAGGACCTCAATATTCGGGAACTCAAATAACCACCAAAAGATAAAATGAACATCAAAGAAGAGCACGTACTAGAAATCTGACTGAAGTTCTGGATTAGATAGGATAGAAAATGATTTCATGATTGTTTCATGAAGTACACTGAAATGATCAGTTGCAGAAAGGCAGTGTATCACAATTATCAATAAGAGATTCTGCTGAAATATCAGCATTTGCTACTCAGTCCTAATAAGGCTGCTGAGGCATTCACTTACTGACCTGTTACAGTAATTATAGTGAGGATTTGCTGACATTATGTGGACTGGTCAATGTAAGAAATGAACACACACACCCATACAGGAAAGGGAACTAAAATATAATAGATGCTGGAATCTGAAAGCATTCAGAAAGAAAAACTGAGATTGATAATGTTACTGGCCAGTTCTAATATACACTCACTAGCCACTTTATTAGGTACATCCATACACCTGCTCCTTAATGCAGTGGTGTGCAGAAGGGCATCTCTGAATGCATGATACATCAATCCTTGAAGTGGATGGGCTGTAGCAGCAGAAGACCACAAAACATACACTCAGGAGGTACAGGGAGCACCTAATAAAGTTCCACTAAGTGTAAAATATCAAGGCTTGTTATCTTAATTGTTGACTTCCATATTACGTCCCAAGGGCTGCAAGCTAATTTTGCTTAATTTTCGGGATCTACCTGTCATCAACATAGCCGGCATTCATTACTCAGCCCCTTTCGCCACTTCCACTTTATTCCAGTGCTGAAGGGGGAACTTCTGCCTGATCCCTCAGACCAAAGGGCCTGAGAAAACCAGCTGCAAAGCACACACAGACCACAAAGGTATTTGCTTCCATTCTTGCAGAAGACCTCCAAAAGTTCTTTTAAATCCTTTGCCTTATTTTTTAAGTATTTGGTGTTTCGCAACTTGGCTCATTAAAAATCTGAGGACTGCACATTGGGAAGGCGAGGAGGAAAACAGGTTTAAGTAACAATGAGAAGATCTCTGTAGTTGAAGACGGGGCAGTTAAATGAATAGTGAAATTCATTGTGCTTTGTTGTGCTAAAAATTGATGATTTTATTCCATTACAGAATTATTATTTGTTATCTCTGGCTAATGGGTGCCTTGGTAATTTCCATAAGGCTTTCTGGTCCATGCTTCATTGTCTGGAACGTGATCCAGTGCATCAGAATGATCTTGTAAAAGAACTTTACAAGATCACCAAGAAACTATGTAACGATGAATCAGAGGAGAATTACTGTGATGACAAAGGTACTCCATTTCCAAACTCCTGTTCTAAAGAGCCCTTAAAGCCAGAATCTTTCACTTAGTTTTCCACTCTCTGCCTAAATTTACAAAAGGTTGGCAATTGACTTATTTGTGCAAAAGTCTCGACCAGTGGTGCAATGAACAGCAAGAGACCAGTATTTACCTACCTGTGGTGCTATACCTTTATTTCAGATTGAACAATTACAGTACCCTAATGGAGCAGCTGGCAACATCTTTCTTTCTCTCCCTACCACTCTATGCAATGAGATGAGCAGAGACACAGCAGTGTTTCTATGGTATCTCATTGTTTGCATGCTTAAATGCTCCTCTAGTGATGTTTCACTGAATAGACTTTGATTATTACCATCTCCAAAGGCTTTGACAATAAAGACCACATATCTGAAGCTACAGAGTGTCAGAGAAGTAAAGACATGATTAAAATTACAGCTCTCTCGTTTCAAGTCTATTGTCATAGGAAGCATACAAAGAGGATAAATATTTTGACAATTTTTTTGCAGTAGCAGCACAGTACATTATTAATATGACAAACATGATTTAATATAAACTTAAGTTAACATAAATTTTACGTAACTTTCATGACAAAATAATCATAACATTAGTGTAAGTTTAACATGCTGGCATATTAAACTTTCAGTCAATAGTCACATTCAGAACATATTGGCCACCGACTGCTTTCTCTGTACAGTTACCAGGTCCTGATAATATAGGTACAGATAGAATTCTTTCCTACAGGTATGTCTGGCCACAACAATGCTTTCAACATGTAATGGTACAAGGACAAAATTAAAGACAATATCTAGCAGAATATTGAGGTTAGGTTTTACTGCTCAACTCTGCAGCACCAGAAATAAATTTTCACTGTCTATGAAGGATTGTTCAATATTTTCAATATGGAAAGATTTGTCTTTGAACTGAGAAAATATCCTTCTGTTTTAAATTTCATTGTAATTAGTTTACTGTAAAGGGTTCACTGTTGTGCCCAGAAATCACATTGCATGGCACCATATTCTTTAGCACCATGCCACTGAATTTCAGTGAAGCAAAAAAGAAAATCAAAGGTTTACTCCTACTGCTCCAGGTGCAAGATTTTTGTTCTAGATCAATGGTACCTGTGATGGAGTAATCGTACATGGTAGTGTCGGCAGACATGCTTTACACACTGGGATAGAGTACTACTTTGGCATTTTTGTGTACCGATGCATGAGTTACTCATACCGGCACAAGGCTTACGGGTTCTGCTTCATCCTTATTGACAGTGGGCCTATCTGAGCAGATCTTGCCTGGAAACCTTCCTCAGCTGAGTACATTTATGTTGTACTTACCTGTGTTTCTATTAGATACTCCACTGTCTGTATCATACCATTCGATCAATTCTCAGTATAGTTTTTTTCTGACTTCCCTATTAACTAACTGAGCAGAATTTCATCCTGATCCCTGTTCCAAATCCTCTACTGATATCCCAGCCTGACCCCATTTCCAGTCCTAGCCTGACCTTGCCTTACCATTCCAGCCTGTTGTCTCCATTTCAACCTGACAATCCCAGTTGCTCATCCCCTTGTCCACCCCAGTCTGATGTTCTTTCATTCTCTCTAGCCAATGTCGTTAACACGTTTCCTCACCTAATCCAACCCCAAATCACCTTGCGTAATCTGCTGTCTTCTTACTTATTCTAGTCCATAATTTTACCCATCCCTAGCTCAACCATCAAGGCATATTCTCTGCAATCCTTTCTCTCCTAATGGAAATGTTCCCCTTCTACTGTAATTCTTTGATTCCATCTAGAGATGGAGAAAGGGTTGCATCTCTACAAGAGACAGGGTGGAAAGAGGTGCTGTCTAGTGCCTGTGGGAGTACGTGGGCTTATAGTAAATGTTAATGGATAGTTTGTCTCCTGAGATGAACTCAGAGAGATCCAGAAAAGGGAGAGAAGTGTCAGAAATGGTAGTAATGAAGATAATAAGATTGGCAAGTTCTGAATGGGTGTAGGAAGTGGTGCCAATTATTATACACCTTACTGTTTCCCAACTCCACCCTTACCCCACTCTTCACTTAGCAGCAACTGTTTCTTCCCTCCTCTGTTCACCTGGCACCCACCAGACCCCGTCTCATCTCTCCCCCTCTCTTCTTTATACTGGCTGTCTTCCCTCTCCCCTCTCAGTCCTGAAGCAGGATCTTGACCCAAAATGTTGACAGTTCTCTCTCGCCACAGATGCTGTTTGACGCTCTGAATTCCGCCAGCGGTTTGTTATTTTGTAAATTTATTTACACAATTAAATTATGCAGCTGGTTAATACTTATATTATTATAGGTTTCCAAATTCAAACAATATAACAATTCGATCTTTTGATATCTTTGCTGCAAGCTGTGCATGATGTTCCTAAAACGGCCTCTCCAAGCTCTAGTAATTCAAATGGATCACTTTTCTAGTTCAGTCTCATGCACATTTAGCCTTGCCTTCTGATTTTCAATTGTTGCTTACATATAATTACCTTATGATTTTAAGTACACTATACTCATTCTTCCTAATCACTATCTTCTCAGCTACTTGTATTCTGTTACAAAATCAGCCTCTTTGACTTTTTTTTGTAATTGTTTAAGTCTGTCATGTCTCACACTTTGGCAAGGCTGAATAGTCTCTGTTTTATTATTTTCTACTTTATTGTTGCACACTATTGCAAATTATTGCTCATTGGTAAATTATTATTATGTATATTGTTATTCTGTTCTTTATTATTAAAGTCTACACACTGCTAAGTGTGTTTTTAAATGTTGCTTCTGTGATGAAAGAATTTCCCACTCGGAATCACTCGGAATTATTATTATTAGGTTGATATGAATAGCTCTAATGCCAGCCAATTAATGGATAGCATAGATTTAGAGAGATGTGGGCTAAATGAAGGAAATTGGGGGTTAGATTAAATAAACATCTAGTTTGGTATGGATAAGTTGTACCCACAGGCCTGTTTCTCTGCTATATATCTCTCTGAATCTATAATCCTTCAGAGGATCGTCAGAGTTTTGGTTATGACCTCACAATTCAAGGCTGCTCCCTCTTAAAGCACTCAACTTAATGTGTCAAAGTTGCTGGTGAACGCAGCAGGCCAGGCAGCATCTCTAGGAAGAGGTACAGTCGACGTTTCAGGCCAAGACCCTTCGTCAGGACTAACTGAAGGAAGAGTTAGTAAGAGATTTGAAAGATCTGGATAGCCTCCAACCTGATGGCATGAACATCGACTTCTCTAACTTCCGCTAATGCCCCACCTCCCCCTCGTACCTCATCCATTATTTATTTTTATACACACATTCTTTCTCTCACTCTCCTTTTTCTCCCTCTGTCCCTCTGACTATACCCCTTGCCCATCCTCTGGGTTCCCCCCCCACTTGTCTTTTTCCCCAGACCTCCTGTCCCATGATCCTCTCATATCCCCTTTACCAATCACCTGTCTAGCTCTTGGCTCCATCCCTCCCCCTCCTGTCTTCTCCTATCATTTTGGATATTCCCCTCCCCCTCCCACTTTCAAATCTCTTACTAACTCTTCCTTCAGTTAGTCCTGACGAAGGGTCTCGGCCTGAAACGTCGACTGTACCTCTTCCTAGAGATGCTGCCTGGCCTGCTGTGTTCACCAGCAACTTTGATGTGTGTTGCTTGAATTTTCAACATCTGCAGAATTCCTGTTGTTTGCGCAACTTAATGTGTGTTTGATTCAATAATTCTGTTAATAACAAGGGTCATGTAGATTGTGAATTGTTCACTAGAACTTGTGAGAATATTCGCTCTTTTTACATGAGATTCCTATTTGTATTTCATGTCTTTAATCACCATCCAATATCTGATTGGCCCTACTACCAGCAACAAAATCACATATTACCCCATTTTCCTGTTCTGTGTCCTTCTCCAGGAATCAATGATGTCACTTCCTCCTATGAAAATTTCCATTCTTTTCACATAAAGGGCATAAGTAAATGGGCTAGACTGCTTGCAATGTTCACCTCAAGCCATTGTCATTTCTTTATCTAAAGAACCCCATTCTCTATTTTCTTTGTACTTCCTCGAGAAAAATTATTGCATCTTCATCGTCCATGTACTATCTATAAATTTCTTTCTGTTGCTAGTTGTATAAGCAAATAAATAGAGGTAGAACAATAAACAGAAGGTAGTTAGTCTCAGCAACCTAGGGTCGAGTGTTACCCATGGAAGAAAAACTCATTCTAAGTATTGGTTCCTCTTTGTAAAGGGAAGCCACAGGGAACTGTGGAGGGGGAAAAAACTAACCTTAACCAAGAAAATTGTTTCTTCCCTATTCCTTTGATCTGGAATGTTAATATTCCCAAAAGAAAAAGTGAACAGAGGCTATAGAAATGGGTCAGATCTCCAGGCTAACTACAACTAAAAGGAATAGTTGAAGACATTATCAATCATTTACAAATGTAAGAATCCAACTAGGATGCTATGAAAACTACGACTGAAATCGAAGGAGGGGTGGCTTTTGCTATTGCCTCCCATGACCCTCTCTACCCCACATTTCCTATGCCCACTTGGGTACACCTTTGGGAACACGTCAGGCCTGGCCCCAGGGATCAGACTAGGCTTGGTTCCTAAGAGAAGACTGGATCTTGCTTCTCCAGTCCGTCCGGGTCTCTATCCTGGGAACATGCTTGGCTGATTCTGGGAACCTGACGTGTATGTTATTTTGAAGGATTCTCTGATAAAGCTGATACTTCAAAGTACAGTCACTCAAGATAGACCGGGAAGAAATTCCTATGAGAGATCAGTAGAATTGTACAAAATTTTGAGACAGATACAGTCTGTTGGATAGATAGTAAGAATTTTTTTCTCTCTCGTGGTTGGAATGCCTAAAATAAGAGATAAGAGGGAGGCAGTTTAGTGAGAATCAGAGAGAATGTTTTCACAGAAAGGCTAGTTGGAAGATGTTACCTGATAAGATTCTATAAGAGTCATTTGAATTTCCAAAACAAATGAGAAACAATCTTTTCAAAAAGTATTCTTTCATTCATGAAACGCCTAATTCTGATACCTGGAGCACTAATTCTGTTTCTCTATAGATGCTGCTTGACCTGATGAGTGTATCCAGTACCTTCTGTTTTTATTTTAGATTTCCAGCTTAGCAATTTTTTGTTTTGAAACTTTTGAATTACGACAGTCTTGACGTTGTTAAGGTAACCATATATCTACTGTTTAGGATTGGATGAGATGCTTCTCAAGATTGGGACACTGCTGTTTGATGCATCATTGTATGATCTCTGCATTCAGTTGGCCAGCTCAGCCATCCAGCTTTATAATTCAACAATGAGCGATTCGATCAGAATGCAGTTCTACCTGATCCATGCTAATTCTTATTCAGCACTCAATGAAAACAACATGACCAAAACAGCCTATGAAAACTGTCTAAAATTAGCAACGAAGCTGAGCAGCACTGAAGTAAAAGTCAAGGTACAAAACAAGGCAATGTCGGCCTTCAGTTTTTCCTCCTGATTTATCATGGGATGCAGTAACATAGGGAAGGGCAGGACCCAGCATTGTAGCCAAAAAGCACGTATTCACTGCCAAGGTCATCTAGCCAAACTAGATCAGTTGTGAATTTCTATTCCCAGGAATTGTGATCATGCCAATTGGCAAGAATGTTTCTTGTATACAGTACTGTAATAGATGTAGTAAAATTAATCAGCAAGAGCTGCACAATTATTATACCATATTGTTTTAGCCTTCACTGGTGTTCTGAGGAGAATGTCTGATGTTCTGTCACTTCCAGGTAGGCAAGTCCACAGTTACCTGGGCTGGTTGTTGGTGCAGGGTGTGCTGTGTAACACTTGAACTCTGATCCATTGCTGGACCATATAGAGTCCAACAATAGAGCCTGTGCAGAGTGGAGTCCTATCTCAGAACAGAGACTCCTGGCGTAGAGATTAGGAGGAAAAATTGTTAATCTATTGCTAACTAATTTATCTTTAGATTTTAATCATTAAATTATTTCTAATTTTAATGCTTTTACTCATTTTCAGTAATTTTAATAGGTTTTTAATGCCCTAAAATTAAAGGCATATAAAAACTGTAAAAATGTTAAAAAATACCCTGGAGATTTTAGAGTCTCCAAGTTTTTACCTCCAGTTTTGCTTCCTATTGAGGACATCTGGATGCTCCACCAGCAGGGGCTGAGGCCTTGCTATACCTTGATGGAATTCTCCCAACAGTAAAGGGTCAACTTGATTAGTCTCTGCACCTGGCACAAGGGACCTGCCAGGTTGGGATGGTGAGCCACATCCAGTTCAACCAGCACAATGTCTTACATTCAAGTAACCATTAGATAACAGTAGTATTCTAAAATGTATTTATTATGAGATGGCAGAGGACCAATTATAACAGAGATGCACCGAAGGAGAATGTAGGGATTACACAAATATTCTGACAGTGCAGAAAGGAGAATATGTATCATCCTTAAAATGGACACCTGGAGATCAAGTCCCAATGCTTGGTGTTTCAGTATATCACATTCAATGTAACAGCATTGCTTTACATCTCACATGATGTAGCACACCAGGATGGCTCTTCGCCCATAATAAACCAGAAAATGCTGGAAATAGTTGCAGGTCAGATTGCATCTTGTTTCAGACTTCTGCAGTTCTATTGATTTATATATTAGTCCAATAAATAGACACTTTAGTTAGTGTACAACAATGAATTTCCCCATGCTACCTTCCCAAGTTGAAACCTATTCTGGTCTTAAATATTAAAGTTTTTGTTTGAAATTGAAGAGTTGTGGAAGATGTTGCTTGGGTTGTCATTGCAGTGCTGTGAAGGTCTGGCAGAGCTACATAGGAAAATTGGATGTCCTGAAGAAGTCATCCGGTACCTCCTTGAACTACTAGCGATTTGGGAGCAAAGTGAACAACAACCAGATAACTATCAATCCAGGTATGAAAGGCAACCTTTATCTACAAGGTAAATCATTGAAGATTCCTCATTGGATTAAAGGCAGGCAAGTAGATATAGAAATAATTAATACAGATCGAGTACCCCTCATCTGAAAATCCAAAATCCAAAAACCTCCAAAATCTAAAAATTTATTTGAACGCTGACATGACATTACAACTAGAAAATTCTACAAGGAGTAGAGAACATTCTAATAAGTTTGCTGATGACGGGTTAGTAAGTTTTCTGACGACACAAAGGTTGGAGGTGTTATGGATAGTGTGGAAGACTGTCAGAGGTTACAGCGGGACATCGATAGGATGCAAAACTGGGCTGAGAAGTGGCAGATGGAGTTCAACCCAGATAAGTATGAAATGGTTCATTCTGGTAGGTCAAATATAATGGCAGACTATAGTATTAATTGTAAGACTCTTGGCCGTAAGGGATCTTGGGGTCCGAGTCCATAGGACACTCAAAGCAGCTGCGCAGATTGACTCTGTGGTTAAGAAGGCGTATGGTGTATTGGCCTTCATCAATCGCGGAACTGAATTTAGGAGCCGGGAGGTAATGTTGCAGCTATATAGGACCCTGGTCAGACCCCATTGGAGTACTGTGCTCAGTTCTGGTTGCCTCACTAGAGGAAGGATGTGGAAACCATAGAAAGGGTGCAGAGGAGATTTACAAGGATGTTGCCTGGATTGGGGAGTATGCCTTATGAGAATAGGTTAAGTGAACTTGGCCTTTTCTCCTTGGAGCAACAGAGGATGAGAGGTACCTGACAGAGGTGTATAAGATGATGAGAGGCATTGATCATGTGGATAGTAAGAGGCTTTTTCCCAGGGCTGAAATGGTTGCCACAAGAAGACACAGGTTTAAGGTGCTGGGGAGTAGGTACAGAGGAGATGTCAGGGGTAAGTTTTTTTACGCAGAGAGTGGTGAGTACGTGGAATGGGCTGCCGGCAACAGTGGTAGAGGCAGATATGATAGGGTCTTTTAAGAGACTTTTGGATAGGTACATGGAGCTTAGAAAAATAGAGGGCTATGGGTAAACCTAGTAATTTCTAAGGTAGAGACATGTTCGGCACAAGTTTGTAGGCCATAGGGCCTGTATTGTGCTGCAGGTTTTCTATGTTCCAAGCGATGTGCAAGTCTCTGCACACTACAGACAGTTCAGAGAAGTAACCTCACATATGTGATGAATAGAAGTTAATGAAAATAAAGCACGGCATAAACTGAAAAAATGAAGATCTTACTCATGTATTGAAAGAGTGGATTTGTCAGCACTGGAGTGAACACATGATGCTTAACAGTATGCTGATCATGAAACACACAAAGTTTATCATGATTAACTGAAAATTGAAGATACTATGATTGTAGGCTGGTTGCATAAATTTCAAAAAAGGCCCGGCATTAAATTTTTAAAGTGTCTGCTGATCAAAAATCAGCAGAGAAGTTCACTGAGTTTATCAAGATCATTGCTGATGAAAATCTAACATCAAAACAAGTCTGCAATGCTGACTGATTTTATATCTTACATAAAAACTAAAAAGTGTAAAATACGAATACAGTTTACCGGAACCTTTTAATCAAAACATGGCAAGTTGGGTAGAGACTGAAAGTCTGCTGTTGTTTGTTGTTATTCGACAGCTGATTGGGGTATTCTCCTGATGCTGCTGTGCTCATTCTGTTACCCTGCACACATTATATTCTCATTATATTAATGGTATGTAATAGTTTTTACTGTTAAGTACATATGTGTGACGGCAAGTGTAAGACAAAGATTGCTAAAATCAGTGTCAGAAATGATGGTGATCTCAAGCTATCTCATTATATATTCCAAAATCTGAAATGCAAAACACTTCCATCCCCAAGCATTTCTGACAAGGTGTACTCAACTTGTACTGTACATTTTTATCTTCACTGCATTCAATCTTTAACACCAATGTCTTTCCTTTGTCTTTCCATTTGTACGAAAGTCTTTCCTTTAACTCCATTGTGTGTCCTTGCCCCAACTGCAGCATGCTTCCTTTAACAGACTGCAACCTTGGCTTGCTTGCAATGTCCACTCTTACTCTCATTGCATTGTGTGTCCTTGTTTTGACTGACATGATTGTTTGTCTAGGTGAAGCTCATGCCCTTCGTATTCCTGCCATTTGCTTCACTATCTTTAGCTTTTGCTTTTCACTTCACAATAACATGTAACGTCCATGGTACTGTACCTAACCCTTTCCAAAATGTAAGGATCCATTTCCCCCTCTTGACACTGGTCTATCAATGAGAGCATGAATTTAGATAGATAGATAGATAGATATACTTTATTGATCCCGAAGGAAATTGGGTTTCATTACAGCCGCACCAACCAAGAATAGAGCATAAATATAGCAATACAAAAACCACAAACAATCAAACAACAAAATACAAACTATGCCAGATGGAAAATAAGTCCAGGACCAGTCTATTAGCTCAGGGTGTCTGACCCTCCACAGGAGGAGCTGCAAGTTTGATGGCCACAGGCAGGAACGACCTCCCGTGCCGCCTTGTGTTGTATCTCGGTGGAATGTGGCCGAACTCCAACAGTAAAAAGTTCAATATCCGGTCTACAAACACGTTCTTCGATCGTAATATGACCTGGATTTAAGTTAAAAGCTGTAAGGATTAAATGAAAGTAAAACTAAAAATTATTTCACATAAAGATTGGTGTAATTTGGAAGACAACTTATGGGGATTGAAACTCTCTTCAGGTATGAGAAGTGTTTTAATGAGCTTTTTACGTGCTGCAACATACGAGGGGTGATTGATAGGTCCGTGGCCTAAGGTAGAAGGAGTCAATTTTAGAAAACCTAGCTCATTTATTTTTCAATATAGTCCCTTCCTACATTTACACACTTAGTCCAGCGGTCGTGGAGCATACGGATCCCTTCTTTGTAGAAGTGGTCCACAGCAGGGGTGATTGATAAGTTTGTGGCCTAAGGTAGAAGGAGGTGAGTTATACAGCTCTTGTTACACGCACGTGCAGTTCAACTAAGTTTGAAGTTTCTCCTCATCTCCTTCTACCTTAGGTCACGACTTATCAATCACCCCTGCTGTGGACCACTTCTGGAGGTCCAAGACACTGACTTCTACAAAGAAGAGATCCGTACGCTCCACGACCGCTGGACTAAGTGTGTAAATGTAGCAAAAACTAAATATGCTAGGTTTTCTAAAATTGACTCCTTCTACCTTAGGCCATGAACTTATCAATCACCCCTTGTACAAGCTATTGACCAGGAGTTTACAAGTGTGATCAGCCTGAATATTGCTCTTTGTTTCTTCAAACTGTCAGTTGAATCTACTTCTGTGTTGAATTTCTAAAAAATTCTGTAGGAATTTTGTTAACTGAAGGTTCAGGATCATAATCAGGTTTAGTATCACTGGCATATGTCATGAAATTTGTTACGCAGCAGCTGTACTTTGCAATACATAGTAATAAAGATTGCGAATTACAGTAATTAAGTAGGTCGTGCAAAAAAGTGAGTTAGTGCTCATGGATTCAATGTCCATTCCGAAATCGAATGGCAGAGTGGCAGAAACTATTCTTTAATTGTTGAGTGTGTGCCTCCTCCCTGATGGTAGCAATGAAAAGAGGGCATGTCCTGGATAATGGGGATCCTTCGTGATGGATACTGCCTTTTTGAGGCATCGCTCCTTGAAGCTGTCCTGGATGCTGGGAAGGCTAATGCCCAAGTTGAAGCTGACTGAGATTACAACCTTCTGCAGGTTGGGGGAATTTAGGAAGGTAGGTGTATGACATCTGATCCCTGGTTAGCTCAGAGCGTATTGAACGACAGAACAGAATCAAGAGTACCACAGTGGTGTAGTTGGCAAATCCACTGCCTTACAGCCCCAGAGAACCAAGTTCAATCCTGTCCTTGGCTACTGTCTGTGTGGTGTTGCACCTTCACCCTATAATTGAGTGGGTTTCCTCTGGCTACTCTGGTTTCCTCCCATATCCCAAAGACACGTAGGTTGGTAGACTAATAGGACTACTGTAAAGTGTGCCTGATGTTCAGATGAGTCAAAGTATCTGGGGGAATTGATGAGAGTGTGGCAGGAATAGAAATGGGATTCATATATTTAATATTATTAACTGCATCAATAGATCATAATATAATAATATGTAGTTACAGTTAATAACATTAATATCTAGTTCATAATAAATTAGTGTAATTAGGTGACACTTTCAGTTTCCGCCCTCACCCCATCCTCCCGCAACCACAACAGGGACAGAGTTCCCCTTGTCCTTACCTACCACCCCACCAGCCTCCGGATCCAGAACATTATCCTCCGCAACTTCCGCCACCTTCAACAGGACCCCACCACTAAGCATATCTTTCCCTCTCCACCCCTCGCCACTTTCTGCAGGGATCAGTCCCTCCGTGACTCCCTTATCCACACGTCCATCCCCACGGATCTCCCACCCGGCACTTATCCCTGTAAGCGTAAGTGCTGCACCTGTCCCTACACCTCATCTCTTTCAACAATTCAGGACCCCAAACAGTCCTTCCAGGTGAGACAACACTTCACTGTTGGGGTCACCTATTGCATCCAGTGCTCCCGGTGCGGCCTCCTCTACATCGGTGAAACCCGACACAGACTGGGGGACCGCTTCGTCGAGCACCTCCACTCCGTCTGCCACAACAGACAGGATCTCCCGGTAGCTACCCACTTCAACTCTGCTTCCCATTCCCATTCAGATATGTCCATACATGGCCTCCTCTACTGCCATGATGAGGCTAAACTCAGATTGGAGGAGCAACACCTCATATACCGTCTAGGTAGTCTCCAGCCCCTTGGTATGAACATAGAATTCTCCAGCTTTGGGTAATTTCCTCCCCCTCCCTTTCTCTATCCCTATTTCACTCTACCCCCTCCCCCAGCTCCCTCATGGTTCCACCTCCTTCTGCTACCCATTGTTTCCAGGGCTATGACATCAATGCTTCCCCTCCCCCACCCCTTTGTCTTTCAAATTACTGTCTTTCAACTGAAGCTACAAGCATTCTTCAAATCCTTCCCCATCTTTCATTCTTCAGTCCTGACGAAGGGTTCCGGCCCGAAACGTCGACTCATCATTTCTAACTGATGCTGCCCGACCTGCTGAGTTCATCCAGCGTACTGAAAGTGTTGCTTTGATCACAGCATCTGCAGATTACTTAGTGTAATTAGGTGGTTGGCGGTTAGCACAGTAGGCCTAAGGCCTTTTTCTGTGCTATGTGCCTCTATGAGAAGCTAAATGGTCGGCTGGCTGGCAGCGCAATGACATCAGCGCCGGACCCCGGAACGAAGGTTCCCGGGTTCGAATCCAGTGGGGTCCACTCCCGAGTACGCTTTCCATCCATGCCGGGTTGAGTGTCGAGATCGCAACTTGACCTCGTAAAATAAAGGGAAAAAAAACTGCGAAATGTCTGTGGGAGGAGTGGCGCGCCACAGTCTTTCTCTCTCGCTACGTGCCTTGTAAAGGCATGAGAAAAGACATCGTACCGCCAACATCGCACACTCACGCACGCAGATGCACACACACGCACACGCCAAAAAAAAAAGAGAAGCTAAATGGTCTACACCTGTTCCTAAGTTCCCATGTCAGTCACTTTTACAGATGGTGGAAGTGTTACATAGGGTTGGATATTTTTGTTCCAGAGACCAAATTTCTCTGGTGCACTGTGAAAACCTCCTTGCTTCTAAGACTTGCCCCCCTCCCAGAAGTACACTAATATGTCAGCCATGCTTTGTGAGCTCAGGATCTGGAGAGGGGCTGAGGAGCTTTGCACCCCCCCCCACCCGACTCAAAATGAGCATACAACAAACTGAGCCAAGCTGTACTCATTCTTTTATGAATTAAATGACTTATGTAATTGTGGAATACTGAAGTTATCCAATGGTAAGATGCTCTTGATATTCAGTTGTAATGCTTGGCTACCACATCAACCTTAGTTACTCTTGAGTCTACGGTTTTTTTCCTAATGAGTTATGTCATTGCAATAAATCAGTGTGATGCTGACTTGCCCTGTTGTTTCCGAGCTGCAGAGAGTTCTGGAATTCAGAGAGCAAAAAGGCTGTCTACTTGAACCTGACCGAAGCCTATTGCGTTATTCATCAATACCAGAAAGCACTGATATTTGCGAAGAAGTACCTGGAACACTTACTAGGGGGACCACCTAGTGACTGCAGACAGGCTATTACACATGCTTATTATCAGGTGGGTAGATTTTTAATGGAAAATATTTACTCATTGTTGTAATGTAATGGCTCCATCTGTCTAAGTAGACAGTGGATGCGCCCAGTTTAGGACTCAGTTTGGTTTTGCTGCTTAATAGCAGCACCGGAATAAACCCTCTGGGGCGCCGACCTGGGCGATGAATATGAAGATCCTGGGCTGCCCAGACATCAAGATCCCCCTCTCGGCCTCGCAGATGTGATCCAAAGGAATGCGAAGCAGTACATTTGGCATCAGTTTGGCTGCAGGAGCTGCCGGGAGGTGACGTGATACATCATCCAACCGCCTTAGGGGCTCCACTCCGGATTTATGTAGGGTTTACTCCTTAGCCCTCTCTTCTCCCAAAGATACTCACAAGGCGGTGGGATTTGTAACCCTGGATAGGGGCCCAAACCGGGTACTGTCAGCCGGAGCCAGCTGAGCCCGGGACTCGTGTAAGGAAGGGTCATCACACCCTGTAGTAGTGACATATGGAGCCACTACCCACTACCCACACTCATTGTTGAGGACTGAGAATAATCTAAACACTGCAAGATATACAGGCCCACCCTCGTTCGTGTGTCGTTGAGCCACAAGTGGTTGAAATTCCTGCTGTGGGAATACAATCAACTTCAGTCACAGGAGTTTCCTGCAGAAGGTTACATGGTGGAGCTCAAAATAGTTAACAGGAATTGCTAAAGAAGGGTTAAATGTTAAACCAATGTAAATGCTTTTAAAAGCAGGGAACAAACAATATCCTGTGGGTAATACGAGGAATTCTGCAGATGCTGAAAATTCAAGCAACACACATCAAAGTTACTGGTGAATGCAGCAGGCCAGGCAGCATCTCTAGGAAGAGGTGCAGTCGATGTTTCAGGCCGAGACCCTTCGTCAGGACTAACTGAAGGAAGAGCTAGTAAGAGATTTGAAAGTGGGAGAGGGAGGTGGAAGGGGAGATCCAAAATGATAGGAGAAGATAGGAGAAGACAGGAGGGGGAGGGATGGAGCCAAGAGCTGGACAGGTGATAGGCAAAAGGGATACGAGAGGATCATGAGACAGGAGGTCCGGGAAGAAAGACAAAGTGGGGGGGGTACCCAGAGGATGGGCAAGGGGTATATTCAGAGGGACAGAGGGAGAAAAAGGAGAGAGAGAGAGAAAGAATGTGTGTATAAAAATAAGTAACAGATGGGGTACGAGGGGGAGGTGGGGCATTAGCGGAAGTTAGAGAAGTCGATGTTCATGCCATCAGATTGGAGGCTACCCAGACGGAATATAAGGTGTTATTCCTCCAACCTGAGTGTGGCTTCATCTTTACAGTAGAGGAGGCCGTGGATAGACATATCAGAATGGGAATGGGACATAGAATTAAATTGTGTGGCCACTGGGAGATCCTGCTTTCTCTGGCGGACAGACCGTAGATGTTCAGCGAAACGATCTCCCAGTCTGCATCGGGTCTCGCCAATATATAGAAGGCCACATCGGGAGCACCGGACGCAGTATATCACCCCAGCCAACTCACAGATGAAGTGTCGCCTCACCTGGAAGGACTGTCTGGGGCCCTGAATGGTGGTGAGGGAGGAAGTACACTTCACCTGTGAGTCGGCTGGGGTGATATACTGCGTCCGGTGCTCCCAATGTGGCCTTCTATATATCGGCGAGACCTGACGCAGACTGGGAGATCGTTTCGCTGAACATCTACGCTCTGTCCGCCAGAGAAAGCAGGATCTCCCAGTGGCCACACATTTTAATTCCATGTCCCATTCCCATTCTGATATGTCCATCCACGGCCTCCTCTACTATAAAGATGAAGCCACACTCAGGTTGGAGGAACAAAACCTTATATTCCATTTGGGTAGCCCCCAACCTGATGGCATGAACATTGACTTCTCAAACTTCCGCTAATGCCCCACCTCCCCCTCGTACCCCATCCGTTATTTATTTCTATACACACGTTCTTTTTCTCTCTCTCCTTTTTCTCCCTCTGTCCCGCCACTATACCCCTTGCCCATCCTCTGGGCTTTTCTCCCCGCTGCCCCTTTTCTTTCTCCCTAGGCCTCCTGTCCCATGATCTTCTCATATCCCTTTTGCCAATCAACTGTCCAGCTCTTGGCTCCATTCCTCCCCCTCCTGTCTTCTCCTATCATTTCGGATCTCCTCCTCCCCCTCTCACTTTCAAATATCTTACTAGCTTTTCTTTCAGTTAGTTCTGACGAAGGGTCTCGGCCCGAAACTTCGACTGTACCTCTTCTAGAGATGCTGCCTGGCCTGCTGCGTTCACCAGCAACTTTTATGTGTGTTCCTTTACAATGATGTTTCTTATTTCATTAATATCTCCAGCCCACAAAACCCTCAAGTCTTTGCCCCTCCAGTTCTAGCCTCCTGCACATCCAAGTGCTACACTGTCTACACTTCAGTCAAAAATGGTCTATTCCCCTTAAGTTATTGCCTCTTCACATTTTTTCCTTTCTTTCCTCCTTACAATCTGTTCCTCTCTGGAGTTTTATCTTAATTTCTGCTTAAGTGGATTGGCGTCAAAATGTACTTGCCAACATTTTAGTGAAATGCTTTGGACATTTTACTACAATAAAAAACTAGAACTGCTAACTGTTACTCTCAAATCTTGGGTACACAATAAGGATATAGAGGAGGTTTTGTGGGACTGCAAGCCATTCTCGAGTTAGGTTTTTGATGATGCAAAAAATCTTTCCAATTTTTCCATTGCTATTGGTTTTCAAATTAGATTGGAGGTAGGTGGGAGTGTCAGTGTGATAATTCACTGTGTTTGTCTTGCAGGTTGCCAAACTACAAGAGAAGCTGGGGCTTTACAATGAGTCTGTGAACAATTACCAGCAGTATTGTGATTTAAGCAAGGTACTGGGCAACAGCATAGCTGCAGCTGAGGCCCATGGAGCAATGGGTTCAATTCATGCAGCACTTGGAAATTATGATCTTGCCATGAGTAATGCTCTCCAGGGCCTCAATTTGTCCAGAGCTGTCGGAGACCGACAACTTCAATTAGCAGCACTAATTAGACTTGGCAACGTAAAGAGGATGATGGAGAGTTTTGAGGAGGCAACAAGTTGGTATGAACAAGCATGGGATCACAACAGGATGGGAGATGAGCCCAAACTGAAGTGTCGGACTGCACTAGGTTTAGCGGAGGTTTACGAAGGGACAGGTCTTTGTCAGCATGCCTTGTACTTCTATGAGCAGGCACTGGAGGCTGCAGAGGAGATTCATGAAGATGAGCAGATCTACAAATGTAAATTCAAAATTGCATGTCGCTGTCAGTTTTCCTACTCAGAAAGGGAACTGAAGAAAGGATATGAAGCCTTTAAGGATGTGATAACGCATTACCATTGGCTTAGTAGGAAATACAGAGTGGAAGGAAATGTGCTACCTGAAGAAATCACTGATGTTCTTCTGGAGAGTTATGATGGGATCCAGGCAATCCTTGAAAAAATGGGTGACCATTTAAGGGCACTACAGTATGCAGAGGCCGGGAGGAGACACAGATTTCTAATGTATACATTCATGAAAGAGGAACACTCAGCAGGGAATGGTGTGATGGATCAGACATTGTTATCAGCCATCCCAAGCCTGGAGGAACTTTACAGCATCCTGGATGCCATCTCTGGATCTGTGTTGTGCTACTCATTGGTGGAAACAGGCCTCTTTGTCTGGATGCTGAAGGCAAAGGAAGGACTAGTTTATTTTCATGCTACCAACAGCGCTGTGTCAGAAGCTGTCCATGAGCAGATCTGCCAGTTCCTACACCTACTGAAGAACAAGTCACTGCTTTATGAGACTGAAGCCAGGAATATCCCAAAAAGGCTGAAGCAAAATACTATTGACAAACAAAGCAAGGTAATCTTGCATTGGAGTGTGCACTGTGGCCAACTGGATATGTGTTTCTTGTCCTTTATTGGCTATCACTGTCAACCCTATATCAGAAAGCTATAGTTCAGTGTCCTTCCAGGGACTTGTGTATACAATTTAGGAAGACATTTGAGTGTATCATGACAATTTTCTGTCTGAATCTTAGTGCGGCCTTGTAACCGCCTGTTACGTTGCTGGCTTTTAGGCCAGCAGTGAAGGTCCTCCATCTCTGTCTGTCCATACCATCACACACAGATATAGAAGGATCCTTCATTGCTGTTTCCATAACAATTTTTTAACTAGTCAGGGTTGAACCTGACTAGTAAAAGCTGAACCTCAGGATCTGGAGGACCAGTCGGCCACTCTTAGTTTGTCCTCTACCTTTTGACCTGTTTGGCATGGATGACCCTATCACGAGCCAAAGCACAATGCCCTGACTTCAGCCAACATAGCTCTCCAGGTCATTGAGGCACACAAGCCTCCAAACCCTACAACAATTTTGTTGTCCTCTTGGAGGTTAGTGCAGTCTTATAGATAACATATTGAGCCAAGACCATGCCTGACCTTTCAGGCATCTATAAAATATCCAATGACACTATTTCAAAGTAAAATGGGGAGTTCCCCTGCATCTTCATTGGTGCTTGTTCCTTATGTGACTTCACTGAAACAGGTAGTTGTCTCATTATCTCACTGCTGTTTGTGGAACTTTATTGTGCACAAATGGACTTTATTCAATCCTGATACGGGATGACACAGGCCAAGGCAAGCATTGCCTGATTGCACTTGACAACATTCGGGATTGATACACCACCTTGTAGAGCTGCTGCTGTGGTTTTGGAACAAGTGATGATAGGGATGTACTTCAGGTTCACGAAGGTGTGTTATTTGGAAGTGAGCTTGCAGGTTATGTCTCTACACTTTATTAACTTTGTTGATCTGGATGATACAGCTGAAATATCTGGGGAATACTTAGTGAGTTGTGGCCATACATTTTGCTGATGGTGCAAGACATGCTGAAAAAGGAAGTGGATCTTTAAGCTGACGGTAACACAAGACACTGCAAATGCTGGAATCTGGAGTGAAAAACAAACTGTTGGAGGAACTCAGCAGTATCTACAGGAGGAAATGGACAATTGACGTTTTGTGTTGAGATGCTTCATCTGGACTGAATGTAGAGGGGAGGGGGCTGTTATAAAGGGGTGAGGGAAACGGTTAGCGTAAGACCTCAACATGGATTCAGGTGAGGAGGAAGGAAAGGTGGAACTAGTGGCAAATACTGGGAGGAGAAAGGTGGAGGCAGATGGTGGAATCTGGTGAGGAAAGAAGCTGCAGCATGAATCCAAATAATGGTGAGTAGATGGAACAGTGAGGGAGAGGACTGATTGGGAGGGATATGTGGATGATTGGCAGGTAGATGGCTGGAGGAAGAAAAACAGATTGGTTAGTATGGGGCTAGGGGTGAGGGCTTGTGTATGGGGATCTGGGTAGACCAGAAGGAGAGAGAGAGAGAGAGGGAGCAGGTTACTTGAAATGATGATGGATGGATTGGCTATAAAGTGGACTGCTTTGTCTAGTCAATATTGAGCTTGTTGATGTCATTACAGCTGTTCTCATTCAGGCAAGTGGAAGGTATGACTGGATCCAGACTTCTCAACTAGTGGTAGCTGTGGGGAGTTAAAATGTACGTCAATTATCAACCTCAGAGTTGTTCTTGCAGCCGTAATGTGGAAGTTGATGGTGAAAATAACGATAACACAAATGAATATCGAGGTAAAGTAGTTATACTCTCTCTTGCTGGCAGGTGAGTACTGAAGTTAAAGCAGTAGAGTTCTCGTTAACCCAAAATAGTTTGAAGTGTTCCAGAGGAGTATGAAAATTGTATTGCAAGTTAGTATAATGAAGTGTCCAATGGTCACTAGCATAATTAGTTACTAAGTGTGCTAATGAGCTATGTTGTTAGGGCTGACCAGAATTTCCTTGGGCTTGAGAGAAGTACGAGCACTCAAGATTTTTATTTCCAATTGATCCAAAATGCATAGGCCTGTATTTGCTGAACGAAGCCTAGCATGGGCACTATAGATAGTCACTTAAAAAAACAGAATTGTATTTACAAAATCATAAATTGCATTATGAATCTCTCCTCTACGACTCTGCATTTTCCCAAGAAATAGTTTAGCTTTTATCAGGCGTCTTTTTCTAGTAGTTTGAAAGTGAAATCTCAAGATAAATTTTGTGTAGTGTTTAAATTGGATGTCTATTCTGGGTGATCCTATACAAATCCCATTCCACCTCAACACATTGGGACATTGGGAGATAATGATGAATGTACACCTGTTGAAATTAGAGATATGTGGTCATTTAGCATGGAACCAGGATATGCCAACCACCTCTGCACCAATCCCATTTTACTCTCCCCCACATTCCCCTCAACTCCCCCCTACCCTCCCAATTCTCAACTCCACACCAGGATCAATTTGCAGTGACCAATCAGCCCACCAACCTACATTTCTTTGGGATTTGGGAGGAAACTCAGTGAACCCAGGGGAACAGAGAGGGCATGCAAACTCCACACAGACAGCACCGGTGGTCGGGACTGGACCCCGGCTTTTGGAGCTGTGAGACAACAGCTGTACTAACTAAGCCTGTGCCACCCAGATAAGGAGGAACTTGAATAAAAGTAATGCATTCGTAAATTAGACTATGGAATGTGAATAGTTTTAAATTCAGAGCTGATGCCTGCATCTAATGATGATTAAATCTCACTCATCTCATACTCTGATGTCCTTTTGCTGCAGAGGCTGTGGATTTCCCATTCATCACGTAAGAATCCTGGGGCAACCTGCAGACTGCCAGAGGATGAGGAAGAGACTGAACTCTGGAAGCAGATGTACCTGCTGCTGTTTGGACCTGTGAATGAGTTGCTGGATGATTTGCAACAAGGCGGCACCATTTTGATTATACCAGACAAGAATCTCATCCAGGTGGGTTTGAGCAAGGTGGGGCTGTTGAAATGTTGGAGCAGATGGGATTATTTGAAATTGTAATCAGGAGATTCTATAATAAAATATCTCTGAAAGTTATGATATTGTTGGAGAGGGGATTATGAAGGGCATACACAAATTAGGAACCTATATAAATATCTGAAAGGAAAAATGTGAAAGTATATGGGTGAAGAATGGGACTCGCAAATTTGCTCCTGCGCTGAGCTGACATACAATGAACTGAATGGCCACCACCCAGCTGGATTATTCTGTGATTTTGTAGCTGAGGAATCACATGGAAGTAATGCACACAATACAGTGAGTATCTGCTAAATAGAATAGCGATGGAAATTTAGTGGGAATGGGAATTCAAAGCGAAGATGGAAGGGTAGGCAGTGCACTTGAAACCAAGGGGCAGCAATAAACATGAACACAATCAAAGTTATTTGGATGTATAAAACAAGCATTAAAATAGAGTAAGAAGATGGAATATTTAAACGATCAATACTGAATTAAACAAAAAAAGTATATGTACATAAATAGAAAAATAAGAGATTTTGGGATACTAAAATTAAAGCATATGCCAAATAAGATTTTAAGCATTAAGTGAGCAGCTGACTATAATCATTCAGGATCCTTCAGTTTTCCTGGGAAACTGAAGCACATTATTTCAAAGTTCAAAGTAAATTTATTATCAAAGTACATAAGCAACCCTGAGATTTGTTTTCTTGCAGGCATACTCAGTAAGTCCAAGAACCATAATAGAAACAATGAATCCTAAAGGATACGTAGGAAATGCCTTGAGTTACTTAATCTCAGACTCAGGTTTCTGAGTTTAAGAAGCAATAAGAAATGGAGCAAATCATATGGGAAGCTGGAGACATCTTGATTCTGGTCACATAGAAGAGTTCAAATGAACATTATTTAATGTAGATAGCAGGATACAAAGAGACACCTAGCACAGAAATCCCCCAAAACTGCAGTACTCTGATAATAATTATGGGTGCTAAAGCTGACAGCAGTTTGAGCAGAGTGCAGTCTTAAGTATGTTGATAGTACTGTGGAACAATGACTGTACAGATAAGCACAGTGCAGAAATATGGTGATTACAGAGTACTTTAGAACAGGGTGACAGGCACTCATTGATACAATTCCCACATTAGTTCAAAGTTCAAAGTAAATTTATTATCAAAGTATGCAAATGTCACCATATACTACCCTGAGATTCATTTTCTTGCAGAAATACTCATAAATCCAAGAACCACAATAGAATCTATGAAAGATTGCACCCAGCAGAACAAAATAACAGTGTGCAAAAGACAACATATTATTCAAATTTAAAAAAAACATAATAATAAATAAATAAGCAATAAATACCGAGAACATTTTAGCCAGAGGGTCGTGGATTTATGGAATTCATTGCCACATACAGCTGTGGAGGCCGGATCATTGAGGGTGTTTAAGGAAGAGATTGATAGGTATCTATTTAGTCAGGGTATCAAGGGATATGGGGAAAAAGCCGGAAATTGGAACTAGATGGGAGAATAGTTTAGCTCATGGTGGAATGGTGGAGCAGACTCGATGGGCCGAAGGGCCTAATTCTGCTCCTTTGTCTTGTGATCTTGTGAACATGAGAGAACTTGAAAGTGAGTCCACAGGTTGTGGGAACAGTTCAGTGATGGGGCAAGTAAAATTGAGTGAAGTTATCCCCATTGGTTCAAGAACCAGATGGTTGAGGGGTAATAACTGTCCTTGAATTTGGTGGCGTGAGTCCTGAGGCTCCTGTACCACCTTCTTGATAACAGCAGCAAGAAGAGAGCATGACCTGGGTGGTGGGTGTCCCTGATGATGGATGTTGCTTTCCTGCGATAGCGCTCCATGTAGTTGTGCTCAATGGTGGGATTGGGCTTCACCCATGAAGAGTCCATCACCTACTACTTTTTGTAGGACTTTCTGTTCAAGAGCATTGGCGTTTCCATACCCTGCCCTGATGCAGCGAACCAATAGATTCTCCACCACACATCTATAGAAGTTTGTCAAAGTTGTAGATGTCATGCCAAATCTTCACAAACAAAAGTAGACACGCTGCTGTGCTTTCTTCATAATTGATCTTATGTGCAGGTTCTCTGAAATGAAATCTCTGAGAAATTTAAAGATGTTGTTTCGCTGACACCAAGATCTAAACTGTCGGGTAGAGGGAGCAGATGTTTTAAGAAGGGTAAAAACAACAGGGAGAAAAACTCTGTATTCTGTAGGGAAATAAATCATTTGGAGGGAATTTCAGGAGCTTTAAGGGCTGACTCAATGTGCTATATCTGATAAATTTAGGAACGGTAAGGTAAAGTTGGTTAACAAGCAGAAATGATACAGGAAAGAGAAATTTCTGGCTTCAATGTTTCAAGCAACCATTAGATGTTCTGTACTGATAGTGCAAATAGTTCTTTAGAGAAAAGTAATTATTATCTGATCGATTTTCCCTGTAATTAGAGGCAATTCAGTCAGAATCTTGAACAAAGACAAAATCAAGTATGAAGGTGTAAACTTAAATTTAAAAAAATAGAATATACGTTTGTAGATATTGCTAAAAATTCCACAGTGGTTAAGATAAATTTAGATTAATAAAAGGAACTTATAGTGTTGCCAAAGGTCAGAGTAGAGAATAGGGAGAGTTACAGGAACTGACAATGATTAACCAAAACAATTGGTAAATTGGGAGATAGTTTGTTATCAGAATACATTAGTAAGAACACAAGAGCTTCCACAGCTTTGGAAAAATGAGAAGAGTAACAAAATTAATTTATCTATCTAGCTATTTATATTTTTACTTTTTTTTGCATTGCACAGTTTGTCTTATTTTGCACATTGGTTGTTTGTCAGTCTATGTATGGTTTTCATCGATTCTGCTTAATTTCTATGTTCTACTGTGAATGCCTGCAAAAATGAATTTCAGGGTAGTGTATGGTGATGTAAATATGTACTTTGATAATAAATTTACTTTGAACTTTGAATTATTATGGGGCACAAAGAAAAAACAAATATTAAATATTTTATACCACACTTTACAGCAGAGGGCAGTATTGTTGCATACCAGCTGATTCTGCAATCTCTCAGCTCCAGTGGCCCACATTTGTTCCTGACTGATGCTGTCTGTCTGTGTAGAGTTTACACATTCTTGTGACTACGTAGATTTCCCCTGGGTGCTCTACTTTGATCTGCATGAACAGCATTTAAGACAGGCCTTTCACTGTATGTCAGTACATGTGACAATACCCAATTCCAAGTCAAATTTAATGGAAGGTTACTGTAAATTATCCCTTGTTATGTAGGTGGGTATTAGGAGGATCAGGAGAGAGTTAGTGGGAATATGCGAAAGAATAAGTTACAGGCAAATCAGGGGAAAAGTTATTAAGATAGATTTGTTCTGATAGTCAGCACGGATTTGACAGGCCAAATGCTACTTTCCATGTCATAAGACAATATGGAAATGGAACATAATAAATGGTACACTAAAGAAGGTAAAGCAAAGGTCTGATAGTACTAGTGAAATGAAGAAAATTGATATTGCTAAAATAAAATGGAAAATACAAGCAACTGAAGCCCATTAAATAACGCAAATTCCATTTTCACACATCCCGTAATTATGAAAGAAATAGCTACAGAGATGGCAAATGCATTAGTAACTATCTCTCAACAACTTATTAGATGTTATGAGAGACCCAGCAAATTGGAAGGTAGTGAATATAACACTACTACATAAAAATGAAGAGAAAAAATATAAAACTGGGCTAGTCATCCTGTCATTGGTTGAAAAAATGCTGTAATCTACCCTTAAGAACATAGAAACAAGGCATTTAAGTTTTATAATAATGATTAGAAAGGGTTTTTCTGAAAGGAATATCATGTTTCCCAAATTTTATAGTTACTTAATTATATAGCTAAACAGGTGGGCAATCATTTGAGGCATTATATGAATTTTCAAAAGATATTTGATAAGATATTAAATAAATTATGTCATTTCAAAAGAATCCTAAATGCTTCCAAATGACTAAATAGATTAAGAAAAATGAATTTGGTGCACAGTTAATTCAAACTACAATGATGAGGAAAGAGGAAATCGAAAGATAGAGGTCTCAAGATGAAGATAGATTTGGAGATGAGACAGAAATAGGAAGATCATTACAAGTGTAATGCAGCAGAAACTAGGCTGAATATTGAAAATACAGAGGCAATATAAAATAGAGAATAAAAGAGCAAAAAGCCATATTTGATAATGAATTTGTTGTCAGCATTGAATGGAATTGGAGAAAGATAATCAGGTGAAGGATTTACCAATTGGAAAATCTTCTTGTAGAGGCAGAGGGCATAGCTATCCAACTAAATGAGCACTTTTCATTACTTTCTATTAAAGGTGTTGCTAATGTTGCATAAAGTAAGAGGCATTTGTCAAATTGTACAAGGTAGAAATAGATCTAGAAAAGGTACTTGAAAGGTTGGTAATCCTTAAACTTGAAAGGTTGGTAATCCTTAAAGTAGGAAATTTCCTGGGTCCAAAGGGGATGCATCGAAAGTTGCCTAGTGTGGAAATCTTGGGAGCTTTGGCCACGATTTCACAATTTTTCCTGGATATAGAGGTAGGGCCAATGAAATGGTAAGTAAAGGCATCCGTTAGTCTTGCAAGACCATGGATCTACGCCTGGAAAGTCCTCACTCTCCAGGGTGCAGGCCTGGGCAAGGTTGTATGAAAGACCAGCAGTTGCCCATGCTATAAGTCTCCCTTCTCCAAAACACCAATGTTGTCCAAGGGAAGAGTGTTGTTGCAGAGCAATGTATGATTAAGTGCCTTGCTCAAGGACACAAAACGTTGCCTTGGTTGGGGCTCGAACTCACGACCTTCAGGTCGCTAGTCCAATGCCTTAACCACTTGGCCACATGCCCATATGGTAGATTTGAAATATTACATGCCTGCTTAAAAAGAAATGAAAGATGATCCTGCTTAATGTCAATAGTAGGGAGCTTTTAGAGAACGATTTGAGGTAAAATAACTGGCTTATTATAATAATTGTTCAAGTCCCATTTGTCTTAGTGGTGATGGAGGACTTTAATAATGTAATTAAACACACTGATTTTCAATATAGTGATACAAGCTCAAACATTTTTGAGAAAGTGCCGCTTAATAGACTTTTTGGTAAAATTAAAAGGCAGTGGCAACTTGGATGCAAAAGTTGCTAAGCTTTAGAAAGTGAGCTGTTGATTTGCTAAAGATTTGTTCTTTCTTGGTTGGAAGATAGTGTATAGCAGTATTTTGTGGGGTTCCTGTTGGAAGATATATAACAACAACTTGTATTACCACTCTTTAAGAAGGGAGGGAGGCAAAGGAAAGGAAATTATAGGCAGATTAATCTAACCTCAGTGGTTGGTAAGATTTTAGTGTTCATTACTAAGGAAGACATTTTGGGTTACATGATAAAATAAACAGAAGTCAGCATGGTTTCTTTAACGGAGATCTTGCCTGATACTGGTTTCTGGTGTTTAAAACCAAAATTGTTTTAGAAGTCAGGAACAAGGCACAAAACTTGTTGCTTCATGATCATTTTATACGAGTTGAAAGAATAAAGATAACAGGTGGTCTTGCTACTTGAAGAAGAGAGGATCTAAAGAAGGCGCTTAGCATAAAATAACTACTTTTATAACTCAAAAGGTAAGAAAATTCCATAGATAAGAGACAACCAATTAGAATATACTTATTCAATCCTGAATTAAAAGGTTAACCAATGAGAAAAACACTTATTTACTTAGTGGTACAAAGCTTACAGGATTATATTTTATATAGCCACTAGAGGCATGTGGAACTGATATATATAAACACGAAGAAATCTGCAGATGCTGGAAATTCAAGCAACGCACATAAAAAATGCTGGTGAACGCAGCAGGCCAGGCAGCATCTATAGGAAGAGGTACAGTCGACGTTTCGGGACAAGACCCTTCGTCAGGACTAACTGAAAGAAGAGATAGTAAGAGATTTGAGAGGTGGGTGGGAAGATCCTAAGTGATAGGAGAAGACAGGATTGGGAGGGATGGAGCTAAGAGCTGGAAAGTTGATTGGCAAAAGGGATATGAGGCTGGAGAAGGGAGAGGATCATGGGACGGGAGGTCTAGGGAGAAGGAAGTGGGGGGGGAGCCCAGAGGATGGGCAAGGAGTTATAGAGAGAGGGACAGAGGGAGAAAAAAAACGGGAAAAGAAAATAATAAATAAATAAATACATACATACATACATACATACATACATACATACATAAGGGATGGGGTACAAAGGGGCGGTAGGGCATTAACAGAAGTTAGAGAAGTCAATGTTCATGCCATCAGGTTGGAGGCTACCCAGACGGAATATAAGGTGTTGTTCCTCCAACCTGAGTGTGGCTTCATCTTGACAAATGTGTGGCCACACATATTAATTCCACGTCCCATTCCCATTCTGGTATGTCTATCCACGGCCTCCTCTACTGTCAAGATGAAGCCACACTCGCGTTGGAGGAACAACACCTTATATTCCATCTGGGTAGCCTCCAACCTGATGACATCAAAACTGACTTCTTTAACTTCCGTTAATGCCCCACCTCCCCTTTGTACCCCATCACTTATTTATTTATTTATTTATTGATTATTTTTTCTCTTTTCCCTTTTTTTCTCTCTTTTTCTCCCTCTGTCCCTCTCACTATACTCCTTTCCCATCCTCTGTGCTTCCCCCCCCCACCTTTCTTTCTCCCTAGGCCTCCCGTCCCATGACCCTCTCCCTTCTCCAGCCTCGTATCCCTTTTCCAATCAACTTTCCAGCTCTTGGCTCCATCACTCCCCCTCCTGTCTTCTCCTATCATTTTGGATCCCCCCTTCCCCCTCCCCCTCCCACTTTCAAATCTCTTACTCACTCTTCCTTCAGTTAGTCTTGACGAAGGGTCTCGGCCCGAAACGTCGACTGTACCTCTTCCTAGAGATGCTGCCTGGCCTGCTGCGTTCACCAGCACTTTTTATGTGTGTTGCATATATATATATATATGGACTGCTTAAAATACAAGCAGACAGCTGATTGCCAAGCTGCAAAGAAAATGTTAATTAAAATTAAACAGTCAGGTCCAACACCGACAAATCTGTTGGAATTCTTTGAGGAAATAACAAGCAGGATAGAGTATGTGGATGTTGTTTACTTGGTTTTTTCAAAAGGTCTTTGACAAGGTACTGCACACAAGGATGCTAAGCAAGACAGGAGTCCGTAAGTACTAAAGAAAAGGTACTAGCATGGAAGGAAGATCGACTGATTGGCAGAAGGCAGAGAGTGCAATAAAGGGGACCTTGTCTTCTATTCCGCCAGTGACTTGTGGTGTTCTGCAGCGGTTGGTGTTGGGTTTGCTATTTTTCACACTATATACTAATGATCTGGATGATGAAGTTGATGGCTTAGTGGCCAGGTTTGCCAATGGTACAGCGATAGGTGGAGGGGTAGGTAGTGTTGAATAAGCAGCGAATTTGGAGAAGGACCTATACAGATTGAGACAACGGGCAAAAAAGGAGCAGATGGAAAACGGTCTAGGGAAGTGCACCCACCCTGCTCATGGATCATCTGCTGCATTTCCATCAGGAACATCCACACCAGGACCACAACAGTTACTTCCCTCAAGCTGTCAGACTGATCAACTCATCCACCCACTAACCCATCCCACCACACTCCCCGCCACCACTACTCTATCGTTTCCTGTCAGAGTCACCATATGTACAACCACTCCTGTACTTAGCATCACTTTATGTACATAAAATAAGCTAATCTTATGTATGTATATTATTGTGTTCTTTATGCTTATTGTACTTGTTTATGCTGCATCATGTCTGGAGTAACAATCCTTTTCTTTTACACTTGTGTCCTAAAGTATACCAATAAACAATCTTGAATCTTGAATCCCCATCAAATCCCTTCAGATCAGGGGTTCCCAGCATTTTCATGGCATGGACCAACACCATTAAGCAAAGGATTTGTGGACCTCAAGTTGGGAACCCCTAGTCTAGATTCTATCACTCTAATAGTGGTAATTTACAGTGGCCAACTTGCCTTCAAACGCACATCACATTGGCATGTGTGAGGAAACCAGAGCACCTGGAGGAAACCCACGGGATCGCAGGAAGAATTTTCAAATTCCACGCAGACAGCACACAAGGTCAGGTTTGAATCTGGAACTCTGCACCTCTGTTCTGCCCATAATTGTAGCAGGTATTTTTGTGTGTATAACACATTAGCACATAGAGGTTGCTCAGTACGTACAATAATGTTTAGTGCCATACACCATTCATTAAAGGTCACTTGTGAAATTCTGTGACAAACATCTGGCACAGAAAGGGGCAGGCCTTGACACTGAATCAAATCTTAATTGAGGATGAGGTCTGCTTTGACCTGATCTAGGTCAGGCATCCGAGGAGTTCCAGATAAATGTGTTTTGTAACTTCTCTCCCCTTTAAATCAGATTCCTCTTACCCTCTTAGTTGTTGATGGCCTTGGAGCATGCCCTTATCACTTACATGCATTGCAACCAACATAATTAATACGCAATAGATAGAGTTAAACAATTCCATAACTGATAGATCAGTTTAAAGCTCTCTGGCCCTGCCCAGCCACATCTAGCCAAAAGTGGTGAAGGACCATTAACCAGATTAAGGGAGAAGGAGCTGAGAATTACTGACCTTGATATTAAGGCAGTATTTGATCAACTGTCGAATCAGGAGTAGCTTGAACTGAAATCCATGGATAATAAGGAGAAAGCACTCCATATCTGGAGTAATTCTGTGCAAAAAAGAAGTTGGTTGTGATTGCTGAAAGTCATTCATTACTAATGATCTTGGAATTGAAAAGGTTAGCCTATAACATTTGATGACTCTGGGCCTATACTCACTGAAATTTAGAAGAATATTGGGGGAGGGGAGTTCTCATTGAAACCTATCGAATATTGAAAGGCCTAGACAAAGTGGGCGTGAAGAAGATGTTTCCTATAGAGGGGGAGTCTAAGACTACTAGGCATAGCCTCAGAATACAAGCACATCCCTTAGAACAGAGATAAGGAGGAGTTTCTTTAGCCAGACAGTGGTGAACTTGTAGAATTCACTGTCACGGACGGCTGTGAAGGCCAAATCATTGGGAATGTTTAAAGCGGATAGGTTCTTGATTAGTAAGGATGTCAAGGGGTGCAGGGGGAAGGAAGGAGAGTGGGGTTGAGAGGTATAATAAATCAGCCATGATGAAATGACAGAGCATAGGCCAAATGCTGAATGGTCTAATTCTGCTCCAATGTCTTAGTCTTATGGTTTAAGGCATTACCATGTAAGTTCTTCAGAATTTGTCATAGACACAAGTTTCAGCTGCTTCATTGGTGGCCTTCCCTGAATAAATTCAGAATTGGAATGTTTATTGTAGATGGCTCAGTATTTGTTCCATTCAGAACTCTTCAGCAAATGAAACAAGCAGCAAGACCAAGACAACATTGAGCCAGGGGCTGATAAGTGGCAAGTAACATTTATATAACATATAACCATATAACAATTACAGCACAGAAACAGGCCATCTCGGCCCTTCCAGTCCATGCCAAACTCTTACTCTCACCTAGTCCCACCGACCTGCACTCAGCCCATAACCCTCCATTCCTTTCCTGTCCATATATCTATCCAATTTAACTTTAAACGACAACATCGAACCTGACTCAACCACTTCTCCTGGAAGCTCATTCCACACTGTCTGAGTAAAGAAGTTCCCCCTCATATTACCCCTAAACTTTTGCCCTTTAACTCTCAACTCATGTCCTCTTGTTTGAATCTCCCCCATGTTACAAAATCATGTTACAAATTCATGTTACAAAAATATCAGGCAGTGACCTTCTCTAACAAGTGAGAGTCTAAATATCCATGCCTGATATTCAATGGCATTACTATTGCCCAGTCCTTCACCAGCAATGTCCTCCTGATCAATATGACCAGAAACCAAGTGGGCCCACTGTATTTATATGGCTACCCTGATGCTCCAAAGCTTTTCCACTACTTGTCCTTGTTTCAAGTCGTTGAGACCCTCAACAGCCCATCCCTGAATATGATCCAGATCTTACTGCATGTGGCCATGGTTGCTTCATTTTCTCTTGAGTTGTAAATGGACCTGAATTTTCAGCAATTATCAGTATGTATCACATTCATAAACCAATGGAAGGGAGGCCACTGATGGAGCAGTTGAAGATTTTGGGCCTCGGATACTGCACAATAAGTTCTTGCAACAGTCCAGAGATTGAGATGATTGACCTCCAATAAGCACAATATTTTCCTTTGTGTGATTGGCCAGGTTAGATGTGTTACTTTATGTGGATGGAGTACACCTGAAATTCTTCCACACTGTTGGGTTCTACCAGTGTTGTCACTTTAATTGTACAACTTAACAAAGTTTGCTGGAATACAAAACATACTTCCAGGATAAGTTGCCTCTCTGATGCTAAGGTCAAGGATATCATTGAGTGGCCAAGAACATTTTGGAGGAGTGGGAAGGGTGAACAGATTATGTCCATTTCAGCTCTAAGAACATAAGTTAAAAAAAAGGAAATTGTCTTTTGAACTCATGAGAGAGCATAGGCCATCAACTTTTTGCTGTTGATGTTTCTGTAGCAGGCAATTTATTTTTTACAAGGTCGAGTTGCTAGCTCGACGCTCAACCCAGCATAGATGGAAAGCGTGCCTGGGGAGCCGGCTGGGTTCGAACTTGGGAGCCTTCGCTCCAAAGTCCAGCACTGATGCCACTATGCCACCAGCCGGCCTAAGAACATAAGTAAAAAGGGTAAAATTCTGCAGGCAGATTTTAAGGAGTTAGGAAAAGGATTAAGAAGCAGGAGCCCAAATATAATAATAATAATAGGCATCCATTAGTCTTGTGAGACCATGGATTTGCGCCTTGGAAGGTTTACAGGGTGCAGGCCTGGGCAAGGTTGTATGGAAGACTGGCAGTTGCCCATGCTGCAAGTCTCCTCTCTCCACGCCATCGATGTCGTCCAAGGGAAGGCCACTAGGGCCGATACAGCTTGGCACCAGTGTCGTCGCAGAGCAATGTGTGGTTAAGTGCCTTGCTCAAGGAAACAACATGCAGCCTCAACTGAGGCTCGAACTAGCGACCTTCAGATCACTTAACCACTTGGCCACACGCCAGCATATAATAATATAATATAATAATCTTCATATTATTCCCAATGCCACACTTCAGTCAGTATAGAAGCAGGAGTATAATTTAAGATGAGTGTATGTCTGGGGAGATAATACAGGAAGAGGAGCTTGAGGTTCCTGGGGCATTGGGACCAGTTCTGGGGGAGCTGGGACCTGCAATACAGACAAGATGAACCTCCAGAGGGCTGGGACCAATGTTCCTATGGGCAGCTTTGCTAGTGCTATTATAACAGTGTGTTGGAAATAATTTGAGGTCAATCTTCTATTAGACTGATAAATAGATTAACAGCTTCTGTAATTTTTTGTTTCCCACATTTTCTAGGGTGTTTGGAGAGGATTTGTAGGGACAGGGGCAATCAAAAGCTGAGTAAAGATTAGGAAAGGAGACAAGCAGAACTGGAAAAGAAAGGCAGAATATTGGTGAGGAATGCAAAGAAAATTAAGGTTAGGAAATGGACAGAAACATAATCTGGCTGTGCTAAATTGTGCACGTACACCAAACAGCTAATGGGTATTAATTCATGATTATGTTTTTTTTTATTTCATTTCAGATTTCCAGCATCTAGAATGTTTCTGATCTTCATTTTCTGATAAATAATGCAGTTGAGCTGAAGGCACTGATGTACCAAATGAAGAGTGATATTTTAACTGCTGCCAAAATATGTCCTAAAGAAAGGCAGGAGGGCTAGCTTAATGTTTCTGGTTATGAGGCTCTCAGATGAGATAAAGACTAGGAGATAAAAGAAATATCAGATTGGCTGAAGGAACAATCACAAGTAACCCGAAGGGAAAAAGTGCTCTGTCCTGCTGACAGATTTTAAATAGTTAAAAATTAATATTTGCAGGTATGCTTGAATAGTTAAAGTAAAAGAACAATAGAGTGGCATGGCAGTGTTGAAGTGTGCTATTAGTGTCCAAACACTCCTATGGTGGTAAAAGAGTAGGTCTCTTATGAATATTTCTGACAATAGCCAAGGCACTAGGGTATGAATCACAGAAAGTTTTTAATTATCCTCAAATCAGCTGGGTTAGTAAGTTGAGAATTCTCGACAATGGCGATGTGGAGAAGACATTTCTTTAATGGGTGAATGTAGAACTAAGTGTCACTGTTTAATCAACACACAAGAGATGCTGGAGGAACTCAGCAGGCCAGGCAGCATCTACGGAAAAGGGTACAGTTGATGTTTAGTCTGAGACCCTTCTGCGGGACGTCCTGATGAAGGGTCTCGGCCCGAAATGTCGACTGTACCTCTTCCTAGAGAAGTTGCCTGGCCTGCTGCGTTCACCAGCAACTTTGATGTGTGTTGCTTTCTTTTCTATAGATGCTGCCTGGCCTGCTGAGTTCCTCCAGCACTTTGTGTGTGTTGCTTGGATTTCCAGCATCTCTTGTTTGTCACTGTTTAATACTTCAGAGATTAGGTGAATTATTTTCTTTCAGATAGTTATAAATTTTTGGAGATCCCTTGCTCAAAAGTGGTTGAGGCAGTGTTTTTCAACCCTGTGACACTGTTTCTCTCATTTCAGAAAACTGACTTCCTAAGTAAAGGTTGGGTTTATGTCTGAGTAAGTGCATGAATGACAAGTGGTCCTCAGATCTGGAGACCGGTTCATAGGGGCCCAAAATAAACCACATGGTGACATAGCTGGGATGTACGAAAGTTGTAGGTTTTAGAAAGTATGACACGTTGCATTTGCAAAGTTGTAAAAGCATGGTAAATCAAAAGGTGTTCCTTAGAGCTAGAACATGATTGGCACACAGAAAAATAAAATGGAAGATCAACACAGGAGGCAGAAACAGCACAAGTGGGATATGTTGGAAAGCCTGGGGGACTGTGCAAGAGGCACATAGCATTTATGTGGCACTTGTACATACTTTTCAAAGCTAAAAATATTATAGATGCTATCAGTGACAATCTTGCAGAATAAAGTATCTGTGAGCAGAAGGCAGCCATTTTATAAGAAGTGGGCATTGACACTTGCGTAATGTTAGCAAACTTGTTATCACTATTGAGTGTGATGAGATGTCCCTTTTGATAAAATTATTGCAAAACTAAAGTACACCAGCAGCAATTAAGGTATTTCAGAATGATGTTACACATAACCAGATGCCATAGTAGGTATCTGGGGATTACAATGTCTGAAGGACTCCTGTGAACAGTTTAATTTTTAGAAAATTCTTGAGCTACAGGCTAGATTAGTATGTGAGCCAAGTGACAAAAGAAACTCCAAACCTGTTTATGTGTAGAAGGTGATGAAAACTGTGATTTTGATGGAAATGTATCTGAGAAAGAGTTTGGGAAACTCGTAGTGGAGATGTGAAGTTATCAGGCACAGCTAAGAGGCTGTAACGTTGACAACTACCTTGTCTTTTCCACCTGGACCTGCTTACATGGATGATAAGAACAATTTTGATGGGAACAACAGGTTAACCAATAGATGTTGTTACTCCTCTAGTTATACAGGGAGGTTTTATGGGAAGTGGATGACTTACATTGGACATTTTGTCTCAGAGGGAGCAGTCCCTTCAGATTGCTTACAGGGAAGCTTAACGGTGGGACAGGTATATTTGGAAAATTTTAAGTCAATGACATTTCATCATTGATGACCTAATATTGTCCTTGCTATTTCAGTAGTAGTAGTAGTCGTAGTAGTAGTCATACTTTATTGATCCCGGGGGAAATTGGTTTTCGTTACAGTTGCACCATAAATAATTAAATTGTAATAAAACCATAAATAGTTAAATAGTAATACGTAAATTATGCCAGGAAATAAGTCCAGGACTAGCCTATTGGCTCAGGGTGTCTGAACCTCCAAGGGAGGAGTTGTAAAGTTTGATGGCCACAGGCAGGAATGACTTCCTATGATGCTCTATGTTGCATCTCGGTGGAATGAGTCTCTGGCTAAATGTACTCCTGTGCCCAACCAGTACATTGTGTAGTGGATGGGAGACATTGTCCAAGATGGCATGCAACTTGACAGCATCCTCTTTTCAGACACCACCGTCAGAGAGTCCGGTTCCATCCCCACAACATCACTGGCCTTATGAATGAGTTTGTTGATTCTGTTGGTGTCTGCTACCCTCAGCCTGCTGCCCCAGCACACAACAACAAACATGATCTCACTGGCCACCACAGACTCGTAAAACATCCTCAGCATCGTTTGGCAGATGTTAAAGGACCTCAGTCTCCTCAGGAAATAGAGACGGCTCTGCCCCTTCTTGTAGACAGCCTCAGTGTTCTTTGACCAGTCCAGTTTATTGTCAATTCATATCCCCAGGTATTTGTAATCCTCCACCATGTCCACACTGACCCCCTGGATGGAAACAGGGGTCACCAGTACCTTAGCTCTCCTCAGGTCTACCACCAGCTCCTTAGTCTTTTTCACATTAAGCTGCAGATAATTCTGCTCACACCATGTGACAAAGTTTCCTACCGTAGCCCTGCACTCAGCCTCATCTCCCTTGCTGATGCATCCAACTATGGCAGAGTAATCAGAAAACTTCATGTGGTAACTAGTAAATATTAGAGAGATCCAGACTGAAATCATCTCCTTGATTTGATTCAATATCCCATCTTACTGGGCATTTATCCGCTGAGCAATTGGAATAATAGCTTTGCATTCCTAAAACCCAAATAACATATAAAACCATATAACCATATAACAATTACAGCATGAAAACAGGCCATCTCGGCCCTTCTAGTCCGTGCCGAACTCTTACTCTCACCTAGTCCCACCGACCTGCACTCAGCCCATAACCCTCCGTTCCTTTCCTGTCCATATAGCTGTCCAATTTAACTTTAAACGACAACATCAAACCTGCCTGAACCACTTCTGCTGGAAGCTCATTCCACACAGCTACCCCTCATTCCCCCTCATGTTACCCCTAAACTTTTGCCCTTTAACTCTCCACTCATGTCTTCTTGTTTGAATCTCCCCCACTCTCAATGGAAAAAGCCTATCCACGTCAACTCTATCTATCCCCCTCATAATTTTAAATACCTCTATTAAGTCCCCCCTCAACCTTCTACGTTCCAAAGAATAAAACCCAACTCGTTCAGCCTTTCTCTGTAACATTCTAGTAAATCTTCTCTGTACTCTCTCTATTTTGTTGACATCTTTCCTATAATTTGGTGACCAAAACTGTACACAATACCCCAAATTTGGCCTCACCAATGCCTTCTACAATTTCAACATTACATCCCAACTCCTATACTCAATGCTCGGATTTATAAAGGCCAGCATACCAAAAGCTTTCTTCACCACCCTATCCACATGAGATTCCACCTTCAGGGAACTATGCACCATTATTCCTAGATCATTCTGTTCTACTGCATTCTTCAATGCCCTACCATTTACCATGTATGTCCTATTTTGATTAGTCCTACCAAAATGTAGCACCTCACATTTATCAGCATTAAACTTCATCTGCCATCTTTCAGCCCACTCTTCTAAATGGCCTAAATCTCTCTGCAAGCTTTGAAAACCTACTTCATTATCCACAACTCCACCTATCTTAGTATCATCTGCATACTTACTCATCCAATTTACCACCCATCATCCAGATCATTAATGAATATGACAAACAACACTGGACCCAGTACAGATCCCTGAGGCACACCACTAGTCACCGGCCTCCAATGTGACAAACAGTTATCCATCACTACTCTCTGGCGTCTCCCATCCAGCCACTGCTGAATCCATTTTACTACTTCAATATTAATACCTAACGATTGAACCTTCCTAACTAGCCTTCCATGTGGGACCTTGTCAAACGCCTTACTGAAGTCCATATAGACAACATCCACTGCTTTACCCTCGTCAACTTTCCTAGTAACCTCTTCAAAAAATTCAATAAGGTTTGTCAAACATGACCTTCCAAGCACAAATCCATGTTGTCTGTTCCCAATCAGACCCTGTCTATCCAGATAATTATATTTACCATTTCTAAGAATACTTTCCATCAGTTTGCCCACCACTGACATCAAACTCACAGGCCGATAATTGCTAGGTTTACTCTTGGAACCCTTTTTAAACAATGGAACAACATGAGCAATACGCCAATCCTCCAGCACCATCCCCGTTTCTAATCACATTTGAAATATTTCTGTCAGAGCCCCTGCTATTTCCACACTCTACTTCCCTCAAGATCCTAGGGAATATCCTGTCAGGACCTGGAGACTTATCCACTTTTATATTCCTTAAAAGCTCCAGTACTTCCTCTTCTTTAATCATCATAGTTTCCATAACTTCCCTACCTGTTTCCCTTATCTTACACAATTCAATATCCTTCTCCTTAGTGAATACCGAAGGGACCAATTTTATCCCTCACTATCGTTTTGCTATTAATATAACTGTAGAAACCCTTGGGTTTTATTTCCACCTTACTTGCCAAAGCAACCTCATATCTTTTTTTAGCTTTTCTAATTTCTTTCTTAAGATTCTTTTTACATTCTTTATATTCCTCGAGCACCTCATTTACTCCATGCTTCCTATATTTATTGCAGATATCTCTCCCTCTTTTTCCGAACCAAGTTTCCAATACCCCTTGAAAACCATGGCTCTCTCAAACTTTTAATCTTTCCTTTCAACCTAACAGGAACATAAAGGTTTTGTACCCTCAAAATTTCACCTTTAAATGACCTCCATTTCTCTATTACATTCTTCCCATAAAACAAATTGCCCCAATCCACTCCTTCTAACTCCTCTTGCATCTCCTCAAAGTTAGCCTTTCTCCAATCTAAAATCTCAACCCTGGGTCCAGACCTATCCTTCTCCATAATTATATTGAAACTAATGGCATTGTGATCACTGGACCCGAAGTGCTCCCCAACATAAACCTCCATCACCTGACCTATCTCATTCCCTAACAAGAGATCCAAGACTGCCCCTTCTGTAGTTGGTACCTCTATGTATTGCTGCAAAACACTATCCTGCACACATTTTGCAAACTCCAAACCATCCAGCCCTTTTACAGTATGGGCTTCCCAGTCTATGTGTGGAAAATTAGTATCTCCCACAATCACAACATTGTGCTTACTACAAATATCTGCTATCTCCTTACAAATTTTCTCCTCCAATTCTCACTCCCCATTTGGTGGTCTATAATACACCCCCTTAAGTGTTACTACACCTTTCCCATTCCTCAAATCCACCCAAATAGCCTCCCTAGACAAGCCCTCTAATCTATCCTGCCAGAGCACCACTGTACTATTTTCTCTGACAAGCAATGCAACACCTCCCCTCTTGTCCCTCCGATTCTATCACACCTGAAGCAATTAAATCCAGGAATATTTAGTTGTCAATCACACCCCTCCTGTAACCATGTTTCACTAATAGCTACCACATCATACTTCCAGGTATCAATCCATGCTTTAAGCTCATCCACCTTTCTTATAGTGCTCCTAGCATTAAAATAAATGCATTTAAGAAATTTTCCACCTCTTACTCTCTGTTTATCACTAATGGTGCAAACAACTTTAATATTTTCTTTATCTTCCTTCTCCCCTACACCTGTTCCTACACTCTGTTTCCCCTCCCCCTTGTATCTAGTTTAAATCTATCGGAGCCTCTCTAGCAAACCTACCTGCAAGAATATTTGTCCGCCTCCAGTTCAGTTGTAAACCGTCCCACCAGAAAAGGTCCCACCTTCCCTGGAAAACTGCCCAATTTTCTATAAATCTGAAGCCCTTCCTCCTGCACCATGTCTTCAGCCACGTGTTGATCTGCGCTATCTTACTATTTCTAAATCCGCCTGCACGTGGCACTGGTAGCAATCCTCAGAATGCTATCCTGGAGATCCTGTCCTTCAACTTGGCACGTAACTCCCTAAACTCACCTTTTAGGACCTCCTCATACTAACAGAAACTAAACTTGGTTAAAACATAGCAACACACACAAAATGCTGGTGGAACTCAGCAGGCCAGGCACCATCTATGGAAAAGAGTACAGATGACTGTGTCCTGCTAAAGGCTCTTGGGCCGAAATGTTAAATGTACTCTTTTCCATAGATGCTGCCTGGCCTGCTGAGTTCCACCAGCATTTTGTGTGTATTACTTGGATTTCCAGCATCAGCAGATTTTCTCTTATTTGTGATTGGTTAAAACATACTAAACTCTAAATATAGCACCCTTTATAAGTTACAGTCAAATGTTGCGCATTCTGCAGAATCTGTCAGTTCATTTTCAGTTGGTGAGTTTACCCTGCAATAGAGGTTATTATAGCTTTGCTTGTTTTTATCTAGCTCCCTTACTTCCTGCTTTCTAAATCTGATGGAAATCTTTTTTTTTAATCCAAGATTCCCTTTGCAAACCTGCCGGATTTGAAGAATAAAACGCTGGGAGAGAAGTTTTGGATTACCCTTGCACCATCACTGTTTGCTGTTGAAGTTATAGCTAATTTAGTTGAAGTTTCGAAGAATAAAACAAAAAGTAAATTTACTTCAGATGTAAGATCAGGTAATTAATTTCTTTATGCAACAGTTCCAATACCTTATATCACACTTCATTTAATATATTACATTTCATTTATTTGGCTTGAGAATACTAAATTATGTCTCTCCCAAATATCACTGATTATACCTCCAAGAAAACACATCTCTTCCATTGTAAATGTCATAAACACATTCAAAAGACATATTTGTCACGGCTCAGTGGCAGCTCACCTGTTTCAAAGTCAAAGAGGGACATTTTTTATGACAAATGTTATAAGTTGGTCTCTGATGCAAACAAGCATATTAATGGGGCAAGTTGTGCTACAGAATTCATTAATCAGGGCCAACAGGTGGTCAACTGCTGCCCATTGGAAATCTGGGCAGTTGCAGATTCTGGTGCCAATAAATGTAGGTGACATTGTTAACACTGGATTGATTTAACAGAGAAGGACGCCACTCACTCCATTAAATTGGTACTATTTCTTTGGAAGATAGTTCCTGTTACTCTCTCCCTGTCTATCACTTCAACATTTCTTCCTCAATCACTTATCCAATTCCCTTTTGATATCTGATATTGAATCTGTATTCCCTATCCTATCAGTCACTGAACTCCAAATTCCATATTTCACAATAAAGTAATTCTTTATATCACCTCTGATTCCATTGTCCACCTGTGCTTTCTGATTGTGAACCCTTTGGTTATTGGGATGTGGTATTCCTTACTCAATTTATCAAAACATGACACAACTTGAAGGGCATAGCTTTAAGGAAAGTGGGGCAAAGTTTAAAGGACACGTGCAGGGCAAGTTCTTACAAAGAGTGGTGAAACCTGCTGACAGAAGATGCTGGTGGAAGTAAATAGAATTGGATAATGGTTTTCAGATAGGCAGAAGAATATGTAGTGAATGGAGGTATATGGTCATGTGCAGGCAGAAGGGGTTAGATTAATTTGGCATCTTGTTCAGCACAAACCTCATGGGCTGAAGGGCTTTTTCTTATTTGTCTTTAATGAGCACAATCCCAGTTTCCACAGACAATCTACATCACAAAAAAATCATCTTGAGAGCCGTTCTAGTTAGCCTTTCATAGACTCTACAAAGATCTACTTTATGCTAACAGTATACTAACCAGGCCAAACTTGAAAATTTTAAAGAGGTCTGAAGGTTGATGCCTGAGGGGAGCTGACATAGAAACAGGTCCTCAGAGGGAACAACCACGATCATAATGAATGGGGCAGGCTTAAGGGGCAAGATGCGACCTTTTTCCTAGCTTCTTGTGTTCAATTCTCGTTTGTTTAACAGCAGATATCTTATTTGATTCATTGATTGCTTTATTAATCTGCCTTGCTTCCTTCAATAATGTGAGCAAGGTACCCCCATTGAAATAGATCCATTTAACACGTATTAACATAGGAATGCTGTTCTGCAGAGCATCTTGAGCAGTACATAATTGAATTTTATCAATACAATATTGGCTACATCATTCAGTTTAGTTTGGTATTTTATGCCTAAGGCATACAAGTTATAAAATACTTGATTTATGCAGCAAAGAAATGGCCCTTTCAATCCATTTCATACACGCCAATCATGATGCCTATCTAGACTCTGCAGTTGAACAAATGTTTTGTACAGCTTCAATATAATATCCTACCTCTTATTCTCAATACCTTGGCCTATTAAAAGTAACATTGATGTAAGGCTCTCAGTTTGTAGTCTACAGGCTTATCTCTACTGCTTTCATTGAATAGGGGGGCATTAGTGATCTTTCAGTGCATCATCCATGGCTAGCAAAGATGTAAAAATCTCTTTCAGAGCCCCAGTAATCTCCTCTTTTGCTTCCCTAAGCAAAATAGAATAGATCCTGAGCAATGCACACAAAATGATGGGGACAAGAAACACACATCAAAGTTGCTGGTGAACACAGCAGGCCAGGCAGCATCTCTAGGAAGAGGTACAGTCAACGTTTCGGGCCAAGACCCTTCATCAGGACTAACTGAAGGAAGAGATAGTAAGAGATTTGAAAGTGGGAGGGGGAGGAGGAGATCCAAAATGACAGGAGAAGACAGGAGGGGGAGGGATGGAGCCAAGAGCTGGGGGAACTCAGCAGGTCAGGCAGCATATATGGAGGGGAATAAACAGTTGATGTTATGTGCCAAGATCCTTCCCAAGCATTTTGTGTATGTTGCTCAGGCTTTCTGGCATCAGCAGAATTTTGTGTTTATGTCTGGGATGTATTCTGTAAGGCCCTGGAAACTTTCCACCCAAATGTGCTCCAGAATTTCTCTTCCTGCTTACCATCAGTTAGGAGTACAGAAGCCTGAAGGCACACACTCAGCGATTCAGGAACAGCTTCTTCCCCTCTGCCATCTGATTCCTAAATGGACATTGAACCCTTGGACACTACCTCACTTTTTTTTAATATACAGTATTTCTGTTCTTGCAGGATTTTTAATCTATTCAATATACGTATACTGTAATTGATTTACTTATTTATTTACTATTTTTTTCTTCTATATTATGAATTGCATTGAACTGCTGCTGCTAAGTTAACAAATTTCACGTCACATGCCGGTGATAATAAACCTGATTCTGATCTGATTCTGATTCTGATGTACTCAGGAATATGAATGTGCCCCCCCACCCCGCTTAACTCCCCAGCCTGCCCATCCTTCTCCCTGGTGAATGCTGACATGACCATTCATTCAGTACATTATTTACATCTCCTGGCTGCACACATAGATTACCTCTCTGGTCTATCAGGGGACGTGTTCTTTCTTTAACAACCCTCTTGCATCTAATATACTTTTTAAAGATTTTTGGATTTTTCTGAGTACTAATTGGCTAGGTCATTTTGCCCTCCTTTTTTCTTTCTTACATTCTCTCCTATATTCCCGATAAACCTCAAAGGACTCATTTGATACGAATTTTCAATACGTGATGCAACGATTTTTTCTTTTCCCCTGATCAAATGTTCAATATACTTTGTTAACCAAGGTCCCCTAATCTTACCACCTTTGTTTCTTACTCTTACAGGGACATGTTGACTCTGAACTCTTTGTACCTTGCTTTTAAATGCCTCCCACATAATGAACACACATAAAAGTTGCTGGTGAACGCAGCAGGCCAGGCACCATCTATGGGAAGAGGTACAGTCAACGTTTCGGGCTGAGACCCTTCGTCAGCACTAACTGAAAGAAATCTCTTACTATCTCTTCTTTCAGTTAGTCCTGACGAAGAGTCTCGGCCCGAAACGTCGACTGTACCTCTTCCTATAGATGCTGCCTGGCCTGCTGCGTTCACCAGCAACTTTTACGTGTGTTGCTTGAAATTCCAGCATCTGCAGATTTCCTTGTGTTTGCCCACTTAATGAATGTTGTTTCCCCTCCAGCAGCATGTCCCAGTCTACATCCATAAGGTTCTGTATAACACTTTTGAAATCCACATTTATGCAAAGGCCACTGTACATGCATAGTGATGTTAATTACTGAGCCAATAAGTCTTTGTCACGGCCGTATTGTGATCAATTTTAATGAAAATTAATAGAAGTTTTGGACAAGTGTGCTTTGCATGTTTTGAATCATGCTCTCCATCTTGAGGACAGACTCCTGTCAGCTTTAAAACACTAAGCTTTGCTGCCGAAGTTAAATCCTTCATTTGCTTCCAGTTTTCCAGGATTTCTCTTTTTTTCTGTGATTTAGGGTCTGTTTCAACAATGACTATGTTGGAACATATGGGTGGTTCTCAGCAGGAACTTTGTGGTTTGCAGAAGGTGGGACTCATGGACACTGTGAGTCACCTGGTTCACTGCACGTCCACCAACACAATTGTTGCCAGCTCACCATACATCATTCTTCCATTCAAGCAGGCAAGTATGTGAACAGAGGCTGTATTACCTTTTAGTCTGGTTCTTGATATTAACCCAGTAAAGTATTGTTCAACATTGAATGAAATTTGGTTTTTATTTAGAAAAAGTTGTATTTAGACTATTTTACAATCACATTCTGTGCAGACTATACTTTAAATAGCAAACCTTAAACCTCACATAAAATAACAACAGTTTTGGAGAGAATGGGGAACGGTAATAAATTAGAATTAGTAAGAAAAGAGAGTTGGAAAAGTGAATTGATTTGAATGCCAACTAATCCCCAGGATCTGCAAAATGACAAGTTCAAGTTCAGTTTATTGTCATTCATCTGTACACATATATACCTCCAAAGGAAACAACATTCCTCCGGACCAAGGTGCACAACTCAGTACGTATAACTTACACACATAACGCATTCAATAATGTTACCACTAGTAAACTAACAAATAATAAAGTGCATTTATGACACAAGCTTCAGAAGTAAACAGTATCATTGTACTGGTTCTGAGTCCTGGGCAGCGGTAGAGCGTTCAACAGTCTTATGGCATGGGAGAAGAAGCTGTTTCCCATTCTAACAGTTCTTGTACTAATGCTATGGAACCTTCTGCCTGAAGGTAGGGGAGTCAAAGATATTGTTGGACCTATGGGAGGGATCATTGACAAAGCTAAGGACTGTGCGTATGCAGCACTCCTGATACACCATGGTAGCGTAACAGTTGGCACATCACTATGACAGCTCAGGTCATTCCGGACTTTGGAGTTCAATTCTGAAGCTCCCTGTAAGGAGTTTGTACGTTCTCCCTGTGAGTGCATGGGTTTCGTCCGAGCGCTCCGATTTCCTCCCACAGTCCAATGACGTACCAGTTGGTAGGTTAACTAATCATTGTAAATTGTCCTGTCCTGTGATTAGGCTGGTGTTAAATATAGATGGGCTGCTGGATGGTGCATCTCGTTGGGCCAGAAGGACCTGTTCTGTACAGTATATCTAAATAAATAAATATCTCTGATGGGAAGATGAGAGACTCCGATAATCCTCTCAGCAGTTTGGAAATACTTTGTAGGGACTTGCGGGTCAGACGCCTTGCAACTCCGGTACCAGATGGTGATGTAGCCAGTCAGAACATGCAGTTATGAAAGATTTGGCAATTAGATAAAAAGCTGAAGATGCTGGAAGTCTGAAATATAAAATGCTGGGGAAACTCAGCAGAATAGGCAGCATCTGTGAAAAAAGGAATAGATAACAATTCAGGTGCGAAGAGTAGCAGAAAAGATGATGGATGCACTTGCTGTCATCTTCCAAAATGCAGATGAAATGCTGAATGGAATGTGTATTCCCTACAACCTGAATATGATAAGGCTTCTAGCAAGAAAATTTATCCACAGATCTAGAAGCTGTTTGCATTTGTAAAGGACAAAGGCTCCAAGACCAGAACATAGAAGTAGGAGCAGGACATCTGCCCTTCATGCTCCTGCAATAAGATCATTGTTGATCTTTCACTACAGTGTCATTTTCCTACAACAATCTCCTATGCCCTCAGCACATCCTTGGGTATGTTGGTTGTAAATGCAAACTCTGCATTTCTCTGTATGTTTCGATTTACTTGTGAGGGATAAATGAATACGAATCTGATTTAACATCTAACTATTTTTACAACAATCAGAGGTAGGGAAGCTATTTGTAGGATTCTTGGGACTGTATGAGCCTTTAGAAAGCCATGCCCTAATTAGGAACAGTTAGCATAGCTTTTGTGCAGGGCAAGGAGATTAATGAAGGTACTGTTGTGGATGTCGTCTACAAGAAATTTAGTAATCCCTGATGAGAGGTTTATCCAGAAGATTATGATGTATGGGATCCACTACTGTGAATTGGCCATTGGCCATTCAGATTCAGAGCTGGCTTACTCATTGGGAGACAGAGGGTAGGGTCGATGGGACTTTTTCTAGCTGGAGATCTGTGACTAGTGGTTTTCCACAGAGATCTGTAGTGGCACTTCTGCTGATTGTGATAGATATACAGTTGAAGTCAGAAGTTTACATACACCTTAGCCAAATACATTTAAATGCAGTTTTTCACAATTCCTGACATTTAAGCCTAGAAAACATTCCCTGTCTTAGGTCAGTTAGGATAGCTGCTTTTATTTTAAGAATGTGAAATGTCAGAATAATAGTAGAGAGAATGACTTATTCTGGAGGTCTGGAGGAATGGAACAAAATTCCAGCAACTTGCTGTGAGAAGCTTGTGGAAGGCTACCCAAAATGTTTGACCCAAGTTAAACAATTTAAAGGCAATGCTACCAAATACTAACAAAGTGTATGTAAACTTCTGACCCACTGGAAAAGTGATGAAAGAAATAAAAGTTGAAATAACTCATTCTCTCTACTATTATTCTGACATTTCTCATTCTTAAAATAGTGATCCTAACTGACCTAAGACAGGGAATGGTTTCTAGGCTTAAATGTCAGGAATTGTGAAAAACTGAGTTTAAATGTATTTGGCTAAGGTGTATGTAAACTTCTGACTTCAACTGCAAATAATTGAGGTGAAAATATAGATGGGTGGGTTAGTGAATTTGCAGGTAATATGAAGATTGATGGTGTTGTAGATGGCTAAGAATACAGGCAAAGGATACAGTGGGATATAGATCATTTGTAGATATTGGTGGAGAAATAGCAGATGGAGTTTAACCTGGCCAAATGTGAAGAGTTGTACTTTGGGAGATAAAGTGATAAGACCCTTATCTGTGTTGACATGCAAAGAGATCGTGGTTGCAAGTCCAGTGCTCCCTGAAAGTGGCTACACAGGTTGGTAAAGAAGGCTCAGGATGGTAAAGAAGGCATACAGCATTTAGTCAATAAAAGGAGTTCAAGAGTCAGGAAGTTAAGTTAAAGCTTTATAAAATTCTAGTTAGCTTGCATCAGGAGTTCAAGTTTAATTGGCATCAACCATATATGTGTATACAGCTAAATGAAAAACTAGAGTACATACAGAACACAGCACATATAGTTATGATAGCAGATGTAGTCACAGAATTATATTAGTACAACTCCCTGAGTGGTTTGGCCTGAAGCCATGTTTCTGCAAGAACAAGCAAGCAGCAGTTCTTCAGCTTGTGCTGGGTCAGCTTCAGACAAGGGCAATGCAGCTTGTCTTCCAGGAAGCGAGTATTAAAAGGCAGTACCGACAGGAGAGCCGGCCTGCAGGGACCAGCCCCAACCCAGCACGGATTCCAGCGCACCCGCAACGCCTCTGTTGTCTCCCACACCACCTCCCCTGGGCAGCTGTAAGACATGATGCCGCTGCATGAGGGTTTGGTCATTCAACAACCAAAGCCACGCAGCTCCCCCGAGTGTTGGTCTCGACAATGAACCAATGAACTGGACTTGCGATATTTTGTATTACCAATGTCCAATAGGATCTTACGATCAAAAGAAAAACATTTAAGACAAACTTCTGTACCACTTGTTGGATCCAGTCGTCCCATTATGGGAAGCTTTGGAGAGGGTGCAGAAGAGCTTTACCAGGTTGAGGCCTGGATTGCAGGACATGTGCTATAAAGAGATGGGACAAATTGGGTTGTTTTCTGTGGAGTGACAGTAGCTGAGGGGAGATCTGATAGAGGTTCATAAAATTATGAGAAGTATAGAGTAGACAGCTGGTTTCTTTAACCCAGGGTTGAAAAGTCTAATACCAGAGAGTTTGCATTTAAGCTGAGAGGGGGTAACTTCAAAGGAAGCATGCAGGTCAAGTTTTTTTTACACAGAGTGATGGGTGGCTGGAAATCAGGGCTGGTGGTGGAGGCAAATACTAGGCTTCATATGAACGTGCAGGAAAATGGAAGGATATATTTGGGAATTAATTACTAATTTAATTACTTTGGCACAACATTGTGGACCAAAGGGACTGACCCCGCATTGTACTGTTCTGGGTTCTTATCAACATATACTGTAGACAGGTTATCTGCTCATTGCTTGTAGAGGGACTTTGCTGTGTATAATTGGCTACTGCTATTTCATGTGTTAGTTGTGATTACACTGTAAGAAATTTTATTTGCTGTAAAGTGGTTTGGAACATCATAAGTTTGAAGGGTGCTATAAACATCCAAAAGCAAAATACTGTGGATGCTGAAAATATGAATTAAGTGCCAAAATAATGCATAAATACTTGGGTAATCAAGTTCAAGTTTAATTATCATTCAACCATACATGTAAGCATGAACACAGCCAAACAAAACATCATTCCTCCGCGGCCGCAGTACAAAACACTGTACAGTCACACACAGCATAAGGCACAGATAGCACATATTACAGGCATCCGTTACTCTCGTGAGACCATGGATTTGCGCCTTGGAAGGTTTCCAGGATGCAGGGCGGGGCAAAGTTGTATGGAAGACCAGCAGTGGCCCATGCAGCAAGCCTCCCCTCTCCATGCCACCGATGTTATCCGAGGGAAGGGCATGAGGACCCATACAGCTTGGCACCGGTGTCGTCGCAGAGCAATGTGTGGTTAAGTGCCTTGCTCAAGGACGCACACGCTGCCTCAGCCAAGGCTCGAACTAGCGAACTAGCACATATAAAATAGCAAGTAAACATAGAGTCACACAAAAAATATATATGCGTGACAGGCATGATCTATGAAGAGAGAAGCAGAGTGATCATTTCAGTTGTTAGTATTTTATCTGAATTTACCTTACAAATGGTCATTGATCTGAAACTGACCAAATTCTCTCTCCACAGACTCCGCCTGAAATTTTCTGCTTTATGTATACACAAATCTCATTATTGCCTTCCTTCAGTAAAAGCTGAACAGACATATCTGATTGGGATTGAAGGTTATTGACGTCCAATTTACTGATTGGAAATCTGTTGCAGTAATGAAATCTGGTGCAGTAATAATAATGTTTGACAGAAAGCTCTTTCTCTGATAAACCTTAAATAGCTTTAAATTCTTTGGCATTAGCGTATCCAAAGACCTCTTCTGGGACCAAATGCTAAAAAGAAGGCATGGCAGCTCCTCTTATTTCCTAGAAGTTTGCATAGATTTGGCATAGCCCCTAAAATTTTGACTAACTTGGATAGATGCACAGTGGAGAGTATCCTAACTGGTTGCATTATGACCTAGTATGGAAACACCAGTGCCCAGGAATGGAAAGATCTACAGAATGTGGAGGATTACAGCTCAGTCCATCACAGAAAATGCCCTCCCTACCATTGAGCATGTTTACATATAGTGCTGCCACAAAAAATCAGCATTCATCATCAAGGAACCTCACCATCCTCTCTTCATGCTACTACCATCAGGCAGAAGGTACAGGAGTCTTTGGTCCCACTTCGCCAGGTTAAGGAACAGTTATTACCCTACAACTATCAAGCTTTTCAACCAGTGTGGATAACTTCACTCACCACAACTCTGAATTGATTCCATAACCTAAAGGTTTGCTTTCAAGGACCCTACAATTCATATTAGACCATACAAAATGATCAACCTCCACTTTAACTATACCTAGTGATTTTGCCTCCATAGGTATCTGTGGCAATGAATTCTACAGATTCCTCTGGCAAAATGAACTCCTCTTTATCTCTGTTCTAAAGGAACATCTATGTATTCTGAAGTTGTGCCCTGCAGGAGGACTCCCAAGTTCCTTTGCACCTTTGATTTCTGAATTTTCTCTTTGTTTTGAAAATAGTCCGCACCTTTATTCCTTCTACTGAAGTGCATGACCATACATTTCCCTACACTGTATTCCACCTGCTGCATATTTGCCCATTTTCCTAATCTGTCTAAGTCCTTCTGCAGACTCCCTGCTTCCTCAACACTTTCTCCCCCTCCACTTATCTTTGTATCGTCCGCAAACTTGGGCACAAAGCCACCAATTCCATCATCAAATCAATGATATATAATATGAAAAGAAATGGTCCCAACACAAACCCCCGCAGAACACCACTAGCCACCGGCAGCCATCCAGATGTTCACAGTATTATTTGTTTTCATTTTCAGAATTTGTCTTCTTTTTCATGTTGCTTGTTCGTCAGTCTTTGTTTATGTATAGTTTTCATAAATTCTATTGCATTTCTTTAGTTTCTTGTAAATGCCTGCAAGAAAATGAATCTTAAGGTAGTATAGGGTAACATAAATGGACTTTGATATTAAACTTACTTTGACTTTCTGTTCAGGTGTTTGGGAGATCTCAGGCTCTGGTTGTGGGAAGTCCACATTTCCCTTCAGCTTTGTCCTTGTGGGGAAGCACTTGGAAACCCTGGGGCCCATTAGTTGGAGCTCAGAAGGAAGTTATCAAAGTGGCCGAGTACCTGCAAGCAGAGGCTGTCATGGGTGAACAAGCTAATAAGAAACGTGTTCTCAGCGAACTTCCACGGCTGACTGTGGTGCATATTGGTAAGTGGGCTTTCTGTTGTGCTGGGGCAAATCACAAAACTGGTTTGTACATATTGTGTTGACAATCAGATGGTGACCTGTATATGATTTGGTGGGTTTGACTCCTTTGCTAACTGATATCAAAATTCACTCAGGACTAATATCTATGCTTGTGCCCTGGATAAAAATACTTCTGTTTTTGCTCAGTACAGCACCTCAGGAGCTGTTTGAATGATGTTGCAAAGATGGTAATAGAGTCATAGAAAAGTACAGCACAGAAACAGGCTCTTCAGCCCATCTAAGCTATGGCATATAATCATATAACAATTACAGCACGGAAACAGGCCATCTTGGCCCTTCTAGTCCGTGCCAAACTCTGACTCTCACCTAGTCCCACCGACCTGCACTCAGCCCATAACCCTCCATTCCTTTCCTGTCCATATATCTATCCGATTTAACTTTAAATGACAACATCGAACCTGCCTCAACCACTTCTGCTGGAAGCTCGTTCCACACAGCTACCACTCTCTGAGTAAAGAAGTTCCCCCTCATGTTACCCCTAAACTTTTGCCCTTTAACTCTCAACTCATGTCCTCTTGTTTGAATCTCCCCCACTCTCAATGGAAAAGGCCTATCCACGTCAACTCTATCTATACCCCTCATAATTTTAAATACCTCTATCAAGTCCCCCCTCAACCTTCTACGCTCCAAAGAATAAAGACCTAACTTGTTCAACCTTTCTCTGTAACTTAGGAGATGAAACCCAGGCAACATTTTAGTAAATCTCCTCTGTACTCTCTCAATTTTATTGATATCTTTCCTATAATTCGGTGACCAGAACTGTACACAATATTCCAAATTTGGCCTCACCAATGCCTTATACAATTTCAACATTACATCCCAACTCCTATACTCAATGCTCTGATTTATAAAGGCCAGCATACCAAAAGCTTTCTTTACCAGCCTATCCACATGAGATTCCAACCATTTAAACTGCCTAGTCCCATCGACTTGCTTCTGGACCATAACCCTCCATATCCCTGCCATCCATGTACCTATCCAAACTTCTCTTAATTGTTGAAATCTAGTTCTAGGTTTAGACTGACACAGTGTTAGAATGGAGTGGAGTGATTGTAATGCTTGTTCCAGGGAGATAAAGACCAAGAAAGGAACAAGTGTTTAGTTACTAATGGAGCATCCACAGCAAACAAACTAACATTACTAGTTGGTCTCCTAATATGAGATGTGTGCATATTTGTTGTCAGAGTACACAAAAGGGGTTCTTGGGGATCTTGTCGCTGTGATCACTGGAATTGTAACGGATTGACTGCTTTGTCAACAGCTGAGAAGTGGGAGGGTTAGAGCTAATAAAGAGAATTTATTAATAACCTGTGAAAGGATGGAGTTAACGAAAAACTGAATTAGTAGACAGTGTTAGGTCAACTAAGGGAGAGTTATTTGCAGTTGAACTGTCTGCAGGAGGTAAACATAGGGAGATGATCTGGATAGAGAAACTTGCTTAACATTTAATTCACCATTCTGTTCCCATTCTGATTTTTATGCCATTGATCTCTTAGCTTGTTCTAATGAATCCTAATTTAAGCCTAAAGAACAGCATCTTAACTTACATCTGGAAATGTAATAGTCCATGGGACTAATTTAATTTAACAATATCAGACAATAAGCCTTTCCAATTTGTGTGAGAATGGGCTAATGCCTCTGATCTAAAGTTATCAGCCTCAAATGTCAGTTGTTTCTCTTTCAATAGGTGCTGGTTTACTTGTTGCGTATTTATAGCATTTTCTCTTGTTATTGTCCGGGACTGTTTTAGGCTTCTTGTGTTTAGTTGGAACTGCACTTTCAGAAAGAGCTGTGTATCGGTTGCGTTCCTGACATACTAACATATGAATTACTCACGTAAGTAAAGCACTTGTCTCTTTGAGGCTACTCCACCATTTGATTACATCATGGTTGATCTCATTGCAACCTCAAATACTGTAAGTAGTATGCAAGATATTCTAAAAAAATTCTGAGGAAGTGGGTTAATAATCATTTAGGAAGCAGGGACTACTCAGAGCAGCCAACATAACTTTGTGAAAGGCAAATTAGATTGAATTCTTTAAAAAGGTAACAAAGCGTATTGATGAAGTCAGCACCGTAGATGTTGTTTTTGCAATTTGATGCCCATGACTACTGGTGTCCCATAAGATTCAGTGCTGTTACCCTTGTTGCTTGTAATCTTTCTGAATGACTTGGATGTGAGTGTGGGAAGCAAGATCAGCAAATTTGTTAATGACACAGAACGCCAGAGTAGTTGACTGTGTGGGTTGCAGAGTGATATCAATATATTGCTGAAACAGGCAGAAAAGAGGCGGATTGAGTTGAATCCATGTGTGAGGTATTGCATTTTGAAAGCACTGATGAGGCCAGGGCGTACACCAGGAATGATAGAGCCTTAGGGAGTATTAAGGAACAGGAGAGCATGAAGATTCTAACACGTTTATATAATATGGTTAAGAAAGCACATGGGATACTGGCTTTCATGAGGTTACGCTACAACTTTATTAAACCTTGGTCAGACCTCAGCTAGGTTTGTCCTTCCTGGACCAAAGGAAGTTAAGAGACAACATGTCTGAAACACATAGATTTTTGAGGGGAAAAGATAGATAAACTGCAGGAAACACCCCATATCATGGGCACATGAACCTAGAGAACATAGGTTTAGGGAAAGTGGAAAGGAGGTGAGAAGAGAGTTGAACGGGACCTACTTGACTCAGAGAGTGGCAAGTATCTGGAACACACTACTCGAAGAGAGTGACTGAAACTGTATCGCTGACAGTATTTGACAAGTGTTTAGATGAGCACTTCAATTGGGAAGTCATGGAACACTATAGACCAAGTTCTGGGTTGGGATTCAAGTGGAAGAGTGCCCACGGGTTGATGTGGATGACCTGGACCTAATTGTTCCACACTGAGTGATTTTATGAACATCTGAATCCTGTCTACCCAAAATAATCTTCCATCATCTTACTCACCAAGAATCGTTCCACCTTTGCCTTATAAATATTCAGAGACCTTGATTCTACTACTCTCTAAGGAAGTGAGCTCCAAACACTCATGACCCACTGAGAGAGAAAAACTGCTTATATTTATTAAAATAGTGGCCTCTAATTCTAGAGAAACATTAAACATAGAAACATAGAAAAACTACAGCACAATACAGGCCCTTTGGCCCACAATGCTGTGCCAAACATGTACTTACTTAAGAAAATACCTAGAGTTACCCATAGCCCTCTATTTTTCTAAGCTCCATGTACCTTTCCAGGAGTCTCTATCATATCCGCCTCCACCATCATCACCAGAAGCCCATTCCACGCGCTCACCACTCTCTGCCTAAAAAACTTAAGCCTGATATCTCCTCCGTACCTACTTTCAAGTACCTTAAAACTGTGCCCTCTCGTAATTGCCATTTCAGCCCTGGGGAAAAGTCTCTGACTATCCACACGATCAATGCCTCTCATCATCTTATACACCTCTCTCAGGTCACCTCTCATCCTCCGTCGCTCCAAGGAGAAAAAGCTGAGTTCACTCAACCTATTCTCATAAGGCATGCTCCTCAATCGAGGCAATATCCTTGTAAATCTCCTCTGCACCCTTTCTATAGTTTCCACATCCTTCCTGTAGTGAGGTGACCAGAACAGAGCACAGTACTCCAAGTGGGATTTGACCAGAGTCCTATATAGCTGTAACATTACCTCTCAGCTCTTGAACTCAGTCCCACAGTTGATGAAGCTCAATGCACCTTATGCCTTCTTAACCACAGAGGCAACCTGCGCAGCAGCTTTGAGTGTCCTATGGACTCGGACCCCAAGATCCCTCTGATCCTCCACACTGCCAAAAGTCTTACCATTAATACTATATTCTGCCATCATATTTGACCTACCAAAATGAACCACCCCACATTTATCTGGGTTGAACTCCATCTGCCATTCTCAGCCCAGTTTTGCATCCTATCAATGTCCCGCTGTAACCTCTGACAGCCCTCCACACTATCCAAAACACCCCCCAACCTTTGTTTCATCAGCAAGTTTACTAACCCATCCCTCCACTTCCTCATCCTTTATAAAATTAAGGGAAACATTATTCCATATCGCCTTGTCAAAACCCCTTATGATCCTATAAGACAAACAGATCAATCGTGGATGCCTTTTCCATCACTCTCCACATTGTACTGGAACATCTGACGCATAAGGATACCTAGACCAGAATGCTTTTTATCAACTACAGTTGCCTTCAACACCATACACTCCAACAACTTGACCGTTAAACTACACAATATGGCACTGAATAAGTCAATTCACTCTGGATTCTGGACTTTCAGACCATCACGTGGAGCAATCGACATGATCTTCACAATGCGACAACTACAAGAAAAATGCTGTGAACAACTTCAACCTTTGTACATGGCATTCATTGACCTCACCAAAGCCTTTGACTCGGTATCAAGGGAAGTCCTATGGGATGTCCTATCCACCTATGGATGCCCTGAAAAGTACATTCAAATCCTGAGACTCCTCCATGATGGCATGCTTGCCACAGTCATGGTCAGCAACAGTAACTGTGAGCCTTTTCAAGTTAGATCAGGAGTAAAACAGGGATGCGTGATTGCCCCAACTTTGTTCACCATCTTCATTGTGACAATCATCCACATTATCAAGGACGACCTACCCCAGGGATCAAAATTGTCTGCAGAACAGATGGCAGACTTTTCAGTCTTGCCCCTCTCAAGTCCAAAACAAAGACATCCACGAGTTCCCTCATCGAGTTCCAATACGCAGATGACAACAGTGTTGTAGCTCTTTCAGAAAACCACCTACAACAGATTCTGACTGCCATCAACTGTGCATACACGAAACTTGGACTTACCATCAATTCCAAGAAGACTCAGATCATCTATCAACCATCACCAATTGAGACAAATTGGATAGAACCATCAATTCAACTTGGCGAAACAACCCTGGAAAACGTGGACCACTTTCCATATCTTGGAAGTCATCTCTCCTCCAATGTCAACCTTAATGACGAGATCCAACATTGTCTTAAATGCGCTGGAACAGCTTTTGGATGTCTCTGAACAAGAGTCTTTCATGATCGTGACATCCGAACAGACACCAAAATGTTAGTGTACAAAGCAGTGGTAATCCCAATGCTCCTGTATGCATCAGAAACCTGGACAACATACCGATGACATCTGAAGGCACTTGAAAAGTTCCATCAACGCTGTCTTCGAAACATCTTAAATATCAGCTGGGAAGATAGAAGAACCAACGTCAGTGTGCTAAATGAAGCAAAAACAATCAGCATTGAAGCCTACATCATCAAGAACCAACTAAGATGGAGCGGTCATGTTGTTCGGATGAAAGATGAACGTCTGCCGAAACAAATCTTCTACTCCCAGCTTAAAGAAGGCAAACGTAAAAGAGGCGGACAACAGAAGAGATTCAAAGACATCTTAAAAGCCAACATGAAGAAATGTAACATCGACATCAACAATTGGGAAACCAATGCCAAGGACAGGAAATTCTGGCGAGCCATCATCCAAGAAGGAACAGCAACTTTCGAAGCCAACAGATGTGCAGAATTAGAAGAAAAGAGAAGAAAATGGAAAGAAAGGCAGCAACAACCAAAGCCCGATCTGCCATCTGGAACTACCTGTCCTGAATGCGGAAGAACTTTCAAAGCCAAGATTGGACTCATAAGCCACTTGGGAGCCCATAAGTAGATCAACAGAACGAAAACCATCATCCTCGACCTCGAGGGATAGCCACGACGATGACAAATTGAATCGCCAGTATGTTGTTTTGCACTGAATGGAGTAGCACTGTAATCTTGTTGTCCTCAGCAATGACAATAAAGCTCTAACTAACTAGCTAATTTACTTTCTTTATCTACGTACTTGCCTTTTGTGAACCAGGCACTAGGCTAGTCGGTTCCACCAGCATCTTAGAGCTTTGCAGTCCCTTTCCATTTAAGTAATGTTTTATTCTATATTTCCTGTCAAATTGGGCTATTTCGTAATTTCCATTATTCTCTCACACCTTTTCGTTAGCATGGAGATGTCAGAAGGTAAATCATTTGGCACAAAAGATCCTTAGTCTAGTGTTCACTTGTAGTGTGGTGCATGTGGTTGTCCCAGCAATGGTGCCAATTAATATTAAAACTTCTGTACAGAGTTCAGTGATAGAGAATCAGCAATAATGAATTATATCAAAAAAGAGACCATTTAATTCCAAAAACAGTCCTTTTCAAAAAGTGAAACAATTTTAGAAATGAGGAATCTTACAAATGTTTCCTGCTGGTTTTCATCACTGCTTTTATTGCCTAATAGAGTCTGTTGTTGATAATTGAAAATGATTTTGATGTGCGGGAACTCTGTTATAGTTCGGGTAACTCTCAGGATGTGAAATGGATAGATTTTTTCTTCATCTAATGTTTTTCACCTCTACAAGAGCTTAATGGAACACATTTCACTTGTATCTCCAACAACACTCGATCCCATCCAAGCGAGATAGTCTGCTGGTCTGGCATACCATCTACCTGGTCTTTAGTCATTCACCATCTTCTGAAAGGCAATCAGAGATGGACAGTAAACGCTGGATTGCCATAATACACACATGTCTGAATATGTTTAAAAACATTCATTTTTGCTTATAATGCATCTCTATTACAAATCTCAACTATCAGAAAGTGAGAAACAATTAAAGGAATAATTTTGTTTTGGTTTACTGAGCATTTGACAATGCCAATATATTCTATTACCTTCTTTACATCTTCTTTGATAGCTACCATCACCATTATACTGTCCCTTTATCTAGTCCACTCTGTGTGCTCTCTCCAGATGTTCTGATGTCTAGAGATATCGGGCATGGGTCCACCCAACCAAGCTTTGTTAGCCGCAGACTGTGCTGCTTGAAATTAACAAACCAAAGATGCACAAATTACTAAAGCAAGAATTGGCCAACTTTCTGAGGTTTGTTGAGATATGTTTATCCTCCACATTGCAATTAGGTCTGCCTGTATTTCTGAAGTGGTACAGATTTATTAGTAAACAAGGCCAGCCGATCTGTTCTCAGCAATATCTACTAGCAGTCCCATCTCACTTACTGGATTATTAAGGAGATTGATTCAGGAAATTGTTCATCCAGTCCTATCAGATGCACATTAACCACAAATTTAATTCCAGTTATGTCTTCTTACCCAATCAAGGTACTCACAAGTTGGTAATTAACTAACAAATCTGATATTGAGCCCCATAACTGGCCAGGGATAGATGATTTTTCCATGGGCATACACATTTGATCTTAAACGCAGGGTACAAATTGTTTAAAAATAAAACTCTTTACTCACAATCACTCAAGCTAATCACAGACAGCTTCATTCAAGTTTTTGAATAAGTGACTGAAATAATTTACCCCAATCCTGTACTGCATACTAGGGTTACATTCTTCTCCAGGCACTAAAATTCACTTCTAAGCCATCTCCAGTTGGAACATCTAATTCATTATCATACTACCATAAACCTCACCTTCCTTGCTAAGATTTTCACATGTAATGATTACACCTTCCAAGCTAATGCCCTGATACCTAATAATGGCCTATAATAATCCCATTAACTTCATTATTGTTGGCCAAAGGAAATGAATCTTAAACTTGAGTACTCCTAGGCACAAATCCCCATCCCTCACCCTTAAACAACCACCAACATCCTGATCATAGCAAAGGCACATATGTCTCTGTGCAAACAAGTAAATGTGTGTGAATTCACTCACAGTTTCTTGCTTCACTGTTACCCAAAACAACATGATCCCTAACTGGAGGTGTGTGCCATGATCTCCTAATCAGCTCAAATAGTAATTTCAAGTCATATAATTTCCTAGACATCAAGATGTAATATTGTGTCCTTCAATCTACTTAACACAGATCCGGATCCTTGTGTGAGTGACTTAGTAAAAATATGTTGCAATAGTACAGCTGGTTCATGGGCTCAAAGTGACAGACTGGTATAGTCTGTAAAGAAATGGATAGAAATTGGAAGTTCTAAGTTACTGGGCAATTCCATCACCCCAGTGAAAATAAAATACTCCACTATTGTACAGTGCAGAGAGATCTTTATTGTGTATCTATCTTGTGCAGTACCTATATTGATAGAGGGTAGAGCAAGCCTTACTCTGTATCGAACCTGTGCTGTACAAGACCCTGGGAGTGCTTGATAGGACAGATGCTTTTTATCAATATAAAGGATATTTCAACAGTGAAAAGGCAACCTGCAATGATGAACTTTTCTGACTTTGCAGCAACTTATGGTAGCTGGGAAGAAGGTGTTTTGCTCTTTACTCCTCATCCATATCCAGCTGCCGGAGAACTTGTGGAGGAGCGTTCCTATTTACTGACCATTCCTGAGATCCTTGAGTTGAACCTGAAGGCCAAGGTTGTAGTCCTGTCTAGCTGTGGAGATGGAGGTTCTTCCCAGGATTCTGTGCCACCTCTGATACTGCCCACTGCCTTCCTTAGAGCAGGTAAGCGTATGTTACTTGGCTGACATTTCAAAATTAAAGCCAACTTACGAGTTGACATCTGCAATTGCCGCAGTAGGGTGGGAATTCTAAAGTGATCTAGACCTCTGTGTGGAGTGTGGAGTGCTGAGTGGATGTCTTTGATGTGAAAAGAAATACAGACTCTGTGGGACAAAACGCACAAGGTAACTATATGTCAAAAATTTGTGACATATTATTCCTGGATCTCATGCAAAAATGCACAGTAGGATTGGAGACCACATTCTTAATCTGAACAAGGTTACTGGACTAATAAATATTATACCAAGGTACAGGACAAATATAGGATAAACCGTGGAGTCTGCAGGCTGAAGGCTAGTCCTGGAGCTGGAGGACAATCCATGTAGGTAGGTGGCTGGGAAGGAAGAAAGGGACTTGTTTTGTTGCTTATTTCTTTCTTTTGTGCTGTGGTCTGTATTGTTCTTCCAAGCATTGTTTGCATGCCGTGTTGGCACCGGAATATGTGGCAATGCTTGAAGGCTGCCCCCAGTACAACACGAGGTTGTGTTGGTTGTTAACGCAAATGGCCAATCTCACTATGTGTTTTGACATACATGTGATAAGTAATTCTGAATCTGAATTCCATTTCATTTTAGTCCTGCAAACTTGAAGTTTTGTTATTTATATACATTAGCACAATATCAGTGATTTATTAATGATTACTAGACAGTAAAAGGATTCCAGACAAAGGTGCTCATTTATCAGGTTGTCGCAGGAAATTAAGATTAAAGTGTTTTAAATTATGAAGAATATGTCAATGGAGAAAATTGGTTTAGCAAAAGTAGTGAATATAAATGTGGTAAAGCAAACATACAGTCTATCTGGAGAAATATAAAACTATGGGGATGTCAGAGTATCTACTGGTGCTGGGAGGACTGAAAATTTAGTGTGATTATTTAAATATCTTGCATCTGAGGCCCACTCTAACCTGCAATTTTGCACAAATTGCCCATCAACAATATCAAGTCTGTTCCACACAGGATCAGATTGTATAGCCAACTCCCACTTCGCAGCTTTCTGACCTCTCTCTGCACCCCTGCTGGGTTGCTGGGTGTGCACACCATCCAATTTCTGTACTGTACAACTCTACGACTCTAATGGTTAAAGGTTGTAAAGCCATCTCATCACCTGTGTTTGAAATTATCCACCAACTCCACGGCTCTTACCAGCATTTTCAACTACCCATCCAACATCAAGATTTACTTGAGTCAAGATTTTTGGGAACTTGATCCCAAACTCTTGAAGCTCCCACAAATACCTGAAGACTTTTGATCCTGCACAGTCTAAAGCTTGAATCAGACATCTAGCACATTGGCATACCAGATCAGATTCTTTCCCTCAACCAATCCATCACTGCTTTCTTTCAGCACTATAACAGTCCCTAGCACTGTTCCTATCTTGATACTAATATAGTGAACCTATCACCTCTTCTTTGCAGTGACTTCCCAATCATATCTTCGTTAGGGTCCCAAATTCCACCATTCAAACACCACTAATCATTTGACTGCTATGGCACCATTCTTATTGACAGTGACGCTCACATCGTGATCGTCTTTGTTATTGCTGGGGTATGCTCTTCCACATATTCATGTGCCTTACTCACGAGATTTCTAAAGGTGAAGTGTACTCTGTACAGAACCACACTCCAAATCACGTTTCCAGTGGAGGAATCCAAGTACAATTGATACTCCCAAAGTAGAAATTCTCCCTCCAATTGACACTCCCAGAGAGAATCACACACTGAGAAAAATACCCATCATGTTGAAGAGTATAATGAAGTTTGCATTAGTTTACATTAATTGTTTTTTTTTACTATATTGTTTTCAAAAACCAGTGCAATTCAATATTGTTATACTGTCCATTACTTAGCAATAATGACAGGTGCCAGTGTAACACACTGTTACGCTCACCCAAATCCCCTTATAACACACAATCTAGTACGTGGAGTCCCCTTTGTGGCACACTGTCCATTTATAATGCTTCTGGATATCCATTTGTATTGACGTCAGATAAGGGACAGTGTGATGTGTAGCTTTCAGTGATGCATTGTGGTGACCATCCGAAGTTATGTTGGTTTCCTCTGTTCACGTCCATCGATTACCGTATTCTCACGAGCAAACACGTTAGCCACAGCAGCAGCCCGCACACCAAGTACAGCAGGGACTTCTGGAAAAGTGAGGTTCTTGTGGGGTGTCTTGACATAGAGCTGCAGGCTGCTCAGTGATAATCTGTGAGCCGAACTGCCCTTTGGATTTATGTTGTAAATCCGTGTCAGGTCTCAATGCTGTTTTTACCGACTCTGTTTCTGCTTTAAGAACCAAAAAAATGCCCAAGTCTAGTTCAAGCATGACGACACCACCACGAGGGCATGGGGTATTCTGACGGCACTGAGGGCATGGGATCCATTTCTGCCCATTTAACATGGTATCTAGTCTCTGCAGGCAGGCCTGGCAGAAGGTATGCCCGCAATAAAGCTTCCGAGGCAACCTGTCAGTTAGGTTATAGATAGAGTAGCAGATAATGCATTCGGGATTCTTATGGTGAGTTGGAATACAGCCTGATAAATCCCCGTCCGTGGTGTGACTCGTATCCTTATGGTGGGTAGCCTCAGCTAGATCCTTCCTACAGAACATCTGAAGAGAGGTTAGAAAGACACAAATCATTAACTTTGAAACAAAATAGGTCTCGAGTTACATAGCCACTTTTCTGATCCAATTAAGTAGTTTAGAATAGGCAAATACAGCAGCTAATTCTGCCCATGGCAAACTCTCAGAGGGATAATAATTAGGTAATTTGTTTTTGGTGATATGCACTGAGGAATAAATATTGGCAAGGATTACAGTGACAACATCTCTACCCTTGTTCAAAGTGCTGCCCTGGGAATTTTTATATTTCTCTCAGAAGGCAAAGGTTTTACTAATTGAAGGTACCTACAACTTTACTGTGGTGCTCAGCATATGGTCATGTCCCTGAACACAATATACATACATGGATAACATACAACATGGGCTTTTCAGGTGAACTATTGAATGGTTTATTGTATATATTTATTTTTGAATAAAGTATATTTTGAAATAAAAAAAATTTAGATCAGAGAGTGAAATGGAACTTGTGGAAATAAAACTTAATACCATAATTGCTATACTATACTTCTGCTCAATAATTAGAGCACTCTACAGCAGGGGTCCCCAACCTTTTTTGCTCCGCGGACTGGTTTAATATTGACAATATTCTTGTGGACCAGCTGACCGGGTGGGGGAGGGGGTGGTGTTCAAGTAGGGTTAAACTCAGTGGGAGTCAGCTGGGGTGATATACTGCGTCCGATGCTCCCGATGTTCCTCCTATATATTGGCGAGACCCGACGCAGACTGGGAGATCGTTTCACTGAACACCTACGCTCTGTCCGCCAGAGAAAGCAGGATCTCCCAGTGGCCACACATTTTAATTTCACGTCCCATTCCCATTCTGATATGTCTATCCACGGCCTCCTCTACTATAAAGATGAAGCCACACTCAGGTTGGAGGAACAACACCTTATATTCCGTCTGGGTAGACTCCAACCTGATGGCACGTACATTGACATCTCAAACTTCCGCTAATGCCCCACCTCCCCCTCATACCCCATCCATTATTTATTTATGTACACACATTCTTTTTCTCTCTCTCCTTTTTCTCCCTCTGTCCCTCTCACTATACCCCTTGCCCATCCACTGAGCTTTTTTCCCCCCTCCCCCTTTTCTTTCTCCCTAGGCCTCCTGTCCCATGATCCTCTCATATCCCTTTTGCCAATCAACTGTCCAGCTCTTGGCTCCATCCCTCCCCCTCCTGTCTTCTCCTATCATTTCGGATCTCCCCCTCCCCCTCCCACTTTCAAATCTCTTACTAGCTCTTCTTTCAGTTAGTCCTGACGAAGGGTCTCGGCCCGAAACGTTGACTGTACCTCTTCCTAGAGATGCTGCCTGGCCTGCTGCGTTCACCAGCAACTTTGATGTGTGTTGCTTGAATTTAAAGCATCTGCAGAATTCCTCATAGTTATGCCTTTTACAGTTAGGGTTGCCAACTTTCTCACTCCCAAATAAGGGAGAAAAGTAGCAGTCAAATCTCGGGACACTTTACCCCAGGAAAGACTACCATGACCATGAAGCCTTGCACGGGCACCTGTGTGCGCATGCGCGTATGTGCTGGTCCCACAAATCGGTTTTGCCTTCATCTTCCCGACTACACTGTACACACATTATTTCTACTTTATATAGGCTGTGTATTTATCATATCATTCCTGCTTTTACTATATGTTAGAGTTATTTATTTTTAGTTTTATTTGTTATTTGGTATGATTTGTTCGGTTATTTTTTGGGTCTGGGAACACTCAAAAATTTTTCCCATATAAATTAATGGTAATTGCTTCTTCGCTTTACGCCATTTCGGCACGAAAGGTTTCATAGGAACGCTCTACCTTAGTGGGGGAAATACGGGACAAGGGCGGTCCCATATGGGACAAACCAATTTAGCCCAATATACGGGATGTCCCGGCAAATATGGGACAGTTGGCAACCCTATGTTCAAGTTCAACAGTGCGTGACAGGGAATGAGGAAAGGTACAGCTGACTCCTATTGTTTCCTCACGGCCCGGTAGCACATGCTTTGCGGCCCGGTGGTTGGGGACCGCTGCTCTACAGCACATTTTCCTAGTACAAATTTGTCTTGATTTCCTCAGGCAAATAGCTCAGACCCATTGTACTGGCAGTGACAAGTCATGGGTGGTCTGAGAGGCTTTTTCTGGAGAGGTTCAATGGTTTCCAACCTAGGGGCCACATAACTAATGGTATTGGTCCATGGCATAAAAAAGATTGGGGAACCCCTGTGTGAAAATAAAATTTGATGAAAATAGAATTAGATTGATGGGGAGTCAGGTTCATCAAAGTCATGTAAGTTTTTAAAACACAAAGCTGCATTGAAAAGCTTTGTTCAGGCTTAGAGGAGTGATAGACAGGAGGGCTATTGATTTGTTCGAAGTGAACTAGGGTTACTGATTTGCACAGTCTTTTTATTTAATATTTTTATGCAAAATCAAGATGTGCTTCCTGAACAAATTGAGCTGAATCCTGTTTATATATCAATTTGTTCTGAAACAATGCAGCTCAGTTGTTCATAAATGGCTTGTCTTACCATTATTTAGTGACACAGTGTGGAGTAGGCCCTTCTGGCCCTTCAAGACATGCTGTCTCAGCAATCCCCAACAAACCCAAATAATTCTAACCTAATCATGGGATAATTTACCTGGTATGTCCTTAGACTGTGGGAGGAAATCGGAGAACCTGGAGAAATCCCACACATCCCATTGGGAGGACACACAGAGACTCCTTACATAATGGTGCAATCTCTGAGATAACACATTGGCAATGGTCTCACCAATAGCCCATATATCTGAACAAAGCCTCCCTAGTATTATATTCGGTTCCTTTAACAATAAACAACAGCATTATGTTTGTTCTCCTAAATCTTAGCTGCACCTGAATACTAGTCTTTATTGAATCAGGCTCTTGAACTCTCAGATCCTTCTGCATTTCAGAACTCTGCAATTTCTACCCATATTGACAGTATACTTCTATTTTTCTGTCCAAGTGGCTATTTTCACATATTCATACATTATACTGTGTTTGCCAGATCTTTGCCCAATCACTTAACCTATCAATATCCCTTTCTAACCTCCTCATGTCCTCTTCACAATTTGCTGTCCATCATTGGCAGATTTAGCATCCATATCATCAATGCCTTCACCCAATTCATTTATCCCAACACCAAACTCTACACCATTCATTATATCTAGCAACCATTCCCTGTTAGCCAGACTATCTCCTCTTCACGCCAATGTACACTCTGCTTTTATTTTCTGCCATAATCTTTGATACAGCAGTTAATCAAATGCTGACTGGAATTCTAAGTATCATACATCCATCCCTCCAACAAATTGGTGATACATTATTATCTTTTCACAAAATCACTCTGACTTTGCTTGATTATCTTGCATTTCTTAGTGTTTTTCTAATATTATCTAAAACAACATGTTAAGCTAACCGCTTTTAGCTCCCTGCTTTCCTTTGTGAATAAAGGATTGCATTTTTTATTTTCTAACATAATGTGACGACTAACCAAGTTATCAGAAGATTGATGCTGATGAGAAAGAGATAAGGGAGACAATGGAGGAACGTTCAAAATGTTAATGAGAGAGAAGAGAGAGATAACAGAAAAGAAACACAGTTCAGAATATTGACAGACCAGTTGCTTTGAACCTGAACTGTTTGAAGTTTGATGGACAGGCGATACCCCAGCAGGGGGATAAAAAGAACAGGTTCGCTAAGGCACGACACACACCACGAGATCACGAGACAACGAGACCCTGGAAGAGCGGTGTGCCCCCACAAGTTGGTGGCAGTTTGGAGGTCAGGTTCGAGGGAACCGACCATAGGCTCACAGGGTGAAAAGGTACGATCGACGGGAACCTGGTGTGTGTGTCCGCCCTTGTCTGGGTGCCGGGTTCACTGCGGAAGAACAGTCGTATCCGGAACGGAGAGGTCACAGTCGGTGACCACAGAAGACATAAAAAGGGTCCGCCCGAAAACCAACTGCGAAGAACATCAAAGGTCTGCTGAATCAGATTTGCATATCTCTCTCTCTCTCTCTCTCTCTCTCTCCAACGGCACAACAGCGATTACTGCGAACTGTACTAAGCTGAACTGAACTCTGCGTCATTTGAGACTGATCATTTTATCCCTAGACTGCGATAGAGCTTGATTGATTCCTATTATCCTAGTTCTGTGTACATGTGTGTTTCATCGTTGCTAACCTGTTGCATTTATATCCTTACAATTAGAGTACTGTGTTACTTATTTCTTTAATAAAACTTTATTAGTTTCTGTTAAACCAGACTCCAATTAAGTGGTCCATTTCTGCTGGTTTGGCAACCCAGTTACGGGGTACATAACAATAATTAATCTTAACTATTTGATGAGGTGTCATTGACCTGAAATACTAACTCTGTTTCTCTTCCTTCCAATGCTGCTTGACCTGCTGTATATTTACACCACTTCCTGTTTTCAGTATCTACAGATTTCCAGTATCTACAGTTTTTCTCTTGAATTTCATCAGCAAGCCTTTAGGTCTCTTCTTTTCACACCAGGAGATGCGTAAAGCCCCCAGCTCCAATGATTTGTTTGGTATCACTTGTTTAATGATTATAATTTTCCTGAGTTTCTTCCTCCCTTCCAATTCCCAGTTCACAGCTGTTTAGTGCTTTACAGCATGGAAAAAGTTCCTTCAGCCCAGCTGGTCCATTCCGGACTAATATGCCTTGTCCAAGCTCATCCTATTTGTCCGTGTTTTGGCCCATAACCTTATAAACCTTTCCAATTTATGTACCTATCCGAGTGTCCCTTGAAGGTTGTTATTGAACCTTCCTCAATCACTTCCTCTAGCAGTTCATTCCACATAGATACCACACTTTGTGTTAAAAAAAAAGTTCCTGAAGTTCCTATTAAATCTTTCCCTTCTGACCTTAAACCTATGCTCATTAGCTATTGATTCCCCAGCTCTGGATACAAAACACTGGGTGCATTCATCCTACCTATGCTCCTTGTGATCTTTTAGAGGTGCATAAAATCATCTCTCAGCTCTCTTTCCAGACTGTTACTTGTATCCTCTGTAGTGAAGACTGATGCAAAATAATGTTGAATTGGACAATAAGACATCGGACTAATATTAAGCCATTTGGCCCAATAAATCTGCTTTGCCATTCCATCATGGCCAGTTTATTATTTCTATCAATCCCATTATCCTGCCTTCTTTCCATAACCTTTGACGTTCTTACCAATCAAGAATCTATCAACCCCCACTTTAAATATACCCAATGAATTTACCCTGTGGCAATGAATTTCATAGATTTCCCACTCTCTTGCTAAGGAAATTCTTCCTAATCTCTGTTCTAAAAGGAAGATCTTCTATTCTGAGGCAGTGCTCTCTGGTCCTAGACTCCCTTACCATAGGAAACTATGTTTTGTTAGAGCTGTTGGGAAGGGTTTAAACTAATTTGGTAGAGTGAAGGGTTTCAGGATAGGACAGATGGTAAAAAAGCAAAGATAGCATGTAGTCAGACTGTTAGGGAGGGCAGGCAGATGATGGAACATAATTGCAGCCAGCAGGGTGAGTATCAGTGCATTAGGGATGTAGAATCAAAAAGTGTAGCAAATACGGTACTCAAAGTGTTATATCTCAATGCAGGGAGTATAACAAATAAGGCGGATGATCTTGTTGCACTATTACAAATTGTCAGCCATCACTGAATCGTGGCTGAAGGATGGATGTAGTTGGGAGCTTAATGTACAAGGTCACACTTTGTATCGGAGGGATAGGAAGGTAGGCAGAGGGCTGGCGTGGCTCTGCTGGTAAAGAATGGCATCGAATCAGTGGAAAGATGTGACATAGGATCAGAAGATGTTGAATCCTTGTGGATTGAGTTAAAAAACTGCAAAGGTAAAAGGACCCTGCTGGTAGTTATATACAGGCCTCCCAACAGTAGCTGGGATGTGGACCACAGATTACAACAGGAAATAAAAAAGGCATGTCAAAAAGGCTCCCATAGTCATGGCAGATTTCAACATGCAGGTCGATTGGGAAAAGCAGGTTGAAAATGGATCTCAAGAGAACAAGTTTGTTGAATGCCTAAGTGATGGCTTTTTAGAGCAGTTCGTCATTGAGCCTACTACGGGTCATCTATACTGGATTGGGTGTTCTGTAATGAACAGTGGGGGTGTGATTTGTGATAAGGTAAAAGAACCCTTAGGAAACAGTGAGCACAGTACGATTGTGTTCAACTTGAAATTTGATAGGGAGAAAGAAAAGTCTGACATAGCAGTATTTCAGTGGAGTAAAGGAAATTACAGTGGTATGAGACAGGAGTTGGCTAAAGTAAATTGGAAGGAGATGCTGGCAGGTATGACAGTAGAGCAACAATGGTATGAGTTTCAAGGAAAAATGAGGAAGGTGCAAGATAGATGTATTCCAAAAACAAAGAAATACTGAATGGCAAAATTGTACAACCGTGGCTTTTAAAACCCTACAGATAGCAACTAGAAGAATCAATAGAAGGGAAAAGATGAAATATGAAAGCAAGCTAGCAAACAATATCGAAGTGGAGAGTGAAAGCTTTTTCAAGTATGTAAAAAATAAAAGAGAGATGAGAGTGGATGTAGGACGTGACAAAATGGGGCCAGAGAAATAATAACAGGAGCAAGAAGATGGCAGATAGACTAAATGAGTATTTTGCATCAGTCTTCATTGTGGAAGACAGTAGCAGTGTGCCAGATGTTGAAGGTTGTGAGGAAAGAGAAGTGAGTGCACTTACTATTACAAGGAGAAGGTGCTCAAAAGGCTGAGACCTAAGGGTACACAAGTCACCCAGACCAGATGAACTGCACCCTAGGATTCTGAAAGAGATAGCAGCAGAGATTGTGGAGGCATTAGTAATGATCTTTCAAAAATCATTGGACTCTGTCATGGTGCCAGAGCACTGAAAAATTGCAAATATCCCTCCACTCTTTAAGAACGGAGGAAGGCGGCAGAAAGGAAATTATAGACCAGTTAGTCTGATCTCAGTGGTTGGGAAGATGTTGGTGTCAATGTTTAAGGATGAGGTTATGGACTACTTGATGACACAGGACAAGATAGGACAAAGTCAGCATGGTTTCCTTAAGGGAAAATCTTGCCTGACAAACCTGTTGGAATTATTTGAGGAGATTACATGTAGGATAGATAAAGGGGATGTAGTGGATGTTGTATATTTGGACTCACAGAAGGCCTTTGACAAGGTACCATACATGAGGCTGCTTACCAAGTTAAGAGCCCATGGTATTACAGGAAAGTTACTAACATGGTTGGAGCATTGGCTGATTGGTAAGGGGCAGCAAATGTGAATAAAAGGATCCTTTTCTGGTTGGCTGCCAGTGACCAGTGGTGTTCCGCAGGGGTCTGTGTTGGGATCACTTCTTCTTATGCTGTATTTCAATGATTTAGATGATGGAATAAATGGCTTTGTTGCCAAGTTTATGGATGATATGAACATTGGTGGAGGAGCAGGTAGTGTTGAGGAAACAAGTAGAGCATGGAAGGACTTAGACAGATTAGTAGAATGGGCAAGAAAGTGGCAAATGAAATACAATGTTGGAAAATCCATGGTCTTGCACTTAGGTAGTAGAAATAAATGTGCGGACTATTTTCTAAACGGGGAGAAAATCCAAAAATCTGAGGTGCAAAGGGACTTGGAAGTCCTCGTGCAGAATAACCTAAAGGTTAACTTGCAGGTAGAGTCGGAGGTGAGGAAGGCAAATGCAATGTTAGCATTCATTTCAAGAGGACTAGAATACAAGATCAGGGATGTGATGCTGAGGCTTTATAAGGCACTGGTGAGGCCTCACCTTGAGTGCTGTGAACAGTTTTTGACTCCTCATCTAAGAAAAGATGTGCTGGCATTGGAGAGGGTTCAGAGGAGGTTCACAAGGATGATTCTGGGAATGAAAGGGTTATCATATGAGGAACGTTTAATAGCTCTGGGTCTGCTTTTGCTGGAATTTAAAAGGATGAGGGGGGATCTCATTGAAACCTTACAAATGTTGAAAGGCCCAGACAGCTGATGTGGAAAGGATGTTTCCCATGATAGGGGAAGTCTAGGACAAGAGGGCACAGCCTCAGGATAGAGGGGTGTCTATTTAAAACAGATATGCAATGAAATTTCTTCAGCCAGAGGGTGGTGAATTTGTGGAATTTATTACCACAGGCAGCTGTGAAGGCCAGTTCATTCAGTGTATTTAAGGCAGAGCTTAATAGGTTCTTGAATGGACACGGCATCAAAGGTTACGGGGAGAAGGCCAGGGAGTGGGGCTGAGGAGGGGAGAAAAGGATCAGCCATGATTGAATGGAGGAACAAACTCAATGGGCCAAATGGCCTAATTCTGCTCCTATGTCTCTGGTCTCAGGGAAACATTCTCTCCATGATCCTACAATATTTGATGGGTTTCAATGAGATCCCACCAATTCATCTAAACTCCAGTGAGTATAGGCACAGAGCCATCAAACGCTCCTCAGATGTTAACCCTTTCATTGCCGGGATTATTGTTGTAAACCTTCTTTGGACCCTCTCCAATAGCTGCACAAACTTTCTGAGATAAGGGGACCAAAACTACTCACAATATTCCAAGTGCAGTCTGACCAGTGCCTTATGAAATCTTAGCATTACATCCTTGCTTTTATATTCTAGTCCTCTAGAGATGAATGCTAACATTGCATTCATGTCAGCACTAGACTTGTATCCTCTTACTCCTTTCCTCTCTAATGCTTTGTAATGTGTTTGTTCCGTGCATTCTGACAGATCCTTCTTATACATTAGCTACTGCATCTTAACTAGATTACCAGATGAGGGGTCTTGACTAGAAATATTAACTATCCATTTCTTTCCATGGATGCTGCCTGACCTCCAGCATCTTGGGTGTTACATCAATTAAATAGTGATTGCTGCTCTCCAAGGCTGGTTTGACAAGGAGGTCATTAGAAAGTCCAGTATTGCTCTGCGTAATCAAGTCTAGTATAGCCTGGTTTCCAGTTGGATCTAAGAAGCTATCCCAAAAATTTACCATGAACTCCTCTTTTAGGCTTTCACTATTTCACTTTTGATATCACGGTGATATAAATCTTCACAAATTCATTGGAATGACACTTGTTTTCATGTAATGCACAATCTCTCTGTCTCCCCTGTGGATTGTTTCACATATATCCGAAGTGGGCCATGCACAGAAAATTGGGTCTAACCAAAAAAGGAGAAGTGTTCTCTAGCTATTTAAAGGGATTATAAATTACTTGCAGCTTTGCCATGATAGGTTTATGTAAACATTAGTAACTGCAGCACATCTTAAAATTGTGAGTATTTTGGAAGAGAAGCCTTAATGTTTGCTTGCTAAAATGAGCACTTTAATCATGGGCTTATCAGATTGACACAAACAGGAAAGGGAGGAGAAGAGCCAAGATGCCTCTTTAGCAAAGGAGTATAAAGAAAAGGAGATATGCTCTGACCAAAGGCATCTTTATATTTGGTTCTCGCTCTTTCCAAGATGCAATGCATCCAGAAACTACTTTCTATGCTGATGGTGGCAGAGGTTTGCCACCTTTTACAGGCAGAGCTCCAGCTGCATAGTGGGGGTTAGGTTCTCAGCAGGGTTCTCAAGTATGCAGGACTTCTATCAGGGTGCCCATTCCTGGACTTGTTTGGCTTTTTCAAATGCTCTCTGAGCTGCACAACTACTTCCAGGAGCGAATGCTACAAATACCAACCTCCCTTTTAAAGGCCGCAGAGACACTACCTCTAATATAATATACTATAGATGGAGCATAATTAGATCATTTGGCCCACTAAGTCTGCTCTGGCATTCAGTCATGGCTGCTTTTCTTTACCCTATTCTCTCATATTCTTCCTGTAACCCTTAGCCCACTGTCAATCAAGAACTTATCTGTCTGTGCCTCAAGTAAATTAAGTGACTTGCTCTGTGGCAATGAATTCCACAGATTCACCACCCTTTTGACTTGAGGGTGGGCACGTGACTAAGTGGTTAAGGCGTTCGTCTAGTGATCTGAAGGTCGCTAGTTCGAGCCTCAGCTGTGGCAGCGTGTTTGTGTCCTTGAGCAAGGCATTTAATCACACATTGGAAAGCAAAGAGTGTCTGTGTCTGTGCGAGGCGTGGCGCCCCACACAGACTTCCAATCTGCGCCTTGTAAGGCATGAAAATGTCCGACACAGGCCTCTCATGGTCTAAGTCGACGTTCCCCTTCCCTCTGACTTAAGGGATTTCTAATCTGCTCAGCTTTAAAGGGACATCTCTTTATTCGGAGATTCTAGAGTTGTCTACCAATGAAAACATTCTCTTCACATCTACTTTATTGAAGCCTTTAAGTTTTTGATAGGTTTCATTGAGATTCCCTCCCCCCTCATCTTTCTGAACACCATTAAGTATAGGCCCAGAGATGTCAAGTGCTTTTTATATTTTAAGCATTGCATTCCTGGGATCATCCCTGTGAACTTCCACTGAACTGTCTCCAGCCCAGCAGATCCTCCCTAGATACAGGGACCAAACTTGCCAGTTTCCCAAATGGGATATGACCAATGCCTTAGAAAGCCTCAGTAGTACATCATTGCCTTTATATTCTAGTCTTCTTGAAATTAAAGCTAACGTTGCATTTGCCTTCTTTATTACCAACTCAAACTGCAAGCTAACCTTGAAAGAATGCTGAACCAGGGCTTTCAAAAGTTTTTGCATCTTTGATTTCCAAATCCTATCCCCATTTAGAAAATAGTCTACACCTTTATTCTTCCTACCAAAGTGCATAACCCCATACTTCCCTACATTTTATCCCATCCGTCATTTCTTTGCCCATTCTCCTAATCTGTCAAAGTCCTTCAGTACACTTCCTGCCTTGTGACTCTGTTTCTCCACCTATCATGATAGTGTCTACAAACCTGATGATAAAGCCATCAATTCTGCCATCTAGATCATTAACATATAAAGTGAAAAGTAGTGGACCGAACGCCAACCCTGGAAACCTCCACTAGTCAAGGCAGCCATCCTGAAAATGTCCATATCATATCCACTCTTTGCTTTCCACTATCAATGCTGATACTTATGCTGTAATACCATGGGCTCCTATATTATTTAGCAGCTGTGTGTGAGATATGTTATCAAAGGTCCTGTGAAAATCCAAGAAAATAACATCCACTGACTCTTCTTTCTCTAACCACCTCCTCAAAGAATTTTAACAAATATTTCAAGCTAGATCTCCCTTTGATGAAACTGTGCTGACTTCATCATATTTTCCATGTACTTCCAAGTACCCAAAAGTTTCAGCCTTAATAATGACACTAAAATCTTACCAACCACTGAGGTCAGGCTAACTGGCCATTAATTTCTTGTCTTTTCCCTCCCTCACTTCTTCAACAATGGTGTCACGTTTCTGATTTTTTGCTCCTCCGGCACTATACATGATTCCAGTGATTCTTGGAAGTCCACAATCCTTTCAGCAACTTATTTCAGGACTCTAGGATGTTGTCAATCTGGTCCAAGTGATTCATACACCTTCAGGCCTTTCAGATCCCTCAGCACCTTCTCCTTAGTAATGGCTCCTACATTTCCCTCTGCCCCCAGCTCTCTTGAATTTACTCGTGTCCTCCAGTGTGAAGACTGATGTAAACTACTTACTTAGCTCCTCCACCATTTCCCAGTTCCCTATTACTAGTTCGTCAGTTACATTTTCAAGCAGTCCAATATCCACTCTTGCCTCTCTCTTACACTTTCTGTATCTGAATACATTTATGGAATTTCCTTTATATTATTGTCTTATTTACCCTTGTATTTCATCTTCCCCTTCATTGTAGTGTTTTTACTTGTCCTCTGTTGGCTTTTAAAAGCTTCCTAATCTTTCAGCTTCGCACTAGTCTGTCCCATATTATATGCTCTCTTTGTTTATGGTGACCCTGCCTTCCTTGTCAGTCATGGTTGCCTCCTCTTCCCCCATGTGCTTTTTCTTCATTGGAATGAAATTCTACTGTGCCTCCTGAAGCTCCTGCCATTGCTGATCCACTGTCTTCCCTGCTAGGGTCCCTTTCCAGTCAACTTTGGCCAGTTTCTCTCTCATGCCTCTATAGTTACCTTTACTCAATTGCAATACCATTACATCAGATTTCAGCTTCTCTTCTCAAACTGCAGGTTGGATTCTACCAGATTATGGTCACTGCCTCCCAAGGATTCCTTCACCTTAAGCTCCCTGATCAAGTCTGCCTTATTATACAACACCAAATTCAGAACTGCCTGTTCCTCAGTGAGCTCTACCTCAAGCTGCTCGAAAAATGTATGTGCCTCTTTAAATGATCGGGCAAGTCATACACTGTGGCACTGGAGGAAACTGCCTGGATCCACTGCTTCAAACTGTTTCAGCTCATCCAAAAAGCCAATTGATTTCCAGGTCCACCTGTCAGATACTCAGTCCATATTTATGAATCTTTATCACTACTGTACACAAGAGTATATTCAGAATATAACTCTAAAGCTGTAATGGTTACATCAGTCACAATGTTTATCACTTAATTATTTATTTTGTTTTTACTTAGAAGTACTGAGTGGAATAGGCCTCTTCCGGTTCTTTGAGCCGCACTGCCCTGCAACGTCCAGCTAAGCATAACATAATCACGAGACATTTTATAATGACCAGTTAACCTACCCCGTATGTCTTTGGAGTGTGGGGGGAAACCGGAGGACCCAAGGAAAACCCACACATTTCACATCGAGGACGTTCAGAGACTCCTTACAGAGGACACCAGAATAGAACTCCAATGCCCCAAGCTGTAATAGTGCCACACTAACCGCTACACTACCATGATAGAGTAGTAAGGATTTGTTTAGACTTTAGTTGTCAATACTTGCCAGTAGCAAGCAGATAACTGTAAACTTTTTACAAAGTTTGTAAGTTAAAGACACATCTTTGACAATAGAAGATTTAGTTTCTTGTTGACAGTTGTGCAAGGTCTGAAAGTATTCTGCATTAATAATTCAAAAATGCACTTGCATAAAAAATTAATATGCAGCCATATGGTAACTTTAGAGAAATGTTATCTTGAACTACAGCTATTAATGTAGCTTTAACAATGGTATGAAGTTGGAAATTCTAGGACCTTTACCCTGTGATGATAATGGAAAACTAATGTATATTCATGTCAAGAACTAGTACAATTCTATTGCCTAAGATCTCTGGGGTGGGGAAGGTTTCTAGTTTGGAAGGTCTGATTGCAGCAGTTCTGTAGATAATATGGGATTAGAATAAGCACTAGAAAGTTTTGAATGTGTTACCCTAGTTCATAAAGGATGGAAGGCAAAAGCAAAGGCGACTTTAGGTCAGTAATGTCTAATGTCCATTATTGGGAATTGTCAGAATTGACTATTAAAGAAGATAATTGAACATTTGGAAAGTAACAATCTGATCAAATAGGTCAACATGGCTTCATGAAGGGGAATTGATGGCAAGATGGCGCTATTTGTTGTTTTATTCGTGCATTGGGTGTTTGGTGTTTTCTTGAATGGGTTCCATGGCATTTCTTTGTTTCATGGCTGTCTGCAGAAGAACGAATCTCAGACTTGTATTCCATATACATACTTTGATAACAAGTGTACTCTGAATCTGTAAAGCTTGACAAATTTATTTGAATTCTGTGAAGAAATATTAATGGGAATTGTGGAAGTGGTAGATGTAATATAAATGGATTTTCAAAAGGCATTGAACAAATTGCCACATATAGACAACTTTGAAGGATATGAGCACATAGTGAAGGAGGTAATCCAGTAATATGGATGGAAAATTAGCTAGGTAGCAGGAAACAATAAGTAGAAACAAGAAGATCACACATGCAAAATGTTGGAGGAACAAACAGTTGATGTTTTGGGCCAAGATCCTTTTATGAATCACTTTAGGTTTGCCTGTGGGAGGTCACAAACTGTAGCCACTTGTAATAAATATGAGTGATTTTGTAAAATGAAGCAAATATACTGTAACCAATTTTGCAGATGGTATTAAAGTGGGGGGAAGGTAATCTGAGAGAAAAATATTGAATGATACAATCAGCCGAATGGCCAGATTCTGCCCCTTTTGTTTTATGTTCTTGTAGACAGAAGTTGACAAATGGAACATAATTTGAGAAAATGGCTTACTTTGGAAGAAAAAAAGACAGATTATTAGATAAAGAAAAAACTAAGGGATTTGGAGACTCATGAAGCATAGACCTGTCTGTGTGCTAGGTCTTCATGGTGTTGGAGGCAGTCTGAACACTGCCGGTGTGAGACCCAGTGCAATAATACCTCATAATTGCCTGGGTAGTCGCCAATTCAATGGAATGAACATTGAATTTTCCAATTACAGATAACAGATGTAACTCCTGCCCCCTGGAAGCAGGAGCACCAGTGGAGAAATGGGGAAGAGTAAACAGAGAAGGGAAAATGAAAGAATAGGAGGGTAGTTGGGACAGAAAGAATAAGGGAAAGGGGAGAGGGAGAAAGAAAAAGAGAGTCAGAGAAGATGTATTGCCCTCTTTTCCTTTCCATTCTCCTTTCTTCTTGTCCTTTCCCCCATGTCTTGGAACCATAGACCACTGCAGCACAGAAAATAAGAGTCTTAATGAGAGTATTTTCCTTTTACACTAATCAAAAATATTGGGGCATTCATTATAATTAAAAATGCAAGTGAAATGGCAATTAAGTTAACTTTGTAAATGTTATTTTTATAAAAGCAACATATTTTATTGATTTGACAGTCCTAATTATGTTTTAAGGATGTTAAAGAAGTTAGCTTTTGTTGAAATATTAGCATCTGAGACAATGTTTTTGCAGATAACTATTGCTGCAGTTTTATATTTTTACTATTTTTATACCATTATTTTGTTATTGTTATAATCTGTTTAAAGAGTTGGAAACCATGCATAAAGTTGAGAAAATTCTTGTGTAAGGTTTGGCATCTGCTGCACTGCTGCTCATTGTGAACCAGCAAGAGAATGCTAGGTATGCATACAGATTTTGCCCAGGGTTTCATTCCTGAGAACTGTTCAAACCTGAAATACAGCCATCTAGTAATATATATGAATAAAATAAGCCAACCAAGGGCAACATGTACCATTTAATAATTATTCATATTTCTTTGAAAGATGCAATGATATTGTCATAAACTGAATTAATGCGTGGCAGAAGATGGCTGCAGCTCCACACAACATGCAAATCTATCTGGCTGGTCTCCCAAATAATTGTTCTTATATACGGACTGTTCATGAATTGTCCCTGTTTGTAACCTGGAGAGAATATGTGTTGATAGGAATGAGGTACTGGGGGCTGTTTCATCACTACAGGTCTGTACCTAGGTTCATGAGGTGAGATGCATGGATGTTAAAACAACTGGGCAACTAAATCCTACATGGACACTCTGCTGTGCAATTGTGATGCCTTGATGATTGTATTCACTTTAATGAGGTTTTTCATTGACATTGAATGAACAATGGCCCACAAAGATGCCCTATGAATTGCAGTTAGAGAGTGTTTCTAATTTGGATGAGGGCCAAAGAGTTTCTCAAATGGATGCTGAACCAAGGCAATGTGATTGAAGTGTATTGGTGTATTGGAAGGAGGCAGTAATATGAGAGTGATAGAGGTAAAAAATATCATCGCTTTGGCACCAGTCACTAACAGCAATTGCACCCTGTGCCTGAAAGTTTGCACCTGTTTTGGTTGGAAGGAAAATGATGTTAAACTATCCAGGAAAGGCAGCCTGAGGCAGGTTTAGAACTAGCCAGTTTATTAATACACCCTGCCAGCCTCCACACCCGTAAACACACACACAGTGTATTCATAACTGAACTGTTTTAAATTTATTAAGTTGGAAACAATTAACCCATGCACCTTTCCAATAGTCTATGTCTACACCTTCAGCAAATGTAGGAGGGAGCTAATTTTCAGAACAAAATGGGAAGTTGTTCAACCTACACTGTAGAACTAATGTTACCAAACCAAAGTGTTTGAGCTGCAGAAGGACAATCAGTCACAGTACAGTTTTCATTATATAAACTCCAGTATTTAACACTTTAACATTGTGATTACTCTTGAGTAGCCTGCCTGTTTGAATTACACAATTATAGAATAAAAATTGAAGCATATGGGACTGTAAGACAGTAAACCATTCATACTCTTTCTGGTCCTGAACTTCACCACCTTTACCTCTGAGTAATGTATTTCCTTCTGCCACTGCTCAGAATGTGGGTGATACTCACTCCTTTGCACCTTATCTTCAACGCTTGTTACTGTTGTGTGGCTCATCACAAGATGCAATTCACATGGACTATACGGCTGCCGGCTGTACAGTTTTACTCTCGGTGTAATTGCAACAGTCAAGGCTTGCAGACAAACTTCACGGTCGCACATTAGAAGTAGTCACCAGCATTTGCCATTATGTGTGATCCAAGAAACTAATATTTTGTAATAATTCAGCCCTTGGAACGTGGCACTCAGCATTCATGGTTCTAGTACCAAAGTGGAACCTCTCAATCTGTAAATCCTGTTATAACCATGGCAAAGTAGAAGTTAGTTCCAATCGTGAGCATTATCGGAGAAACACTCTTCGAAATGTGATCATATCGCAGTTTATAAACTAATGCTCTAGTTAGAAAGCAATGATTCTGATCCAGCTTGCCAGCAGGAGTGCATTCATCTATTTACATTCTCTATCTATGCCTTTGTGCCCCTTTTTGTCTCTCAGAGATAAGGGTTTCAAGTTTCTTTTTAACTGTCTTTTGTACCATTGTTCCCCAGCAGCCGATCATGGATTCCTGGTGTTGGATAACAGCCCTTATTACATCAACAGCAGAGAGCCAAATGCATTGGAAAGAAAATACTGTGACTCTGGGTTAAGGAGGAGTATAGTATTCATTATGTTAACTTCAGTGTTTAACCCTTTAACGTCATGATTACTCTTGAGTGGCCTGCCTGTTTGAATTACACAATCATAGAGTATTTACAGCACAGCAGCTGTACACAAAAATAATCCACCTAGTCACTTTCCTTGGTATTCACCCCTTAGCCCTGCAATTTCTTTCAGGCTTTAATTATACTGGTGTCCAAGAAGAAAGTGGTAACCTGCCTCAGTGGCTATCGCCCAGTAGCAATTACATCCACGGTGATGACGTGCTTTGAGAGGTTAGCGATGAAACATATCAACTCCTGCCTAATGAGCATCTTGGATCTGCTACAATTTGCCTACCGTCACAACAGGTCAAAATCAGATGTCATTTCATTGGCTCTTCACTCATCCCTGGAACATCTGGACAGCGAAGACACATACATCAGGATGTGCATTGACGACAGCTCTGCATTCAACACTATCATCCCCTCACAACTAATCAATAAGCTCCTAGAGCTAGGCCTCAATACCTCCTTGTGCAACTGTATCCTCAATTGCAGACCCCAGTCAGTTCAGATTGGCAACAACATCTCCTCCACAATCACCATCAGCACAGGTTCACCACAAGGCTGTGTGCTTAACTCCTTGCTCTACTTGCTTTTTACTTATGACCGTACAGTTCCAAAGCTATATATATGTTTCCCAACAACACCACTGTTGTTGGCCAAATCAAAGGTGGTGACAAATGCAGTAGCTAAGAAGGCTATAGCAGTTACTTGGAAATCTGATTCGTATTTAAGTATGAATCGTTGGAACAATGAAATGGCTAGTTCTAGTCCACTCGAAAAAATTACTTATAATTTAAGAGATAAATATGAAACATTTTTGAATATTTGGCGCCCTTATTTACAAAAGATAGGATGGCATATGTAGTTGCTCCGATGATAAAGATCTTGGTCCCTTGGGGAAAGTAACGAATAAATATACTAAATTTATTTTGAATCCCATGGAGCATGTGGAAACCTTCCAATATCCAGGCGGTTCTTCTTTTTTTTCTTCTTTCTTTCTTTTCTTTTTTAAGTAGGAGTATATATGGGGGGCGAGGGTTAAGGGGAGGGGGGAGGGTAAATATTATCTTTCCATGTATTCACTTTGAAAACTTAATAAAAATTATATTATAATAAAAAGGTGGTGACAAATCAGCATATAGGAGGGAGATTGAAAATCTGGCTGAATGGTGCCACAATAACAACCTCTCACTCAATGTCAGCAAAACCAAAGATTGATTATTGACTAAAGGAAGAGGAAACCAGAGGTCCATGAGGCAGTCCTCATCAGGGGATCAGAGGTGGAGAGGGTCAGCAAATTTAAATTCCTCAGCATTATAATTTCAGAGGAGATGTCCTGGGACCAGCATGTATCTGCCATTACAAAGAAGGCATCACAGCACTTCTACTTTCTTAGAAGTTTGCAAAGATTTGGCATGTCACCTAAAATTCTGACAAACATCTGTAGATGTACATTGGAGAATATGCTACTGTCTTTGCAGCAGCAGTGCAATGCAATACATAATAATTGAGAAAAACTGTGAATTGCAGCAGTGGTAGCATGGTGCGAAGAAAATAACCTATCCCTCAATGTCAGCAAGATGAAGGAATTGGTTGTTGACTTCAGAAGGAGTAGCGGATTGCACGACCCCATTTACATCAGTGGTGCGCAAGTGGAACAGGTCAAAAGCTTTAAGTTCCTCAGGGTCAATATCACAAATGACCAGACTTGGTCCAACCAAGCAGAGTTCACTGCCAAGAAGGCCCACCAGCACCTTTACTTCCTGAGAAAACTAAAGAAATTTGGCCTGTCCCCTAAAACCCTCACTAATTTTTATAGCTGCACCGTGGAAAGCATTCTTATGGGGTGCATCACAACCTGGTATGGAAGTTGTCCTGTCCAAGACCGGAAGAAGCTGCAGAAGATCATGAACACGGCGCAGCACATCACACAAACTAATCTTCCATCCTTGGACTCACTTTACACCACAACACTGTCGGAGCAGTGCTGCCAGGATAATTAAGGACACGACCCACCCAGCCAACACACTTTTCGTCCCTCTTCCCTCCGAGAGAAGGCTCAGGAGCTTGAAGACACATACGGCCAGATTTGGGAACAGCTTCTTTCCAACTGTGATAAGACTGCTGAATGGATCCTGACCCGGATCTGGGCCGTACCCTCCAAACATCTGGATCTACCTCTCGGTTTTTTTGCACTACCTTACTTTCCATTTTTCTATTTTCTATTTATGATTTATAATTTCAGTTTTTAATATTTACTATCAATTTGTACTCCAGGGAGCACGAAGAGCAGAATCAAATATCGCTGTGATGATTGTACGCTCTAGTATCAATTGTTTGGCAACAATAAAGTATAAAGTATATATAAAATAGATAAGTTAAATAAGTAGTGCAAAAATAAAAATTTAAAAAGTAGTAAGGTAGTATTCATGAGTTCAATGTCCATTCAGAAATTGGATGGCAGAGGGGAAGAAGCTATTCCTTAATCATTGAGTGTGTGCCTTCAGGCTCCTGTACCTGCTCCCTGACAGTAGTAATGAGAAGAGGGCATGTTCTGGGTGATGGGGGTCCTTAATGATGGATGCTGCCTTTCTGAGGCTTCACTCCTTGAAGGTGTCCTGGATCCTATGGAGGATAGTGCCCATGATGAAGGTAACTAACTTCACAACTTTCTGCAGCTTCTTTCGATCCCGTACAGTAGCCCCCCCCCCCCATACCAGACACTGATGCAGTCAGTCAGAATGTATCAATCTATATCAACCAAGAATTTGAGTAATTCAATTAGATCTCCATACAGCCTCACACATCAAAGTTGCTGGTGAACGCAGCAGGCCAGGCAGCATCTGTAGGAAGAGGTGCAGTTGACGTTTCAGGCCGAGACCCGTTGTCAGGACTAGTTAGTGCTGACGAAGGGTCTCGGCCTGAAACGTCGACTGCACCTCTGACGAAGGTTCTCGGCCTGAAACGTCGACTGCACCTCTGACGAAGGGTCTCGGCCTGAAACGTCGACTGCACCTCTTCCTACAGATGCTGCCTGGCCTGCTGCGTTCACCAGCAACTTTGATGTGTGTTGCTTGAATTTCCAGCATCTGCAGAATTCCTGTTGTTTCCATACAGCCTCTTTTTTTTTTCCAAAGGAGAACAACCTCAGCTTCTCCCGTGCATCTCAGAACTAAGGTTCTTCATCCCAGATAGTTTTTCTCTGCAACTTCTCTGAAGACTTTAATCCTTCCTAAATTGCAGTTCACAGTACTGGTCAGGAGATGCCAGATGTGTCCAAATCAGTGCTATACAAAGTTTCATCACGACTTCCTTGCTTTTGTATTTGCTTCTGTTTACAAGTTCCAAGATCCTGTGTGCATTTTAACCACTTTCTCAACTTGGCCTGCTAAGGAATATGCATAAATGTGTCCCAAATCTCTTTTCTTGTACTTTTTTTTCAGAATTGTGCTGTCAGGTTTATATTGCTGCTTCTCATCCTTCCACCAAAATGTAATCCTTCACATTTCTCAGAATGAAATTTCATCTGTCACCCAAGCTCCCACTCCACCCGCCTTCATTCCTTTCCTAAATATTTTATTGCAATCATCCTCTCTGTTCACTATTTTTGTGTCATCATCAAACTGGAAATTGTGCGTTGTACATCCAAGCCCACATAATTATGTATGGAGAAAAGTATTGGTCCTTGTATCAATCCCTAAAGATTTCTAGCATACACTTTCCCTCTAGTGCTAAAAAAGCCTTATACTGCTGACCTGTATTTCTTGATATGTAGGTAGTTTTTTTTTCCTTGCTATGTGACTCTCTCATTCATTCCATGGTCATCAGTTTTAGAGGATACCAAAAGGCCTTTTGGAAGTCCAATTATGCTACATCAACAGAATTTCTCTCATCAATTCTCTCTGTTATTTCATCAAGAAGCCCCATCTATGAAAGGCAGGGGTGCCCAGATCCCTTGGTTAAAGGTAGGAGTCCATGGCATTAAAAATGATTGGGAACCCCGATCTATAGCTAGCCATGATGTGCCTGTTTTCTCTAATCAATGCACTGTCCAACTGACTGCTATTTCTCCATCACAAGACAGAACTGACAGGACTTATCCCTATTTGTTCCTATGGTTGTCATTAGAATGGACATAGTCAGAGTGGAGATCTTAAGGCTTTGGCTCTTGGAGGTTTCAGTAAAGTGGGGATTCACTCAGAGAAAGCAAAGGAAAGAAAAGCTCAAGTATTTTTTTCCCTTCTCTTCTTTATATCTGCACAGCTCGGACAGTAGAGATGCCAGGCAGGATAGTGAAATGCTCCCCTTACGGGATGTGGGAAGGCAGGGAAATCTCCAGTGTCCCTGATGACTACAACTGCGAGAAGTGCATCCAGCTTCAGCTTCTAACAAACCATGTTAAGAAGTTGCAGCTGGAACTGGATGAACTCCGGATCATTTGGGAGGCTGAGGGGGTGTTAGGTAGGACATATAGAAATCAATTACGCCCAAGGTGCAGGACACAGGAAACTGAGTGACAGTCAGGAAGGAGAAAGGGGTTAAGGAGCCATTGCAGAGTACCCCTGTGGCCATCTCCCTCAATAACAGTTATATTCCTTTGGATGCTATTTGGGGGGGGGGGCGGGTGGTGACCATAGTCTGCCTCTGTGACTTAGAAAGGAAAGGGGGAGAAGATGCATGCTGTGCTGATAGGGGATTCATTAGTTAGTGGAACAGACAGGAGGTTTCTGTGGGCGAGAACAAAATTCTCAGATGGTATGTTGCCTCCCAGGTGCCAGGGTCAGGGATATCTCAGATCAAGTCCTCAGCATTCTTAAGTGGGAGGGTTATGGTCCATGTAGGTACCATTGACATGGGTAGGATGAGTGATGAGGTTCTGCATAGGGACTTCAGAGAGATAGACATAGAAAACATAGAAAACCTACAGCACAATACAGGCCCTTCGGCCCACAAAGTTGTGCCTAACATGTCCCTACCTTAGAAATTACTGAGGTTACCCATAGCCCTCTATTTTTCTAAGCTCCATGTACCTATCCAAAAGTCTCTTAAAAGACCCTATCGTATCCGCCTCCCCCACCTTTCCTGGCAGCCCATTCCACGCACTCACCACTCTCTGCATAAAAACACTTACCCCTGACATCTCCTCTGTACCTACTCCCAAGCACCTTAAACCTGTGCCCTCTTGTGGCAGCCATTTCAGCATCTGACTATCCACACAATCAATGCCTCTCATCATCTTATACACCTCTATCAGGTCACCTCTCATCCTCCATGGCTCCAAGGAGAAAAGGCCGAGTTCACTCAACCTTTTCTCATAGGGCATGCTCCACAATCCAGGCAACATCCTTGTAAATCTCCTCTGCACCCTTTCTATGGTTTCCACATCCTTCCTGTAGTGAGTCAACCAGAACTGAGCACAGTACTCCAAGTGGGATCTGACCAGGGTCCTATATAGCTGCAAAATTACCTCTCGGCTCCTAAGTTTAATTCCAATTCAATTAAGTGCTAAGTTAAAGGGCAGAACCTCCAGGGTTGTGATTTCATGATTGCCACCAGTGCCAAATGCTAGTAAGCCCAGAACTAGGAAGATTATACAGTTTAATATGCTGCTAAGGAGTTGGTGTAGGAGATAAGATTTTTGAATCATTGGGCTCTCTTCCAGGAAAGGAGGAATCTGTACAGAAGGGACAGTTTGCACCTGAACTGGAGGGGGACTAATATCCCAGTGGGAAGGTTTGTTAATGCTGCACCGTGGGGTTTAAACTGGAGTTGCAGGGGGTGGGAACCAGAGAGCCGGAACAGGCAGTGGAAAGGTTGTGGAGGCAGATGTTGATAAGACCTCAGACAAAGTTAGGAATCAAAAGGTTGAGCATGGTGCGATACTGAGCAGCCTGTATTTCAATGCAAGAAGCATTGAAAGAAAGGTGGATGATATTGATGAAGATGAGGTTGATGGTTTACAAACAGAGGCAATGTGTAGTGAGGAGAGGATGCTGATAGGGCAAAATTGCAGTCAACAGGATGAATTACAATATACAAGGCGGACAAAATCAAAGAGGGTGAATACAAGACTGAAGTTTTGTATTTGAATGTGCGCAATTTACGGAATAAGGTAGATGAACTTGCAGCACAATTAAAGATTGGCAGGTATGATGTTATAGGCATCTTGGGAAACTGAAAGGTCTGAAGGAATGCAAGTCAACTGGACCAGATGGTGTACACCCCAGGCTTCTGAAAGAGGTGGCTGAAGAGATTCTGGAGGCATTAGTAATGATTGTTCAAGAATCACTAGATTCCGGAATGGTTCTGGAAGACTGGAAAATTGCAAATGTTACTCCACTCTTCAAGAAGAGAGAGAGGCCAAAGAAAGGAAATTATAGGCCAGTTAGTCTGACCTGAGTGACTGGAAAGATGTTGAAGTCAGTCATTAAGGATGAAGTCTCAAGGTACTTGGAGGCACATGATAAAATAGGCCGTAGTCAGCATGGTCTCCCCAAGAGAAAATCTTGTCTGACAAATCTGTTAGAATTCTTTGAAGAAATATTAACCGAAAATCGGCTGATGTTGTGTACAGTACTTGGATTTTCAGAAGGTCTTTGACAAGCTGCCACACATGAGGCTGCTTAACAAGCTACGAGCCCATGGTATTACAGGAAAGATCCTTGCATGGATAAAGTAGTGGCTGATTGGCAGGAGGCAAACAGTAGGAATAAAGGGAGCCTTTTCTGACTGGCTGCCGGTGACTAGTGGTATTCCACAGGGGTCTGTGTTGGGGCCAATTTTTTTTACTTTATATGTCAGTAGTTTGGATGATGGAATTGATGGCTTTGTTACGGTTTGTAGACTATATGAAGGTAGGTGGGGGGCCAGGTAGCTTTGAGGACATAAAGAGACTACAGAAGGACTTAGATTAGGAGAATGGGCAAAGAAATGGCAGATGGAACGCAGTGTCATGAAGTATATGGTCATGCACTTTGGTAAAAGTAATGAAACAATTGACTATTTTCTAAGTGGAGAGAAAATACAAAAACTGAGGTGTAAAGGGACTTGGGAATGCTTGTGCAACATTCCCTAAAGGTTAATTTGCAAGTTGAGTCTGTGGTAAGGAAGGCAAATGCAATGTTAGCATTCATTTCAAGAGGACTAGAATATAAAAGCAAGGATGTAATGTTGTATTGTGAGCAAATTTGGGCCCCTTAGAAAGGATGTGCTGAAACTGGAGAGCATTCAAAGGAGGTTCACGAAAATGTTTCCAGGATTGAATGGCCTGTCATATAAAGAGCATTTGATGGCCCTGAGCCTGTAGATTTCAGAAGATGAAAGGTGATCTCATTGAAACCTGTCAAATGCTGATGAAAGACCTTGATAGAGTAGGTGTGGAGAGGATGTTTCCTATGGTGGGAGAGTCTAACACCAGAGGACACAGTCTCAGAATAGAATGGTGTCTTTTTAGAACTGATATGAGGAGGAATTTCTTTAGCCAGAGGGTGGTGAATCTGTGGAATTCTTTGCCACAGGCAATTGAGGAGGTCAAGTCTTTATGTATATTTAAGGCTGCAGTTGATAGATACTTGATTGGTCAGGGCATGTAGGGATACGGGGAGAAGACAGGAGATTGGGGCTGAAAGAAAATTGGATCAGCCAAGGTGAAATAGTGGAGCAGACTTGATGGGCCAACTGGCCTAATTCTGCTCCTGTATCTTATGGTCTCGTGTTTTTTTTCGAACAAAGATGTAACATCTGCAATTTTCCATTCCCCAGCATAATTTGCTCCATTGCTTTCCTCAGTAACCAGGGGGTTTTATTCACTCTATGCGTAGCTAGCCTTTCTAGTACCTTTTCTTTGTTGATTTTAGCCCATCCAGAATTCTCCTTTGTTAGAACTCCAGAATCAGCCTCTTGTTGAAAATTGAGCAAATATCGCAGCCACATCTTTGTCTCCATGTGTACCTGGCCTCATAGCCTTGATGGTTTCCAACCAAACAGGCTGTGTTTGCTTTCCTTGGAGCAGAGAAGATTGAAGGGAGAACCGATATAGATGTACAAAATTATGAGAATCTAAGATAGGCTAGATATTAAAAAATTATACCCCTAACAGACCAAGCAACAGAGGTTTAAGGTGAGGAGCCAAAGATTTAGAGGAGATCTGAGGAATAATTATTTCACTCAGAGGATATTTGCAGGCTAGAACACAGTGCTTAAGAAAGCAGGTTCCTTAAGAAGCTTCTGGACAAGCACTTGAATCATACTAATTGTGGACCAAGAGTTGGTAAATAGGATTAGTACAGCTAAGTACTTGACGTCAACATGGACAGTAGGCTGAAGGATCTGTTTGTGTGCTACATGACGCTATGTCTCTATAAGTTGATTCTGGGAACTAGGGACTTCTTTGGAGAAGTTACGGTGATTGAATGTAGTGTTATGCAGTGACCTTCCTGTCATTCACTGACCTTACTGCCAGTGTTTGCTTGTCTGTGCTTAGCACGTTGCTCTGTCTGCCACTCAGTACCATTGTCTGTCACACCACTACCTTTACTACTCATTTATTCGCTGCATTTCATTGAACTTCTTCCAGTGTTTTCTCTTTCTTACAATCGGTGATGAAAAACCAGCATATGTCGTGTCAAACTCACTGCCCATCCCGCTGGTCTACACATTGAGCGTCTTTCACTATCTATTAATCAATGTATGTATTGTCTGTCATGCACTAGCCTTACTGCCGATGTTTGCTTGATCTATTGCACACTGTTCTTCCTGTTAGTATATGTACCATTAAGAGTCATAGGGTCATACAGTAAGGAAACAGGCTAATTGGCCCAACTCACCCATGTCGACCTAAGTGCCTATCTGAGCTAGTCCTATCTGCATTTCGCCTGTATTCCTTAAAAACCTTTCTTATCCATGAGCCTGTCCTAATGTTATAATTGTACCTCCGTCTGCCATTTCCTCTTGTTCCACATACCCACCACCCTTTGTGTGAAGTACCTGCTTCTCAGGTCTCCTTTATATCTGTCCCCTTTCAGCTTAACCCTAAGCCCTTGGTTTTAAATTCTGGGAGAAAGAATGTGACCATACACATTATCTTTGCACCTCATGAAGGACATCATTGCTCAGACTCCTAGGCAAAACAGCTGCAGCCTATCCTCTTTCTCCTCATAATCCAAGTCATTCAGTCCTTCTAACATCCTTGGGAATCTTTTCTACACCCTTTCCATCTGGAAAAACATTCTTCCTACAGCCAAATGACCAGAACTGCATGCAATACTTCAAGTCCAGTTCCTTAATCTGGTCTCCCTCACAAGTGGAAGTATGTTCTGTATAACTACTTGTGTTTTATTTGTCAGTTGGTGAAACTAGTGTGGTCCCATATTCAAGTCCCATTTGAAAGATTTGAACACAAATCCTCAGTGAAGGCTCCTGTGCAGTACTAAGGGAATGCTGCAAGTTGATGCAAATTGCCCTGTGAAACTGCCTTGAAAAGAAGTGAAGTTGAAGTTGAAATTCATTGTACTAATTATCAAAAGGTAACAGGTTCTGCTAAGAAGTAGCAGGAGTTGCCTGTACTTCATGGTTGATGTAGATTCAGGAGGCTGGTCCCTTGTGACGTGAGAGCTGTACTTTACAAATGATTGCTCAATGAACTGGAATGAGCATCAGAGAAAAGGCTCATTGTAATATGCAGTTCATCAAGTGAGAATCAGACAACTCCACTCTAGCATCAGTTATAAGGTGCAGATCCCAAGACTTATGCTTAAATCATCCATTTTCCCACATGTCTGAATCATAAGATACAGGAGCAGAATTTGGCCATTTGACCCATCAAGTCTGCTCCACCATTTCATCATGGCTGATCTATTTTCCCTCTCAGCCTCAATCTCCTGCCTGCTCCCCGTCTCCCTTCATATCCTGACTAATCAAGAATCTATCAATCTCTGCCTTAAATATATCCTGTGATTTGGCCTCCACAGCCACTTGTGGTGATGAATTACACAAATTTACCACTCTCTGGCTTAAAAAATTCCTCCTGACCTCCATTCTAAAAGGATGCCCCTCTATCTGAGGCAGTGTCCTTTGGTCTTAGGAAGCACCCCACAATGGGAAACATCCTCTCCACAGCCACTCTATTGAGGCCTTTCAATATTCAATAGGTCTCAATGTCAGCCCTCATTCTTCTGTATTCCAGTGAGTACAGGCCCAGAGCCATCAAACACTGTTCATATGACAAGCCTTTCAATCCCAAAATCAATTTTGTGAACCTCCTGTGAATGCTCTCCAATGTCAACATGTAAAGGGCTCTAAACTGCTCATAGTTCTCCAAGTGAGACCTCATCAGTGCTTCATAAAGTCTCAACATTACATCCTTGCTTTTATATTCTAGTCCTCTTAAAATGAATGCTAATATCACATTTGCCTTTCTCACCAACTCAACCTGCAAATTAACCTTTAAGGAATCCTGTACAAGGAATCCCAAGGCCCTTTGCACCTCGGACTTTTGAATTTTCTCTCCATTTAGAAAATAGTCTACCCTTTTATTTCTGCTAGTAAAGTACATGACCATACACTTTCTGACACTGTATTTCATCTGCCACTTCTTTGTCCATTCCCCTAATCTATCTAAATCCTTCTGTTGCCTCTCTACTTCCTCAAAACTACCTGCCCTTCTACCTATCTTCATATTGTCTGCAAACTTTGCCACAAAGCCATCACTTCCATCATCCAAGTCATTGGCAAAAAGAAACGGTCCCAGCACAGGCCCCTACGGAATACCGCTAGTCATTGGCAGCCAACCAGAAAAGGCTCCCTTTATTCTCACTCTTTGTCTCCTGCCAATCAGCTATTGTTTTATCCATGCCAATATTTTTCCTGTAGAACCATGGGCTCTTAACTTGTTAAGCAGCCTCATGTGTGGCACCTTTCCAAAAGCTTTCTGAAAATCCAGGTACACAACATCTACTGATTCTCCTTTGTCCATCCCACTTGTTATTTCTTCAAAGAATTCCAACAGATTTGTCAGCCAAGGTTTTCCCTTGGGGAAACCGTGCGAACTATCTTCTTTTATCATATGCCTACAAGTACCCCAAAAACACATTCTTAACTATCAACTTCAACATCTTCCCAACCACTGAGGTCAGACTAACTAGCCTATAATTTCATTTCTTCTGCCTCTCTCCCTTCTTGAAGAGTGGAGTGACACTTGCAATTTTCCATTCGTCTGGAATCATGCCAGAATCAATTGATTTTTGAAAGATCATTACTACTGCCTCCACAATCTCTTCATCCATCTCTTTCAGGACCTTAGGGTATATATCATCTGGTCCAGATGACTTACCTACTTTCAGACCTTTCAGACCAAGAACTTTCTCCCTAGTAACAGCAACTTCATACACTCTGCGCCCTGACACGCTTGAACTTCTGGCTCACTGCTCGTGTCTTCCATACTGAAAATTGATGCAAAATACTTATTCACTTTGTCCGTCATTTCCTTGCCCCCCCATTACCTCCACTCCAGCATCATTTTTCAGTGGTCTGATACCCACTCTCACCTCTCTTTTACACTTTATGTATCTGAAGAAACTTCTGGTATCCTCTTTAACATTATTGGTTAGCCTACCTTCATATTTTATCTTTTCCTTCTTAATAATTTTTTAATTTTCCTTCTGTTGGTTTTTAAAAGCTTCCCAGTCCTCTAAACTTCCCACTAAGAGAGGGTCTATTATATGCCCTCTCTTTGGTTTTTATGCTGGCTTCGACTTCTCTCGTTAGCTGCGGTTCTGTCACCTTGCTGTTCTTCCTCTTTGGGATGTATATATCCTGCACCTTACAAATTGCTTCCAGAAATTCCAGTCATTGCTGCTCTGCCATAATCCCTGCCAGTGTTCTTTTTAATCAGTTTTGGCCAGCTCCTCTCTCATGTCTCAGTAATTCCTTTACTCCACTGTAATACTGATACATCTGACTTTAGCTTCTCCTTCTCAAATTGCAGGGTGAATTCTATCATATTATGATCGCTGCCCCCACAAAAGGGTCCCTTTATCTTGTGCTCTCTAATCAATTACAGTTCATTGCACAACACCCCAGCTGATTCCCTATTGGGCTCAACCACATGCTGCTCTAAAAGCCATCTCGTAGGCATTCTAAAAATTTCCCCTATTGAGATCCAGCGCCAACCTGATTTTCCCAATCTACCTGCATATTGAAGTCCCCTATGACTATTGTAATATCGCCCTTATGGCAAGTATTTTCTATCTCCCATTGTAATTTGTAGACCTTATCCTTTCTATTGTGTGGGGGTCTGTATATAACTCCCATCAGGGTACGTTTAACCTTGCAGTTCCTCAGCTCTACCCACAATGATTCAACACCTTCCAGCCCTTTATCACCTCTTTCTAATGGTTTGATTTCATTTTTTACCAGCAGAGCCACACCACTCCCTCTGCCTACCTGCCTATTCTTTCAATACAATGTGTATCCATGGATGTTAAGCCCCTAGATTCAGTGATGCCCACAATGTCATCCATGCCAATCTGTAACTGTGCTACAAGTCCACCTACCTTTCTCCGTATACTGGACACATTCAAATGCCTTCAGTCCTGTATTCACCCTTTTCAAATTTGTCTACCTTTTACATTCCAACTCATCCTGTTGACTACGATTCAGCCCTATCATCAGCTACTCCTTGCTAGCGGTCTCACTACACACTGCCACTGTTTGTAAACCAACTACATCATCCTCAGCACTATCACTACAATTCTCATCTCCCTGCCTAATTAGTATAAGCCCTCCCAAACAGCTTATGCAAACTTTCCTACAACTACATTGGTCCCCCTCATGTTCAGGTGTAACCCATTGCCTTTGCTGAGGTCGTACCTTCTCCAGAAGAGATCCCAATGATCCATAAATTTGAACCCCTGCCCCTTGCACCAGTTCCTCAGCCATGCATTCACCTGCCAATTTATGCCATTCTTACCCTCACTGGCATGTAACACAGGCAGCAAGATTATTACCCTGGAGGACCCATTTTCAGCTTTCTACCTAACTCCTTTAAATATCTCTCCAGGACCTCCTCACTTCTCCTACCTATGTCATTAATGCCAATATGTACCAAGACTTTCTGGCTGCTCACCCTCCCCCTTTAGAATACCATGGACCCAATCCAAGACATCCCTGACCCTGGCACCTGGGAGGCAACACACCATCCAGGTGTCTCTATCGTGTCCACAGGAACTTGTCTCTGTTCACCTGAGTATGGAATCTCCTATCACCACTGCCATCCTCTTCATCTCTCTTCTGAGCCACATCACCAGACTTAGTGGCAGAGACCCAGTCACTGCGGCAACACCCCCTCCCCTCCCCAGCGGTAGGTTGTCCACACTCAACAGTATTTAAAAGTTGTACACTTATTATTGAGGTGAATGGCCACAGGGATACTCTGCACTGTCTGTGCATTTCCCATTCTTCTCCTGACAGTCACCCAGTTACTTGTCTCCTGTTACCTAGTAGTGACTACCTCCTTGTAGCTCCTCTCTGTCACCTCCTCATTCTCCCGTATGAGCCAAAGGTCATCGGGCTGCATTCCAGTTTCTTAATACGTTCTCACGGAGCTGCAGCTCAGTGCACCTGGTGCAAATGTGTTTATCTGAAGGACCGGAGACTTCCCACAACTCACACAGTACAAAACACTGCCCCTGGAGCCATCCTCAGGATACTACTAGGCCCTGACAGAAGAGGAATAAAGAATTAAGAACAAAAAGAGGGATTTACCAGATACTTTACCTCACCCAAGCCTGATGAGCTAAAGCCACTCCAAACACTGACCCACTCATAACGATGGCCAATCTGCTTGCACGATCATTATTTTTGTTTGTCCTTTCCAATTAATCCTGCTCGGTGATTGGTCGCAGTCCAACTCAAGTTGATCACTTGCAGAATAAATCTGCCGTGCACTTTGAAACTTCTCATACATTCCAGATATGTTATAACGCTCAAGGTATTGAAGAAAGGTTTACTATTGGTCTGTGTATGATCAATCATTTTAGTTGTAGCTTGGATTTGAGAAGGGTTTAGTCAGAATAAAAATCAGCAGTGTGCATTTATCATATGTGTGTAAGTCATTGATACTTATGTCAGTGGTGAGGTGATCATTATGATTGCTGTCTGCAGATTAGGTGTTTGAGAACTTCTCCTTTAGAATAGAATGGCCATTTTCGCTGAAGCTACCTGTTGATTATTCATGTGTCCTTGTGCTGCCAGTCCTTACTTAATTGTTTTAATTTATTCATTACAGAATGTAGACAATTTTGGCAATCCCAGCATTTATTGTCCACCTCTAGCTGCCCCTGAATTATTAAGAGTCAATCACACTGAAAACAGCAAGTGTACTGAAGTGTATTGAGGTAATAAAAAGAACACCTTATAATTGCAAACTGTTTTATTATGTTAAGCCCTTCCATTAAACCGGATCTGGATCAGATCAACTGTGGGCCATCTCTGGTTTTGTTTTTGATATTGGTGAAAATTGGAAAAGGAAATTTGAGACCCTTGTGCCAGAAATCATATTCCTGATATAAAATTCTGAGCCTTGCAGTGAATGATTTCATAAGACTATAACACATAGGAGCAGAATTAGCCATTTTGCCCATCGACTCTGCTCTGCACTTTGATCACGGCTGATTTATTTTCCTTCTCAATCCCATTCTCTTGTCTTCTCCCTGTAACCTTTGACACCCTTAAATCAATTACTATCGACCTCTGCTTTAAATATACCCAATGATTTGGCCTCCACAGCCATTGGTGGCAATAAATTGCACAGATTCACCACCCTCTAGCTAAAAAAATTCCTCCTCATCCTTGTTCTGGAGGGAATGTCCTTGTATTATGAGGCTGTTGCTCTGGTCCTCAACTCTCCCATTACTGAAAACATCCTCTCCATTTCCACTTTCATCTTCATGTATCCAAGCCTTTCAATATTCAGTGAATTTCAATGAGATTCCTGTTGATATTTCTAAACTCCAGCAAAGTACAGGAACAGAGCCATCAAACCCGCCTCAAACATTAACTCTTTCATTCATGGGATCATTCTTGTAAACCTTCTCTGGACCCGATCAAGTGCCAATACATCCTTCCTTAGACACAAGGCCCAAAATTTTTCACATTGTTTCACATGTAATCTGACCAATGCCTTATAAAGCCTCAGCATTACAACCTTGCTTCGATCCCCTTGAAATGAATGCGAACATCACATTTGCCTTCCTTACTACCGACTCAACCTGCTAGTTAACCTTTGGCACTAGTACTTCCAAGTCACTTTGAACCTCTGATTTTTCTTCCTATTTAGAAAATAGTTAATGCTTTGATTCCTTCTACCAAAGTTGCAAGATCATACAATTCCCTATGCTCTTTCCATCTGCCACTTCACCCTAATCTCTCTGAGCCCTTCTGCAAATTCCTTGATTCCTCAGTACTACTTGCTCCTCCTTCTTTGTATCATCTGAAAACCTGACCAGAAAGCCATCAATTCTGTCGCTCAGATTATTAACCTAAAACATAACGTAACGGACCCAACACCAACCCCAGTGGAACACCACTTGTCACTGATAGCCTACCAGAAGAGTCTCACTTCATTTCCACTCTTTGCCTCCCGCCAGTCAGCCAATCTTCTAGCCATACCAGTACTTTTTTCTGTAATACCATGGGCTCTTATCTTGTTTAGCCATCTCATGTGTGGCTCCTTTTCAAACGTCTTCTGCAAATCCAAGCAAGCAACATCCACTGACTCTCCTTTGTCTATCCTGCCTGTTACTTCCTCAAAGAATTCCAGCGGATTTGTTAGGCAAGATTTTCCTTTCAGGAAACTATGTTGACTTTGGTCTATTTTATCATGTGCCTCCATGTACCCTGAAACCTCATCCTGAATAACGGACCCTAACATCTTACCAAATACTGAAATGAGGCTAACTAGCCTACAATTTCCTGTATTTTGCCTCTCTCCTTTGTTAAAGGGAGGAGTGACATTTGCAGTTTTCCAGTCCTTTGGAACTACAGGTATTCCATAATATAATAATTTTTGAAAGATCACCACGAATACCTCCACAATCACTTCAGCTATTTCTTTAATAACCCTGGGTTGTAGTCCACCTGATCCAGGTGCCTTGCCTACCTACAGACCTTTCAGCTTCTCAAGCTCCTTTTTCTTAGTAATAGTGACTACATTTATTTCTACCCCATGACTCTCTTGAGCTTCTGGCATATTGTTGCTGTCTTCCATAGTAAGGACTGATGCAAAATGTTTATTCAATTTTTCTGCCATTTCTTTATTCTCCATTACCAGCTCTCCACCATCATTTTCTGGCAACCTGATGTCCACTCTTGCCTCTCTTTTACTCTTTATATCTCTTTATGAAAACAAAACTTTTGGTGTCCTCTTTTATATTATTGGCTAACTGACCTTCATATTTCATTTTTCCTCCCTGTATTGCTTTTTTAGTTGTTTTCTGTTGGTTTTTAAACTTCTCAATCCTCTAGCATCCTACTAATTTTTTTGCTATACTGTATTATATGCCCTCTCTTTAGCATTTATATTGTTTTTTTCAATTCTCTGATCAGCCATTCTCTCTTTAGAATGCTTTTTTTTGGGGGATGAACTGATCTTACATCTTTATACTTCATTGTCGCCAAACAATTGATACTAGAACGTACAATCATCACAGCGATATTTGATTCTGCGCTTCCCGCTCCCTGGATTACGAATCAATAGTAAATACTAAAAATTTAAATCATAAATCATAAATAGAAAATAGAGAAATGGAAAGTAAGGTAGTGCAAAAAAACCGAGAGGCAGGTCTGAATATTTGGAGGGTACGGCCCAGATCCGGGTCAGGATCTGATTTACTCCAAGAAGCTTTGGCCACTGCTGCCCTATGTCAATCCTGCTAGTGTCCCCTTCCAATCAACTTTGGCCAGCTCCTCTCTTGTGTCTCTGTAGCTACCTTTATTGAACTGTGATATTGATACACCCCGTTTTAGCTTCTCCCTCTCAAACCACAGGGTGAATTCTATCATAGTACGACCACTACCTCCTATGGGTTCCTTTACTTTAAATTCCCTAGTTTAATCTGGTTCATTGTGCAACACCTATTCCAGAATTGCCTTTTCTCTAGTGGGTTCGACCACAATCTGCTCTAAAATGTCATCTCATAGGCATTCTACAAATTTTTTCACTTGGGATCCAGCCTGATTTTCCCAATCTACCTGCATACTGAAATCCTCCAAACTTTTGCAAATTTGCCCTTTTTATATGCCTTTTCTATCTCATGTAGTAATTTGTACTCCACATTCTGGCTACTTGTTTCGATGCCTGTATATAGCTCCCATCAGTGTCTTTTTACCCTTGCGGTTTCTTAACTCCACCCACAAGGATTCTACATCTGACCCGATGTGACCTCTTTCTAAGGATATGATTTCATTTTTTATTTACCAGCAGAGCCACCCAGCCTTTCTAACCACTTGCCTGTCCTTTCAATAGAATTTTTAATGCTTGGATGTTTAGCTCCCACCTATGATCTTTCAACCCCAGCTCTGTGATGTCTCCGTCATACCAGCCAATGTCTAGCTCTCTATAAGGTTATCTACCTTGCTTCATGTATTACGTGTATTCAGATATAACAACTTCAACCCTGTGTTCACCAACCTTTTTTTCAATTTTATCTCCCTGTTGCCTGAAGTTAAATTCTTATACCTTTCTAAATTTAGGGTTGTACTTCTTATTCAGTAACCTCTTCTGCACTCTCCTTCCAGTTCACTTTATCCGTATGTTCCCAAGATGTTGAACCTACCCTCTACTATTTAATATACACAAACACGAGGAAATTTGCAGATGCTGGAATTTCAAGCAACACACATAAAAGTTGCTGGTGAACGCAGCAGGCCAGGCAGCAACTTTTATGTGTGTTACTATTTAATATACATGCCTTACAGGCCTATTTATGCAATTCATTAGGACCCTGGTCCCAGCATGGAGCACAACCATCAGGACGGCTCCCTCTTTCCCCAATACTGGAGCCAAAGTTCCACAAATTCAAGCCCACTTTTCCCACACCAGACTTTGAGCCACACATTTAAGCCTTTGATTTCATTAACGTTGTGCCAATATGCATGTAGCACAGGTAACAATACAGAGATTAATCCCAATAAACAACACACATAAAAGTTGCTGGTGAACGTAGCAGGCCAGGCAGCATCTATTGGAAGAGGTACAGTCGACATTTCGGGCCGAGACCCTTCATCAGGACTAACTGAAGGAAGAGCTAGTAAAAGATTTGAAAGTGGGAGGGGGAGGGGGAGATCCAAAATGATAGGAGAAGACAGGAGGGGGAGGGATGGAGCCAAGAGCTGGACAGTTGATCGGCAAAAGGGATATGAGAGGATCATGGGACAGGAGGCCTAGAGAGAAAAGGGGGCAGGGGAGAAAAGCCCAGAGGATGGGCAAGGGGTATAGTAAGAGGCACAGAGGGAGAAAAAGGAGAGAGAGAAAAAGAATGTGTGTATATAAATAAATAACTAATGGGGTACGAGGGGGAGGTGGGGCATTAGCAGAAGTTTGAGAAGTCGATGTTCATGCCATCAGGTTGGAGGCTACCCAGACGGAATATAAGGTGTTGTTCCTCCAACCTGAGTGTGGCTTCATCTTTACAGTAGAGGAGGCCGTGGATAGGCATATCAGAATGGGAATGGGACGTGAAGTTAAAATGTGTGGCCACTGGGAGATCCTGCTTTCTCTGGCAGACAGAGCGTAGGTGTTCAGCAAAACGATCTCCCAGTCTGCGTCGGGTCTCACCATTATGTAGAAGGCCACATCGGGAGAACCGGAGGCAGTATACCACCCCAGCCGACTCACAGGTGAAGTGTCGCCTCACCTGGAAGGACTGTCTGGGGCCCTGAATGGTGGTGAGGGAGGAAGTGTAAGGGCATGTGTAGCACTTGTTCCGCTTACAAGGATAAGTGCTGGGAGGGAGATTGGTGGGAAGGGATGGGAGGGACGAATGGAGTCACATAGGGAGCGATCCCTGCAGAAAGCAGAGAGAGGGGGGATGGAAAGAAGTGCTTAGTGGTGGGATCCCGTTGGAGGTGGCGGAAGTTACGGAGAATAATATGTTGGACCCGGAGGCTGGTAGGGTGGTAGGTGAGGACAAGGGGAACCCTATTGCTTGTGGGGTGGCGGGAGGATGGAGTGAAACCAGATGTGCGTGAAATGGGGGAGATGCGTTTGAGAGCAGAGTTGATGGTGGAGGAAGGGAAGCCCCTTTCTTTAAAAAAGGAGGACTTCTCCCCCGCCCTGGAATGAAAAGCCTCATCCTGAGAGCAGATGCGGCGGAGACGGAGGAATTGCGAGAAGGGGATGGCATTTTTGCAAGAGACAAGGTGAGAAGAGGAATAGTCCAGATAGCTGTGAGAGTCAGTAGGCTTATAGTAGACATCAGTGGATAAGCTGTCTCCAGAGAGAGACAGAAAGCTCTAGAAAGGGGAGGGAGGAGTCGGAAATGGACCAGGTAAACTTGAGGGCAGGGTGAAAGTTGGAGGCAAAGTTAATGAAGTCAACGAGGTCAGCATGCGTGCAGGAAGCAGCGCCGATGCAGTCGTCGATGTAGCGAAGGAAAAGTGGGGGACAGATACTAGAATAGGGTTGGAATATAGATTGTTCCACAAAGCCAACAAAAAGGCAGACATAGCTAGGACCCAGACGGGTGCCCATAGCTACACCTTTAGTTTGGAGGAAGTGGGAGGAGCCAAAGGAGAAATTATTAAGAGTAAGGACTAATTCCGCTAGATGGAGCAGAGTGGTGGTAGAGGGGAACTGGTTAGGTCTGGAATCCAAAAAGAAGCGGAGAGCTTTGAGACTTTCCTGATGGGGGATGGAAGTATATAGGGACTGGACATCCATGGTGAAAATAAAGCAGTGGGGACCAGGGAACTTAGAATCATCGAAAAGTTTCAGAACGTGAGGAGTGTCACGAACATAGGTGGGAAGGGATTGAACAAGGCGGGATAAAACCGTGTCGAGGTATGCAGAAATGAGTTCAGTTGTGCAGGAGCAAGCTGAGACAATTTTCCCCCCCTCCTCCTTTTCTTTCACCCTAGGCCTCCTGTCCCATGATCCTCTCATATCCCTTTTGCCAATCAACTGTCCAGCTCTTGGCTCCAACCCTCCCCCTCCTGTCTTCTCCTATCATTTCAGATCTCCCCTCCCCCCACTTTCAAATCTCTTACTAGCTCTTCTTTCTGTTAGTCCTGACGAAGGGTCTCAGCCCAAAATGTCGACTGTACCTCTTCCAATAGATACTGCCTGGCCTGCTGCGTTTGCCAGCAACTTTTATGTGTGTTGCTTGAAATTCCAGCATCTGCAGATTTCCTCGTGTTTGCGTTAATCCCAATAAATGTAATTCTTTCTGTTGAGACTGCTATAACTCTTTGGTCTTGCTAATGAAGTAATAAAGCTCCCATTCAGTACTGATCATTTTACTGCCATTTGCAGGTGCTTGCTGTTAACTACAGACTTTACTAATAGGCTACTCTCAGAATCAGACTGACATGTGTCAACAAATTGTTGTCTGTGCTATTGTTTCTGCTGTTGCTATGGAATTCAGCCTGCTAGTACCACGGATTTATTCTGCTGTTCAGCTCACAAACAAGATATTTGGAAAAAGACAATGCAGGCTTCCAGTCTGCAGGGACAGCAAACCAGTGCAGCAGGTTATGCTGGCCTCTCACAAATCCAGTGTCCTGTTTTCATCCCGTCCTGTCTGTGTGGAGTTTGTATCACCTTCCTGTGATTGAATGGGTTTCTCCTGGTTTGAGGACTGAATGTTGAGGGAAGCTAACCAGTAATGAGGTGAGAGTGAGGGGTGAGACTGGGCCGAGATGAGGTGGGAAATGATTTGCAGATGGAGCCAGGTGGGTGGTAAGTGGAAATGAATGAAGGAAACAAGAAGCAAGCAGATGGAGACAGATTGTGAGAACAGGAGGTGGAAGGTAGGGACAGAGGCCGGAAGGTGATAGGTGGAATCAGATGATGGAGGAAATGGGAAAGGTAGCCAAGGGAGAAGAAATCCAGGTGGATTAGTTTCTTCCAGTATCCTGTTCTTTTGTTGGTCAAATTTGGCCAAAGTAACATGCTCCCAATGTGTGAGTGAACAGAGGGAGCATCAAGTGTGAGACCATGAGCATATAAGGAAGAATAAGATACAGGGATATAAGCAAGGGAATGGAACTGATAGCTGAGAATTGGCAGAGATTTGATGGGAAGAATGGCTTCCTATGAAAAATTAATGAGAATATGACCCTGAGCTTCCAAGTTGCCTGTCACTTGAATTCCCCATCCATTCCCAGTCTGACCTATCAGTCTGTAGTCTCCTTCGCTTTTCCAATGAGGCACAATGTAAGCTTGAAAAACAGCACCTCCTCTTCTATCTGGGCATGGGAGTCTTCAGGACTCCGTTTAGTAATTTCAGGTAGCTGGATTTTTCAGAACTGACCAATGTTGCTGTAAGTTATCCATCCTTATCTTCAAAAATTCTTAGAAGCATTAAGGGAATGTTTGTTGGCAATGAGCTGTTCACATGCATTGTTCAAAAATCAGTGGCAGCCAATGCAGCAGTAACTTTAAGAGGAAAATGTGCCGTGAAAATTGCAGGACCATGGGGGAAGTAGTCAGGATTGTGGCACCAATTGAATCACCTTGTTAAATAGCCAGCACAAGCATGCATGTCCCCTCGTTCTATGCCTGAGTTGATAGAATTCCCTCATTAGTTCACCAAATAAAAAAATTATTGACTAAATATATATTCTTTTTAAACATATACTATGGTTTTATGTAATTCCCTCACAGCCAATATGTGCACGTGTTTTTAAAATTTATCCTTACATTTTTCCTTGTTATTTAACTGATGGAATGCTGCACCAATGGAGATGACAACAACATGATGTCACGGTAAATGGAAAATCACAAATGAGGAAATTCCCACAGTGCCCTAGTTAATGTTCATCCCTCAATCAATGTGATTGAATCAAATTATCTGGTTACTCATCCTGTTGTTCATAAGACAATAAATTCTGACAAGAAATCAGAAAATGCTGCAAGTACCTAGCCTACCAAAACAAAGTCATTAGCCCTCAATGAACTTTCAAGCTCTCACAGCATGCTGGAGGAACTCAGCAGGTTGGGCAGCATCCGTGGAAACGATCAGTCAATGTATCGGGCCGGAACCCTTCGCCCGAAACTTTGATCGTTTCCACGGATGCTGCCTGACCTGCTGAGTTCCTCCAGCGTGTTGTGAGTGTTGCTTTGACCCCAGCATCTGCAGAGTATTTTGTGTTAACTTACAAGCTCTGTCCATTCCTATGTGATAACTAAAACTGTCAGAAACAATAGTTCACCAGTTAAATTATATTTTGCTCTGTGGTAGTGGATGGACCCAGACCTGCTGGAAGTGTTGAGTATTATGTTTTTGCTGACAGCATGTCAGAATCCAAAAGGGCATCATCACCTTTATCTACCAGCAGGAGAAAGAGAGGGAAGAGATTGAAAATAATGAATCTACCCAGTCAAGACTGGCATCATACCTGGGCAAGAGTATACTTAACTCAATTGGCAATGGCATTTAATGAATTTTCTTCTGATTTCTGATCTTTTCCTTTCTGCCACTACTTGTGCTGTTCCAGGGACATGATCATTTATTATGGGACAGAAGATGAATTAAATGCTGATCTTTCAGGGAGGGAATCCATAATTGGATATAACAACTTTACACAGGTATCAGTAGTCCAAGTTAACAGGTGGGAAATGGAAAGATTTTCAAGTCAGACAATATTTCCCACTCTCCGGTCTTGTCTGTGTTGCAGCAAGCATTTTGCTGAATCCGTTAGGAAAGACATGAATGCACAAGGTGTAAAGTTTCCAACAAGTGAAGGCATTTCTGTCAAAGCCTCCCTGTACAAGGCAATATTGCTGTCTTCTGCCTGGACCAAGAGTTAGCCCTGGTCAGCATCTGTGACCCTCAAGGAATTAAAGTAATTTCATCAGAAGCAACTGAACCAACCAGTCATCTGTTCCTTTCCATCGGGTCTGATCACCTATGGATGCTGGAAGCTGAGTGCACACCAGGAATAGGCTCGTGAGTAACCCCGGTGAAAAGGTTAAGAATGTGGGCTCAGCACTCCTCCTCAATGGCAAGCAAGAACCTGATCAGATGCACTTGGTATTCATACATATAGGGCACACGTAGTCCATACCCCTCTCAAACTTCCATTTCATCTGGAGATCCAAAACAGATCATGAGTATCGGGACATGTAAAGATCTCTAGGGAAAAAGGGGAAAGACTTGTATCCAACAAATCCCTTATCCTGATGGCCACTTCTGTGTGTAGCTATAGAGCCTAGGTATGCAAACACCCAAGTGTCACTATGTGCCCCCCTCTCTCTCACTCAGCTGAACCATCATACCTTCCTTACACTACTGCAACCCTACCATATACTCCCCTCAAACTGAGAAGGGTCATCCACCTCCAGTATACTGTATGTTTGCCAAGGTCAGGTAGGGGTCTTTGTTGAGGTTCACCAGAGCAGCTGTGTAAAACAGGACTGCTCCAAGGGACATGCATGGAGGCAAATCTTGACTGCTGCTGGAATACCATTAGCTTTTGTCTGCTGAAACTTGGTTATCTTTCCTGGATATGCTGGAGCCTATGCTGAGAGATGCATTGAAGCACAATGCAGTCACTGTTTTGTTGGAAAAGACCATAGTTTGAGTCCTGCCACTATTGGACAGCAAAGGTCTGGACCCTGTGCACCAGCTTCGGAAACCCATCACTGATGCAATATTAATGACGTAGACATATTGTAGGTGAATGTACTGAACTGCTTGATGCTGCAAATGAAGCTAATGACACACTGCATATACACAATATTTTCTGAAAAAGATTACATGAAGGAACTTTCCACTCAAACATTTCCATGTCTCCAGCAGCTGCACTTACTGGCCAGCTAAAACTGCCTGATCATTTCTTGGTAATTCTTTGGTGTCAAGCCCTAATGGCAGATAGGGTTTGAATCTCTTCATTTTTATGGACATAGGGGTGACCTCATTGAAACCTATTGAATGTTGAAAGGCCTTGATAGAGAGGATGTTTCTTACAGTGGGGGAGTCTAAGAGCCTCAGAATAGAGGGGCATCCTTTAAAAAAAAATCCTCCTTTTCTCCTTTTTAAAGCCAGAGAATGGTGAATCTATGGAACTCATTGCCACAGGTGCCTGTGGAGGCAAAGTAATTGGGTATATTGATAGATATACTATCAATTGATAGATTCTTGATTGGTCAGGGAATGAAGGGATACAGGGAGAAGGCAGGAGATTGCAGCTGAGAGGGAAAATGAATCAGCCAAGATGAAATTGCAGAGGAGACTCAATGGGCCAAATGGCCTAATTCTGCTCCTGTATCCACAAAATAATCTGCAGATGCTGGGATCAAAGCAACACAAACAATACACTGGAGGAACTCAGCAGGTCGGGCAGCATCAGTGGAAACGATGAGCTGACGTTTCCACTGATGCTGCCTGACCTGCTGAGTTCCTCCAGCGTACTGTGAGTGTTGCTCTGCTCCTGTATCTTATGGTCTTAAACTACTGCACCAAAAAATACTGATTTCAAAGAAATGACTGATTAACCTTTGTTGGAATTACATTCTATATGGCATTATATGTTAAGTACATGATTTTATAAAAAAGTATCAATCCTATCAGTGGCCTATGGAACAATTTTTTTGTAGCTCAGGAAAAACTCAGACTGCAGACTACAGTAGACTACTTGAATGTGCACATTTTATTTTACAGTATTAACAGTTTAGTTGCATTAAAACTAAAGTTAATTAATTTGCTTTTTTTTAAGTATTTCAAAATATCTGACAAAAGCAAAATTACAGTACTCAGAAACTGAACCAACAAAAAAAAAAGTGAAAATAATTCAGGCACTGTGTCTCGTCTCCCAAGTTAAGTCGCTGTGAAAGATAGATTCCAGAAACTTGGGCACCTCACACAAGCTGATATTTCAGTGCAGTCCTCAGGGCCTCTTGGCTTTTAGGTGAGGTGCAGTATTGAGAGACATCTGTACTGTGGGGAGTACTGTTTGTCAGATTAAGTGATAATCCAAGGGGTCAAATGAGATGATAAATTTAATGCATCATTACCTTCTCAGACAGATGCAATGGAATCTCACAGTGCTGTTCAAAGTAGGGGATTCACCCAAAGACCTAGCTGATATTTTGCCCAAAACCAACTTCAGGGAAACTTTTTTTTCCCAGTATTGTCATGTTGCTGTTTCAGTGGAAGCTTGTTGCCTCATTCCATGCAACAGTAACAGGCCACAGGTTCTTAGTGGGGAGCGCCACAGTAGTATAGTGGTTAGTGCAACACGATTACAGCTCAGGGTGTCAGAGTTCAAGCCCGGAGTCTCTGTAAGTCCTCCCTGTAGAATGCATGGGTTCTCTCCACAGTCCTGAGACGTACTGGGTAGGTTAAATGGTCATTGCAAATTGGCCTGTGATTAGGTCAGGGTTAAAGCGCGGTTGTCAGGGATTGCAGAGCAGAGCAGCTCGAAGGGCTGGTAGGGCATATTCCGCACAGCAACTCCAAATCAAAATAAAATAAAAAGACTAGATTAATTTTTAGTTTGCACACTATGGATGCAAGTCCTTCCTCTAAATCTGGACAAAGTTTGGCAAATTAAGAGACTTTATTAGCATACAAAGGGAGCAGTACAAATCAAGGTGAAAGTCAGTAGTGATCTGCTTGAAAGGTGGAGAGCCCCACTCCACTTCCAACACCTCTCCCCCTAAATATCAGTTATCACAGACTTAATTTTTATTCTTAACCACCCCCCCCCCCCATTTCAGAATGATTCACATTGTGCCTATGTTATTCTGGTTGTTCCTGCCACTCCTTCATTCTCAAAATTCCTTACACATTTTCCCAACAGAGGCTATTTTAACTCATTGACTCTATGCTGACAGTCACATCCATCCCATTTCACTCCCCCCCCCCCCAGTTTCCCTAAATTGTTCTTCCAACCACATCACTTTTCTCTCCCCCACCCTCCTCTTCATGCCGGGCCCAGACTAAGCAGGATAAGGCGCAAGATGGTGCTGCAGTTCAAGGAGCTCTCCTTCACTTACACAATCCACCTTGGACAGGGGTCAGTATAGGATGCTGGGATCTTCACTGCCAGGTTCAGGGGCTTTTGTAGCAACTTCTCAGCTTCTGCGGTGAGAAGCCGGTCATCGCCTGCTTCCTAATGAACGAGGCTGGAGTTTGGGAGGGGGCGGTCTGATCTAGGAGGTTAGATTGAATGGGCTGACAAATCCGAAGGTTCTCTGACCAGAAACTCATAGCCTGAGCTTACAATTCTGTTATAATCTTAAAACAGCGGTTCCGTTACAGAAATAGGACCATAATTGTCAAGTCTCACATTCATTATTATGAGCATGGATTGGGCAGTTACAACAAACCGATCAATTCAGACTATTTGATCGGAACACACATGCCACCTTATGGCTGTCGGCAACTCCAACACCGACAGGGAAGTAGTCATCAGAGGCGACTTCTTTTAAAACCGGGCCAAGAGCCAACTTAAACTCGATGGGCCAAATGGCCTCACTCCGCGCTATTGAAAATGAGACAAGGGTGAACAATGCTTGTCTGAATGCTTGCAGAAAATGGTTGTACACAGCACAACGTAAGATTAAGACGAAGGGCGCCATCTTTACTCACAGTGCTATTGGCACCATAAACACCGTGGTTCAAAGTTTAACAGGCATAAGACGACCATCTTCGAAGAGCAGCGTGTAGACGGGTTTAATGGGGCCGGTTAGTCTGTGCAGTCGGGTAAAGTTGAGAACGGCGGGGCAGGGAATGTCCGAGGCAAGCACCCGCCGCTTCATCCCGACCTCGTTGTGCCCCGCTTCAACTACTGTACACTGTCCGCAACCAATCCCTTGCCCCATCAATTCAACACGACCTGTAGCCTCGACCTCTTCTGGCCGAAGTTGGGAATCGGGTTCCGAAGGGAGGCAGCGCCGAGCCGCTCAGGAGATGAGGCAGTGTCGGAAGCAGGAACAGCATCCGCCGCGCCGACAGCACGCCAGCGGGCACCGGCCGGAGTCCTCCTCTTCCACCACCTGCGTGGAGCCGTCCGCCGAGCGGTAGATGGAACCGTAGGGGTTGGCGACTGACACCGGCCGCGCCTTCGTCGCAGCCCCGTTCTGCTGGCTGGGAACTTTCTCCTTCAGTTCGCTGTTGGTGGTCAACCCAGAGTCAGCGTCGTGTTCAAACCCCTCGTTGGAAAAGTAAGGCTTGACCGAGAGGTTTACGTCCGAGTAAGGGTTCTGCACGCTCATAGCTCCGGCAGTCCCTGAGAGAAGATATTAGTCGGTGCCCACACCCATCTGAGTCGTCCGATCAAGATATCATTTACTGTGGCCCAGCCACCTGTTCTAGTTTTGACTTATCTTCTTGCTGTAAGTAACACGCACGATAGCAAGATCTCAATACCACACACATCCACTGAAATAGCCAAATTATTTCCAGGTGTTATATAAACTTTTAGGAGTGCTGGACACGCCCATTGGTGCCTGCCCTTCGTTCTCACACGACTTTGAGTCAGTAGCAGGAATTTGTATTTAAGGTGACTGGATTTGTCCCAGGTGCCGTCCACGGCGCGCCCAGCCCTATCTCATAAACTCCAGTAGTACTAACACCGGGTGCAGCTGTCAGTCTGTATTCCTACCTTTACCTGGGGAGAAATTAGTAGAGAGAGGGGGTGTAATTTGCACTTTGGGTCAGATTAACTCAGGTAAGAAAAGTAATGTATGGAGCATATACACCTGCGCACACCTGTTGATCCTGTTCCCTTAATGTAAATACAAAGCTCTTCACTGCCCTCTCAGGCGTTAGAGCCCCAGATGCACAACTGGGATTTGTTCCTGGTTGGGGTTTGACTTAAAACTTGGTCTTTACGGCATTGGGTGAAATTTGACGTCGGCAACATTAGCTTTGTACAGCGGTTTATTCTGATTTCTGGTGTGAAAAGGAAAGGGTTCACCAATCGCTGATCTCCTACAGTACAACAGTTTTGTTGTAGCTGTTGTAGCAGCTGCAGCAGCCGATTCAAGCACACAAGTTCCTCTAAACAGCAATTTGATGAACTCCACCTAATTTGTTTATTTGTGATGATAATTGAGAATAAATATTGTCCACCTTAGCACCTCTGTGGAGTTGAAACTAAACTACGAAATGTGCAAGAATGGTAGATTTCACAGCTGACTCCATATTTAACACTTCTATTTGCCAGCAAATGCCAAGAATCTATTAACACATCCAATGCAGTCTATTATGCACCATCTACCTTCAATGCAACAAACCCTCTAAGTTCTTGGTCTTTATTTAATGTTTATTTTATTAAGCGATACAGCGCAGAACAGGCCCTTGGCAACCCACCAATTAACCCTAGTCTAATCACAGGGCCATTTACAATGACCAATTAACCTACTAAATGGTATGTCTTTGGACTGTGGGAGGAGAGTGGAGCACCCAGAGATGTCCCTTGCTATAATAGTGTTGCGCTAACTGCTACACTACCATGCCTCTGCCCCCCCCACCCCCCAGGACTTGTTCTACCTAGGGAAGGAATGGGAGGAGCCTCTGTTTGCTTAAAGTGGTTCCTGATGCTGATGGTGAGTGGGCCCTTTCATCTTGATTTGGTTAAAAGATTATTCTCACTCTGACCCATCCACTGAAGTTTCTTTAAACGCAAACAACAGGAATTCTGCAGATGCTGGAAATTCAAGCAACACACATCAAAGTTGCTGGTGAACGCAGCAGGCCAGGCAGCATCTATAGGAAGAGGCACAGTCGACGTTTCAGGCCGAGACCCTCGGCTTGAAACGTCGACTGTGCCTCTTCCTATAGATGCTGCCTGGCCTGCTGCGTTCACCAGCAACTTTGATGTGTGTCACTGAAGTTTCTTGCCCTCCACTCATTCCATTATGGACTCTGGTTTCCCCCCCCCGACAAAGATCCTCCTCCTATCACCACTCCATTAACCTCCCTTGTCTTCACTTGAATCCCATCTTCCTGAATCAGCCTTTCGAATCACGGGTGCAGTTGACTGGATCTGAGTGGAGTGTCAAGCAGATGGGAAACAGAATGTCTCAGCCTGAATGAATGAGCCTCAGATATGAGTCAAGTCCAGGAAGGGCTGGGAGAGGCTAGAGAGAAGTCATTGGCTATATTTAAGAGGGAATTAGATATGGCCCTTGTGGCTAAAGGGATCAGGGGTATGGAGAGAAGGCAGGTACAGGGTTCTGAATTGGATGATCAGCCATGATCGCACTGAATGGCAGTGCAGACTCGAAGGGCCGAATGGCCTACTCCACCTTTTTTCGATGTTTCTATGAAGTCCTGTTGGCTCCTAGTGACAGGGTCAAATTAACCTTCATTAAAGACTGAACGAGGAGCTTGTGAGTTTGGGCAGTATCAGATAACTTGCTGGTCCCTGTGAGATCCCTGATCGATCTATTGCGTAACTCGGTCACACAGTAGTGCAGCTAGTTAGAGTCAGTGCCCCTCAATGCCAGAGATTCAGGTTTAAATCTGTGTGAAATTTCCACTCTCCCCCTGTGATCATGTGGTCCAATTTCCTCCCACATCTCAAAGATGTGCTCGTTGGTTGGTTAGTTGGCCACTGTAGATGGGTGGGAGAATCTGGGAAGAATTGATAAGAATATGGGGAGATCTTTTTAAAAATGGATTAATGTAGGAATAGTAGAAATTGATGGCCAATGCAGATCCTGTGAGCCAAACGAACTGTTTTTGTGATCTATTTCTCTGTGCTAATGTGAGAAAACCATTAACTCACATCCTGGTCAGCTTGTAACAAATCCAATATGGACTCTTGCCAGTTTTAACCATATAATTAGTACAAGGCTTTTCAAGTTATGCCAGGGAGCACTTTTCACTGATTGCAATGGAAATTTGTATTTACATCAAAGTTCAACTTAAAGTTTAATTATTATTCAACCATACATGAATATAGCCAAACGAAACAGCGTCCTCCAAGGCCAAGGTACAAAACACATTACCAACAGCACATGGAACATAGCACAAATAGTTATGAAGTGGAAAAACACATAGTCAAAAAATTATTTATATATATATATATATATATATATATATATATATCGCCCGTCTCCAAGTGGCATGGCATGTAGATTGATGGTAAATTGTCCTGGACTAGCTTGCTCTTAAACTGAGTGAACACCGGAGGGCAGCAGCAGTGGGAGTGGTCAGCCCCCAAACCAGTACAGATTCCAGCACACCCAGAGGCCCCTGTTCTCTCCCACACTGCCACTGTCGTCTCCTTCCCTGGACAGCTGCAACAGGCAACCCTGCTGCATGAGGGCCTGGTCTTCGCCACATCCAAGGTCTCGCGAATGAACCAGTGAGCCAGACTTGCAATATTCTACATCGCCAATGTCCAACGTGGTCTTGTGGTCACAATAAAAACATCCAAGACAATCATTCGCACCGCATTAACATAACAGCAGAATGCAAAAAGTCCATCTCCATCACTATCAAGCGACTTGCTGATGTTAAAGTCCTGCAGCACTTGATGTTCCTAGTTTCCATCAGTGTCTTGCAATTGTAAAAAAGATGTAAAACATGAACTATGGATTGGGCCTGTAGTGGCAGCTGCATCTGAATGCACTGCCATCGTACCAGAACAGACTACATTAGTGTTTCTCTGTTTCAGTTCCACTCCAATTTGCCTATTGGCACAACAAGTTCGCGGCAGATGCCAATTCACTGGCTGATCACTCAGCCCTGGAACATCTGGACAGCAAAGATGCATACATTAGGATGCTCTTTATCAACTACAGCTCGGCATTCAGTACTTTCATCCCCTCGAAACTAACTAATAAGCTTCAAGACCGTGGTCTCAATACCTCCTTATGCAATTGGATCCTCGATTTCCCAGTCAGTTTGGATTGGCAACAACATCTTTTCTATCAGCATAGGTGCACCACAAGGCTTCACCACCTGCTCTACTCACTTTATACTTACGACTGTGTAGCTAAGGACAGCTCTAATGCCATACAGTGCTGATGACACCACCGTTGTTGGTCAAATCAGTTTATAGAAGGGAGATTGAAAATCTGGCTGAGTGTTGCCAGAACAACCTCTCACTTAACGTCAACAAGACAAAGGAGCTGATTATTAACTTCAAGAGGAGGAAACCAGAGGTACGGGAGCCAGTCCTCATCAGGGAATCAAAGGTGGAGAGAGCCAGCAACTTTAAATCCCTTGATGTTATGATTTCAAAGGACCTGTTCTGGGCCTACCACATAACTGCAATTATGAAGAAAGCACAGTGGTACCTCTACTTGCTTAGAAGTTTGTGAAGATTAGGCATGACATTTTATAACTTGACACATTTTTTATAGATGTGTGGTGGAGAGTATATTGGGATGTTTGCAACACAGTTAGGTATGGAAACACCAATGCCCTTGAATAGAAAACCTACAAGACAGTAATGGATAAGGCCCAGTCCATCACAGCTAAAGCCCTCCCATCCATTGAGCACATCTACACAGAACACTATTTTAGGAAAGCAGCATCCATCATCAGGGACCTCCCCACCACCCAGGACATGCTGTCTTCTCACTGTTGCCAGCAGAAAGAAGGCATAAGAGCCTCAGGACTCACACCACCAGGTTCAGGAACAATTATTACTTCTCAACCATCAGACCCTTGAACCAGTGGGGATAACTTCATTCAACTTCACTTGCCCCATCACTGAACTGTTCCCACAATCTATGGACTCACTTTCAAGGACTTTTCATCTCATATTCTTGAAAATTATTGATTATTTATTTATTTATTTATATTCACATTCTCTCTTCTTATTTGCACAGTTTGTTGTCTTTTGCACATTGGTTGTTTGTCCATCCTGTTGGATGTGGTCTCCCGTTGATTCTATTATAGCTCTTAGGTTTACTGAGTATGCCCACAAGAAAACGAATCTCAAGGTTGTATACTGTGACATATGTACTTCAGTAATAAATTTGCTTTGAACTTTGAGTGACTTACAGTTTTTTAAACTACAAGATTGTCTGACTCTTGTAAGTAAGCACAAGATATAGGCAGATAGCAGCGTTATGGGGCTGTTGTGATTTGTCAAGGTATTTGGTCAAATTTAGGCCCTGTCCATCATCTTACACCGATACCACAGCACTACCTGAAGACAAGCAGCGGAGTACTCCCCAGTCAATATTTATTCTTCAGTCCGCATAAGCTCTGCAGATTACTTAGTTGTTACCACATTGCTTTTTCTATTTTAATTTTACTTATATTTATAATTTTACTTATTTTGTTTAGAGCTACAGCACAGAACAGGCTCTTCCGGCTCACTGAGCCACCTCATCCAGCAACCCACCTATTTAATCCTAGCCTAATCACAGGACAAATTACAATGACCAATTAACCTACCAACCGGTATGTCTTTGGACTGTGGGAGGAAACCAGAGCACCCGGAGGAAACCCACCCGTTCACCGGGAGAACATACAAACCCCTTACACACAGCACTAGAATTAAACTCCGAAGTCTGATACCCCAGGCCATAATAGCATCTTGCCAACCACTATGCTACCCCGGCACCCCCAATTGTTTGTATTTGCTGCCATATTTAAATCCAGGACAACTATATCTACCCTTCAGAAACAGTTGGTTGAACGTGAAGATTTTTTTTGGATATTGTAAAAACATGCCTGGAATTGTAAAACATGCAAGTATTCCCTTCAACTTAAAGAAACTTGCAACAATGAAGATTAGCACTGAGTCGCATCATGAAAAGGGCAGGAGAGCATCAGGGACTTGAAACAATCTATCCAAGACATTTTCTGGCACCGATAGAACAACTGGTCATTTTCTTTGTCTTGTGCAATAAACTGATCAGGGCTCCCTCTTGGTCATGATAACCTGACCATAACTCTGAGATATAATACGTTACTAGAGAGTCTATCTAGTAAACTTATTATATGTGTCTTCCTTGCAGCTGCCATACCAAATGATCATTTACCTGCACTGCACTCTTCCGGTAGTTTTTGCAATTTATTCTGTATTGATATTGTTTTACCTCATTCTAGCTCAGTATACTGTGTAATGATTTGATTTGTATGAGCAGTATGCAAGACAACTCTGCTCGCTCTTCCACAATGTTCACTCCTCCTTCATGGCACTGAGGCTGTGTGACTGCTCCGGCTGCCACACACTTCGTGTCAGTGAGATTTGTCGTGATTTCCTCCGCTGTGTGATGAACGGAGACCGAAGCTATGGGCCTAATCCGGTTGCTACAGGCGCTGCGTCTATGAACTCAGTGAGGTTCAGAATGCTGTTGCTTGCTTTCATTGTTTTCATGATTTGTGTTTTTTTTTCTCTTTCTCTGTGCATTAGGTGTTGGTCTTTTTTAACTGGGTTCTTTCGGGTTTCTTATTCTGTGGCTGCCTTTAAGCAGGTGAATCTCAAAGTTGTATAATTTATACATTCTTTGACACTAAGTGTACTTTGAAACCTTTGAATCCAGTACCAATGTACTAGTGCCAATGTAATCAGGTAGCTTTTAGTTTATTAAGGAAAAGAGTATTTGAAAATCAAGACCTTAAATGATGATCCTTGCCTGAGACCTGGACTACATACAGAAGGTATCTCAGGCACTTGAAAAATGCCACCAACACTATCGCCACACAGTCTTCCAAATTTGCAGGTAGGGTAAGTGAACCAACATCAGTCTGTGCTCACAGGTTATGGCAACACCCATTCAGGTGCTTTGAGCAGGCCTTGTCATTACCAAGACAATGACAGGGCTTGGAATACACAATCCTGAAGCAGACACTGTATGTTAAGCTATGTCATGGGAAGAGGTTATCATGCATACAGAGAAAAATGTTCAAGGATGAGCTCATGGCCTCTTTGAAGAAATACAGTGGCTCTACTGACTTCCTGGGAATCTCTGGCCTAGAGTGGAGAAGGAGACTTGGATGGTATTGAAGACCCTGAGGCCAAGTGTGGTACCTCCCGCTCCATCTGTGGAAGACTCTGCAGTTTCCACATTAGCCTGATTGTCCACTTCAGAGCATGCAAAATTGGAATGATAATGTTATCCCTGATTCCAAGGCACCGCCAAGAAAGAAGAATCAATACATGTCAGTGTGAAGCGGTCATTAATCTGCTGCGTGTTGCTTGCAGCATTGCCAGTGGTCACTCTATGAAGAATTAAGCTCAGGAGACCAGTTTGCTTGCATTGAGCGAGGAACTCATGATTCTAATGTGGCCTCGGAGGCAGCAGTATTGTCTAATAGATGGAGTAGTGGACGACATATGTGGAGCTGGGGCATCTTCCAGTATTTCCAGTGGATCTCTGGTATTGTTAATGAAGGGCAAGAGGGTCATTCAGTTTATTTAAAGAAGATTTTTTGTTCATTCCTGGAATTTAGACTGCCGTTTATTGTCCATCCCTAATTGCCTTTGAATTGACTAGCTTGAGAGGTTATTTCAGAGTGCATTTGAGGATCAGTCACGTACACAACTATGGCTCTGGGCCCACAGTAGGCCAATCGAACAAAGGACAGTAGATTACCTTTTCTGAAGAACTTAAGTGACACAGATGGGTTTTTAAGAAAGAACTGGAACAGGAGTGGGCGCCTGGGACCTCTTCCATCAGCTCTGTGGGGTAGAGAATTCCAAAGACATAACCTTCTCAGTGAAGAGCATCCTCCTCACTGTCTAAAATGGGTGAGCTGTGCCGCCGCTGGGCAACTCCACAAGGGGAAATTTCCACTCAGCCCTTAACTTGTCAAGTCCCCTTAAGAACCTTACACTTTTCAGCCCTACTAGATATTACTTAATTCCAAATTGTTTAAATATTTAAACTTAAATTCCACAGTTCCCTGATGGATGTGAACCCATTTTTCTGTATTGTTGAACCAGGCTTCAGCCTACTGCTGTACGGGACCATGGGCTCAGTCATTTTGATGCTCTCTGTGATCTGGCTTGATATAATTTGCTGGCGATTGGCAGCTAGTAGGTGTAGTAGGACACTTTGTCTTGCTTTGTAGAGTTTGATTGTTGCTTGGGCGTGGCCTGGTTCATATTGACACATGCTGGAGCAAGGGGAATGGTTCAGTTTGATGTGAACTTTCACTGGGGTGTGGCTTGTGTTTTGCCTTCTTGTTTTTATGGATACGCCACCGGTTGTCATGCAGCTGATAAAATCAAGCACTATTGTTGGGGGAGGGGTCAGATGATTAAACAAGGAAAATGCCGAGCAGCTTAGAAATCAATGTAAGCAGGTGGTTATGATTTTTTTAACCAACTCTGGAAGCAATTAAATGAAAGCTTACTAAGCCTAGAATGGGTGGATTCACTTCAGAGAAAGGTTGGACAGGTGAGGTTGAATCCTTTACAATGTGGCTTTTCAATGAGTACACTGTGGCTTGAATTAAAACCAAATGGGATGTTGACTGAGTAGATGTGAAGAAAATGTTTCCTATGGAAGAATGTAAAATTAGGGGTCTCTATTTAAAAATTAAAGGTCATTGGTTTCAGATAGAGATGAGACAAGATTTTATTTCTCAGCAGGTTATGTTGTTTGAACTTTCTTTTCCAAAGGGTGGTAGAAGTCTTTGAATATTGTTAAGGCTGGATAGATAGATTCTTGATAGATTTGTGAAAAATTACAGCAGGCATATAGGTTTTCAGAGTTGAGGTTGCAGTTAGATCAGCTATGATCTTATAAAGTAGTGGAGTAGCCTTGAGAGGCAAACTCCTGCTCCTAATTCGTAGGTTTGTATGTATGTGTGTTATGTTAAAAGCTGAATACAGGGCAATTCTTCCTCAGCTTCAGCTGGGCCTCGTCTCTGTCCTGGCTTCCACCTCAGGTCCAACCACAGAAGCACATCCTGAGTTTTATCATTCTGCTGTGGAGATTGTGTGGTGTTTGCATCGTGACCATAACACTACAAAGGTCTGTGCTGTGTGCAGTTAAATGTCGTGCATTGTGCCTTGGCAGATATGTCTTTGACCTCCCTCTCACCTTGCTTAAACACGTCATGTTTACAGCCAACAATGTAAGTAAGAAGCTTATTTCCAAAGTCACCAGGGTGGTATACCAAGGTAAACAAGTAAATATCTACTGTTTAAACTATGACAATCTGATTTATATCAATAACATCAATGGAGCCAACAGTATTATGAACTATGTTATTTTGGTACAAGAACCACTTCATATATATTAATGACTTGGACTTCAGGGTGTAAACAGCATCATTTTCATGTTTGCAATTGACTCAGAACTTGTAACCATTGGAGGATAATGATAGACTTCAAAAATTCAAGTTTGTCTGTGGAACAATGGGTAGCAGATGACATTTAGTGCTGAACATTATGACGTACTACATTCTGAAAGGAGAAACAAAGGGTGATTGTGAAAAGGAATCCTGAAAAAGCAGTTCCAAGTGAAGTTAGAGATGCACACCAGCTAAGGTTTGTAAGCTATTATTTCATACAGGGTGAAATATAACATCATAAATGGTCATGATACTTCATCCCCAATGGTCTAACCATCTTTTATTCACATTTTGAAAAAAGTAGAATAAAGCTGTAGCTGGGTGAATCCTTGCAGCATCTGGCCACCCTGTGATATCTGTCAAAAAGGCCAATGTCAGAACTTCTTACAAGAGGGTAAGCCCTTAAAAGATGTCAGGCCCTGATGGTGTACCTGGTAGGGTATTGAAAGCCTGTGTCAACCAACTGACTGATGTTCAAGAACATCTTTAACTCTCACTGCTGCGCTCAGAGGTTCCCACCATATCAACCATACCGGTGCCCATCAAGGGTAGGGTGAGCTGCCTGAACGACTGTTACCCAGTAGCATCCACATCTACCGTGATGAAGTGCTTTGAGAGGTTAGTCATGGCTAGAGTTAACTCCTGCCTAAGCAAGGACCTACTCCTGCTACAATTTGCTTACCACCACAATAGGTCTACAGTGAAGCAATCTTTCTGGCTCAACGCCCAGCCGTAGATCACCTGGACGACAGCAATACTTACATCAGGCTGCTGCTTATTGATTACAGCTCAGTGATTAACACATCTCCTCAGTATTAAGCAACATGCTTCAAAACCTGGACCTCTGTACCCCCCTCTGCAACTGAATCCTTGACTTCCTCATCAAGAGACCACAGCCAGTGCAGATTGGAAATAACATCTCCTCCTCGCTGATGATCAACACAGGCGCTCCTCAAGAATCTGTGCTTAGTCTGCTACTCTTCTCTCTCTCTCGCTACGTCCATAACACAGCACAAACACCATCACTGAAACAACAGTTCTCAGCAGAATCTCACATAGTGATGAGGAGGCATACAGGAATGAGGTATATCGGCTGTTTAGGTGGTGGTGCAACAACAACCTTGCCTTCAACATCAAATTCAGGAAACTGTAGACTTCAGGAAGGGGAAGTTCTTAGAGCACACACCAGTCCTATCAATGGGTCAGCAGTGGAAAGGGTGAACAATTTCAAGTTCTTGGTTGTCAAAATCTCTGAAGATTTTTCCTGGGCCCAGCATATTGATACAATTATAAAGCAGGCACACCAGTGGCTATATTTCATTAGGAATTCAAGGAGATTTGGTATGTCAGAAAGAGCAGTAAATTTTGGAAGATGTATCATGAAGAGCATTTTAACTGGTTGCACAACCGACTGTTATGGAGGCACTAATGCACAGGATTGGGAAAAGCTGCAGAGGATTGTAAACCCAGCTAGCTCCATCATGGGCAGTAGCCTTCCCACTGTCAAGGACAGCTTCAAAAGGTGATGCATCAGAAAGGCACCATCCATCATTAGGGACCTCCACCACCCAGGACATGCATTACCATTAGCAGGGAGGTATGGGAGCTTGAAGACACACGTTCAAAGTTTTAGGAACAGCTCCTTCCCCTCAGATTTCTGAGCAGTCCATGAACCGATGAATATTATCTATCTAACTTGCTCTCATTTTGCACTGTATTTTAATATATTTTTATTGTAACATAGCTTTTTATGTATTGCACTGTACTGCTACAGCAGAACAAATTTCACGACTTACAGTATGTCAGTGATAGTAATTCTGATTCTGAAAAGAGAATACAAGGGGACAGGAGTAGAGGCATTTGCAGTACATACTCAGTGGCCTCTCTATTAGGTAAACCTATACACCTACTCATTAATACAAATATCTAATCAGCCAATCATGTGGCGGCAACTCAATGTATAAAAGCACACAGACATGGTCAATAGGTTCAGTAGTTCAGACCAAACATCAGAATGGGGAAGAAATGTGATCCGAGTGTCTTTGACTGTGGAATGATTGTTGGTGCCAGACAGGGTGGTTTGAGTATCACAGAGACTGCTGAACTCATGGCATTTTCACACATGTCTCTAGATTTTACAGAAAATGGTGTGAAAACCAAAAAAAAAGACATCCAGTGAGCAGCAGTTCTGTGGGCATTGTGAGAGATCAGAGGAGAATGGCCAGACTGGTTCAAGCTGACAGGAACTCAAATACCCGTGTGTTATACAGTGGTGTGCAGCAGTGATTCTCTGAATGCAAAACATGTCAAATCTTGTAGTGGATGGGCTACAGCAGCAGAAGACCATGCATATACAGAAATTCCACGTCTATGTGCGAAGTTCATTGACAACGGCAGGGAAGATTGAGAAAACTTAAAATGCACATCCTGGGCTTCATAAATGCAGACATAAAGCACAACAGCAAGAAAAATGATGAATTTTTATAAACCTCTGGTTTTGTCATTGCTGGAGTACTGTGTCCTTTTCTAGGCAGTGCACTTAGAAAAGATGTGATGGCATTGGACTGGCTACAGAGCCGAGTCCAAGCAGAGTCAAGGTGGCAGGGCCCAGGCCTGAAAGTGAAGAACCAGCCGGTATTTGTCTGATTCAGGCGCTGGATCAGATTGGGAAGGTCGGGGTCGGGCCAAATTGAGGCAGCAAGGCGGGGCCCAAGAGCGTGTCGAGCAGCAGGGCCCAGGTCCGAAAGCAGGGAATGAGCCGAGGTTTGGTCGATTTAAGCACTGGGCCAGATTGAAAAGGTTGGGGTGTCAGGGCTAGAGGCAAGATGGGCCGGTGTTCAGTTTGCTCCTCAGTGAGGTTCACACGTCTCTACGCAGAACTGAGGCTGTGGCCTGCAACTAATGGGCTCCTGCACCGGCTGCAGTGATGACTGGCTTTGTGGCTGTGAACTCACTTTCGTGAACTTCTGTTCTGAATTTTAATTGCTTATTTTTTATTTTTTGCCAGATTTGGGGTTTTTTATTTGGCTCTTTAGGTGTTTATACTTTGATAATAAATGTACTTTGATCTTTGAAGATTTATTAGGACAATTCAGGGATGATGGATCCTAGCATTCTGGACAGACTGGAGAAGCTGGGGCTGTGGAGGATGTGAGGGGAAATGGGATAAAACTGTAAATTCATGAATGATATAGGCAGAGCAGTTATAGAGAAACTTCCCGTTGGTGAATAAATGAAAATATTGTTGGGGGGGGCGGCGGTGAATGAAGGTGATTGATCAAGAAGCAAAAGTAACAAGAGGAAAGATGGTTGGGTTCTGGAATGCCCTCCTGGGGAATGCTGGACACAAATGAAGTTATAGCAGTTGAAGGGAACCGTGTCCATATCAGAGAGGCCATAATTTTCAGAGCAATGGAGGGAGGGAGGATGAAGGTAGGAAGTCATGGGATTGCTATTTTATAGAGTCAGTATGGAGTGAGCATGAAGAAAGGCCTTCCTTCAAGCTGTAACCATAGTGTGATACTGTGATGTGCTACTTACTAATAACCAACTATCTAATTTTCACCAACACATCTCTGCCTCAGGCCTCATTACAGTGCTGGTTGGAACTTGGACAAAATGGCTGAATTCCTGAAGTGAGATGAGAGTGACTTTGAGATTATATTTGACTGGTTGTAGCTGCGAGGGCTCTTACTAAAATTGAAGCCAATGAACAATAAGGGGGAAACTTTCCTTTAAAGTCAACATGAAGGAAGATGATTTATTTTCACCTCAGTCCCAGGGTAGACAAATGGCAAAAGCTCAGGCATCTTCAGCTGGTTTGATCATGACCTTGAATTGGGGATGTTAGCTGATGATTATACAGAAGTAATAGACCAAGGGCCTTCTGCTGGGCTGTAGAGAGGGAGTTTTGTTATCACCCTGTGGTTTTCAAAGGCATTACTATCTCTGAAACTGTACAACTAACATCTTTGCCACATCTAGATCAGCTACTCTACTGTGGTTAGGTATCACAAAGACTTCTCACTATCTACAAGTCTCCACTTGGCTCCTAGGTGAATACAGTCAAGAAGCTCAATGTCATTCAAGAAAAATCAGAATGTTTTTACTGGTATTTCTTCCCGCACACTTAACGTTTTGTTCCTCCACTGTTCTTGCAGAGGACATTAACTACTCCAAGGCTTCGTCAGCAGCACCTCCCAACATCTGACCTCTGGCTCCGAGAAAGATAGACGCAGTAGATGCATGGGACCTCTGCCACCCTGCCCTTCCGTACCTACTCCTCCTTCCACACTTCTCTTCAAATCACATGCAACCCTGGCTTGGGAATATACTCTTTTCCTTGGTTAAGTGTATGCACTGGAATTCCCTTTGCAACCAGACTGCAGATACATCTTCACCGCATGGATTGTATCACTTTAAGGATGCAGTCATGATCACCTCATCAACAGCAACTGTTAAGTAATAAATGCAACCTTTGTCAGCAAGACTCACATCCTGAGACCACATGTTTAAGCGGATACAGTCGATGTGTGAATTTTACAAAGCTGAAAATGTAACATGACAAAGGCTTGACTCTATTACAACCACTGCCTTAAAGATTCACTCAGTCAATGCACTCTCCACTGGCTGGAAACAGAGTGGAACAACTTCACTTGTTGCAGTTGATGTTCTGCTGAAAACAACAGCTTCCCATGTCTGTGTAACAAAGGTAATGCAATTGAGTGTCCACTAACTCCATTCCATTGTCACACAACCAATGCACGTACTCACATATGCACGTACTCCCAATTCTTGGTCACCTAGTCAGTACTGTCCTGTGTACACAGTCCCTGTTCTCCACTGTCGCACCGTGTGCATAGCCCCTGCTCACCAGAGTCACAAGGCTGTGCCTTCTTGTACAAACTCCCTTTGTTGTACAAACACGCTTATGGTGGTTTCTTTTTACAGCCCCGTTCCACATCACGAAGGTGGTCTTCTCATGTACACATAATCCCTGCTACATACAGTATACACAAGCAGTCTGTATGCCCAGTACCTGATTGTTGTTGCACAAACCTGCCGTTCTTTAGTTAGAGTCGCCTTTCCAACGAAGTATAACCGGTATATCTTATAATACACTATACAGACAGAACAATGAGCGTACTCTAGCACACACCTCATATGTACTTGCTTTCCTGCACACACAGGCCTTAGTTCAGTGTTACCCAGGTAGAGTTTCCTAGCACATATAGCCACCATCATCAGCAGCAGCGGTACTTCTGTTTTATGTTACCAGGCTATAAATACAGATCTAGAGACATGGGTTCAAAATCCCACCATGGAAGTTAAGATATTTAAGTGTAAAAATGAATAATGTAATAAAATACTAATAGCAATAATGGTGACTTTGAAAATATCAGATCTTATCCATAAAAAAGCTGGTTCTATGGTACACATCAGGAGAGGAATTCTGAGGCCCTAGGTCTGTATGTGACACTAACTCCATAGCAACATGGTTAACTGTTAACTGTCCCAGTGGTTTGTAAAGAATGGTTTCTTGTTCCGATTTCTGCAATTGCATGTTCAAACATGGAAAGCAGACAAGGATGAGAGGTCTGATGTATCTAATCTCTCACTTAATCTTGAGTCTCTTAAGATTTTCTTTACATAGCAGGCTCTATTTCTAGAAGTATTGTCTTCTGTATCTGAATTGAAAGCCTTTCAAGTTCTGAATTTGTGCATTTATTAAAGGGTACATTTCTTCAAACTAAAAACTCAGACAATCGGACATTAACTTGGAGCATTAATATTGTAGAGCTAATAAAGGCAGAATGAGCATTGGACTTGGCCAGACAGACTGCAGGTCATACAGACCTCCTCAGGGAAGAAGCTGTTTTCTTTTTCAGTGGGAAATGCAGCTTTTGTATAGCTCTGCTAGTGTAGGGTTTTTTGTTGTCTGTTTAATACATCAGTAATATTTGACTAATATTGTAAATATATTGTTTGATTAAGCATTCTTTGTTGTTTAAATAATTAATTACGGTTATACTGTATGTACAAAGTACGTGAGTGGCATACGTCATCACGCCATCGCATCAAACGTGCGCACCTCACTTGAAGTTAGATTTGCATTTCGGACTCTCCATCTTTTCCTTTACATTATTTTTTTTTATGTTTTGGAGTTACAAACCATAACAGTGGAAATGAGGTATTTTTAAAATGAACCGAGATGACTACCTGCCAGGTTGAAGCGCAGCGAGACATTCAAATTAAGAAGAAATCGAGCAGAATTCTCAAGTAAAAAAAGCATCGTAGCATGTGTCTCTTTAGAAAAGGAGACAGAGTTGATGGAGTTAAAGGAAATGCAGAAAATGGAAGAATTGACAGGCTCATAAACAGTGAGTACTGGGTGATAGTAAACATAAAAAAAGAGAAGAAGTGGCTGGCTACATCACAAAGATTGACACGTTTGATTACACAACAGATAATGTATACTGAACTAATTGAGCATTATTTTGAAGCGAATGAAGTAGCTCATGAGAAGTGAGAGTCGGTTTTGCTGAGTGCATTGGGTTTAAAGGCACACAGTTTGCTCAGGGGTTTAACTGTTCCAACCAAACCAGCTTTGCTGATATCGTGAAAGTAACACGGGAACATTCAGAACCAAAACTATGGTTGATTGCAGACAGTTTGGGTTTCATAAGTGGAACCAAAAGGAAGAAGAGTCCATTTCAACATACATGGCTGAATTGAAGAGATTATCTGAGCATTGGCAGGCCCACTTGGCCAAAAAAATGATGTTACCATTGTGGCAGGGGCTCACATACACCAGACAAATGCAGATTTCAAAGCAAAATTTGCAGAAAATGCAACAAAGTAGGACACATGCAAAGATATATTGGGCAGACAATATACTGCACAAGGTAGAGAAAAAGATAAAAAGTTAAGCTGGAGTTTCAAAGAGCACTAAACTGCACGCTGTTGATGAAAAGAATCTGATGATGAGAGTGGCACAGGAATGAATTGACTTTATTTCTTACATCCTTCACGTACATGAGGAGTAAAAATCTTTATGTAACATCTCCATCTAAATGTGCAATGTGGAACCATAGTAATTTATAATAAATAGAACAGTCAATGTAACATTGAAATATACTCAAATCAGCCTGAGTTAATCAGTTTGATGGCCTGGTAGAAGAAGGTATTAATGGAGATACAAAAACAGAGGATTCACCAGAAGATATTGTGGATGAGGAAACTAAGAGGAGAAATCAGATTGTGAAGGGAACAATAGAAGGATTAATAAGAGAATATCCAGTGAACTAAATGCCCCTCCGCAAGATCAAGATGCACATCCTAGAAAGAAGAAAAAGGAAAAGAAATTAAGAAGGGTAAGAAAGAAGAGGATGACATGGTAAAGGGGATCTAATTTCTCAAGAAATTAGTGAATTCATAGATACTCGAATTCACTAATTTCTTGAAGAAACTAGAAGAAGAAAAAGGAGGGTGAGAAAAAGAAAGATACGTAGGAAAGGAAGGAAGCGAGGATTGAAGTAGATCCAGAGAGAAAAGCCGAGAAAAGGAGAAGAAAGGTGTTCAGAGCTGATAGAACCACTTCCTGCAGTCAACTCCTACAACCACCATGGAGGAGCTGCCAGAACCTGAGATTGTTCTCACAGCTGCAAGTCTCACCGGCCGAGCAGTGATCCCCCTTGTCAGGAAAGATGTTATACCACAACGGTAAAAAATCCTCCACAGCAATCACATCTTTAGGCCTGAGTGGGGCAATTTGACATTTACTATACTGTGGATGTCTATATGGTAGTTGTATTATTTAGTATACTATATATATAGTTGATAGGTATTCTATATTAAGTTGGAATTTATAGCTAAGCAGGGAGGAATGTTGTGTATTTAATATATGTAATATTTGAGTTATATTGTAAATATATTGTTTGATTAAGCATTCTTTTCATTTAAATGATTTGTGTACGAAGTATGTATTACGAAGTATGTGAATGGCATATGCCATCACGCCACCACTTCCTACATGTATGCTTTGCTTAAAGTAAAACTAAGTTAGACCCACATTTTAGACTCTCAGTCTTTTTTTAAATTAGTTCTTATGTTTTGGAGTTACAAAATGTAACAGTTTTATTATCATGAAAGGACTCTGAAGACCTGGTCTGGTAATCCAGCGAATATGATTAAAGCTTGTCACTCCCGAACTAATTACTTTTAAACAATCTATATAAATAATTGATATGATTAATGATGGCCATGAAGCTATTTTTGGACTGTTGTGACAAACCCAATGTATTCATCGCTGTATTTGGGGGAAACATCCAATTGCTGCCTTCATCTGGTTGTCCTCTTTGTAACTTTGGTCTCATGCCAAATGTGGCTTCTTCGCATGACTTATGAAGTGGCGTAGCAAGTTATTTAATGATATTACCCAAGGCATTAAGTGTTACTGCTACACTCACATCTCAAAGATAAAATGATGTTCTTTGACTTAGACACAAAGAAGTGCAAATTCAAATGTTGTACAGCTTTCTACAGCCTCTCCCTAATCTTGAAAGCAGTGAAATAAAACGTACCAGTAGAACACATGCTGCAGCCAATATTATTCTGTCCAACCTGTTTTGCCAAGAATGATTGATTAATGTTGTGGTCCAATGGAGTTCAAGCCAAGGAGCCAACCAGAGTCTCTGGATGACTACTTAACCCTTTTGCTGGTCAGAAATGTCCTTTCTCTTGCAGGCCCTGTGCATTATGTCAGATTACACTTCCAAACTGGTGTTTTCAGGATCCAACTAATATAAAATGGGTCCATACGAGTGCAGATCATAATGACTGTTTTCAAAAAACTACCCTAATTCAGCTTCAGTACATGGACTTATCTTTACCAATGACTTTTGAGCAGGTATAACTCTATTGTTTGAAAAGCACTGATGTGCATTCCGACACATTCCCTAATTCACACACAGAGCACTAGCAGTCGTACCAGCATCTACTGTATCAAGGCCTTGCATTAACATTTGTTTAGTTAGTAGTGACTGTACTTTGGAAGTACTTTTGTGGCAGCATGGCATACAGAAATGACCAGCACTTGTGGAAGATACTTTAGGATTGCAGATTATTTTTCATAATACCCTGTCCATAACATGCTATGTCCTGAAATCTGTTTTCTCTAGTGCTGGCTTTCTTCTCCCTAATCACATAATTTTGTACACAACTATAATTACCCCTTTGTTCATCAACCCATCCCAGAAAAAATGATCTGACCATTAACCTCATCCTGCTCCTGAGGCTTTGGTTAAAAGTTTGTTGTAGATGCAGTGATTTATAAAGACTGGGGAATCACATTACTTTACGTGCAAGAAATATGATTTTAGTGCAAAACATTGATAAACTATTTATACACTCATGGCTGCATGGACACAGTCTGCTCTAAATCCATCTATAAGTTTGCAGTATCTAGCACTGGGGTGTATCTCAAATTATGATGAGTCAGAGTACAGGAAAGAGATAAAGAACTTAGTAACATGGTGTCATGACAACAAGCTTTCCCACATTGTCAATAAAACAAAAGAGCTTATCATTGATTTCAGGAAGGGGGTGGTGCACATGCTCCTGTTTGTATCATTGGTGTTGAGGTTGAAAGGGTTGAGAGTTTCTAATTCCTAGTGGTGAACATCACCAATACACTGTCTTGGTCCAAAAATGTAAATTTCAAGCCAAGAAAGATCGCCAACACCTTTACTTCTTTAGGAGTTTAAAAACGTTTGGCTTGTCCCTATCAGCCCATAACTAAGTTTTAACAGTGCACCATCCTATATGGATGCATAACAGTTTGCTGAGCAACTGCTCTACAACAGCTCAGAGTTGTGGATACTGTTGTGACTGAATGAAACCACTGGGAGACATTGAATCTGGTGGACATAGAAGTCTTTATTCAGCAGAACAAGCAGGCATCATACTGGAGACCCTCTGAGAAGAGGCCTCCCTGATCCCATATTACATGACATTTCTATATGCTGAAGGTCAAAGATAATGACAGGACAATTCTATAGTTACAATTCCTTTTAATCACATATATTTTTCAAACTCCTAGATATTCACACCAACACTCTAGATACCCAAGATGAATGCTAATCACTGTTGTTACAGAGTTGCATTCATACATATGCAGACATCTCAGGATCAATGAGTGTTTCTTGGTTTGCAATCAATGCCACTCTGCAACTCCCAAAAGACCATTGTCCTGAGCTGCATTTTAAACTTAATCTACAATCCACATTCAGATCTGAAGACTGGTTGCTGTTGAAATTAAATTTGCTATATTCCATAACTCCAGAATACACCCTAACAGTCCTTCCACTTTGCCCTCCCGGACAAAGGTAAATTTGATACAGGAAAGGCTAAACTTTAGGGAGGATCTAATCAAGCAACAAAAATGCCCTGTAATTCTGACCCCCTTCCCCATTTATCTATCATAACCCTACATATATCTACATCTACACTATCATCCCTAATGGCTACCTACAAGACTCTAAGCAGAGATTGTTCCAGAAATTTGACCAACGGTCTTTAAAATGCAGCTTTGTCATTTGTATGCCTGTTGCCTAGATCCCAGCTGGCCGATTGCAGTTTAATCACATTCTTTATCTTCACCCCTTCATTCTCTGGGTTAAAACTCAGCAGTGGCTATCAGTGGTAACTGTCTGGTCAGGGACACCAGCAAGGTAACTGTATCAGGTTCACAGACAACAATTCACACTCCATGCCATGACAAAAGATCATCAGAATGATGTGACAAACTAGCCTCTCAGATACCTTCATTGATGTGGGAAGGGTTGAGGTGGTCTCTGTTTGAATGGCTGTAAGGACATCACCCCCTTCTGGACTGTCCATTCGATCACTGGCCCAATTACTGAAAGGGCCCAGCTCATTTGTATTCACTTCCCATGCAGGCTGGGGTGACTGCCTTCAGACGCTGTGTGCAATTTCTTCTCTTTCTCAGTCTGCCATGCCATCAAAGTTGTGGAACTGATGTCTCTGCTGTAACTTGGATCCCTTCCCATCTATTTTCCCCAATATCTTTCTGTTCTAACCTATACAACTAATCATTTACCTTCAGGAACCACCCTTCATTACAGAATACAGTTGCCGTTACTCCAGCACGCTGTCCTTGGCTTGCTGTCACACTCCCTTGGTGCCCTCTACCTTTGTGTTTGTTGTGGGTCCTCTTGCATCAGAACTGATGCAGCCAGTTAGGTTCTCTCCAGTGACATTGTCACCGGCTACACTTGATCTCTCGTTCTATCATTGACGGAGGTGAGAAGGTGAGTCGTACAGTTTAATCCATGTCCAGTGTTTCCATTGGCTACCTCGCCAGGTCCCAACACCAATTCAGGAGATATTCATCCAGAGCACCACCTGTGGTCCTATCCATCTGTGAGCAAAACCTGTCTTTTCAGGCAGCTCCCTTACCATGACGAGATCACCCGACACCGGAAAGTCTGTCTCCTCTCCTTCTGGCTCTCTGATCAGCAATGTCTTGTTGCTGTTTTGCCCTGATTACAAACGTCCTTCACATCTCCATATGGTCTTACTAAATTGTCATTTGCAGTTCCTTGCTGTACACTTGTCTCCTGTTCTTCCACTGCCCTCCTCGCACTGAGGTCCGCCCACTTGTTCCATTTCTGGCGACCCTTTAATTTAATCACTGCTACCTCTGCAGGCAGCTACACTACTTCTAACAGTTCCTGACTGTGCTTGACCCTTACCCTTGAAACCTATTGACACGATTCCCACATGTTGCCCTCCCTGCCTGTGGCTGCTGTCGTTCTGTGGGCTATGTTAGCTGCTCTGTGGGTCACACATGTTTGCTGTACCTGTCTTGTCCATGTTATTTCTCCTTTTCTTGAGTCTATGATAATGCCTGCCTTACTTAGTGTGTCTATTCCCAGGATGGTATCTTCAATGTTTGGGCACACCCAGAAATCTATAGGAAGCTGCACTCCCTCAAACTCAAGTACCCAGGGCTGACTTCTCTCCATCTTCATTGCTTCACCTCCTGCACTGGTAATGTAAATCGTCTCTCCGGTCATGGGCAAGGGTTGATCAGTTATCAATCCTGATGACCCTGTCCACTAATATTCCACATTGCTGGCCCCCTAGTAAGCCTCTTCTGTTCATCTGTGGATGACCACCACTGGCAATAGAGGTGGCCGTCGGCCATTTGTCTGACCTCACCAGCTCTGTAATCTGGTCAGCAGCTAAATTGGAAACAGAGGGCGCTGCAGTGGATTCTGCCTGCTTTGGTGGGTGATTTTCACACCTTCCTCTCTTTTTAGGACACTGCCTCCAACCATGGCCCAAGTAGCTGCAGCTGTAACAAATCTTCCCCTTTACCCTTCCACACCTATTCCAGCAGTTCCTTGCTAGGTGCCTTGGTTGTTGACACACAGAGCAAGTCCTCTGTGATGTTACAACAGCTACACCCCACTACAACTACTTTATGACCTCTCTTCAACTCCCCTGGTCCATCTCACTGGCCCATGATACTTTCATAGAGTAGGGATCACCACTATCCCCAAATCTAAAACTTCCAGGTGGGCTGAGCTCAGGCGTTTCTTCAGTATTTTCAGGAAGCCTAGGTTATCTAGGCTAGGTCATCACGTCTGAATGGAGGGAGGAGAAGATGGCAGAGCGATGCAGCTCACAGCGGCCACTCCGGTGGTGATGTCTGTTATCTGTCAAGTAGGGTGCCGTGCACAATCCTGATTTGATGGAGACAGATGTGAGAACACGTAGGAACATCTGGTGAAACTTCTGAAATACCTGCTTCACTGCTGCTGCTACTGTGTGATCCAGAATCTCCGGCGGGGAAGGCCCCAAGTCCTTGGCTTTGCTTGTTGCTCGTGGGCCGGGGCGGGGTCGAAGTGCTCATCAGAGGATGGTGCTCGCTGCCTGGTGTCGGAGGGCTGGTCGGAGGCTCGAAGTTTTTGGACGGACTCAGAGTCCGCTGTGGCAGGGTGCTTCCAATGGTGCTGCATCAGCAGGTTTGCAGCGCTTGGAGGTTCATGGCAGGGAGAGTTTCTCCCTTCTACCATCTGTGTGAGATGATGAGGCTATCGGGACTTTGAGACTTTTTTTTACCGTGCCCATGGTCTGCTCTTTATCAAGTTACGGTATTGCTTTGCACTGTTGTAACTATATGTTATAATTATGTGTTTTTGTCAGTTTTAGTCTTGGTTTGTCCTGTGTTTCTTGTGATATCATTCTGGAGGAACATTGTATCATTTTTAATGCATGCATTTCTAAATGACAATAAACAAGGACTGAGTGTTCTCATAATCTAATCTTCCCTGGATTATCCAACCCTGAATACTCCTCATACATCGATATTTATGTTTTGCATAATCCATGGCAGGCTCATCAGCTCGTTGAACCACTGGCATGATCGTTCCCCCAGTTACTCTTACCTCCCCCACCCCCGTCACAGCCTCACTTCCCTTTTAAAGAAGCAATATCTCTCTTCATTGCTGGCTGTTGCCCATGTACCATCCTGCACCCCTGGGCCGTACTGTCCCACGTATTCCTCGGGCACTTCACTTTTACCAACACATGTATACCTTTGGGGTGTATCTGGTGAATTTCAGTCATTTCCTCGAGTTAATCCAGAATTCTACATTCCTGTAGGCGACTTTAAGTGAGGGCAGTTCTGACAAAATGCTTCTCCCTAAGGGTGAAGGGCTGATAGATGGCCATAAACAAGGTCAAGAGCTGGCTCGAGTTGTCAGGATTCTTGACCTGACATTGCCTGACTTCAATAGATGCCATGACGGATATATCTGGGTATAACCTCTCCCTCAATTATCTCCACACTAATTCCCACGCTACGCAAAATATAAGTGATGGATAAAAATTAAACAGTACATACTTAGAACCGCAGATTCTGTACTCTTCAAACTGCCACTTATGTGTGTCTGAAGTCATAATGCCTGTTGTATTCCTTTGCATTTAAAAAACTGTTACACCAAAGTTACAGACATTTTTAAAACACACAAACACACTCATAAACGAGTCTGCTACCATACAGTTCCCCAAATGAGTACACACACACCCCACTGGCATCCTGAACAGTCAGTAATCACTCTTCATAACTGGTGGCCCTGTCTCACCAAATTACCAAAAATGTCTAGTCTCTTACATAAACACACATGCACGCAAACACCATACTACCTTTATACTGTATCTACCAGTTCAGCTCTCCACCGTGTTTGTGATACCTCGTGATCCCATGATCACTGACCCAAACAGATCCAAGTGTGAGTGCTAGTATTTAAAATACTCACCCACTTAGACTGCTGAGGTCGCTTGCCACACAATGGATCACGAATCTATCCCGGACAAGCCCCAAATGTGTCTGTGAATGAAGCCACCAGGAGACACTGAAGCTGGTGGACATAGAAGTCTTTATTCAGCAGAACAAGCGGTATCATACTGGAGACACTCTTAGAAGAGGCCTTCCTTATCCAATATTACATGACATATTTAAATGCTGAAGATCAAAGGTCATGGCAGGACAATTCTATAGTTACAATGTATCTACAATGCTTCCTTTGAATTACGTATAACTGTTGAATACCTAAATCTTCGCATCAATGCTCCAGACACCCAAAATGAGTGCTATTTACCATTATCTCTGAGGTGCATTCATACATATACAGACATCTCAGGTCAATGAGTGTTTCTTGGTTTGCAGCAGTTCTTGCAGCTCCAAGAACTGTTCTGAGCTGCATTTTAAACTCAATCTACAATCCACATTCAGACCTGAAGATTGATTTTTGTTCAAATTAATATTTACTATATTCCACAACTCTGAAATATGCCCTAACAGACACAACTCACCAATCACAGAAATCAGTCTCCCTTTCATTAACTCTGTCTAAATTTCTCACTGCATCAGTAAAGCAGCCAGCTTAGTCAAAGACCCCACCCACCCTGGCATTCTTGCTTTTCCCCTCTTCCATTGAGCAGGAGATACAAAAGCCTGAAAGCATATCCCACCTACCTCAAGGGCAGCTTTTAGACTGCTGTTAAAGGATTAATAAACAGTTCATAGCATGATAAATTGATTTTTGACCTCACAATCTATCACATTATGATCTTGGTCCTTATTGTTTACTTGCCCGGCCCTTTCTCTGTAGCTGGTATAATTTATTCTGCATTGTTTTTATTTTACCTTGTTCTACCTTAGAGCACTGTGAAATGATCTGATCTGTGTTAACAGTGTGCAAAACAGGTTTTTCACTGTATCTCGGTACAGGAGACAATAATAATTCAATTCCAGTTCGAAGGTAGAAGTTCATTCATGACCTTATTGAAAGGTTTTTTTTTATTAAGCGCAGTCGTGAACAATTGCCAGATCAGAAATGCTGATCAAGTCAATTAGTTCCCAAAGAGAACTCTGATAGGCCAATCAGATGGTTCACTGCTGCTCAGCGATAACAGGCACAAGGGTCGCTAGCCCCTGTACCCCAGAAACACACCTGAGCGGTGCGGCGGAGGTATGTGCTATGCATGACCTGATCTGAAAGCATCATGTTGACTCATAACAGATAGTGTTCACGGTGGAACAGCTTAGTCAAGGATGGGGTGATCAACACAGATGGACAAATTATACCTCCACTACCCCTGTAAAGGTGGTGCAAGGAATGAGATTTCTATGACCTGCTCCTTTTGCTGTTTCTTATTTTCCTATATATTTTTGCAGCTGAGATTGATCTGTGTGTTGGCTAATCTGTCATAGATGATAGCATTCTGGATGTTATATCCAGTCAACTACCTGAAATTTATTCTCTGTCATTATTTGAGGTCAATCAGATGTTATTTTCACCCCGGAGCAGGTTCTTTGAAACGAGTGGTAAGTTGTTAGAATAAAAATGGAATACTGGACTGACAGTATTTGTGTTGTCCTTCAGTACAGAAACAGTGAGAAACAGTTTAACATTTCTAATCACTCCTCCTAATCTTTTTCCGCCTTCCCTTCCTTTTACCCATTCCCCATCCCCTACCCCCATCTCTATATTGCTTCACATCTCAAGGGAATTCCTGGTTTCCTTCTCAATCTTAACATAATTTTTATGTAGCTGAAAATTTATACTTGTGTGTCAGATGTACAGTACCTTATTATACAGCTGTGTTCATCAGCGGACCTCCTGCAGTGTGGATTAGCAAGTTGGCTGAAAGGAACAGTAAAGTTACAGATGCTATTAACAGAAAATGTTGAGCTTAATCAGCAGGCCAGGTAGCATCTGTGGAGAGAGAAAGAGTTCATGTTCTTCCAATTTAAGTTGGCACTACTGAAGGCAAGTGACAACTTACTGGTAGTTCAAAAGACAGAAATTCCGCTAAAAGCATTATTAATAACACCTTTTCTGAAGTAAATTGTAGTAAACTATTACCGCAAACAATGAAGACGTGAGCAAAGGTGAAGCAAATTTGAGAGATAAACCATGCTGGTGCATTGCAAAATTCACACAGATGGAGTTGAGTGAGCGATTCGGGGAGAAGTCAAGGCAGGGGAGTTTCAGTGTCCATCCAACTAACCCAGGTGTGAGGCTGGATTGCTCTAAGCATGGAGCCGATTTGGAGAGATTGAGAATGGATTCAGGCTGAGTGACGTGGTCAAGGCCAGGAGTGTTTTGCTGCAGCGGGGCCCAGGTATTAATGTGAGGCACAATCTGCTGTTTGGACAATTCAAAAGCTGGCCCAGATAGACTGGAAAGGCAGGGTACTGGGACTGAAGGCAAGAGTCAGGCTAATTTTGAGGCTGTGAGTCTGCACCAGTTGCTATGCTTCCTGTCTGCAAGCCTCATGGCGATTTGCCCTGCTAATATGATAAACTGAGCCCAAGACTTGGGCCTATTGTGGGCTGCTCCAGGGATTCAGATCTAAGGACTCAATTTGGTTCGGAAATGCTGTTGTTCACTTCTATTGTAGGAATGATTTGTGTATTTTTCTCTTTCTCTTTGCATTGGGTGTTGGTCTTTCTTTTTTAATTGGGTTCTTTGGGGTTTCTTGCTTTGTGGCTGCCTGTAAGCAGACAAATCTCAAGGTTGTATAATTTATATATTCTTTGATAATAAATGTACTTTGAATCTGTGTTTCAAGTCACTGAGGCTTCATCAGAAATGAACAAGTGAGAAATAAATGTGCAGACTGAGAAAGTGAGAAAGAAAGCTGGAGAGGAAGCGATGGACGGAGACACTAAGGGAAAGGGCAGGATGACCCTTGGTTCAACACATGGTCCGAAGTGTTAGAGCCAAAGTATCAGAAACTAGAATGGTGTTCTGAGGAAGAAACATTGCACTTTGCCAGAGAATCCAAGTGACAAATGTGAGAGTGAAACAGGGATTACTCTAACATTCCCGACGTGACTGTTTCTGGGTATGGGAACAGTTACTTTCACTGCACCGTCGAGTGATTGGTGTCCTTCAGTACAACTTGAGAAACACCAAGTCTAGCCCCTTTTAAAAATTAGAGTGCTTTAACAATGAAATCAAGATTGAAAAGGCTGGAAACACTCAGAAGTTCAGGCTGCATCAATGGAGAGAGAAAAAAAACAGAATGAATGTTTCAGGTTGACGACCTTTCATCAGAATTGGAAAAGGGAGAGCATGGTTGTGGCGAGCAGTAGGGTGAAAGTAGGAGTGGGATGAGGAGAATACAGGGGAAGTCTTTGACAGAATGGAAACCAGGATTGTCTGAGTAATATAAATTATGTGGTGTGGATGACATTCAAGAGAGCTTGGTGAATGGTTGCTAATTGCAGTTGATCTGTCTGGAGGAGGTGCAAGCAAAGGGAGATGAATGAAAGCAGAGGAATGAAAAACACAATGTTGGAACTGTGAGATGCAGAACACAGTCATTGCTAGAAATCTGAAATAACAGAGAAATGCTAGAAACAACAAAAAGATAACATCTGCCCAAAAAGAAAAATTAAGTTGACATTGTCTGAAACTTGGCTGGCTGGTTGTTCAGTGCAGTAGTGAGTCAAGCACTGAAATGTGATTACAGCTTACATTGGGCTTTGTTGAAAAGGTGTAGGAGGCAAATGCAGAGCGGTCTGAGTGGGGGTGAGATGGAAAATTGATGTGGTAGGTGACAGGAAGTTCAAGGTCACTATTAGAGATGGAACAAATGTACCCGACAAAGTGGTTGCTCAGTCTACGTTTAATTTCCATGAGACAAAGGAGTAGAATTAGGCCATTCAATCTATCGAGTCTGCTCTCTAGTGTAAAGGAGACCACATCATGAGCTCTGAACACACTAACTCCAAAATAGGGCAGGTTAGTTGCTGCTTCACCTGGAAGACTACTTGTCTCGCCGGATAGTGGGAAGGGAAGAGGTAAATTCACAAATGTTGTTTCTCCAGAAAAAGCATATGAGTAATGGAGTGGGTGGTGAGAGATTCACTAAAGGAAGAGTCTCTTCAGAATGCTGAAAGGATATGAGAGGGGGAAGTACCTTTCCTGACTCCTCGTACAATTCCACCTGCTCTGCCTTTGGGGGTCAGACACTGCCAACTGTTGGAACATCAAGGACCCTCCCTGACCGGCAGTTCTGCAGTTCAGGTTGTCCTCCGGCCGATGCCGTGGACAGACATGTCGGTGTGGGAACGGCACATGGAATTCAAATGGATGTCCACCGAGAGATCCTGACTGTTGAGGCGGACAAAGCAGAGGTGCCTGACAAAGTGGTCTCGCAATCTGCATCGCACCTCACTGATGTAGAGGAGGCCGCACCAGAAATACCAGATATTATAAATGACCCCAACAGATTTACTGGTAAAGTACCACCTCTCCTGGAAGGACTGCTTGGGGCTCTGAATGGTGGTGAGGGAGCAGTTTTAGGGGCAGGTGGAACACTTAGCACATTGCCAGGATAAGTGCTGAGAGGGAGATCAGTGGGGAGGGATGAGTGGACAAGTGAGTCGATGAGAGTCACAATTCTTGTGGAAAGCGGAGAGGTGAGGTCAGGGAAAAAGAGCCCTGGTGATTGGACACTGTTAGAGATGGTTGAAGTTGAAAGGAATGATGTGTTGGACGCAGAGGCTCATGGGGTGGTAGGTGAGGACAAGTGGAACCTTTTCTCTGTGATATTGTGGCGGGGGCGGGGGGGGGAATGCGGTGAGGTTAGATGTGCAGGAAATGAAGGAGATACAGATGAGGCCAGCATTGATAGTGAAGGAAGTGAAACCCTGCATTCTGAAATCTTGGATGTCCTGGAATGGACAGCCTCATGCTAAGAACAGATGTGGCAGAGGTGGAGGAACTGAGAGAAAGGAATAACATTTTTATAAGTGGTATGGTGGGAAGAAGTATAGTGCAGGTAACTGTGAGTCAGTGGACTTGTTAAAGTTGTCAGTAGATAATATGTCTCTGGAAACGGAGACAGAGCCATCAAAAAAGGGGAGAGATGGACCAACTGAATTCGAGGGCAGGGTTGAAGTTGGAGGCAAAGTTGATGAAATTGACAAACTCAGCATGGGTGCAGGAAGCAGCACCGGTTCAGTCATCAGTGTTGTGGGAAAAGAGTTGGGGAACATTGCTGATGTAGACAAGGAACATAGATTTTCCAGCAACACACATCAAAGTTGCTGGTGAACACAGCAGGCCAAGCAGCATCTATAGGAAGAGGCGCAGTCGACGTTTCAGGCCGAGACTAGTCCTGACGAAGGGTCTCGGCCTGAAACGTCGACTGCGCCTCTTCCTATAGATGCTGCTTGGCCTGCTGCGTTCACCAGCAACTTTGATGTGTGTTGCTTGAATTTCCAGCATCTGCAGAATTCCTGTTGTTTGCACATAGATTTTCCATGTAGGCGAAGAAAAGGCAGGCGTAGCTGGGACCCATCTGGGTGCTCATTCCTACACCTTTGGTCTGGAGAAATCTCCTCCCACTAACCTAGTAAGCCCTATTTGCCACTATCCTGCCCGTTTGTTTAATTCGCATTTATCCCTATGCAGACTCTGAATACTCCCCATATTTCACTCTCTTTGTATCATTTGCAAACCAGAATATACCACCAAATTTGTGGAAGTCTGAAACCCCAGTACTATTTCCTGTGGCAAACACTAGTGACAGTCTCCCAATCTGGAAAAAAATTTTATTCTTGCAAATTGTTTTTCTTTTTTCAGATTAGGATGTTCATCCATGACATTCTGCATCTAGTATCTGATCATATCTCCTCTCATTCTCCTAATCTTTAATGGAAATAAACCAATTTTAATACTTCCTCATGGAAGCATACCCTCATCACAAGAATCAATTTAGTGAATCTGCACTGTATCATACAAACACACTCAAACCTTTGAGATTGTTCCACCGTTCAACAAAACTATAGCTGATCGTCAACTTCCCATTCCCACCAACATCAGGTAACCTTTTATCCTTTTGTTTATCAAGAATCTATTCACTTCTGCCTTACAAACACTTTACACGCTATCCTTTGAGGAAGAGAAATCCAAAGATTCACAGCAAATTGAGAGTTAAAAAACGCCTTGTTGCTCACTCTTAAATGGATAACCCATATTATTTTGGCAGTGACAGTTCTTAACACTCCCACAAGAGAAGCATTCTCTCTGCATCCATGTTGTGAAAACTTCTTAAGAACTTGTGATTCAAACAAGAAACTTAAACTTCAGTGGATATAAGCCCAGCCTCTCCAGCCTATTTCCTCATAAGCCAAATTTCCCATTCCAGGAATCAGTCTAGTAGTCATTGTAAAGAACAGTTCAGTTCACATATTTAGTAGCCTGAAGTAGTTCCATTCACACCCTTACTGAGACTGCCTTTTATTACAGGTTTGGTTAATTGATTTTAAATTTCCCAATTCACAATAGTTGGGATGACGCCAATTCTCATCATTCAAGTGAAACTGCAAAACTGCAATTTTACCTGCCTCTGAGCCAATGCGTCACATCCGTGACTCTAATTTCACACATCATCTATGTAAAATCTTGCTGTATTGGGCATATTGGGCTCAGGGTTCATTGGAGGGGCCCTATATTGACTGTGAGGAGCTTTGGAATGTCTTGAGTGGAGAAGGGAGTTGGAGAGATCCCTTTTGGGATACTGTAATGTACACTGGCATTATTGATCTGATGCTGGTATACGCACTAGTATTTAGCTTATATGTATGTGTGCACAGGGAGGAGCATTAGTGGGATGTGTAAGGTTTCACTGATGGTTATGTGATTCCTTGCTGAGCTCAGTCAGAAGCAGGGGCAGGGAAGTGTATGAGCTGTGGTTAAGATAACACATCAGAACCACTAGGCGTGAAGAATTGTCACCCTCTATATTCTACAGTATGTCAGCAAGTCTCAGACTCTCAAGATCTTCAGAGTGTCGATGTGTATGTTTCTTTCTCCTTCTCTCCCTGAGTCCATTTCCTGTGAATGTGGGACTCGTTTGTAGTTCTGTGTGTGCCTATGTATGTCTGCATGTTTGTGAGTGAGTGTGTGTGTGTGTGTGTGTTACACACAAAGGCGAATGTTTCCAATCTTAACTAAATCTGCTCACATACTGCTTGCCATCTTGAGGACAAGCAGCACTTGCTTGTTAGCATTCTGCTTTACATGAAGTGGCGCACCTCCATCGATAACTTTCTCACCATTTAAAAATGCAGTTTTACAGTTCTTCCTAACCCCCCATTTCCCACACTGTCCTCCCCCCACTCCTTGTTCATATGGTTAACTTTTCTAAATACCTGCACAGACATCTCACTTGTTACATCTCACTTTTCCCACCTGGCTTTGTATCACTTCCAAACATGAATGTGTAATACTTTCTATGTACAAAGTAAGTCATTATGTTGTACGTAGCACAGCCCATTTCCAATTCTAGTCATTTCTTAGAAAACGTTACTAATGCATCTGCAATCTCTGCAGTCATCTACTTTAGAATTCCAAATGCAAGTTATCAGATACAAGGAACTTTGTTCCTTTCAATTTCCTTAATTTCTCCAGCAATTTTTCTTCAGTGATTGTAGGGACTGTAAGTTAATAACATTAGATTTCTGGTTCTCCATTTAGTTCTGCTATTTTTACGATATTTGCTACCATGAAGACATACAAATTACTTGTTTGGTATCCGTGCCTTTTGTAAATGCCCCATTAAATTTCTTCCTGTCTTTGCAGCTCAGAGGTACTTCGTTTCTGTTACCCCCTGCCTTTCCTAAGGCATAATTGTTCATTTAATTGAGCTAAGTTGTTCTCTATCTGAATTCTATCTTCTCCCTCTGAACTGTTTGATCACTCATTACTGTTTTAAATGCCGCACATTTTCATTTTTAGGTTTGCAAATCTTTTTGGAAATGGTTGTTTGTAGGGTTGTTTGCCGAGCCTGGAGAGTAGGCCACGAACGTTTCACCAGTCGAGATGACATCATCAGTGCACGATTAAGTCCTGTTTCTGCAGAGTGCTTGCATTTATATTGGTCCGACTGGCCGCCAGTCTCCGCTGGGTCCCACCCAGCCGGATAGCTGAGTGATATTTTCACTGGCCTGTATCCCTGGTTATCAGTCATCGTGAGTGTTGTTTCCTCAGGCGTCTTCTTGGAGATACTGTAAGGCCTTTCCTTCATTGAAATATGTTACCAGATTGTAGTATATACACTGGATGGTGTTGATGCATTCTGGAATGTGCACTGAAAGTTATTGATCTGATACTGAAACATTAACCAACTCAGTTTGATCCTTTGTACCACACTTACTGATCCAATATGGAAAATTATTCTTACTGCTTTTAGTGTGCTGCAACTATGAATATCAATGGCTATTTATCTGGAATTGATATATAAACTGATTCCCAGTAATCCTTTCCAGGAATATAAGCTGACTGCTATTGATCCCATATCATAATATACACTTACATTATTGATCTGATACTGGCATATACACTGGTGTTTATCTTATATTAGAATAAACATTGGTTGCTATTGACCTGAATCGTTGGTCACAGAAGGAAATCATTTGTCACATTTCATAAGTACGTCATACACTGGCTGGGCAGGATACAAGGATATACTGAGACTAAATAACTTTTCATGCACGTCACCTTCCCACCTGATCTTGTGCACATTACCCCGCCTATTGGATGAATGAAGATTGCAAGTAATTGCAATTTCCTGATAGAAAAAGTGGATTTAATGATTTGCAAGGCATTTCTTCAACATGTGGGTTATCCTCAATGTAATTGTGATTGAGACTGTTTAAATGAGCATATAATGTTACACTACTGAGTGTTACTTTTGAGTCAGGTTGTAAGTAAATCTTCTATCACTCTATCATTTAATTATTATGATATAACATTTGATGGTTAAAGAAGACTAACGCTTGAATTGTTTCTGCAAAACCTGTCTGTCTAGATGCTTCCTGTTGTAGCAGTGGAAAGAATTTGCATTGTTTATATGTTTTACTGCTTGCCAAGGGAGGGCCTTGTATTGCCCAACCTCACTTGCAACAATGACAAGTGAAGATCCTGCCTTTGTCGTTTTGCAGCAGAAAAATCTGCTTATGCTGCTTTCTTTTCCCTTGAAAGAGAAGGCTGACTGGTGGCCCACCAGAAGCCTGCAATACCAGCTAAAGATTAAAAAAAATAATCCTCTCGCGGCCAAGTCCAAGCTGGGTGCTGTGAGTTATAGTTATAACACAGCTATTAAAATATTGAATAAGGTATTCAGAATAAGCTTACTTATCCAGAAGGTTAAAAAAAACAGAAATTAGTGCACACAGAGCACATAGGTGAATAGGGTTGATGCAGGTAAGAGGAAGCTTGAACAATACACAGGGGAGAAAGTGCACTGCAATTAATTCTGCTGTCTCGCAGCTCCCGTGATCCAGGTTCAATCGTCACCCAAGGTGCTGTTTGTGTGGAGTTCGCATGTTCTCCCTACGACTGTGTGGGTTTCTTCTGGATAGGCCTTCCTTCTACATCTTAAAGATGTGCAGGTTTCTATGTTATTTGACCATTATAGTTTACCCCTCGGATAATATGAGAAGCTGCAGGGGAGGTGAGGGGGCAGGTGAGAGAGGTTAGAGTATAGAAAAATCAATGCGGGATGGTGGGATAGCTCAGGGGCCGTCTATAGACTCGATGGGTACATGATCTCTTTTGTAATGAAGTCTGAAATGTAACAAGGCAGCAAGCATATATGAACACCACCTTCGCAGTTTCCCTCCCAGGTTACACACCATACTTGGAAGTGTGTTGCTAATGCTCTATTATCTAGAACTTCACTTGTTCCATTCACAGATCATTAGATTACCACCTGAACCACATTCAGTCCACTTACAAAACCATCGCTATTTGATTCTGTGTAAGTATGCTACAACATAAGCACATTTTTGGTGGCACAAGCTATGCGTAAGCAGTTTGGATTTTGAAAATTACTCTGAGCTCTACATTCTGTGGCTAGGCAGAAGTCAGAGTAAGGCTTCAGTCCTTCAAGACACACTCCCCATGGTTGGTTGGCATCCATTTGTCATGAAGGACAATGGGTGATGGTGATCATCATCACAAGCCTGGGCGGAAGGTATGGAGATCCTGAGATGCCCAGATGTCAAGATCCCCCTCTCGGCCTCACCAGAGTAGTCCAAAGGAAAGTTTATGAAGCAATACGTTTGGCCCCAGCTTGACTGCAGGAGCTGCCGGAAGGATGTTCAATGACGGCCAGCCTCCTTAGGGGCTCCACTCTGAATTTGCTGTCTGGGTTTCCTCCCAGAGCCTTCGTCTCTCCCGAGGCTGCCCATGAGACAGTGGGGCTAGTTACCCATAGCTGGGGATCTGGTTCATGAGCACCAGGGCGTGTCCACACACCGGTGGACCTGCGTGCTATGTTTGCAGGGGCCAGACTTCCTCCCCATCCTCTGTAGTTCATCCTGAGTCTAAAAGGAGCTCAGTTTCTGTGTGTCACCAGCGAGGAGGTGCTACATGAAGCTTGCTGTTGGAGAGGCTACGTACTGGCAGGCAGAGACTTACACATTCAGCTCTCCTTTTCGCAAGACTGCTAGCTAGTGGTGGAAGCTGAAAGTGAGCGCAACAAGCACTACCCACTACACTACCACACTAACCACACTAGACGCATCACAACAACCATTTTGACACCCCCATGGTGAGCAGACAGGAACATCACACATTATAGAGACCCCAGAGGAGGAAGGAGTTTTAGGGGAATGGGAGGGTCCATAGTTCTACAGAGGAAGATCGATTGATGAGGTCAATGCTGGAACGGAGGTATTGCACGCAGAACTAGTGGGAGGAGCAGGAGCAAGAAACCATTCAGGGTTAGCATGAGAAGATGACAAGAGTAGGCTGAGATTCTCATCTGCAGAAGTGACACACCAAGGTGCATGGAGGCAGGTAGAGAGATCCACAAGCAGTGTTGGAGGAAGCTCAGTCCTTGAGCCTGTCTGACAGGTCTAAGGTTCTTATTCCCTGTGAGGATGGGAGTGGGGACTGTAGGAATGATGAGCAACGGAACCGTGGCGTTGTGGTTCAGGAAGGTGGAGAGAAGGGAAATGTATTTGTAATTGCTGACAGCAGAGTCAGTGGAATAAACACAATCCTCTGTCGAATGGATCAAGAGCCCTGAAGGCTATGTTGCCTTCCTGATGCCCAGATTTAGGACATCTCCTCTGACCTGCAGAGGAATTTGGAGTAGCAGGGGAAAGATCTAGTTGTCATGGTCCATGTGGGTACAACGATGTAGGAAGAACAAGAGATTCCGCTGAAGGAATTCTTGGGGCATTGGCACCAGTATTAAGGAAGAAGATTCAAAGCACTTTTATTATCAAAGTATGTATGCAGTATACAACCCTGAGATTCGTCTTCCCACAGACAGTCACGAAACAAAGAAAACCATGGAATCCGTTCAAAGAAAAACATCAAACACTCAACGTGCAAAAAAAGAACGAATCAGGCAAATAATGAGCGATAAACACAGAATAGAAAACATCAAACCGCTAAGACGTCAAAACAGTGCAGGAATGTTCAGTTTCAGTTCAACCTATGCTGTGTTGTTTGTTGACTGCAGACTGCAGAGCCAATCTGCCCCGATCAAAATCCCACAAATTAGCAAAGAGAAAAGGAGCAACCAGAAACACATCCTAAGATGAACTACAGAGTCCGATCTACAAGCCGCATCCGTTAAACCTTCCCCAAGAACCAAAACTCCAGCAGCAACAAGCGAGAGAGAGAGAGGGAGAGACTGATCAAACACAGCCACCTACCTCTGGGAGCCGCGAGAGAGAGACCAGTCACTTGCAGGGAGGCGCCTCCGAACACTCGCTCACCTTCCGCTCTCGTCCTCATTGACTTCAATCTTCCTCGATGCTTTAATCAGCGGGATCAACAAGAAATGGAGTTGATTGCCGGCTTATGCTCGGTCTCCGGGGTTCTTGGCATCCAGGTCACACAGTTTGCTTGAAACTTCACCGAACTCCCTAGGAGACGGCAAAGCTCCAGGCTGCAGTATCGGCTGAAAAAATCCCTCAAAAATGTAGATCACAGGCTCCACTAGTAGCTGAGTCATATTGGAAAAAAGAAGTAAAGGAGGTAAAAGAAGTAGCTCCGTGAACCGTCTGAAGGACGTCGCCCTTGTCCACATTGTTTGCTTGCGCCAGCCTTATAACCTCTCCTTTATTTTTACTTTATCCATATATTTACAACATGTGGATAAAGTAAAAGGGAAGGTGTGTGCAGGAGAGGTTACTGAAGTCTCCAGAATAAAGAATTAGACTGAAACTTTAGAAAGGGATAAAAACTTAACTACAGAGAACATGGAGACAGAATTGAGAAGGTTGGTGAATACAGGACGGAAGGTGTTATAAGGTTGATGAGTTTATATCACAGCTAGAAATTGGCAGGAATAACGTGGGCATCACGAGTCGTGGTTGAAAGAAGGTCACAGCTGGGAACCAGACTCCAAAGATATACAGTACCTGCTATCAAAAAGACAGGCAGGTGGGCAGAGGTGGGTGGAGTAGCTCTGATGGTAAAAAAATAAATTACATCCTTAGTAACATAAGATTTGAAGATGTAGAATTCTTATGGACAGAGTTAAGAAACTGCAAAGGTAAAAAGAACCTCGTGGGAGGTATATAACTAAAGATGGCCCTGGTAACTGGCGACTCTGTGCGTGCTCTCCCGAGCAAACTGTCCTCTACACTATCCTATACCTGAGAAACCTTTCTAAACCTCCAATCTGCTCTATTTATGATTTATAATTAAAATTTTTAATATTTACTATCGATTTGTACTCCAGGGAGCGGGAAGCGCAGAATCAAATATCGCTGTGATGATTGTACATTCTAGTATCAATTGTTTGGCGACAATAAAGTATAAAGTATATACAGGCCTCCGAATAGTAGCCACAAATTACAATGGGATACAGAAAAAAGCATATAAAAAGGGCAATGTTACAATGGTCATGGGGGATTTCAATATGCAGGTAGAAAACCAAGTTGGTACTGGATCCCAGGAGAAGGAATATGTAGAATGCTTATGAGATGACTTTTTAGAGCAGTTTGTGGTTGAGCCTACTAGAGAAAAAGCAACTCAGGACTTAGTACACTAGAAGGGATGATGGTAGAACAGCAATAGCTGGAGTTTCTGGGGCTAATTCAGAAGCCACGTGATCAGTTCTTCCAAAGAAGAAGAAGCATTCTAAAGGACGAAGCATTCTTGGCTGACAAATGAAGTTGAAACCATCACAAAAGCAAAAGAGATGGCATGTACTCAATGGCCACTTTATAAGATAAACCCGTACACCAGCTCATTAATGCAAATATCTAATCAACCAATCGTGTGACAGCAACTCAATGCATAAAAGCATGCAGAAATGGTCAAGCGGTTCAGTTGTTGAGACCAAAGATCAAAATGGGGAAGAAATGTGATCTAAGTGACCTTGACCCTGGAATGATTGTTGGGGCCAGATGGGTGGTTTGAGTATCCCGGAAAATGCTGATCTCCTGGGATTTTCACACAAAACAGTCTCTAGAGTTTACAAAAAATGGTATGAGAAACTAAAACCATCTCTGAACTGCAGTTCTGTGAGTGAAAACGCCTTGTTAATGAGAGAGGTCAAAGGAGAATGGCCAGACTGGCTCAAGCTGACAAGAAGTCGGCAGTAACTCAGATAACCATGCGTTACAACAATGGTGTGCAGAAGAGCTTCTCTGAGCACACAACATGTCCCACCTTGAAGTAGATGAGCTACAGCAGCAAGAGACCACAAACATCCACTCCATGGCCACTTTATTAGGTAAAGGAAGTATCTAATAAAGTGGCTATTGAGTGTACATTAGTGGGGAGCTGGAGGATTGGGGAGCTTTTAAAAAACCAACAGAAGACAAATAAAAAGCATTAAGGAGAGAAAGGAGAAATGTGCAAGTAAGCTACCCAATAATATAAAAGAGGATACCAAAAGTATTTTTCAGATATATAGAGTAAAAGAGGTGAGAGTGGACATCAGACCGCTGGACAATGATGCTAGAGTGGTAGTAATAGGAAAAAAGAAATGATGGACAAACTGAATAAGTATTTTGCGTCAGTCTTCACTGTGGAAGACACCAACAATATGCCAGAAATTCAAGCAAGTCAGGGGCAGAAGTGAGTGTAGTCATTATTACTGTTTGGGAAGCTGAAAGGTCTGATGGTATACAGTACTGTGCAAGAGTCTTAGGCACCATAACTATATATATGTGCCTAAGACTTTTGCACAGTATTGTAGTAATGTTATGTATTGCACTGTGCTGCTGTCACAACAAAATAAAAAGCAACCTTCATGATATTTGTGAGTGAACATGAGGTTTCAAAATACTTTGAGACATGATAAAATAGGCTGAAGTCAGCATGGTTTCCTTCAGAGAAAACCTTGCTTGACAAATCTGTTGGAATTCTTTGAGGAGGTACCAGGCCGAATAGCCAAGGGAAAATCAGTGGATATGGTTTACTTGGATTTTCAGAAGGCCTTTGACAAGGTACCACACATGAGGTTGCTAAGCAGATAGGAGCTCATAGTATTATAGGAAACATACTAGCATGGATAGAAAATTGGCTGAATGGTAGAAGACAAAGAGTGAAAATAAAAGGAGACCTTTCAAGTTTGCTACCAGTCACTAATGGTGTTCTGCAGGGGTTGGTGTTGGGTCTGCTGTTTTTCGTGTTATATGTCAATGATTTGGATGATGGAATTGACGGCTTTTTGGCCAGGTTTGTGGATAGGCGGAGGGGCAGGTATTGTTGAGGAAACAGAGGCTGCAGAAGGACTTGAACAGATTATGAGAAAGGGCAAGGAAGTGACAGACGGAATAGTGTAGAGAAGTGTATGGTGCACTTTCGTAGAAGAATAAAGGCAGGAAGTCTTTTCTAAATGGGGAGTGAGTTCAGAAATCAGAGGTGAAAAGGTACTTGAGAATCCTAGTGTAGGATTCCTTAAAGGTTAACCTACATTTTCAGTTAGTATAAGGGGAGGCAAAAGCAAAGTCAGCATTTATTTTGAGAGAACTAGAATATAAAAGCAAGGATGTAATACTGAGGTTTTATAAGGTGTTGGTCAGAAACACACCTGGAATATTTTGAGCAGTTTTGGGCCCCATATCTAAGGAAGGATATAGTGACATTGGTGAGGGTCCAGAGGAAGTTTACAAAAATAACCCCAGGAATGAAAGGATTAACATATGAGGAGCATTTGATGCTTCTGGGCCTGTACTTGCTGGAGTTTATTAGATTGAGGGGGAACTCATTGAAACCTATTGAATATTGAAAGGCCTGGATGGAGCCAACATGGAGAAGCTGTTTCTAATATTGGTAGAGCCGAGGAGCAGAGGACACAGCCTCAGAATAGAAGGACATCCCTTTAGAACAGAGCTGAGGAGGAATTTCTTAACCCAGAGAATGGTGAATCCGTGGAATTCATTGACACAGACAGCTGCGGAGGCTTTGGTTATACTTAAAGGGGAAGTTGATAGGTTCCTGATGAATAAGGGTATGAAACGTTATGAGGAGGCAGGAAAATAGGGTTGAAAGGGAAAATAAATCAGCCATGATCAAATGGCGGAGCAAATGGATCAAATAACCTAATTCTGCTCCTACATCTTATGGTCCTGAAATTGACAATAAGAAGAACAAGAAATAAGGATGTAAGTTCTAATAGTTCCATTAACAATAGTCTAATATTTAACAAAACATCAGTCATTGCTCACTGCAGCCTTAACAATCCAAAGTGATACCGTATCATACTGAGTACTGCCTTGGTGAACCAATCCATAGATAAGTTGATTTAAAATGTGATCAGGTGCTGGATTCCACAACCCAGTGTCGATCACTTTCCATACATAAGTCAATTAGCCACTGATGTAAACAAGGCCATAGACTTTAACTAGTAAGTTAAGCAACTTACTCTGCTCGAGACTCTGCCCTGCCTGAAGCATGAAAGGCCATATGTTGATAGGTTATCAAAAACGTTATAATGATTGAGAGAAAATTTAATTTTCTCCAAATCGCATTATTGCCATTGTTTTTGTTTGCGTGTATGACATTGAATTGCACATTGGAAATTGTGAGATTTCTTGATTTGATAATGATTATTTTGTGTGGTGTGACATTTTCTTTTCTTGAGCTGCGCTACATGAAACAATTACACTGTAATTTTTCAACCCACTCAACAAGACTTCAACAGTTGTTTTTTTATTGTTAAATAGGGCATAGGCAGCTTTCAATCTGTATACTCTTCAGTGCTGAACCATTAGCTTTGATGCTGGATTAAAGTCCATCCCTACTCCAGAGTAAGAAGAATCATTTGATTGGACAGTAAAAGCTGATGGTTGATCTCCTTGCCACAGTGATCTCCATCACCCGCCTTTACACTTCGTGCCCTGGGAACTCCAGGTTCCCTGCAGAGGTAGTACTTCTCAGCTCCTCCACTCCAGTATTGGAAATCCAGGGAACATGCCTTGCCGGGGAGTGATTGATAGCTTGCATGAGTTATGAAACTCTGGATAGGCCATATCTAGAACACTGCATTCAGTTCCAATCGCCCCATTATAGGAAGTGTGTAGAAGCTTTGGAGAGGACGCAGAAGAGGTTTACCAGGATGGTGACTGGTTTAGAAGGCACATGCTATAAGGAGAGGTTGAATAAAGTTAGGCTGTTTGTTCTGGAAATGTGGAGGCTAAAGGGAAGTCTGATAAAAGTTTATAAGATTATGAAAATCATAGATAGAGTAGAGAGCTGGTATATTTTTTCCTGGGTCAAAATTCTAATACTAGAAGGCATATATTTAAATTAAGAAGTGGGTAGCAGAGGCAAATACAAAAGAGGCATCTGAAAGGCTCTTAGATGGGCACATGAATGGAGAGATATGGACATTGTGAAGGCAGAAGAGATTAGTCTAGCTAGGCATTTAATTACTCTTTTAATTAACTTAATTTGGCCCAACATTATGAGCCAAAGGACTGGTTTCTGCGTTATACAGTTCTATGTTCTATGCCCTTTCTACTCATGAATGCCTCCGGTTGTGATTTATCCTATTTGGCTTTTTCTACTCCCATACTAATGCTGTGCAGTATTTGGAACCAGTCCCTGTGCAAAATGCTCTATTTGTTGGTACTTAAAGCATCAGATGCTATGAGTCCAGGTAACCTCTTGCTTCTTACACCCACATATAGTCTTTGGCTTTTACATAACCCGCTGGTTTCTGAATGAGCCCACTTTAGTGTCCACATGATGCAGCTCGAAAGAAGACCATGTAGCTGTTACCATTTATACTTTATACCTTATACTTTATTGTTGCCAAACAATTAATACTAGAATGTACAATCATCACAGCGACTTTAACCAGGGCTACCTCAGAAAGGCGCTGCCAAAGTTATACCAACATGTCTCCTGCCCCACTAGAGGCCCGAATATACTTGACCACTGCTATACAGCAGTCAAGAATGCCTACTGTTCCGTCCCACGACCTCACTTCGGAAAATCGGACCATCAGGCCGTACCCCTCCTCCCGGCTTACAAACAGAAACTGAAGTGGGAGGTCACAGTGTCAAAAGTAGTGTCACGTTGGACGGAGGAAACGGATGAGGTCCTCCGTGACTGCTTCGAATTTCTGGTTGTCCATTCAGAGCTTGCATCTTGGAATCATGCGCAGAACAAAATTATGCCAAATTTTCATGAACCATCTTCATTATGATTATTGTTCTAAATACACCTTTCAAATGTTGGTTCCAGCATGTTAAGCAGTTTAGTTTGAGTTCTGTGGTTTGCCAAACCCAAATGACCTCGTAGCATCCAATCTAAGAAGGTCTGAAAATTGCATCTTTTATCTTAGCAACAGATAACAGGGATGGAACTACTAAATAAACAGGTTTTATTAAAATCAGACAGCACCAGTATCACTTGTAGCTGGTACAACATTGTTTCAAAATTCATCTATTTCACTTTGTGCAAAGGATTGCCAAACACTTTCAATATATCCCTTCTCAGTGATAAGAAGCAATCTCTGCTTAATATTTGAACCCTCACCTACACCAACCAAATGTGTAAAATCACTGAAGGTATGAATAATCTATCCTTTCTAAACATTTATAATGCCCCTGAATAACAGGCTATTTCCTGTACAATACTCAGTCCTGCACTCTTTGTTGTGTCCATGAATGATTTGGACCAGGGGTTCCATGGGTCCCTTGCTTAATGGTATTGGTCCAAGCATAAAGAAGGTCAGGAACGCCCGATTTAGAATTAAATATAGGAGGCTGATAAAAAAGTTTCCTTGAAAGGCCAGTGGTTGACAGTGAAGAGGAAAGATTTAGGCTGTAGGATCTAATCCCAGGTTTGTAGTGTTCATAAACATCAATCTATGAGATGTCCCTGGCCTTCTGTCAGCTACAGTGCAGCTTCCGCTTTTCATGTAGGACAATGTTTCACTGTCCTGATCCCCCTCCCATGACAATGTTCACTCTCAGGAACATCTCCAACTATTCCATGTGTGGAACAATGGCCGAGTTGGCTCAGGATTCTGCTGTATTCACTGCCTAACAGCATCATCAGCCCGCCTACAGAGCCCCATTCTCTTTGCCACATGCTTCATTACTTTCACTACTTTCTCATCAGAAGATCTCAAACTTGTAGCTTATGTAACCATGGGATCTTCCATTTCCTGCTTTGTAAGGGATGGAACAAGCATGTCAATTAGCAAACGTTCTTTATTAAAGCAAATGCTCAACACCAATAGCCAGTGCATCTTAAGACATACCACGTGCTACTTGTACGAACACACTCTATGTTTTGTCTCGTTGACAAATAATAGGTAAGGATTGACTGGTGTTTTGTAGATGAAAGGCTGTTTCCAGTGGATTCCCACAGAGACTTCTTAAGTACTTTCTGGTATATATTAATAATTTAGACATAAATACAGGGAGCATGATGAAGAAGATAATGCAGCAAATAGCCATGTTGTTGATAGCAAGGAGGAAAGCTTTGGACTGGTGAAGGAAGTTTCTTATATTTAGGGAAGGTTCAGTTGGATGGGAAGCTGTAACTCCTTTATTGAAAAGGGGAGGGAGACAGAGAGCAGGAATCTACAGGCCAGTAACAGCACCTTTAGTAAGGAAAATATCAGGAGCTATTTACTAATGACAGGAAGCTTCAAAAAAGTTGAGAGTCATCAGACAAATCTAACATGGTTTTGTGAAACAAGAATTATGTTTATCAGTTTGTTAATGTTATTTTAAGTAGTAACAGACTGTGGATAAATGGGACAGGTGTATGTAACATATTTAGATATTGTGAAGCCATTTGATAACATGCCATATCAAAGGTATTGTGAAAATTGAAAGATCATGATCTTAAAAGTAACATTTGGTTGGGGAGAGGAATGACTGGCTGACGCTGAACAGGAGGTTGAGATAAATGGACCCTTTGCTAGTTTTACAATTATCTTGTACAAGGAATTGTATTGCGCCTTGTAAGGCATGAAAATGCCCGACGCAGGCCTCTCATGGTCTGAGTTGACATTCCCCACCCCTCCCCTGTACAGAAACATAGTTCCCTAAAAGTGAGCAGTAGAGTAGAGAGGATGGCGAAGAAGGCATGTAATATGCTTCATCGATCAGGGTATAGAATACAAGAGTTGGGACGTGATGTTACAGCTGTACAAGGTGTTAGTGAGAAAGAACTTGGATATTGTGTGTGGTTTGATCATTACAGTATTTGACCGGGAGGATATCATTAGGCTGAGAAGGAGGTGCAGAAAAGATTCACAAGGGGACTGAAGGACTTGAGTTATAAGGAGAGACTGGAAAGGCTGGAACCATTTTCCTTAGAGCGAGGGAGGCTTAGGGTGACTTTATCAAAGTTTATAAAATCATGGGCCATAGATAAGGTGGGTGGTTATGGTCTTTTTAAGGAGGGTAAAGTCTAGTTTTAGACTTCCATGGTACAGAGTCTAAGACACAGAGGACAAATGCTTAAGGTGAGGTGGGGAAGATTTAAAGGGAATCCGAGGGCAAGATTTCACACAGGGTGATTGATATATTGAATAAGTTTCCAAAGGCAGAGTTGCTAGAGGCAGGCACAATCACAATACATTACTTTTAGATATTTAGACACGTATATGGCTCAGAAAAGCAGTTTAGACACTTGGAGGTTTGAGCCAAAGGGCCTTTTTCTGTGCTGCATAACTCAGTGACTCTGTGAAAAATAGCATAAATAAAGCAACTGAAATTCCTCTTGCTAAATTTGCTGAGGACACAAAAATAATTGAATGTAAGTTGGCAAGAGGTATATGAAGGCTACCAAAAAGAGGTTAAGTTAGAGGGCAAATTGCTGGTAAATGGAGTATAATGTGAGAAAAAGATGTTGCCCACTGTGCAAGAAAAATCAAATGGAAGCATGTTATATCAACGCTAAGGGATTGCAGAGCTTCAGGTTGAATTTCAGGTTGTATATTGTGCACAATCTCTGATGTTAAACAGAACTATTGAACTACTGAACTATTGAACTTTGAGATGTAGGAGGATCTGGGCACTCTGGTGCATGATTCATAAAAGGCCAGTTTTTCAATACATTGTGCATGATTAGTTAAGCCAGCATTTATTGCTCATTTGTAATTCCCCTCTAGAAGGTGGTGGTGAGTCACCATCTTGAACTGCCGTAGTCTTTCTGGGGAAGGAGTTTCCATGGTACTGTTGAGTAGGGAATTCCAGGCGTTAGACCCAGTGATGATGAATGGTCGGCAATATATTTCCAAGTCAGAAGAGTATGCAGCTTAGAGGGAGCATGCAACTTTCACACCACCCAACCTTCAGCGTTCTTGATTGTAGACATTACATGCTTAGTGGATGTCAGGGTAGTCAATAATTCCAATGCGTGTGCACTAGTGATGGAGAGAATGAATGTTCAGGGTAGGTTATGGACTGCTTCATCCTCAAAGTCGTGAGTTTCTTGAGACTTGTTATAACTGCTCTTATCAGGACAACGGAGAATATGCCAACACACTCCAAACTGTTGCCATACACTATACATGGTAAAGTGCTTAGAGGTGTCAGGAGATGAGTTATTAGTTGCAGGATACCCAACCCCCAACTAAAGTTTGTAGGCATAGTATTTGTGTCTGGTCAAGTTGAGCTTCTCATCATCTGTGATGCCCAGGATACTGGTGGTGGGGGATTCAGTGATGCCTATTGTCAATACTCAATTATTTGATTTCTTGGCAGGGATAGTCACTGTCGTAGTGCAAATGTTGCTTACCAGAGGTGGTCCATGTCTTTGATAAGTCTTGCTGCATGGGCTGCTTCCTTTCCTGAGGAACTGCAAAAGGAATTGAATATTGTGCAGTCATCATCTTCCATCTGTGATCTATAACTTTAAGCTGTTGTATTTCCTCACTGACTTCACTTCTACAGAACTCCTTGATATCAAGGCCAGGCTCCCTATCTTACTTCCAGAATTAAATTGTCTGGTCTAGTAAAACCAAAACAAGATACCTAGATGCCTCCTTACCTCACTGTCAAAGACAGTTTGCATGATTTTGCTAATTATTTACAGCTCATTGTTTATCCAGTAATTTTCCAGACTGGGTTTGTCCTATGAACATACCTGAGCCATTTTTCATAATATGAGGTAGGCGCCAAAGCTGTACTGGGCCAGATAGATTAAAGGAACAGCAAGTTCTGGAGCATAGCGCCAACTTTGTTTAGCCTAATAGCCTTTGCTTTATTCAGCACTCTCAACCATTTCATGATTGAGGCTTTATAAGGCGCTGGTGAGGATTCACTTGGAGTATTGTGAGCAGTTTAGGGCCCCTTGTCTAAGGAAGGATGTGCTGACTTTGGAGAGGATTCAAAGGAAGTTCACAAAAAATGGTTCAGAGATTGAAAGGGATCATGTGAGGAATGTCTGATGACTCTGGGCCTCTACTCACTGGAATTCAGAAGAATGAGGGAAGAATCTCATTGAAACCTATTGAATGTTGAAAATCCTCGATAGAGTGGATGTGGAGAGGATGTTTCTTATGGTGGGGGAATCTAAGACGAGAGGGCATGGCCTCAGAATAGAGGGACGTCCTTTTAGAATGGAAATGAGGAGGAATTTCTTCCACCAGAGAGTGGTGAATCTGTGGAATTCGTTGCCACATGCGGCTGTAGAGGCCAAGTCATTGGGTATATTTAAGGCAGAAGTTGACAGACTCTTCATTAGTCAGGACATGAAGAGATATGGGCAGAAGGCGGGAGATTAGGACTGAGTGGAAAAATGGATCAGCCATGGTGAAATGATGGAGCAGATTCAATGGGCCAAATGGCCTAATTCTGTTCCTATATCTTACAGTCTTTTAACAGCGATGGTGGGGCAGAGCGAAGGGTATGACAATGTTAATATCTTTGGTTTGGTAAAACAGTGTGGTAGTTAAGGAGCAGGTAAGATCTGATAAAACTTCTTTACCTCAATGAAATGTTGATAGTGTTGTCTGTTCAGTGTTGTGCAATTTGGCCTACTGAGGCATGCCTCATCCAGACCATTATAAATAAAAGTGATGGCAGCCAAAAATGGCCAGTAGTCATTCAATAAAAAGAAAGAACAAATTTTCAGAAGTTGGAGAAATGGGTGGGTGGAAGACTGAGATGTGCCCAGATGGAAGGTGAGGTACTGTCTCCTAACCTACTATTGTGCCTCATAAGCAGAGCGGTCCAAAGGGATAGTGAAGTAAAGTGGGAGAGAAGCTGGAGCTCAGGTGCTCAGCAAAACAAGCATCCGATCTGTGTTTGTTTTTGCCTGTGTAGAGCAGACTATATTATGAACACCAAATGCAGTACCATAGTTTGCAAAGAGTGCTTCACCTGTGTAGTCTGTTAGGGTCTCTGGGTGGTGGGAAAAGAAGTGAAGGAACCAGTGGTTCTTCTTGTGTGATTACATGGGAAAGTACAGTGATTGGGCAATAGTAGATGAAGATAGAAGAACGGACCAGGGAGTTGCAGAATGTACAGCCCTTTTGAAATTCTTGAAGATGGGAGGGGAAGAAGAGGAAGAAGAACATGGAGGAGAAGATGGCAGCGCAACGCAGCACGCGCGGCTGTTCCGAATGATATCGTATTTGTGAAGTAGGATGCCGTGCACAATCCTGATTTGATGGAGACAGACATAAAGAAGCATGGAGGAACACCTGGAGAAACTTCTGAAATGCCTGCTTCACTGCTGCTGCTACTGTGCGATCCAGAATCTCTGGAGATGAAGGCCCAAAGACCTCGGCTTTGCCTATTGCCTGTTGCTGGGGCCGGGGTCAAAGCGCTTGGCAGAGATGGTGCTCAGTGCTCGGTGTCGGAGAGCTGGTTGGAGGCTCGGAGTTTTCGGACGGACTCGGAGTCAGACTGTGGTCGGATGCTTCCGGGATGCGGCATTGGCAAGTTGGCGGTGCTGGAGGTTCACCGTCTGCGTGAGATGATAGGACTTTCGAGAGACTTTAAGACTTTTACCGTGGCCATGGTGTGTTCTTATCAAATTACAGTATTGCTTTGCACTGTTGTAACTATATGTTATAATTATGTGGTTTTGTCAGTTTTTAAGTCGGTTTGTCCTGTGTATCTTTGATATCATTCTGGAAAAACATTGTATCATTTCTTAATGCATGCATTACTAAATGACAATAAAAGAGGACTGCGTGTCCTCATAATCTAATCTAATCTAAGAGGGAAATATGCATCCAGTGGTGGAAACTTGTAGCCTGAAAGGGTGTTAAAGGCTGAAGCTGTGGTTAAAGACTAGGCACCCTTGATCAGTCCATCTTTGGACAGTGCTGAAGGTGGCAATCTTTCTGAGAGGCACAGACACACAGACTCTTTCTACATCATATGTTTTCTATGAGTTGTAGAAGTGTTTTACAGATACAGCTCAGAGAGTCTTAGAAGCTGTGGCTGTGGTGTATACCATCTACAAAGCACACTAAAATTACTTGCCTTGGCAATTGAAACAACATCGCCTAGACTCTGATTTTCACTACTTAGGACAAGGTAGTAGATGTATGGGAACACCATCTCCTGCATATTCCCCTCCAAATCACACCCTGTCCTAACTTCAAAAAATTTGCTGGTCCTTAGTCATCAGAAGGGTTAAACCTGGAACTCATCCTCCCCCACCTAAGCACTGTTAAGCACTTTCACCAGAAAGACTTGGAGCAGTTCAAGAAGTTGGGTCACCACCACTACCTTTTTCAAGAGCAATTAGAAATGGAAAACAAATGGGAAATAAATTTTGATGTCACAATGTGCACTGGCAGTGTTGGAAACCAAGTGCAGAGGAAAGACAGACTCCGATGTAGAGACAATGACCAAAGTTTATTCCTAAGAATTGCAACAGAACATCAGTGACTCAGCTGAGCGATACATAACATTCTCAAAACTAGGACACGGTAATTAGTGCTAATCCGGCATCTGCTTAAGTAATACAAGTAACACGGAATCCCCAAGCCTGTCAAAATAAACTTAACAAGTTTAAACAAAAAAACACCAGGAAAATGTATTACAAAGAGTGAGTCGCTCAAGAAAAACACAAGGGACTCTAAACGATTAACTGCTATCGTTAAACAACAATTAACCATTTCAGGGGCTCTGAATACCTCAAGCCCACTGCTGTTCAGCTCCCTGCACAGGCCTGAAGGGCTCATTACACCTGAAGAAGGTATAAATAAAGCAACGTTGGTGTAATGTTTTCCATATTTATTCCTAACTGTTTCTGTTTGGTGTCCTGCCCAGAAATTAGACCCATTTGCATGTGTTCATAAGTCATGCATGGGAAGGAAAATTTACTTGACCCCAAATACCAAGATGAAGATGTAGCACACAAATAAGAAAGCGAATTTTTATTATGAAAATATGAGATTGCAGGATTAAATTGTATAACACCTTGAAGAGTGCGCACCTGGAGTACAAGGTGTCCTTAACTGAAAAATGATATGCTTGTCTAAGAAGGAGTCCAATAAACCTTCAATAGAATAGTTCCAGACGTGATGGGTTTATCGTAAAAGAGGAGATTGAGTTGAATGGGAATGTACTCCATATCATTGACAGGGCTTTACCAGGATGGAGATAGGGAGGATGTTTCCACTGGCTGTCTTCAATCACAAGTTACAGAATAAGGGAGAATTTATTTAGGACTGAAATTGTTTTAGGAGATTTTTCCACATAGAGGATGGTGAATCTTTGGAATTTTCTACTCTGAGGGACTGTGGATATTCAGTCACTGAGTTCACAGATTAATGCAATTCTGGATTTAAAGAGCTCACGAGAATTAGGGTTAGTGTAGAAAAATAGTTTTGAGGTAGCTCACATGTGATTTTGATGAACTGTGGACAGGTTTTTACGGCCAATGCCCTACTCCAAGTCCTATTTCCTAACTTTATCCTAATGAAGGTTTCAATTGTCCATCACATTAGAACATAGAACGTAGAACTGTCGAGCACAGAAAGAGGCCCTTCAGCCCATAGTGTCCATGCTAAGTAGATACAAAGTTAAACTAATTCTTTCTGCTTGTACATGATCCATATTGCCCATTTATGACAATATCACACATCTCTATGGATTATTTTATTCATTTGGTGACGAAATTAGAACGATAAGTCATAACCTATAGACTTCATTATTCACCCAACGTAAAACACCATAGAAATCCTGAATTATGCATAATCCTAAAGTGTCTCTCAGAGATGTAATTTTATGTTTAAAGAAATCCTCCCTTAAAATTGTTGTCAGTAAAAGATTGGAGCCAGCTCCCTTGAATAAAGATGGAAGATTCTGATAATGGGTGTGTAGTTCTTAGGTCCCTCGGTTTGAGTCTGATGCTGCTGATGATTGTGGAGGTTCTAGGGGCCACCTGGAGTCTTGGCATCCAATGGGCCTGCTTCTCTGTCAAGGGTCACAACCCCTCTTACCTCCCCCATTTCCCTCTCCTTCAGTTTTCCTGAACCCTCCCAAATGTTCTTTGAGAGTAATAAAAACACTGACCTACTTTCCACAGGTCAAGTTCTAACACTCTTAAATGAGAACAAAATGACTAAACAATTTTTAATGCAAAGTATCGATTTCATTTCTTTTTGTGATTTCAGATTATATGCAACCCCCAAGCACCCAGTGTCCAAATTCCACAGATGTTGTCTCTGAAAATCCATGAGAACATCTGGATCTCATTTGGTTAGGTTGTTCATTCTTTAATCTGGTGGATCTAAAGGTGTACATCTTTTCATAATTAATCCTTTGCATTCCAGTCTACCCGCAGTAACTTTTCAACTCTTTGCTTATCACAAACTTGTCTATCTCCGCCTTACCAGGTTCACATTAACTGACTGTGTCCATACTAATTTTCAGTGATGTCTGGTGGTTTCATTCTGGTTTGTCATTCAGCCACTACTCATTTTATTGAATTGGCTCATTGTTTATATGTTTGATTCTAATTGATCAATAGTGTAGCTTCTCTATACATGATTATCATTGGTTCACTGGATATACAACTAGTTTTCATTACATCAGAGGTATAATTATAAATTATGAGTATTCTCTTGTTTTAAGCTGTATCAATTACTCCCCCGTTCATCACACACACATACACACACACAATCTGAAAGGTATATTTAGTACTCAATAGCTTATTAAAACTCAACACAATACAGCTACAGTAGCAATAAATACGGTTATGCTTTTGCCATCACCTATCTTCTTGAAAGGTGGATGAAAGACCTCTAATTAAGAGGTCACTGCAAACCAAATGGTTTATTTTGCAGGACATTTATGAATGAATAGAACACCATTTTTCACAAGTGAAAATTGATTTACTATCACTCCTCAAATCCTCCTATTAGTGGAAGTACAGTATTTGACTTCCTCAGCTATGAGCTAAGTGCAATTTACAAATGACCTCCCATCTGAACAATCCCTAACCTTATGATGCAAACGGAAAGCCCTGCATTTGTAGAACACCATGCAAACCTCTCTCGCCGCCTCAGAGCCCTGGAAAATCTTTCTGAAGGATTACCATTGTTGCAGTGCAGATGCAACAATCAGTGCATTCACCAATGCAGACTCATATACTCAGAAAGCTCAAAGTCCACATTTCAAAGTAAATTTATTATCGGTACTGTACCTATATGTCACCATTCCATTTTCTTGCAGGCATTCACAGTAGATCAGAGAAAAACAACAGAATCAATGAAAACAACACACAAACACTGACAAACAATGAACCTGCAAAAGAAGACAAACTGTGCAAATAGTAAATAAACAAATAATTAATGCCAAGAACAAGGGGTATAGTCCTTGAAAATGAGCTGGAATAAGGTTTGAACCTGTATCTTTACAGAAGGGGCAGCTGCCAGGGCAAGAATAATTTAACCTTTCTACTCGAGACTCTGGGCTGACCAGGGCGACACTCCTTTTACTGTGCAGGCTCTACTGATGTTGCTGGTGTACAATATAAGTCACAAGAGATGCTGCACTTGGAGTACTGTGTACAGTTTTGGCCACCTTAGTCCAAAGTTAAACCTTCAAAGTTCAAAGTAAATTTATTATCAAAGTACAAAGGCTGTTGTAAATCCAGTCAAGAAGAAAGAAGAGCTTGCGAAAGGTTCAAAAAACTAGGTAATGATAGAGATCTAGAAGATTATAAGGCTAGCAGGAAGGAGCTTAAGAAAGAAATTAGGAGAGCCATTAGAAGGCCTTGGCGGACAGGATTAAGGAAAACCCCAAGGCATTCTACAAATATATGAAGAACAAGAGGATAAGACATGAGAGAATAGGACCAATCAAGTGTGACAGTGGAAATGTGTGTATGGAACTGGAGGAGATAGCAGAGGTACTTAATGAGTACTTTGTTTCAGTATTCACTACGGAAAAGGATCTTGGCGTTTGTAGGGATGACTTTCAGCAGACTGGAAAGCTTGAGCATGTAGATATTAAGAAAGAGGATGTGCTGGAGCTTTTGGAAAGCATCAAGTTGTCTAAATCACCAGGAACGGACGAGATGTACCCCAGGTTACTGTGAGAGGCAAGGGAGAAGACTGCTGATCCTCTGGCGATGATCTTTGCATCATCAATGGGGACGGGAGAGGTTCTGGAGGATTGGAGGGTTGTGGATGTTGTTCCATTATTCAAGAAAGGGAGTAGAGATAGCCCAGGAAATCATAGACCAGTGAGTCTTACTTCAATGGTTGGTAAGTTGATGGAGAAGATCCTGAGAGGCAGGATTTATGAACATTTGGAGAGGTGTAATATGATTAGGAATAGTCAGCATGGCTTTGTGAAAGATGCTTGGAAGTAGGTACAAAGGAGATGTCAGGGGTAAGTTTTTTTTTCGCTGAGACTGGTGAGTGCGTGGAATGGGCTGCCGGCAATGGCGATGGAGGTGGATATGATAGAGTTTTTAAGAGACTCCTGGACGGACATATGGAGCTCAGAAAAATAGAGGGCTATGGGTAACCCTAGGTAATTTCTAAGGTAAGGACGTGTTCAGCACAGCCTTGTGGGCCGAAGGGCCTGTATTGTCCTGTAGGTTTTCTATGTTTCTATGTTACATCCATATATATATCTATATATAATAAAAATCTATATTAGAATAATAACCAGAGTAGAATCAATGAAAGACTGCACAACTTGGACGTTCAATCAGTGTGCAAAAGACAACAAACTGTGCAAGTACAAAAAGAAATAATAATAATAATAAATAAAGAAGCCATAAATATCAAGAATATGAGACGAAGAGTCCTTGAAACTGAGTCCATATGTTGTGGGAAGATTTCAGTAATTGGGTGAGTGAAGTTGAATGAAGTTATCCCCTTTGATTCAAAAGTCTGATGGTTCATGAGTAATAACTGTTCCTGAACCTGGTGGTGTGAGTCTTGAGGCTCCTGTATTTTCTTTCTGACAGCAGCAGTGAGAAGAGAGCATGCCCTGGGTGGTGCAGATCCCTGGTGATGGTTCAGTGGTTCCATTTAATATTGGAGAATGTATACAGTATACAACCTGAAATTCCTGCTCTTCACAGACATCCATGAAAACAGAAGAGTACCCCAAAGAATGAATGAAATAAAAGGTTAGAACCCTAAAGCACCCTCTCCCCTCCCACATAGAAGCAACAGCAAAGCATCAACCCTTCCCCTCCCCACTTATTTCAGCAGGAAGCTTCAGTGCTCACCACTCGCCAAACAAGCAATAGCAAAATCCCCAGAGGGAGCCCATGATCTGCAATTCTACAAAGACTAGTTGTTCACTCAGGACAGAGAAGTGTCGCCCCTTTTCCACAGTGAGACGAAAGACCAACAAAACGAAACAGCTCGCTGATTATGATGTTACAGTCTGCCGTGTCGCTTTTATTCCGGGTTCTCCAGCTCAAGAATCGGCAGCAAACTCTCCCCCACCATCGGGAGAGAGATCACCTGAGTACAGAGGCCTGCAACAACCGATCCACTGTTAGCAGTGTTCCATTTCTCCCACGATTCCTCAGTCGGCAACACTGGCATGGAATTGGTTTGTCACAGGGCCTTACTCAGAAGGCACGCATCTTCCAGGCTGCATCCTGAAGATATCGATAAATGGCTGGATGGCAAGCTCCAGAAGTGCCATAAAGAACCGCAGTTTGAGTGCAGCTGTAAATCACGGGCTCTGACAGAAGGACGCTGCTTTCCTGCGACAACACTTCGTGTAGATGTGCTTTGTGGTGGGGAGTGCTTTGCCCTTGTTGGACTGGGCCGTACTCACTACTTTCTGCTGTAGGATTTTCCATTCAAAGGCATTATTATTTCCATATTATAATGTCAATATACTCTCCACTACACATCTATAGAAATTTGTCAGAGTTTTAGATGTCGTGCCAAATCTTCGCAATCTCCGAAAGAAGCAGAGGTGCTGCCGTGCTTCCTTTGTAATTGAACTTGTGTGCTGGGCCCAGGGCATAACAGCCAGTTATAAAAAAACGAGTAGAGCAGGGGGCGAAGTACACAGCCTCGAGGTGCACCTGTGCTGATGGATATTGTGGAGATGTTGTTGCCAATCTGTACTGACTGGTGTCTGCAAATGAGGAAATCAAGGGGACCTAAGTTTAGGGTGAGACGAAAGATTTAAAGGGGACCTGAGGGGCATCTTTTTCACACACAGGGTGGTGAGTATTTAGAACAAGCTACCAGAGGATTGGGGAGGCCTGGAGGGACATAGGTCAAACACTAGCTTATGGGCACCATTCTCACATGAACTGGTTGTAATGAAGAGCCTGTATCTGTGTGGTACTGATCTATGATTCTACATCTTCTAAAAAAGGAAATCCAAACCTTCGCTGCCAATTGTTTCTTACCACCTCTGTCACCGAGTTATCAAGCAATGCTTTCTTCTTAAATGACATCCAACCCCTACCCCCACATCCTGTGGTTTGTCAGCATAGGTAATTATATTTACATTTATCTGAATGCTCTCTGTGTAACATTCAACACTGAAGGTGCAGGCATATCCACTAATCAGATCATTTGTCCCAAAACACCTCCAAAAGCTGAGCTAGAGTACTCCCTTGGGAACAAAATCTAATTTCACAATTGTATCATAATGAACTGTAAATTTAGCCAAAGGTCCTGTCAAGAGCAAATACTGCTGGTAAAAATATCAAGATGTCTATATCCAATTTGTGCAGCTGTATTCCTGAGCGTAGTAATGATTGGTTCTATCACCCAGTCAGAGTCAGAATCGGTACACAAAAATCTGAAAGAGGTCAACATGAACTACAACCCAATCCATAAATCTCAAAATTTTGTTAACATATCCGAGAGCATTGGGACCCAGTGGCTACTCCAAGGGCAGTAACACAAACCAGCAGCCTCTCCGAGGGTAGTGACTCCAACCAGCAGCCTCTCTGAGGGCAGTGACATGAACTTGCAGCCCCTCCAGCGGCCTCTGCGAAATCCACTCACTCTCCTCTGCATCTGGCTTGATGTTTCAACCTTCCTCAACGCTTTAGCCGGCATGAAATGTAGTCGATCATGGTCCCTTGTTTCGCTCCGAGCTTCTCCTCGAGGTAGCTCGTGCTCGCACTTCTCTCCTGGAGTCTTCTCAGGGACAGCAGAGCGCTGGCTCACTTGATCAAACTACAGACTGTAAGTCACAGTCACCAACAGTTTCAAAAACAAAATAAAAAGATAAAGAGAGTAAGTAGAAGACTTAGAATAGCTGAAATGATTGACTATCTGGAAGGTGTTGCCCGAGGAATAGTTGATCGCTTGACCCAGAACCAGTTCTTTATTGCCTCAGAGTATTCTGTATTTGGTTCTCATTGGCATGATGTTTTAATCCCCAGTTCGGGAAGGGTAAGATGAGGGAACACAAACCAATCTTCATACAGGGATCAGAAGTGGAGAGAGTGAGAAATTTCAAATTCCTGGGTGTCAGTATCTCTGAGGACCTAACCTGGATGCAACATATTAATGCAGCTACAAAGAAGGCAAGACAGTGGCTATATTTCATTAGGGGTTTGAGGAGATTTAGTTTATCAACTAAAACACTCGGAAACTTCTACAAATATACACGGAGAGCATTCTGACTGGCGGCATCTCTCTTGGGCATGGTGGGGGTGGGGGGAGGCTACTGCCCAAGATCGAAATCAGTTCCAGAAACTTGTAAAATGAGTCAGCTGCATCATGGATACCAGCCTCCATAGTTTCCAAGACATCTTCAAGGAGCAATGCCTTTGGAAGGTGGTGTCCATCATGATTTCCCACTAGCCAGGACATGCCCTCTTCACGCTGTTATCATCAGTAAGGAGGTACAGAAGCTTGAAGGCACACACTCAAATAATTCAGGAACAGTTTCTTCCCCTCTGCTATCCAATCTCTAAATGGGCATTGAACCTAGGAACACTACCTCACTACTTTATTTACTTCTGTTAGTTTTGCATTACTTAATTTAACTTATTTAATAGACATGTATATATTTAATGAAAGCAATGCACACAAGATGTTGGAGGAACTCAGCAGGCCAGGCAGCATCTATGGAAAGAGTAAGGTTGATGTTTCAGGCTGAACCCCTTCAGCAGGACTGGAGAAAAGAAAAGATGAGGGGTAGACTTAAAAGCCAAGGGGATGGGAGAGAGAAACACAAAATGACAGGTGAAAGCGGGAGGGGGAGAGGTGAAGTAAAGAGCTGGGAAGTCGATTGGTGAAAGAGATACAGGGCTGGAGAAGGGGGAGTCTGATAGGAGAGGACAGGAGCCATGGAAGAAAGAAAAGGGGGGAGGAGCACCAGAGGGAGGTGTTGGACAGGCAAGGAGATAAGATGAGAGAAGGAAAAGGGGATGAGAAATGGTGAAGGAGGTGGGGGCCATTACCGGAAGTTTGAGAAATCGATGTTCATGCCATCAGGTTGGAGGCTACCCAGACAGAATATAAGGTGTTGTTCCTCCAACCTGAGTGTGGCCTCATCGCGACAGTAAAGGAGACCATAGACTGACATATCGGATTGGGAATGAGAAGTGGAATTAAAATGGTTGGCCACTGGGAGATCCCGCTTTTTCTGACAGAAAAATACCTAATGTAACTCAGTTTTTTCTCTATTTATTTATTTATGATGAATTTAATTTTACTGCTGCTATTAAGTTAATAAATTTTATGACATATGCCGGTGATATTAAATCTGATTCTGATTTGATTCATTGGGCCTTTGAGTACGTTAGTTTATTATGGCTTCTTATATTCTTTTTTGTTAAATTTTTGTTCCTCGTCATTCTCGTTATTTTAATTATGTATCTTTGGGGATTTGTAAAGCACTGGATGTGACATGGCAATACAACACTGAAGATTTGCATCTAATAATTCAAGTTACATACAGGGCATAGCTCTCTCTACACAGTGTCACAAGGCATCTTTAGCTCAGCTTGGGTTATTGTCCTTTGTCATCTTCACTGTTTTATCAGCGATTCTCAGTTCAGCCTGAAATGAATACTACTGTAGCCCTTCTAGCAGCACTTCCCAAAATACCAGTATCATACATTGTATATCTTCTGGATACCGACTAATATGATAATTTTCTGTTCAAAGCCAAATTACCAAATTATGCCAGTTTACAAGTACTCTTGTGTAGCACTCAAAGTTCAAAGTAAATTTATTATCAAAGTACTACATATATGTCACCATATACAACCCTGAGATTTATTTTCTTGCAGGCATTCAGAGTACAAGAAACACAATAGAATCAGTGGAAAACTGCCCACAGTAGGATGGACAAACAATAAGCATGCAAAAGACAACAAACTGTGCAAATACATAAAGTAAAAAAGAAATAATAATAATAATAACCGATAGAAGAGCATGACCCTCCATGGAAGACATCCCCACGATCAAAATTGGAGACCTCTTCCCAGAATCAGAGGGGTTCCCTGTAGCAATACAGGACCAGGTGGTTAACATAACAGAATTACCAAAAACATATAATTAAAAATCAACAAAATGAAGACGATAAATGCAGAAAATGCCAGGTGAAACCGGAAACAATCCAACACATAACAGGATCCTGCAGCAGTTTAACTCAATCTGATTACTTACACAGGCACAAGCAAGTGGGAAGCATTGTTCATCAAAATTGTGCTTTAAAATACAAACTCATAACAGACACCCCATACCTAACTATAAATACAAGCCTGATCCAGTTTTAGAGACAGAGTCCTACAAATTATCTTATGGCTGATCCATATTACAAATAGGACAATCCATAATAACTGTCCAGATATAATATTACAAGACAAACAAGCAAAAACAAATTATTTATTAGATATAACCATTCCAAACACACATAACATTCAGAAACCAATAAGTGAAAGCCATCAGAAATATGCTAAATTAAAAGAGGAAATTGAGAGATTATGAAACATGAACATTGTCCTGATAGTAATATTTACAACTGGTATCATCACAAATTCACTTAACAATAGCATTAACATGATAATAAATAAATAAGCAATACATTTAAGGAACACGAGACAAAGAGTCCTCTAAAGTAAGTTCATAGGTTATGGGAACAGTGCAGTGATGAGGCCAGTGAATTTAGCCCCTCTGTTTCAAGAGCCTGATGGCTGACGGATTCATAACTGTTCCTGAACCTGGTGGTGTGACTCTGTGTAGATGTACTCAATGGTAGGGAGGGCTTTACAAGCTTTTCCATTCAAGGGCATTGGTGTTTCCATATGAGGCCATGATGCAAACAGACAATATACTCTCCACAATACTTCGATAGAAACTTGTCAAAGTTTTTGGTGGCAAGCTGAATCTTCACAAACTTCTAAGGAAGTTAGTGCCCTGCCATGTTTTCTCCGTAATGGCCCTTGCACACCGGACCCAGAACAAATCCTCTGAGCTGATTTAAATTTGCTAACCCTCTCCACATAAGATCCCCTGATGAAGACTGACTCAAGGATCTCCAGTTTCATCTTCCTGAAATCCCTAATCAGCTCCTTGGTCTTGCTGACATTGACTTAGAGGTTGTTGTTGTGGCACCATTCAGCCAAATTTTCAATCTCCCTCGTATATGCTGATTTCTCACCACCTTTGAAGCGGCCAATGCCAGTGATGTCATCAGCAGATTTAAATATGGCATTGGAGCTGGGCGTAACCACACAGTCATTCGTGTAAATCAAGTAGAGCAGGGGGCTGGGCACATGGGCATGTGGTGCACCTGTGCTCATGAAGGTTGTTGAGGAGATGTTGCTGCCAATCTGAACTGACTGGGGTCCGCAAACATAGAAACATAGAAAACCTACAGCACAATACAGGCCCTTCAGCCCACAAAGTTGTGCCGAACATGTCCCGACCTTAGAAATTACTAGGCTTACCCATAGCCCTCTATTTTTCTAAGCTCCATCTACCAATCCAAAAGTCTCTTAAAAAACGCTATTTTATCCGCCTCCACCACCATTGCTGGCAGCCCATTCCACGCACTCACCACTCTCTGCGTAAAAAACTTACCCCTGACATCTCCTCTGTACCTACTCTCCAGCACCTTAATCCTGTGTCCTCTTGTGGCAACCATTTCAGCCCTGGGGAAAAGCCTCTGACTATCCACACAATCTATGCCTCTCATCATCTTATACACCTCTATCAGGTCACCTCTCGTTCTGTGTCGCTTCAGGGAGAAAAGGCCGAGTTCACTCATAAAGCATGCTCCCCAATCCAGGCAACATCCTTGTAAATCTCCTCTGCACCCTTTCTATAGTTTCCACATCATTCCTGGATTGAGGTGACCAGAACTGAGCACAGTACTCCAAGTGAAGTCTGACCAGGGTTCTGCATAGCTGCAACATTACCTCTCGGCTCCTAAATTCAATTCCATGATTGATGAAGGACAATACACCGGATGCCTTCTTAACCACAGAGTCAACCTGCGCAGCTGCTTTAAGTGTCCTATGGACTCGGACCCCAATATCCCTCTGATCCTCCACACTGCCAGGAGTCTTACCATTAATACTATATTTTGCCATCGTATTTGACCTACCAAAATGAACCACTTCACACATCTGGGTTGAACTCCATCTACCACTTCTCAGCCCAGTTTTGCATCCTATCAATGTCCTGCTGTAACCTCTGACAGTCCTCCACACTATCCATAACACCTCCAACCTTTGTGTCATCAGCAAACTTACTAACTCATCTCTCCACTTCCTCAACAAGGTCATTTATAAAAATCATGACGAGTAAGGGTCCCAGAACAGATCCCTGAGGCACACCACTGGTCACCAACCTCCATGCAGAATATGACCCTTCTACAACCACTCTTTGCCTTCTGTGGGCAAGCCAGTTCTGGATCCACAAAGCAATGTTCCCTTGGATCTCATGCCTCCTTCCTTTCTCAATAAGCCTTGAATGGGGTACCTTATCAAATGCCTTGCTGAAATACATATACACTACATCTACTGTTCTTCCTTCATCAATGTGTTTAGTCACATTCTCTAAAAATTCAATCAGGCTCGTAAGGCACGACCTGCCCTTGGCAAAGCCATGCTGACTATTCCTAATTATATTATTCCTCTCATTTCAAACGTTTTTATTGTGGAAGCAACATCAGCTTAACCACAACCGACAATGTCCTAAAGTATAATGCTTCTTTTTTCTTTTCTTTCTTATAACAACATAATGAACATCAAATGAATGTATGTGTAGTAAACAAGCAAAAAGCAAAGGAAACCCTACCACCCCGTCTCCTTTCCCCTTCCCAGTCCTACCCTCCCTCACCCCTCCCGTATGTGCTGTTTAGGTCCTACCACCCCCCGCACTTAGTTCAGCTGTCGGTCTCTTCTAGATACAACAGTAATGGTTGCCAGATTTTTTCAAATTCCTTGAATCTGTCCTTGATAATGTATCTTATCCTGTCTAGATGCAGAGTATCCATTAAAGCAGCCAGCCATTGTCTGAGTGATGAAGTTTCCTCCTTTTTCCAGAACATCAGTATGAGTTTCTTTCCATTAAGTATGCCATAGGTCAGGAGTTGTTGTTAGGTAGCTTGGAATTTATATGACCTCGCAGAAGTTCCAAGAATTATTAAAATGGGGTCTGGTGTTATCTGAACCTTTAGTACCTTCGAAAGGACCTCAAATATTTGCTTCCAATACTCTTGTATCCTGGGACATAAAGCATAACTATGTAACAAATTTGCCTCCGAGGACTTGCATTTCTCACACATTGGGGACACCTCTGGGAATATTTTATGAATCCTTACTTTAGAGTAATGTAGTCCATGTAGGATTTTAAATTGTATTAAACAATGCCTGGCATTGATGGAACAGGAGTTAACATACTCCAAAGCCTCATTCCATATAACCTCCTCTATCTCTGTACCCAACTCCTTTTCCCACTCTTTTTTAATACTATCCATTGTTGTATGACACTTGTATGGCATCATACAGATAGGCCATTATGTGTTCTGTCCCTAAACATGATCTTAAATGATTATCTAATTTATCAGGTTCTGCCTTCTCAAAACCAGAAAGATGTGATCTTATATAGTGTCTTAGCTGGAGATACCTGAAAAAATGACACTTTTGCAATCCGAATTTGTCCTGAAGCTGCCAAAATGATGCAAAATCCCTTATATGTATATTATACTGTTCCAGATGTTCATAAATCCTATCTCTCTGAATCTTCTCCATCAACTTACCAACCACTGAGGTAAGACTCACTGGTCTATAATTTCCTGGGCTATCTCTACTCCCTTTCTTGAATAAAGGAACAACATCCGCAACCCTCCAATCCTCCGGAACCTCTCCCGTCCCCATTGATGATACAAAGATCATCGCCAGAGGCTCAGCAATCTCCTCACTCGCCTCCCACAGTAGCCTGGGGTACATCTCATCCGGTCCCAGTGACTTATCCAACTTGATGCTTTCCAAAAGCTCCAGCACATCCTCTTTCTTAATATCTACATGCTCAAGCTTTTCGGTCTGCTGCAAGTGAGGAAATTAAGGATCCAATTGCATAAGGAGGTATTGAGGCCAAAGTCTTGAAGCTTATGGATTAGTTTTGAGGGGATGATATCATTGAATACTGAACTGTAGTCGATGAAGAGCATTCTGATGTATGCATCATCGCTGTCTAGAAGTTCTAGGGTTGAGTGAAAAACCAACGAAATGGCATTAACTGTTGACCTGTTATGACGGTAGGCAAACTGGAATGGATCCAAGTCACTTCGAAAGCAGGAGTTGATATGTTTCCTCACCAACCCTTCAAAGCACTTCATCACAGTGGATGTGGATGTACGTGCTACTGGATGAGAGTCATTGAGGCAGACTATCACTTTCTTCTTAGGAGCCCCTATAATTGAAGCCTGCTTGAAGCAATTGGCTACCATTGAAGCGAGAGGTCAAAGATATCAGTGAACAGTCCAGCCTGTTGAATAGCACAGGTCTTTAGTACTTGGCCAGGTACCCCATCTGTCCTCTCACCTCTCTCACTAACAAGGTGCTTTTGCCCACAGAACTGTCGCTCACTTGGTATTTTTCAAACCATTCTCTGCAAACTCTAGAGACTGTTGTGCATTAAAATCCTAGGAGTTCGGCAGTTTCTCTGATACTCAAACCACTCTGTCTGGCACCAACAATCATTCCACAGTCAAAGTTACTTGGATCACATTTCTTACCCATTCTGATGTTGGTCTCAACTACTGAACCTCTTGACCATGTCTGCGTGTTTCTATACATAGAGTTGCTGCCATATGATCGGCTGATTAGATATTTTGCATTAACCAGCAGGTGTACAGGTGTACCTAATATAGTGGTCACTGAGTGCTTGTGTCTCAGATTTGTTCTTATTGGCCCAAACCTCTGTCTTATTGAACCGAAGGGCATGTTTCCATGTCTGAGGGCCTCAGCTGTAGGGCGCTACTAAACTTAGTCAATCTTTCATTCATGTTATGATGTAAGTGTTTGAAACATGCTTAGAGTTCAGCTTCACAGATTCTCTACCTACCTTTGTTTATTCTGCTGATCTTTGAAAACCATGGCCCTTCTTTCCCTCTCAATGAATTACTGTTTGCTTTTATTTCTCTTTGTAGTACTCACGGGATTACACCACTTCAAGCCCATTACATTTGAAATTCTAATGTTCACAAATGCTCAGTAAACGTCATTGTGTCAGGAAATTTTGAGTGTAAAATACGTCAATCAGTCTGACTTCTAAGGTGCCTGGGAACAAATATACTGTCTTTTCACAATTGCCTGTTACCAGAAGCTGAGATAGTGTGTGTGCCAGGAGAAAGCAATAAACACTGAACACAGAGGAGAATGGAGGGGTTAAGTGCGAACTATCCAGAGGTGACCTCGCAGACGAGGAGGGTGTGAAGTGCTCGGGGGAATAGCTGGTGCTGCTTTCTCTTGCAGTAACAGCACCGAGCCACTGTGACTCAGGAAGGAAATGGCAACAGCATCATCCTCTGCTTTCTCAGCATTGATTGCACCACAGCAAGAGCTCTTTGAAGGTTAGACAGATGAATGAAAAGGCAAGCCACAGAGGTTTGCTTCAGCTGCAGAGCTAGCCTGTGCAGGAGGACTGGGGCCTGAATCCCTCGCACGGTGCTGAGTGAGAGAAATGTGAGCTCGCTGCAGTGCTGCGGTGCTGCTGCAGACAACACTGCCATCCGAGGTAAACAGAGGGCTCGGAGAGACAGAGCCGGAGCAAGGAAGCAAACTGCAGAGCAGCCACTGCCCTTACTGTCAGCACGGAGACACGCACCTCGCTGGAGGAGAGGAGGCTGGGCTCAGCTCAGAGCTGGAAGCGGCGGACGGTCGCCGAGTGCAGGTAATGTGATTCGAGCAAAGCACCTCCAGGCTCCCTGCTCCCTGCCCGAGCAATTCCTTCAGTGGGAGAGCGTTACTCGTTCAGTGCTGTCACACAGGCTTCATCTGGAATATGCTTGCACTGCGTGCTCCATATTGCAGCACTCGCTGCCATTAGGAGGGCGAGAGAAAGAGAAGTCAGACTTAGCTGTCGTGAGGTTGACACTGACAGCACCTGTCAGCCAGACCCGGTAAACATCAGAGCGTTTGGAACTGATGAAGGCTGTGCAGAAGGTTCGCGATGCTTCCTGCTGACTGTGTTGCAGCCTGACTCTGTTGAATGGAAAGCGCGAGGTGCTGGAGAACAGAGGAACGCTGCCAAGGTGCAGACATGGGTAGACGGTGCGGTGAGTGCAGCCCCAGCCTGTGAATCAGGCCACCCAGCTGCAGCGCGGACCTTCACCTCCTCCCCTATGGCGTGCCTGAAGCAGCAGCAGGCCGCCATCAAGATGGAGGCCGTGAAGATCGCGCCGGCGGAGAAGTTTGCAGATTGCCCGACCTCGCAGGCCCGCTACGGGCCCTCGCAGTGCACCCGGGACCCCCCGCTCGTTGGCAAGTGTGCCTGGCCCCTGGAGTCGGAGATCATCGCCAACCAGGCCTGCGCCGAGGTGTCGGCACTGGAGAAGTCGCGGAGCCCCAGCGGGTTGGCCAGGACGCCGCCGCGCACCGAGAAGTTTAGCCAAGGCCACCGCAAGGCCAGCGCTGAGATGTGCTTCCACCGCCAGACACCTTCGGACGAGGTCATCGTCAACCAGTACGTGCTCCACCAGTCGGCCACCGCAGAGCCTCTGGAATGCCCCACCTGCGGTCACGTGTACAACCCCACCAACAAGCGCCCGCGGATCCTCTCCTGCCTGCACTCGGTGTGCGAAGAGTGCCTGCAGATCCTCTACGAGTCCTGCCCCAAGTACAAGTTCATCTCCTGCCCCACCTGCCGCCGGGAGACCGTCCTCTTCACCGACTATGGCCTGGCCGCTCTGGCCGTTAACACCAGCATCCTAGCCCGACTGCCGGCCGAGGCCCTGACCGCCAACCCGGGCCAGTGGGGCGGAGAGGCGGACCGCAGCTGCTACCAGACCTTCCAGCAATACTGTGGGGCAGCCTGCAGCTGCCAGCTCCGGAATCCACTCTCCTCCTGTACCATCATGTAGAAGGCCTCACTCCCAGAGTAGCACTGACAACCCATGGGAGAAGGATTACTCCAAGACTGAACAACTTGCTGTGTTTTCTCAGCACCTTTATGGTAAATTACCTATGACTGAATTATCTCATCTGGGAATTTCTGTGTTTTCTGTGAAATCAAAGATATCCAATTCAGACTGGCAAGTATTATGCGGTCCTGATAATTTTGCTTGAGAGCAGCATTGCTAAGCTACCTGCACAAACTTGACTCTGACCTCAGAACTGCTTTCTCCACCCCAGTATTATACAATGCCTAAAACCATCGCCAAAGCATCGTCTTAAAATGATGCCTGCTACTGTTCAGTAAAGCTTAATATGTTCTAGGTCCATGCTTCAGTATTCAGACCCATTCCAGCCCAGGCTCAGCCCTGTGTGCTTAATCCTTAACCAGGATGCCAAGTCTGCAAGGGCACTTTTTAATCTAAATTTTAGATTTTGATCTTTAGATGGAGAGGAAAGGGTTTCACACCACTTAATTTTAACTGCAGACGTCCTGTCTAAGCCACAAGCTTGTGGCTAACGTCCCTGACGTCAAAAGCACGTTGTAAGCTTTTTTTGTAGTTTCAGCCCAAAGTCGCACCATGGGTGAGCCCGCCCAGCAGCCTATGGCTCTGGCGGTGCCAAGCAGCAAAGGGTTAACGTCTATTTGTTTCCAGATCAGCCATCAGTCAGAGTATCCAGATAATGAAGTCAGCTTTCACCAGAGGACTGTGATTATTTTAACTCCTTCCCCCACTCCAAACGTCTGGTCCTTGACTCCATGCCACCACTGACACATCTAGGGCACAACATGATGGACAGGTCTTTGTTTTTATCATTAACCAATGTGTATGGAGCACCTGCTGCCAAAGGTAACAGTGCTTGGAGTAACCATGAACAGCACTAGGAACATAAAGAATGTTTCTTTATTGATTGTATTCTGTGAATAAACTATATCAGACCTTCTTACTTGTATTCATACTACTTAAGTGATAATGCGAGTTAAGTAGACAATGCTGGCAAATCTTCTGGCAAAGGATTAAACTTGTGGCAATGACTGGTGTACACTGGTGGGATACACTTACACGGCAACATGGTGGGATATCTAAGGGGTCCTCACTCCCTGCTCCTGTTTCACACCGCATGCCAAATAATCATTGGGAATTGTGTTACACAAATGTTGCTGTGTGGTAGAACGCAAAAGATACTGCTTAAAGTCCGGGGGTTGTGGTGGGGGGGCAGGACAGGAGATTCGGGCTAAACATTGGAGAAAGCATGGTGAACATCACAGGCACTGGGGTGAGAGCCAATAATCATTGGTTCTGTAATGCAGGCCACACTCGGGATACCACAGATACATTTCACAGTGTGCTGGTTGAGCCTTGCAAGATACAACTACTTCTTCAGGGTTTATCATGCAGGATGGGAATGGCAGGGTAAAGCTTAGAGTGTGGTTTAAATGTTTCTGAACATTGTTTCAGTATCTCAGGATGTTGTTTGATCACTTTCGGATATGGTGGGGCATTGTAAGGCTTCATTTGAATATTCGTGTTGTAGAATGCATATTAAGAGAGCAGGATGACCACCAAATGGACCAAGAAGGTGCCTCAGGGTGAGAAAAGCAGGACACCGTACAAGCACTGTGGGTACCAACTAATAATACAAGATGCAAGTTGTGTGGAAATAGTTGAGAATGCTAGCCAAACAGTACAGGAAGTAGGAAAAAAACTTCAGAGCGCAGTTTGATTTATGTCGGGCAGAAAGTACCCCGATATAAGTCATTCGATATTTAATTGGAATTTTTCAGAATACAGTCCGAGTACTTCAGGGACATTAAATAAGAGCTGGAATATTTCTGGGTGCAATTTCAGAATATTATCGAGAACTTCAAAACAGCTTAATTATTGTCAGGTTTGGGTTTGCTCCTTTAAGATGTAATTCAGTAATTCAGCGTAAAGTTTAAATCCATTTCGAGTTTGTCAAAACACTTTTCAATATTTGAGGAGGTAGATTGGGTCAATAAGGTAAAGGCAAGTATTACAAAGTGCAGGTTAAATATTGCAAGGTCTAAGCTGTGTATCAGGAGAAGGAGGGTAAGCTTAGCATGATACGGTTTGAGCATTTCAGAAGACATTATGCACTTTTCATGTTGCATGTTGGGAACCTTAGAGTGCACACAGTATTTCAGAGGCTTAACAAAATTCAGGATGATATTTGACTATTTTGGAGTGTCGCTTGAGGACTTCAGGATAGAAGTTGAGTATGTTAGGATTTTCTTTGAGTGTTATAAAGCTAGGCTTCTGGCATTCAACATGTGGTTTCAGTATTTTAGGGTAGAATCTGAATGTTTCAGCATTTGTTGAATATTCTAGACGGGAGTTTAATTATTGTGGAATTAAACTTCAATATTTCAGGATGCAGTCCAGAGATTAGTTTGCAATGTGTAGTCGGGTATATCAAAGTACTATTGAAGTATTTAAGTTTTTCATATGTGGGTGATTACTCTAAAGGTAGCTTTTAGTACTTCAGTGGTTTAATGTTTCAAGATGTAATTTGGGGTTTTTTTTAGGTATTTATTGCAGTTTGAATATTTTATGGTTCACCCTAAGTATTGTAAAATATGAAATAAAACCAGAAATGCTATAAATATTCAGGATGTCAGGTAGTGCATGCAGAATCTTTAACAAGAGTTTGACTGAAGTTACTTCTAAGAAAAAGTTACAGAATTCCCATTACCTCAGAATTCTTCTGGAGATGCAGCCTGACCTCCTGAGTATTTCCAGTTTTTATTTCAGATTAACACCATCTCAGTGTATTTTGCTTTTCGGTTATAAGAAATTGGGAGTTTTTCCCATATTGTTTGTGTTTAGTCTGGTATTTAGTGTAGTCTGGTTTGTGTTTAGTGTATTTAAATTGTTTCTGCTTTTCATATAGTATCTTAGGCTGAGAAATGTCTCATGGAGTTTGAGCATTTCAAAACCTATCCTGAATTCTCAGAGCTGCAGTTTCAATATTATAGGGTGCAGTTGATACTGCAGTATATAATATTGCAAGTCACTGATGTGTTCTGTGGGTGTACAATAAATATGGCAGAGTATAGCTGTATACGTCCGGTGCTCCCGATGTGGCCTTTTATATATTGGCGAGACCCGACGCAGACTGGGAGACTGCTTTGCTGAACATCTACGCTCTGTCCGCCAGAGAAAGCAGGATCTCCCAGTGGCCACACATTTTAATTCCACATCCCATTCCCATTCTGACATGTCTATCCACAACCTCCTCTACTGTAAAGATGAAGCCACACTCAGGTTGGAGGAACAACACCTTATATTCCGTCTGGGTAGCCTCCAACCTGATGGCATGAACATCGACTTCTCTAACTTCCTCTAGGCCCCACCTCCTCCTCGTACCCCATCTGTTACTTATTTTTATGCACACATTCTTCCTCTCACTCTCCTTTTTCTCCCTCTGTCCCTCTGAATATACCTCTTGCCCATCCTCTGGGTCCCCGCCCCCTCTCCTTATCTTTCTTCCCGGACCTCCTGTCCCATGATCCTCTCATATCCCCTTTGCCAATCACCTGTCCAGCTCTTGGCTCTATCCCTCCCCCTCCTGTCTTCTCCTATCATTTTGGATCTCCCCCTCCCCCTCCAACTTTCAAATCCCTTACTCACTCTTCCTTCAGTTAGTCCTGACGAAGGGTCTCGGCCTGAAACGTCGACTGCACCTCTTCCTACAGATGCTGCCTGGCCTGCTGCATTCACCAGTAACTTTGATGTGTGTTACTTGAATTTCCAGCATCTGCAGAATTCCTGTTGTTTGCAGAGTATAGCTGACAGGTTTTATATTCAAATTGAAAAGTTAATATTATTTTTAAAAATCAGAAAATGTAAACTAACTAAAAGTAAAATTAGTTTAAAAGCTTAAAGACATTAGGCTAAAATTATGTAAAATCTATCTAACAACTTTTCCCTTGTTCCCTAATTTGATGCTATAAACACCACTGAAGTGAAAATGGTCTTAATGTCGTATCTGACATGGACCCCAGGAGTTATTGTCTAGTGCAATGCCAGTGAATCCCAGCAAGACTGAGCTCTCGTGCAAGACTCCATAGGGAATGGATCAGACATCACCAACAACAGAGCAAGCTGACAGATTCACTCCCACTCTGCTAGTAGGTGCCACACTTCAATGTGTCACAGCACACACAAAACTACTGAAGCTTAATAGCTCTGTGCCAGCTGTTCCTGTTGGTGAATTTCAGCATATCTCGTCCTGGTTTTGAAGAATCCTTAAATATTTAAGGGACATCTAAATCTTTAAGTGAGCTGATATTTCTGAGCACATCCGGCAATTCAGGGATCATTCAGCATTTTTTTTTAGAATTTGAGTATTTCAGTGTGTACTGTATACCCAATACTGTGTAGTGTAATTAGAGGATTATTGTGCAGATTGAATATTAGGGACTCCTAAGTTATGAGGGAAGCTGAAAATTCAGAAGTCATCCAGCAATTCAGGGATAATTCAGTATTTTGGTTTAAAGTATACTCAGCACTGGGTACTGGAATTCTGCAGGTGGAATATTTCAAGGGTAGTTCTACAGAACACAGGAAGAATATTACAGAGTGTGGTCTGATTATTACAGCATGCAATTGTGTTTTCCAATGTTAATTTTCATTATTTAATGAAAAAGTGTACTTCAGGAAACATTGGGCGGGGCTATACTGGGGCCTGCCTGCTGTCTATATCCACTACCTGCTGTGCCCACCCAACCACACTAACCCATCTGCAGATGAGCAGGCCGGGCTTAAAGTCATCTTGCAAAGTAGAGGTGAATACTAGGCCCCAGCTCACCAGTGTCAGCAGCCTTTGAAATGCTTATTTAATAAACACGAGGAAGTCTGCAGATGCTGAAATCCAAAGCAACACACTGGCATCTTCCCACTTCCTTCTCAGGCCTGAAAAAGGTCTCAGCTCAAAACGTTGCCTGTTTATTAATATCCATAGATACCCCCTAGCCTGCTGAGTTCCTCCAGCATTGTGTCTGTACTGCTCATTTATTACATCTGATATTTTAAAAAGTCATAGGTGAATAGAGAATTGATTCATTCAGGACAGAAAAAGTCCATTTGGCCCTTCACGCCCAGGTCAGCTATCAAGTACTCATCTGTACTAATCCTATGTACTGCATAAAGCTTAAATAATAAAAACATATAAAATGGTATTTCCTTGCAACACAAAAGGAGGAGATTTAGCCCTAAAGGGAGTGCCCAAATCCCCGTTAGATGCTGTAGTTAGAAAATTTCTAGAGTTCCCACAGCATTTACGGTACAATTGAACCATGTGCTGCCCAGCACAAAACTTGGATCACGTAACACAAAGTTTCTGTGCAATGGCCATGTGATGCGATTTCGGTGGTGATTCAAACTTTAAAGGCATCAGAGCAGTTAGATTGCCATCAGATGATCATGGGCTCCTCTGCAGAGGTGAGGTACTAAACATAGAGCCCTGGCAATGACCACTGGTGACCAATGCCAATGCCATCATGTTCGGTGGAGAACATCTGGCCTACACATCTGCAGATCTCACAGGCCTGGGAAGACTGCATCTTCATAACTTTAAGGGATCTCTCTGAGCACGAGCTAACAAACTACTTCCAGTAAATAGATCAAAATTTGCAAGAAGGATTTTCTTTTAAATAACATGGCGCAGCTGTGTAAACAAGGATCATTCTGTAGGACAGTGCACTGCAGTGAGCCACTTGACGTAAGTAGTCTGGAAACTGGTCACCATATTAATACCGACAATGACTACTTACTCAATGTATACAGGCATATATACCTCTACGCTTTGAGTCACCGACAAACTAGAAAAAAATATTTGCAATGGGGACCGAAAGCAAATGATCATATAGATCTGTGGAAAGTAATAAGCAGAAAACAAGGACTTAGCGTATACATTACCCAGAATACTGACCTCCATCCCCCATCCACAACGCCCAAACCTTTCGTTTGCAAACCACAGCAGCCCATTTCCCAACATCCGACCACAACCACTGAGTCAATGACTCCCACCTCCCAGCACTCAATAACTGCCCATGTCACCTTCCTTGGCTGACTGCTACACCCACCAAAGCCCCTCCACCAGTTTCAGAAATTAGCCCCTAGCCCAGCCTAAATGCCAGCTCCTCTCTGCAACTGCAGGGGCAAAACCCCACGTCTCCAGTCCCACTGTGCTATGTAGTTACCTAACTTTCGCTGTATGACCTGTATGAATGGCAGAGCACCCGGTAGCGCGGTAGCCAGTTTGTGGCACTGACCTCTCCATAAGCAGGTTCCCAAAATCTCATGGTGCTTTTTGTGTATTTTAGGATGTGGTCTGTGTATATGAGGGAGCAGTTTGTATTTTTCTAGTTGCCTTGCCCACCTTCTTCTCTTCAGACGCATCAATATTCTTCTCAAAGTCTCTGCCTCCCCTTCGTGGTGAGACAAGAGGCTGTATTCCTTTGCACGCTTGCTATGTAGTCCCCAGATATGGTGAGAAAGAGACTGACAAATTCTACATTTTGTGTACACGTGAGCCAGGAGGTTCCTGCCAGTGCCGTTTCTCCATGTCTTGCACAGACGTGCCTCACCTGCGTGCTCTGGAGACAGAACAATACCAATACCATCCCCATTCAAGCTCGCAATTCTAGGCGCTGTTTTGAAATCTAGCTCTAGTGTATTTGGAAGCACGAGTAAATACAATCAGTGGCCACTTTATTTGGCACACCTGTACACCTGCTCGTTATGTAAATATCTAATCAGCCAATCATGTGACAGCAACTCAATGCATAAAAGTATGCAGGCATGGTCAAGGGTTTCACTTATTGTTCAGACCAAACAACAGAATGGAGGCGAAGTGTAATCGAAATGACTTTGACTGTGGAATGATTGTTGGTGCCAGAGTGTTTTGAGTATCTCAGAAACTGCTGATCTCCTAGGACTTTCATGCACAGCAGTCTTTAGAGTTTATAAAGGATGGTGTGAGAAACTAAAAAACATTCAGTGAGTGGTAGTTCTGTGGGTAAAGATGCCTTGCTAATGATGAAGGTCAGAGGAGAACGGCCGGACTCGTCCAAGCTGACAGGAAGGTAACTCAGATAACCATCCATTACAACAGTGGTAGGTATAAGAGCATCTCTGTGTGCACAACATGTTGAACCTTGAAGTGGAGAGGCTACAGCAACAGAAGACCACAAATATACACTCAAAGGCCACTTTATTAGATCAGGGAGGTACTGACTGTGGAAAAACAGTCCCATGGCATAAGGTTTAGAACGTCTAAACTGACGGCCACACATTGGCTGAGGGAGTGTGCGATAATATATCATCTCCCTTGCCACAGGGTGCGTATGCAGGGATCAAACTTCGGAAGATTTTTCAGTTACAGGACTGAAATTGTTTGATAAAACTTATGTGATCTCATTAAATTATAAGTTGACTAATTGAAATGGCATTAACAATCAAGCAACGCTGCATTACTAACAGAGCTAACATGCTGCAAAAGAAGAGCCTTTTGTTGTTCACACCTGCATTTTCCTCATTTTCCTCATTTTTACCTATAACTGTGACAGTTTTGTTAACCATTCAGAGTAGGTGTCAAATATACTTTACAGCCAGCCAATAACTCCCCAATCCGAGTGATGTTGCCTCCATTCTCTTCACCAGTGTGAACACACACAAAATGTCAGAGCAACTCAGCAGGTCAGGCAGCAACTACAGAGGAAATAACCATTTAATGTTAGGGCTGAGATAGTTCACCTAATTATGAGCTGCTGAGTTCCCCTATTTTATGTGTGTTGATCCAGATTTACAGCATCTGCAGTCTCTGAGCCCTTCGTCTCTGTGGTGCGTTCTATATCTCTGGCTCTTTATAGTGGTATCATATAACTCACTTAGACCGGGAGGGTGGCAAACATCTGTTTATTATGACAGTCAGACAGGACACCTGTACTGCAAGATCACTGTGTGACATAGTCATGAGAGGAGAGGGGCACACCAACCTTCAGTTACCCAATTACTGGTGCCGCAGTCCAATAACACACCAACTCAGTTTTGTACTGTTGTTGCTCTCAAAGCTTGATAAACTGAATATTTCACTAATAAAAAATAATAAAGGAAAATCTTCAGATCTTGGAGTTCTAAAATAAGATTAGAAAATCTCAGGAAATATTCAGCAGGTCAGGCAAATCTAATGAAAGATCATTAGCCTGGAATGATAACTTCCTTGCTCTTTTCACAGATGACTATTTTTGGCATTTTCTCTTCTTTTATTATAGACATTTATGTTCAGTTATGCTATATTATGGATTAATGTTAAGGTACCAGCTAATGAGAAACAACAGTAGTCGCGCAGGTCAGAGCATGAGGGGAAAGGTGCACACGGATTGCCAGGAGATTGTCCCAGACCATGGCCTAGTGCAGGAGGTGTCTCCGGAGACTGAGTGTGGGTAAGAAATAGAGAGTGAGTCTGACAAGTTCTCATTCCTACTTGTGGAGTATGAGGATAAGTGTGCTCCAGACCTCCCGAGTACCTTCTTTTGAATCCACAGCACCAGACAAATCTGACATAGTCCTGGGATTGTGGGTTTCTCAGTGAGCTGGTGAATCAGTGTCATTACAGCACAGAATGAGGTCTTCTGGCCAACTGATTCCATAATGTGCTTCTATACAGCAACCAGACTCCCGTCCTTCATCCGTGGCCCTGCAAGTTCTGATCCAATTTCATTTTGACATTATTGATCATCTTTCATCACCCTCATAGACAGTGAGACCCAGGTCATCACAGCTCACCACGTAAACAGCTTCTTCTTCACATAAGTATGCTAGTCAAGCCTTGAAAGGATTGGGGTTAATTAATATATTGGCATGGGAAGTGAAGGGGAGGGGTAACTGACAGACTATAGAGTGCCAGGGTCAATTGCTTGTTTTTGGATTGGCACTAAGTTAGCGCCAGACTTTGACTATTTATATTCCATGTTCATCACTCGACTGAAGAGGCTCAGTCACACATTAGGGAGAAAGCCTCACCGTGCCTGTGCCGGCCATCAAATGCTGATCTATACTAATCGCATTTACTTCCGTTTGGTCCATACTTCTCAATACCTTGGCATTTCAAGTGCTTGCCTAGATACATCTGAAATGTTGTGAGGGTACCAGCTTCCTCCACCCATTCAGCCAATAATACAACCATCCTCTGGGTGGAATGGTTCTAGCTCAGATTCCCACCAACCCCTCTACACTTTACCCTAGCTCTGTGCCCTTTAGTTGTAAACACGTCCGCGATGCAGAACAGTTTCTATTACCTTCCCTGTCAACGTCTCTCACATTACCATAAGTTTATAGACATCTACCAGCCCCTGCCCTCACGCTATGCTGTTCCAGTGAAAACAAACCCAGCCTATCCACTCTGTCTACATAACTGAAACATTTTATCCTCGGGTATATATTAGTGATTCTCCTCTGTACCCTCTCCCATGCAACCTCATCCTTCCAATAGTGTGGTAGCCAGTACTACACTCAGAACGCATTCTTCACTACCTTATCCCCAGTGCTTCTGGCATCCTTGAGCTTGTATACTTAGCTCCCTCTTTTTCCTCCCGTAACCCCACCTTGCCCACTCTATCCCATAACACCCCTTCCACCCACTCCATCCCATAACCCCTCTTGTCCACTCTGTCCAATAACACCACCACCCATTCCATCCCATAAAATGTATTGACCTACGCATTTCATCCTCTGTTCTCTGCACACCAAATCCTGCTAACATTCCCTAAGTTTGCCGACTCCGACTATCATTCAATTCCTATACACTCCTTCTAAGCCAGCACACTCCTTCACAACCCAGCTATTAACATAAACAGCACCAAAATTCCCCAACCTAACCCATGACATCAATCTGTAAACACGAGGAATTCTGCAGATGCTGGAAATTCAAGCAACACACATCAAAGTTGCTGGTGAACGCAGCAGGCCAGGCAGCATCTCTAGGAAGAGGTACAGTCACGTGTTGGGCCAAGACCTGACAAGTCCTGACGAAGGGGCTCAGCCCGAAACGTCGACTGTACCTCTTCCTAGAGATGCTGCCTGGCCTGCTGCGTTCACCAGCAACTTTGATGTGTGTTACATCAATCTGTCCTTGTTTCAAGGCTCATTTATTAACAAAATGTTTATGCCATATACAACTCTGAGATTCATCTTCTCCAGGTAGCCACAAAACAACAAAAACCATGGAAGTTAGTTCAAAGAGATACAGTAAAGCCACCCACCACACACAAAAAAAGGCAACACCATCATCACCTGCCCCCCCGAAACTCCCTCCCTCCACAGAAAATGTAACAACATTGGCCCTTAAATCCTCCTCCCCTGCACAAAACACAACAAGAAGATTGACCCCCAAACCCTCCCTCCCCTGCATAAAACCCGACAAGAACATCAATCCCAAACCCCCTTCTCCCCACATAAAACAACGAGAAAGAACGAGCAAAAGCACAGAATATAAAAACCAATAGACGAGTTCATAGTAAATAATCCAAATCCATAAGCACAGAATCTCAGCGACACCATCGAAGGAGAGAGACGCTGAGGCCTATCCTCCAAGTTCAGCGATGGGCCACACAGGCTCCTTCCCCGGCAGCAGAGGGATCCCATCAGTGATCAAAAGGCAGGTAGTCAGCTCACTTGCCTTCTATATTCCCCAGATTCGAATCCATCCACCAGAGGAGCTGGCCTCGCCTACCACCATGGCACTCCTGTGATTTCCAGTGTTTCTCTGGTCCAGCATTCCTGTGCCATGACTGAATTCCAGCACAGCATCACTTCATTGCCAAGGTGTTAAGTACAAGAGTGCAGATGTGCTGGCCGTGGCCCAGGCCTCACTCTTTGCCCAACAAGGTGAAGAGCAAAACGAGTACGATCACAGGGGTGAAGATGAGAGACAGGCAGAGTAGTTCCAGCCCATACAGGAGGAGGATGGAGCACAGGTAGCAGCACGAGCAGCTTTGATCACATCGTGCCAGTGCATTCACGAGCCACAGTGGGTAACGTAGACACGGCAAGTAGCCACAGCGCCGCGTGGTCCGCAGCCTCTGTTGGAGGCCCTGCTCCAGCCAGCTGCACAGCCCCCTCTGGGATGCGGCGTGCGCTGGCACCTCGACCAGCCCGTCAGCTCTGCCTGCCTGTGACTGGCTCAAGAATGTCATCTCCTCCTGAAGCTGGCGGATCTCCCACTCGGGCATCGGGGTTCGCTGGCGGCACACAGGGCACCGAATCTGGCTACTGCTCCTCGCGGCTGCTTTCTCCATAATGGTCTTCACGCAGCTGTCACAGAAGCTGTGGTTGCAGTTCAGCTGGGCCTGTTTGTGAGCATCCGTGTCAAACGGCTCGGTGCAGACGGGGCATTCCCGCTCCATGTCACCACCGCCAGCGGTTGGGGCCACGACAGATGCATTGCAGCCCAGCTCATCATTCCCTGCCCGGAGATCACCGTTTGCCACCCAGACCTCTGCCTGTCCTCTTCCAGCAGCGAGGCCCACCTCTCCAGCCAAGGACACCTCACAGTCAATGACAGAGAACTCTCGCAGGTCTTTCCCCATGGCAGGCAACAGGGCTGTATCATCAGGGTCCATGAGGCACTCTCTTGAGCCAGCTGCATTCCTTTCCTGCCATCCCCTCTCATTTGTTGTGGGATTAGACTGGAAAGAAAAGAAGCCCTGGCCCTGGTTTTCCACTGACAATGCGCTGATTAGAGTATCTTCCTCACCAGCCTGTTTCTCTATAAGGTAGCCCGCACTGGAGGGGATAGTTATATTTACTGTTGGCAGTGTGTAGACATCTCTTTCGATGGCATTGTCTCTGTACCTCTCGGATACACAGATACGTTGGGCTTTCTCTTTCTCTCGAGCGTCATTCTGCTTGGCTTCAAATCCACGTACCTTGGTGGTTTGTCTCATTGCCTCGTGGTCCCTACTTGGTGCAACGATCCACCTCCTTAATTCCTGTTTCTCAGGAGGGTCTGGCTGGTGTGAAGGTACTGCTTCTTCCTCAGTCCTCTTTGGATAAATCCATTCCTTAAATATTGTACTCCCCTCTCCTTCACTGTTAGATCCAGTCGCTTCTGCATGTGTGTTGGAAGTCGTATCGTTGTGCACTCCTGTATTCCGGTGAGCCCCTGCGATGTCAGCTTTCACCAGGGCTCCTTCCTTCTGATCCAGAGACTGGCTCACAGCTCCGGCTCGCCCAGCCCTTCTCATGTCAGCCCCTGGCCTCGGACCCTCAGTGTCCTTCGACCCATTGCAACCTGTTGTATTCACGGTCCCTCTCAGCAAGCTGGCCTCATTTCCAGACTCACCAAGGATCTCAGCGCTCGCCTGTGTCACTGGGTAGCCGCCGTCGGTCAGGGTCTCGCTGTTAAAGCTCGAGGACTCATTGTGCATTGCATCTTCGAATATAATCAGCTCGTCCATTGTTACAAACTGTCTCCTCGTGGAATAAACTTATGTTCAGTTCACCAGGCTTTGGCTGTATTAGCTGACTCCGTGGTGTGGCTGTGACTCAAAGACCCTGTGCCTACTCGTGCTTTGTCCTAGATAAGCAGCATTCCTCAATCCTTGATAACAAGCACCACAGCAAATCACAGCACGAAGGCGCTTCTCAGCAGCCAATGGAGAGAGGCCCAGGGCCTGAGTGTGCTGAGACTGAGCGAGCGACCGATTGTGTCAACAGGTTTGGTGCACTGTGCAGCTCTGCATTTCCATTAACTCTTAAAGTCGCGCACTCCCTTACCGTTCCACGTGCAGAACTCAGCAATGGGGACCCTTAAAGTAGATGCAAGGACAAAAATGGTAGTGCAACAGGACCCTGCTGTATATGAGACTCCCAGTACCAGCCCGTAGCATTAGCAAGAAACCATCACACTTCATGGAGGAACAGCACCTGAAGAGCTAGAGCCTTACTGAGATAATGGCAGAGCTACTGTGAGTTACTTTGTCAGGGGAGCTGTTACTAGTAGGATAATAAAGAGTCAGGGCTTATTGAGTAACAGTACTTGGGGAGCTCACTCTACTGTTGGAGATCTAGTAGTTAGAAACATAGGAAACCTACAGCACAATACAGGCCCTTCAGCCCACAAAGCTGTGCCGATCTTGTCCTTACCTTAGAAATTACCTAGAGCTACCCAAAGGCTCTATTTTTCTGAGCTCCATGCACCTATCCAAGAGTCTCTTAAAAGACCCTATCATTTCCACCTCCACCACCGTTGTCGGCAGCCCATTCCATGCACTCACCAATCTCTGTGTAAAGAACTTACCCCTGACATCTCCTCTGTACCTGCTCCCCAGCACCTTAAACCTGTGCCCTCTCATGCTAGCCATTTCGGCCCTGGGAAAAAGCCTCTGACTGTTCACACGATCAATGCCTCCCATCATCTTATACACCTCTATCAGGTCACCTCTCATCCTCCTTTGCTCCAAGGAAAAAAGGCCCAGTTCATTCAACCTATTCTCATAAGACATGCTCCCCAATCCAAGCAACATCCTTGTAAATCTCCTCTGCACCTTTTCTATGGTTTCCACATCCTTCCTGTAGTGAGACAACCAGAACTGAGCACGGTACTCCAAGTGGGGTCTGACCAGGGTCCTATATAACTGCAACATTACCTCTCAGCTCCTAAGCTCAATGATTGATTAAGGCTGTATGCTTTCTTAACCACAGAGTCAACCTGCACAGCACCTTTGAATGTCCTATGGACTCGGACCCCAAGATCCCTTTGATCCTCCACACTGCTAAGAGTCTTACCCCTAATACTATATTCTGCCATCATATTTGACCTACCAAGATGAACCACCTCACACTTATCTGTGTTGAACTCCATCTGCTACTTCTCAGCCCAATTTTGCAGCCTATCAATGTCCCGCTGTAACCTCTGACAGTCCTCCACACTATCCACAACACCCCTGACCTTTGTATCTTCAGCAAATTTACTAACCTGTCCCTCCACTTCCCCATCCAGGTCATGTATAAAAATCACGAAGAGTAAGGGACCAAGAAGCACACCACTGGTCACCGACCTCCATGCAGAATATCCTGTCCCTAAGAATTTCCTCCAGCAATTTCCCTACAACTGACGTGAGACTCACACGTCTGTAGTTCCCAGGATTTTCCTTTGCTCCCTTCCTAAATAGAGGCACATTAGCCACTGGGCAGTCCTTCAGGACCTCACCTGTGGCTGGAGAGGACACAAAGATACTGGTCAAGGGCCCAGCAATCTCATCTCTTGCCTCCTTCAATAACCTGAGGTTAATCCTATCAGACCCTGGGGACTTAACAACCCTAAATACTCATTAGGAGACCCAACACTTCCTCCTTGACATCTAAACGCCCTATTTACTTATACACTCAGTACTGATCTCCTGGTCCTCCACATCCTTTTCCTCAGTCAGTACTGAAGCAAAGTACTCATTAAGTACTTCACTCACATTCTCTGCATCCAAGCAAATGTCCTCCCCCTCCTTTATCCTTGAGTGGTCCCACCCTCTCCCTATTTATCCTCTTTCTCTTGATGTATGTATGCAATAGTTTAGGATTCACCTTAATCCTACTTGCCAAGGCCTTTTCATGGCCTCTCCTGATTTTCCTAATTCTTTTCTTTAGCTCTTTTCTGGCTTCTTTATATACCTCATGTGCTTTGTTTGATCCTGATTTCCGAAGCTTTACCTTTTTCTTCTTGACTATATTCATCACCTCCCTGGACACCCAAGACTCTCATATCTTTCCATCCCAGTCCCTCCTTCTAACAGGGTCATACCTTTGCTGTACTCTGTGCAATTGATATTTAAACACCTTTCTTAGAAAAATAGAGGGCTATGGGTAACCCTAGGCAATCTCCAAGGCAAGGACACGCTCAGCACAGCTCCGTGGGCCTTCCATGCCTCTATGTTTCTATGTCTGATGCAGACTTGCCAGAGAAAAGGTGTTCCAAATTAACGCTTCTTAGTTCCTGCCTAATGCTCTCGTAATTTGCCCTACTCCAATTTAAAATCTCCCACAAAGACCATACCTCTCCTTATCTGTTACATAGAAACATAGAAAACCCACAGCACAACACAGGCCCCTCAGCCCACAAAGCTGCACTGAACACATCCTCACCCGAGAAATCACCCAGGGCCACCCATAGCCCTCTATCTTTCTGAGCTTCACTGTGTAATGATTCAGGAGAGCCTGTACCTAGTGGGATGATAATAAAAACAGTTGCTGGGTTGCTGGCACCTTGGTAATAAGAGGATATGGGCAGAGAAAAGGCCGATGGAATGCAACCTGGCCAAATGAGAAGTGGTCCACCTTGGTAGGTCAAATTTAAAGAGAAGAGCAGGAGGATCCTGGAGTCCAAGTTCATAGCTCCCTGAAAGTCACTTCACAGCTTGATAGGGAGGTTAAGAAGGCATGTGGCATGCCTACCTTTATTAGTCGAGGCATTGAGCTTAAACGTCAGGAAGTTATGTTGCAGCTTTATAAAACTCTAGTTAGGCCGCACGTGGAGTATTGCATACAGTTCTGATCACCCCATTATAGGAAGGATGTCGAGGCTTTGCAGAGGCTGCAGTAGAGGTTTACAAGGATAGCGACTGGATTAGAGGGCACGTGCCAAAACAAGAGGTTGAACACACTTGGGTTATTTTCTCTGGAGCGGTGAAGGCTGAGGGAGATCTGATAGAGATTATGAGAGGCATAGGTAGAGTACACAGACAGTATCTTTTTCCCAGGGTTGAAATATCTAATACCAGAGGGCGATACATTTAAGTTGAGAGGGGGTAAGTTTAAAGGAGGTGTGAGGGGCAGTTTTTTTTACACTGAGAGTAGTGGGGGCCTGGGGTGGTGGTCAAGGCAGATACATTAGGGACTTTTAAGAGACTTTTAGATGGGTACATGAATGTGAGGGAAATTGAAGGATATGGACATCGTGTAGGCACAGGGGATTCGTTTAGTTGGCCATTTAATTACTAATTTAATTTGTTCAGCACAATATTGTGGGCTATGGGGCCTGCTCCTGTGTTGTACTATGTTCTGTACTCTAGGATCTAGTACATCACTGAAGGGAGTACAGGAGTTAGTAAACTTGTAACAAGAGGAGCTGGTACTGAGGAACCATACCTGGAGATCAGGTTCTTAACTGGAGTAATTAATATATTAGAAAACTGATATTTCACTGAGGTACAAAGCAAGGGAGCTAGTCCTTGAATGACATAGAAACAGAGGTTCTAATGCCTTACTGGGGTGGTAACAGGGAAGCCAGTGATTTATTGAGGTATCAGAGTACTGTACAAGAGGTGATAATGGGTACAGCATCAGGCGAGCTCATACTTGGAAGTACAACACCAGTGAACCTAGTACTTTGAGGAACAATAGTAATGCCTCCTGCCTACTGATACTCGATAGCAGAAGAGTTAGTACCTCACTGGGACACATAGTCGGTTGGTGTTTGGTACTCAATGGGATAACGGGATAATGACCTACAGGAGCACAAACTCAAAATAAAAACTGCAGATGCTGAAAATCTGAATTAAAAAACACATTCACCCGGGGATTGCCTGGGATGGAACACTTCATGTTACGAGGAGAGACTGGATCAGCTGGGTTTGTTTTACTTTGAATGCAGGACACATATCAACCAACAATGCAACAGATAAACACTTGGACAAAGTTGTTAGCTCCTTTGGAACTGTACTCCAGTAAACTTCCAGAAACTGCTGTGGTAAACAGTCAACTCCTGTAACAAAAGACGCTGGAGAGGGCAGCCTGGTGGCGGTGTATACAATTATGGAGGGCACAATAAGATAGGTAGTAGGAAACCTTTCCCTTAGCATCTAAAACTACAGGGCGTATGTTCAGAGGTGATCTGAGCAAGTATTTTTATTTTTACCCATAAGGTGGTTGCAATCCCGATTCCTGCTGCCTGAAAGGTGGTGAAAGATACTCTCACAACATCATGTATCCAGACAACAACTGAATCACCAGGGTGGGGAGGTTATGGATAGGGTGCTGATAAATGGCATGAATTTAGATGGGTACTTGATGGTTGGCACGGACATGATCTGCTGTATAACTCGTAAGTCAAGCAGCATCCATGGAGAGAGAGGAACAGAGTTAAAGTTTAGGGTCAACGACTTTTCGTCAGGAGAGGAGCAGTTATGTTTTAAGTTGCAGAGAGGGAAGAGGGAAAGAGAGAACAAACAAAATGTCTGCAATAAGGTAGGGACCAAGATCATCTGGGTGGTTGCGCCCTCTAAGAGAAGGCAATAAATGCTCATTAATTACTGCAATCTGTCTGGAGGAGCTGTGGAGTGAGGGAGACAAATGTACAAGAGTAAAAAAAGAACAGTGTTGGAACAGTGAGATAAAATACATAATAGTTCCTGGAAAACTGAAATAAGAGAATTCATCTGGGTAATCTTGGTCTCCATCCTGATCATAGACTTCCCCTTTGTTCTCTCCACCCTCCTCCTCTCTTTCAAGTTACAATATGCTTGTTTCCACACTTCCCCAGATCTGATCAGAGATCATCAGTCAGAAATGTTAACTGTTTCTCTCACCACAGATGCTGCCTAACCTGCCTAATCTTTCCAGCATTTTCTGTTTTTATCCTGTATTTTCGGCTCTCCAGCGTCTGTTTGCTACAGAAGGTGACTATTTACCACATGCCATAACTTCTGGCAGCTTAATGAAATCCCGTTCCACAAGAGCTATCAATGTTGCCTAAGAGTTTGCCTGCTGTGGGTTGATATGTGTACAGAAGTTTCTCAATTACAGTGAATGACTCTGTTTCGGTCACTGAATGACACGCTGCCTGACACAGAAAGAGACTTGATTGAGACATTCAATGATTATAGCTTCCTGTCAGGCCATTTCATTGGATTTGTTCCCAGAGGAGGTCTTAGAAAACAAAATATTAAATTAGTAACAGAGGTAGGTCAACCAAGGGTTCTGTGAGGGGACATGAGCTGGGCAATTTGCCAGTCAACATCCGTGTACCAGGCGTACGGTATATTACAACAGAATCTATCAGAAACACTCAGCAGGTCAGGGAGGAGAGAGGAACTGATACCTTAGACATGGACTGGGCTGTTTTGATGGTGAAACCACAGTTTTAATGAGGGGCATATCATCCCAAGTATTCTCTGATACAGCATTTTACAAGTTTAATACTTACAAACTCACCTTTCAAGGTGAAAGGTTACTAAATTTATGCTGGAGGTATTACATGTGTGCACCCATCCCACGTTAATGGAGGAGTGTTGTGAGAAGGCACATCAGAAACATGCACATGAAAGCAGGGCAAATCCTTAAAAAGAGAGAAATGCAAGGGTGTCAGGAAAAGTTGGGAGAGCAGAAATGATTGGAGAGACAATTCCTACTGCAGCCATGAAGCAGAGTGGGACTGGTTAGGTCCATTGATCATTCACTGGTAAAATGCAGCAGATCCCTTCTGTAATCTCCAACTGCATAAAGGTGGGGCCACAGTTGCACCACATTTCACCCTGCTGTCCAAGTGGAACAAATTAAGTCTCAGGACGATGGAAACAATTGTCCCATCCACACTCTTTATGTCACCGTCCCATCTTCAAAGGCAAGGGGACAATCCTGGATGATCTCCAGAATTCCACTTGCTGTTTTGCCAAGCATCATGGAACCTGGTCTCCAGGAGTAGGTAGTGTGCTGTTTTATGCTTCCTGTATTTCTTATGAGGCATTAATTGTCCAAGGTTTAAAATCAACAAAAGGTTATAATCATTAACCTGAGTGCAGCCCAAGTACAGAGAGGCCATTGTGAGATAGGAGAGTGTTTCTGCTTATGCCAACCCTCATGAGCACATTTGTTGTTCAAGTGGGAACAAATTAAGTTCCAGGACGATGGAAGCCCAGATATATGAAAGCCCCTATGCCGCAAAGAAAGAACGTTCCATTCACTCACATTTCCAATGCGATATCATGTACTTATTGCCCCTCCTAAACCAGGACATCCAGGCAGACTGACCATCCTGAGTGACTAGATTGTCCGTGGATGAATACCCTGCTGATTATTTCTAGGGCCAAGGAAATGTTTATCCAGACTGTTTCTTCAGCAGCATAAGTGGGTGGAATGCAGTAGGCAATAGGCAGGTGGTAGTCTGTGTGAGAGATAGAGCTTTGACGATCTGGGAGACTTTCTAATGTGGTCTGTTTACTTAGTGCCCTTTCCTGTAATAAGCCAGTCAGCTGGTGTAGGCAGGTGTTGTACATTAAAGACTTCTCTTCTCTTTCTACAGGAGCCTCGACTGTGCTGATGCAGATTAAATCAGTTCCTCTGCAGGCTTCTCTCACCTTCTATCACCACTTCTACGTTGCCCTTTGGTATGGCTCTTTGGTCAGTTATGCAGTGGAATATGCAAAGCACCAGATGCAGAACGATGACAGGTACATAAGATCTGCACCTTAACCAGATCCCAATCACTGGTCCAGTTGGAACAGTATGAGGCCCAAGAATAGCTACAGTCCTGGCATCAGGGACCCATTGTCACACTGAGGTTCTTTAATAGGGAGACCTTCAACAGCAATCATCCCAGTAGCCGTCAACCTGCTCTGTGTCCAAAGCACACCTGTGGTGGCGCATACTGAAGGATGTGATCATAGAACATCCAGGAAGAATAACAGGGGAGAGTCATTTTCTGAAATCATGTTCACCAGTATCTCAGAGATCTTTCATTATGTGACCAGGATACGAGGTTTCTAGATTCTCAAAAAGCTTTCAGTCAGGTCACACACAGGGGGGCTGTCAACAAGTTTAGACCACGTAGGATTGGGAGTGATATAGTACTTGCATGAAACGAGATATAGTTAATAGGCAAAAATCAAAGAGTTGGAAGTAAACAGGACTTTCCCTGGTCTTTGCAGGCTGTGATTAGTGGAGCACTAGAGGGATTGGTGCTTGGATCCCAGCTGTTTACAAACCATTTCCTTGAATTGCAGGAGGAGACCAAGTGTCATACTTATATAGTATTGATGATACAGATTCCAATGAGGTTGTTAGTAGGGAAGATGTAAAGAGCAGATATAGACAAACTAAGTGTGAAGGAGCACCTGACAGATTAAACATAAGGTGAAAAAATGTGTCATGCACTTTGGTGCAGAAAACAGAAAAACAATTTTTTATACAGTGATTGATTAAGAAATGTTGATATTCAAAGGGATGAAATTGTCCTTGTACACAAGACATTGGAAGATAATGTGTCGGTATAGTAAGCAGCTGGCTCCAAGGTCATGGCTATTCCAACCTTGACCTCGGCATCACCTTGCCACAGTTTCCCATACCCCTTGTAGTTTAACCATCTGCTGGTCTACACCTTCAAACTGTTCATTGACTTTGCCTCCACCTTTCTCTTGGGTAGAGTTTCAAGATCATGAGTGAAGATATTACTCTTCATCCCTGTCCCAAATGGATGACCCCTTATTGTGAAGTGATGCTACTGGGTTCTAGACAAGCTTTCAAGAGGAACTATCCTCTCATCATCCATGCTGTCACTTTCCCTTCATAAAATATTCTTCAATAATTAACCTAATTTTTCTTAACTCCAATGAGTAAAGGTCTAACCTATTTCAAAGCTTCTTAATAGTACAAGCCTTTCATTGCAATAATCAGGCATTTGTGCACTGCCTCTCATGCAACTACAGGAATATCCTCTCCTAAATGTGGAGGTTAGAACTCTAGTTATAGTCAAGGTATCACCCTGTAAGGTCCACTTCCCATCCATACCCATTTCCTTTATCATGCTAAGCTGCAGTTCATCAGGACCAAAAAAATCTGTTGTCTTTTAGGGCTGTCAGTTTTCCTGACAATTCTTCTTTAGTTCTTTTCTACCCTGCTCGATTATCTATTATTGGAACATTTCTAGCGTGGAGCAAGTTGACCATACTCAGCCCTTGAACCTATGCATCAGCAACTTGCCATTCCCTGCTTCCGTCACTGACTCATGGGACAGTGTAGGGCAATGTGGAATGCACTGGGCAGTGCTCTTCCAAATCTGATCCTCCATGATCCTTCTAAATTTGATGTCTGCTGCCCAGTCTGGAAGTCCCTTGATGAAACATCTCCCATCCCAAAAGAAATAAGCTTTGCAAAGTAAGTTAATGCAAGAAAGGGGGAGAAGTGGAAGGATTACAGGATGGAGTTTCATCACTTTGGACTTCGACAGCTGAAGTAAGCGAAGTGTGAGAATGGAGGTTTGCGGGTATCGTAAAAATTCCAAGTGAAACACTGCAGGTGTGGCCTCCGGTATATTGGTGAGACCCAACATAAATTGAGAGAACCTACACTCTGCCCAATAGAAAAAGTAGGATCTCCAAGCAGCCACCCATTTTAGCTCTACTTCCCATTCCCATTCTGACACGTCAGACCGTGGCCTCCTCTACATTGATTTTTCAAACCGGGCAATTCCCACCCCCCCCCCACCTTCACCATTCCCCATTCCTGTTTCCCTCTCTCACCTTATCTCCTTACCTGCCCATTACCTCCCTCTGGTGTTCCTAATCCTTCCCTTTCTTCCATAGTCTTCTCTCCTCCCCTATCAGATTCCCCTTTCTCCAGCCCCTTATCTCTTTCACCAATCAACTTCCCAGCTTTCTACTTCACCCCCTCCCCCTTCCCTTTCACCTACCACCTCCCTCCTTCATCGCCTCCCCCAACATTCAGTTGAGAACCATGCCTGTTCTCTCCACACATCTGCCAAAGCTGCTGAATGCTTGCTGCACTCTCTGCCTGTGTTGCTGTTTCCTAGGACTGTGTTCTGCTGGTTGAGTGAGTGTTTGTGTCTCCGCAGATTCAGGAAGCACTGGAGTAGCTTTGTGCTACTTGGATTGGATGCATTTGTCAGTTTGCAGGACATTAAACATGACATGTTGCACCAGAACGTGGAGAATGCAGAGCAGGAAGTGGCTCGAACAGATAAAAAGGACTGGCTGAATCCTACACCATATGTGCCTCCAGGTAAGCAGGTCCAATTTAGAGCAGAGCAAGTTAAAATGAACATTGACTTCTCTAACTTCCGCTAATGCCCCACCTCCCCCTCATACCCCATCCGTTATTTATTTATATACACAAATTCTTTCTCTCTCTCTCCTTTTTCTCCCTCTGTCCCTCTGACTATATCCCTTGCCCATCCTCTGGGTTTTTCCCCACCTCCCCCTTTTCCTTCTCCCTGGGCCTCCTGTCCCATGATCCTCTCATATCCCTTTTGCCAATCAACTGTCCAGTTCTTGGCTCCATCCCTCCCCCTCCTGTCTTCTCCTACCATTTTGGATCTCCCCCTCCCCCTCCCACTTTCAAATCTCTTACTAGCTCTTCCTTCAGTTAGTCCTGACGAAGGGTCTCGGCCCGAAACGTCGACTGTACCTCTTCCTAGAGATGCCGCCTGGCCTGCTGCGTTCACCAGCAACTTTGATGTGTGTTGCGTGAAAATCATTTGTACTATTAATGGAAGAAGCATGGGAAACTCCTTCCAGTGACGGAATTGTCAGTGAGGAGAGTTGACATATTAAAGTCATTGGTAGATGAACCAGAAGTGAGCCCAGAATAATTTTTAACAGGAATGCACAGCCTGAAAGGGTGGTGGAGGCGTATGCAACAATCCCATTGAAAAGATAAAAGCCCCCAGAACCATGGCAGCACAGAACAGGTGATCCAACCTGCAGAGTCCATGTCATCATGACGCTGAATTCCAGATTATGGTTAGTTGATGTGGCTTTCTGTCTTTCTTTCCGCCACTTTTGGTCTTTTAGCCAACCCACATCCTCTGGCTTTCAACTCATCTCACTAGTTTGGACCCTTCCTGACTTTGTACGATTTCTATCCAACTACTTCCCAAGCTTTATGCCGTGGTGATCCGGTGCAGGTAGCACCAGGTAGCTCAGGACCATTCGGGTAAACCCCTCCTGCACCATTCTACGGTTAGGGTATTACCTCTGGAGTGCAGTGCCCCGTTTGCACACTGTTCACTCCCACAGTAGCTGATTTGCGTCTTTATTGATGTTCTTTATTGTAATCTCTTTGCATTTGTTATTTTATGCTTAAAGTTATAAAACAATAATCCCATTACGATCTCTAACTGCTTCCTCAACCTGTCCTGCTATCTTTAAAATATTCTGTATATATCTGCTTGGAGCATTCTGTTCCTGCAGATTATTTAAAATTGCACCATATGGCCTCTGTTTATTTTTCCGGTTTGGCCAGTTTATTGCATATCTATGGGGAAGAACAAGGAAACGAGACTAAAGAGCTATATTAGCATGATATAACGTACACCCTGAGACAAGTTACTGCAACATACAATGAGACAACATGTTCAACCTGTGCATTGGCAGCCACACTGAATGAGGCACATGACTTGCTCAAATGCAGAATAAGGAGACTGAGCGTTTTACTGAATTTATATGGTACAGATTGAGGCTGAGCACCTGACCTGCTTAAACACAAGAACTGGCTGAGATATGGCATCCAGCCTAGTTGTAATCAGCAGAGACTAAGGATTGACACCAGGTCTGCATGTAGCCACCTATAGTGAAGAACTCTCCACAGCAGCTGAACTAACAAGGTCTCTGCTACTTCAGTTCCAGATCTGGAGGAACTCTCTATAAAGATGCAAAAAAGTGTAGAAGAACTCCTTGTGAATCAAGGCGCTGTCACAGCATTATTAAAGCTGCTTCAACTCCTGATTGGTGAAGCAGCCATGCGACTCTCTAACACTAACACAGGTAGGTGGTTTTGCAGCTATCCTCTGACACCAGAAGCCATCTTTGGTTCAAATCACAGAGGCAACTTGTTTGAGGTGTGGCTGCTGACCTTTTTTACTCCTTGTTGAACCATAGTTGTATCCCTGCCCCAGCATTGAAAGTGACGGAAGGGATATGACAGATCTTTACTGCTGCTGATAATCCAGAGAGTTCATACAGACCTCATGGACGGCCAGTCTCAAGCTGCCAGATCTACACTGAGTCCACCCCATATATATGATTAACATGAGAGTATCCTTGTTGTGGCAACAGCACTCTGTCTCCACCGGAACTGTGCAGTGGTTACTTTATTATTATGGATAGCCATTTGCCACAGGTAAATTGGTAAGGATAAGATCAATCTTTTATCCCAAATGTCACGCCATTTCCTGTTCAACATCCTCCAATGTCCCACCACCCCATTCTACTGTTGACATGATCCACCCAGCTCTCTAACAGAAAAATGCAGCCCTCCAATTTCCCCAGATCCAGCTGGGACTTTGGGTAACCTCCCCTGTCCACCCCTGGGAGATGATGGCCAGGTAGCACTATTTTTGACTGTAAAATAGGTAAAGTCCAATAATTTCCAGCTGATACCAAAACAATCATTGTTCCTCATTGTTCCAAAACAATCATTTTGTGAATGCAAGCAGGCTTTTTGTGAATGCATGCAGGCTTTTTCCATTGAGGCAAGGGGAGAAAAACACCAGAGGACATGGGTTAAGGGTGAGGGGGGAAAAGTTTAAAGGGAACATTAGGGGAGGCTTCTTCACACAGAGAGTGGTGGGAGTGTGGAATGAGCTGCCAGACGAGGTGGTAAATGCGGGTTTTTTAACATTTAAGAATAAATTGGACAGATACATGGATGGGAGATGTATGGAGGGGTATGGTCTGTGTGCAGGTCGGTGGGACTAGGCAGAAAATGGTCTGGCACAGCCAAGAAGGGCCAAAAGGCCTATTTCTGTGCTGTAGTTTTTCTATGGTTTCTATGGTTCCACCTCAGCTTCACCAGTCCTCTAGAGAGCACCCAAATATATCCAGCAGAGCAGCAATGGTTGGAGTTTCTGGGTGCAATTCAGAAGGTACAGGATAAATACTGTACATCCCGAAGAAGTGTTCTTAAACAGAGGATGAGGCAACCGTGGCTGAGGGAAGTCAAAGACAGCATAGAAGCAAAACCCAAGGCATATAATATGACAAAAAACAGTGGGAAGCTTTTCAAAACCAACTGAAGGCAACTAAAAGTTCAATAAGGAGAGAAAGGTTACAACATGAAGGTAATCTAGCCAATAATATAAAAGAGACTATGAAAAGTTTTTTCAGATATATGCAAAGAGTAAAAGAGATGTAAGAGTGGATATCGGACCACTGGAAAATGACGCTGGAGAGGTAGTAATAGGAGACAAAGAAATGGCAGATGAACTTAATAAATATTTTGCACCTGTCTTCAATATGGAAGATACCAGCAGTATGCCAAAAAATTGAGAGTGTAATGGGGTAGAGGTGAGTGTAGTTGCTATTACTGAGGAGAAGATGCTTGGGAAGCGAATGGACCACACCCAAGGGTTCTGAAAGAGGTGGCTGAAAAAATTGTGGATGCATTAGTAGTGATCTTTCAAGAATCACTAGATTCTGGAATGGTTACAGAGGACTGGAAAATCACAAAGGTCACTCCACTCTTTAAGAAGGGCGAGAGGAAAAAGACAGGAAATTATAGGCCACTTAGCCTGACTTCAGTGGTTGGTAAGATATTAGAGTCCATTATTAAGGATGAGGTTTCGGTGTACTTAGTGGCACATAATAGAATAGGCTGAAGTGGAAATCTGGCCTAACAAATCAGGAACTCTTTGAGGAAGTGGCATGCAGGGTAGACAACAGAAAGTATACAATGGTGTATGCTTAAATTTTCAGAAGGCCTTGGACAGGATGCCACACATGAGGCTGCTAAACAAGGTAAGAGCCCATGGTATTACAGGAAAGATACTAGCATGGGTAGAAGACTGGCTGACTGGCAGGAGGCAAAGAGTGGAAATCAAGGAGATCTCTTCTGTTTGGCTGTCAGTGGCCAGTGGTGTTCCTCAGGGCCCACTTTCAGAACCGCTTCTTTCCATGTTACATGTTAATGATGTGGATGGTGGCAAATCTGTGGAATTTGTTGCCACTGTTGGCCGAGGAGGGCAAGTCATTGGGTTTATTATACTTTATACTTTATTGTCGCCAAACAATTGACGCTAGAGCATACAATCATCACAGTGATATTTGACTCTGCTCTTCGTGCTCCCTGGAGTACAAATCGATAGTAAATATTAAAAACTTAAATTATAAATCATAAATAGAAAATAGAAAAGGGAAAGTAAGGTAGTGCAAAAAAAAAACTGAGAGTCAGGTCCGGATATTTGGAGGGTACGGCCCAGATCCGGGTCAGGATCCGTTCAGCAGTCTTATCACAGTTGGAAAGAAGCTGTTCCCAAATCTGGCCGTACGAGTCTTCAAGCTCCTGAGCCTTCTCCCGGAGGGAAGAGGGACGAGAAGTGTGTTGGCTGGGTGGGCCGTGTCCTTGATTATCCTGGCAGCACTGCTCCGACAGCGTGCGGTGTAAAGTGAGTCCAAGGACGGAAGATTGGTTTGTGTGATGTGCTGCGCCGTGTTCACGATCTTCTGCAGCTTCTTCCGGTCTTGGACAGGACAACTTCCATACCAGGTTGTGATACACCCTGGAAGAATGCTTTCTACGGTGCATCTATAAAAATTAGTGAGGGTTTTATGGGACAGGCCAAATTTCCTTAGCTTGCTGGGTTGATAGATTCTTGATTAGTAAGGGTGTCAAAGATTAGAGGGAGGTCAGGAGAATGGGGTTGAGAAGGATAATAAATCAGCCATGATGGAATGGCGGAGCAGACTCAATGGGCTGAATGGCCTAATTCTGCTCCTGTGTCTTAGGCACAATTGTGTCAAACCCTTACCCTGTTGAATAATAAAGGATGTGCATTATCATAAACTGTCCTCTTTAACCAAGTGATATCAGAGATGGGTGGCGGGGTGGATGTATGTCTTTGCCAGAGGAAGTGTAAATCGTTCCATTCATCTGCTAGCCTGCAGGTCGCCCTTGGGCAAAGTGTAGCTTCTGCTTAGCACCCACCAGTTAGGACCACATGAAGCCAGGGAAGCAGGTGGTGGATGATCGTATGAACAGCTGGTACATATCGCATGTTCTGGTTACCATGTACGACTGGTGTCAGACCGACACTCTCTGAAGAGTATTGATAATGGCTGGGGTCACCCATCTTGAAAAGACACTGCCCAGAAGAAGGCAATGGCAAACCACTTCTGGAGAACAACTTGCCAAGAACAATCATGATCATGAGACCATGGTCACCCAATGCCATATGACACCACACATAATGATGGTGATGGCTATCAGAAAGTTACAAACCCTATGCTCGTGAGTAATTCTGACTGGTGGCCAGCTGGCAGCACAGTGACATCAGCGCCAGACTCCAGAGCGAAGGTTCCGGAGTTCAAATCCAGTCGGGCCGCTCCCGGGCGCGCTTTCCACCCGTGCCAGGTTGAGTGTTGAGCCTCGTAAAAAAAACTGCGCTGTGAGAAGGACATGAGGAACCACTCACAGAATCTTTCCTCCAAGACAACCACTTGAAAAAGTGGTCGCCGAGGCTCTGGCAGAGTATGACACACAAAAAAAAAGTACAGTGAGGACACCCTCGCCTTTGCTCAGCAGAATAAACTGTAAAATTCTGCAAATACACTGTGAGTAACCTTTACCTAGCTGAAGTTGCAAAGGATGCAACTCATTCTCCATGGCATAAACAGTGAGCCAACCAGCTTTTCCATTCGGATATGCCACCAGGCATTCAGCAGCATTCTCACTTAGAAGGTCCCAGAGGTTAGATGCCATGCATTGTAACCCCACTATGGCCCTTTGGAGTAACGATGTTTTCTCCTGCCTTTCTACGTTATAATGGGCCGGTGTGGAAGTCCTGACATGGAATTTAACAATTGACAAGAGACCAGAATTCCTCATTGATGAAAACCCCTTACTTGAAGCTGAGAGATTACAGTAATCTTAATGTGACACTACAGTATCTTTCCCTTGGTCTCAATGCATCTATTCACAAGTGTGTTGGGATCAGTCTGCTGACAACCCAAACAGGCACGACTTCTGATGATTGGCTCTGTCATTCTTCCCTGAAGGCAGTACCCACATGGGTGAGAAGTTTCACTTTTAAGATGATGATGAATTGACTTTATTACGTACACCCTTCAAATACATGAGTAAAAATCTTTACGTTACATCCCTGTTCAAATGTGCAATCATAGTAATTTATAATAAATATTATGTACAACAGGATAGTCAATATAACATAGAAATACAGTTGTGGCAGCATGAATTAATCAGTCTGATGGCCTGGTGGAAGAAGCTGTCCCGGAGCATGTTGGTCCTGGCTTTTATGCTGCGATACCGTTTCCCGGATGGTAGCAGCTGGAACAGTTTGTGGTTGGGGTGACTCGGGTCCCCAATGATCCTTCGGGCCCTTTTTACACACCTGTCTTTGTAAACGTTCTGATTAGTGGGATGCGCTGGGCTGTCCGCACCACTCTCTGCAGAGTCCTGCGATTGAGGGAAGTACAGTTTCCATACCAGGCAGTGCTGCAGCCAGCCAGGATGCTCTCAATTGTGCCCCTATAGAAAGAATCCGGGGGGGGGTGGGGGGCATACCAAACTTCTTCAACTGTCTGAGGTGAAAGAGGTGCTGTTGTGCTTTTTTCACCACACAGCCGGTATGTACAGACCACGTGAGATCCTCAGTGATGTTTATGCAGAGGATCTTAAAGCTGCTCACCCTCTCAACCCCAGATCTATTGATGTCTATAGGGGTTAGCCTGTCTCCATTCCTCCTGAAATCCACAATCATTTCCTTTGTTTTTGAGATTTTGAGGGAAAGCTTGTTTTCTTGACACCACTGTGTCAGGGTAATGACTGCCTCTCTGTAGGCTGCCTCATTATTATTTGAGATTAGGCCAATCAGTGTAGTGTCATCAGCAAATTTAATTAGCAGATTGGAGCTGTGGGTGGTGATACAGTCATGGGTATACAGAGAGTAAAGGAGGGGACTCAGTACGCAGCCCTGAGGTCAAAGAGACAGAGGTGAGGGAGCCCACTCTTACCACCTGCCAGTGAGCTGACAGGAAGTCCAGGATCCAGCTACACAAAGCAGGACGAAGGCTGAGATCTCTGAGCTCCTTCTCGAGCCTGGAGGGAATTATAGTGTTGAATGCTGAACTATACTCCAAGAACAGCATTCTCACATAAGCATCCTTCTCCAGATGTGTAAGGATGGTGTGTAGAGATGTGGCTATTGCATCTTCTGTCGATCGGTTGTGTCAGTAGGCGAATTATAGGGGTCCAGTGTGGATGGTAGCATGCTGCAGATGTAGTCCATGACTAGCCTCTCAAACCATTTGCTTATTATTGAGGTGAGTGCGACAGGACGACAGTCATTCAGACATGTTACCTTGGTCTTAAGGAACAAGGATAATGGTGGATAAAACAATGTTAGTCATTAGCAGTTCACATTGCAGTTTTCCCTCTAAACTAACACTGTTTCACACTCTCCCCTCCCACTTCCTGCCCAAGCCAATAGGGGCTGAAGCTCTTTCCCTTCTATCTGCTGCACTCTGTTCCTCCTGTACGTAGTAACGGTGGCCACTGAGTCTATGTTCATGGTGCTCTGCAGCTGTAGCCCATCCATTTCAAGGTTCAACATATGTGCTCAGGGATACTCTTCTGTGTATCACTGTTGTAACACGTAGTTATTTGTGTTACTGTCACCTTCTTGTCAGCTTGAACCACTGGCCATTCTCGTCTTCTAAGCTCTTCATTAACAAGGCATTTTCACCCACAGAACTGCCACTCACTGGATGATTTTGTTTTGTTTTTTGCATCATTCTTTGTAAATAATAGAGACTGCTGTGTGTGAAAATCCCAGGGGATCAGCAGTTTGTGAGACACTCAAACCATCCTGTCTGGCACCAACAATCATTCCATGGCCAAAGTCACTTTAATCACATTTCTTTCCCTCCATTCTGATATTTGGTCTGAACAACAGCCCTGCCTGCATGCTTTTATCCACCGAGTTGCTGCCACATGATTGGCTGATTAGATATTTGCATTAACGACCTGGTACACAGGTGCACCTAATAGAGTGGCCCTTGAGTGTAATTACACTAATTTATGTCGACGGCACTGGTTATGGACTTAGGTGTTTATCCACAAACTGCATTTGGATATCTTTCATATTGTGGCCACCACTCCCTTGGGGATTTTTACCCATAGGGTACCTATTAATCAGTCCTCATTCTGAAAGATCAAATCAAAATAGCTTGTTCCTGGGCAGGTTGCACAATGTACTGCTCCCTGATGTAATCCACAAATTCTTCTACTACCATACCCTTGTTATGTTGGTTCATCCAATCTCCCATGGCTTTTGTCAGTTTTCTTCAAACATGCCCTTGATATTTCCCCATTTATGTTCTGAGCTAGCAAGTGATCTCATTTTGGGCATCTTTGGGCTACTCCCACCGGTGTCTACCGTCCCCTGCCGTTCTTGGTTTCAACACAAACCAGTTTCACATCACTCTCCACTGCCTTCATATTACAACTCAGCACTTTCCTCGACTAAAATCACCATCCCACCTCCTCAAACACGAGAAAGCATGCTGGAAATCCAAAGCAACACACACAAGATGCTGGAGGAACTCAGCAGGCCAGGAAACGAATAAACATCTATGGAAACGAATAAACAGTCGATGTTTCAGGCTGCGACCCTTCTTCAGGACTGAAAAAGAAGGGGGAAGATGCCAGAATAAATAGGTGGAGGAAGGGGAATGAGAATAGCTAGAAGGTGATGGGTGAAGCCAGGTGGGTTGAAAAAATAAAGGGCTGGAGAAGAAGGAATCTGATAGGAGAGGAGAGTGGACAATAGGAGAATGGGAAGGAGGAGGGGACCCGGGGAGCTGATAGGCAGGTGAAAAGAGGTAAGAGGCCAAAGTGGGAAATAGAAGAAGGGGGGAGCAGGAGTGAAAATATTTCTTTACAAGAAGGAGAAATCGATATTTATGCCATCAGGTTGGAGGCAACCCAGACAGAATATAAGATATTACTCCTCAACCCTAACAGTGCCCTCATCGAGGTACAAGAGGGGGCCATGGACCGACATGTCGGAATTGGAATTAAAATATTTGGCCACTGGGAAGTTCTGCTTTTGGCAGGTGTAGCAGAGGTGCTTGACACCTGTCTCCTTTGGTCTGTCTTTTGGAATAATGTGTAACCTGGAAAATTGAGCTCCATGTCCTGGTCACTCTGCAATTACGTGACGGTATTTCACTTCACTTCTTACTCTTATTCTGTCATCTGTGCTGTCAACTAATTTACCTTATCGCAAATGTTACGTACATTCAAAAAAGAATAATAGGCTTTGATTTTTTACAGATATTTACAGCTCTGAATTTTTTCTGTATAGCATGGTTTTGTTTACATCTTCTTCCCTGGACTGTCACACAATGGTTGTCATTTCCCCCCTCATTATCTGGTGCCTCTGCTCTTTTACTTCCTCCTGAGTTATTTAACTTACCTTCCCCTTCCCAGTTAGTTTGTAGTCCTACCCTGTTCCAGTTGTCCGTGTCTAAAAGGCCTTTGTCTAAAGGCCAGTGAGACAGTCCAGCGTAGAATAGTGGCAGCCACACAAATGCAGTGTGTGTGTGTGTGTGTGTGTGTGTGTACGATGCACAGGGTGATCCCAAGGCAAGGGTCGAGCATGAAAGGCTCCGTCATTCTACAGCTACAGAGTGGTTTCCCTACAGCAAAAAGGGTGAGGGGTAGGGAGTGGGGGGCAGTGAGGAAATAGCAGCAATTGAATACTATTGATTGTGGGTGAGTTTGTGACTCACAGTTTGATCAGTGAAATGTGAACAGGTAATACTGGTTAATCTGATGCAGGTTCTGATTTTGTCATCTTTTTGTCCCCCACAGATCGCTGCACAGTGAAGTTGACGACAAATATAATCAGCATTCCAGGAATATATTCCATGCTCCAGTTACTGGGATTTCACTTCCAGCCATTCCCATCACTCCCACCCAAAGTGAACAAGCTGACCGGGAGAAAGGCAGCGAATGCTGATGTTGTGAAGGAACGTGCACCAACCTTTTCCCATGCCAGTCCGCTGGCCATTCTCTTCCCACACTGGAATCCAGACAGGCTGATTCAAACTGCACAACAAGTCATTGCCGCCCTTATTGGTCAGTCCCACATCAACCATGCTCAATTCTCAGCAAATCTGATGTAGGCTCTAACAACACATTACCGGTTGAACTAATCAGTCACCAACACCCTCTCTCCCTCCATCACACCAACACCATCTCTGCATTCATCACACCCACACCCTCTCTGCATTCATCACACCCACACCCTCTCTCCATTCATCACACCAACACTATCTCTCCATTCATCACACCCACACCCTCCCTCCCTCCATAACACCCACACTCCCTCTCCCTCCATCACACCAACACCCTCCCTCCCTCCATCACACCCACACCCTCTCTCCATCCATCACACCCACACTCTCTCTCCCTCCATCACACCCACACCCTCTCTCCCTCCATCACACCCACACCCTCTCTCCATTCATCACACCCACACTCTCTCTCCCTCCATCACACCCACACCCTCTCTCCCTCCATCACACCCACACCCTCTCTCCCTCCATCACACCCACACTCCCTCTCCCTCCATCACACCAACACCCTCCCTCCCTCCATCACACCCACACCATCTCTCCATTCATCACACCCACACTCTCTCTCCCTCCATCACACCCACACCCTCTCTCCCTCCATCACACCCACACCCTCTCTCCCTCCATCACACCCACACCCTCTCTCCATTCATCACACCCACACTCTCTCTCCCTCCATCACACCCACACTCCCTCTCCCTCCATCACACCCACACCCTCCCTCCCTCCATCACACCCACACCCTCTCTCCCTTCATCACACCCACACTCTCTCTCCCTCCATCACACCCACACTCTCTCTCCATTCATCACACCCACACTCCCTCTCCCTCCATCACACCCACACTCTCTCTCCCTCCATCACACCCACACCATCTCTCCATTCATCACACCCACACTCTCTCTCCCTCCATCACACCCACACTCCCTCTCCCTCCATCACACCCACACTCTCTCCCCCTCCATCACACCCACACTCTCTCCCCCTCCATCACACCCACACTCCCTCTCCCTCCATCACACCCACACTCTCTCCCCCTCCATCACACCCACACTCTCTCTCCCTCCATCACACCCACACTCCCCCTCCCTCCATCACACCCACACTCTCTCTCCCTCCATCACACCCACACCCTCTCTCCCTCCATCACACCCACACCCTCTCTCCCTCCATCACACCCACACTCTCTCTCCCTCCATCACACCCACACTCTCTCTCCCTCCATCACACCCACACTCCCTCTCCCTCCATCACACCCACACTCTCTCCCTCCATCACACCCACACCCTCTCTCCCTCCATAACACCCAACACTCCCTCTCCCTCCATCACACCCACACTCCCTCTCCCTCCATCACACCCACACTCTCTCCCCCTCCATCACACCCACACCCTCTCTCCCTCCATCACACCCACACCCTCTCTCCCTCCATCACACCCACACCCTCTCTCCCTCCATCACACCAACACCCTCTCTCCCTCCATCACACCCACACCCTCTCTCCCTCCATCACACCCACACTCTCTCTCCCTCCATCACACCCACACTCTCTCCCCCTCCATCACACCCACACCCTCTCTCCCTCCATCACACCCACACACTCTCTCCCTCCATCACACCCACACTCTCTCTCCCTCCATCACACCCACACCCTCTCTCCCTCCATCACACCCACACCCTCTCTCCCTCCATCACACCCACACCCTCTCCCCCTCCATCACACCCACACTCTCTCTCCCTCCATCACACCCACACCCTCTCTCCCTCCATCACACCCACACCCTCTCTCCCTCCATCACACCCACACCCTCTCCCTCCATCACACCCACACTCTCTCTCCCTCCATCACACCCACACTCTCTCTCCCTCCATCACACCCACACCCTCTCTCCCTCCATCACACCCACACTCTCTCTCCCTCCATCACACCCACACCCTCTCTCCCTCCATCACACCCACACTCTCTCTCCCTCCATCACACCCACACTCTCTCCCTCCATCACACCCACACCCTCTCTCCCTCCATCACACCCACACTCTCTCCCTCCATCACACCCACACCCTCTCTCCCTCCATCACACCCACACCCTCTCTCCCTCCATCACACCCACACCCTCTCTCCCTCCATCACACCCACACTCTCTCCCTCCATCACACCCACACCCTCTCTCCCTCCATCACACCCACACTCCCTCTCCCTCCATCACACCCACACTCTCTCTCCCTCCATCACACCCACACTCTCTCTCCCTCCATCACACCAACACCCTCTCTCCCTCCATCACACCCACACTCTCTCTCCCTCCATCACACCCACACTCCCTCTCCCTCCATCACACCCACACCCTCTCTCCCTCCATCACACCAACACCCTCTCTCCCTCCATCACACCCACACCCTCTCTCCCTCCATCACACCCACACTCTCTCTCCCTCCATCACACCCACACTCTCTCCCTCCATCACACCAACACTCCCTCTCCCTCCATCACACCCACACCCTCTCTCCCTCCATCACACCCACACTCTCTCTCCCTCCATCACACCCACACTCTCTCTCCCTCCATCACACCCACACCCTCTCTCCCTCCATCACACCCACACCCTCTCTCCCTCCATCACACCCACACTCTCTCTCCCTCCATCACACCCACACCCTCTCTCCCTCCATCACACCAACACTCCCTCTCCCTCCATCACACCCACACCCTCTCTCCCTCCATCACACCCACACCCTCTCCCCCTCCATCACACCCACACACTCTCTCCCTCCATCACACCCACACCCTCTCTCCCTCCATCACACCCACACCCTCTCTCCCTCCATCACACCCACACCCTCTCTCCCTCCATCACACCCACACCCTCTCTCCCTCCATCACACCCACACTCTCTCTCCCTCCATCACACCCACACTCTCTCTCCCTCCATCACACCCACACCCTCTCTCCCTCCATCACACCCACACTCTCTCCCTCCATCACACCCACACTCTCTCTCCCTCCATCACACCCACACTCTCTCTCCCTCCATCACACCCACACTCCCTCTCCCTCCATCACACCCACACCCTCTCTCCCTCCATCACACCCACACCCTCTCTCCCTCCATCACACCCACACCCTCTCTCCCTCCATCACACCCACACCCTCTCTCCCTCCATCACACCAACACTATCTCTCCATTCATCACACCCACACTCTCTCCCTCCATCACACCAACACTATCTCTCCATTCATCACACCCACACCCTCTCTCCCTCCATCACACCCACACTCTCTCTCCCTCCATCACACCAACACTATCTCTCCCTCCATCACACCCACACTCCCTCTCCCTCCATCACACCCACACTCTCTCTCCCTCCATCACACCCACACTCTCTCCCCCTCCATCACACCCACACTCCCTCTCCCTCCATCACACCCACACCCTCTCTCCCTCCATCACACCCACACCCTCTCTCCCTCCATCACACCCACACTCTCTCTCCCTCCATCACACCCACACTCTCTCTCCCTCCATCACACCCACACCCTCTCTCCCTCCATCACACCCACACTCTCTCTCCCTCCATCACACCCACACTCTCTCTCCCTCCATCACACCCACACTCTCTCTCCCTCCATCACACCCACACCCTCTCTCCCTCCATCACACCCACACTCTCTCTCCCTCCATCACACCCACACTCTCTCTCCCTCCATCACACCCACACTCTCTCTCCCTCCATCACACCCACACCCTCTCTCCCTCCATCACACCCACACCCTCTCTCCCTCCATCACACCCACACTCTCTCCCCCTCCATCACACCCACACTCTCTCTCCCTCCATCACACCCACACCCTCTCTCCCTCCATCACACCCACACCCTCTCTCCCTCCATCACACCCACACCCTCTCTCCCTCCATCACACCCACACCCTCTCTCCCTCCATCACACCCACACTCTCTCTCCCTCCATCACACCCACACCCTCTCTCCCTCCATCACACCCACACCCTCTCCCTCCATCACACCCACACTCTCTCTCCCTCCATCACACCCACACACTCTCTCCCTCCATCACACCCACACCCTCTCTCCCTCCATCACACCCACACACTCTCTCCCTCCATCACACCCACACTCTCTCTCCCTCCATCACACCCACACCCTCTCTCCCTCCATCACACCAACACTCCCTCTCCCTCCATCACACCCACACCCTCTCTCCCTCCATCACACCCACACCCTCTCTCCCTCCATCACACCCACACCCTCTCTCCCTCCATCACACCCACACTCTCTCTCCCTCCATCACACCCACACTCTCTCTCCCTCCATCACACCAACACTCTCTCTCCCTCCATCACACCCACACCCTCTCTCCCTCCATCACACCCACACCCTCTCTCCCTCCATCACACCCACACTCTCTCTCCCTCCATCACACCCACACTCTCTCTCCCTCCATCACACCCACACCCTCTCTCCCTCCATCACACCCACACTCTCTCCCTCCATCACACCCACACTCTCTCTCCCTCCATCACACCCACACTCTCTCTCCCTCCATCACACCCACACTCCCTCTCCCTCCATCACACCCACACCCTCTCTCCCTCCATCACACCCACACTCTCTCCCTCCATCACACCCACACTCTCTCTCCCTCCATCACACCCACACTCTCTCTCCCTCCATCACACCCACACTCTCTCCCCCTCCATCACACCCACACTCTCTCTCCCTCCATCACACCCACCCCCTCTCCCTCCATCACACCCACACCCTCTCTCCCTCCATCACACCCACACCCTCTCTCCCTCCATCACACCCACACTCTCTCTCCCTCCATCACACCCACACCCTCTCTCCCTCCATCACACCCACACTCTCTCCCTCCATCACACCCACACCCTCTCTCCCTCCATCACACCCACACCCTCTCTCCCTCCATCACACCCACACCCTCTCTCCCTCCATCACACCCACACACTCTCTCCCTCCATCACACCCACACTCTCTCTCCCTCCATCACACCAACACTCTCTCTCCCTCCATCACACCCACACCCTCTCTCCCTCCATCACACCCACACCCTCTCTCCCTCCATCACACCCACACTCTCTCTCCCTCCATCACACCCACACTCTCTCTCCCTCCATCACACCCACACCCTCTCTCCCTCCATCACACCCACACTCTCTCCCTCCATCACACCCACACTCTCTCTCCCTCCATCACACCCACACTCTCTCTCCCTCCATCACACCCACACTCCCTCTCCCTCCATCACACCCACACCCTCTCTCCCTCCATCACACCCACACCCTCTCTCCCTCCATCACACCCACACCCTCTCTCCCTCCATCACACCCACACCCTCTCTCCCTCCATCACACCAACACTATCTCTCCCTCCATCACACCCACACTCTCTCCCTCCATCACACCAACACTATCTCTCCCTCCATCACACCCACACCCTCTCTCCCTCCATCACACCCACACTCTCTCTCCCTCCATCACACCAACACTCTCTCTCCCTCCATCACACCCACACTCCCTCTCCCTCCATCACACCCACACTCTCTCCCTCCATCACACCCACACTCTCTCTCCCTCCATCACACCCACACTCTCTCCCCCTCCATCACACCCACACTCTCTCTCCCTCCATCACACCCACACACTCTCTCCCTCCATCACACCCACACACTCTCTCCCTCCATCACACCCACACCCTCTCTCCCTCCATCACACCCACACCCTCTCTCCCTCCATCACACCCACACACTCTCTCCCTCCATCACACCCACACCCTCTCTCCCTCCATCACACCCACACTCTCTCTCCCTCCATCACACCCACACTCTCTCTCCCTCCATCACACCCACACCCTCTCTCCCTCCATCACACCCACACCCTCTCCCCCTCCATCACACCCACACCCTCTCCCCCTCCATCACACCCACACCCTCTCTCCCTCCATCACACCCACACCCCCTCTCCCTCCATCACACCCACACTCTCTCTCCCTCCATCACACCCACACCCTCTCTCCCTCCATCACACCCACACTCTCTCTCCCTCCATCACACCCACACCCTCTCTCCCTCCATCACACCCACACCCTCTCTCCCTCCATCACACCCTCACCCTCCCTCCCTCCATCACACCCACACTCTCTCTCCCTCCATCACACCCACACCCTCTCTCCCTCCATCACACCCACACCCTCTCTCCCTCCATCACACCCACACACTCTCTCCCTCCATCACACCCACACCCTCTCTCCCTCCATCACACCCACACACTCTCTCCCTCCATCACACCAACACCCTCTCTCCCTCCATCACACCCACACTCTCTCTCCCTCCATCACACCCACACCCTCTCTCCCTCCATCACACCCACACTCTCTCTCCCTCCATCACACCCACACTCTCTCTCCCTCCATCACACCCACACCCTCTCTCCCTCCATCACACCCACACCCTCTCTCCCTCCATCACACCCACACTCTCTCTCCCTCCATCACACCCACACCCTCTCTCCCTCCATCACACCCACACCCTCTCTCCCTCCATCACACCCACACCCTCTCTCCCTCCATCACACCCACATCCTCTCTCCCTCCATCACACCCACACCCTCTCTCCCTCCATCACACCCACACCCTCTCTCCCTCCATCACACCCACACTCTCTCTCCCTCCATCACACCCACACCCTCTCTCCCTCCATCACACCCACACTCTCTCTCCCTCCATCACACCCACACTCTCTCTCCCTCCATCACACCCACACCCTCTCTCCCTCCATCACACCCACACTCTCTCCCTCCATCACACCCACACTCCCTCTCCCTCCATCACACCCACACTCTCTCTCCATTCATCACACCCACACTCTCTCTCCCTCCATCACACCCACACTCTCTCCCTCCATCACACCCACACCCTCTCTCCCTCCATCACACCCACACCCTCTCCCCTCCATCACACCCACACTCTCTCCCCCTCCATCACACCCACACTCTCTCTCCCTCCATCACACCCACCCCCTCTCCCTCCATCACACCCACACCCTCTCTCCCTCCATCACACCCACACCCTCTCTCCCTCCATCACACCCACACTCTCTCCCCCTCCATCACACCCACACTCTCTCTCCCTCCATCACACCCACACCCTCTCTCCCTCCATCACACCCACACTCTCTCTCCCTCCATCACACCCACACCCTCTCTCCCTCCATCACACCCACACTCTCTCTCCCTCCATCACACCCACACCCTCTCTCCCTCCATCACACCCACACTCTCTCTCCCTCCATCACACCCACACTCTCTCTCCCTCCATCACACCCACACTCTCTCTCCCTCCATCACACCCACACCCTCTCTCCCTCCATCACACCCACACTCTCTCTCCCTCCATCACACCCACACTCTCTCCCTCCATCACACCCACACTCTCTCTCCCTCCATCACACCCACACCCTCTCTCCCTCCATCACACCCACACCCTCTCTCCCTCCATCACACCCACACTCTCTCCCTCCATCACACCCACACCCTCTCTCCCTCCATCACACCCACACTCCCTCTCCCTCCATCACACCCACACTCTCTCCCTCCATCACACCAACACCCTCTCTCCCTCCATCACACCCACACTCTCTCTCCCTCCATCACACCCACACTCCCTCTCCCTCCATCACACCCACTCCCTCTCCCTCCATCACACCCACACTCCCTCTCCCTCCATCACACCCACACTCCCTCTCCCTCCATCACACCCACACCCTCTCTCCCTCCATCACACCCACACCCTCTCTCCCTCCATAACACCCACACCCTCTCTCCCTCCATCACACCCACACCCTCTCTCCCTCCATCACACCCACACTCCCTCTCCCTCCATCACACCCACACCCTCTCTCCCTCCATCACACCCACACTCTCTCTCCCTCCATCACACCCAACACTCCCTCTCCCTCCATCACACCCACACTCTCTCCCTCCATCACACCCAACAATCCCTCTCCCTCCATCACACCCACACCCTCTCTCCCTCCATCACACCAACACCCTCTCTCCCTCCATCACACCCACACTCTCTCTCCCTCCATCACACCCACACTCTCTCTCCCTCCATCACACCCACTCTCTCTCCCTACATAACTCCCACACTCTCTCTCCCTCCATCACACCCACACCCTCTCTCCCTCCATCACACCCACACTCCCTCTCCCTCCATCACACCCACACCCTCTCTCCCTCCATCACACCCACACCCTCTCTCCCTCCATCACACCCACACCCTCTCTCCCTCCATCACACCCACACTCTCTCTCCCTCCATCACACCCACACCCTCTCTCCCTCCATCACACCCACACTCTCTCTCCCTCCATCACACCCACACTCCCTCCCTCCATCACACCCACACTCTCTCTCCCTCCATCACACCCACACTCCCTCTCCCTCCATCACACCCACACCCTCTCTCCCTCCATCACACCCACACTCTCTCTCCCTCCATCACACCCACACCCTCTCTCCCTCCATCACACCCACACACTCTCTCCCTCCATCACACCCACACCCTCTCTCCCTCCATCACACCCAACACTCCCTCTCCCTCCATCACACCCACACTCTCTCTCCCTCCATCACACCCACACTCCCTCTCCCTCCATCACACCCACACCCTCTCTCCCTCCATCACACCCACACACTCTCTCCCTCCATCACACCCACACTCTCTCTCTCCCATCACACCCACACCCTCTCTCCCTCCATCACATACCACACCCTCCCTCCCTCCATCACACCCACACTCTCTCCCCCTCCATCACACCCACACCCTCTCTCCCTCCATCACACCCACACCCTCTCTCCCTCCATCACACCCACACTCTCTCTCCATCACACCCACACCCTCTCTCCCTCCATCACACCCACACCCTCTCTCCCTCCATCACACCCACACCCTCTCTCCCTCCATCACACCCACACCCTCTCTCCCTCCATCACACCCACACTCTCTCTCCCTCCATCACACCCACACTCCCTCTCCCTCCATCACACCCACACTCTCTCTCCATCACACCCACACTCTCTCTCCCTCCATCACACCCACACCCTCTCTCCCTCCATCACACCCACACTCTCTCTCCCTCCATCACACCCACACCCTCTCTCCCTCCATCACACCCACACCCTCTCCCTCCATCACACCCACACTCCCTCTCCCTCCATCACACCCACACCCTCTCTCCCTCCATCACACCCACACTCTCTCTCCCTCCATCACACCCACACTCTCTCTCCCTCCATCACACCCACACTCTCTCTCCCTCCATCACACCCACACCCTCTCTCCCTCCATCACACCCACACTCTCTCTCCCTCCATCACACCCACACTCTCTCCCTCCATCACACCCACACTCTCTCTCCCTCCATCACACCCACACCCTCTCTCCCTCCATCACACCCACACTCTCTCTCCCTCCATCACACCCACACTCTCTCCCTCCATCACACCCACACCCTCTCTCCCTCCATCACACCCACACTCTCTCTCCCTCCATCACACCCACACTCTCTCCCTCCATCACACCCACACTCTCTCTCCCTCCATCACACCCACACTCTCTCTCCCTCCATCACACCCACACTCTCTCTCCCTCCATCACACCCACACTCTCTCTCCCTCCATCACACCCACACCCTCTCTCCCTCCATCACACCCACACCCTCTCTCCCTCCATCACACCCACACCCTCTCTCCCTCCATCACACCCACACTCTCTCTCCCTCCATCACACCCACACTCTCTCTCCCTCCATCACACCCACACTCTCTCTCCCTCCATCACACCCACACCCTCTCTCCCTCCATCACACCCACACTCTCTCCCCCTCCATCACACCCACACTCTCTCTCCCTCCATCACACCCACACCCTCTCTCCCTCCATCACACCCACACTCTCTCTCCCTCCATCACACCCACACTCTCTCTCCCTCCATCACACCCACACTCTCTCTCCCTCCATCACACCCACACTCTCTCTCCCTCCATCACACCCACACCCTCTCTCCCTCCATCACACCCACACTCTCTCCCTCCATCACACCCACACTCTCTCTCCCTCCATCACACCCACACTCTCTCTCCCTCCATCACACCCACACTCTCTCTCCATTCATCACACCCTCACTCTCTCTCCCTCCATCACACCCACACCCTCTCTCCCTCCATCACACCCACACTCTCTCTCCCTCCATCACACCCACACCCTCTCTCCCTCCATCACACCCAACACTCCCTCTCCCTCCATCACACCCACACTCTCTCTCCCTCCATCACACCCACACTCTCTCCCTCCATCACACCCACACTCTCTCTCCCTCCATCACACCCACACTCTCTCCCTCCATCACACCCACACTCTCTCTCCCTCCATCACACCCACACCCTCTCCCCCTCCATCACACCAACACTCTCTCCCTCCATCACACCCACACTCTCTCTCCCTCCATCACACCCACTCCCTCTCTCCCTCCATCACACCCACACTCTCTCTCCCTCCATCACACCCACACTCTCTCCCTCCATCACACCCACACTCTCTCTCCCTCCATCACACCCACACCCTCTCTCCCTCCATCACACCCACACTCTCTCTCCCTCCATCACACCCACACTCTCTCCCTCCATCACACCCACACTCTCTCTCCCTCCATCACACCCACACTCTCTCCCTCCATCACACCCACACTCTCTCTCCCTCCATCACACCCACACTCTCTCTCCCTCCATCACACCCACACTCTCTCTCCATCCATCACACCCTCACTCTCTCTCCCTCCATCACACCCACACCCTCTCTCCCTCCATCACACCCACACTCTCTCTCCCTCCATCACACCCACACCCTCTCTCCCTCCATCACACCCACACCCTCTCTCCCTCCATCACACCCACACTCTCTCTCCCTCCATCACACCCACACTCTCTCTCCCTCCATCACACCCACACTCTCTCTCCCTCCATCACACCCACACTCTCTCTCCCTCCATCACACCCACACCCTCTCTCCCTCCATCACACCCACACCCTCTCCCCCTCCATCACACCCACACTCTCTCTCCCTCCATCACACCCACACTCTCTCCCTCCATCACACCCACACCCTCTCTCCCTCCATCACACCCACACCATCTCTCCATCCATCACACCCACACCCTCTCTCCCTATCACACCCACACCCTCTCTCCCTCCATCACACCCACACTCTCTCTCCCTCCATCACACCCACACCCTCTCTCCCATCACACCCACACCCTCTCTCCCTATCACACCCACACCCTCTCCCCCTCCATCACACCCACACCCTCTCTCCCTCCATCACACCCACACTCTCTCTCCCTCCATCACACCCACACCCTCTCTCCCTCCATCACACCCACACCCTCTCCCCTCCATCACACCCACACCTCTCTCTCCCTCCATCACACCCACACCCTCTCTCCCTCCATCACACCCACACCCTCTCTCCCTCCATCACACCCACACCCTCTCTCCCTCCATCACACCCACACTCTCTCTCCCTCCATCACACCCACACCCTCTCTCCCTCCATCACACCCACACTCTCTCTCCCTCCATCACACCCACACCCTCTCTCCCTCCATCACACCCACACCTCTCTCCCTCCATCACACCCACACTCTCTCTCCCTCCATCACACCCACATCCTCTCTCCCTCCATCACACCCACACTCTCTCTCCCTCCATCACACCCACACCCTCTCTCCCTCCATCACACCCACATCCTCTCTCCCTCCATCACACCAACACTCTCTCTCCCTCCATAACACCCACACTCTCCCTCCATCACACCCACACCCTCTCTCCCTCCATCACACCCACACTCTCTCTCCCTCCATCACACCAACACTCTCTCTCCCTCCATCACACCCACACTCTCTCTCCCTCCATCACACCCACACTCTCTCTCCCTCCATCACACCCACACTCTCTCTCCCTCCATCACACCCACACTCTCTCTCCCTCCATCACACCCACACTCTCTCTCCCTCCATCACACCCACACTCTCTCTCCCTCCATCACACCCACACCCTCTCTCCCTCCATCACACCCACACCCTCTCTCCCTCCATCACACCCACACCCTCTCTCCCTCCATCACACCCACACCCTCTCTCCCTCCATCACACCCACACTCCTCTCTCCCTCCATCACACCCACACCCTCTCTCCATCACACCCACACTCCTCTCCCTCCATCACACCCACACTCTCTCTCCCTCCATCACACCCACACTCTCTCTCTCCATCACACCCACACTCTCTCCCCTCCATCACACCCACACCCTCTCTCCCTCCATCACACCCACACCCTCTCTCCCTCCATCACACCAACACCCTCTCTCCCTCCATCACACCCACACCCTCTCTCCCTCCATCACACCCACACTCTCTCTCCCTCCATCACACCCACACCCTCTCTCCCTCCATCACACCCACACCCTCTCTCCCTCCATCACACCCACACTCTCCCTCCATCACACCCACACTCTCTCCCCTCCATCACACCCACACCCTCTCTCCCTCCATCACACCCACACCCTCTCTCCCTCCATCACACCCACACTCTCTCTCCCTCCATCACACCCACACCCTCTCTCCCTCCATCACACCCACACCCTCTCTCCCTCCATCACACCCACACACCCTCTCCCTCCATCACACCCACACTCTCTCTCCCTCCATCACACCCACACTCTCTCTCCCTCCATCACACCCACACCCTCTCTCCCTCCATCACACCCACACCCTCCCCTCCATCCACCCCACTCTCTCCCTCCATCACACCCACACCTCTCTCTCCTCCATCCACCACCTCTCTCTCCATCACACCCACACTCCTCCCCCATCACACCCACACCCTCTCTCCCTCCCTCACACCCACACCCTCTCTCCCTCCCTCACACCCACACTCTCTCTCCCTCCATCACACCCACACCCTCTCTCCCTCCATCACACCCACACCCTCTCTCCCTCCATCACACCCACACTCTCTCTCCCTCCATCACACCCACACTCTCTCTCCCTCCATCACACCCACACCCTCTCTCCCTCCATCACACCCACATCACACCCACACTCTCTCCCTCCATCACACCCACACCCTCTCTCCCTCCATCACACCCACACCCTCTCTCCCTCCATCACACCCACACTCTCTCTCCCTCCATCACACCCACACCCTCTCTCCCTCCATCACACCCACACTCCCTCTCCCTCCATCACACCCACACCCTCTCTCCCTCCATCACACCCACACCCTCTCTCCCTCCATCACACCAACACCCTCTCTCCCTCCATCACACCCACACCCTCTCTCCCTCCATCACACCCACACTCTCTCTCCCTCCATCACACCCACACTCTCTCTCCCTCCATCACACCCACACTCTCTCCCTCCATCACACCCACACTCTCTCTCCCTCCATCACACCCACACTCTCTCCCTCCATCACACCCACACCCTCTCTCCCTCCATCACACCCACACCTCTCTCTCCCTCCATCACACCCACACTCTCTCTCCCCTCCATCACACCCACACTCTCTCTCCCTCCATCACACCCACACTCTCTCTCCCTCCATCACACCCACACTCTCTCTCCCTCCATCACACCCACACCCTCTCTCCCTCCATCACACCCACACCCTCTCTCCCTCCATCACACCCACACTCTCTCTCCCTCCATCACACCCACACCCTCTCTCCCTCCATCACACCCACACTCTCTCTCCCTCCATCACACCCACACTCCCTCTCCCTCCATCACACCCACACTCCCTCTCCCTCCATCACACACACACACTCTCTCCCTCCATCACACCCACACCCTCTCTCCCTCCATCACACCCACACTCTCTCTCCCTCCATCACACCACACTCTCTCTCCCTCCATCACACCCACACTCTCTCCCTCCATCACACCCACACCCTCTCTCCCTCCATCACACCCACACCCTCTCTCCCTCCATCACACCCACACTCTCTCCCCTCCATCACACCCACACTCTCTCTCCCTCCATCACACCCACACCCTCTCTCCCTCCATCACACCCACACCCTCTCTCCCTCCATCACACCCACACCCTCTCTCCCTCCATCACACCCACACTCCCTCTCCCTCCATCACACCCACACCCTCTCTCCCTCCATCACACCCACACCCTCTCTCCCTCCATCACACCCACACCCTCTCTCCCTCCATCACACCCACACTCTCTCCCTCCATCACACCCACACTCTCTCCCTCCATCACACCCACACCCTCTCTCCCTCCATCACACCCACACCCTCTCTCCCTCCATCACACCCACACTCTCTCTCCCTCCATCACACCCACACCCTCTCTCCCTCCATCACACCCACACCCTCTCCTCCATCACACCCACACCCTCTCTCCCTCCATCACACCCACACCCTCTCCCTCCATCACACCCACACTCTCTCCCTCCATCACACCCACACCCTCTCTCCCTCCATCACACCCACACCCTCTCTCCCTCCATCACACCCACACTCTCTCTCCCTCCATCACACCCACACTCTCTCTCCCTCCATCACACCAACACTCTCTCTCCCTCCATCACACCCACACCCTCTCTCCCTCCATCACACCCACACTCTCTCTCCCTCCATCACACCCACACTCTCTCTCCCTCCATCACACCCACACTCTCTCCCTCCATCACACCCACACCCTCTCTCCCTCCATCACACCCACACTCTCTCTCCCTCCATCACACCAACACCCTCTCCCTCCATCACACCCACACCCTCTCTCCCTCCATCACACCCACACTCTCTCTCCATTCATCACACCCACACTCTCTCTCCCTCCATCACACCCACACTCTCTCCCTCCATCACACCCACACTCTCTCCCTCCATCACACCCACACCCTCTCTCCCTCCATCACACCCACACTCTCTCTCCCTCCATCACACCCACACCCTCTCTCCCTCCATCACACCCACACCCTCTCTCCCTCCATCACACCCACACCCTCTCCCCCTCCATCACACCCACACCCTCTCTCCCTCCATCACACCCACACCCTCTCTCCCTCCATCACACCCACTCTCTCTCCCTCCATCACACCCACACCCTCTCTCCCTCCATCACACCCACACCCTCTCTCCCTCCATCACACCCACACTCTCTCCCTCCATCACACCCACACCCTCCCTCCCTCCATCACACCCACACTCTCTCTCCCTCCATCACACCCACACTCTCTCTCCCTCCATCACACCCACACCCTCTCTCCCTCCATCACACCCACACTCTCTCTCCCTCCATCACACCAACACCCTCTCTCCCTCCATCACACCCACACTCTCTCTCCCTCCATCACACCCACACTCTCTCCCTCCATCACACCCACACCCTCTCTCCCTCCATCACACCCACACTCTCTCTCCCTCCATCACACCCACACTCACTCTCTCCCTCCATCACACCCACACTCTCTCTCCCTCCATCACACCCACACTCTCTCTCCCTCCATCACACCCACACTCTCTCCCTCCATCACACCCACACTCTCTCCCTCCATCACACCCACACTCTCTCTCCCTCCATCACACCCACACCCTCTCTCCCTCCATCACACCCACACCCTCTCTCCCTCCATCACACCCACACTCTCTCCCTCCATCACACCCACACTCTCTCTCCCTCCATCACACCCACACTCTCTCTCCCTCCATCACACCCACACCCTCTCTCCCTCCATCACACCCACACCCTCTCTCCCTCCATCACACCCACACTCTCTCTCCCTCCATCACACCCACACTCTCTCTCCCTCCATCACACCCACACCCTCTCTCCCTCCATCACACCCACACTCTCTCTCCCTCCATCACACCCACACCCTCTCTCCCTCCATCACACCCACACTCTCTCCCTCCATCACACCCACACCCTCTCTCCCTCCATCACACCCACACCCTCTCTCCCTCCATCACACCCACACCCTCTCTCCCTCCATCACACCCACACTCTCTCTCCCTCCATCACACCCACACCCTCTCTCCCTCCATCACACCCACACTCTCTCCCTCCATCACACCCACACTCTCTCTCCCTCCATCACACCCACACCCTCTCTCCCTCCATCACACCCACACTCTCTCTCCCTCCATCACACCAACACCCTCCCTCCATCACACCAACACTCCCTCTCCCTCCATCACACCCACACTCTCTCTCCCTCCATCACACCCACACCCTCTCTCCCTCCATCACACCCACACCCTCTCCCTCCATCACACCCACACTCTCTCTCCCTCCATCACACCCACACTCTCTCTCCCTCCATCACACCCACACTCTCTCTCCCTCCATCACACCCACACTCTCTCCCTCCATCACACCCACACTCTCTCTCCCTCCATCACACCCACACCCTCTCTCCCTCCATCACACCCACACTCCCTCTCCCTCCATCACACCCACACTCTCTCCCTCCATCACACCCACACTCTCTCTCTCCATCACACCCACACCCTCTCCCTCCATCACACCCACACCCTCTCTCCCTCCATCACACCCACACTCTCTCTCCCTCCATCACACCCTCACTCTCTCTCCCTCCATCACACCCACACTCCCTCTCCCTCCATCACACCCACACTCTCTCTCCCTCCATCACACCCACACTCTCTCTCCCTCCATCACACCCACACTCTCTCTCCATTCATCACACCCACACCCTCTCTCCCTCCATCACACCCACACTCTCTCTCCCTCCATCACACCCACACCCTCTCTCCCTCCATCACACCCACACTCTCTCCCTCCATCACACCCACACCCTCTCTCCCTCCATCACACCCACACTCTCTCTCCCTCCATCACACCCACACTCCCTCTCCCTCCATCACACCCACACTCTCTCTCCCTCCATCACACCCACACCCTCTCTCCCTCCATCACACCCACACTCCCTCTCCCTCCATCACACCCACACTCTCTCTCCCTCCATCACACCCACACCCTCCCTCCCTCCATCACACCCACACTCTCTCTCCCTCCATCACACCCACACTCTCTCTCCCTCCATCACACCCACACCCTCTCTCCCTCCATCACACCCACACCCTCTCTCCCTCCATCACACCCACACCCTCTCTCCCTCCATCACACCCACACTCCCTCTCCCTCCATCACACCCACACCCTCTCTCCCTCCATCACACCCACACCCTCCCTCCCTCCATCACACCCACACTCTCTCCCTCCATCACACCAACACTCTCTCCCTCCATCACACCCTCACCCTCTCTCCCTCCATCACACCCACACTCTCTCCCTCCATCACACCCTCACCCTCTCTCCCTCCATCACACCCACACCCTCTCTCCCTCCATCACACCCACACCCTCTCTCCCTCCATCACACCCTCACCCTCTCTCCCTCCATCACACCCACACCCTCCCTCCCTCCATCACACCCACACTCTCTCTCCCTCCATCACACCCACACCCTCTCTCCCTCCATCACACCCACACTCCCTCTCCCTCCATCACACCCACACTCTCTCTCCATTCATCACACCCACACTCTCTCTCCCTCCATCACACCCACACCCTCTCTCCCTCCATCACACCCACACTCTCTCTCCCTCCATCACACCCACACCCTCTCTCCCTCCATCACACCCACACCCTCTCTCCCTCCATCACACCCACACTCCCTCTCCCTCCATCACACCCACACTCCCTCTCCCTCCATCACACCCACACTCTCTCCCTCCATCACACCCACACCCTCTCTCCCTCCATCACACCCACACCCTCTCTCCCTCCATCACACCCACACTCCCTCTCCCTCCATCACACCCACACTCCCTCTCTCCCTCCATCACACCCACACCCTCTCTCCCTCCATCACACCCACACCCTCTCTCCCTCCATCACACCCACACTCTCTCTCCCTCCATCACATACCACACTCTCTCTCCCTCCATCACACCCACACTCTCTCCCCCTCCATAACACCCACTCTCTCTCCCTCCATCACACCCACACCCTCTCTCTCCATCACACCCACACCCTCTCTCCCTCCATCACACCCACACTCTCTCCCCCTCCATCACACCCACACTCTCTCCCTCCATCACACCCACACCCTCTCTCCCTCCATCACACCCACACCCTCTCTCCCTCCATCACACCCACACTCTCTCTCCCTCCATCACACCCACACCCTCTCTCCCTCCATCACACCCACACCCTCTCTCTCCATCACACCAACACTCTCTCCCTCCATCACACCCACACCCTCTCTCCCTCCATCACACCCACACCCTCTCTCCCTCCATCACACCCACACTCCCTCTCCATTCATCACACCAACACCATCTTTCCCTTCATCACACCCACACTCTCTCTCCCTCCATCACACCCACACTCCCTCTCCCTCCATCACATACCACACTCTCTCCCTCCATCACACCCACACCCTCTCTCCATTCATCACACCCACACTCTCTCTCCCTCCATCACACCCACACCCTCTCTCCCTCCATCACACCCACACTCTCTCTCCCTCCATCACACCCACACCCTCTCTCCCTCCATCACACCCACACCCTCTCTCCCTCCATCACACCCACACTCTCTCCCCCTCCATCACACCCACACTCCCTCTCCCTCCATCACACCCACACTATCTCTCCCTCCATCACACCCACACTCCCTCTCCCTCCATCACACCCACACTCTCTCCCCCTCCATCACACCCACACCCTCTCTCCCTCCATCACACCCACACCCTCTCTCCCTCCATCACACCCACACCCTCTCTCCCTCCATCACACCCACACTCTCTCCCTCCATCACACCCACACTCTCTCCCCCTCCATCACACCCACACTCTCTCCCTCCATCACACCCACACCCTCTCTCCCTCCATCACACCCACACTCTCTCTCCCTCCATCACACCCTCACTCTCTCTCCCTCCATCACACCCACACTCCCTCTCCCTCCATCACACCCACACTCTCTCCCCCTCCATCACACCAACACTCTCTCTCCCTCCATCACACCCACACTCTCTCTCCATTCATCACACCCACACCCTCTCTCCCTCCATCACACCCACACACTCTCTCCCTCCATCACACCCACACCCTCTCTCCCTCCATCACACCCACACTCTCTCTCCCTCCATCACACCCACACCCTCTCTCCCTCCATCACACCCACACTCTCTCTCCCTCCATCACACCCACACCCTCTCTCCCTCCATCACACCCACACTCTCTCTCCCTCCATCACACCCACACCCTCTCTCCCTCCATCACACCCACACCCTCTCTCCCTCCATCACACCCACACTCTCTCTCCCTCCATCACACCCACACACTCTCTCCCTCCATCACACCCACACTCTCTCTCCCTCCATCACACCCACACTCTCTCTCCCTCCATCACACCCACACCCTCTCTCCCTCCATCACACCCACACCCTCTCTCCCTCCATCACATACCACACCCTCTCTCCCTCCATCACACCCACACTCCCTCTCCCTCCATCACACCCACACCCTCCCTCCCTCCATCACACCCACACCCTCCCTCCCTCCATCACACCCACACTCTCTCCCTCCATCACACCAACACTCTCTCCCTCCATCACTCCCTCACCCTCTCTCCCTCCATCACACCCACACTCTCTCCCTCCATCACACCCACACCCTCCCTCCCTCCATCACACCCACACCCTCTCTCCCTCCATCACACCCACACTCTCTCCCTCCATCACACCCTCACCCTCTCTCCCTCCATCACACCCACACCCTCCCTCCCTCCATCACACCCACACTCTCTCTCCCTCCATCACACCCACACCCTCTCTCCCTCCATAACACCCACACTCCCTCTCCCTCCATCACACCCACACTCTCTCTCCATTCATCACACCCACACTCTCTCTCCCTCCATCACACCCACACCCTCTCTCCCTCCATCACACCCACACTCCCTCTCCCTCCATCACACCCACACCCTCTCTCCCTCCATCACACCCACACCCTCTCTCCCTCCATCACACCCACACTCCCTCTCCCTCCATCACACCCACACTCCCTCTCCCTCCATCACACCCACACTCTCTCCCTCCATCACACCCACACCCTCTCTCCCTCCATCACACCCACACCCTCTCTCCCTCCATCACACCCACACTCCCTCTCCCTCCATCACACCCACACTCCCTCTCTCCCTCCATCACATACCACACCCTCTCTCCCTCCATCACACCAACACCCTCTCTCCCTCCATCACACCCACACTCTCTCTCCCTCCATCACACCCACACTCTCTCTCCCTCCATCACACCCACACTCTCTCCCCCTCCATAACACCCACTCTCTCTCCCTCCATCACACCCACACCCTCTCTCTCCATCACACCCACACCCTCTCTCCCTCCATCACACCCACACTCTCTCCCCCTCCATCACACCCACACTCTCTCCCTCCATCACACCCACACCATCTCTCCCTCCATCACACCCACACCCTCTCTCCCTCCATCACACCCACACTATCTCTCCCTCCATCACACCCACACCCTCTCTCCCTCCATCACACCCACACCCTCTCTCTCCATCACACCAACACTCTCTCCCTCCATCACACCCACACCCTCTCTCCCTCCATCACACCCACACCCTCTCTCCCTCCATCACACCCACACTCCCTCTCCATTCATCACACCAACACCATCTTTCCCTTCATCACACCCACACTCTCTTTCCCTTCATCACACCCACACTCCCTCTCCCTCCATCACATACCACACTCTCTCCCTCCATCACACCCACACCCTCTCTCCATTCATCACACCCACACTCTCTCTCCCTCCATCACACCCACACCCTCTCTCCCTCCATCACACCCACACTCTCTCTCCCTCCATCACACCCACACTCTCTCCCTCCATCACACCCACACCCTCTCTCCCTCCATCACACCCACACTCTCTCCCCCTCCATCACACCCACACTCCCTCTCCCTCCATCACACCCACACTCTCTCTCCCTCCATCACACCCACACTCCCTCTCCCTCCATAACACCCACACTCTCTCCCCCTCCATCACACCCACACCCTCTCTCCCTCCATCACACCCACACTCTCTCCCTCCATCACACCCACACCCTCTCTCCCTCCATCACACCCACACTATCTCTCCCTCCATCACACCCACACTCTCTCTCCCTCCATCACACCCACACTCTCTCCCTCCATCACACCCACACCCTCTCTCCCTCCATCACACCCACACTCTCTCTCCCTCCATCACACCCACACCCTCTCTCCCTCCATCACACCCACACCCTCTCTCCCTCCATCACACCCACACTCTCTCTCCCTCCATCACACCCACACTCTCTCCATTCATCACAACCACACCCTCTCTCCCTCCATCACACCCACACTCTCTCTCCCTCCATCACACCCACACTATCTCTCCCTCCATCACACCCACACTCCCTCTCCTCCATCACACCCACACCCTCTCTCCCTCCATCACACCCACACTCTCTCTCCCTCCATCACACCAACACTCTCTCTCCCTCCATCACACCCACACCATCTCTCCCTCCATCACACCCACACCCTCTCTCCCTCCATCACACCCACACTATCTCTCCCTCCATCACACCCACACTCCCTCTCCCTCCATCACACCCACACCCTCTCTCCCTCCATCACACCCACACCCTCTCTCCCTCCATCACACCCACACCCTCTCTCCCTCCATCACACCCACACTCCCTCTCCATTCATCACACCAACACCATCTTTCCCTTCATCACACCCACACTCTCTCTCCCTCCATCACACCCACACCCTCTCTCCCTCCATCACACCCACACTATCTCTCCCTCCATCACACCCACACTCCCTCTCCTCCATCACACCAACACTCTCTCCCTCCATCACACCCACACCCTCTCTCCCTCCATCACACCCACACTCCCTCTCCATTCATCACACCAACACCATCTTTCCCTTCATCACACCCACACTCTCTCTCCCTCCATCACACCCACACTCCCTCTCCCTCCATCACATACCACACTCTCTCCCTCCATCACACCAACACCCTCCCTCCATCACACCAACACTCCCTCTCCCTCCATCACACCCACACCCTCTCTCCCTCCATCACACCCACACCCTCTCTCCCTCCATCACACCCACACCCTCTCTCCCTCCATCACACCCACACCCTCTCTCCCTCCATCACACCCACACCCTCTCTCCCTCCATCACACCCACACCCTCTCTCCCTCCATCACACCCACACTCCCTCTCCCTCCATCACACCCACACTCCCTCTCTCCCTCCATCACACCCACACCCTCTCTCCCTCCATCACACCCACACCCTCTCTCCCTCCATCACACCCACACTCTCTCCCCCTCCATAACACCCACACTCTCTCCCTCCATCACACCCACACTCTCTCTCCCTCCATCACACCCACACCCTCTCTCTCCATCACACCCACACCCTCTCTCCATTCATCACACCCACACTCTCTCTCCCTCCATAACACCCACACTCTCTCCCTCCATCACACCCACACTCTCTCTCCCTCCATCACACCCACACCCTCTCTCCCTCCATAACACCCAACACTCCCTCTCCCTCCATTACACCCACACTCCCTCTCCCTCCATCACACCCACACTCCCTCTCCCTCCATCACACCCACACCCTCTCTCCCTCCATCACACCCACACACTCTCTCCCTCCATCACACCCACACTCTCTCCCTCCATCACACCCACACCCTCTCTCCCTCCATCACATACCACACCCTCCCTCCCTCCATCACACCCACACTCTCTCCCCCTCCATCACACCCACACCCTCTCTCCCTCCATCACACCCACACCCTCTCTCCCTCCATCACACCCACACTCTCTCCCTCCATCACACCCACACTCTCTCCCTCCATCACACCCACACCCTCTCTCCCTCCATCACACCCACACCCTCTCTCCCTCCATCACACCCACACTCTCTCCCTCCATCACACCCACACTCTCTCCTTCCATCACACCCACACCCTCTCTCCCTCCATCACACCCACACTCTCTCCCTCCATCACACCCACACTCTCTCTCCCTCCATCACACCCACACTCTCTCTCCCTCCATCACACCCACACTCTCTCTCCCTCCATCACACCCACACTCTCTCTCCCTCCATCACACCCACACTCTCTCCCTCCATCACACCCACACCCTCTCTCCCTCCATCACACCCACACCCTCTCTCCCTCCATCACACCCACACCCTCTCTCCCTCCATCACACCCACACTCTCTCTCCCTCCATCACATACCACACTCTCTCTCCCTCCATCACACCCACACTCTCTCCCCCTCCATAACACCCACACTCTCTCCCTCCATCACACCCACACTCTCTCTCCCTCCATCACACCCACACCCTCTCTCCCTCCATCACACCCACACCCTCTCTCCCTCCATCACACCCACACTCTCTCTCCCTCCATCACACCCACACTCCCTCTCCCTCCATCACACCCACACTCTCTCCCTCCATCACACCCACACTCTCTCCCCCTCCATCACACCCACACTCTCTCCCTCCATCACACCCACACCATCTCTCCCTCCATCACACCCACACCCTCTCTCCCTCCATCACACCCACACTATCTCTCCCTCCATCACACCCACACCCTCTCTCCCTCCATCACACCCACACCCTCTCTCTCCATCACACCAACACTCTCTCCCTCCATCACACCCACACCCTCTCTCCCTCCATCACACCCACACCCTCTCTCCCTCCATCACACCAACACCCTCTCTCCCTCCATCACACCCACACCCTCTCTCCCTCCATCACACCCACACTCTCTCTCCCTCCATCACACCAACACCCTCTCTCCCTCCATCACACCCACACCCTCTCTCCCACCATCACACCCACACCCTCTCTCCCTCCATCACACCCACACCCTCTCTCCCTCCATCACACCCACACTCTCTCTCCCTCCATCACACCCACACCCTCTCTCCCTCCATCACACCCACACCCTCTCTCCCTCCATCACACCCACACCCTCTCTCCCTCCATCACACCCACACCCTCTCTCCCTCCATCACACCCACACCCTCTCTCCCTCCATCACACCCACACTCTCTCTCCCTCCATCACACCCACACCCTCTCTCCCTCCATCACACCCACACCCTCTCCCTCCATAACACCCACACTCTCTCTCCCTACATAACACCGACACCCTCTCCCTCCATCACACCCACACCCTCTCTCCCTCCATCACACCCACACCCTCTCTCCCTCCATCACACCCACACCCTCTCTCCCTCCATCACACCCACACCCTCTCCCTCCATAACACCCACACTCTCTCTCCCTACATAACACCGACACCCTCTCCCTCCATCACACCCACACCCTCTCTCCCTCCATCACACCCACACTCTCTCCCTCCATCACACCCACACTCTCTCTCCCTCCATCACACCCACACTCTCTCCCTCCATCACACCCACACTCTCTCTCCCTCCATCACACCCACACTCTCTCTCCCTCCATCACACCCACACTCTCTCCCTCCATCACACCCACACTCTCTCTCCCTCCATCACACCCACACCCTCTCCCTCCATCACACCCACACCCTCTCTCCCTCCATCACACCCACACTCTCTCTCCCTCCATCACACCCACACTCTCTCCCTCCATCACACCCACACTCTCTCTCCCTCCATCACACCCACACCCTCTCCCTCCATCACACCCACACCCTCTCTCCCTCCATCACACCCACACCCTCTCTCCCTCCATCACACCCACACCCTCTCTCCCTCCATCACACCCACACTCTCTCTCCCTCCATCACACCAACACCCTCTCTCCCTCCATCACACCCACACCCTCTCTCCCTCCATCACACCCACACTCTCTCTCCCTCCATCACACCCTCACTCTCTCTCCCTCCATCACACCCTCACCCTCTCTCCCTCCATCACACCCACACCCTCTCTCCCTCCATCACACCCACACTCTCTCTCCCTCCATCACACCCACACCCTCTCTCCCTCCATCACACCCACACCCTCTCTCTCCATCACACCAACACTCTCTCCCCCTCCATCACACCCACACTCTCTCCCTCCATCACACCCACACCCTCTCCCTCCATCACACCCACACCCTCTCTCCCTCCATCACACCCACACTCTCTCCCTCCATCACACCCACACCCTCTCCCTCCATCACACCCACACCCTCTCTCCCTCCATCACACCCACACTCTCTCCCTCCATCACACCCACACTCTCTCCCTCCATCACACCCACACCCTCTCTCCCTCCATCACACCCACACTCTCTCCCTCCATCACACCCACACCCTCTCTCCCTCCATCACACCCACACTCTCTCTCCCTCCATCACACCCACACTCTCTCTCCCTCCATCACACCCACACTCTCTCTCCCTCCATCACACCCACACCCTCTCTCCCTCCATCACATACCACACTCTCTCTCCCTCCATCACACCCACACCCTCTCTCCCTCCATCACACCCACACTCTCTCTCCCTCCATCACACCCACTCTCTCTCCCTCCATCACACCCACACTCTCTCTCCCTCCATCACACCCTCACCCTCTCTCCCTCCATCACACCCACACTCTCTCCCTCCATCACACCCACACTCTCTCTCCCTCCATCACACCCACACCCTCTCTCCCTCCATCACACCCACACTCTCTCCCTCCATCACACCCTCACCCTCTCTCCTTCCATCACACCCACACCCTCTCCCCCTCCATCACACCCACACTCTCTCTCCCTCCATCACACCCACACTCCCTCTCCCTCCATCACACCCACACTCTCTCTCCCTCCATCACACCCACACTCCCTCTCCCTCCATCACACCCACACCCTCTCTCCCTCCATCACACCCACACTCTCTCCCCCTCCATCACACCCACACCCTCTCTCCCTCCATCACACCCACACTCTCTCCCCCTCCATCACACCCTCACCCTCTCTCCTTCCATCACACCCACACTCTCTCTCCCTCCATCACACCCACACTCTCTCTCCCTCCATCACACCCACTCTCTCTCCCTCCATCACACCCACACTCTCTCTCCCTCCATCACACCCACACCCTCTCTCCCTCCATCACACCCACACCCTCTCTCCCTCCATCACACCCACACCCTCTCTCCCTCCATCACACCCACACCCTCTCTCCCTCCATCACACCCACACCCTCTCTCCCTCCATCACACCCTCACTCTCTCTCCCTCCATCACACCCACACTCTCTCTCCCTCCATCACACCCAACACCCTCTCTCCCTCCATCACACCCACACCCTCTCTCCCTCCATCACACCCACACCCTCTCTCCCTCCATCACACCCACACCCTCTCTCCCTCCATCACACCCACACCCTCTCTCCCTCCATCACACCCACACCCTCTCTCCCTCCATCACACCCACACCCTCTCTCCCTCCATCACACCCACACCCTCTCTCCCTCCATCACACCCACACTCTCTCTCCCTCCATCACACCCACACCCTCTCTCCCTCCATCACACCCACACTCTCTCTCCCTCCATCACACCCACACTCTCTCTCCCTCCATCACACCCACACTCTCTCCCTCCATCACACCCACACCCTCTCTCCCTCCATCACACCCACACTCCCTCTCCCTCCATCACACCCACACCCTCTCTCCCTCCATCACACCCACACTCTCTCCCTCCATCACACCCACACCCTCTCTCCCTCCATCACACCCACACTCCCTCTCCCTCCATCACACCCACACCCTCTCTCCCTCCATCACACCCACACCCTCTCTCCCTCCATCACACCCACACTCTCTCCCTCCATCACACCCACACCCTCTCTCCCTCCATCACACCCACACTCCCTCTCCCTCCATCACACCCACACCCTCTCTCCCTCCATCACACCCACACCCTCTCTCCCTCCATCACACCCACACCCTCTCTCCCTCCATCACACCAACACCCTCTCTCCCTATCACACCCACACTCTCTCTCCATTCATCACACTCACACCCTCTCTCCCTCCATCACACCCACACACTCTCTCCCTCCATCACACCCACACTCTCTCCCTCCATCACACCCACACTCTCTCCTTCCATCACACCCTCACCCTCTCTCCCTCCATCACACCAACACCCTCTCTCCCTCCATCACACCCTCACCCTCTCTCCTTCCATCACACCCACACCCTCTCTCCCTCCATCACACCCACACCCTCTCTCCCTCCATCACACCCTCACCCTCTCTCCTTCCATCACACCCACACCCTCTCTCCCTCCATCACACCCACACCCTCTCTCCCTCCATCACACCCACACTCTCTCCCTCCATCACACCCACACCCTCTCTCCCTCCATCACACCCACACTCTCTCTCCCTCCATCACACCCACACTCCTCTCTCCCTCCATCACACCCACACTCTCTCTCCCTCCATCACACCAACACTATCTCTCCCTCCATCACACCCACACCCTCTCTCCCTCCATCACACCCACACTCTCTCTCCCTCCATCACACCCACACTCTCTCTCCCTCCATCACACCCACACTCTCTCTCCCTCCATCACACCCACACCCTCTCTCCTTCCATCACACCCACATCCTCTCTCCCTCCATCACACCCACACCCTCTCTCCCTCCATCACACCCTCACTCTCTCCCTCCATCACACCCACATCCTCTCTCCCTCCATCACACCCACACTCTCTCCCTCCATCACACCCACACTCTCTCCCTCCATCACACCCACACTCTCTCTCCCTCCATCACACCCACACTCTCTCTCCCTCCATCACACCCACACTCTCTCTCCCTCCATCACACCCACACTCTCTCTCCCTCCATCACACCCACACTCTCTCCCTCCATCACACCCACACTCTCTCCCTCCATCACACCCACACTCTCTCCCTCCATCACACCCACACTCTCTCCCTCCATCACACCCTCACTCTCTCCCTCCATCACACCCACACCCTCTCTCCCTCCATCACACCCACACCCTCTCTCCCTCCATCACACCCACACTCTCTCTCCCTCCATCACACCCACACCCTCTCTCCCTCCATCACACCCACACCCTCTCTCCCTCCATCACACCCACCCTCTCTCCCTCCATCACACCCACACCCTCTCTCCCTCCATCACACCCACACTCTCTCTCCCTCCATCACACCCACACTCCCTCTCCCTCCATCACACCCACACCCTCTCTCCCTCCATCACACCCACACACTCTCTCCCTCCATCACACCCACACCCTCTCTCCCTCCATCACACCCACACTCCCTCTCCCTCCATCACACCCACACCCTCTCTCCCTCCATCACACCCACACCCTCTCTCCCTCCATCACACCCACACTCTCTCCCTCCATCACACCCACACTCTCTCCCTCCATCACACCCACACCCTCTCTCCCTCCATCACACCAACACTCCCTCTCCCTCCATCACACCCACACTCTCTCTCCCTCCATCACACCCACACCCTCTCTCCCTCCATCACACCCACACTCTCTCTCCCTCCATCACACCCACACTCTCTCTCCCTCCATCACACCCACACTCTCTCTCCCTCCATCACACCCACACTCTCTCCCTCCATCACACCCACACTCTCTCCCTCCATCACACCCACACCCTCTCTCCCTCCATCACACCCACACCCTCTCTCCCTCCATCACACCCACACTCTCTCCCTCCATCACACCCACACTCTCTCTCCCTCCATCACACCCACACTCTCTCCCCCTCCATCACACCCACACTCTCTCTCCCTCCATCACACCCACACTCTCTCTCCCTCCATCACACCCACACCCTCTCTCCCTCCATCACACCCACACCCTCTCTCCCTCCATCACACCCACACCCTCTCTCCCTCCATCACACCCACACCCTCTCTCCCTCCATCACACCCACACCTCTCCCTCCATCACACCCACACTCTCTCTCCCTCCATCACACCCACACTCTCTCCCTCCATCACACCCACACTCTCTCTCCCTCCATCACACCCACACCCTCTCTCCCTCCATCACACCCACACTCTCTCTCCCTCCATCACACCCACACTCTCTCCCTCCATCACACCCACACCCTCTCTCCCTCCATCACACCCACACCCTCTCTCCCTCCATCACACCCACACCCTCTCTCCCTCCATCACACCCACACTCTCTCCCTCCATCACACCCACACCCTCTCTCCCTCCATCACACCCACACTCTCTCTCCCTCCATCACACCCACACCCTCTCTCCCTCCATCACACCCACACCCTCTCTCCCTCCATCACACCCACACTCTCTCTCCCTCCATCACACCCACACCCTCTCTCCCTCCATCACACCCACACTCTCTCTCCCTCCATCACACCCACACCCTCTCTCCCTCCATCACACCCACACTCTCTCTCCCTCCATCACACCCACACCTCTCTCCCTCCATCACACCCACACCTCTCTCCCTCCATCACACCCACACTCTCTCTCCCTCCATCACACCCACACCCTCTCTCCCTCCATCACACCCACACCCTCTCTCCCTCCATCACACCCACACTCTCTCCCTCCATCACACCCACACCCTCTCTCCCTCCATCACACCCACACTCTCTCTCCCTCCATCACACCCACACCCTCTCTCCCTCCATCACACCCACACCCTCTCTCCCTCCATCACACCCACACCCTCTCTCCCTCCATCACACCCACACCCTCTCTCCCTCCATCACACCCACACTCTCTCTCCCTCCATCACACCCACACCCTCTCTCCCTCCATCACACCCACACCCTCTCTCCCTCCATCACACCCACACCCTCTCTCCCTCCATCACACCCACACTCTCTCTCCCTCCATCACACCCACACCCTCTCTCCCTCCATCACACCCACACCCTCTCTCCCTCCATCACACCCACACTCTCTCTCCCTCCATCACACCCACACCCTCTCTCCCTCCATCACACCCACACCCTCTCTCCCTCCATCACACCCACACCCTCTCTCCCTCCATCACACCCACACCCTCTCTCCCTCCATCACACCCACACCCTCTCTCCCTCCATCACACCCACACTCTCTCTCCCTCCATCACACCCACACCCTCTCTCCCTCCATCACACCCACACTCTCTCTCCCTCCATCACACCCACACCCTCTCTCCCTCCATCACACCCACACTCTCTCTCCCTCCATCACACCCACACCCTCTCTCCCTCCATCACACCCACACCCTCTCTCCCTCCATCACACCCACACTCCCTCTCTCCCTCCATCACACCCACACCCTCTCTCCCTCCATCACACCCACACCCTCTCTCCCTCCATCACACCCACACTCTCTCTCCCTCCATCACACCCACACCCTCTCTCCCTCCATCACACCCACACCCTCTCTCCCTCCATCACACCCACACCCTCTCTCCCTCCATCACACCCACACCCTCTCTCCCTCCATCACACCCACACCCTCTCTCCCTCCATCACACCCACACTCTCTCTCTCCCTCCATCACACCCACACTCTCTCTCCCTCCATCACACCCACACCCTCTCTCCCTCCATCACACCCACACCCTCTCTCCCTCCATCACACCCACACCCTCTCTCCCTCCATCACACCCACACTCTCTCTCCCTCCATCACACCCACACTCTCTCTCCCTCCATCACACCCACACTCTCTCTCCCTCCATCACACCCACACCCTCTCTCCCTCCATCACACCCACACTCTCTCTCCCTCCATCACACCCACACCCTCTCTCCCTCCATCACACCCACACCCTCTCTCCCTCCATCACACCCACACCCTCTCTCCCTCCATCACACCCACACTCTCTCCCTCCATCACACCCACACCCTCTCTCCCTCCATCACACCCACACCCTCTCTCCCTCCATCACACCCACACTCTCTCTCCCTCCATCACACCCACACCCTCTCTCCCTCCATCACACCCACACTCTCTCTCCCTCCATCACACCCACACTCTCTCTCCCTCCATCACACCCACACTCTCTCTCCCTCCATCACACCCACACTCTCTCTCCCTCCATCACACCCACACCCTCTCTCCCTCCATCACACCCACACCCTCTCTCCCTCCATCACACCCACACTCCTCTCTCCCTCCATCACACCCACACTCTCTCTCCCTCCATCACACCCACACCCTCTCTCCCTCCATCACACCCACACTCTCTCTCCCTCCATCACACCCACACTCTCTCTCCCTCCATCACACCCACACCCTCTCTCCCTCCATCACACCCACACCCTCTCTCCCTCCATCACACCCACACCCTCTCTCCCTCCATCACACCCACACTCTCTCTCCCTCCATCACACCCACACTCTCTCCCCCTCCATCACACCCACACTCCCTCTCCCTCCATCACACCCACACTCTCTCCCCCTCCATCACACCCACACCCTCTCTCCCTCCATCACACCCACACCCTCTCTCCCTCCATCACACCCACACCCTCTCTCCCTCCATCACACCCACACTCCCTCTCCCTCCATCACACCCACACCCTCTCCCTCCATCACACCAACACCCTCTCTCCCTCCATCACACCAACACCCTCTCTCCCTCCATCACACCCACACTCTCTCTCCCTCCATCACACCCACACTCTCTCTCCCTCCATCACACCCACACTCCCTCTCCCTCCATCACACCCACACCCTCTCTCCCTCCATCACACCCACACTCTCTCTCCCTCCATCACACCCACACCCTCTCTCCCTCCATCACACCCACACTCTCTCCCTCCATCACACCCACACCCTCTCCCTCCATCACACCCACACCCTCTCTCCCTCCATCACACCCACACTCTCTCTCCCTCCATCACACCCACACCCTCTCTCCCTCCATCACACCCACACCCTCTCTCCCTCCATCACACCCACACCCTCTCTCCCTCCATCACACCCACACTCCCTCTCCCTCCATCACACCCACACCCTCTCTCCCTCCATCACACCCACACCCTCTCTCCCTCCATCACACCCACACCCTCTCTCCCTCCATCACACCCACACTCTCTCTCCCTCCATCACACCCACACCCTCTCTCCCTCCATCACACCCACACTCTCTCCTTCATCCTACACCGGTGCTTCCGTATGCTCACTGCCACACATCAGAAACATGATGCTGTCTGCCAAGTTGTACTGTTAACCTATTAACTGAGGTTGAATATCTGCTTTGAACACAATCGCCAATTCATGACCCAGTTGCACAAAAATTATGCTAATCTGATATCTTTTGTTAAGTTTCTTCTCAAAGACTATTTTCATATTTTAGAAAATAACATTCCTCATGAGCTAATGTTTTAATATGTATTTCTTTTTTAATTTCTCAGAAAATTTGATCAATTAAACAATGTTTGATTAATCTAGTTTTAGTTAACATAATTGCAGTTTCAGTTGCTGCAACATGCATTTTCTATTGAACATAATTTTAAATGACGGAGAATAACCTTTCAACATATTCAGAATCATATTGAATTCCAGTCAGAACTTAAAAAATCTAAAAGTATTTATGTTTAGAAGTGTATAAATCCTGTCTCTATGTCCGTTCAGCAAGCTTGAAGCCCCACAGACTGGAACAAAATATTGCTGAACGTCAGTTTACTCTGAAAGTACTTTGTGCTCTAAGTTTTAGGATCTCACGTAGAGTCTCATCAAGCCAGGCATCAGGCTCAATGTACCTCAGTGTTACCTGTGACTAATTTGAACACCCTCCCTCAGTGTTACCTGTGACTAATTTGCATGCACTCCCTCAGTGTTACCAGTGACCAGTTAACACACTCCCTCAGTGTTACCTGTGACTGGTTAGCACACTCCCTCAGTGTTAGCTGTGACCGGTAAACACACACTCCCTCAGTGTTACCTGTGACCGGTTAACACACTCCCTCAGTGTTACCTGTGACCGGTTAGCACACTCCCTCAGTGTTAGCTGTGACCGGTAAACACACACTCCCTCAGTGTTACCTGTGACCGGTTAACACACTCCCTCAGTGTTACCTGTGACCGGTTAGCACACTCCCTCAGTGTTAGCTGTGACCGGTAAACACACACTCCCTCAGTGTTACCTGTGACCGGTTAACACACTCCCTCAGTGTTACCTGTGACCGGTTAGCACACTCCCTCAGTGTTAGCTGTGACCGGTAAACACACACTCCCTCAGTGTTACCTGTGACCGGTTAACACACTCCCTCAGTGTTACCTGTGACTGGTTTGCACACACTCCCTCAGTGTTACCTGTGACCGATTTGCACACACTCCCTCAGTGTTACCTGTGACCAGTTAACACACTCCCTCAGTGTTACCTGTGACCAGTTTGCACACACTCCCTCAGTGTTACCTGTGACCGGTTAACACACTCACTCGGTTTTACCTGTGACTAGTTTGCACACACTCCCTCAGTGTTACCTGTGACCAGTTAACACACTCCCTCAGTGTTACCTGTGACTGGTTAACACACTCCCTCAGTGTTACCTGTGACCGGTTAGCACACTCCCTCAGTGTTAGCTGTGACCGGTAAACACACACTCCCTCAGTGTTACCTGTGACCGGTTAACACACTCCCTCAGTGTTACCTGTGACCGGTTAGCACACTCCCTCAGTGTTAGCTGTGACCGGTAAACACACACTCCCTCAGTGTTACCTGTGACCGGTTAACACACTCCCTCAGTGTTACCTGTGACTGGTTTGCACACACTCCCTCAGTGTTACCTGTGACCGATTTGCACACACTCCCTCAGTGTTACCTGTGACCAGTTAACACACTCCCTCAGTGTTACCTGTGACCAGTTTGCACACACTCCCTCAGTGTTACCTGTGACCGGTTAACACACTCACTCGGTTTTACCTGTGACTAGTTTGCACACACTCCCTCAGTGTTACCTGTGACCAGTTAACACACTCCCTCAGTGTTACCTGTGACTGGTTAACACACTCCCTCAGTGTTACCTGTACCAGTTTGCACACACTCCCTCAGTGTTACCTGTGACTAATTTGCACACAGTCCCTCAGTATTACCTGTGACTAGTTAACACACTCCCTCAGTGTTACCTGTGACTGGTTAACACACTCCCTCAGTGTTACCTGTGACCAATTTGCACACACTCCCTCAGTGTTACCTGTCACCGGTTTGAACACACTCCCTGGGACCCCAGGGTTCTGCAGTTTCTTCCCACTTCCCAAATATTTGTGGGCTGTTACATTAATTGGCCACTGTAAATTACCCCTCGTGTGTGTGGGTGGCAGTATCTGGAGTGGGTTGATGGGATTGTGGAGAAAATAAACTGGGATTAGTGTAGGATAGTGTAACTGAGTAATTGATGGCTGGTGTAGACTTAGTGGCCTGAAGGTCCTGGACCTCTCTGTGAATATAATAGATGAACAGTTTTTACACAAATTCAGAGTTGCAGATTGCAAGGGAAGAAGAATTAAAGGGATGCTCTGTTGCAGTGCTGAGGGCTGGCGTGATTAAGTACAAACAAAATGAATGTGCACAGAAAGAGATGGATAAAGAAAATGTAGAAAGAATGAAAATCTCTCTGGATTGATTTTTAAAGTGCTCATATTCCAATTTTGCATGTGTGTGTCACATCACTGCAGCATTCCATTTGGAGCTGTCAGCTTTCTCATTTTTCAGGATATGGTTCCTACACCCTGTCCTGCAATGGAGAACTTTACGAGGCTGGTATGTTGATATATGATTTGAAAAGCATATTAAAGTGACATTTAAAAAGGCCTGGCAGGGGGAGATGCGATGTACCAAACACTGGTGATTGAAAAATGCAGATGATGGAAGATTTTCTTCATCTGATTCATGCCTTTGTATGATTTCAGAGCTCAGTGCCAGTAATCAGTGTATCAATGCGTTAATTTGGATCCTTCCCCTGACCTGGGACGTATTAGAGCAGCTCATCACTTTGGTATGTGTGATTTCACCTCTTGTTTCTTTGAAAGATTCTTCAAGACCCTCGCTCTTTGTTCCAGCCTGTCACTGGGACACAGTCTAATTTTAGCCTTCAATGTTGTCTTTCAACCATTTCCCCTTTACTCTTGACCATTCTTCTTTCATTTTGCATTCCTGCCCGATAGACTCTGTTACCATTACCAATTATACCACCCTGCATTAGTTTTCTAAATTTCCTCTCACCAGAACCCTCCCCACCATTCTTTAGTTTAAAATTTCACCTATAGCATTAGTTTGTTTGGGTTGGAAAGACATTGGTCGAGTCATATTAAGCCGAAGCCCACCCTGTAACCAGAGCAGACGTAATGGGCTGAATCACCTCGTTCTGTTCCTACATACTATGGTCTGGGAAACAGCTCCCTCTTTCCCCAGCACTGCATAAAAATCTGAAGTGCTGCTTGTTTCAAGGAGGAATCATGATGAACACTGTTAGATTTCCCAGTATTGTATTACCACCGCAAAGTTCAGGTTAGCACTGCACAGCATTGCTTTTTAAAGTGTTTGTGAGGATGGTGTCGTGACTGCCTTGCAAAGGTGGCATTTCCCTCCTGAGTACACGTTCCAAAAGTGGGCAGTAGTAAAGAGTTAATTTTGTTATCAACGATCATGAATCCTCACATATACAGGACACCCTTGGACACAAGTTTTGCAGGCACTTTAGTTTTTTTTTGGGATGGTTAATTCTGAGAGTAAAATGAACAGGCTAAGTGGTGCTGGTCTCAAAAGTTTTACATAATACATGTACTTGTTTGTAGGTGAGCTCTGCCACGTGTAAACTCATCTACAAACACAAGGCAATAGATTTCACATGTCTGCTTAGCACACAGTCTCCCAGAAACAATTAGGTTTTATTCCAAACTGCCTTCAGAATGTTTCATATTGCACTGCAGGAATGATTTTGGCAGGTTTGAAGATGCGAGTGTTGCACTAATATTTATATGATAGGAGGAAGAGGAGAAAAAAGGAAACTTTATACAATTAGCCTGACAACTTTTTTCATCAAAATGCAAGAATCCATCATTATGAACTTGAGAACAGAGCAGTAAAATAATTAAATTATTATTAAGCAAAGTCAACATGAGCTTACAAAGGGAAAATCATGTTTGGTAAATCTACTGTGCAAAAGTTGTAGGCACATATACGGTGCCTTGAAAAAGTATTCAGGCCCCAAGCCATTGTTCACATAACTGAGATTACAACCAAGGATTTTGATCAATTTAACTGAGATTTTTTTTAATGTGTGAATCAGATGCTCCTTTTTTCACAGAAGAGCCCAAAAAACAGGGAAAATTGTTAAGCATGAAAAACTAAAAATTCAAGAACTGAAATGTTAATAGTTCAAAAGTATTCATTCCCCTTTGCTCAGTACTTGGTTGAACCATCTCTCGCAGCTATCACAGCCATTTGTCTTTTTGGATAAGTATCTATTAGCTTTGCACAACATGATGGAGCAGGATTTGCCCATTACTCCTTGCAAAATTGCTCAAGCCGTGCCAGGTTAGTTGGAGAGCAGCGGTGGACATCAGTCTTGAGGTCTTGCCAGAGATGTTCGATTGGGTTAAGGTCAAGGCTCTGACTGGGCCACTCAAGGACATCAATTTTCTTTATTTCAAGCCACTTCATGGTTGCTCTGGCAGTGTGTTCCGGGTTGTTGCCCTGCTAAAAGACAAACTTCCTCCCTAGTTTAAGCTTTCTAGCAAATGCTAGCAGGTTTTTATCCAGGATCTCTCTGTATTTAGCAGCATTCATGGTCCCATCATTCCTGAGCAGATTTCCAGCACTGCTGCTGACAAGAATCCCCATAGCATGATCCCTCCACCACAGGGATGATAGGGATGCTGTAAACTGGATGATGCACAGTATTATATTTAAGCCATATGTATGCTTAGTGTTGACTCCAAAAAGTTCCTCTTCAGTCTCATCCAACCACAAGACTTTCTCCAACATCTTTACAGTATCTGCAAAGTAACACTTTGCAAAGTCTTTACAGATAAGAATATGTTTTTTTAGAAAATACTCTTTTTATCTTCATTTTGGTTTGATCTGTTGAAAATCTACCACACTTTTGGACCTTCCAGAGAGAGGGTGTATTTATTCTTATGAATTGATCGAAAGCAGATAATCCTCCAATTTTCAACATTAACAAATTGGGTAAGTTGATAAGATAGAGAAGCTAGCATAGTAATTACAAAGGGGATGAATACTTTTTCAGTCTCACAATTTTGGTTTTTAATTTTTAGTAAATTGTTGACAGGATTTGGAATTTTTCTTTTGATTTGACAATGTTTTGTAGATTAGCTCAAAAATCTAGCTTCAATATATTTACATTTTAAAAATGAGACAGTAAAATGTGAAAATAGTTGTGGAGGGTGAATACTTTTCAAGGCACTGTATTTAGCTAGGGTGCCAAAGACTTTTGCACAGTACTCTAGTAATTTTATGTATTGTTGTTCTCATATAGGTCTCTATTGTGGATTGAGAGTGGCAGGGAGAAGGGAATCATGGCTGGGAAAATGGGAAGGGAGAGGGGAGGGAGCAGGAAGCACCAGAGAGACATTCTGTAATGATCAATAAACCAGTTGTTTGCAATCAAATGACTTTGTCTGATGTCTCAGGGCTGGATGTGTCTGCACCCACATCAATCCCATCCCTGGCACTCCTTCTCTGTCACCTGTCTCACACCTCACACCCCTCCCACGATGCTCCACTCTTGCCATTCCCAGAATCCTTTGCTCCTGTCAGAATTACTGCTCTACATTGACAACTACAATACTATGCAAAAGTCTTAGGTGCCCTAGCTTTTTATAGGCCTAAGACTTTTGCACAGTCCTGTAAGTGTTTTTTTTTTGCCAATAAGAGTCAGAAGATTGCTTTACCGCGATCTTGAGGAGAGTGTACAATGCCAGGGTATTAGACCAGGATAGGCTGAGCCAATTAGGAGTCAGGCAGGAGTTTCTTTATGTAAGGGAGTTGTAGGTCTTTGGAATTATTTTCCTCAAAGGGCTGTGGAAACTCAGTTGTTGAAAAGACTTAAAGTTGATAAATTGATGCTTGAATAGTAGGTAAATTGGGATTTAGGGCTAGCCAAGAAAGTGAACTGGAGACAGAATCAAATGTAGTTTTATTGAATGGTGGAACTGGCTCAATGCAACTAATCCTGTTTCTTAAGTTCTTACAGAAGAATGTGGATGTCACTCAGTAGGTTTGTGGTTTTGCTCCCTCTCCCTTGATCTCTTCTGTCTTTTGTTCTGTTACAGCTGGAAAACTCTCAGTCGTCCACCATGATGTGTCCTAAACTGACGGAGAAGGGAGTTGCTGCACTTTGGAACCAGCCGCACCTCAGAGACTTTTTGCAGGTCATTGGATATGAACAGGCTGGACTCTCCTTGGTCCACAACCCTAGGACCCCAAACAAGTGCGTACACTGCAGGAGAGAACCCTACATTATACTGATTAACTCACTGAGTACTGAAGGAGCCAGCTTCCTAAGCTGCTATTCCATCACGGCCTTTGGAGCATTTGGTTTAAGTCAGTGTCATTGCAAGATTGAGACACACTTGTTTCTCTCCTCATACGATCAGCATGATTTGTGTTGCCAGGAGCAGAAAATCCTGGAGGTCTCCCTACACTATCAGTTAGTGTTTCTTTTCACAAAACCTTATCTATTGATGAACCTGCAGTTAACGTTTCCCATTGAATGCTCCTGATATAATGCAAAGGGAGAAGGTGTTGAATGCCTGCAAAGGGAGATACTATGCACCAAACACAAAGGGAGGGTCTTACTTGAATCTAAATAGAAGCATCTATTTCCACTCGTCCCAACAGTGGTAGGAGCAGATAGGTACTCAGTGACTGTGCACAAAGGTTTTCCGGAGTGATCACACACTTAGTGATGTGAGCCCCGGCAGGGGCTACAGCCTTCAACTGGGACTGAACCCATGATAATCAGATAACTTCTTTTTCCCATGTCGGGAAGGTAAGAGAAATGGCAGCACGGTGACATAACAGCACAACGCTATTACTGTGGCTGCAACCTGCCTTCAGTTCCGCTGCTGTCTGTAAGGAGTTTGTACGTTCTCCCCGTGACCATGTGAGTTTCCTCCAGGTGCTCTGGTTTCCTCCCACAGTCCAAAGACGTACCGTTTAGTAGGTTAGTTCATTGTATGCATGTAATTGGTGGCATGGGGTCGCTGGGCCGTGCTGTATCTCTAAATGAAATATAATAAGAAATCTCTCCAGGATAGGGTACATACACATTTCCCAGTCCAGTAGCCCTTTCCTGGATAGGATACGCACATTCCAATGGCCCTTGACCATGAAAAGGCATGCAGTGCTATAAAGATTAGTAGCAAATGTCTAAATAAAATAGTTATATGAGAGGAAACTAGCAAGAAATATAAAACCAGGCAGTCAGAGGATGAGAGTGGCTGATGCACATGCTGACCCTTTCAAGGTTGATGAGGGGAAATTGATCATTGAAAATAAGGAAATAGCAAAGACTTTGAACAAATATTCTGTTTTCTCAATAAAAGGAAGTAAAGGTGTTCATAATGTCATAGAAAAGTACAGCATAGAAACAGGCCATTTGGGCTGTCTAGTCCATGCTGAACCACTTAAATTGCCTAGTGCCATCGACCTGCACCCGGACCAAAGCCCTCCATGTCCCTCTCATCCATGTACCTATCCCAACTTCTCTTAATTGAGATTGAGTTTGCATGCGCCACTTGCACTGGCAGCTCATTCCACACTCTCACGAACCTCTGAGTGAAGAAGTTAACTCATGTTCCAGTTAAACTTTTCACTTTTCACCCTTTCATTCCAATTATAGTAGAAATTTTGGGGCTAAAAGAGAGGGAAGAACTTGAAACAATTATAGTCAACAGAGGAAAGGCAGCAAGCACATGACTGGAGCTCAAGAATGGCATCCCTTGCACCTGATGGCCCACAACGGAGGTCTTAAGAGAAGCATTTGCAAAGGTAGAGGACACATTGGCTGTGAACTTACAAAATTCTATAATTCTTGGAAAATGTACTAGCGAATTAGAAAATCACAAGAGGTTCAAGAAAGGAGGCCAGAAAGCCAGAAACTATAAGTCAATTCATCTTGCATCAATCACCAGGAAACTGATTAAAATGTAAAAGCGGAGAATTTAGCACAACACAATCAAGCAGAGTCACTGTGGCTTTATAAAAAAGAAATGGTGTTTCACAAACTTTCGAGGATGTCACAAGCATGGTGGTGAGAGGGGGACCAGGAAGTAAATTGTATTTGGATTTCCAGAAGACTTTGGAGATAGCACACCATAAGAAGTAGCAGAATTAGACCATAGCAACAGCTTTTCTGAATTTCTTGATTCGAAGAAGGGGTCTGAGAGTCTGAGTGGGAGTGCCGAGAAAGACATTTTTGAAATTTTCGTTATTTTTTTTTCTCCAACGGCTTTCTGAGAGGCGGGACCGCGCAGGCGTGTGACGTCGGGCAGTGCAGCGCGGCAGATTTAAAAGGGCAGACATCCTGCTTCGGGTTTGATTCGAAGAAGGAGTCTGAGAGTCTGAGTGGGAGTGCCGAGAAAGACATTTTTGAAATTTTCATTTTTATTTTTCTCCAACGGCTTTCTGAGAGGCGGGACTGCGCAGGCGTGTGACGTCGGGCAGTGCAGCGCGGCAGATTTAAAAGGAACAGAGCTTCATAGAGCGGGCAGCGTAGATTGCGGGCTGCAGAGTGAGCCGGGAGCAGAGTGAAGACTTAAGGGCTTTGGCTCAACGGGCTTAGGCGGAAACGGGCGAGGCGAGGAAGGTTTGGCATTCATTTTCTGTTGTTATTTGAGGAGAGGGGCAGTATGAGTGTGAGGGCAGTTTACTGTTCTCGGTGTCGGATGGGGGAGGCCCTGGAGTCTCCAAGCCTCCCGGACGTCTACATCTGCGCCAAGTGCATCGAGATGCAGCTCCTAAGGGACCGCGTTACGGAACTGGAGCTGCAGCTCGATGACCTTCGTCTGGTCAGGGAGAGCGAGGAGGTGATAGAGAGGAGTGGAAGGCAGGTGGTCACGCCGGGGCCACGAGAGGCAGACAAGTGGGTCACGGTTAGGAGGGGGAAGGGGAAAAGTCAGGTGATGGGGAGTACCCCGGTGGCTGTGCCCCTTAACAACAGGTACTCCTGTTTGAGTACTGTTGGGGGGGACAGCTTACCCGGGGGAAGCAACAGTGGCCGTGCCTCCGGCACAGAGTCTGGCCCTGTAGCTCAGAAGGGTAGGGCAAGGAAGAGGAGGGCAGTTGTGATAGGGGACTCGATAGTAAGGGGGTCAGATAGGCGATTCTGTGGACACAGTCCAGAGACCCGGATGGTAGTTTGCCTCCCTGGTGCCAGGTTCCGGGATATTTCTGATCGTGTCCAAGATATCCTGAAGTGGGAGGGTGAGGAGCCAGAGGTCGTGGTACATATAGGTACCAATGACATAGGTAGGAAAAGGGATGAGGTCCTGAAAGGAGAATATAGGGAGCTAGGAAGGGAGTTGAGAAAAAGGACCGCAAAGGTAGTAATCTCGGGATTACTGCCTGTGCCACGCGACAGTGAGAGTAGGAATGCGATGAGGTGGAGGACAAATGTGTGGCTGAGGGATTGGAGCAGGGGGCAGGGATTCAAGTTTTTGGATCATTGGGACCTCTTTTGGCGCAGGCGTGACCTGTACAAAAAGGATGGGTTACACTTGAATCCTAGGGGGACCAATATCCTGGCAGGGAGATTAGCGGGGGCTACTGAGGTGACTTTAAACTAGAATGGTTGGGGGATGGGAATCAAATTAAAGAGGCTAGACGTGAGGAGGTTAGTTCACAACAGAGGGATGGGAACCAGTGCAGAAAGACAGAGGGGTGTAAAGTGAGGGTAGAAGCAAAAAGTACAAAGGAGAAAAGTAAAAGTGGCAGGCCGACAAATCCAGGGCAAGCATTAAAAAGGGTCACTTTTCAACATAATTGTATAAGGGCTAAGAGAGTTGTAAAAGAGCGCCTGAAGGCTTTATGTGTGAATGCAAGGAGCATTCGTAATACGGTGGATGAATTGAAAGTGCAGATTGTTATTAATGATTATGATATAGTTGGGATCACAGAGACATGGCTCCAGGGTGACCAGGGATGGGAGCTCAACGTTCAGGGATATTCAATATTCAGGAGGGATGGACATGAAGGAAGGAGAGGTGGGGTGGCGTTGCTGGTTAAAGAAGAGATTAACGCAATAGAAAGGAAGGACATAAGCCGGGAAGATGTGGAATCGATATGGGTAGAGCTGCGTAACACCAAGGGGCAGAAGACGCTGGTGGGAGTTGTGTACAGGCCACCTAACAGTAGTAGTGAGGTCGGAGATGGTATTAAACAGGAAATTAGAAATGTGTGCAATAAAGGAACAGCAGTTATAATGGGTGACTTCAATCTACATGTAGACTGGGTGAACCCAATTGGTAAAGGTACTGAGGAAGAGGATTTCTTGGAATGTATGAGGGATGGTTTTTTGAACCAACATGTCGAGGAACCAACCAGAGAGCAGGCTATTCTGGACTGGGTTTTGAGCAATGAGGAAGGGTTAATTAGCGATCTTATCGTGAGAGGCCCCTTGGGTAAGAGTGACCATAATATGGTGGAATTCTTCATTAAGATGGAGAGTGACATAGTTAATTCAGAAACAAAGGTTCTGAACTTAAAGAGGGGTAACTTTGAAGGTATCAGACATGAATTAGCTAAGATAAACTGGCAAATGACACTTAAAGGATTGACGGTGGATATGCAATGGCAAGCATTTAAAGGTTGCATGGATGAACTACAAAAATTGTTCATCCCAGTTTGGCAAAAGAATAAATCAAAGAAGGTAGTGCACCCGTGGCTGACAAGAGAAATTAGGGATAGTATCAATTCCAAAGAAGAAGCATACAAATTAGCCAGAGAAAGTGGCTCACCTGAGGACTGGGAGAAATTCAGAGTTCAGCAGAGGAGGACAAAGGGCTTAATTAGGAAGGGGAAAAAAGATTATGAGAGAAAACTGGCAGGGAACATAAAAACGGACTGTAAAAGCTTTTATAGATATGTAAAAAGGAAAAGACTGGTAAAGACAAATGTAGGTCCCCTGCAGACAGAAACAGGTGAATTGATTATGGGGAGCAAGGACATGGCAGACCAATTGAATAATTACTTTGGTTCTGTCTTCACTAAGGAGGACATAAATAATCTTCCAGAAATAGTAAGGGACAGAGGGTTCAGTGAGATGGAGGAACTGAGCGAAATACATGTTAGTAGGGAAGTGGTGTTAGGTAAATTGAAGGGATTGAAGGCAGATAAATCCCCAGGGCCAGATGGTCTGCATCCTAGAGTGCTTAAAGAAGTAGCCCAAGAAATAGTGGATGCATTAGTGATAATTTTTCAAAACTCGTTAGATGCTGGACTAGTTCCTGAGGATTGGAGGTTGGCTAATGTAACCCCACTTTTTAAAAAAGGAGGGAGAGAGAAACCGGGGAATTATAGACCGGTTAGCCTAACGTCGGTGGTGGGGAAACTGCTGGAGTCGGTTATCAAGGATGTGATAACAGCACATTTGGAAAGCGGTGAAATGATCGGACGAAGTCAGCATGGATTTGTGAAAGGAAAATCATGTCTGACGAATCTCATAGAATTTTTTGAGGATGTAACTAGTAGAGTGGATAGGGGAGAACCAGTGGATGTGGTATATTTGGATTTTCAAAAGGCTTTGGACAAGGTCCCACACAGGAGATTAGTGTGCAAACTTAAAGCACATGGTATTGGGGTAAGGTATTGGTGTGGGTGGAGAATTGGTTAGCAGACAGGAAGCAAAGAGTGGGAATAAACGGGACCTTTTCAGAATGGCAGGCAGTGACTAGTGGGGTACCGCAAGGCTCAGTGCTGGGACCCCAGTTGTTTACAATATATATTAATGACTTGGATGAGGGAATTAAATGCAGCATCTCCAAGTTTGCGGATGACACGAAGCTGGGTGGCAGTGTTAGCAGTGAGGAGGATGCTAAGAGGATGCAGAGTGACTTGGATAGGTTGGGTGAGTGGGCAAATTCATGGCAGATGCAATTTAATGTGGATAAATGTGAAGTTATCCACTTTGGTGGCAAAAATAGGAAAACAGATTATTATCTGAATGGTGGCCGATTAGGAAAAGGGGAGGTGCAACGAGACCTGGGTGTCATTATACACCAGTCATTGAAAGTGGGCATGCAGGTACAGCAGGCAGTGAAAAAGGCGAATGGTATGCTGGCATTTATAGCGAGAGGATTCGAGTACAGGAGCAGGGAGGTACTACTGCAGTTGTACAAGCCCTTGGTGAGACCACACCTGGAGTATTGTGTGCAGTTTTGGTCCCCTAATCTGAGGAAAGACATCCTTGCCATAGAGGGAGTACAAAGAAGGTTCACCAGATTGATTCCTGGGATGACAGGACTTTCATATGAAGAAAGACTGGATGAACTGGGCTTGTACTCGTTGGAATTTAGAAGATTGAGGGGGGATCTGATTGAAACGTATAAAATCCTAAAGGGATTGGACAGGCTAGATGCAGGAAGATTGTTCCCGATGTTGGGGAAGTCCAGAACGAGGGGCCACAGTTTGAGGATAGAGGGGAAGCCTTTTAGGACCGAGATTAGGAAAAACTTCTTCACACAGAGAGTGGTGAATCTGTGGAATTCTCTGCCACAGGAAACAGTTGAGGCCAGTTCATTGGCTATATTTAAGAGAGAGTTAGATATGGCCCTTGTGGCTACGGGGGTCAGGGGGTATGGAGGGAAGGCTGGGGCGGGGTTCTGAGTTGGATGATCAGCCATGATCATAATAAATGGCGGTGCAGGCTCGAAGGGCCGAATGGCCTACTCCTGCACCTATTTTCTATGTTTCTATGAATTTACTTTTATGAAAGAGTCGAGTATATTAAGCCAGAGTGCTACTAGTACAAAGGAAGACGAGAAAGCGGGTTGTAGAAAAACCACCAAAGGGTTGGCAAGGAGTACAATGTCAGCCATCTTGCATTCCATGCAACTAGACCCTGACACTGATCTGTCAAAGTCCATGTGGTTTCAACCGCCCCACATTAAACAAAGTCACACACAGGCATTCTCCGTTAAAGATTAAATATGTGGATCCCTGATTGGCCTCTACAGCCACCTGGAGACCCCCTGTAGACAACCCCTTAGGAGAACATCGTACTCGACTAAAGTGATTTCACTACTACTTCGATGTCAGCAGGTGTAAGGCCATCCACTTTCCAAGAATAGAAAGGCAGAATATTGTTTGAGTAGGACCTGCTGCACGGAGGAATCTGAGGGTCTTCACACATAACTGCACAGGCAGCAAGTAATTATTGAGGTAAATGAAACCGAAAAGAGAATGAAGTACAAAAATAAGGAAGAGTTGATACGTGCACTTGATGTTGGTGAAGCCAACCTGCAGTACTGCATAAAGCTTCAGTCTCTTTATTTAAGGAGGGAAATGTTTATGTAGGAGAGAGAGCTGCAGAGGTTCACTAGGGGTTGGTTTGGGTGCTGGGATGCCTTATAGGAGGTGGTTTAGCGATTGGGTCTGTTTGCAGATTAGAAGAACAAGAGGAGACTTTCTTCACGCTGAGGGGCATTGGCGGTGCAGATGCTGAGGGGATGTACCCCTTCGGGCAAATCTAAAACTGGGAGGGGTACATTCAGAACAAGGCCACAAACATGAGAGAAACTACAGATGCTGGAACTCCAAGCAACACACACAAGATGCTGGAGGAACTCAGCAGGCCAGGCAGCATCTGTGGAAATGAATAAACAGTTGACTTTTCGGGCCAAGATCCCTCATCAGTCCTGATGAAGCGTCTCTGCCCGAAACGTCAACTACTCACTCTTAAAACAGGTCACTCTTGCAGTAGGTCAGATTTACTTCTGGAAGCTCTTCAAACTTTACTTCACATTCAAAGTATTGGTCTACATGTCTCTGCTTATGGGTGTGTATAACACATAGAGGTGTTGAGGGGAACGAGCCAGTTGATTGTTTGGCCAAAGAAGCTGTTAAAAGTTCATCTGTGGATATGGACCTTCCACTTAGCAAATCAGAAGCTAAGGGGTTGGTGGGGCGAAGAATTAGGGGATTGTGGCAAGACCTGTGGGGTAATGGGTATAAGGGGAGACACCTTTACAGAATACACAAAACTGTTGGATTGATGGGAGAAGGGGGTAAGACAACAAGGGGAGGAATTATATTGACTCAACTTAGAACTGGCATATACTATGCTTAATTATTCCCTATATTGTGTTGGAAAACATCACTCTGGGGTGTGCAGGTTTTGTCATCATTATGAAACAGTTGAACACATTCCATTACAATGTGAAGCACACAAGGTTGAAAGAAAGCAAATGCAGGCTGCACTACTAGCTTTGGGGTTTTTAAGTTTTCATTTTAAAAATTAATTTATGGAAGTGACTTTAACTTAATTCACAATATTGTCTTTCATTATTTAAAATTTATAGGCTTTTTGGGGTAATTTAGTTTTCATTTGATAAAGAACAAATGGGGTTTATTTCCAACTCTCCACACCACACTCCAGTCCAGTTGGTGGTGGTAATGCATTTTAAGCTGGAATGCCGACCGCCATTAGAAGTCAGAAGAAGAAACCAGAGCGGGGAATAAAAGAAGAGGAGAGGGGGGAGGGATTTTTATTTTAACCAGAAGGAGAAATCGACATTCATGCCATCAGGTTGGAGGCTACCCAGACGGAATATAAAGTGTTGCTCCTCCATCCTGAGTGTGGCCTCATCGTGACACAAGAGGAGGCCGTGGACCAACATGTCGGAACGGGAATGAGAATCGGAATTGAAATATTCGGCCACCGGGAAGCTCTGATTTTCGCGGATGGAGTGGAGGTGCTTGACGAAGCAGTCCACAATTTACAGTGGGTCTCCGGAGTGTAGAGAAGCCCACGTCAGGAACCCCAGCAGCTTCACAGCTGGAAGGACTGTTTGGGGCCTGGAATGGAGGCGAGGGAGGAGGTGAATGGGCAGGTGTAGCACTTTGGCCACTTGCATGGATAAGTGCCTTCTCATTCCTTCTGCGGACACTGGAGATTTCCAGGCACCTGGCACAGAGAATGCCCTGCCAGGGGAGGTGGTGGAAGCAGTTAGAATAGCAACATTTAGGAGACATTTATACAGACAGGCGGTGGAGGGATGTAAACCACATGCAGGAAGATACAGTCTAAATTTAAAATGGCTGTGTGGTCAGCACATTCTTCACAGGCTGTAGTGTCTGTTCCTGTGCTGTGTTGTTCTATAATCGATGTAAGAAAGGCCATTAATCTAACAGCTGAATAAGGTCGACTCCAGGACTCTGGGATGAGTGTTTTTCAACAACTTTAAATGTATGACCTCAATCACTGAGTATTTCCCCTTAATTCCCATTGATTTTAGTTGTTTCAAAGCACTTTGATAGTATACGCTGTCAAATTCTTCCTGGATTCAAGAGCTGTCACACTCACTTGATCTGGCAAAACCCACAGTGAGCATTTGGGAGCAGGTTATTGATAAATAAGTACTGCTTCATAGCATTGTCGACTCCTCTCATCCTGCTGTTTCAGCTAAACTGACTAGATTGGGCAGTAAATTAGCTGGATGAGATTTTGCAGTTGCAGATGGGACAAAGTATCAGTTTATCATCACAGAAACTTTCCTCTATTCCACAGGTCGTTGCTACTGGGGAGTCTCAAACTGTTCCTAGCCCTACACCCACAGTCTCCACGTAGATGCTCTGAGGTGGGCCCTCAGGATTGTTCTTCAACTGCTGTGAGAGTACAAGAGTTTACACAAGTTTCACAGGAAACTCCAGCGCTGAGAGAAGATCAGTCCGCACAGAGTTCCCAGGAAACTTCCTCACTGAAGAAGGATCAAACCACACAAGGCCTTCTGGAAACTTCAGCGCTAAGAGCAGACTGGTCCGTACAGAGTCCTCAGGAAACTTTGGCTCGGAGAGAGGATCAGTCCACACAGGGTTCCCAGGATAGTTTGGCACAAAGTGAGGATCTGTACCCGCAGGGTTCTCAGGGAACCTGGACATTGACATATGAACAAATGAAGCAGGGTTCTCAGGGAAGTTTGTTACCAGCAGATGAAAAGTCTAGTCTAAGATCTCAGAAAAGCCCGGCACTAAGGGAGGAACAATCTTTCTTGAGAGGCAAGAAGGGTGGAATAGGCTCACAGGACACCCCTTTTGAGAGGACCAGGAAAGACAGACAGGGTCCTCGGGAAGCCACTGGAGACACTGTAAGAGACAAGAAAACCAAACAAGATCCTCAGGAACCTGCTGCAAGAAAAAACATGAGGAACAGACACAGTCCAACAGAAACTTCACTGGCAAGTGATAAACCATCTGAACAGGAAGCTCAGCAATTGACAGGAAACGCTGAGAGAAAGGCATCTGGAAGCTCAAAGGTCTGCCTAAACACTCTGAAACCACTGCTAGTACTGAGGCACCAGGTAATGATCAACCCACCAGAGAAAAGAACAGTATTTGGGCTATTCTGCAATCCCAACATAGGCACGATCATTAGACATGGATAGATGTCAATAACTACAGGAATATAATAGTAACTATGGATAACTACCTCCAAATGAGACAGGAAGAGGGGATAATGAAAGAGAAAAGAAGAATTCTTTACAGCATGCAGAAGGTTTCTTACTTAGCTTATCCTTAAGAAACCCGAGAGAAAAGGGAAGAATCTGATAGCAGGAAGTCAAGAAGCATGGATCAGTGGTTGGGGGTGGTGAGAAACAACTTGGAAATACCAGCCACAGTATTGGAAACAATTACTTAGCAGTTACTTAGGTAGTCAGATATAACTGGTAACTTGGTAATTACTGTCAGTAGAGGTTGAACCAGTACTTGGAAGTTTCATTGTATCTACGGAAAGGGTATTGCACGTAACACTCAGTGTCAGGTTGAGGGAACCCTGGTTGACAAGAGATGTGGATCATCTAGTCCAGAGGAATAAAGAAGTTTACTTAATGTTTACGAAGCAAGAATCAGAGGTGTATGCTTTGTCGGGCTTCATTAGTCAGAGGATTGAGTTCAAGAGTGCAAGGTAATGTTACAGCTCTATAAATCGCTGGTTAGACCACACTTGAATGTTGTGTTCGGTTCTGGTCGCCTCATTATAGGAAGGATGTGGAAGCTTTAGATAAGGTGCAGAGGAAATTTACCAGGACGCTACCTGGATTAGGGGGCATGTATCATGAAGATAGATTGAATAAATTAGTGCTTTTCTCTTTGGAGTGAAGGAGGATGAGAGGTGACGGTAGAGGTGTACAGGATGATCAGAGGTGTAAATCAAGTGGATAGCCAGAGACTTTTTCCCAGGCAGAAATGGCCAATTCGAGGGGGCATAATTTTAAGGTGATTGGAGGATAGGGGCACATCGGAGGTAACTCTTTACACAGAGAGTGGTGAGTGTGTGGAATGCCTTACCGGGGTGGTGGTAGGGGCTGAAATACTGGGGGCATTTTAGAAACTCTTAGGTAGGTAAATGGACGATAGAAAAGTAGAGGGCTATGTAAGAAGAAAAGGAAAAAATACATCCTCGTTTTCCATGACTACCTTAGGAAGTAGAACATGGATCATGGGAATTTATTGCTGATCAGTGCCACTAACTTGTCAAACACTATTTTCCTACAAATATTAATTTCCTTCAGATTCTCACCTTTATAAGATACCTGGTTTCCTTACAACTTTTGAAGAATTGCTCAGGTCCTCCTTTGTGAATACAGAACCTGTGTATTTGTTTGCTTACTCTGCTATTTCCCTCATCCTCTTCATCATGTTTCCATTTCTGCCTGTAGGGGACCACTCCTGATTTCACTAATCTCTTTTTTACATATATGCAGAAGCTATTGTCCACTTTTACCTTGATTGCAAGCTTCCACTCAGACTTTATTTTTGCTGCCTTTATCTGAAATCTAAACTGTCCCCAACCCTCAGGCCTGTTACTTTATCTGGCAGCCATGTATTTGGTCGTCTATCTCCCTCTGACTGTTTGGGTGCTCAAAGAGAGCCTCCTCTTTATGTTTCTTATACGACAATCATTTCTGGAGCACCATTGGTACCAGGCACCGGTGAGTTCAGAAATAGGAGGATAATTGAGATCACAACAGAGAGGTTTAGATTCCTGGTGGATCTGGGCCAGACCTGGGGAAGGTGGGACTTAGGCAGGTCAGAGGTTTGTACGTCAATCGTCCCCGGAGAAATGCAGGAAGGGATTCTTGACTTGGTTGTGAGGGGGAACTAAATGGACAAGTGGAAAGTGAAGCTGATGGTATTTTTAGGGCAAAGCTGGATGTAGATGATGGCTCAGTTAATGAGCCTGGGAGGCAAAGGAATCAAAGGCTAGGAGAAAGAAAATAAATTTAATGACAACTTTATTCTGTACTCTTCAATGGTCTTGGAGATAAAGACAATGACAACAGAGAGAGAGAGAGAGAGAGGTTAACAAAGGAGGCCATTGGGACTCAACTGAGAAACAAATATGGGGCAATTACATTTCTGGGAGTGTACTGTAGCTGTCCAAATATTCAGAGGAAGATAAAAGATCAAATATAGAAGCAGGTTCTGAGAAGTTTACTAAAGAGTTGCCTGGGTTTCATCTCCTAAGTTACAGAGAAAAGTTGAACAAGTTAAGTCTTTATTCTTTGGAGCGTAGAAGGTTGAGGGGGGACTTGATAAAGGTGTTTAAAATTATGAGGGGGATTGATAGAGTTTACGTGGTTAGACTTTTTCTATTGAGAGTGGGGAAGATTCAAACAAGAGGACATGGGTTGAGAATTAGAGGACTAAAATTTAGGGGTACGATGAGGGGGAACTTCTTTACTCAGAGAGTGGTAGCTGTGTGGAACGAGCTTCCAGCAGAAGTGGTTGAGGCAGGTTCAATGTTGTCATTTAAAGTTAAGTTGGACAGCTATATGGACAGGAAAGGAATGGAGAATTACATGGGCTGAGTACAGGTCGGTGGGACTAGGTGAGAGTAAGAGTCCGGCACAGACTAGAAGGGCTGAGATGGCCTGTTTCCATGCTGTAATTGTTATATGGTTATAAGTTTCAACTAGCAATTCAATAATTGTAATTTTACAAGGTGCAGAAATCTAAGTATTTCAAGAAAATTTTTTAATGTAATCATCAAGCCCATTGAGGGAGGGGAACATAATTAATTGTAGGAAATTAGTTTAGGCATATTGAAGATATTTTGGATATAATTGAGTTGGATTTAGTATAGTTATGGGAAAGAGGTAGATCTAGAAGCAAACTGGGCTAGAGTCAATTCTACCAGGTCATTTTATAAAGCAGAAAATGCTGGAAATCCTCAGTAGGTCAAGCAGCACCTATGGAAAGAGAAGCAATTACTTGTTTAGGTTAAAGACTCTTTATCAAAGAGAAACCAAGTTAGTTTTAAGTAGCGGCATTCAGGAAGGGCAATGGGTGAAACAGAGGGATGCAGCCATTAAATAGGCAGTTATCTCATCTGTGTTGCTAATGTGAAGTTTGGCTGATGTTGTATGGTCTGATTTTCTAGGAACTGTGAAACAGACTAGGGATCTGGAAGTGCATCTTCAGTGATCCCTGAAAGTAGTGGACTCGACAGATAAAATGATTAAGAAGCAATATGGGAGAAACTGTAGGGTATGCGAACATTTAAGAATATTAAAATGCACAGTCAACAGAGCTATGTGAAAGTGGGCCCAGGTAGACCAGAGGATAACTCGTAAACAGCAGAATTTAGTACAGTATATGCAATTCAGTGTAAACAGTGCCATGTCAGATACGAAGGGAGACAGGCAACAGTCAAACTCACAGAGCACCTCAGGATTATTGCAAGAGAAACCAGAACAGACCTGTTAAGATATATCCAGCAGCATGGGATCCAGTCTTTAGAGATCCTGGGCCTAGAAACTAAGATGAAATGGTCAAAACTTCAAAGAAAAAGAGCAGAGAGGAAATAGATTGAAACATTACAAACTTACTCCCCAAACAGCCTAAGTGAAGCTTAATAACTAGGCTTAAAAACAAATCCTACTCCCCAAATGGTCTAATGAGGCCTACAAATACTGATTGGATCTATAAAACTGGAACATTGAGAATAGGATGGCACGTTCCCTGTTAATTTAATCCAGACTGGGGCCTCCCACACACACACACACACACACACACACACACACAGATACAATAGCGATCACCAAACACTACACAAAGCAGGGAAAGTATGTCTTCTTTGAGCTCACCTACAGCCCGTACATCCCCCATTACAGATCCACCCCAGGCAGACCAAGGGTCACCCACCCCATCCCGCAGAAAGATACACAGCAATATGGTGCTCTGGAACAACCACTCTCCAAGCACGCCAGGCAAAAACCTCTGCCAGGTCCCAACTTTCTTCCCACCGTGCCCCCACTCTCTCTCCCCTCCAGCCTCTCATCTCCATCCACCAACCCTACCCATAACCCTAACCTCAACAACCCCACAAACCCTAGCCTGGCCAGGCTCCCCCCTCTCTCCCCACCAGAACCCCTCTCCCCTTCAGGCCTTCATCTCCATCCTCCAACTCTACCCCTAACCCTAACCTCCACACCTTTCTACCGACCCACATCCCCACAACCCATCCCACCAGTTCCTCCTCTCCCTTCCAGGCCCTCACCTCTATCCTCCAGCCCTACCCCTATCTCTAACCGTAACCTCCGCACCCCCAGACACCCGGACCCACACCCCACAAAAACCCAAGCACATATTCCCTACAATTCATCCCCCAACGCGTCTTTCTATGCAACTTCTGCCACCTCCAAAGGGATCCTACCTCCAAACACATCTTTACATCCCTACCTCTCTCCACTTTCCACAGGGGTTGCTCCCTCCTTGATTCCCTTGTCCATTCATCCTTCCCTACAAATCTCCCTCCAGACACTTAGCCCTGCAAGGGGCCAAAGTGCTACACCTGCCAATCCACCTCCTCCCTCGCCTCCATTCAGGGCCCCAAACAGTCCTTCCAGGTGAGGCAACACTTCACCTGTGAATCTGCTGGGGTCACCTATTGTGTCTGGGGCTCCCCAGGCAGCCTGCTCTGCGTTAGTGAGACCTGTCATAAATTGGGGAACTGCTTCGTCAAACACCTCTGCTCCATCTGACAAAAGTGGAATTTCCCAATGGCCAAACATTTTAATTCCTCTTCCCATTCCCATTCTGACATTTCAGTCCATGGCCGCCTCTTGTGCCATGATGAGGAAATCCTCAGCATGGAGAAGGAACACCTGAAACTCCATCAGAGTACCTGCTGGGATAAATATTGATTTCTCCTTCTGGTAAAAAAAATTCCTTCCCTTTCCTCTCGTCTTCTGTTCCCCACTCTGGCCTCTTACCTCTTCTCACCTCCCCTGGGTCCCCTCCTCCTTCCCTTTCTCCTGTGGTCCACCCTCCTCTTTTATCAGATTCCTTCCTCTCCAGACCGTTATCTTTCCAACCCACCTGGCTTCCCCTATCACCTTCTGGCTAACCTCCTTCCTCTCCTCCCACCTTTTTATTCTGGCATCTTTCCCCTTCCTTTCATGTCCTGAAGAGGGGTCTCAGCACAAAATATCGACCATTTATTCACTCCCACAGAAGCTGCCTGACCTACTGAGTTCCTCCAGCTCGGGAGTCTCGGCATCTGCAGAATGTCTCGTGTTTAATATGGGATAAGTGCCTTTACTGAGTGCTGAATACAGGAGCAGAAAGGTCCAGAGGGACCTGTATAAAACAGCAAGAACACCAGAATCGAACATGAGGCTGCATAGAGGAAGTGTATGGGGATGTTGCCAAGCTTGGAGAATTATAATTATGAGTGATGATCTATACTAGGATTATTTTCTTTGCAACATGAGAGACTGATTGAGAGTGTAACCAGTGTGAAAGACAATGATAAGCTTGATCAGTATAGACAGGAAGGACCTCTTTCCCTTGAGAAACAAGGCCTTAAAGCTGAGGGGGAAATTGATGAGACTATTTTTTTTCACCCAAAGGAGTGATGGATCCAGACCTCACTGCCTGCAAGGGTAGTGGAGATGGAACCTCACATTCAACAGGTACCTGGATAAGGTCCTGCCTGAGGCAGTGGGTAACACACACAAAATACTGGAGGAACTCAGCATTGTCCCATTAAATTAGGGAAAGGATGGTAGGGTACTTTAATGTAGAAAATCTAGGTGTGGACTATCTAGTCAAAAAGAATAAAGAAGTTTACTCCAGGTTTAAGAAACAAGGATCAGAGAGGACTCCAGGGAGTTACAGGGAAGCCAGGAAGGAGCTTAGGATCGGATGTTGGAGAGCTAGGAGGAGGCTTCAGAGGCCTTAGCGAGTAGGATTAAGGAAAACCCCAAGGCGTATGTGAAGAAAAGGAGGATGACGAGAGTGAGATAGGACTGATCATGGATAGAAGCGGGAACATGTGCCTGGAGTATGAGGAGGTAGGGGAGGTCCTTAATGAATACTTTGCTTCCATATTCACCTGTGAGAGGGACCTTGACATTTGTGAGAACATCGTAAAGCAGGCTGATGTGCTAGGACATGTCAACCTTAAGAAAGAGGATGTGCTGGAAGGTTTGTAAAATATTAAATTAGATAAGACCCTGGAGACAGATGGGATATATCCCAGGTTACTACGGGAAGCAAGGGAAAAGACTACTGCATCTTTGATGATGATCTTCGTGTTCTCACTGGTCTCAAGCATATTGCCAGATGATTGGAAGGTGGCAATGTTTAGTGTTCAAGAAAGGGAGTAGTGATAACCCTGGGAATTATAGACCACTGAGTCTTACTTCAATGTTAGGCACATTATTGAAAAGATTCTTTGAGACGGGATCTATGAGCCTACAGAGGAGGATAGTCTGATTAGGGACAGACAACCTGGCTTTGTGAGGGGCAGATCATGCCTCACAAGCCTGATAGAATTCTTTGAGGATGTGACAAAACACATTGACAAAGGTAGAGTGGTGGATTTAGTGGATATAGATTTTAGTAAGGCGTTTGATAAGCTTCCCCATGGTAGACTCATTTAGAAAGTCAGGAGGCATGGGGTACAGGGAAAATTGACTGTGAAAACTTAAAACTGGTGTGCCCTTAGGAGGCAGAGGGTGGTTGTAGAGGGAGTGTATTCTGCCTGGTGGTCAGTGACCAGTGATGTCTGTTCTGGGACTGCTGCTCTTTGAGATTTTTATAAGTTACTTGGATGGGGAAGTGGAAAGGTGTGTTAGTAACTTTGCAGATGACACGAAGGTTGGTGGTGCTGTGGACAGTGCTGGTGGTTATCAAGAGTTACAACGGGCTGGACTGAGAAGTGGTAGAGTGAGCTCAGCCTGCAAAAGAGCGAAGTGATACACTTTGGAAGGTCGAATATGAAAGCAGAATATAGGGTTAAGGGCAGGATTCTTGGCAGTGTGGAGGAACAGAGTAGTTTTGGGGGTCCACCACCATAGTTCCCTCAAAGTTGCCATGCAAGTTGATAGGGTTGTTAAGGTGTACAGTGTGTTGGCCTTCATTAGTCAGGGGATTGAGTTCAAGAGCCACAAAGTAATGATGCTGCTCTCCAAAACCCTGGTTAGACCACACTTGAAATACTGTGAACACAAGAAAATCTACAGATGCCAGACATCCAAGCAACACACACAAAATGCTGGAGGAACTCGGCAGGCCAGGCAGCACCTATGGAAAAGAGTGAACAGCCGACACTTCGAGACAAGGTCCTTCATCAGGACTGGAAAGGAAGGAGAAAGGTCAGAGTAAGAAGGTAGGGGGAGGCGAGGAAGAAGTACAAGGTGGCAGGTGACAGGTGAAACTGGGAGGGGGAGGGTGTGAAATAAAGAGCTGGGAGGTCGATTGGTGAAGGAGATAAAGGGATGGAGAAGGGAGAGTCTGATAGGAGAGGACAGAAGACCATGGAAGAAAGGGTAGAGTGAGGAGCACCAGAGGGAGGTGAAGGGCAGGCAAGGGAAAAGGTGAGAGAGGGAAAAGGGGAATGGTGAAGGAGTGGTGGAGGCTACCGAGACGGTATATAGGTGTTGTTCCTCAACCTGAGCGTGGCCTCATCGCAGTGGTAGAGGAAGCCAGGGGCTGACAAGACAGAATGGGAGCAGAAAGTAGAATTCAAATGTGTGGCACTGTGGAGATCAAACTTTTTGTGGCAGACGGACCAAAGATGCTCGGTGAAACAATCACCTAATCTACATCGGGTCGCACTGATATACAGGAGGCCACATCAGGAGCACCAGATACAGTAGTTGACCCTGATAGACTCATAGCTGAAGTGCTGCCTCACCTGGAAGGACTGTTTGAGACCCTGAATGGTAGTGAGGGAGGAAGTGTAGGGGCAGGTGTAGCACTTGCTCTGCTTGCAGGGGCACTCCGCTTAAAATATTGTGTTCATTTTGGGTCGCCTCATTTATAGGAAGGATGTGGAAGCGTTAGACAGAATGCAGAGGAGATTTACCAGGACGCTGCCTGGGATGAAGAGCTTGTCTTATGGCGATAGGCTGAGCGAGCTAGGGCTTTGCTGTCTGGGATGGAGGAGGATAGGAAGTGACTGGACAGAGGTGTTCAAGGTGATGAGACGCATAGATCATGTGGGCAGCCAGAGACATTTTCTCAGAGCGGAAATGATTAATACGAGGTGGCATGATTTTGAGTTGATCGGAGGAAAGTCTCAGGGGTGAAGTCAGAGTAAAGTTGTTTACACAGAGTGGTGGGTGCATGGAACCTGCTGCCAGGGATGGTGGACAGATGCATTAGGGACATTTAAAAGACTCTTAGAGAGCCACATGGATAGTAAGAAATTGAGCACTACATGGGAGGGTTGGGTTAGATTGACATTAGAGTAGGTTAGAAGGTCAGCACGTCGTGTAGCGAATGGCCTGTACCATGCTGTAATGGTCTATGTTCTACGTTCTATAAGCTGGCAGGAAATAGCTGAGTCCAGATAAGGGGGGGTGGGCAGTCCTGCCTTTTTATTCTTATTTCTGCCTTGTTCCATTCTTGTCTTGATGAATGGTCTCAGCCCAAAACATAGGCTGTTTATTTTGCTCCATGGAGGGTGCCTGACCTGCTGAGTTCCTCCAGCATCTTGGGTGTGTTGCTGAAGATTTCCAGCAGAATCTCTTGTGTCGCCGACAAGGCAATGGATAGCCCACAGAACCAATCCCCTGTGGTAACGGGCCTGGATCAGGCGCCTCGCTCCAGTAACACAGATGCAGTAGCTGTGCGAGAGTTGGAAGTGGGTTGTGGTGTTGAACACACTGTTCTGAATTTCCCGTTCATCTGTCTCCCACAGATCATGATGCAGGCTCCGTGGTTAACTGTCAGAGCTACTGCAGAGGAAGTGCAAGTTAAGCGTGGTCTGGCACACAGGTTAACTTCTCTACGGTCACAACAGCAAGCTCACATACGTAACATGGAACTGTGGCACAAGAAAATTCTGGAGGACCTGCAGTGTAAACCAGAAGAGAGACGAAACAAGACTCAGGTACCAAAAGAAAATAATTCATCACAGTCATTCTATTTTGGATACCATGTGTCCACTATCAACCACAGTAACACCCATGATAAACGAGATAAACCCAGCTATAGCTGCCCGATGAACTAGATAAACCCAGCTATAGCAGCCTGCATACAAGAAAGTGAGACGGTCATCATCATGAGTGATTGTTTCATTGTTATACAGTGTGACCATAGGATTTCTGCATCTCAGTATGACGTAGCAAGAGGTCATTTTCAGCTCGTTGACTCCATGAAGATCTCAGGGACAATAGACAATAGGTGCAGGAGTAGGCCATTCGGCCCTTCGAGCCAGCACCGCCATTCACTGTGATCATGGTTGATCATCCACCATCAGTATCCAGTTCCTGCCTTATCCCCATAATCTTTGATTCCACTATCTTTAAGAGCTCTATCCATTTCTTTCTTGAAAGCATCCAGAGACTTGGCCTCCACAGCCTTCTGGGGCAGAGCATTCCATATATCCACCACTCTCTGGGTGAAAAAGTTTTTCCTCAACTCCGTTCTAAATGACCTACCCCTTATTCTTAAACTGTGGCCTCTGGTTCTGGACTCACCCATTAGCGGGAACATGCTTCCTGCCTCCAGCGTGTCCAATCCCTTAATAATCTTATATGTTTCAGTAAGATCCCCTGTCAGCCTTCTAAATTCCAGAGTATACAAGCCCAGTCACTCCAATCTTTCAACATATGACAGTCCCATCAACCTGGGAATTAACCTTGTGAACCTACACTGCACTCCCTCAATAGCAAGAATGTCCTTCCTCAAACTTGGAGACCAAAACTGCTCACAATACTCCAGGTGTGGTCTCACCAGGGCCCTGTACAGCTGCAGAAGGACCTCTTTGCTCTTATACTCAATTCCCCCCGTTATGAAGGCCAGCATGCCATTAGCTTTCTTCACCGCCTGCTGTACTTGCATGCTTGCTTTAAGAGCAATCCCATTCTCCCACTCAGTTCTCTGGAACCTATTCTCCCTCCAGATTCTACCACCTAAGCAACATTAGGACTAATTTATAGTAGTCAGTTAGCCTACCGGCTCATCTTTGGGATGGGGGATGAACTGGAGTGAAACCCAGGCAGACACAGGGAGAACGTGCAAATGCACATATTCACCACTGGAGGGCAGGAACGTACCTGGGTTACTGTGAAGCAGCGGCTTCACCGACTGCACCATGCAGTGTTGTGCCTATCACTACCACTAGGTGGCACTGCTAGTCCAGCCGCAAAAGCAGAATTATCCCTCTTCTTCTGTGCCCGACTCTGGCCTTTTACCTCTTCTCACCTGCCTACCACCTCCCTCTCATTCCCCTCCTTCTTCCCTTTCTCCTATGGTCCACTCTCCTCTCTTATCAGATTCCTTCTTCTCCAGCCCTTTACCTTTCCCACTCACCTGGCCTCACCTGTCACTTTCTAGTCATCTTCCTTCCTCCCCCACCACCAGACCTTTTTATTCTGGCGTCTTCCCCCTTCCTTTCCAGTACTGAAGGAAGGTCTTGGCCCAAAACGTCGACTGTTTATTCATTTCCATAGAGGCCACCTGACCTCCTGAGTTCCTCCAGCATTTTGTGTATGTTGCTTTGGATTTTCAGCATCTGCAGAATTTCTTGTGTGTAAGTGTCACTGCTGCTGGATCTATCACTGCCACCGGATATCACTGTTACTGGGATGTCACTGCCACTGGATATCACTGTTACTGGGATATCACTGTTACTGGGATATCACTGCCACCGGATATCACTGCCACAGGATATCACTGTTACTGGGATATCACTGCCACAGGATATCACTGCCACCGGATATCACTGTTACTGGGATATCACTGCCACCGGATATCACTGCCACTGGATATCACTGTTACTGGGATATCACTGCCACAGGATATCACTGTTACTGGGATATCACTGTTACTGGGATATCACTGCCACCGGATATCACTGCCACAGGATATCACTGTTACTGGGATATCACTGCCACAGGATATCACTGCCACCGGATATCACTGTTACTGGGATATCACTGCCACCGGATATCACTGTTACTGGGATATCACTGTTACTGGGATATCACTGCCACCAGATATCACTGCTACTGGGATATCACTGCCACCGGATATCACTGCCACCGGATATCACTGCCACTGGATATCACTGTTACTGGGATATCACTGCCACAGGATATCACTGCCACCGGATATCACTGTTACTGGGATATCACTGCCACCGGATATCACTGTTACTGGGATATCACTGCCACTGGATATCACTGTTACTGGGATATCACTGCCACAGGATATCACTGCCACCGGATATCACTGTTACTGGGATATCACTGCCACCGGATATCACTGCCACTGGATATCACTGTTACTGGGCCATCACTGCCACCGGATATCACTGTTACTGGGATATCACTGCCACAGGATATCGCTGCCACCGGATATCACTGCCACCGGATATTACTGTTACTGGGATATCACTGCCACCGGATATCACTGCCACTGGATAACACTGCCACCGGATATCACTGTTACTGGGATATCACTGTTACTGGGATATCACTGCCACCGGATATCACTGCTACTGGGATATCACTGCCACAGGATATCACTGTTACTGGGATATCACTGCCACCGGATATCACTGCCACAGGATATCACTGTTACTGGGATATCACTGCCACAGGATATCACTGCCACCGGATATCACTGTTACTGGGATATCACTGCCACCGGATATCACTGCCACTGGATATCACTGTTACTGGGATATCACTGCCACAGGATATCACTGTTACTGGGATATCACTGTTACTGGGATATCACTGCCACCGGATATCACTGCCACAGGATATCACTGTTACTGGGATATCACTGCCACAGGATATCACTGCCACCGGATATCACTGTTACTGGGATATCACTGCCACCGGATATCACTGTTACTGGGATATCACTGTTACTGGGATATCACTGCCACCGGATATCACTGCTACTGGGATATCACTGCCACAGGATATCACTGCCACTGGATATCACTGTTACTGGGATATCACTGCCACCGGATATCACTGTTACTGGGATATCACTGCCACTGGATATCACTGCCACTGGATATCACTGCCACTGGATATCACTGTTACTGGGCCATCACTGCCACCGGATATCACTGTTACTGGGATATCACTGCCACAGGATATCGCTGCCACCGGATATCACTGCCACCGGATATCACTGTTACTGGGATATCACTGCCACCGGATATCACTGCCACTGGATATCACTGCCACCGGATATCACTGTTACTGGGATATCACTGTTACTGGGATATCACTGCCACCGGATATCACTGCTACTGGGATATCACTGCCACAGGATATCACTGTTACTGGGATATCACTGTTACTGGGATATCACTGCCACCGGATATCACTGTTACTGGGATATCACTGCCACTGGATATCACTGTTACTGGGATATCACTGCCACAGGATATCACTGTTACTGGGATATCACTGCCACAGGATATCACTGCCACTGGATATCACTGTTACTGGGATATCACTGTTACTGGGATATCACTGCCACAGGATATCACTGTTACTGGGATATCACTGCCACAGGATATCACTGCCACTGGATATCACTGCCACTGGATATCACTGTTACTGGGATATCACTGCCACCGGATATCACTGTTACTGGGATATCACTGCCACTGGATATCACTGTTACTGGGCCATCACTGCCACCGGATATCACTGTTACTGGGATATCACTGCCACCGGATATCACTGTTACTGGGATATCACTGCCACTGGATATCACTGCCACTGGATATCACTGCCACTGGATATCACTGTTACTGGGCCATCACTGCCACCGGATATCACTGTTACTGGGATATCACTGCCACAGGATATCGCTGCCACCGGATATCACTGCCACCGGATATCACTGTTACTGGGATATCACTGCCACCGGATATCACTGCCACTGGATATCACTGCCACCGGATATCACTGTTACTGGGATATCACTGTTACTGGGATATCACTGCCACCGGATATCACTGCTACTGGGATATCACTGCCACAGGATATCACTGTTACTGGGATATCACTGTTACTGGGATATCACTGCCACCGGATATCACTGTTACTGGGATATCACTGCCACAGGATATCACTGCCACCAGATATCACTGTTACTGGGATATCACTGCCACAGGATATCACTGTTACTGGGATATCACTGCCACAGGATATCACTGCCACTGGATATCACTGTTACTGGGATATCACTGTTACTGGGATATCACTGCCACAGGATATCACTGTTACTGGGATATCACTGCCACAGGATATCACTGCCACTGGATATCACTGCCACTGGATATCACTGTTACTGGGATATCACTGCCACCGGATATCACTGTTACTGGGATATCACTGCCACAGGATATCACTGCCACCGGATATCACTGTTACTGGGCCATCACTGCCACCGGATATCACTGTTACTGGGATATCACTGCCACTGGATATCACTGTTACTGGGATATCACTGCCACAGGATATCACTGTTACTGGGATATCACTGTTACTGGGATATCACTGCCACCGGATATCACTGCCACCGGATATCACTGTTACTGGGATATCACTGCCACAGGATATCACTGCCACCGGATATCACTGCCACAGGATATCACTGCCACCGGATATCACTGTTACTGGGATACCACTGCCACCAGATATCACTGTTACTGGGATATCACTGCCACCGGATATCACTGTTACTGGGATATCACTGCCGCCAGATATCACTGTTACTGGGATATCACTGCCACCGGATATCACTGTTACTGGGATATCACTGCCACCAGATATCACTGTTACTGGGACATGACTGCCACTAGAAGGATTGATTATAGCTGGAATCAGAGAAGTACAGGTTCACTAAACTACCCTTATCTAGCTTCAAACAAAACTCCCAAAAATTGTAGCTTTTGGAAATCTGAAACAAAAGCAGGAAATGTTAGAAACACTCAGCAGGTCAGGCAGCACCTGTGGGGAAAGAAATGATTAATGTCTGAGACTGAAGAATCCTTCTTAGAATTTGGAAAGAGGAAACTGGTTACACAGAGTATGGGAGGGTGGATGGCACAGGGAAAGTAACTTAGCTTGGTTGTAGCCAGGGTTACCATGGTGATAGCTTTTGAATGTTTCTGGCTCAGAAGTTAGTGAGGAATATTAAGGCGAGAATGAACTACAAAGGAACATGAAAGGTGTAAAGTACAGAGCTGAACAAAATAGCTAGTGGAGAAAAAGAAAAAAAATACAACATTGCAAATAGATAACCTGCTCTAATGCAGAGGGAACAAGATGCCTGCAGTTGATAAGTTCTCTACTGGGGCTGGAAGGCTGCAAAGTGCCCAGATGGAAGATGTGCCTACATTGGGCCTGATTATGACAGGGGAGGAGGCCACAGGCAGATAGGCCAGAGTGAGAATGGAACGGAGGTAGGGAGGCAGCGATCACTCCTGTGGACTGAATACAGCAGCTCTGCAAAGCTGTCGCCCAGTGTGTGTTCACTTTCTCCAACGCAGGGCAGACTGGACTGGAAGAATTGCCAGTCAATCGCTGCCTCATCTGGAACATAGGGTGTCTGGAGTTGGGAAGGAAAGAGGCGAAAGGGCAGGCGTTGGATCTGCTGGAAATATGCCATGAGAAGGGAATCGATTGTAGAAAGGAAAAGGACCAAATCACCATGAAAGAATGGTCCCTTGGGAATGCTGAAAGTGGGGAGGAGGAGAGGTGTGTCTAATTGTGGAGTGTGATGATGTAAACTCTAGAGTATGCTGTTAAATGTGGAGACTGGGGGATGAAAGTGAGTATCTGGGGAACTCTAACCCCTCCACCCCACTCTAGCCCAAAAGCGAGAGAGGAAAAGTGCAGGAAAGAGATGATGTGCGGACAAGAGCTCAGTTCACCTTTATAGACGAGAAGCCAGAGCCGAGAAGAAAATACCTCATCATCAGTGTAGATATGTTGGAGGCAGAGGAACTGGGACAACAGGCAACTGAAGATCTGGAGTAAACCTTCATATTGTTTTAGTCGTTATCCTCCAGATTATTTACACACCGATTGATTTAACACTCCTGTCACATGCAACCAATTGATCCTTAAAAGTGTGGGGCAGTGGAAGTGATAGCACGCAATATTGCTGGAGGTTTTCTTTCCCTGCCTTCAGTACAAAATAGTTACTGTCTTTGCTCATAAGCATCGGTGAGAAGGCCAAGCAGTTTGGTTCAAAACATCCCAGAATGAAGTGCAGAAACTCCACGTTATGGGAACTGCTGCCTGTGCTTAAAGAGATGCAGCAAGCTACTGTGCAGAATAGTAATAAGGGTAGGGGAAACACTCAGCAGGTCAGGCAGCATCTGTGGAGAAAGAATGAGTTAATATTTCAAATGTAAGAATCAGAGTTCAATGAACTTTCAACAGGCTATGCAGGTTTTTTTCTGCTTTGGATTTGATGACAGATAAAATTTCAGTAAATTACCCATTCTGGAATGCATTAGGTCTTGCATTTGTCGGGTAGATAGTTCTCATGTTTCAAAGACACTCCACCTTTTTTTTGACAAATGGGCCATTATCAAATTGACAAATGCTCCCCCCATCTTTATATTAGCTTAAAATTTACCAATTTTATTTAGAACAGTAAATTATTGTAAAATGGAATATATTTACAGAAAGCAGACTCAATGATAATTATGGAAAGAAAATCATATAAATGCTTAAAAAGGGGATTTTTGTCGCACTGAGGTAAAAGCAGAGAATTGAACAGATTGGAAAAGTTTGTCACTGAACAGATTATGGCTGATGGGCCAAATGGTCTACTCCTGATTCTTTAACTTCATTCCTAACCATAAGGCCACATTACTTCTTTGGAAGCTCATTTTAATTTAATAAAAAAAACAACCTGACATTTGGAGCTCCCCCCCAAAAAACTAAGAGCAGTTCTCCTGCACCCCCACCCCAAAGCATGGAGACAGTCCTGATCCAGAGTTTCAATCCAAAATGTTGATGTTCCTTCCCCCACTCCCTTTCCCCTCCTCTCAACATGCTGCTTGACCCGCCAAGTTCCTCGAAGAGTTTCTTTTTGCTCCCAAACCACGCCTCGGTGCAGCCCTGACACATGACTGAGATTGCTCCCGTCACCGCCCTGCTAACGCTCGGCTGACGCGTGCTCCTTTGTCTCCACAGGCCTGCAAGGTGAAGAAGGTGAAAGTGAAAGGGCCCAGCACCCCGAGCTCCAACCGCACCCCCTTAGATGCGCCCGCACCGGTTTCGCAGACTGTCGCACACAACCTTGCTCTGCGTTCGGCAGCTCGCGAGGTCATAAAGGAACGAGAGGCGAGCGTGCGGCATCGACACCGAGCTGAAGTCGGCAACCTTTTCCTGCCTTTTGTTGATGCAGTGCATGACAGCGTGTGACCGCGTGCGTGCATACCACCTAGTGCTGCCTACACATTACTACACATTACATTGTCTTTAAGCAAGGAAATACAGACTGCCTCGTTTGATGAATACTCGTCCAAATGAGTGCCCAGCATGTCACAGACACGGACTTAAAATCATTTGACTATTCGAATAAACTCAGCCTGCCCGTGTGATTAATGAGTAGTTACCGTGCACGGGGACCAGGGTATGGCGTAGATACTTATACTGTATAATTCATTGTCACCAAACAGTTGATACTAGAGCATACAATCATCACAGTGATATTTGATTCTGCGCTTCCCGCTCCCTGGATTACAAATCAATAGTAAATATTAAAAATCTAAATTATAATTCATAAATAGAAAATAGAAAAATGGGAAGTAAGGTAGTGCAAAAAAACCGAGAGGCAGGTCTGGGTATTTGGAGGGTACGGCCCAGATCCGGGTCAGGGATGGGTTTGTTATTGTCGTACGCACAGAGGTACAGTGAAAAGCTTAGTTCTGCATATTTGCATACCATCCATGCAGGCCATTTCTTCCCATCAGTATATTGAGGGAAAATCAATATGTTTTAGAGTTATTAGACTACCAAAGGAGGGGTGGGATGGGGGGAGGACAAATGAGGGGTGGAGAGGAGGAGAAAGAGGGGAGGGGAAAGGAAGGAAGGGAGAGTTGAGGGGAGGCAAGATGAGAGGAGAGGAGAGGAAGGGAGTAAAGGAAAGTTGTGAAGGGAGGAGAGGGAAGGGGAGAGGAAGGTGTGGTGGTAAGTGGAGGGGAGATACAGCCTATCACTTGGCTTCCTAATGGCTTTGAGGAACTCTGTACCCCTCATACAGAAGCTGAGAAGGGTTTGGTAATGCGACGTACGCCCTGAAGGTGTGTGCCCAAGGGCCTCACCTCCCTGCTTGTCCTGCTGGAAGGGTGGTTGTACCTATGGGAGAGGGCGGGCTTGGCTTTCCTGCTGCAGCTCAAACAGACCGGACTGTTCACTGTTTAACTTTTACCAAGCAGTTGAGGGTGAGGAGAGGGACGTGAGGCAGTGACTCCAGCAGGCGAGCCTGTGCCTGGCAATGGTGCTGCAAGGTACCCGGCACATTGGGTTCGCACCACCACCTCACAGCTCCGGTGGCCCCACTTCAATCCCGACCTTGGGCACTGTCCGTGTGGAGTCTGCAGGCACTCTCCCTGAGGCCATGTGAGTTTTCTCCCATGCCCCGAAGACAGGTGGTTTGGTAGGCTGACTGGCCTTCGGAAAGTGACCCCAGTGTGTGAGAGTGAAGGTAGAGTCCGGGGGAGTGGATCGGAGTGTGGAGAGAGTAAAATGGGAGAAGTGTAGGATTGGTGTAAACGAGTGAGTGATGGTTAACATGGACTGCGCCCAATCAGTGAACGAGAGCATGAGAGGAAGCAGTGTTTCCACTTAAGTCCATGGTTGAAGATTTAACAGGCAGCACCTTGCAGCAGCTTTTGGAGTGGGACTGCGCCCAATCAGTAAATGGGACAGATAAAAATAAGCCAGGGGCAAGCGGAGTGGCCATTGTGTGAGTGGACCAGTGTCGGAGTGGCTTTGGCTCATCAGGCTTCAGCGAGATCAGGCTTGGGCCACGTAAATACCTGGTTTCTTCTTCTTTATTCTCATCTGTTAGGACACAGAGCAGTGATGTGGCTTTGGTGGTGATGTAAAAGTTCTGGGAGACCTCCAGCCTCTCCGATAACCACATCTGCACCAGGTTCACTGAGCTGCAGCCTGTAAGAGGTCGTGTTAAGGACCTGGAGCTGCAGCGTGATGACATTCAGCTCATATGGGAGACTGAGGTAGTGCTAGATAGGAACTACCTATCAACATGAGAGAGGTCTGGAGGGGGATGAGGACCATCACTGGGTTCCGGCAAACTAGCAACAGAGGATCTGAAGGCAGTGTGGACAGGGCCAATGAACTTCACCTGTTCTTTAACAGATTTGACATTGTGACCCCTGCCCATCCCCCACATGAGTCATCTGTTGTCGGCCCCCCATCAACACATATTCCACTCTGCCCTCCTACCCCTCCTCACAGTCCCCCACCCTGCTGTCATGACTATACCCCTTCCCCACACAAAACCACCACGGTGGGCTTCACAGCTGAACAGGTGAGAAGACAGCTGAAACGTCTCAACCCAAGCAAGGCTGCAGGACCGGATGGTGTCAGTACCAGGGTGCTCAAAGCCTGTGCCCCTCAGCTATGTGGAGTACTTCGCCATGTATTCAACCTGAGCCTGAGGCTCCAGAGGGTTCCTGTACTGTGGAAAGCGTCCTGCCTCGTCCCTGTGCTGAAGACGCCGTGCCCCAGCGGCCTCAATGACTGCAGACCGGTGACATTGACCTCCCACATCATGAAGACCCTGGAGAGACTTGTTCTGGAGTTGCTCCGGCCTATGGTCAGGCCACACTTAGATCCCCTCCGGTTCACCTACCAGCCCTGACTAGGATTTGAGGATGCCATCGTCTACCAGCTGAACCATGTCTACGCCCACCTGGACAAGCCAGCGAGCACTGTGAGGGTCATGTTTTTTGACTTCTCCAGTACGTTCAACACCATCCGCCCTGCTCTGCTGGGGGAGAAGCTGACAGCGATGCTGGTGGATGCTTCCCTGGTATCATGGATTCTTGATTACCTGACTGGCAGACCACAGTACGTGTGCTTGCAACACTGTGTGTCCGACAGAGTAATCAGCAGCACTGGGGCTCCACAGGGGACTGTCTTGTCTTCCTTTCTCTTCACCATTTACACCTCGGACTTCAACTACTGCACAGAGTCTTGTCATCTTCAGAAGTTTTCTGATGTCTCTGCCATAGTTGGATGCATCAGCAAGGGAGATGAGGCTGAGTACAGGGCTACGGTAGGAAACTTTGTCACATGGTGTGAGCAGAATTATCTGAAGCTTAATGTGAAAAAGACTAAGGAGCTAGTGGTAGACCTGAGGAGAGCTAGGGTACCGGTGACCCCTGTTTCCATCCAGGGGGTCAGTGTGGACATGGTCGAGGATTACAAATACCAGGGGATACGAATTGACAATAAACTGGACTGGTCAAAGAACACTGAGGCTGTCTACAAGAAGGGTCAGAGCCATCTCTATTTTCTGAGGAGACTGAGGTCCTTTAACATCTGCCGGACGATGCTGAGGATGTTCTATGAGGCTGTGGTGGCCAGTGCTATCATGTTTGCTGTTGTGTGCTGGGGCAGCAGGCTGAGGGTAGCAGACACCAACAGAATCAACAAACTCATTCATAAGGCCAGTGATGTTGTAGGGATGGAACTGGACTCTCTGACGGTGGTGTCTGAAAAGAGGATGCTGTCCAAGTTGTGTGCCATCTTGGACAATGTCTCCCATCCACTACATAATGTACTGGTTAGGCACAGGAATACATTCAGCCAGAGACTCATTCCACCGAGATGCAACACAGAGCGTCATAGGAAGTCATTCCTGCCTGTGGCTATCAAACTTTACAACTCCTCCCTTGGAGGGTCAGACACCCTGAGCCAATAGGCTGGTCCTGGACTTATTTCCTGGCACAATTTACATATTACCATTTAACTATTTATGATTTTATTACTATTTATTATTTATGGTGCAACTGTAACAAAAACCAATTTCCCCCGGGATCAATAAAGTATGACTATGACTACAGGAAGGTAATCACCCCTAGGCTAGAGGAGGCAGACAACTGGGTGACTGTCAGGAGAAGGAAGGGAAATGGACATCTAGTGCAGAGTACCCCTGTGGCTGTTCTCCTCAATTATAAGTGGACCACACTGGATTCTGTGGAGAGGGCACAACCTGCTGGGGTGAGCCACAAGGATGGGGTCTCTGGCACTGAGTCTGACGCTGTGGCTCAGAAGGGAAGAGAGGTGAAAGAGGGCTGCAGTGGTGATAGGAGGTTCACAGCTGTTTTGGGCCCCCTATCTAAGAAAGGATGTGCTGACATTGGGGAGGATTCAAAGGAGGCTTACGAAAATGTTTCTGACATTGAAAGGTTTATCATTGGAGGAGCATTTGATGGCTCCAGCCCCAGGGCCTGGAATTAAGAAGAATGAGGTGGAATCTCATTGAAGCCTATCGAATGTTGAAAGGCTTCGATAGAATAGATGTGGAGAGGATATTCCCTGTGGGGGGGGATTATAAAGCCAGAGGACACGGCCTCAGAATAGAGGGTCATCCATTTAGAAATGAGATGAGGAGGAATTTCTTTAGCCAGAGGGCTGTGAATCTGTGGAATTCTTTATCACAGGCAGCTATGGAGACTGTCTTTATGTGTGCTTAAGGCAGAGGTTGATAGATTCTTGATTAGGGCAGGAGATTGGGACTGAGAGGGAAGAGGATCAGCCATGATGAAATGATGGGCCAGACGCGACGGGTCAAGTGGCCCAAATTATGGCAATATCCGGTCAGGATGGAGACAGCGAACAATACTACCTCATGCAACTTCTTCCAGATAGTCCACAAAACTGTTTCTTTCACCACTTCCCCAACTTCATTTTATTTTAAATGTGTTTCTGGTATTGTTGGAGCCTGTGATCTCCAGTATGAAGGTGTCTTTTTGGGCCAGATGAACGACCTGGAATCTTGCTGTCTCTGAGAAGATTCCAGGAGGTGAGCGACTCTATTTCTCGCCGATAAAGGGTTGTGGAAGACTGGAGTGTCAAGGCGAGTGCGGATGGAGGGTGGATATTCAACGCCATTTACTAGCCTCTCGCTCGCTGCTGCTGGTGGAAGGTGTCTGTGTGTGACGGTCTCCTGCTCGCTGCTCCTGGGGGAAGGCCCCTGCTTTCGAATGTTCTCTCTCCCCCAGTGCTGTGAGATGATGGTACCGAAGTCCTGAGTCAGTGATTGGACTGTAGTTCACTTAGATTCTTCCACTTTTATATTTTTAATATTCTGATTTTCACCCGTTCTTTCTTGTTGCTGTTTACATGATTTGTTGTTTTTTTTTTGTGCATGGGGGTTGGGTTCTTGTTGCCATTTGCACGATTTGTTTCTTCTTCATGGGTGAGGTTGATGTTTTTCTTTCGAATGGCTTCCATGGTTTTGTTCCGTGGCTGCCTGGAAAAGATGAACCTGAGGTTATAGAAACATAGAAACATAGAAAATAGGTGCAGGAGTAGGCCATTCGGCCCTTTGAGCCTGCACCGCCATTTATTATGATCATGCCTGATCATCCAACTCAGAACCCCGCCCCAGCCTTCCCTCCATACCCCCTGACCCCCATAGCCACAAGGGCCATATCTAACTCCCTCTTAAATATAGCCAATGAACTGGCCTCAACAGTTTCCTGTGGCAGAGAATTCCACAGATTCACCACTCTCTGTGTGAAATTATATACTGCATGCACACAGCACTTTGATAATAAATACACCTGGACTCTTGAACCTTATGACGTGGATGGGGTGAGCTGAAGGAACAGTTTCTGCCCCGTGTGGGGAACGGCTGGACTGGACTCCCACTCCTCCATGGAAACACAAAGTGAGAGGAGGGCAGTGTGGGTGGCCACAGCTGCTGGGCCCAACCCACCCTGTGCCCCAGTCCTTACGACTGCTCTGCATATGACCACAAGAAATTGCAGAGAGTCACGGACACAGCTCAGCACATCACAGAAACCAGCCTCCTCTCCATGTCTACACTTCTCACTGCCTCAGTAAAGCAGCCAGCGTAATCAAAGATACCATCCACCCAGACTTTCTTCCCCTCTCTTCACTCAGGCAAAAGCTATCAAGGCCTAAGTGCACATACCATTCGATCAAACCCAGCTTCTACCCCACTTAACAGACTTTTAAATGGTACCTTAGAATGATAAGGCAAACTATTGACCTTACAATCTACCTCATTATGACCGTGTAACTTATTGTCTGCCTGTACTGCTCTTTCTCTGTAGCTACCACACTTTATTCAGCACTCTCCTATTGTTCATAGAAATCTGGTCATTACAACAGTGTAGAGAATTGATCTGTATGAAGAGTATGCGAGACAAGCTTTTCACTGTACCTCAGCACACGTGACAATAATAATCCAATTCTAGTTCCTGACGGGCAGCTGCTCCAGACCGTGAGGCCCCACGGGACACAGATCCCTTCCAAATGGCACTGGCCTTTGCCACCCAGTGGGCCCTCACCCAGTTTCCCTGGATTACAGAGCCCCCAGTCCCTAGTCACTGCCCCATGACAGCAACTCCAAGGAGGGAGGACTGGTTTGGCTCAGTGTTCAGGGTCCGTGAGGTAACGTTGCAGGTTTATAAACCTCTGGTTTGATCACGCTTGGAGTGTTATGTCCAGTTCTGGTCACCTCAGTTCAGGAAAGATGTGAAAGAGGGTACAGAGGAGATTAACCAGGATGCTGCCTGGATTTCAGAACATGTCTTATGAGGAGAGGTTGAGTGAGCGCTTTGGAGTGAAGGAGGATGAGAGGTGACTTGACAGAGGTGTAAAAGATGACAAGAAGTATAAATAGAGTTGAAAGTCTGTGACTTTTCCCCAGGGTGCACATAGCTAACATGAGAGTGCATAATTTTAATAAGATTGGAGGGGGATGTCAGTAATTTTTTTTAATCTAGAGAGTGGTGGATGCATGGAACACCCTGCTGGGGTGCTGATAGAGGCAGATACATTGGGGACATTTAGTAGAATCTTAGACAGGCACATGAATGAAAGCAAAATGGAGGGCTATGTGGGAGAGAAGGGTTAGATTGATCTTATATTTTGCTAAAAGATTGGCACAACTTCATGGGCCATAACCCTGTACTGTGCTGTATTGATCTATGTTCTACTGTATATTTCTCCTCAGCCAGGGCTAACACCAATGGTCTTTCCTCATCTGTGTGACCAACAACTCAGCCCCACACCCGGAAAGTCCAGGACTTCAGCATGCACAACATGGACCCTGCCTCTATCCCTCTGCACCACTTCAAGTGGGCACACTGGTACTCACCCTCCAATCCACCCACGCTCAAGTCAATTAATCGGTACACGGAAGGTCCCTCCCATTCAAATCTCAGACGACAATCCACCAGTAAATTTAAGGAGCTCCCTCCCATTGTTCTGAGTTCCTGTTGTTTCCCCTGTGCCCTGTTAATGAGCTCTCTGCAGCAAAACGTAACCATGTGTGAGGCAGCTCCTCTCTGAGCCTGGAGAATACAGCCTACAGCCTCCACAGGATCCGCCACCCCAAGGTCCGGCCTGTGGAAAGCACCCACTGGCACAGCCCACAGGCTTTGCTGGGACTGGCCCAGGTCTGGCTGTGTTGCCTGGTTTACCCGAGAAAGAACTCATTCCTGCCTGTGGGACGAGGCAAGAGGTGCGGAATGAGTTGTATTGGGATTTGACCCAAACGGATTGGGATGTTTAGTCCGGGGAATACTGTACACGTCATTTCAGTAACATCCACATCCTGTGAACTAATGAATCAAAGCTGCAAAGCAGGTGGTAACCGAACCACCGAGGGGATGTTCCTGGGGGAAGGTTGCCTGGATACAGTCACACAAGAGAGGTAAGGGCACGGGACACAAGCTCACTGGATGGGAGATATCTCTGCAGGGTTTCCATTGAGTTCTGCTGTTGTTCTCAGCCTGTTTCCCCCCAGAAACCTACAGAAAAGACAGATTTCTAGTTTCAATCCCACTTCCAGCCGTTTCCACCTCCTAAATATATCACCTCTCTCAATACTAAGCATCTTGTAACAATGATAAAAATATATGCTAAAATATTTAAAACCTGTTCAATATTTAAAAATTACTTGTGTATAAATGAAACGGCGATTATTTCCAGTTTAAAACTGAGTTAAATGGCATAGTGAGCCACCCATCACAAATGATGAACTTCTTGTGAAAATATACAATAAAATTGTGCCAGATTGTTCCCTTGAATGCATTATGCAGAATATTTAATATATGGAGAAAATTTATACTCAAAGTGGTGTCTGATTATTCTGTCGGCTTGAAGTTTCGATTGTACAAATAAATTTGATTGGAAACTTAATCCATAACTTCACCATGGAAAACAAATGCAGTTTTTGCCCAAATTGGCTCTGCACCCAGAGCGGGAATTCCCAACTTTGGCTGATTCAAACGCAACTCCAAACACAGTCAATGAGATCCAACTTAAAGGGGGGGAGGCAGGGGGAACGACAGTTAGAAGAATAGAATTAGAGGGGCAGTTGGAAAATTTCAGCTTAGATCAGCAATTAAAATGGGCTGCAGCAGTGTTTTGTGAATGTATAAATAGTTTGTTTCAGATGATTAATAGCAGAAGCAACATATAGAGTCAAGCGATCCCACATTCCATAAATTCGATCCTGGTGTATACCGTCATGATGAAGGTGTACAATTAAACAATTCACGGGAGGACGATGCACCTCCCATCACATTACTGACCTTTGTAGATATTGGAAAGGCTTTGAGGAGACAGGAAGGGATTCATTGGCCATAAAATACCAGTCCATGACCTTCTCTTGGGAGTTGATGGTGGGTGTTTTGATGATGGCAATACTACTGAATGTTATGGAGACTTGATTGGATTTCCTTATGCTTAACGGCCTAGATAAAATGGAAATGGAACGGGTGAGTCTAGGACTAGAGAGGACACCTCAGAATACATCCCTTTAGAACAGAGGTGAGAAGGAATTTCTTTAGCCAGAAGGTAATGAATCATTGCCACATGACGGCTGTGGAGGCCAACTCATTTGTATATTTAAAGCGGAGATTGCCGAAGGGTCTCGGCCCGAAAGGTCGACTGCACTTTTTTCCCCACAGATGCTGCCTGGCCTGCCGAGTTCCTCCAGCATTTCGTGTGCGTTGCTTGGATTTCCAGCATCTGCAGATTCTCCCTTGTTTGTGAGTTGGTAGGTTTTTGATTGGTAAGGGTGTGAAAGGTTGTGGGGAGAAGGCAGGAGGATGGGGTTAAGAGGGAAAGTTAATCAGCCATGATAAAATGGCGGAGCTGGCTCGATGAGCCAAATGGTCTAATTCTGCTCCTGTGTCTTAAGGAGATGGTCATTGCCTGGCATTCACTGTTATCACTCATCAGTCCATGTGTGAAAGTTGTCCAAACCTTGCTCTGTGAAGACTGGGACTGCTGGGGAGCTGTGAAAACAAGTACACATTGGGCAAGTATCAGCCTCCACTTCTGACCTTATGGAAGGAAGCTCATTGATGAAGCAGCTGAGCAGGTCAGGTTCAGCATACCATCTCGAAGAACTCCCAGAGCCATGTCCAGGGACTGGGATGATTTATAACATGGTTTTCAATTTACTGGGCCCAAACTTGGTCAAGTGTGGTCTAATATCTGAGGCTGTCACTCTCACCTCACCTTGGGAAGTCAGCTGTCAGAGATGTAATCTCTGTGTTGGCAGAACCTGCAGAATTTGTATCTGCTTGATAACCGTGCCAACGTCACTTCTTTCATGTTGCTGATAACTTCAAGGAGACTGCAAGGTGCTAAGTGACCACAAAGAAATAGACGTATTTTGTGAGGACATTCTCAGCCCAATCAGCAATGCTTTGTTTCCAGCACATTGGTAGACAGGCAGACAGCAGAGGGCAGTGTTGGACCAGATCACACACACCCTACCCAGGCACTGGGTCCAGTCCACTAATAATTCCACTCTATCGCCCAACTAAAATATGAAATATCCTATTTTTTAAGTCTCAAAAAGATGATCATGCTACCTGCATCCACAGTCACATGCCCATGTTAAAAAAATTCTGTAAAGTGAAGATGTTTTCAAAATAATGAAATGAAAAGTTTCTATCAAAAACAATAAAGAGTGGTAAACAGTAAAAAAAATTTAAATCAAATCAATATTTAGAGTCACCACTCTTTGCCTTTAAAACTGCTTCAATTCTTTTAGGTATACAGTCCTGTAGGTTTATAAGAAAATCAGCTGGGAGGTTGTTCCAAGCATCTTGGAGAACTTGCCATGGTTCTTCTGCAGACTTTGACTGTCTCCCTTGTTTCTGTGTCTCCAGGTGATCCCTGACAGCTTCAGCAATGTTGAGATCGGGGCTCTGTTGCAGAACACCTTGTTCTTCTTTTTGCTGAAGAAAGTTCCTTCTGGCCTTGGCCATGTGTTTGGGGTCATTGTCCTGCTGCAGAATGAAGTTAGGATTGATCAGACGCCTCCCTGAAGGTATTGTGTGATGGATGAGAATTTGCTTGCACTTCTCAGCATTGAGCAATCCATTAATTTAGACCAGATCACCAACTCCATTTGCAGGAATACAGCCCAAATCTTTGCCGTCATTCACTGTTGGTTGCAGACACTCATCCATGTAGTGCTCTCTAGTTCTTCTACAGACAATCTGTCTCCTGCTTGAGCGAAAAATTTCAAATTTAGACTCGTCAGTCCAGAGGACTTACTGCCATTGTTCAGAACTCCAGTCCTTGTGTTTTTGTGCACACGAGTCTCTCGGCTTTGTTTCTACTTCGGGGGAATGGCTTTTTGGCAGTAACTCGTCCACAAAGACCACTTCTGACTTCGGACTGGAGGGGTGTACTTGGGTTCCAGTGGTTTCTGTGAGTTCAGAGCAGATAGCAGTGCTGGATTTGCTCAGATTTAGAAGGGACGTCAGTTTGATGTATCTCTTATCTGCTGGATTTCTTGTCCTAAACTTTGCCCATTTCTTTGTGCTTCTTCAGAAGACCTTGTACTGCACATCCCGTCTGCCATGAAATTTCTGCTTGAGAGAGACCTTGCTGATGCAGGGTGACCACCTTGTGTCTTGTCACTATGCCCACTCTTGCTATGGTGTAAGAATTGATTTATTTTTAAATTAAATTGTCACATCTGTCACACCCTTACCCTTTAGTTTGGTCATTCTTCATCCGATTTGATCCTTCTACACCCGTTTCTATTTTAGCTAATCAGTTTTGTTCATTTGACTCATTATGTCATTGATCATTAGCAATCTGTTTGTTTCCTTTGTTTAATCATCCACTGGGCTGTATACTACAAATAAGGCTTTTATTTGAAAAGTGATTTATTACTTAATATGTTACATTTTGAAATACAAAAAAAATTCTCTGTAATAGTTAATTTTTTGGAAAATAAATGTTTCAAAATCTAAAATTTGCTCTTTTCTACTAACACACTAATACAGAAGACAAAAAAAAATCTAAAACAAAATTTATATTAAAAATCTGCAGTTCTTAAGACTTTAACACAGTACTGTACAAATCATTATTCAGTATTATAAACAAGAAGGGCCCCAGCACCAATCCCTGTAGAACGCCATTAGTAATAGGTATCCCATTTCCAAAACAACCCTCCACCGTAACCTTCTGTCTCCTGTTGCCAAGCCAATTCTGGATCCAATCTGACTTTCCCTGGGTCCCAGAGGTCCTCACCTTTTGGACCAATCTTTGCTTTGCAGCTTCTGCCTCTCACCAGTTCTGAGGTCCGTACTTGATTTCCACCGCTGTCTGTGAAGAGTTTGTAAGTTCTCCCTATGATAATGTGGATTTCCTCCCACATTCCAAGGATTAGTGTTAGTGAGCTGTGGGCTTACAAGGTTGGTTCTGGAAGCAACAGGTCCGAGCTGCCCAACACAACCCTCGCTGATTGAAGCGTATAACATATTTCACTGGATGTTTCAATGTACATGTGACAAATAAAGCTATTCTTTCTATCTTTACCTCCATGCTGGTAATTGCATCTCCTCCATAGGTCCCTTTGCTTCAACCTGCCCAGCCCTGGTTCCATTCTTTCTCCCCAGGTCCAGTCATTTCCCATTTAACAGCCTCCTTGTTGGTTTCCAATTTACTGGTTGACTTAGTGGTCAATTTACCAGTTGACTTAGCTTCACCATCCAACCCAAACCAGGAGGATCTTTCACTTCTCCTTGAACTGAGGCCCAGCCAGTCCCCCTCCTGCACCACCCCTTCCCCAGACTGACCGCGTTCTCATGGTGAATCCGATCTTCGACTCCACTTATTTTTACCAACAAAGGTGCAGCTTTGGGAACCCATCTGGGCCTCCACAGTGTCCCTCTCTGTTTGGGTGGCACGGTAGTGTAGTGCTTAGCAAAACACTTTACAATGCCAGCGACCTAGGTTCAGTTCCTGCCTCTGCCTGTAAGGAGTTTGTATGTTCTCCCACCGTGACTGTCTGGGTTTCCTTTGGGTGCTCCAGTTTCTCCCACAGTCCAAAGATGTACTGATCGGTAGGTGAATTGATCACTATAAATTGTCCCGTGATTAGACTAGGGTTAAATCGGGGGTTGCTGGGCAGTGTGGCTCGAAGGGCCGGAATGGCCCATCTCACTGTATCTCAATAAATTTTTTACAAACGTTTGTAGAAATATGCCTAACAGTCCTTGCTCCAGGCCAGTTCAAGCTTCTTCATTCTCCATCACACTGACAGCTTCACGAGTTCTGCTTCCTGCACCTGTAGAACCCTGAAACGTCATCAACACTGCCGTCGTCCCACTGTGCCCTCACTTACGCACGGTCCATTTTGGAATCTTCTCTTCCTTGTATCACTTCAAGGAATGACCTTATGGAGGTGCATAAAATTATAAGGCAATAGATAGGATTGAAGCACACAACCTTTTTCCCAGGGCTGGAGAATCAAAAACCAGAGGGGAGATTTGGAAGTGACTTGAGGGGCAATTTCTTCATACAGATACTGGTGGATACGTGGCAGCTCGTTCTACAGAAAGGAGTTGATGCAGGTACAATAATATTCAAAAGCACTTGGACTAGTAGATGGATAGGAAAGGTTTAAAGGAATATGGGTCAAACACAGGCAAATAGGTCTGGTTTAGATGGTCAGCTTGGTAAGTATGGACAATTCTGGCCAAAGAGCCTGTTTCCACACCAGTAGTTCCAGATCTCTTCCTATTTCCTTAACCGAGGCCTCCTCTCCACGTTAGTCGGTGTGACTCTCCATCACATCAATTCTACCTCCAGCTCTTTTGCTCTCCGAACCTGTCCCCCAGCCTGAGACAGAACAACCCCCTCTCCCATCCATCCACTCGCCCCCAACACCAGGTCACACCTTCGACCGCCCTTCGCCTCTGCATTCCAAATGGGCCTTTCCTTTCCACGATTCCAGAGTTTGCCCTTCCATCCCTAGCAACACGTCTACCTGTTGTTGCTTTTCCATGTCACCACAGGACATGCAGCACCTCTTCCCTTCCCGCTGTCCCGTGGCCCAAACATCCTTCCAGAGGAAGCAGGAACTTGCCTGCATGTCAAGCATTGTTGGGAGTGGGACGTTGTTGAAAGCTATCCCTGTGGTGATCGTTACACAGTCAGGCTCTCTGTACACAGGGAACGAGGCAGCACAGATTGTCCCCTGACCTCAGCCAGCCCACTGCCACCACCAGTCAGAGTTCTCCCTCCCACGACCATTCCCATTGCATGCTCTGCATCTGGAGACTAGGAGCTTGTTCTCCAGCTGCAGAGGAACACCAGGAGAGGTTCTGATGGAGAACCCTCTCCAGTTGGACAACTCAGCATGGTAAATCATCCAGCTAGTGTCCTGGGGTCTGATCGAGATAAACCACGGTTGCGTGGTGATGGGAGATGAGGGTTACAGGAGAAAGGAGATGGCAAGGGGCACAGTGACATCATCAGAAGGTGGTGATCAGGGTCTGTTCCAATTTAGTAACAGTAACTGGCAACGTACGGCGGCCAGTCTGTGAGATGTGGGAGGAAACTGCAGCACCCAATCAGCCACAGGGAGAACCTGCGTACTCCACACAGACAGCACGCGAAGCCACCATTGTCCCCGGCTCTGTGAAGCTGCGAGGCAACAGCACTACTTGCCGCACCACCGTGCCACCCACCAGAGCTGTTACCTCAGACCTCCCAAACTCTGACCCAGCCCCAGGGGCAAGGATCCTTATCTATCAGTGGCACCTCCTCCTACCCGTGGTGGGAGTGATCACAACTACGTGTGGAGCCTCACCAATGATTACTGCACTACCCCCCACAGGACCACTGAAGGTGCTGCTGCTTTCCAAAGGTCCCGGAGTCTATCTCATGATAACCCATCTAATTGTCCTGAGGCAGGAAGGAGGCTGATGGGCCAGCTGCTCTGATTTCTATGTAAGTCACACAGTATTAAAGTTTATTCTAATTCAATGATAAAAACAATTTTGATGCAGGAATTTAAAAAAATAATGATCTGGATCTCTGTCGGAGAGTTGGCTGGAGCCAAGGCACGCACTGTCGGCTCTGGCTGCTTGGTGCAGGCTTGTGCAACAAGCTGGCGATGTCCCTGGGCAGAACCACAGGCAGCCAGGTTCCTCTGGGGGCACAGGATGGGCATACGAGCACAGCCCCTCACCGCAGCACACACTGCCGCTACAGGTCAAAACCAACTAACCCTCCCTCCCTCCCCCACCATGCACGTGCGCGCACACACACACACAAAGACACACACACACAGACACACACACACACACACACACACACACACACACACAGACACACACACACACACACAGACACACAGACACACACACAGACACACACACAAAGACACACACACAGACACACACACACAAAGACACACACACACACACACACAAAGACACACACACACAAAGACACACACACACACAGACACACACACACAAAGACACACACACACACAAAGACACACACACACAGACACACAGACACACACACAGACACACACACAAAGACACACACAAAGACACAAAGACACACACACACACAAGACACACACACACAGACACACACACACACACACACACACACACAGACACACACACACAAAGACACACACACACACACACAGACACACACACACAAAGACACACACACACACACACACAGACACACACAAAGACACACACACACACACAGACACACACAAAGACACACACACAGACACACACAGACACACACACACACACACACACAGACACACACACAAAGACACACACACACACACACACAGACACACACACAGACACACACACAAAGACACACACAAAGACACAAAGACACACACACACACAAAGACACACACACACAGACACACACACACACACAAAGACACACACACACAAAGACACACACACACAAAGACACACACACACACACAGACACACACACACAAAGACACACACACACACACACAGACACACACAAAGACACACACACAGACACACACACACAAAGACACACACACACAAAGACACACACACACACACACACAAACACACACACACACACACACACAGACACACACACACACAGACACACACAGACACACACACAAAGACACACACACACACACACACAAAGACACACACACACACACAGACACACACACAGACACACACACACGGACACACACACAGACACACACAAAGACACACACACACACACAGACACACACAAAGACACACACACAGACACACACACACAGACACACACAAAGACACACACACAAAGACACACACACAAAGACACACACACAAAGACACACACACACACACAAAGACACGCAAGTGCACAAACACAGACACGTAAAGACACACAGACACCCACAGACACACACAGAATCCGACCTCACCCCATACAGCTGCAGAAGCGACTTCCGGATGCCTGTGTAACAGCCCCTGCCCTCCCCCAATCGGTCACAACCTCCGGCCCCTTCCCCCTCCCCCCAACAGGAGTCACAACCTCCGGCCCCCGCCACACCACCGCCCCAGGAGGCTTCAGCCCGCCCAGTTCCACTCTCCAGCAGAGGCCCTTCCCTGGGTCGCAGCAGCCCCACCAGTCAGTAAGTCTGTCCCCCTGCTCCGGCCCGTGCTAGGAAAGGTGACTCAAGCCTCTGTGTATACAGTGCAGGTAAATACAAGTCCTAGAAAACTTCTTGTGAAGATGCAGATGGAATCACTCCCCCGAGAAGAGTGGGGAAGCCCCATCTGCGGTGAGTGCGGAGATCTGAGTTTGCCTTAAAACCCGGAGATAGGAGAGTCGCTGCGCCCTCAGCAATCTCTACTTCAGTCTGCCCCTGCCCTCACCAGTCCAGGCCATCCTTTTGGGCTGAGAACCGGGGGCTGTTCTGCGTGTAGAACTGGGCGTACCAGCGGCGGTGGCGGACGATGGCCACGTCCTCCTTCACCAGCAGAGGTTTCGACACATACTTCTTGTTGTTCCAGATCATGACATCCCGTTCAAACTGCAAGAGGAAGCAAGGGAATTCATCCATCTCGACAACGGGCTGCCCTCGCTCTGTGACCTCCCACCGCCTTAATCCAGCCGATATTCCGTTCCCAGCCAGTACTGCCCCTCGCTCTTACCAGGTGCCACGCCCTTCAACAAAATATTCTATCCTCGCAGGAGGGAAGAGCTTAAGGGAAGGACCAGCCAAAGCCTCTCCCTTCCTATAAGCAGCACTTTGAAACCTTCTAACCAGTCACCCCGGTCAGCACCCCTGTAAAATTTCGTTTTAAAATCACCCCATTGGTAAATTTTGTGTGCAAGTGATCCCACTGAGATAAGGGAACGTGCTTATTGGCTGCGTTAGTTTGGTGCGGAAATTGGCCAAAGGTTTTGTTCCCCGTCATACTGTGCTTAGGAAGAATAGCAAATATTGTCCAAAGTGGAGCAGGGGACAGAGAGGAGAGCAAGTTGGATTGGGAGGAATTGGCAGGGGGTGGGGTGTGGGAGAGCTGGAGAGTAGTGGGGTGAAGTGAACTGCTCGATGCTTCAAGCATGTCCTGTCAGGGAGTGGCTGTAGCAGTGGGCAGCGACGGCAGATAACTCCGATCTGGGAGACCGGGTTGGTTTATTAAATTTCCCCAGTTGAGCAGCTGGTTCAAGTTCAGAGTAAGCGGTCCAGCCATTGCAATGCACAGTAACACAAGAGGCTGTAAAGAGTGGCCCGGTTTAATATGGGCACACCACTGACAGCATCTACAAGAGATGTCTCAGGAAGGCAGTATCTATCTTCGAAGGTTCCCACTATCCAGGGCGTGCCCTCTTTTCCCTGCCAACATTGGGCAGGAGGCGCAGAATCCTGAAGTCCCACACCACCGGGTTCAGAAACAGCTACTTTCCTACAGCTACCAGGTTCTTGAACTAAACAGCACACCTAATTCTACATCCACAATGGTACACCTCCAGCACCAGCATAGACTTGTCTCTGATTGTGATTTTCTTGTACTTATGTTCTAATTTGAACTTTTTTAAAGTTTACTGTCGTGTTTAATTTATGTACAATTTATATTGTGTGTGTGATGTCTTTGCCTGTGGCATTGGTGCAATCATTGTACCTGGACCAGCATAGTACCAGCCATTAATTTTCATGGTACCTGGACCTCACCGTACTTGTGCAGATGGCAGTAAATCTGACTTGATATTCAGGGAACCAGGGTGATGAGGATGGTGCAGAAAGTGCTGCCGAGGGAAGTCAGCCAGAGGGGGGTTGCGAGACCGATCAGTGATGGTATTCCACAAAGACTATTACGATCATTGTAACTTTTATCAATGATTTAGGTGTAAATCTGCCAACATCCTGTTGAAACACAGGCTGAGCAAGTGTTAGGGCTGAAGACAGTATTTGCTTCAGCTGGGTTTCTCAATCAACACCTAATACTGGAGAAACCGTCCTGAAGAAGGGTCTTGGCCCAAAACATCAACTGCCTATTCATTTCCATTGATGCTACCTAACCTGCTGGGATCCTCCCACATCTTGTGTGTGTTTGCTTTGGATTTCCAGCATCTGCAGACTTTCTTGTGTTTAGGGTCTCTCAATATCCTGAGCTGGTGCTGGGCAAACCGCTGCTCAATTTGAGCAGTGCAAACACTGAACTCTCATCCACTGTGGGGTGGGGGGAGAGAGGGGAAGAGTTCTCCGTGACACCCACCCCTCCCGGACAACGATGGGGTAGATTGTGCTCTTGGTGACAGTTCCTCCTAATTGAGTGGGCTGGGAAAGACCAGAGGGTTGAATTTAGGTTGGGTTAGACGTCAGGGAATGGTTCTGGTGTCAGCAACAGGAGTCTCTCACAGACGGTGGACGTTGATGCTGACAATATGTTGGTTATCAAGCAAAGGCTCAGGCTGGGCACTGGTAGGCTATGGACCCCAGTAGGCAGCACAGGGAGACAGACCTCAACACAGTCTGTTTCCATGACCATCAAGCCCCGTGATGCCGCCAACATCCCAGCCCCACAACTGAAGACAGAGGATTTTCAAGCAGCGCTTTCACCATGGTCAATGGTCCCCAAGTGTTTCAGAACCAAGGAAGAGCTGTTGCCATCAGAACCAGAGGCAGGAAATAGGAAAAATTGCACAAGAAGATCCAACTAATAGCAATGCAATATTGGAGAAGAGAGACTGAAGCCAAGAAGGAGGAACTCAGCAGGTCGCAAGGCGACATGGATTATGAACATTTCAATTTGAGACCTTTCACCTGAACTGAAAGACAGAGGGGAGGTGGCCAGAATGAGGAGGTGAGGGAAGGGGTGGAGCAAGAGCTGGCAAGCGATAGGTGCATCCAGGTGAGGAGGGGAGATAAGTGGATGGAGAAGGGATAAGTGGGCATTGTGACAGAGACTGGGAGGTGACCGAGGTCTGCCATTGGCGGAAAGTGGAGATAGAGCACGGAACGAAGATGGACAACATAATAATACTTGCTAATCAGTGAGTTTGATGATATCCATTGAGGTATACGTGGGCTGGAACACCACCTACCAACCAACAAAGCACCTTTCACTCCTCCCACCATCTCATCCGAAATATTCTGTCTCCGTCTCTGGCCAGTTCATGCAGTGCTCACATCCAAATTACTGAGGGGATTCAGCCCACAATTCCTGACTCAGTGAGTGTTGGTTCCTGTCCTCACTATTAACCCACCCCGCTCCCGACCCACAGCACAGGAGCTGAGTGACAGTGGTTGGAGGGGAGCACTCGCCCTTGAGTAGGAACTTGGGGACAATGGCGGAGATGTTGCTCCGGTAGATAGGAAGGGAGCACTCACCTGGATTTACACTCGCCCTTCAGTAGGAACTTGGGGACAATGGCGGAGATGTTGCTCCAGTAGATAGGAAGGGAGCACTCACCTGGATACACTCGCCCTTGAGTAGGAACTTGGGGATGATGGCGGGGATGTTGCTCCGGTAGATAGGAAGGGAGCACTCACCTGGATACACTCGCCCTTGAGTAGGAACTTGGGGATGATGGCGGGGATGTTGCTCTGGTAGTAGATGCAATGGCTGACGCGTTGCAGCAGGGGTTCCACAGGGGTCACGCAGTGCAGGATGACTCCTCGGCCCAGGAACGAGTGGTTGAACAGCAAGTAGACCAGACCAGGCCCCACCTTCAACAAGACACAGAGACGGTGAGAGCTTAGCGAGAATGTGGCCATGGGGGAAGAGGGCGAGTGTGCTGGGGAGGGGAGCACAGGGTACAAGAGGTGAACTGAAAACACAGGTTCGGCAGCCATCTCGTCAGTGGTATTAGCCCCGGAGAAACAGCCACCATTTCGGGACATAGAATGAACTCTGTCTATTGGCCAGAATGATGGTACAACCCAACAAGTGAGCCACTGATGTCACAGGACCTTCAGTTCCCTGAGATAGATCTCCAGGCACACAGACAACCCAGAATGGGAGATGGGAGGTTCATAGACACAGGATGGGAGTCCAGAGGCTTTGTAAAGAAAATACAAAGAGATAACGTGTTCCTTCTTGCAAGAATTGTGTACAATTTATATTTTTTGTGAATATTGTGCATCTGATGCTCTGTGCCGTGATGCTACATGTAGCTTTCCACTGCTCCTGTGCACACGTACTTGTGCACGTGGCATTGAACTCAACTTGACTGGAAGGGCGGTGGTCCGCACACAAGGAAGAGATCCATTCACCTTTACAGACACCGTGCAGGAAGGGTGGTCTGATCAGCAGTTTGTTAGGGTGAGTTTGCAGAGGGTGCATGAGAAAGAGAAAATGTGATGTCCAGTGTTGCTGGTGGGCAAGGAGATGCAGGAATGTCTTGTCACAAGACACTCCCCACAGTCACTGAAAGCATCCAACGTTCCTGACCCAGCTTCTCTCATTAACATCAATCAGCCATCTTCTCAAACACCCTCATCTTCCTGATCCAACCCACCCCAAACACATTACCCAATTCTTCCCCACCCCCTTGTCTCCCCAACATACCCCAACAGCTGCAATCCACTCTCATCTCCCCACCCACCATCACCCGCCCCTTACACAAACCCATCACTCCACCCAACCTAACCCATCCCTGTCCATTAACCTCAGACACAGACTCCTCCACATCCCAAATACTCCAATTCCATCTCACCTACTTTTCCTTCAAATCCTCCCCATATTGCAATCAGATGAAACAACTGTTAATAACATGAAATAAAAACTATTGCCAGCACCATGATATCCAGGAAACCCAGGCTCCCAGGCATCTGTTCTGGAATTCCTCTCTGCCCTTCACTTTATCCCACCAGCTCTCAGACAAGGAAGTTCACCTTAAGTAGACGCCAAGGTCTTGAACACTGGCTTCTCAGAATGGGATTGGGTTGAGCAGCATTTATGTCAAGAATTTGGGAACTGGGAGATCAGAGAAGTTTCAAAGAGTAACAACTGAGAAGCTGGACAGATTGTTTTGAATGCGAGAAATGTCAGTAATCAGAGAACATCCAGAATCCGAGAAAGCTAAAGAACCCCGTTCATCACTGGTTGCAGTTACCTGGATATACAGCCTGAAATGGGGGCGGGGGGGGAGGAAGGGTGGAAAGATGATTCATTAGAAATTCAGATACTCAAAGACAATGAAGGCCCAGGGTTCTGGGCAAAGCGGGGAGAGTGAGTCTGACAAGATCTCTAGCCAGCCTGTGACTCTGATCAGTTCTCCTTCTAACTATCTCAGGACCTAATCAGGCAGTGGCTACACCAGCCGGGCTCAGTAACCTGCCTCTTCGTCAGTGAGCTGGACTCTTCCCACTCTGGCTCCGTCTCATCGGCCGCACAGGCCACCCAGGATGGGTGGTTGCAGCTCCATAAAAGAGTGACATTGGGAAATTTCAGCATTGACTGAATGCCCATGAAGTCTCTTGAGATGGGACAGGAAACTTTTCCCTGAAAACTACTATCATCTTCTCTCAGCTGATGAGGGAAGATGTTGGACAACACTTGGAAGAAAGTAGCAAGGACACTTCTGGGTGGGGGAGCTCCATCAGCTAAAATGGATTGGTAGCCCCACGACTGAAGGACAGAGCTGCCAGACAGGGTCAACAGTGGGCAGAGAGCAAAACAACACCAGGAACAAACGTGCCTCACCACATCCTCACCAACGCCCATGACCACACTGCAGTCAAGATCAGGACACACTCTTTGAATAACAAACAGCCCGTTGGAAGAATTCGACGAGTAAAAGCACCATCTGTGTGGGGGGAGAAAGACTGGTCAACGGTTTGGCTGGAAGCCCTGCATCAGACATCTCCTCACAGATGCTGTTCGAACCAAAAAGTTCCTCCAGCCACTTGTTTGTTGCTCCAGATTCCAGTATCTGTAGTGTCTTTTGACTTGATTTATGAATGACATGGTTCAGCCAGAAAGCAAGATCGCAGTGGATCTCAGTGGGCTAATGGACTCCTGTGCTGTGTGATGGTGAGAGTTGGGTGAGGGATCTCCTCCACAATGGATACTTCACCATGCTCCCTCAAGTAATGTGTGAGGAAGTGGTTTTTGAAGTCAGCCCAGATTCACCGTGGCTGGCCCTACCAAATCCTCCAATGTATTCCCATTAATGAGATTGCCCTTTGATCTGTGGAAAAGAGAAGAAATTTCTTACAAGCAAAGGCTGAACGAGCTAGAGCTTTTTCTCTTTTGAGTGAAGGAGGATATGAGGCGGCTTGATAGAGGTGTATAAGATGCCAAGAGGCATAGTGGCTTTTCCTCAGCACGGCAATGGTTAAGATCAGAGGATATTCTTTTAAGGTGGGTGGAGGAAGGTTTAGGGGAGATGTCAGAGGCAAGTTTTTTTCACCCCTGGAATGCACTGACAGGGGTGCTGGTAGAGGCTGATTCATTGGTGACATTTAAGAGACTCTTAGATAGGCACATGGATGAAAGGAAAATGGAGGGCTATGGGCTTTGCAACACTCACAAAATGCTGGGAGAACTCAGCAGGCCAGGCAGCATCTATGGAAAAGAGAACAGTCGATGTTTCGGGCTGAAACCCTCAGCAGGACTGGAGGAAAAAAAAGAGTAGATTTAAAAGGTGGGGGGTGGGGAGGGAGAAACACAAGGTGATAGGTGAAACTGGGAGGGGGAGTGGTGAAGTAAAGAGCTGGGAGGTTGATTGGTGAAAGAGATACAGGGCTGGAGAAGGGAGAGCCTGATAGAAGAGGACAGATGTTCATGGAAGAAAGAAAAAGGGGGGAGGAGAAACACCAGAGGGAGACGATGGGCAGGCAAAGAGATAAGGTGAGAGAGGGATAGCGGGATGGTAAATGGTGAAGGGGGGGGGGGGAGTGGAGCGCATTACCGGAAGCTTGAGAAATCGATGTTCATATCATCAGGTTGGAGACTACCCAGATGGAACATAAGGTGTTGTTCCTCCAACCTGAGTGTGACCTCGTCACGACAGTAGGAACCATGGATTGACATACTGGAATGGGAATGGGGAGTGGAGTTAAAATGGATGGCCACTGAGAGATCCCACTTCTTCTGGTGGACGAAGCGCTGGTGCTCAGCGAAGGGCTCTCCCAATCTACATCAGGTCTCACCGATATACAGGAGGCCACACCGGCAGCACCAGACACAGTATATGACTCCAACAGACTCACAGAAAGGACTGTTTGTGGCCCTGAGTGGTAGAGAGGGAGGAGGTGTAGCACTTGTTCTGCTTGCAAAGTTAAGTGCCAGGAGGGAGATCAGTGGAGAGGGACGAATGGATAAGGGAGTCGTGCAGGGAGCAATCCCTGCAGAATGCAGAAAGTGGTGGGGGGGGGCGCGGGGGGAGGAAGATATGCTTGGTGGTGGGATCTTGTTGGGGATGGCAGAAGTTCCAGAGAATTATGTCCTGGACATGGAGGCTGGTTGGGTGGTAGGTGAGGACAAGAGGAAGGTGGTAGGTGGGGTGGCAGGAGGATGGGGTGAGAGCAGACAAGCGTGAAATGGAAGAGATGTGGTTGAGGGCAGCGTTGATGGTGGAGGAAGGGAAGCTCCTGTCTTTGAGAAAGGATGATACGTCCTTCATTCTAGAATGAAAAGCCTCATCCTGAGAGCAAATGCAGCTGAGACAGAGGAATTGAGAAAAGGGAATGACGTTTTTACAAGTAACAGGGTGGGAAGAGGTATAGTCCAGACAGCTGTGAGAGTCTGTAGGTTTATAACAGACATCAGTAGGTAAGCTGTCTCCAGAGATAGAAACAGCGAGATTGAGAAAGGGGAGGGAGGTGTCAGAAATGGACCAGGTAAATTTGAGGGCAAGGTGGAAGTTGGAGGCAAAGTTTATGTAGTCAATGAGCTCTGCATGGTTGCAGAAAATAGCACCAGTGCAGTCATCAATGTAGCGTAGGAAAAGTGAGGGACAGGCACCAGTGTAGGCTTGGAACAAAGACTGGGACCCATGTGAATACCCATGGCTCCACCTTTTGTTTGAAGGAAGTGGGCGGAGCCAATGGAGAAATTATTGAGAGTGAGGACAAACTCTGCTAGGCGGAGAATGGTGGTGGAGGGGAACTGGTTGGGCCTGGTATCCAGAAAGAAACAGAGAGCTTTTAGGCCTTCCTGGTGGGGGATGGAGGTATATAGAGACTGGGCATCCATAGTGAAAATAAGATGATAGGGGCCAGGGTACTTGAAATCATTGAAAAGATCAAGAGTGTGTGAAGTGTCACAGATGTAGGTAGGAAGGGACTGAACCGGGGGGGGGATAAAACAGAGTCAAGGTATGCAGATATTAGTTCAGTGGGGCAAGAACAAGATGAAACAATGGGTCTACCTGGACAAGCAGGTTTGTAGACCTTGGGTAGGAGGTAGAAACGGGAGGTGCGGGGTGTGGGATCTATGAGGTTGGTGGCACTGGATGGGAGATCTCTAGAGCTAATAAGGTCAGTGATGGTGTGGGAGACAATGGCCTGGTGCACCTTAGTGGGGTCCTGTTCGAGGGGCAAGTAAGAGGAGTTGTCTGAGAGTGGGTTTTGGGCTCTGTAGGAGAGAAAGTTTAGGTTGATCATGGGGTCAGCACATCATGGGCCAAAGGACCTGTACTGTGCACTACTGTTCTATGTTCAAAATTAGGTTATAGTTCCATAGAGTTTTAATTCTGGATTAAATTCTGGATCTGTTCAGAGAGTGCCCATTTCACCGATGTGGCTCCCCCTGCAGCTCATCAGGTTAGTGCGTACCTGTCTGGCAGTAACGTGCAGGTCCAGCAGGGGGCAGTGCCAGCCCAGGATGTGCAGAGCATGGTTCACCAGCATCCGTGAGCAGTGTTTGTCAGGCTCGGCCTCGGGGCTCCACTGCACCTGCAGACGGGTAGCAACAGTGTCAGTAAAGCTGTCGGGCACCCCCTTGGGCTGCCCTCCCTACCGCCATCATCCACGTCCCTGTGCAGAAGAGGCGTACACACCTTCGGTACTGGGCAACCTGTTCCTATTCCTGGAAACAATGTGAGAGAGAGGTCAAGCTTTTTTTTAAATATGCCGGCAATCGAACCGTTCCCTGTCTAGCCCCACTCCCCCCCCCCCCACCTATGCTGGCTCCCTTCAAAGTTCAAAGTAAACTTATTTTCAAAGTACATATATTTTCTTGCAGGCATTTACAGTAGAAATAATGAAATACAATGAAATCAATGAAAAAACTACACACAAAGATTGACAAACAACCGATGAGCAAAAGACAATCTACACAATACAAAAATTATAATTAATAAATAGATAGTATTGAGAACTTTGAATTGTAGTCCTTGGAAAGTGAGTCCATAGCTTGTGGAATTAGTTCAGTGTTAAGGTGAGTGAAGTTATCCACGCTGGCTCAGGAGCCTGACGGTTGAAGGGTAATAACTATTCTTGAATAAGGGGGTGTGCAACCTTAGGCTTTTGTACTTTCTTCCCAATGACGTCAATGAGAAGAGAACATGGCGTGGGTGGTAAGGGTCCTCGATGATGGATGCTGCTTTCTTGTGGCTTTGCTCCTTGCAGATGTGCTCAATGGTAGGGAGGGCTTTACCTGTGATCCACTGGGCTGTCACAAACAAGAGAAGATCTGGACATGCTGGAAATCCAGGCAACACACACATACACACAAAATGCTGGAGGAACTCAGCAGGCCAGGCAGTATCTATGGAAAAGAGTATAGTCAATATTTCGTTCCTGAAACATTGACTATACTCTTTTCTGTAAATGCTGCCTGGCCTACTGAGTTCCTCCAGCATTTTGTATGAGGTGGGCTGTATCCACTACTTTTGTATGATTTTCTGTTCATGGACATTCCCAGTCAGGATACTCTCTCCACTGTGCATCTATGGATGTTTGCCACAACTTTAGACGACATGCTAAATCTATACAAACGTCTAAGAAAGTAGAAACACTGTCGTCTTCTCAATCCCAACTTGCAATTTCTGCTCCAAACTCACTGCTCTTTCACGTGTTCCAACCCATTCCTGAAAACATTCAGCAAACATCATTCTTCCTCCCCCAACCCCGTCCCTTTTACTAAGCTGCTGATGGAAGAGATTTGTTCTTGTTCGTGAAAGGAAGAGGTTTCATCATTCTGAACCTGCCCATTCACTGGAAACCTCCATCCCCTGGAATTAGAATGTCACCACGCGGCACCCAGAACTGAAGGGAACTGGCGTAGCATCCGTGTTACTGAGTGCCTGATGGTCAGCAGGGACTCAGAGGACCGAAGGGCCTTTCTCCATGGTACTTGACTCTGTGGCTAAGTGATACCACATCCCGTGCTCTTCAAAGGTTTACACATATTCCATTCCCTCCTAGCAGAATCATAAAGCCAGAATTGGCAATGTCTGACATTCCGTCTGGGTAGCCTCCAGCCTGATGATATGAATATTGATTTCTCCTTCCAGTATTCCCCCCTCTCAATTCCCCACTGACCTTTTACCTTTTCTCACCTGTCCATTACTTCCCCTGGGCCTCCTCCTCCTCCCTTTCTCCTATGGTTGACTTTCCTCCCCTATCAGATTCCTTCTTCTCCAGCCCTTTACCTTTCCCACCCACCTGGCTTCACCTGTCACCTTCCAACTATCCTCCTCCTCCTTCCACACCTTTTTTATTCTGGCATCTTCCCCCTTCTTTCTCGATCCTGAAGAAGGGTCTCAACCCAAAATGTCGACAGGTCTATCCACTTCCAAAGGTGCTGCCTGACCTGCTGATTTAGTTCCTCCAGTATTTTGTGTGTGTAGTAATGTCCAGTAATTCCCCATGTTTATTATTGATAGAGACACTCTGCCATTATGCCCAGGAGTCAGACAGTCACAACCGCACAGCACAGGAACAGGCTCTTCAGCCCTTCACATCCTTGCTAGCCCATCTACATCAATTCTATTTGCCTGCTCCAAGTCTGTATCCCTTTTTGCTCTGCTTATTCAGGCATCATTCAAGGGCCTCTTAATCATGGTATTTATCTATGATTCCACCTCCCTCTCTGACAGCAAGCTACAGGTAACTTATCGCTCTGTTTCTTCTTCTCACTTTCAACCAATGCCCTCTTGTTTTAAACACTTCTACTACGGGCAACCTGTAGCTCAAGGACCATTTCTATACCACTGTTATAAGGTTCTTCATCAGACCTCTTGTACAATAAAGATGAACTCTTGAACTCAATCTGCCTTGCACATTATTTGTCTCCCTGTATGGCACGATTTGTTTATTTGTTTATAGAGATACAGTGCGGAACGAGCCCTTCCAGCCCAACAAGTTGCACCGCACAGCAACCCACCTCAACAGGTACACTTAATGTCAGAGAAATATATACAATATACATCCTGAAATTCCACAAAAACAGAGGAGTGCCGCAAAGAACGAATGACAGTTAAAAGTTAGAATCCCAAAGGCACCCCAGCTCCCCTCCCAAGCATCAACAGCAGCGAAGCAATGACCCCCCACCCCACCAGCAAAAAAAAGCATCGTCCCCCCCACTGAGCACTCAAGAGTGCAGCAAAGCATCAATAAAGACACAGACTTGCAGTACCCCAAAAACTACTCGTTCACCCAGTATTCGACATACCACAGGCTCTCTCTCTCCCTAATAAGGGAAAAAGAGGTGTCCTCGTTTCACAGCGAGAGGGGACACCTAACAAAACAACTTGCTGATTTGTAGTGTTCAAAGTCTGTTTTCTGAGCTCTGTGCCCAAAGAACTCAGATCTCTGGGCACACAGCCAGCTGCCAGATTGCTGCTTTTGACCTTCCTTGTACTCCCACAACACTCTTTAACCCTAGCCTAATCACAGGACAATTTACGGTGACCAATTAATCTACTAACCAGCACATTGTTAGACTGTAGGGGAAACCCATGCAGTCACACGGGCAGAACGTACAAACTCCTTACAGACGGTTGTGTTGATGGGGGTGTTGTCATTGGACAGCGTCCAGAGGAGGTTTACAAGAATAATTCCGGGAGTGAAGGGGTTAACATGTGAGGAGCATTTGGCAGCTTTGGGCCTGTACTCACTGGAATTTAGAAGAATGCAGGGGGATCTCATTGAAACCTACCGAATGTTGAAAGGACTAGATGAGGTGGATGTGGAGAGGATGTTTCATATGGTGGGGGTATCCAGAACTAGAGGACACAGCCTCAAAATTGAGGGAAGATCCTTTAGAACAGAGGTAAGGAGGAGCTTTTTTAGCCAGAAAGCAGTGGATTTGTGGAGTGGTCTTTCGCAGACTGTGGTGGAGGCCAAGTCCATGGGTATACCCAAGGCTGAAGTTGATCGATTCCTGATCGGTCAGGGCATAAAAGGATATGGCGAGAAGGCAGGTTTATGGGGTTCCGCGGAATCCAGTATCAGTCTTTAGGAACGGCGGAGCAGACTTGATGGGCTGGATGGCCTAATTATGCTCCTATGTCTTATGGTGTCAGAATTGAATTCCAAACTCCGGAATATTCCAAGCTGTAAGAGCATCACTCTAATTGCTACGCTACCTCGGCACCTCTCTTCAGACGGTAACACGATGTTCTACATTGTCACTTCCTTCCCCTTGCACTACCTTGATGTGCTTATGTTTGGAATGACGGTATGCAGAACATTGCTTATCACTCTATCTCAGTACATGTGACAATCATAGACCAGTTACCAATTACTCCCTCAGCCCCTTTCACTCCTGTGAAACAACAAGCCCAGGCTGTCAAATAGAGATTTAATGAGAAATTACAAAACATGCTTCTCTCAACCCATTCACACTCTAGAATGCAGCAGTCTTGTGAAAGCTAAATAAATGGTATTTTTCACCATTTTGTGTCCTGCCTTCAGCTGGTCCCAAGGATTTCTGATCATTTATACCTGCCTGGATGTTCAGCTCACTGCAAGGGTTCATAAACACAAGAGGTTCTGCAGATGCTGGAAATCCAGAGCAACACACAGAGGCTGCCGGAGGAACTCAGTAGGTCTACGGAAATTAATAAACAGTTGACATTTTGGGCTGAGTCCTACTGAAGGGTCTCGGCCCGAGACATCGACCGTTTGTTGCTCTCCATAGATGTTGCCCGGCCTGCTGAGTTCAGCGTTTCATTACTCCCTAAGCAGAGGGGGAGTGAACAAGATTTGACATGAACCTATGTAGCTTCTTGCATTTTATACCATGGTGGTCTCCTTCCCACAGCACCACTGTGAGGAAAGGAAAGGCTTTAAGGACCAATTCAGCCCACTTTATGGTGCTTTTAGTTAAGCAAGGTATATTGTAACCTACATTGGTCTGCCTGCAAGTTTGGCTTCTTTCTATCTGTATCTCATCTGGAGCTGCGGATTTGACAGAAAATGAAGTCTGAAACAGACAACAGAGCCTGTTCCCACTTGCAGATGAGTGCTGGCACAGGCCGTTTGCCCCCAGCACAGAGAGACTGTGATTAACTCCAACTATCAGACGGGTGGAGGACCATACGACGTTCCTTGAAGTTGTAGCTTTCCATTTGCTACACAAAGCTCAATGTTACTTTAACAGTCCTCTCTCGCCCTAGAGGGTCTGAAACCTCTCCGCAGCCAGGAATATCAGTCGAGATCACAGTACCCCCACCGCCCCCCGCCTCCCTGGGACTTTGAGGGTCCGCAGCTAGGTACCAACACTTCTCACCTTCCAGTCATGCTGCACGAAGCCCCAGAGCTTGGTCCTGGTGTTCCGGAGGTCGGTCCCGCTCAGGATAGCTGGGCTGTGGAGATGTGTGAGGTGGGCCACGTCCGCTGCGTTCTCGGGGATCTCCTGCGACGCAAACACAGTGAGGACACGTCAGCGGAGGCAGGGGCAGATGAGGGAATGGCTGAAGGCTACTCAGCTCAAACTGCAGCCCAAATGCTCACCCACCAGGGCCCTAGAGACTGGGAAATGTTTCTGCACTTCAGCATTATTGGAACATGGTTGCACAGAATACATTGTAGTATCCAACATCTATACCGTATGGAAGTGTGTATTAATACAGTGTACTGCACGATATTCAGAATCAGAATCAGGTTTAATATCATCGTCATATGTCATGAAATTGGTTAACTTTGTGTCAGCAGTACAATGAAATACATAAATATACAGAAAAAAGTTACAGTAGGTAGATATGTATATTAAAATAGTTCGGTTAAAATAAGTGGCGCAAAAAAACAAATAATAAAAAAAAGTAGTGAAATGTTCATGGGTTCAGTGTCCATTTAGAAATTGGATGGCAGAGGGGAAGAAGCTGTTCCTGAATCGCTGAGTGTGTGTGCCTTCAGGTTTCTGTACCTCCGTCCTGACATTAACAATAGAAAGAGGGCATGTCCTGGGTGACAGGGGTCCTTAGTGATGGACGCTGCCTTCCTGAGGCACTGCTCCTTGAAGATCTCTTGGATACTACAGGAGCTTGTACCATGATGGAGCTAATTTTCCAACTTTCTGCAACTTTGATCCTGCACAGAAGCATCCCCCCACCATACCAAACGGTGATGCAGCCTGTCAGAATGCTCTCCACAGTACACCTGTACAAGTTATCAAGTGATTTAGGTAACAAACCAAATCTCCTCAAACTCCAAATGTAGTATAGCCGCTGTCTTGCCTTCTTTATAACTGCATCGATATGTTGTGGCTAGGTTAGGTCCTCAAAGATATTGACACCCAGGAACTCGAAATTGCTCACCCTTCTCTATGAGGATTCTGTAATATTGTCCATAGAATACCGTATTATACTATGGTACACTCTAACTACATCCATAGTATACTGTCTTATGCCCTCTGAAACATGTGCTATAGTATAATTTCATCTGTATTGTAGTTTACAGTAATATCATTTAGAGTTTTCAGTTTCATCAGTATGTATTGTAATACTCTATAGTGTAATATAGTTTATCAGCAATGTATTGTAACACTATCTGTAGTTTACAGTAATCTTATTTGTATTATACTGTAATTCCTTTGTAGTAAACTGTTATCTTGTTGACAAGAGAATGCATAATCTTCTCTGAGTCATTCTGATCCAGGGATGCTGACAGAGCGAAGATGATATTGAAGGTATGAGAAGGTTGGAGGGAAGGGGGCGTGGAGGTGAGGGTGGGGTGGAGTTTGTCAATGCTCTAATGTTCTGGCAAGGATGTACTATCTGAAGGATGACAGGACTTCCTTACAGTTTGTAAACCAAAGCTACCTGACTGAGGCTGGGACCTTCCTGCCTGCAGAAGGGGACGGTGGGAAGCTCCAGCCAAGCTGCTGCATACTCTTCCTGAGGACACGCACACCCACCGGGGGCCATAGTTACACACTGGGATCAGGTCGTATCAGCAGAGGAAACTTCCAGGAGCAGTGCTGACAGACCGTTCTTCTGCTGCTGGTCAACATACGGTGTTGGTGGATCACTGGTCCCCACCAGGTCTCCTGCTATACAGATTGGCGCCCCCCTTCCCCGTGCCACTCTCCGTTACTCAGCAGGCCGCACCCTTACCTGAATGTGGCAGTTGATGTAATGCTCCGTGAAGCCACGGAACACCCACTCTCCGGACTGGATCTCGTTCTGTACCGGGATGTTCCAGCTAGGGTCCAGGCTGTCACAGTGATACCACACGTACACCGCCCCATTCAGCTCGCAGCAGGGCCACGTCTTAATCTTGGCAAAGTCCGGCACTGGGGAGGGGGAGAGGAGGCACTCCCCAGTCACCAGGATCACATCACCACCCCCTCATTTTACTCTATCCCTGTGCCCAGCAACAGACCCACTTCCCGATGCCCCTGCCCATCCCACAATGCCCACCCCTGCCCATTCTGATGCCCCTACCCATCCCCAGTGCCCACCCTGCCCTTCTCAAATCATCCTGCCCATCCTGCAATGCCCAGCCCTGCCCATTCTGATGCCTTTGCCCATTTCCTGCTATACCCTGCCCATCCCGATTTCCACCCCTGCCCATTCCGATGCCCCTGTCCATTCCCTGCTGCACTCTGCTCATCCCCTGATTTCCACCCCCTGCCCATCCCTCGCATACCTTTCTCTACATATGGTATCTCCGTGCACTTCCCGTCCTCACCACGGAATTGCCAGCCGTGGAATGGACATTCGATGCAGTTGCCAATCACCCGGCCCCCCACAGCCAGGTTGGCGCCCAGGTGGGGGCAATATGCATCGACCACGTAAGCTGTCCCGTCCTGGCCCCGGTAAACAGCCACCTGCTCACCTGCAAGAAGACAAGTATAGAAGAAGGTGGTCACCAGACTTTGTTCCATAATCCTGGGTGGATAACTCACATCAAGACTCCTGTTTATCGACTACTGCTCCTTCTTCAACACCGTAATTCCAAACAAACTCGCTGCCAACCTCCGAGATACAAGGTTCAGCAGCTCCCTTTGACTTCTTAAACAACTGACTGTTAGTAAGGATGGGCAGCAACACCTCCACCTCAATACGAATGCCACTTTATTCCTGATATACTCACGTATCTGTGGCCAGATTCGGTTCTAACTCTATGTTTACTGTTTGTGATGATACCACTGTAATGGGCCAGTTCTCAAACAACAATGAGATGGCGTACAGGATAGAGATCAGAATCAGATTTAATACGTCATGAAATTTGTTGTCTTTTTGCGGCAGCAGTACAACGTAATACATAATAATAGAAAAACATGAATTACAGTAAATATTATATGTATATTAAATAGTTAAATTAAATTTATTGAATTGAATTGACTTTATTACTTACATCTTTCACACACGAGTAAAAATCTTCATGTTACGTCTGTCTAAATGTGCAATGTACAATTTATAGTTATTTGTAATAAATAGTATGTACAACAGGACAGTCAATATAACATAGAAGTACAATTGTATTAGCATGAACTAATCAGTCTGATGGCCTGGCGGAAGATGCTGTCCCGGAGCCTGTTGTTGGTCCTGGCTTTAATGCTGCGATACCGTTTCCCCCAATGATCCTTCAGGCCCTTTTCATGCACCTGTTTCTGTAAATGGCCTGAATAGTGGGAAGTTCACATGTACAGATGCACTGGGCTGTCCGCACCACTCTCTGCAGAGTCCTGCGATTGAGGGAAGTACAGTTCCCAGACCAGACAGTGATGCAGTCAATCAGGATGCTCGCAGTTGTGCCCCTGAAGAAAGTTCCTAGGATCTGGGGGCCCATACCAAACTTCCTCAACCATCTGAGGTGAAAGAGGTGCTGTTGTGCTTTTTTCACCACACAGCCGGTATGTACAGACCACATGAGATCCTCGGTGATGTGTATGCCAAGGAACTTAAAGCTGTTCACCCTCTCAACCCCAGATCCATTGATGTCAACCTGTCTCCATTTCTCCTGTAGTCCACAACCAGCTCCTCTGTTTTTGTGACATTGAGGGTGAGTTTGTTTTTTTGGCACCAAAAAGAGACCAAAAGTAGTGCAAAAAGAGAAATAAGAAAGTATTGAGGTGGTGTTCATAGATTCAATGTCCATTCAGAAATCAGATGGTAGAGAGGAAGAAGCTATTCCTGAAATGCTGAGTGTGTGTCTTCAGGCTTCCGTACCTTCTTCCTGACAAGGCATGTCCTGGGTAACGAGAGTCTTTAATGATGGATGCTGCTTCTTTGAGGCATCGCTCCTTGAAAATGTCCTGGATACTACAGAGGCTATCGCCCATGATGGAGTTGACTGAGTTCACAACTCTCTGCAGCTTACTATGATCCTGTACAGTAGCCCTTTCCCCCTCCCCACCACCGTACCAGATGGTGATGCAACCAGTTAGACTGCACTCCACAGCACACCTTGTACAGGTCCACAATCCCTTATCTGAAATCCTTGGGGCCAGTTGCATTTCGGAATTCAGACTTTTTCGGATTTCAGATCCCACCCCCCCAATACCAAAAAACGCGTATGCTCAAGTCCCTTATTTAACCTGGTTCAGTGCAGTGGACTTTAGGACCCAGCGCCGCACCAAACCTACGCCCATCCTCCCGTATACAGTATTTTAAATCATCTCTAGATTACTTATAATACATAATACAATGTAAATGCTATGTAAATAATTGTTATACTGTATTGTTTAGGGAATAATGACAAGAAGAAATTTTATTTCCAACAAAAACATTCAATATAACATAAAAATATACAGCTTCAAACGAACCGAATCAAACACATGGTAAATGACTTCATGGAATAAATGTAGAACATCACTGTCACTGTCAGTATAAAACGTCAGTAACTTGACTTTCTGTTTATTTAAATCATATACAGTGGTAGTTCCGACACTATTTTCTTCAGTAAGAATCCGCACAGACACACCACGATCAAGCTTCTGCAATAACTCCACTTCCTGCGTTATTGATAGAGAAGATTCCTTCTCTTTTTCTCATTGTTACCCGTAGGGGTACCTGCAGCTCTTTTTGACATTTTCACAGTGAAATTAAACACAAAGTCAACAGTGAACACAAAATATCAGTGAACAGCAAATGCATGTGTAACCAGTACCAGCGCTGAGCCACAACTGACGTCAGGCGGCCTCTGTTAGTGCTGCCACGTCACACCTGAGTGACGTCAGCTGTTGGCGAAGAAAACTTCGGTTTTCCGAGCTTTTTGGATTTCAGAATTTCGGACAGATTTCGGAATGTGTACCTGTAGGAATTTGCGAATGCCTTCAGTGACATACCGAACCTCCTCAAACTCCTAATGAAATATCGCCACTGTCGTGCCTCCTTTGTAACTGCATCGATATGTTGGGCCCAGAATAGATCCTCAGAGATATCGACACTGAGGAACTTGAAATTGCTCTCCCTTTCCACTGCTGACCCCTCTATGGGGACCACTTAACAGAGTTTAGAAGACTGTTAAGTGGACTTCTTATACGATAAAGGTGAACTCTTAACCTCTCAATCCACCTCATCGTGGCTCTTGCACCTAATTTGTCTCCCTGCACTGCACTTTCTCTGTAAATGGAGCAGATGGCAATGCAAACAACAACTTTTCACGGTACCCCAGTCCACCTGACAATAATAAAACCAATTACAAGCATATTTGTTATGACAAGCTCAGAAAAATCATCCACACAAGTCAACCAATTGCCAATTTCCCTGCCCGTCCTACATCACAGGCCTATGCTCTGTCAGGAACTTTTCGTTTGCTTCTTTTTTTGCTATAAAATAACATTATTTTGAACAATGACACGCAAAACGTTTTCTTTGTCCTGGTTACACTCCTGCACCTGCAGCGCCCATCGGTCCCACAAAGACTTCAGCAAGCCAGCAGACACCGCGTGCTCCCTCTCCACGGCCAAACCCAACCTTGGAAGAGGGGCAGGCAGTCAGTTCAAGTGGCCTATTGCTTGGACCTATGAATGGGAACTTGGGCCCAGCTCATGAACAACCTCCTGAGGAGATCCCCCAATTAACGCCACACTGAGTGCCCAACAATCAGGAGCTGAGGGCAGAACTGGAAGAAAAACTCGAGGGGCAGCTCATTCAAATACCTAAAGGGGAGCCGTTGCTCAAGTTCTTCTTCCATTTCAGCCCTCACACATTACACACAGAACACCGGCTGTTCCAGGGCATAGAAATGACAGAGACTGTGTACAAACTACAAACCTGCTGTTCAGGACAGTTTTGCACAGCTTTCTCACCTGGTGTACCCAATGTAGAATCTGAGGACTCACGTATAGAGAGACCTCCCTCACTGCCAGGCGTGTCTGGATGGGAGACAAGGGCAAGGAAGCGGAGGGTGTGCAAGAGTATAGAATACAGGAGTCTGGCATGAAATGGTACAGAGGACGCATCCAAAAAAAAAATCACAACTTGCTTGGGAGCTGAGGAAGGGTTTAAAGTAGAAAGCCAAGACATTATTAAACTGTTAGAGGTTGGTTGGTACTCAAAGAGACCAGAGTTATTGAGGGTTAGTGTGCAGGTACAACAAGCAATGAGGAGGCAAAACATATGCTGGCTTTGGCTGCAGAGGAATTTAAGTTCAAAATTGGAGATGATTTTACCAATTATGTATGGCCACATCTGTGTACACGTCAGAGCTCCCTACCTGAGGAAGGAGATAGTTGTCCAATCACAAACAACGGAAAATCTGCAGATGCTGGAAATCCAAGCAACACACACGAAATGCTGGAAGAACTCAGCAGGCCAGGCAGCATCTATGCAAAAAAGTACAGTCGACATTTTGGGCTGAAACCCTTAGGCAGGACTGTCATAATGAGGCCGTACTCAGGTTGAAGGAACAATACCTCATATTCCACCTGGCTAGCTTCCAACCTGATAGCATGAACATCAATTTCTTGAAAATCTGGTAATGTCCCCCCCTTCACTATTCTCTCACCTTATCTCCTTGCTTGTCCATCGCCTTCCTTTGGTGTTCCTCCCCCCTTTTCTTTCTTCCATGGCCTTCTGTCCTCTCCTATTAGATTCCACCTTCTCCAGCCCTGTATCTCTTTCACCAATCAACATCAACTTCCCAGATCTTAGCTTCGTCCCTCCCCCTCCCTGTTTCACCTACCACCTTGTGTTTCTCACTCCTCTCCCCCAACCCCTTATATCTACTCCTTTTTTTCTCCTGTCCTGCCAAAGGGTCTCTGCCTGAAACGTCGACTGTACTTTTTTCCATAGATGCTGCCTGGCCTGCTGAGTTCCTCCAGCATTTTGTGGGTGATGCAAGGAGAAAGTTGTGATGGGAGTGAGTTGTGATGGGAGTGAGAAGGTTCACTAGACGAAGTCTGGGGTCAATGGATTTGTTGTAGGGTAGAGATCTAGAAAAGAGGGTCAGTACTTGACAGAGTGGATAAGAATAATGGTTCATTGAGTGTAAAACCAGAGGCCACAGTCTCAACATAATTGGTGAATTATTGTCACGTGCAGCAAGATAAAGTGAAAAACTTTGTTTTGCATTCCATCCATACTGATCAATTCATCACATCAGTACTTAGAGGTAGTACAGTGGAATGAATAACAGTGTTATGATGACAGAGAGAGTGCAGACAGACAGCAAAGTGCAAGGGCACTCATGGGTTCAACCGTGAGGTCAAGATTTCATCTGATTGTACAAGGGGCGTAATTAGGGTATAATGAGAAGAAGATAATTTTTTTCATGCAGAGTACGTGAATCTTTGGAATTCCTTGCCTTGGACAGCTGTGTTGGCTCAGGATTCAGAACATTCAAGACAGAAGAGTGGAGTTTTGTCCACTGAGGGAATTGGAGATTGGGATAAGTGCTGATCTTATTGAATACCCAGCCCTCTTTGCATTTCTTATGCTCTCCTGTTGTTATAATATCCAAGACAGGGACCAGGTAATCTGCTGTAGGGATATAGTGGGGAAAAAGACCAAAAGGAATGAGATGTTTTTGTTTCACCAGTCTACATCTCGTGGGCAGTGTCCATCATTGCACTGAGAATGGCAGCTTTCTCATCCGTTCAAACCCCGATGCGACTAAACCGAGGTGGACACCAGTTCCAATTCACTGGAGTTAGGACACATGCTGTGTGCCAATTATTGACCTGGACAATCCAACACTAAGCCGATTGTCAGGGTGGCCTCCTCGTCCTGATGAAAGAAGGGAGAGGCAGTGAAAGAGGAGGGTGGGAGGAGAGGAAGTGGTGGGGGTGGTGGAATGAGGTGGAGCGGATGGCTGGGTGGCTCAGAGGACAGGGAGATTGGGGTGATGATGACTGCATTTTCTCCTCCCCTGGTTACCAGGCTGCATTCAGATAAAACATGGCAGGTACATTGAGCACGAGCAGCTACGCACACAAATACCACTGAGTCGTAGGCAATGACTGACCAGTTTTTCCAGGACTGCCTGGGATACTGGTGGTGCCCACAACACACCCGATGAACTGCTTCCACCCAAAAGCACGCCCAGCTCCAGCCTGAGCCCACGGCTCCAAGCAGTGCGCCTGTCCCACTGAGCAGCCGAGGGTGGCACTCACGGAGAACGGAGTCTCCATGCCCCAGATCAGGTGCAGCACTGAGGGGACGTGGTTCGAACCCAGGCCGGGGCTCCCAAAATTGAGGGGGTCAGTCTGGAGAGCAGTAATGGGGGAGGGAGTAGAAAGAGGAAGATGGTGAGGGTGGTAGTGAGTGAGAGGAGAGTTCTGGGGTGGGCACACACGAGGGGAAAGTGAGGTATGAGGGATCGAGGTGGTGTAAATGGTTAATTGTCGGCTCCGCGTGTAAAGATACTGCAGAATTTCTCACATTACAGCAAGTGACTGCGCCACACAAGCAAATTTCTGCTGGGGAAGAGAATCCAGTCTTGATCATCCAATCAACCTCAGCAAACCTTAGCTGGAGGACAGAGGCTGAAGGCCAACAACCTGAATGTGCAGGTGGTTTGGGATTGTTGTGCATCGCCTCAGGACTGGGTGTAAATCAGATCCCTTAGCGAGTGGGATTCTGTGCATGGTACACTGAGAATGTGGACTAGGAACATCAGTCCTGTGGTCAGATCAGGGGCTGCAGGTTGCCCAAATGCTACTGAAAGAGTGGATATCAATCACAAATTTACCCACAGTACCAGGCATCACACACTATCGGAAAGAGACCCCAGTCAATCTGCACAGAGTTCCGGTCAGCAGGCGCCTGACCCCATGTGGTCACGAGGCCTGGGGCCAGTGCAAGGCCTCACTAGCTGCCTCAGTACTGGGGAATTGATGGTATTATAGCCAAGTTTGCAAACAATACGAAGATAGGTGGAGGGGCAGATAGTGTTGAGGAAGTGAGGAGGCTGCAGAAGGACTTGGACAGATTAGGAGATGGGACAAAGAAGTGGCAAATGGAATACAGTGTCAAGTAGTATATGGTCATGTACTTTGGTAGAAAGAATAAAATCATAGACTGCTTTCAAAAAGAGGAGAAATTTCAAAAATCAGAGGTGCAAAGGGACCTGGGAGTCCTCGTGCAGGGTTCCCTGAAGGTTAATTTGCAGGTTGAGTCAGTGGTGAGCAAGGCAAACACAATGTTAGCATTCATTTCAGAAGACGATTAGAATATTAAGGCAAGGATGTAATGTTGAGGCTTTATAAGGCAATGGTGAGGCCTCATTTGGAGTATTGCGAGCAGTTTTGATCCCCTTACTTAAGGAGAGGATGAGCTGACAGTGGAGAGAGTTCATAGGAGGTGCACAAGAATCATTCCAGGAATGAAAGGCATATCGTATGAGGAGCGTTTGATGCCACTGGGCCTGTACTTGCTGGAACTTGAAGAATGATGGAGGATCTCATTGAAACCTATTGAATACTGGAAGGCCCAGATAGAGTGGGTGTGTAGAGGATGTTTCCTGTGGTGGGGGGAGTCTAGGACCAGAGGGCACAGCCTCAGACTAGAGGGAACAGAGATGAGGAGGAATTTCATTAGCCAGAAGGTGGTGAATCCATGGAATTCATTGCCACAGGCAGCTATGGAGGCCAGGTCATTGGGTGTATTTAATGAGGAGGTTGATAGGTTCTTGATTAGTCAGGACATGAAAAGTTACGGGGAGAAGGTAAGAGAATGGGGTTGAGAGGGAAATGGGATCAGCCATGGTGAAATGGTGAAGCAGACAACAGGCCGAATCGCCCAATCTGCTCCTACTCTATGTCCTGAGAAACTGAGTTGCTGATGATACTGAGACGATTACTTGTATCTGATTGCACAATGTTTCAGATCTGGCTCCTGGGCTCTGGAGTGCAGTCCCGCCCAGCACAGCCATTAATCTGCCTAGACGGCACATCCAGTTCTTGGTTAGACAATCCCATCACTCAGAAAACCCTCCACTCCTGCAGCCACAGCAGTAACTAGCTGAGAGTGAGGTGTGACTGTGGCCACTCTCCTTCCCAGCACCATCGATGTGCACTCCAGCTCCAACCTGACTAACGTCAGGTCCCCACCCAACTCTATGAACAAACCAATTGTAATTGAGTTTCAAGAGCTCACTCTCCCTGGTGTGCGAGTCCGGAACACTGAAGCTCACTGTGGCACTGAGGGTGTAAGGCCATGGGGCAGCTCCCCTCTGATATGAACTCCAACATCCCATCCTAGATCAAAAGCTTCTTCCCTTTACCCACCAATATTTAGCCCCTTCAGATTACCACGAAGAACGGAAGTGTTGTGAGAAATTGGATCTGTGTGTCCAGAGGTTCAGCAGTTGTTGAAACTCTTCAAAGGACAGTGAAAGCAGTCCCTGAATGTTTTTAAGGCAGTTACTAAATGGCTGTGGGAGTGAGGGAAGAACCCACAGGCAGAATGTGAGTTTGAGGTTACAATCAGACCAGCCAGGAATCACCCTGATAGATTGTTTCCCATTGACCCAAACTCTGTCACTGACCAATCAAAACATGCGTTGCATCTTGTTTATGAAGGACATCATCAAGATGCCATGCTTATTTTGATTGGTCAGTGACAGAAGATGGGTGATTAGCTCACAACCTACAACCTTCAAAGTTTCCTCGGTAAAATGAGGGGAACTGGTGACCTACTCGGAGATCACCGCAATATCACAGTCATATTTTCAAACCACCTAAACTTTCCTTTAAACTTCATAACATCTTGTTTGTTCACTGTGATTTCCCCCTCCCGCCCCTCCACCGACTCTGCTCACGGCCCAATTGAACTGCTCAGAGCTGCGTGGCATTAACGTTTCCCTAATCATCCTTCCCCCAACACCGTTTTCCCCATATGAACCCCCCTCCCCATTTACATCATCTCTAGGGCAGTGCCCGAGGAATGGCCAGCCTGGCTTTAAACAGCGCAGGAGGGAGAGAAGGGCAGCGGACAAACTGAGGGGAACCTGGGAGATACTGGGGCAGTGGGTGTCTCTGCTTTAAACTACACGCCAAACACCGGCTGCAAAACGTTGCGACCGGTCCCGAGCCGCCTCTCTGCAACTGAACAATGAAGGTACGATTGAAGAACGCTTAGCTCACTCCTTAAAAATGCAGAGCGATTGTGAAAGAAAAGTCCCTGCGTGAGTTGTGGCATGTCAGGAACAGGCAGTGTAATCCACTTTATCTGGGACACCAAGGGCGATGTTAGGGAGGGCTCGGAGGGCAGCTGTTTACTAACACACTGCCTGCTTAGCGCTCACTGCAGCTTTCCCCGCCAGAGAACGGTTTGTGGAGCTCTATGCACGGTCACGGGCTGCCTTTCTAGACACTCACTGCGCAAAGTCAAGGGCAAAAGTCGAGTGTATTGTCACATGCACGAGAACAAGTAGACAGTGGAAAAACCTGGCAGCAGCGTATCAGGCACTTAGTAAAAGCTTGATAGCACAGTGAAACTTTGCTCATGGACAGACAGATGCTGAAACCGCCGCAGGGAACGGCATCAGGTTTGTTAGAGATATGTTTACACAACCCACTGGAATAAATTGTCAGCAGTAGCTTCCGAAAAAGGGAATAGAATATTCAGCATCGTACCTACTGATCTGTAATTTGTGAACAGAGTCACAGAGAGATACAGCATGGAAACAGGCCCTTCAACCCATCGAGTCCATGCTGACCATTTGCGCCAGTTTACATCAATCCTATTTATTCAGTTAGAGATACAGTGCGGAATAGGCCCTTCCAGCCACACCGCCCAACAACCCTGAATTAACCCCTAACCTAATCACGGGACAATTTACGAACACCGGTTAACCTACCGGGTACGTCTTTGGACTGTGGGAGGAAAGCGGGGCGCCCGGAGAAAGCCCACGCATTCCGTGCACAGAGCCGCCTTACAGAGGATGCTGGGGCTGAACTCTGAACTCCGAACTCCGATGATCCTGCTCTATAGCAACGTCCCGCCGCCAAGGCGCCCAATTCTCCCCGCATTCCCAATCACTCCCCCAAGATTCTACCCCTCACCAACATACTAGGGGATATACGTAGCATACTGACCTGCATGTTGAAGGAAACTAGGGCACCTGGAGGAAACCCGTGTGCCCACAGGGAGAACATGCAAACTCTGTACAGATAGGAGGGGAGGTCAGGATTGAACTTGGGCCCCTGGCACTACCAGCTGAGCCACTCTGTTACCCAAAAACTGTCTCCCTAGTTACTGTGCTAACTTGAAATATGTGGTAACATCAGAAACAGTGAATTATACAGCACAGAAGATATGGAGGGATGGGTCACAGCGCAGGCTGTTGCTTCCACAACTGCCTGTTTTAGCACGTTGCATAGCAGCTTCGCGGGGTAGGGGAGTCGGGGGGCATTGAAGGGGCAGATCACTGCACTTCCACTCTCTCCCAGCCTGAGGTCTGGTCCCACTCAAGGCCCTGCCCCATTTGCACTTACTAACACAACCTCCTTTGGGCGCCAAGGCAGCACAGCAGTTAGTACAATGCTATTACAGCTCTGGGTGTTCCAGAAATCAGAGGTCAATTCTGCATTGTATTGCTAAATACATAAATAATATATTTGAATATCTTTATTGTCATTGTTGTGGAGCAATGAAACACAGTTTAGCAGCTCAACGTTTTGCAGCATGACAAAGAATATATACATAAAATCTCCTATACTCCAGACATGATGCACCCACACTTCTGAGGCCCAACCCAGTCTTACTCCAGAACAAGCCCATTTCCTCACCCTGTCCCAGAATCCATGACATTCCCCTTCACTTTCCAATGCCTTTCCACATGTGCACACTAAAACTGTTTCATGCAACCTCACGATTTCCTTCCTATCTTTTCATTACTGTATTCTCCCCATAACCCATTACACATCAATGTGGCCAGTTCTCAGTTTACTCTCCACACCCCCCCCCCCCGGTGCCAGCAGTCAACCTGGACTCTCTACACTCTGTCCCTTCATCCAAGTCACTGGTACATGAACACTCAGAACTCTCTCCATTCCACACTGCCCAGAAATATCAGCGGCCACTGACCAAACTGGATGATAATTCTAAACAGCAATCCAAGAGTACGAAAATCCCTAACCAACCTTCGCGCAACTATAAATAAATGCCAGAGCTGTACCTACATTTAGAATCGGGGCAACATGAAGCTGGACCCAACAGGTTGCAGAGGTAACCCTCTCCGCACCAGGAGACTTATTCAGAAGTGGTGACGAAGGTTAAACCCACTTGAAGGGGCAACGAGAGGAGGTGGGGGTAAGGGGAGGATCACATGACTCGAGCCTGCTCCTGAACCTGCGCTCTCGTCACCTGCCGCTCCCCTGACCCTCACAGGACTGTCCCCCATCCCCGGAATCATCACACATATTTGTGCACATCATTCCCTAGACGGTGCAGGTTTTCGGGAAGAGGACATTCTTTCCTCCAGTGCTGTCCTTTTCCTGTGCACTAGGAGGTTGCCTATCCCTACAACCAGAACCACAGGTCCCCAAGGAGCACACAGGACACCATCCACTCACCAGCCTATCCACCACCATCACCACTCCCAGCTCCAGAGACAACAGCTGCCCCCACTGTTCCCATGTCACTCCCACCCAACCCTGGGTCTGGTTCCACTCTGTACCCACTCCCCTTCTCCGCCCTCAGATGGAAGGTCCAGTCCTATTCCCACACACTAACCCATCCATTCTCACACTAGTCCATGGTTAGTCTAGGCCTAAGGTTGTACCATGCCAAATCAAGGGTCCAACCTTCCCTCGTGGACCACAGCTGCCTCCATAACCATCACCTCCACTTGTAATCTGCTCTTACTCCCATCTCTGACTCCATCCCAGTTCACACCCTCCATTCTCCCTAAACCACCACCCATCTCCACCTTGCCCCCCCCACAACCACGACCCACCCACCTGGTTCCTGGTCAAGATCCCTGTCCCACTTGCACCTCATCCAAGCTCTACAAGACAAAACCCCATATCACTCCCATTTCCTTACGAGAACCTAGATCCTAATCCGACACTCCAATACTCCATGAAAAGGTCTGGTCCCACACGTTCCTTCCACACCCACTCAGACCCACTATCCAAACCCCTGTCCCACACCACCCAGCTCAAGGTACAAACCATCCACTCCCCTCTCCATTGCTGGTAGTACTCGCACTGTCTCCCTCCACTGTCCCAGAGTCTGGTACAGCCTCTACTCTGAAAGTTCTCACAGCTCTTTCTCTCACCCTGGACTACATTCCCACTTTCCCAGCATCATCCTTAATAGAAGACAAGCTACTTACAATGGGCTAAACTCCGAACCCCAAAGTATTCACCACCCTGCAGATAGGAAATGTGGGGCAAATGGGAGCAAGCAAAGTCCCAATGGGCTGAATGGCCAAGGAATATCACAAGGAATAAGAGAAAATATTAACTGAGAACCAGGAAAGAGGTATTGGAGAGATCAGGTTGCTGAGAAGTCAGCAGAGCCACTCTGAAACAGTCAACAGGACAGAACTCAAGTGGTACCTTCAGCCACAGCAGACCGGACGGAAAACCCCCAGCAGAAGGAAGGAGATGGAAGCTACAGGCACAAGGATGAATTTATCACAGGGGCTCAGGAATGGTACCTAATGGGCCCCACAGATCCACTGCTGGCAGTTAAATCGTTTGGAATAATTAAAGACTCACAGCAAAATCAAAATGTTGGGATTAGGGAGACGAGTGATAACGTGTTTCTTTCTGTGCTCCATCACCTTTAACCCATCTTTAATTTTCAGTATTATTCATCCCTCCTCCCCAAAATACTGACCTTGCCTCTCCCTCACACCACCCATCCAGTCCTTCCCTCATCCCTCATTCCCCCACCCCACCCCCCCAAACTACCCATTCCCTACCTGGTTCCAAGTCCGCAGTATCAGCCTTAGAACTAACTGTAGAAATGTTTCAATCATCGTTTTAACTACCCTGACCCTGGCTGATATCTATAACCAATATTATTACCTTTTTTTGTTAGTACAAATTGGCCATCACAGTTCCCAGGTTATAATAGTAATTAAACTTCAATAATATGTTAGCAGGTTCCAAAGAAAGTTTGAGAGGGTGCGGCTATAGCAAATTACAGTAGGAATGTACATCTTCCTTTCCTTTTATAATGAATAAAATTGGTTTATTATTGTCATATTAACGGTGAAAATTTGCCTTTTGCCTTGCATATATTTCCTACAAATCAATTCATTGCATCAAGGCAGGACAAGGTAAATGATAGGAATGCAGGATTAAGTGTTACAGTACAGAGAAAATGCAGTGCAGGGAGGCAGCAAGATGTGAGGCCATAAGAAGGTAGAATACGAAGTCCAAAGTCCATCTTATCACAACAGTTTTTAACAAAATAGAAGCTTTGACTTTCTACCATCAGACAGGAAACTACAATGCATAAAAGCAAGGATGATCAGGATGGGAGACAATTTCTTCCTCCAGGCCATTAGGCTTCTGAACTCCCAGCTGCATCATTTTCTGCCCCGTAGCTTACAATATTTAATATTAATGCACTTTAGTTTGTTATTTATGTGTGATTCGCCTGTAGATTTTATCCATACCTTAATAAGTTATGGTGTGTTATGTGTATTACTGTGCTTTACACCCTGGTTCGAAGAAACCTTGTCTCGTTTCTATGTACATTATATGGTCGTACACATGTATGTAGTTAAATGACAATAAACTTCACTTGACTTGAAGCTGTCCTTGAGTCTAGTGGTATATGCTTTCAGGTATTTGTATCAATGGAAGAGGGGAGAAGAGTGAAAGAGATAATATCCAATAATGATCAATCGAGAATCTATCAACCTCTGCCTTAAATATACATAAAGATGTCCTCCACAGCTGCCTGTGGCAAAGAATTCCACAGATTCACCACTCTCGAGCTAAAGAAGTTCCTGCTCATCTTCATTCTAAAAAGGTACCCTCTGTTCTGAAGCTGTGTCCTCTGGTCTTAGACTCTCCCATTATTGGAAACATCCACTCTGTCAAGGCCTTTCACCATTCAATAGGTTTCAATGAGGTCACCCCTCATTCTTCTGAATTCCAGCGAGTACAGGCCCAGTGCCATCAAACACTCTTCAGATGATAAGCTGTTCAATCCTGGAATCATTTTCGTGAATGATAAAAATTTCATAAATTATATAAAAGAAAATCCCATCTGGGCAGCAACAAAGGCAATGTGCTTAGTACATTTCAATTGCTGTGCGCAATGCAAAGTGTCAAGGAGTCCATGGAGGAGAGGTCAGTTTTCATGATGCGTAAAGTCGGTGAACTCCCTTGTCCTTGGCATGTTGAGGTTGGCCCAGCACAGGCTACGGGTGATGTTTGTTCCAAGGAACATGAAACTCTCAACACTCTCTACCTCAGGAGCGTTGATGTGGACAGGACTATGTGCACTACCCCTTTCCTGAAGTCAATGAGCAGCTCTTTCGTTTTGATGACATTGAGGGACAGATTGCTGTCATGACACCATGCCAGCAGGCTCTCTATCTCCTTCCTGTACTCATTGTCATTTGAGATGCAGCCCCAGCTGCAAACTTGCCCAGTGCCATCAAACATTCTTCAGATGATAAGCTGTTCAATCCTGGAATCATTTTCGTAAATTATATAAATTTCATAAATTATATAAAAGAAAATCCCATCTGGGCAGCAACAAAGGCAATGTGCTTAGTACATTTCAATTGCTGTGCGCAATGCAAAGTGTCGAGAAGTCCATGGAGGAGAGGTCAGTTTTCATGATGCGTAAAGTCAGTGAGCTCCCTTGTCCTTGGCATGTTGAGGTTGGCCCAGCACAGCTGCAAACTTGCAGATGGGGTTAGAACAGAACCTGCCCATGCAGTTTCAAGTGTACAGGGAGTAGAACAGGAGCTGAGGAGACAGCATTGTGGGGCACCAGTATTGAGAATAATCGAGGCAGAGCTCCAGCTGCCTACCTTTACCAATTGCAGTCTGGTGGCCAGGATGTCAAGGATCCAGTTGCAAAGGTGTTGAGTCCCAGATTCAGGAGTTTGGAATTTAGTTTTGAAGGCAGTGCTGTGGCCCATAAACATTTGTCTAACATAGGTGTCTTTACGGTCCAAATGTTTCAGAAATGAGTGTAGGGCAAGGGAAAAGGCTTCTACTGTAGACCCGTTTTGGCAGTGGGTTGAGGTTTTCTGACATGATGGTGGATGTCAAAGCTACTGGGCAGTGGTTGTTTAGGCACAGCATCTTGATATGCTTAAATATAGGGATGATAGTGATCTTCTAAAAGCATGTAGGAAGCTGAGATTGAAGGAGGGAGAAGTTTAGAATATGTGCAATTACCCTCGCCAGTTATCTGGGCAGGATCTGAGGATATCACCAGGGACGCCATCCAGGTTAGATGTTTTCTGCGGGTTCACTTTCCAGAAGATTGAATGCGTCTGCAATGATAACTATGGGGTTCAGAGGCGCTGGAGGCAGTTAGGATGGGTGGTGATAGTCCAAACCCCTTCTTTTCAAAATGCACATAGAATGCATTAAGCTCATTGCAAAGGGGTGTGTTGCTGCCTGATTTTGTTTTGTACCCTGTTACAGCACACGAGTCCTGCCACAACTGATAGCTGGTCTGGGATTTTATCTTGTACTGGTATTGCCTCTTAGCATCTTTGATAGCTTTATGGAAATCCTGTCTCGAATTCATGTACAGATCAGGGTCACCTGGTTTAAATTCTGCCGTCCTGGACTTCAGAAGAGTGTAGATCTCCAAGTTCATCTATGGTTTCTGGTTTAGGATCACCTGGGTTGTCCTCCACACATTTAAAGTCCATGACAGAAGTGATATATTTATCTAGGCTGGCTGTTAAGTCTTTGGACATAGACTAGTCTACTGACTCAAAGCAGTCACATAGAAACTCATCTGTTTCGTCAGACCAGCTCTGAATGACTTTCTGTATCAAATCTTCGCGTTTCAACTTCTGTTTGTTGGTAGGGAGAAGATCAGCCTGGTGGTCTGATTTGCCAAAGATGAGGAGGGGATGGCTCAGTAGGCATCTTTAATAGTTGCGTAGCAAAGGCGCTTGGGTTCCTGGTGGGACAGGAAGGTGCTGGTAATAGTCTGGTAACACACTCTTGAAGTTGGCCTGGTTGATGTCACAGCAATGACGGACAGAGCCTCAGGGTTTCCCGTTTCAAGGAGCATAGTTCATTGAGTGCAGGCTTCGTGTCTGCCGGGGGTGAGATGTAGGCTGCCATCAGAATAGCCAAAGTGAACTCCGATGGCATGTCATGTGGGCAACGCTTCACCATTAGATGAGTGAGCAGAAACTTGCCAGGACCATGATTAGGAAGCAGACTCCTGCACCTCGAACTTTGCCTGAGTATGCTGTATGATCCCATCTGGTGAACTGAGAAGCCATCAGGTTGCATTGGAGCAACCAGGCAAAACAACCAAACAGCAAATATTGGGAAATAGGTCTTTAAAGAAAAACAGAAAATGTTAGAAGCACTCAGTAGAACAGACAGCATCTGTGGAAAGAGATGTTGCTTGACTAGATGAGTGTTTCCAGCAAGTACACAACCAAAAGTGGATCGTAATAATATGGGAGCTTCTAAGTTTATTGGAAGCAAGAGCTTTTGAGAATGCATCTATAGATACAAACACAGGACCACAGTCAGCCACTGAAGGCTGGAGAAAAATAACCCACTCAGAATTATCCAAGGCAGGTACAGAAAGGGAAACTGGAAGACCAGGCCCGGGGAAGGTTTCCTGCTCTGTGGTGGCACGCAGGTATTCGTCACGGCTCAGTCAGCAGAATTTCAGAGGCTTGAGCACATAAAAATCAAAACTGACACAGTGCTGCAATGCAGGAGATACTGGTTTTCGGATCGGACGTTAAATCTGCTCTTTTAGGTGGCCGTGAGGAGAGCTGTCAAGCCTGTGTCTTCACTCTGCTATAGGTATTTGGGTCACTATCAAGTGATGCTTTGGTGGGGGACATAGTTTATGGTAGCTATCGATAGCCATCACTAAAGGTGTCAGACTACAGCTTCAAGTTCAAGGTCTGACCACGGTCACCGTCACCCACATGTTCACACGATGTGCGATCAGGAAGTGATAACAGACAGAACATCAGTACCCTTTCTCTCCCTCCTCCCATTCACGTCTGTGGGTCAATGCAGGCCAATGACAGGCTCGAGCTTGTGGCAAATTGCATGTCTGACTCGCAGATTCAAGAAATGAGTAATTGCTGTAACCCTTGTATCCCTGCTCCACCTCCTGATACCTGCTCCATAGGAGCACGCAAAGCTTGTGAGCTTGTTGATAAAACTGTCAAAAGCAAGAATGTGCATAATCATTGTATGTGCCAATTAATCTGATTATGAAATCTGATAATGAATACACAAATTGTATTCATCACCAGTGGGAGTGCTGTGAAACATTTTCCTTTAATGCACCCCAAACCCCTGATACCTCCCCCCTCTCCAACTGTTCCCTCTGATCTGCGCGGGTCGTGGCCGCACAGTAACTAAAATGTACCAAGCACATTGCCTTTATTGCTGCCCAGATAGAATTTTCTTTTATATAAGTTATGAAATTTATATCATAGAAACATAGAAAATCTACAGCACAATACAGGCCCTTTGGCCCACAAAGCTGGGCCGAACATGTCCTTACCTTAGAACTACCTAGGCTTACCCATAGCCCTTTATTTTTCTAAGCTCCATGTACCTATCCAGGAGTCTCTTAAAAGACCCTATCATTTCCGCCTCCACCACTGCCGCCAGCAGCCCACATCACTTACGAAAATGATTTCAGGATTGAACAGCTTCTCATATGAATAGCCTTTGATGGCTCTGGGCCTGTATTCACTGGAATTCAGAAGAATGAGGGGTGACCTCATTGAAACCTGTCGAATGGTGAAAGGCCTTAACAGGGTGCATGTTTCCAATAATGGGAGAGTCTAAGACCAGAGGACACAGCCTCAGAATAGAGGGTGCCCTTTTAAAATGGAGATGAGCAGGAATTTCTTTAGTCCAAGAGTGGTGAATCTGTGGAAGTCTTTGCCACAGGCAGCTATGGAGGACTTCTTTATGTATATTTAAGGCAGATTCTTGACTGGTCAGGGCATGAAGGGATACGGGGAGAAGGCAGGAGATTGGGGCTGAGAGGAAAATTGAATCAGTCTTGATGCCGGAGCAGACTCGATGGGCCAAGTGACCTAATTCTACTCCTATATCTTATGGTCTTATAATGTTAATACAAAGTGCGTGCAGTTTTCAGACTATGTAAAAATTTTCCACTCAGAGTAATGGTTGTGCAGCTATAAAAATAAATTAGAAGGAACATTGTTGGCCCCAGTGCAGCCACACCAATGTCTATGCATATTGCCATAAGCATGTCTGCACTATATACATACGCTCCCACACCCATGCACCCCAGCATACACACCCACTCTAACTGTTCCATTCACCATACCTGCACATTGACTTCACCGGCCCTTTGCACCACTGCCGGTCGCATGTCTGATTGCACAGGTCACCACTGTGCAAACTTGGTCTTGTCTTCCCTCAACGTTCGTGAACATGAGCATCTGCAAACAAACACAGCTGATCCCCTCTCCCCAAAGCCGGCTTATCCTCAGGGGGGCCCCCAGAAATAACCAAGGTGCTGCCGCCATGAATCTATCTGGGATCAGGTGATGGCAGAGGTCTGGAATGGACTACGACCCAGGAGGAACGTACAGCTGGAGCAACAAACAGTCTGCTGGAGGAACACAGCAGGTTGAGAAGCAATGCGGATGATACAAGATTTTGAAGTTTCAGGACTTTATGGTAGGTTTCAACTCAAAATGTCAACATTTCCTTCCCCCCCCACATAGATATTGTTTGATCTGTTGAATTCCTCCACCAAATTTTTTGTTGGACCGATTAGATTGACCCAGATCTTCATTGATACATTAGTTCCCTCCTCTATTTAACAGTCTCAGCCTCAGACCTTAAGCTAACATTACTGGCAAAATCATTGGGGAAATCATCATTTAAAACATTTATATTCAGATTGTTGAAGAACAAATCAGCTTCGGTCTTTTCTAAATTAATATCAGAGTCCTCTCCCTCATGATCAAAACCATCAGTGCACTTGAATTGAAAATCCTTCCTTATCTACAAGATACTACTACTTTCATAAGGGGTGTTGTTACCAGCATTCAGCTTTATTAGTGACATATCTGAATGGTAGTGAGATATTCACATATCCTGACACCTTACAATCACTAAAGAAAGCCAGCAGGATGAATCCCCTCTCCCCCACCCACCAACCTTCCCCCTCACCTGGTCTCACCGATCATCTGCCATCTTGTATTTCTTCCTGTCTCCAATCAGATCTCATCACGTATGATGCACCAGTAGCGCTATACTGTTTATGTTTAAATTTGCATTGTAATGCACCTTATTATTCGTTAATTTATTTGGGGTAATATTTCTTTATGCGTTATGTGTGTGATTTATATGTACTGTGTTGTGCACCTTGGTCCAGTGGAACGTTGTTTTGTTTGGCACTATACATGTGTACAGTTGAATGACAATAAACTTGAACTCTTCCCCACCTTCTTATTCTGGTTTCTGCCCCCTTCCTTTCCAGTCCGGATGGAGGGTCTGACCCAAAGTGTTGACGGTTTATTCCCTTCTATAGATGCTGCCTGACCTGCTGAGTTCCTCCAACATTTTGTGGTGGTCAAGACTTCCAACATCTGCAGAATCTTTTGTGTTCAAGGTGACCATCAGCCTTGCAACTTGCTCAAATGTCCATAAATTGTGTTGGTAGTTGCAGAAACACATTAGGTACATAATTACAATAAAATGCAATTATGGAACACAGTTTTTAGAACATGCTTCCAAAAATAACTGAACCCATGTCAATAAGGAGTGTTACAATATATGCCAAGTAAAAGCCTCGACTATAAAGAAACTAAGATTTCTGTGTTAACTCAGAATTGAGTGATGCTCAGGCATTTCTTGACTTAAGTCATAAATGTTCGAGGGAACACATCTACGGAAAGAAAGTTGCGATGAAAGATGGAAATGAAACGAGAAGGAGGCTTGTAGGGAGCTGGTGGGGTTGAGAGCAGTGACATGCAGTTAGTCATTGCTTCTCCTGTCTAATACCTTGATGTATTTATGTTTTGCCTAATGTACATATTATTTCTCTGGATAGTTTGCAAAACAAAGATTGTCACTGTATCTTGGTACTTATGACAAAAATTACCAATTCCAGTTAATACAGATAACACTGATATTAAAGTCACAATAATTCCTTTACAAAAAGGAACAATATTGATGGTCATAAACATATAAACATGCCTATCCAACATCACCCTGGACCGATTCTCCCTCCCTGGAGCCCATTGATTTTCCATTTCTCGCCGAAGTGTTGCCTGTTGCACAATAAGCTTGATTTTCTGCAATAATCTTTGACATGACACTTCAATCGAGCACCTTTTGGAAATAGCATCACTGCTCCAAATCCTAAACCACCCCCTTCCACTACTGTAGGTCAGACCCCTCTGCACTGAGAGAAGTTCCTGGTCATGAAAAACGGGGGTGCTGCATTAAGATGGTTACTCCCGGCTCCATTTCAGGAAGCAATAACATTCCCTTCACAATCTGGCCCTTTCACAAATCACAGCAGTGGCAATGGCATTACTATAATTATTGATATTCCATCCAGCAACATGATCTAAACGCCACATTGTGTATCGCCATGACAACAGTTTCCCATTCCTAACAGAACGAAACTTCAGGAGGAGGTCACTCAATAAGTGAAACCCAATCATTCATGGATTCCACAAACCATCTCTACCCAACACAGCACAAACCTCCAATGCTTTGCCATCCTCCACTGTTCTCCTGAAGCCCCCCACACGTATTTCTGTTTCCAGTTTACATGCAACGCCAGCTTGGAGGCCAAACAACACCAGCAGGCCACTGACACAGCGCTCTCCACCGTCCCACAGGCATCAGCCCCGTCTTACTCTTTATTTTCCCCACCACGCGTACTTCAGCCCTATCAATGTCCCGACACCCAAATCCAGCTCCCCAAAAATTTTCACCCCACTGAGGCTGGGTGAGACTAGAACGAGAGGTTAATTGTGAAAGATGAAATGCTTATGGGGAACGTGGGAGGGAACGCCTTCACTCAGAGGGTGAAACGAACTGCCAGTGGAAGCGGCAGGTGGTAGATTTCAACATTTAAAGGAGTTTTGTTTAGCTACTTGAACGGGAGGGATATGGAGCGAAAAATAGTTCAGCACGAACTAGACGGGCCGAAGGGCCTGTTTCTGTGCAGTAGTGGTCTATAATTCTATACCCCACCTTTCACCTATTGCACATCGTCCTGATTGACCTTCCCCTTTTTGCCCTCGAACCCAACCCCTTTCACCGCCAAATGGGTGGGTAGTCGATGGGCCGAATGGCCCACTACTGCGCTCGATGACTACCCCCACCTTCCTCAGGCCCACTCCATCCCTCTTTTACCCGACTCCCCCTCTCTCCCCATACGCCTCCCTCTCCTTACCGAAGATGGTGACATTTTTCACATGAGCAACCGGCAGCTGGCGGGAGTCCAGGAGTCGGTACCAGCCATTCGGGTAGACCGGGGGTAGCTCTCCTCGCTTGCGCCTCCGCCTCACTTCGTTGGCCTTGTGGCGGCGACTAACGCCGGGGTCGGGGGTGTAGCCTACATCGTGCAGCTCCCGGAAGAGCTCCAGGGGAACGAAGAGAAGGCGGTATAACCAGATCAGGACGAACAGCAGCGGCAACAGGAGCAGCAGCGGGAGCGGCGACAGCGGTTCCTCTGACAGGAGCAGCAGGGGCAGGAGCAGCAGGAGTCCTGAGGCAGGCAGCCAGCAGCTCCCGGCCCACTCCATATCCACCGCAATACGCTCTCTGTCACCCAGTTTAGCCCCAGCTCAGATAAACCACGGGCACCTGCCCCGCCCCCCCGCACATGGTTGCCCCGCCCCCGCACATGTTTGCCACGCCCCTCGCATCTGTCTGCCACGCCCCCGCACCTGCCTCAGCACCACACCTGTAAGCCCCGCCTCTACACCTTTTAGTCCCGCCACCACACCTACCCCTTTCCGTTTCCCGCACCTGCTTCAGCTCATTTCCCATAACGGTACCTGTATCTGCCCGGTAACATCACATCTCCACCCTCCCCCACCCAGCGCAGCCACGGGCAGGAATGAGGATCATAAACTTCCAACCCGATTCCACCTTCGGACATAATTTCCAAATGCACTGCCTTGTACCATTCACACAGGACTAAGGCTGCGGTTGTGAATGTTGGATTTGTTACATGGAAGGCACTCCTGTTTCCCGGCATTAACAACTTGAAGGGCCAAACCTGTATTCCAGGTTGTCAAATTGTGCGAAGTAAATCCACTGTCAACCTCCCCAGCATGTTCTGTTTTTAAATCGATCTAAAGAAATCTCACGGCAAATTACAAGGGCTCAATAAAGAATACCGCGTTTCACCAATTTATTGGACCCATAGAATCATTATCAGCACGAAAAGCGGGCCGTTCGCTCCATCGATTCCGCACCGATCACCAAACTTCCATCCACGCTATTGGCATGTTCCGTTCTCCCCATGTTCCGTATACTCCACATCGATCGATAGCATCCGTGCCCCGAAGGACAATGCATGACGTCACTGCAGTGACCTCTCCAGGGCACAGGCATGGGCGGAAGATAACGGAGATCCTGGGATGCCCAGTGGTCAAGATCCCCCTCTCGGCCTCACCAGTGCGGTCGAAAGGAAAGGGAAGCAATACGTTTGGCCCCAGCTTGGCTGCAGGAGCAGCCGGAAGCATGTTCAGTGTCATCCAGCCGCCTTAGGGCCTCCGCTCCGGATTTGCAATCTGCGTTTACTCCCGTAGCCTTCGTCTCTCCCGAAGCTGCCCACAAGGCCGTGGGGCTTTTTACCCATAACTGTGGTTTATAAATCGTAAACAACCCTAGTTCCTACCGCTCACCGGCAAGCTAGAAACCAACCCAAACATCGTTGGGACGTGGGGGTGGGGCGGAGGACCCAGGGAAACCAAGATCGTCAGCCAGCACCCGAGATCAGGATCGAACTCGTGTCTCCGGAGCCGCGAGGCAGCAATTCCACCAGTTGCCGCATTGTACCACCCAAGAGGAGAGCAGTTCGTTTAAAACGGGCCATGGAATTTAAAAATTGCATTCAATTGAGTGTTGAGTTTGAACTCATATCGTTGAGAGAAAGTTACTGACATTAACTAGATTTTCATTCTTTTTTCTGAAGCCGTAATGCAGGAGAACAATCTGTCCCGAATAATGGACAGATTTTAACTCAGAACGCAAAATATATATTTTGTCTTGTTAGTCTCACCTCTCTGCCTCTTTATTGGGGAAAGAGGGAGCCTGCGGCATGTCGAATTGTCGGTTGAACGATTAGTTTTTGTTGTACTGCAGACCTTGGTCTTTAGTGGGGGATTTGCAATTGTTTGTTTGGTGGGTGGAGAGTGCTGATGCCTTTGTGTTGAAGTAAGTGGGGGATGGGGGGGAGGTGCTTTGCTGCTGCTTGTGCGTGGAAGGAGGGAGTGGGGAGGGAGTGAATTTGAGGTTCTAATGTTTCTCCTGCCACTCATTCTTAGGGACACTCTTCTGTTCCAGTGGATGTCTGCGTAGAACAAGAATTTCAGGTTGCATATTGTTTACATTATCTGATATTAAATGAAGCTATTGAAGATATTATAATATCAGAAAATTTGTTTGCGAATTGGTCCACCGAGGAAAAACAAGTGGAGAAATTCTCAAGATACGGGAGAGAGCAGGTGCTGAAATACAGAGCACATGCCAAACAAGGCAGTGCTGGAGGAACTCGGCAGGTCAGGCAACAGCTCTGGTGAAAACGGACAGTCGACATTATGGTCGAGATCTGCATCTGGCCTTGGCTTCTCAGCACTGCCGTTCTGGGGCAAACAAAGCTTGATCTAAGCGCCTGTTTCAACATTGCCTGGCCAAAACCTAACTAAAGTGGAGAAAAATTAATTTCGTCTAACACAGGATGCGTCAAGAGAGTGTGCTCTTTATATCTTGAAGAATCCGCTAATCGCTGGATTGATATCATTCTAACATGCTAACGATGCTTTATGTGAAAAGCGCGCTTTACACCAAACGAAGTGATGTGAAAGGCAGTCCTGGCGAAGGACCTCGGTCCGAAATGTCGATTGTACCTTTCCTAGAGATGCTGCCTGGCCTGCTGCGTTCACCAGCAACTTTGATGTGTGTTGCTTGAAAGGCTGTTTACCTAGTTTTAGAATATTGCAAGTGAATCACGTTTTACTTTCGTTAATCAAAAGCCCCCAACTGCACCGAGACGGCACATGGGTCGCCGTCTCCAATGAGCCAGGCCCTGACCTCCGGGACAGTCTGTATGGGCTTTTTATTTTCTCCCTGTGACTGCACAGTTTTCCCTCCGATGCTCCGGTTTCCTCGCGCCTCCCAAGGGCGTGCTGGTAGGGCGATTAACTTAAAGCGTTCTCGTTCTCTCTCTCTCTCTCTCTCTCTCTCTCTCTCTCTCTCTCTCTCTCCTCTCTCTCTCTCTCTCTCTCTCTCTCTCTCTCTCTTCACAAACTTGCTGAATAATTTCTTTTAGATTCCCAGCACCCACGGTTATTTTTATGTTCAGAATCAGGTTTAATGTCACCGGCATAAGTCATGAAATTTGTTAACTTAGCGGCAGCAGTACAATGCAATACATGGTAATATAGAGAAAAAATAAATAGATAAATCAATTACAGTAAGTATGTATATATAATACTTAAATTAAAAATAGTGCTAAAACAAATAATCTAAAAAAGAGAGGTAGTGTAGTGTTCATGGGTTCAATGTCCATTCAGAAATCAGACAGCAGAGAAGAAGCTGTTCCTGAATCACTGACTGTGTGCTTTTAAGCTACTGTACATCCTTCCTGACAGTACCAATGAGAAGAGGGCATGTCTTGGGTGATGGGGGTCCTTAATGATGTCCCGGATACTACGGGCATTTACTGGGTGGTTGTGCAGTTGACATTGAACAAGGAGATGTACAATGGAATGGGAGGAGTATCTATTGCAGGATGAACCATGCTTTTTCCTCCGGGATCCCAGGTATTGTTTTGGCTAAACTATTCATGAAACAACCAAAATGTTGACCTCACAATAACCGCTAAAGATTTTCATAAACACGAGAAATGATTCGATGAAATAACTAAATAAGTTGAATTGTAATGTTTGAATGGCAAGGAAAAACACTCTTCTGCCCAACTCAAAACCTATTATTTAACCTTGCCTTTACCTGAGATCTTTTATTTTCATCTTTATTTTTATTTTTGTTTTTTTTTAAATTTTGTCTTCATGTTTGCTCTTCATCTCTTTGCAAAACACTTTGAACTATATCCTCTGTATGAAAAGTGTAGAAATAAGTTATTAACTCATCCATGCTGTCCAGGTTACCCATCTGAACCAGTCCAATATACCCATCCGAATAGTCCAAGGCTTGTGACCTGTACCTCTCTAAATCTTTCTTATCCATGTATATACTGTATCCAAATGCCTTTTGAACATTGTAACTGTACCCAGTTCTACTTCTTTCTTTGGCAGCTCATTCCATATATCCACCACCCTCTGTGTGAAAAACACGCTGCTCAGTTCCCCTTTAAAATATTTCCCTCTCAAATCAAAACCCTCTAACCTTAACCCCCACCGCACCATCACCACCAACCCTGGGGAAGTGTTATCTATCTATACCCCTTATGGTTTATAAAGATCACCCCTCAGCCCGATCACTCTTGAGTAAACAACCCCAGTCTTTCCAGCTTCTCCCTATAACTCAAGCCCTCCAGTTCTGACAATGCCTTTGTGAAACTTTTCTGCATCCTCCATAGCTTATTCACATTCTGCCCAGAACTGTGCTCAATTCTGGTCGCCTTATTACAGGAAGGATGTGGGAGCCATGGAAAGGGTGCAGAGGAGATTCACAAGGGTGTTGCCTGGATTGGAGAGCATGCCTTATGAGAATAAGTTGAGTGAACTTGGCCTTTTCTCCTTGCAGCGACGTAGGATGAGAGGTGACCTGATAGAGGTGCACAAGATAATGAGAGACATTGATGGTGTCGATAGTCAGAAGCTTTTTCCCAGGGCTGAAATGGCTAGCACGAGAGGGCATAGTTTTAAGGTGCTTGGAAGTAAGTACAGAGGAGACGTCAGGGGTAAGTTTTTTACGCAGAGTGGTGAGTGTCTGGAATGGGCTGCCGGCAACGGTGGTGGAGCCGGATATGATGGGGTCTTTTAAGAGATTCCTGGATTCATACTTGGAGCTTAGAAAAATAGAGGGCTGTGGGTAAGCCTAGGTAGTTCTAAGGTAAGGACATGTTTGGCACAGCTTTGTGGGCCAAAGGGCCTGTATTGTGCTGTAGGTTTTCTATGTTTCTATGAGGCAGAGATTCTGTATCTAGCTCAGAACTGTACAACCAGAACAATGCAACACTCCAGGTGCCATCTTACCCAAGTCTTGTAAGGCTGCAAGATGACATGCCAGCTCCTGTACTCGAGTCGTGTTGCCTTGGGCCAGGAGAGACAGGTGAAGAGCAAAACCTCAGCTGCTTCAGGTTTCAAATAGCTGTCAGGCGTTGCCTTAAAAGTAAATGGAAAAAAAAACACTGCAGATGCTGGAAATCTGAAATTTTAAAAAAATGAAAATGCTGGAAGGGCTCAGCAGGTCAGGGTACTTGTGTGGAGAGTGAAATAGTTTCAATCCCTCATCAGAACCAGATCCCTTCTGAATTTGCAGCACCCACTTCATTAGGAACTAACCCAAATTCTGACTAAGGATTTTTGATCTAAAATATGAATGCTGTTTCTCTCTCTATGGATGCTGCCTGACCTTCAGACTATTTCCAGCTTTTTCTATTTTGCTGTAGATCGTAGAGCAGTACTGCACAGCAGAGGCCCTTCAATTCATACTGTCTGTGCTGAACACAATGCCAATTTACTTTGTACATCTGCCTGTACATGCTCTCCATTCCACTCCAACTTGTTCTTGTCTCTGACTAAATACCTCTTAAACAGATTATTATATGAATGGTGGCCGATTAGGAAAAGGGGAGGTGCAATGAGACCTGGGTGTCATTGTACACCAGTCATTGAAAGTGGGCATGCAGGTACAGCAGGCGGTGAAAAAGGCGAATGGTATGCTGGCATTCATAGCAAGAGGATTCGAGTACAGGAGCAGGGAGGTACTACTGCAGTTGTACAAGGCCGTGGTGAGACCACACCTGGAGTGCAGTTTTGGTTCCCTAATCTGAGGAAAGACATTCTTGCCATAGAGGGAGTACAAAGAAGGTTCACCAGATTGATTCCTGGGATGGCAGGACTTTCATATGAAGAAAGACTGGATCGACTAGGCTTATACTCATTGGAATTTAGAAGATTGAGGGGGGGTCTTATTGAAACGTATAAAATCTTAAAGGGATTGGACAGGCTAGATGCAGGAAGATTGTTCCCGATGTTGGGGAAGTCCAGAACGAGGGGTCACAGTTTGAGGATAAAGGGGAAGCCTTTTAGGACCGAAATTAGAAAAACTTCACACAGAGAGTGGTGAATCTGTGGAATTCTCTGCCACAGGAAACAGTTGAGGCCAGTTCATTGGCTATATTTAAGAGGGAGTTAGATATGGCCCTTGTGGCTAAAGGGATCAGGGGGTATGGAGGGAAGGCTGGTACAGGGTTCTGAGTTGGATGATCAGCCATGATCGTACAGAATGGCGGTGCAGGCTCGAAGGGCCGAATGGCCTACTCCTGCACTTATTTTCTATGTTTCTATGTTTCTAAACCTTTTTATGTATTTTCTGCCACCACTTCCCCTGACAGACCAGGCACTTATCACCCTCCTTGTACAAAAACATGCCTTGTAAATTTCCTTTAAGCTCATGCCACCTCCACCTCACCTTAAAACTAAGCCCATTAGTAATTGACATTTCCATCCTGGAATAAGGTCTCTATCTACCATATCTATGCACTTCATAATTTTATACATTATCAGGTTGCTGCTCAGTCTCTGATGCTCCAGAGAAAACAATCCCAGTCTGTTCAACCTCTGCTTATACCTACTACTCTCTAATCTAGGTAACATTTTGGTGAACCTCTTCTGCACCCTCTCTAAAGCATCCACATTGTTCCTGTACTGTGCACAATATTCCAAGTGCTGCCTAACCAAACCTTTATACAATTGCAATATGACTTTTATACTCAAACTCCCATGCAATAAAGGCAAGTAACGCTGCATGCCAACTTTACCACCCTATCTAACTGTGTTGTAATTTTCAGGGAGCTATGGGCCTGCAGCCAAAAACCCAAGATCAAGATCTGTACACCTTAGAGTTAGGACAAGGGTGCTACAGTCAGGCAAGGGTAATCTGGTCAGTCATCAGAAGCCATACCTCACTGGATCATCACTGATATCTAAGATGGTTGTGGATACATGGGCTCAGGTCATAGTACAGAGGGGAAGCAAGAAAGGATAAGGTGTCATAATCACAAGAAAATCTGTAGATGCTGGAAATACAAAGCAACACACAAGAAATGCTGGAGGAACTCAGCAGGCCAGGCAGCATCTATGGAAAACAGTTTCAGCCGACACCCTTAATCAGACCTGGGAAGAAAAAGAATGAAAAGTTAGAGAAAGAAAATGGGGAGGGGGGAGCGGAGGAAGAAGTACAAAGTAGGTAATAGGTGAAACAGAGAGGGGGAGGGATGAAGTAAAGAGCTGGGAAGTTGGTTGGTGAAAGAGATAAAGGGTGAAAGAGAAGGGAGAATCTGATAAGAGAGGGTGAAAGACCATAGAAGAAAAGAAAAGGGAGGAGAACCAGAGGGAGGTGATGGGCAGGTAGAGATAAGGTAAGAGTAGGAAATGGGAATGGGGAATGTTGGAGGGGGCGGGCAATTATTGGAAATTCTATAAATTGATGTTTATACCATCAGGTTGGTGTCATGGTCCGGTCCATGAAGTCCGTATTCCGGTTCATGGTCCGGTCCATCGACCCTTGCTCCAGGTTTTCCTGTCTACCCTGTTTCTGTTCTTGTTGAGCTCTAATTGAGTCAGCTGATGCTTGTTGGGGCTGGCTGCATAAATACCTTCAGAGACCAGGGCGTGGCTGCTGGATTGTTCTTTCCTTACTCCTTGTATCCCTTCCTCTGCCTTCTGTTTCCTCGCCTGAAGCCTTGCCTTGTCTTGCCGGTAACTCTTGCCTTGCCTGAAATTCTTGTCTCGCCTTGCTTTGCCAGAAGCCTTGCCTTGTCCTGCCGGTAACTCTCGCCTCGCCTGAAGTTCTTGTCTCACCTTGCATTGCCTGAACCCTTGCTTTGTCTTGCTGGTAACTCTTGCCCATCTTGCCTGCAGTCTTGTCCTGGAGCCACCCTGTACCTAGCTCCCTTCCCGTCCCTTGCCTCCGCCCAAGTAAGCCAGGCCGTCTTGCCATTACCCGCGGTTGGTCCTGTCCCTTCCTGTCCCTTGCCTCCGTCGGGTAAGCCAGGCCGTCTTGCCGTTACCCGCAGTTGGTCCTGTCCCTTCCTGTCCCTTGCCTCCATCGGGTAAGTCAGGCCGTCTTGCCGCTACCTGTTCTGTCCCTTCCTGTCCCGTGCCTCTGTCGGGTGGTGATCCGCGCCCTGCCCAGGAGGAGCCTGCCTAGCCTCAAGCCTGAAGACTCCAGCCTCCTGCCTCCTGCCAAGCTGCGCCTCCAGCCTCCTGCCTCCTGCCAAGCCTCGCCTCTAGCCTCAAGCCTGAAGACTCCAGCTTCCTGCCTCCTGCCAAGCCTGGCCTCTAGCCTCAAGCCTGAAGACTCCAGCCTCATCCTGCCTGCCTGTCAAGCCTCGTCCTTGTCTAGTTCTGGGGTCCAAGCCAGAGGCAAGACCCAGGTACTGGGCCCTTGTCCAGTCTCCGGCTTGGAGTCCAAGCCCGGGCTCCTAGCTCTCTTGTCCAGTCCTGTTCCGGGTTCCCGGTTTTCGTGTCCATGTCCCTGTCCTCAGCCTGTATCCTAGTCCTGTCCCTTTTACTTCACTGTCTGTGTCTTGCACTTGGGTCCGTTCCCAGCCATTGCCTTATGACAGTTGGAGGCTACCCAGGTGGTGTTGTTCCTCCAACCTGACTGGGGCCTCATGTCAGCAGTAGAGGAGGCCATGGACTGACATGTTGGAATGAGAATGGGAAGTGGAATTGAAATGAGTGGCCACTGGCAGATCCTGCTTTTTCCGGGGGATGGAGCGTAGGTGCTTGGCAAAGCGGTCTCCCAATCTATGTTGGGTCTCACCGATATACAGGAGGCCACACCGGGAGCACCGAATACAGTAGATGGCCCCAACAGATTCACAGGTGAAGTGTCACCTCACCTGGAAGGACTGTTTAGGGCCCTGAATAGTAGTGAAGGAGGAAGTGTAGGGGCTGATATGGCACTCGTTCTGTTTGCAAGGATTGTGAAACCAGGAGAGGGGGAGGGGTGAAGTTGATTGGTGAAATCTTAGCTGTAGTTGTAATCTCTTAATTTCAAGTAAAGGAATTCTAGTCTTTTGTTATTTATCCTAATCCCTAGTCAGGGAATCTATACAATTGACAGTAGTTCTATTACCAGTGTGTTGTTCGGCAGTATCGCTGACAACTGCACGTCCTTCCCCAATGAGCTCAGTGTATTCTATACACATCTTGAAGAGAAAGTCAGCGAAGTGGCAGCACCCACCCCGAAGCACAGGGTGCCATGGTAGTATGGGCATTAGTGCAGCACTTCACAGCACCTGATCAACATTTGGGATTCAATTCCCACTGTCACCTGAAAGGATTTGTATGTTCTCCCTGTGACCGCATGGGTTTCCCTCAGCTGATCCAGTTTCCTCCTACATTCCAAAGACGTATGCGTTAGGGTTAGGGTTAGTGTTTGTAGGCATGCCAGAAGCATGGCAATGCTTGCAAGTTGCCCCTAATGCATACTCGGATTGTGTTGGTTGTTGGCATAAGTGACACATTTCACTTTATGTTTCCGTGTTTTGATATACATGTGACAAATAAAGCTCATCTTAAGCTTTTGACACACCTGTACCCACGGCCACCGTTGCAGATGTCAGATCAGCATATTTCAGAGCAAACCTGTGGAAAATTACTGACGTGGAGAGAGTTCCTGGCCATGCCCTCAGACCTGCATGAAGCAGTTGGTGGGAGCATTGTAGACATCTTTAAGCTCTCGCTACTCCAATCTGAAATTGCCACCTATTTTAAGAAGATCTCTATCATCTCAGTGCCAAAGAAAATCAAGGTAATATTCCGTAATGACTACTGTCTGACATCCATCAACATGAAGTGCTTTGAGAGGCTAGCGCACATTAACTCCAGCCTCCCTGGCAACCTTAATTCACTGGCATTCACCTACCACTGAAACAGGTCAATGGCAGACTCCATCTCCCTGGCCCTGTGTTCATCTTTGGAGCATCTGAACAGTAAAACCACCCATGTTAAACTCCTAATTAATGACCAAGCTCTATCTCCAATGCATAATTCATCTCCAAACTCCTCTACCTAGGACTCTGCATCTCCCTCTGTAACTGGACCATTGACTTCCTGACCAACGGGTAGCAATCAGTAAGGATAAGCAATAATGTCTTCTCCATGATTATCCTAACACTGGTGCCCTGCAATGTTACATCCACAGTCCCCTCAGTCACAATTGTTTGGCCAGATCCTGCTCTATCTCTACAGTTTGAGATAAAGAGCCTGGTGGCATGGTGCCAAGCAACACCCTTCCCTTCAATGTCAGCAAAGCAAAAGAGCTGCTCATTTACTTCAGGGAAAAGGGCAGAATTCACACTCCGGTATGTACCAATGGTGCTGAGGTAGAAATGGGGTTGAGACCATAAATTGCTAGCTGTCAATGTCAACAACAGCTTGTCCTGGTTCAACTACTGTAAGACTATAAGACATAGGAGCAGAATTAGGCCACTCGGCCTGTCATGTCTGCTCCACCATCCCATCATGGCTAATTTATTATCCCTCTCAACTCCATTCTCTAGCCTTATCCCTGTAACCTTCAACGCCCTTACTAATCAAGAGCCAGTCAACCTCAGCTTTAAATATGTCATATGGCTTGACCTACACAGTCATACATGATGATGAATTCTGCAGATTCACCACCCTTCAGCTAAAGGAATTTATCCTCATCTCTGCTCTAAATAGACATCCCTTGTTCTGAGGCTGTGCCCTCTGGTGCGAGACTGGTGCAAAGTACTTATTATGTTCATCCTCCCTTTCTTTGTCCCCCATTACTACCTCCCTAGCATCATTTTCCAGTGGTCCAATTTCCACTCTTACCTCTCTTTTATCTTCATATATATGAAAAAAACTATTGGTATCCTCTTTTATATTATTGGCTTCATATTTCATCTGTTCTCTCCTAATGGCTTTTCTGGTTCCCTTCTGATGGTTTTTAAAAGCTTCCCAATCCTTCTAACTTCCCATTTTTTTTTTGTGATATTATATGTCCACTCTTTTCCTTTTCACTGTCTTTGACTTCCCTTGTCAGCCATGGTTGCCACATCCTCTTTTTAGAACACTTCTTCATCTTTGGGAGGTATCTATCCTGCATCTTCTGACTTGTCCCCAGAAACTCCCAGTCATTGCTGTTGTGCCATCTTCCCTGCTAGTGTCCCCTTACAATCAACTTTGGGCAGCTTAGGCCTCTATAATTCCCTTTACACACTGTGATTCTGATATATCTGACTATAGGTTCTCCCTCTCAAATTTCAGGGTGCATTCTATCATATTATGATCACTGTCTCCTAATGGCTCCTTTAACTTAAACTCCCTAATCAAATCTGGTTCATTACACAACATCCAATCCAGAATTGCCTTTCCTTTAGTGGGCTCAACCACAAGCTGCTCTAAAAAGCCATCTCATAGGCATTCTACAAATTCCCTCTCTTAGGATTCATCACCAACCTGATTTTTTTCACTCTATTGCATACTGAAATGCTCCGCAACTCTCATAACATTGCCCTTTTTACATGCCTTTTCTATCTCCCATTGTAATCTGTACCTCACATGCTGGCTACTCTTCAGAGGCCTGTAAATAACTCCTATCAGGGTCTTTTTACCCTGGCAGTTTCTTAACTTTACCTACAAGGATTCACATCATCTGATCCTATATCATCCATTTCTAAGGATTTGATATCATTTTTATTAACAGAGCCATGCAAAGCCCTCTGCCTCCCTGCCTGTCCTTTTGATACAATGTGTATCCTTGGATGTTAAGCTCCCAACTATGATCTTCTTTCAGTCAAGTTTCAGTGATGGCCACAACGTCGTACCTGCTAATCTCTAACTGCGCTACAAGATTGTCTACCTTATTCTGTATCCTGCATACATTTAAATATAACACCTTCAGTCCCATAATTGTCGCCCTTTTTGATTTTGTCCCCCGTGTTGCACTGCAGCACATATCACAGGCTGCAATTCCGCCCTATCATCCTTACTGTCCTAGCTCACTGTCCTACTACACACCGCACCTGCTTTTATTCCAATTGTCCCATGTTCAACCCTATCACCCCGGTTCTCATACTCCGATTGAATTAGTTTAAACCCTTCCTACCAGCTCCAGCAAACCTGCCTGCAGTGACATTTGTCACCGTCAGGTTCACGTGTACCCTGTCCTTTCTGTAGAGTTAATATCTTCCCCAAGAAGAGATCCCAATGATTGAGAAATCAGAAACCCTGGTGCCTGCACTAATTGCTCAGCCACTCATTTATCTGGCAACTCATCCTGTTCTTAATCGCACTGGCATGTGGCACAGGTAGCAATCCAGAGACTACTGCCCTGGAGGTCCTGCTTTTCAGCTTTCTATCTAACTCCCTATACTCTCTCTCCAGGACCTGCTCGCTCTCTGTGGATCAAATCCGTGACATCCCTGACCCCAGCACGGGAGAATCTCCTGTCTGCTCCTCTAACTATGGACTCCCCTACCACTACTGCACTCCTCCTCTGCCCTCTCCCCAGGGTCAAACTCAGTGCCACAGACCTGACCACTGTGGCTTTCCTCTGGTAGATTATCCACCCCCCCCCCCCCCCCAACAGTATCCAAAGTGTATACCCGTTTGTTGGAGGCAACAGCCACGGGAGTACTCTGCACCTGGGGATTAATTTCCGGCAGGGATGCAGATGACTTTAGTTAGGGACGGTGGTTGTTAGTTCGAGAATAGCTATTGTCAAGACTTCAGGGGGACGGTGAGCTAATTTTGTGAGTATTGGGGCTGCTGAACGATTTAGTGGAGACGGTGGGCTAGGGGACACCAATGAGATGGATAGCAGTGGAAAGAGACTGCATTGGAGTTGGAAGCTCATCTAAGGGTAAAATAAGAAGCCCAGTCTGGGTACCTTGGCAGAAGGTGCCATGGCAACCGGATGAGAGGGAATGAGGTTTGAGATTGCGAATGCCAAGCCAATGAGACGGGAGGTGGGCGAGCTCTGGCACGGCTGGGACCAATGGGAGCGCGGATCTCTGCACCAACAGCAGCGCCAATCAGACGGGACTGAATGCGGCATTGCAGCAAGCGGGAGCCGGCGAGGGAGCGCATCCCCGGCAGCTGAGCTGCGGCCGGCCGTGACGGAGCATCGCTCGCCCCAGCGCCTTTCGCCCCGGCTACCACCGTCGTTCAGGGTCCCGAGCAGCCGCAGGATGAAGTGCCTCCTTCCGTTGTTCCTCGTCGGCGCCCTGCTCCCGGCTGGAGCCGGCGCCGCGCCCAGAGTGGTGAACATCGGCGCTGTCCTCAGCACCAAGAAGACGGAGAACATCTTCAGGGAGGCGGTGGCTCTGGCCAACCGCAAGCACGGCGCCCTGAGGATCCAACTTAACGCCACGGCCGTCACACACAAGCCGAATGCCATACAGATGGCACTGGCAGTATGCGAGGATCTCATCAGCAGCCAGGTAAACCGGTAACTACCAACGCGCATCACTAACTACTACCCCCAACCGTGTACTTCTCATCATTAACCACCTCCAATTACAACCAGATCTTCATTTTTTGTTAACGAATACTAATCAGCGACGTTTTCTATTAACTAGCAACATCTGTCATAGAATACTAAATAGCGACATTTTCAATAAATTAACAATATCTACTGTTAACGAATGTTGATCAAAGACGTTTTCTATTAGCTAGTAACATCTATTGCTATGGAATACTGATCAGCAGCATGTTCTAGTAACTAGTAATGTCTATTATCAAATTCTGATCAGTGACACTCTCTGTAAACTAGAAATACTTACTGTTATTGAATACTAATCATCAATAGTTTATATTAACTAGCAATATCTACTGTTATGGAAATTTAATCTGCAGAATTTTCTAATACTTATTAATAACATTTTTAGTACTAACTATTAACTAGCAATGCATATTAATTTAGAATACAAATCTGCAACATTTTCTCTACTAATATTAATAATGATATACAGCAATATTGAGTACTGGTTGTTGATATTTTATAGTGTTGACTATAAACCAGTAGGATTTACTATGATTAAATTAGCAATTTTGTTTTAGTACATACTATTAACCAGTAGCATTTTCTACTGTAGGAGAGGGAGTGGATTATTGGTGCCAACACTGTGCTTGATTGGGGTGGAGGGGAGTTGGTGACGGGATGGGGCAACACCAGAGACAGCGTTGAAAAGGCTTTTTAACCCCTGATGTGTGTGTTCCCCCATTCATGAAGAGCATGGCTGATGTGTGACAACTCAATGTGCTTGCCTATCCCCGTACATGTTGATATTTACAGTTAATAAAAAATCTGTTAGTATCAAAATTTATTCTCTCATTTTTTATGGCTTAGAAGGAGAACGTTTGGCCCTTCTAGCATGTGCTGGCTTGCATTCCAGTGCCAATTCCATTACCCCATTTATTTCCCTGTAACCCATTTTCTCATGCCCGTATTCTCCCCCAACACACCTGCCAACCACCTATACAAAGAGGCAATATACAGCAGATAATTATTCCTATCATTTACAACTGACAGGCAACCTTGAATCGATAACAATTTGCTGAAAGAAGCAGTCAGTCTCTCTTGTCCTCTGTGTGTGGAGTGTTTCTTGACTTCACTGCAGAACCCTCTGATTTTTAAATATCCTCCAACCACTGGAAACAGCTTCTCTCTGCAAAACAACATATTTCACAACATACAAGACAGTGGTAATAAATCTGACTCTGATTCTCTCCACCAACCCTTATAGTTCTAATTGATATCTAAAATCTTCAAGTAAACCGCAATTAACCTTCTAAAGCACAAGTTTTGTAATCTCTTCTAATTTAAGCTCTGGAGTACAGAGATCAGTCTGTTAAACACCTATTCCACCTTCTCCAAGTACAATGTGTTCTCCCCATTTTATGGATTCCAGAAACACTGCTGGTGTTACAGGTGTGGTCCTGCCAGGCTCTGTGGGTGATGTCCACACTTGGTACACATGGAGATGCTAAGTCCAACCTCCTGTTAACCTTTGTGAATATTTTCTGTAGATGTGGTAATACCCTGAATTGGTTTTATGTGGAATTCTAAGTGTATAAGTGTTTCCATTGCCTTGAGCTTTTCCTTTATAGTAAGTAAGCTGGTTTATTATTTTATGGGTCCAAAGTGGGTGAACAAATGTATTGTAAGCTGGAAATTAATTTCAGATGATATTTACAACTGATGGGAGATGTTTCTGGGGTGAGTGCTCAGATCAGAGGGTTGCTAAGTGCTGAGATGTGGTGTGATTGCACTGTTTGTGTGAAGTGTTGTACAGACAATGGAAATCGCGATGGGGGTGGGAGTTAGAGCAGGAAGCTCGTGATTGCCCTTGTTAACGCAATGAGTGTTTTGCAAAATGATCACCCAAACCATATATGCTTTTCTGAGATTTTCAGGAATTACAGTGTTTTGCAGTGTTTATGACTCACAGTTCTGGCGTTTTATTCTCTCTCTTTTCTGACTTTTTTTCTCCAAATACTTAACCTCCTCCAGACAGATTGGCTACAATGAACGAGACTTCTCATTGCCACTAGCAACGCTGTCTGCATCATTCATTCTCTCTGGTTCTTTGGACAACCCCTCTTATCCCTCTGTCTTTCCCAATCTCTGCAACTTAAAACATGCCTCTTTTCTAAAATTTTCCATGTCTGATGAACCTGCTGGGTATTCCCTACAAACCCCTTGCCATCTCTCAGTGAGAGTGCAGCACAATGTTATTTATGCTCAAAGAAAAGATTCCTCTCCTTTCTCTCCAGCAATAATCAAAACAGTGCAGTGTTGTTATACCTTGTACATGGCTTGTAACACTCAAAGTTAACCATTGCCTAAACCTGCAGAGGGGGCCACTGGTCAGAACTAAACCTTCCATTCCTCCTTGTGCTTTTTTTTTTCTGGATGTTCTGGGCATGACTTGTGAGATGTTCACAACTGAACCAGGTTCCAGACGGCAGCAACACAGGACTGGTCTCTAGGTGTTGGAGCTCTTGATTCACTGCAGCCCCGACTTGCACCTCACGTCTCAGTGGGGCAGGGATGATATATGAGGTGGAACAAGTGCTGTAGCTACTTTGATGAGTGATTCCTCCTACCCTCGCCCCTTTGCAGCCGGGAGTAGGGGAATGTGAGATGCGGCAGAGATCATCACGAGTAGCCTGGAATGGTTCTGAGGCCAAGAAACAGAAGGTGACTAGGTCCTGCTTCCAACCACAAGAGCAGGCTTGTTGTAAAACCTACATCAACATTGATCCTTTGGGAAGTGTAGATATGGGTGAAAGTCTCTACGAACTCTGGATGAATAAGGTTTTAAGTGGTGTGACCTTCCACACCTTTCTGGCTGCTTGTGGTCCCTCTGTGGTCAGTGTCTCCACCAGATCTGCTTGTGAAGGACAAGAGTGCTTGAGTGCATGGATGAGGCATTTACGCTGAAAAATGCTTGTGAGTGTTTGGCCCTTTTGAGTAGTATGGCTTCAAGGAACCAGCATTAGGAGGAGTTGCCTGATCTGGGAGTGGACAAGGGCCGTTGAGGTGCTGGATCAATGTGGGTCAGCATCATTCTGGAAGATTAGAAATAGGTCTCAGACTATTGTGAATATCTTTAGGGCAGATCTAACCTTGGAGGTGCAGTCCTAGAGTTTAAAAAATTCCCTAAGGAAAGGTGTAGACTTTCTCAGCAGGTGACTGGAAAATGTTGCTTTCCTCCATGTTAAACCCTTTCTCCCGCCGGCAGCACAATTGTTTTGTTTTTCTTGGGGTCGTGATAATAAATTTCAAGGCCATTCTGCTGTTTGGTTATTGGACTACAGAGGTAAAATACCATAAGACCTTAAGTCATAAGAGCAGAATTAGGCCATTTGGCCCATCGAATCTGCTCCACCATTTCATCATGGCTGATCCTTTAATCTCTCAACCCCATTCTCCGACCTTCTCCCTGTAACCTTTCATGTCCTGATTAATCAAGAAACTTTCATCCTCTACCTTAAATACACCCAATAACTTGGCCTACACAGCCGCCTGTAGCAACGAATTAAACAGATTCTCCACTCTCTGGGTATAGAAATTCCTCCTCATCTCCATTCTAAATACCCCTCTATTCTGAGGATGTGCCTTCTGGTCCAAGACTCTCCACCATAGAAAACAACCTCCCTACATCTACTCTGTCTAGGCCTTTCAACATTCAATAGGTTTCAATGAGATTCCACCCCCCCCCCCCGATTATTCTTGTAAATTCCAACGAATAAAGGTCCAGAAACATCAAATGTTCCTCATGTAGTCATAATCATAGTCATAGTCATACTTTATTGATCCTGAGGGAAATTGGTTTTCATTACAGTTGCACCATAAATAATTAAATAGTAATATGTAAATTATGCTAGGAAATAAGTCCAGGACCAGCCTACTGGCTCAGGGTGTTTGACCCTCCAAGGGAGGAGTTGTAAAGTTTGATGGCCACAGGCAGGAATGACTTCCTATGACGCTTAGTGTTGCATCTCGGTTGAATGAGTCTCTGGCTGAATGTACTCCTGTGTCCACCCAGTACATTATGTAGTGGATGGGAGACATTGTCCAAGATGGCATGCAACTTGGACAGCATCCTCTTTTCAGACACCATCGTCAGAGAGTCCAGTACCATCCCCACAACATCACTGGCCTTATGAATGAGTTTGTTGATTCTGTTGGTGTCTGCTACCCTCAGCCTGCTGCCCCAGCACACAACAGCAAACAGACTAGTAGAACATCCTCAGCATCGTCCGACAGATGTTAAAGGACCTCAGTCTCCTCAGGAAATAGAGACAGCTCTGACCCTTCTTGTAGACAGCCTCAGTGTTCTTTGACCAGTCCAGTTTATTGTCAATTCATACCCCCAGGTATTTGTAATCCTCCACCATGTCCACACCGACCCCCTGGATGGAAACAGGGGTCACCGGTGCCTTAGCTCTCCTCAGGTCTACCACCAGCTCCTTAGTCTTTTTCACATTAAGCTGCAGATAATGCTGCTCACACCATGTGACAAAGTTTCCTACCGTAGCCCTGTACTCAGCCTCATCTCTCTTGCTGATGCATCCAACTATGGCAGAGTCATCAGAAAACTTCTGAAGATGACAAGATTCTGTGCAGTAGTTGAAGTCCGAGGTGCAAATGGTGAAGAGAAAGGAAGACAAGACAGTCCCCTGTGGAGCCCCAGTGCTGCTGATCACTCTGTCGGACACACAGTGTTGCAAGCACATGTACTGTGGTCTGCCAGTCAGGTAATCAAGAATCCATGACACCAGGAAAGCATCCACCTGCATCGCTGTCAGCTTCTCCCCTAGCAGAGCAGGGCGGATGGTGTTGAACGCACTGGAGAAGTCAAAACACATGACCCTCACTGTGTTCGCTGTCTTGTCCAGGTGCGAATGAAATATTAATCTTTCATTCCTGGAATCATCCTCGTGAACCTCCACTGGACCCTCACCAGGGCAGCACATTTTTGCTGAGATAAGGGGCCCAAAATTGCTCATGATACTCTTAAGTGTGGTCTGACCAAAGCATCAGTATTATATCCTTGCTTTTATATTCTAGTCCTCACAGAATGAACGCTGGCATTACATTTGCCTTCTGCACCACTAAGTTAACCTGGAGATTAACCTTTAGGAGATCCGACATGGGGACTCCCAAGACCATTTTCAACTTGGATATTTTGAATTTTCTCCCCATTTAGAAAATAGTCTATGACTTTACTCCTTCTACCAAAGTGCATGACCATACACTTCCCAACACTGTACTCCTCCTACCACTTCTTTGCCCATTCTTCCAATCGGACCAAGTCCATCTACAGCCTCCCTGCTTTCCCAACACTACCTCCAACTATTTTTGTATCATCCACAAACCTGGCCACAAAACCATCAATTTCTTCATCCTTTGACATGTAATGTAAGAGGAATCAGTCCCAACACTGACCCCTGTGGAACATCACTAGTCACCAGCAGCCACACAGAAGAAGCTCCCTTTATTCCCCATCTTTGCCTCCTGCCAATCAGCCACTGTTCTATCCAAATTAATATCTGTCCTGTAATACCATGAACCCTTATCTTGTTAATCAGCCTCATGTGAGGCACCTTGTCAAAGGCCTTCTGAAAATCCAAGTACACAACATCTACCAATTCTGTTTTGTCTATCCTGCTTGTTATTTCCTCAAAGAATTCTAACAGAGTTGTCCGATAAGATTTTTCCTTAAGGGAATTATGCTAGCTTTGGCCTATTTTATCATGTGCCTCCAAGTACCCTGAAACCTCATGCTTAATAATCAACTCCAACATCTTCCCAACAACTGAGGCCAGACTATCTGGCCCATAATTTCCTTTCTTCTGCCTCACTCCCTTCTTGAAGAGTAGAATGATATTTGCAACTTTCCAGTCTGGAGCCATTCCAGAACCTATTGATTCTTGAAAGATCACTACTAATGCCTCCACAATCTTCTAAGCTAACTCTTTCAGAACCCTAGGGTGTATTCCATCTGGTCTAATTGATTTATCTACCTTCAGATCTTTTAATTTTAAGTGCCTTCTCCCTAGTAAAAGCAACTACACTTACTTCTGCTCTCTGACACTCTTCAACTTCCGGAATTCTGCTAGTGTCTGCCATAGTGAAGACTAATGCAAAATACTCACTTCATCTGCCATTTCCTTATCCCCCATTATTGCCAGTCCAGCATCATTTTCCAGGGGTCCGATATCTACTCTCACCTCTCTTTTACTCCATATATCTGAAAAACTTTTAGTAGCGTCTTTGATATTGTTGGCTAGCTTACTTGCATATTTCACCTTTTCCCCCCATATGGCATTTTTAGTTGCCTTCTGTTGGTTTTTAAGTTTCCCAATCTTCTAAATTCCCACTACTTTTGCTCTATTATAAGTCCTCTCTTTTACTTGTATGTTCGTTTTGACTTCCTTTGTCAGCCACGGTTGTGTCATCCTGCCTTTAGAAGATTTCTTCTTCTTTGGTAGGTGTCTATCCCATGCCTTCCAAATTGCTGCCAGAAACTCCAGTCACTGCTGCTCTGCCATCATCTCTGCTACTGTCCCCTTCCAATTAACTTTGGCTTTCTCCTCTCTTTTGCCTCTGTAATTCCCTTTACTCCAATGTGACATGATACATCTGACTTTATCTTCTCCCTCTCAAATTGCAGGGTGAATTCTATCATATTATGACCACTGACTCCTAAGGGTTCCTTTGCCTTAAACTTTCTATCAAGTCAGGTTCATTGCATATCACCCATTCCAGAGTAGCTGATCCCCTAGTGGCCTCAACCACAAGCTGTTCTAAAAAACCATCTTGTAGGCATTCTACAAATTCCCTCCTGGAATCCATCACTGTCCTGATTTTCCCAATCTACCTGCATATCAAAATCCCCCATGACTATCGTAACATTACCTTTTTGACATGCCGCTTCTATCTCCCATTGTAATTTGTAGCTGACATGATGGCTACTCTGTGGAGGCTTGTATATGTTTGCTACCAGGGACTTTTTACCCTTGCCGTTTTTTACCTCCATCCACAAGGATCCAACATCTTCTGATCCTATGTCACCTCTAAGGATTTGATTTCATCTTTTACCAACAGGTCTTGCCACACCCTCTGCATACCTTCTGCCCTTTTGTACATTGTCTATCCTTGGACATTAAGCTCCCAACTATAATCTCCTTTCTGCAATGACTCAGTGATGCCCACAACATTATACCTGTCAATCACTAACCGTGCTACAAGTTCATCTACCTTATTCCATATACTGCGTGCGTTCAAATATAGCACCTTCAGTCCTGCGTTCGCCTTTTTTGATTTTGTCCCCCTTTTATACTGCAACTCAGCCCACTTACTGCAATTTTGCCATATCATCTGCCTGTCCTTCCTGACAGTCTCCCTATACACTGCCCTTCTTGACAGCCTCTGCTTGTAACCCAACAGCCCAGTCTTCAGCCCTATCACTGGATCCTATCCCCCTGCTAAATTAGTTTAAATCCTCCCCAACAGCTCTAACAAACTAGCCCAGAAGGATATTGGTGCCCTTTGGGTTCAGGTGTAACCAGTCCCTCTTGTACAGGTCATACCTTCCCCAGAAGATAGCCCAGTCATCCAGAAATATAAACTCCTGCCCCCTGCACCAGTTCCCCAGCCATGCATTTATCTGCCAAATGTTCCTATTCTTACTCTGACTGGCACCTGGCACAGGCAGCAATCCAAAAGTGAGTGTAGTTGCTTCTACTAGGGAGATTTTAAGGTCTGAAGGTAGGTAAATCAATTAGACCAGATGGCATATACCCTAGGGTTCTGAAAGAGTTAGCTGAGAAGATTGTGGAGGCATTAGTAGTGATCTTTCAAGAATGAAGAGATTGCTGGAGGACCTGCTTTTCTGGTTTCTACTTAGCTCCTTAAATTCTCTCTTCAGATCCTCCTCGCTTTTCCTGCCTATGTCATTGGTGCAAATATGTACCAAAACTTCTGGCTGCTCACCCTCCCCTCTCAGAATATCGTGGACCCAATCCGAGACATCCCTGACCCTGGCACCTGGGAAGCAACGTGCCATCACGTCCACAGAGTCTTGTGTCTATTCCTCTACCTATGGAATCCCCAGTCACTACTGTGGTGCTCTTCTCCCCGCTGCCCTTCTGAGCCACAGCGCCAGATACAGTCTCAGAGACCCAGTGGCTACGGCTCCCTCCCGGTAGGTCGTCCCATTCAATAATACCTAAAACAGTAAATTTAAAGAGGGGAACAGCCACAGGGTAGTCTGTACTGGCTGCCCATTTCCCTTCCTCTCTTGACAGTCACTCATTCACCTGCCTCCTGCAATCTAAGGCTGACTACCTCCTATTGATCACTTCCTCACTTCCCCGTATGAGCCGAAGGTCATCAAGCTGCAGCTCCAGTTCCTTGACGTGTTCCCTTACACGTTCTCGCCAAAGGAGATGATCTTGTTGTCTTCCGTGACATCTTCAACCTTGGGCACAAGTAACATTATGCTGCACTCTCACCAAGAGATGCCGAGGGGGAAAGCAGGGAATATGCTGCAAGTTGAGCAGCATCTGTGGGGAGAGAAAGCATTTCAGGTCAATGGTCCTTCTTCACAACTGGAAAATGTTAGAAAAGAGGCTCAGTTTAAGTTGTAGAGATGGTGAAGGACAAAGGGATCAGAACAACTTTCTGGAGACTGGAGAGAATGAATATTATAGACAATTATGGAGATGGCAGCAGCAAGTTTTGTTAGTTGTAGCTGGTCTGCTGGGATAAGTGTGAGATAGGTAACTAGTGGGAAAATGAATGAGGTTGGGGCAGAGAGAGATAAATGCCGGTTCTGTGAGTCATAAACACTGCATTTGCTGGAAATCTTCATTTGATACTCAAATGTGGTCTCCTTGATATTGAGAAAAGCGTACATGGTTTGCATGGCCATTTTGCAGAATACTCATCGGGCTCACAGAGGCAGGCAGTCGTGAACTTCCAATTACCCTCTCCACCCTACTCCTTCTCTGTTCTCCCTGTTAAACTGAATCCCAACATAAGCTCAAGTATCAACTAGGTGCAATTTGTGAACCTGAGGTCACAACATTGAATTGAACTGGTTCAGACAACCAGATTTTCCAGTTTATATCAAAGCTATCAGACGCTGGGTATTTCCTGATTTCTCTTTATAGTTATAACTTCCTGCAGCTGTTGTGTCCTCTGTCACTCTGTTCAGCACAGATATCTCTCTCTCTGCCCTTCCTTTCCCGCACACTTCCCAGTGTTGGATGATGGAACTGAGCTAAAACGGAACCAGGGAATGTTGAAAGTGCCCCTTGTCGTCCAGGCTGCTTCTGACAGTGACCACACTGGGGCCTCTGCCCTAACTCTGACTGAGCAGCTGCCAATTTGCCAGTTCATTTCCTGAAAGTGCTGGCAAAGTGTCCTTCAGAGACACGAGGTCGGACACGAGAAATTATAAGACAGTGTCCTAGGAACAGTGGTGAGAACAGCCGGACTGCTTTCTGTGATGGGAGCTAGACAGTGTTTGTCCTTCAAAGTTCAAAAGTTCAAAGTAATTTTTTTCATCAGTGTATGCATATGTTACTGTATATTACCTTAAAAATAAATGAGGAAAAAAGAAATACAGTAGAATTTTACATAAAAGTTAAAAGCTAACAAACAACCAATGTCTGAAAGAAGACAAACTATACAAATAAAAATAATACTGAGAACATGAGTTGTAAAGAATCCTTGAAAGTGAGTCTGTAGGTCATGGAATCAGCACAGAAGAGTGGTGGATGAAGTTCTTCATGCTGGTTCAGAGCCCGATGATTGTGGAGTACAAACTGTTCCTGAATCTGGTAGTGTTGGACCAAAGGCTTCTGTACCTCCTGCCCCATTGTACAGTATTAGCAAGAAGAGGCATGACCCGGATGGTGGGGATCTTTGACGATGGATGCTGCTTTCTAGTGGCAGTGCTCCATGTAGGTGCACTCAGTGGTGGGGAGGGCTTTGTCTGAGATGGGCTGGACGGTATCCACCACTCTTTGTAGGTTTTTCCATGCCTGGGCATTGTTATTTCCGTACTAGGCCATGATGCAACCAGTTAGGATACCCCTGGGATTTTCTTGGGAGAGCAGATCCAAGAGGATAGGGTTTACATGATGAAAGATGATCCTTAGTTTCACTGCAGTTGTGTCTCCAGTGCAGTGGTTGGGAGGAGCATCAATTCTTGTGTTAATCTTTCTCCGTACAGTGGATGAAGGCAGGGCTGGATCACAGAGGAGGGGCTGATCCCAAAATGTGTGTCACACACATTTTGGGAAGTCTCTCTCCTCCTTTCTTTCTGGCTTTGCTCTTCCCATTGTACGGTTCTCCCAGCCAACAGCAATAATAACCAAATGCACTTTGATTAAACATGACTTTAAGCAAATCATATTACAGCCAGTTCTACTACGCTTTTCTAAAGCATCTGAAATCTGACCCGTCAGGGTAATTGATACCACTATAATAATTGGTACCACTATAACTTAGACTGTGCGGTTGATAGAATCAAGATCACCCTATTCGAACTAATGCACAGCACCACTGACCCAAGGACAAGCAAAGACTGCTCCAGCTCATTGAAAACTCTTTCCTCCCATCACCTCTACTATCTTAATTTCCTTAATAATGCTAACCCTTGCCCTGCCACCCCTCTATTTCTCTCTGTATGTCCAACCTATCTGATGAATTATATCTCCTCCAGTCTAATTCCTCCGTCACATAGAGTTGTAGAGTCATACAGCAGAAAATGGGCCCTTCAGCACAACTAAACTAGTCTGATTTGTCCTTGTCTTTTAAATGTAATTAATGTACCTGCCTCGACTGCTTCCTTTGGAAGCTCATTCCATATATGGACCACACTCTGAGAGGAAAAATATTTTTGTCGCTCAGGCTCCTATTAAATTTTTCCCTTCTCACCTTAAACCTATGCCCTCTAGTTCTTGACTCCCCAATAGAGCGCATTTAACCTGTCTAAACCCCTCATAATTTTATACAGCTCATTCTCCTATACTCAGATGTGGAGTCCAAGACTATTCAATCTCTCTCTACACTTCAGTCCCTAAAGTCCTGTATAGGAGGTCATGTGGAGAAAACTTTGGGTCGGACGATGGAGCTGTGCACTGGTGGAACAGGCAGGAGACCCAGGTTCAATTCTGACCTTGCAGTACTGATGATGTGTCATCCCTCTGACAGAGCGAGTTTCCTCCAGACACTCTGGCTTCCTTCCACATTCCTAAGCCTTATCCGAGTTGGTGATGAGTCTACATACAGACAGGTGGTGGAATAGCTGGCCCTCTGGTGTGGTCAGAACAATCTGGAGCTAAATACGCTCAAGACTGCGGAGATGACAGTGGACTTCAGGAGGAGCCCCCCAATACTCCCCCCACTCACTATACTCAACAGTATTGTGTCTGCTGTGGAGACCTTCAGGTTTCTGGGTGTCACAATCTCCCATAACCTGAAGTGGACACCCAACGCGGATACTCTTATCAAAAAGGCTCAGCAGGGGTTGTATTTCCTACGTCAACTCAGGAAGTACAATCTGCCTCAGGAGCTGCTGATTCAATTCTATTCAGGAATAATCCAGTCTGTTCTCTGTTCGCCCATCACTGTCTGGTTTGGATCAGCTACCAAACAAGACAAGAATAGACTCCAAAGTACTGTCAGGGCTGCTGGAAAGGATTATTGGTGTGAAGCTGCCCTCAATCCAGGACTTATATGCACCTAGAGTCAGGAAGCGAGCAAGCAGCATCATTGTAGACCCATCAAACCCTGGACATCACCTGTTCCAACTCCTTCCTTCTGGTAGGCGCTTTAGATCACTGTATGCCTGGACAAATAGGTACAAGAACAGTTTCTTTCCATGTGCCATCAGTCTTATGAACACTTGAATTTTAGTCTATTATAAACCAAGTCCACCTGTACATACACAGGTATACCTCATTGTATATAGTTCACGATTATTTGCACTATTGTTTTGTTTGCTTTTTGATTTTGTACAGCGAGAGCTCAGGGAAATCGGCATCAAATTCCCTGTACGTGTCTACAGACTTGGCGATAATAAAGGATTCTGATTCTGATCCTGAGACATGCAGGCAGATGGGTTAGTGGTCCACTGTAAATTGCCGCAATGTATAGATGAGTGGTAGAATCATAAAACCACAAGATCATAAGACATAGGAGCAGAATTAGGCCATTCCCCCATCAAGTCTGTTCCACCGTTCGATCATGACTGACTTATTTTCCCTCTCAATTCCAGTTTCCTGCCTTAACCTTTCCCCATACCCTTTTGATGCCCTTGCTAATCAAGAACCTATCTGCTTCTGCCTTAGATATACCCAATGACTTGGCTTCCACAGCTAAATGTGGCAATGGATTCTGCAGACTCACCAGCCTCTGGCTAAACAAATTCCTCCTCATCTTTGTTCTCCTCATATATTTTTTTTATTCCCAGGATCATTCTCATAAACCTCCTGTGGGGAGATGGTCAGAATGTGGGAATTTTTTTTAAATGGATTAATATAGGCTTAGTGTAAATTGGTGATTCATTTTGGACAGGCTGGGACAAAGGGCCTGGTTCTGTACTGTGTGGCTCTATGATTCCCTATGCTTCTGCAATCAGTGCTTTCAGGTCTTTTTTTTTATTTGAATTGGGAAAGTTTAGAGGTGTGGTGACAGAAAATGGGGAAGGAAGAATTGGACAGGAGAGAAAGTGTGTGATGGGGAAGGGGAAAAGAAGAAGAGAGAAGAGGCAGCAGTGTGAAAGAGGAGGGTAAACTCACCCGGGAAGGAGCAAGAGATGGGCATGGAGGTTTGGACGTTGAAATTGTTGGTTAGTACTGACTCTGGGATCTGAGAGAGAGAGAGAGGGAGAGAGGGGAGAGAGAGAGAATGAGAGAGAATGTTAATGTTAGCAATTCTTTATGTTTACGTAAGGAGCATACTTCACGTGCTATGGGTAAAGTGAAATTAATCCCTCAATTTCAGTGACTACTATTTCAATTCAGTTATATGGACGAGAAGTACATACCTAGTTTTTTTTACCAAGTAAGGGAGATGTAGTGGTAGTTAATCGTGTTATGCCAATGCTACTCAGCTAGCCACTCCTACAGAGTTCTCATCCTGTACAAGTAGGGGGATCAATAAAGCTCAGTTGAATATCCTGCATGCCAGCATCCTGGTGTGCTCTGCACCCTCCCTCAATAATGAACATAACAGTATGTACTTTCAGACTTTTGTATGTTCTGCCCAATGGAGGGGAGAGAGGAGAAAGGTCTTTGTCCTCCAGGCTAATAAGGCCCAGAGGAGGGGAGGAGGGGAGGAGGGGAGAGGTGGACACAAGTCCTATGTGGTTCTCATCCCTTTGTGCATTTTTATTCCAGGTGTATGCAATATTGGTGAGTCATCCACCTGGCCCTAGTGACCACCTCACTCCAACACCAGTCTCCTACACTGCTGGCTTCTATCGAATCCCAGTGATTGGCTTGACGACACGTATGTCAATATATTCTGACAAGGTAAGGAGTACCCAGACAAATGGAGCAGCTCACCACATCTGTCCTGGGGCAGAGACATTATTTACGTCAATTTTACCTCACTGATAAAATGTGTAGTCTCCTTCATACCACAGATAAGCTTCACAAATCATTTCACCATGTTTAAAACTGGTATTTAATCTACACATCAAGTACGGAGTTGCCAAGTTGAATCCTGATCTGTGACTCAGTCCTGGAGCTCTACTGCATTATCCTAATACCTCTCCTGTACCTTTGCTTCTACAAACCTTTGTTAAGATTAAATATCCAAGGGCATCATATTAATCCCAAACTTTATCACCAGGATTCAGCCGATTTCAGGATTAACGGTCTAACCAACAGCATCCAAAGTCCTACCCTGGGGAAAAGACAGTGACCATCAACCTTACTTATGTCTCTCATGATTTGAAAAATCGATAAGATGACCCCTCAGCCTCCTGTGCACTAAGAAAAACAGTTCCAGCCTAACCAGTCTCTCTTTGTAACTCAAGACTTCCAATCCCATAACAGGGTAATAGGGTAGGTTGAGAAAGTGGTTACAAAACCACTTGGGCTGCTGGGCTCTATAAATAGAGGCATAGACCTTTTTATATTTATAGGCATAGGTATCACTTTATATTTATGACTGTGAAGCTAAGAACAGCTCCAATGCCATATCTAAGTTTGCTAATGATACCACGATCATTGGCCGAAACAAAGGTGGAGACAAATCAGCCTACAGGAGGGAGGTTGGAAATGTGGCTGAGTGGTGTCACAACAGCAATCTCTCACTCAATGTCTGAAAGATCAAGGAGACGATTACTGACCTCAGGAGAGGGTCAGCAACTTCTAATTTCTTGGTGTTATCATTTTAGAGGGCCCAGCGCATAAATCCCTTTACAAAAAAAGCACAGCAGTGCCTCTACTTTCTTAGAAGCCTGTGAAGATTTAAGTCATTTAAAACTTGTATAGACGTGTGGTGGAGAGTATATTGACTGGTTGCATTACATCTTGATATGGGAACACCAAAGCCCTTGTACAGAAAAGCCTATAAAAAAGTAATGGAAGCAGCCCGGTCCATCATAGGCAAAGCCATTCCCACCACAGAGCACATCTACACGGAGCATTGTCACAGGAAAGCAGTATCAATCACCAGGGATCTCCACCATCCAGGCCATGCTCTCTTCTTGCTGATGCCATCAGGAAGAAGGTGCAGGATCCTCAGGACTCACACCACCAGGTTCAGGAACACTTATTACCTCTCAACCATCAGACTCTTGAACCAGAGGGGATAACTTCACCCAACTTCATTTGCCCAATCACTGAACTGTTCCCATAACCTATAGACTCACTTTCAAGGACTTTTCATCTTATGTTCTTGATATTTATTGCTTATTTATTTATCTATTTATTATTTTTAACATTTCTTTTTGTATTTACACAACTTGTTGGGTTTTTTTGCACATTGGTCATTGCCCATTCAGTTAGGTGTGATCCTTCATTGATTCTATTGTGCTTATTTGAGTTACTGTGAATGCTTGCAAGAAAATGAATCTCCAAGTTGTATATGGTGACGTATATGTACTTCGATAATAAATTTACTTTGAACTTGGAGCGTTGTTCATTTCTGTATCTCAGCACAGCCATGGTCTAAACATGAAACAAGATGAACAAATCCAAACGTTAATGTATTTTGATCATAAATTTATTTTGAACTTTTGAACTTTAGAGGAAGTCATGATGAGCCTTTATAAACACTGGTTCAGCCATAACTGGAATATCATGTCTAGTTCTGGCCTTCATACTTCAGGAGAGATATGATCTAGAAAAACGATGCAGAAGCGATTTACTGAAATGACTCTGTGGTGGAGGGACTTTAAGTCTGTGGATATATAGGGGCTGGGACTGTTCTCAGTGACAAAGGGTGAGGAACCAGGGATATTGCAGCAAGACGATTTGCAAAAGAATCCCAAGGGACCTGAGAAAAATCTATTTATGAAGTTATTGGTAATGGTCTGCGATGCGCTGCTGGAATAATAGTCAAGGCAAATTCAAATCTAGTCATAAAACGGGAGTATCAGCTGAGAAAGAATTTGCTGGGCTCTTGGGAGAGGGGACTGAGACCAGCTGAATTAATTCTCAATGGAGCAGCATAAAATTGGTGGGCTATGTAACCTTCATCTGCACTGTCCTGTGATTCTCTGTTTTTGAGAAGTTACGAGGTAGTCAACCAACCACGCATAGATTTTCCAAAGTGAAGGAGGCCAGTTTGTGAACAATGAATACATTAAACTGGAAGAAGTGCAGGGCAATTGCTGTGTCCCCGGGGCAATTGTTTTGCAGATTGGATGGAAAGGAGGAAGGCAAATGCATTAACTGTCCATTCACATCTCTTCCCTTCACACAGCTGCGGACTCAAGTTTACTTGCATGCAAAGCAGTGTGCTTCCGCATTCCTGCTGTTTTGCAATTTCACCACCCCCAGGCATTTGCAACTTTGCACTTTCTCTCCTTTTGTCAGTTCTTCTCTTCTGCATTCTTTCACTTCTCTCCTTCCCCTTTTCTATCCATCCTAAATCTGTTCATCCCTCAGTGGATGTCAGGGCATTGGAAATGCCAGCTCTCTACAGATACTGCCAGATCTGCCCAATAATTCCAATCATCTTTAAGTCTTTATCTGTCACTTTGTAAATAAAGGCCATATAGCTGGATCAGATTCCATCCAACAAATCACTCCAGGCTATCTGTGATCTAACATATCAATCATCCAGATCATATTCCAGTAGTATCTAGTTTTCAAGGTACTCATTTACTAATGACACAAAGGTTGATGAGAGGGCCTGCTGTGAGAAAAGTATTTGGATTCTACAACAGCACAGGTAGAATGAGTGAGCAAAATCTTGAAAAATCCAGTTTACTGTCGGAAAGTGTGAGAAAAATTAAAAGGTGGACTATTATCTAAAAGGAGATTCCAAATGAGTGGAGTACAGAAGGATGTACAAAGTTCAAAGTTCAAAGTAAAAATTTTTATCAGAGTACAAACATGTCCCCACATACAATCCTGAGATTCTTTTCTGTGGGTATACTTAGCAAATCTATAGAACAGTAACCGTAAGCTGTAAACAAACTGTGCAAATGCAGATATAAATATTAGATTATGAGAACACTCAGTCCTCTTTCTATTGTCATTTAGAAATGCATACATGCATTAAGAAATGATACAATGTATATCCGGAGTGATATCACAGAAAACAGGACAAACCCAAGACTAACACTGACAGAACCACATAATTATAACATATAGTTACAGCAGTGCAAAGCAATACCATAATTTGATGAAGAACAAGCCATGGGCACGGTAAATAAAGTCTCAAAAGTCCCCAAGTCGATAGACTCCCAAGTCCCCTATAGCAGGCGGCAAAAGGGAGAAACTCCCTGCCATAAACCTCCAGGCACCGTCAACTTGCCGATGCCACAGCCGACACTGAATCCACCCATCTGAAAACTTCGAGCCTGTGACCAGCCGCCCCCCCCCCCCCCGATACAGCCTCCCGAGCGCCATCCTCTGCCGAGCACCTTCGACCTAGCTCTGGCCGCTGAAACAAGCAAAGCCGAGGATTTCGGGGCCTTCTGCTCCGGAGATTCCGGTTACCACACAGTAGCAGCAGCAGCGAAGTGGGCATTTCAGAAGTTTTCCAGATGTTCCTCCGTACTCTCACATCCGTCTCCATCAAATCAGGATTGTGCACAGTGCCCTACTTGACAGATAACAGATATTCATCACCGGAGAGGCTGCCAGCGCTGCAATAAATAGCAATAAATAACGAGCATGAAATGACAATATAACAGAGTTCTTAAATAAGTGTGTAGTTATCCCCTTTTGATCAAGAGCCTGATGGTTGAGGGGTAGTAACTGTTCTTGAACCTGATGGTGTGAGTCCTGAGGCACCTGTACTATCTATCTGATGGCAGCAGCGAGAAAAGAGCATGGCCTGGGTGGTGAGGGTCTTTGATGATGGATGCTGCTTTTCCATGGCAACATTTCATGTAGATGTGCTCAATGGTTGGGAGGGTTTTACCCATGACGTACTGGGCTGAATCCACTACCTTTTGTAGGATTTTCTTCTCAAAGGCATTGGTGTTCCCATACCAGGCCATAGTGCAGCCAGTCAGCACACTTTCCACCACACATCTGTGGAAGATTGTAAAGGTTTTTGATATTATGCCAAACTGGGGAAGTAGAGGCGTTGTTGTGCTTTCTTCACAATAATATATATATAAGATGGGTCCAGGACAGGTCATCTGAGATTGTGACACCCGGGAATTTAAAGATACTGACCCTATCCACCTCTGATCCTCCGCTGATTACGAACTCATGGACCCCTGGTTTCCCTCTCCTGAAGTCTACTATCATTTCCTTGGTCCTATTGACACTGAGTGAGAGGTTGTTGTTATTACACCACTCAGCCATGTTTTCAATCTCTCTCCTGTATGCTGAATCATCACCTCCTTTGATACAGCCCACACAGTGGTGTCATCAGCAAACTTGTATTTGGTGTTGGGGCTCTACTTAGTCACACAGACATAGGTGTAAAGCGAGTACAGCAGGGGGCTAAGTACACAACCCAGTGGTGCTCCTGTGCTGATTGAGATTGTGGAGAAGATGTTTTTGACATTCTGAACTGAGTGGGGCCTACAAATGAGCAAATCCAGGATCCAATTGCACAAGGGGCATTAAGGCCCAGGTCTTGGGAGTTTATTGATTAGTTTTGAGGGAATGATGGTGTTAAATGATGTATGCATCTTTGCTGTTCAGATGTTCCAGGGCTGTGTGAACAGCCAATGAGATAGCATCTGTTGCTTCTGTAGACAAACTGGAAAGGATCCAAGTCGCCATTTAGACAGGAGCTGATATGCTTCAACACCAGCCTCTCAAAACACTTCATCACTGTGGATGTGTCATTGGGCGAATGCCATTTAGACAGGTTACCACACTCTTCTTAAGCACTGCCAGAGCGAGAGGTTGAAGATATCCGTGAACACACCAGCCAGTTGGTCGGCACAGGTCTTCAATACTCGGCCAGGTACTCCGTCCAGACTGGATGCTTTCCTTGTATTCACTCTCTTGAAGGCAGCCCACAAGTCCTCTTCAGATACTGAGACCAAAGGATTATTGGGAGACCTGGGGGTGTGCGGTGGGTACTCCCTGCTCTCGTGATCAAAGCCAGCATAGAAGGCATTCAGCTCATCTGGAATAGAAGCTCTGCTGTGCCCGATGTCACAGGATTTAACTTTGTATGAGGTTACGGCATTCAAGCCCGGCCACAGCTGTCGAGCATCCCTCGTTGATCCCAGTCTAGTCCACTTCACCTGATAGATGGCTTTCTGAAGATCCTACCTGCACCCCTTGTAGCATCCTTGCTCTCCAGTCTTGAATGTCTCTGATCTGGCTCTCAGCAGATTCTGGGTTTCATTGTTCAGCCGGGGTTTCTGACTGGGGAAAACCCTGAATGATTTTGTGGGGACACACTCATCCACGGCTGTTTTAATAAAGTCAGTAATGACCCTGATGTGGCCAATTAGGTCCTCAGATGAGTTCTTGGACGCGGCCAGTCCACTGACTCAAGGCAATCCTGTAACTGTTCCTTAGCCTCCTGCGCCCACCCCTTGGTTGTCCTGATCTCTGGAGTCTTGGTCTTTCGGCTCTGTCTGTAAGAAGGTAGTAGGAGTACAACCAAATGATCTGACTTGCAAAATGCAGTCTTGGAAAGGAACTATTGGCATTCCTTATGGTAGTGTAACAGTGGTCTAGTGTGTTGGGACCTCTGGTGCAACATTTACATGCTGGTGATAATTGGGCAGGGTTTTCATCAAACGGGCCTGATTAAAGTTAAAGTTGAAATGTGTTGGGATGGGCCATTTCTTGTTTACAGACAGCATCCTGCATTTTTATGAGTGTTTGATTATAATCAGGCACTGGTGATATGTAAACTGTGGTCAGGATCACGGATGAGAACTCCCAAAGCAAATAGAATGGTCTACATTTAATCACTCGTTGTCCTCAGTCAGGAGAACAAGGTAACACCGCCCCAACATCCGCGAACCAATGAGAACTGAAAAAAGCATATTACGCCACCTTTTCCCTTACCAGAGTTCAAAGTTCGATCCATTCTGAAAATCGTCAAATCTTCTGGGCGTTTTTGTGCATGAAACACAAAGAACAGGTGCATCAAATAATGAATGGCTTTTATTGTTAGGAGGTTTGGAGTTTAAAAATCGGGAAGTGTTATCATGCAGGGTGCTGGAGAAACTGTGCACAGTCTTGACCCTCTTATTTAATTCCTGTATTTTATTTTTGAGTGCCGCTCGGTAACAGGCCCTACTGGCCATACAACCCCATGCTGCCCTGTTACACTGTGAGTGATTAGGCTACTAACCCGCACATCATTGGAATGTGGGAGGAAACCCCAGGCGGTCACGGGGAAAAGCGGCGGGAACTGAATCGGGTGTCTGGCGCTACACTACTCTGCCACCCTCCTTTTGGCACCGGAGGAGGTCTTGAACAAGATAACACAGAAATAAGATGAGGGGCCAGTCTTTAAAATCTGAAGTATGGAGGGATTTCTTCTTGCAGAGGGTAGAATTTTCAAACCTGGAGGGTTCTGGAGGCTAGTTTGTTGGAGTAGGTAGGGACATTTATGGAGGATCACGGAACTGAGGGCTGTGTGGAACTGGCACTGAGGTAGAGATGAGGCCTGGGGCAGATCAGACACGATTATGGCTGCTCCTACACCTGTTTTACTATGCTTACTCTTCGTCTGGGTGTGTTCCTCAGTTTTATGTATGTCGTAGTGTGATATAGCACACTGTATATCACAGAATCAGTGTGATATAACACACTGTATATCACAGAATCAGTGTGATATAACACATTGCATATCACAGAATCAGTGTGATATAGCACACTGTATATCACAGAATCAGTGTGATATAACACACTGTATATCACAGAATCACTGTGATATAGCACACTGTATATCACAGAATCAGTGTGATATAACACACTGCATATCACAGAATCAGTGTGATATAGCACACTGCATATCACAGATTCATAGTGTGATATAACACCCTGTATATCACAGTGATAGAGTGATTTGGTGGTATCTGTTAGTCTTGCAAGACCATGGATCTGTGCCTGGAAGGTTTCCAGGGCGCAGGCCTGGGCAAGGTTGTATGAAAGACCGGCAGTTGCCCATGCTGCAAGTCTCCCTTCTCCACGACACCGATGTTATCCAAGGGAAGGGCAAGGGCCGATACAGCTTGGCACCGGTGTCGTCGCAGGAATTGCCAGAACGAAGTTGAAGGCAACGTCGGACTGCCTTAGGGACTCCAGCTCCAGATTTGTCCTCGGGGTTTACTCCCGAAGCCTTTCCTATGAGTGGGTATGGCCGCAAGGCAGCGGTGGTTTGAAATCAGAGTTTTCTCTCTCCTAGATAGACTGCCTTCCCAGGCTGACAAGCTCCATCTACCCGAAAGAGTGATATAGCACACTGTATATCACAGAATCAGTGATATAGCACACTGTATATCACAGAATCATAATGTGATTTAACACCCTGTATATCACAGTCATAGAGTGATATAGCAGAGAAACAACACTTAAACCTATGATATACATGCCTCCAGCAAGTATCCACCTATACTAATCCCACCAGCACATGACCTCTGGGCCGTTGCGATTTAGATTCATGTGGGAGTCCCTGTATTCATCAACTATGCAGTGCACTCCAGGTAGCAACCACCCACGGGATGAAGAAATTCTTCTTTAGATCCCCTCTAAACCCATTTCCTCTAGTGTTAGACACCTCTACTACAAGGGGAGAACCCTTTAACATTTGCCCTACTTTTAAGACCATGAGATATGGGAGCAGAATTTAGGCAATTTGGCCATCAAGTCTGCTTCACCATTTCATCCCTCTCAGCCCCAATCTCCTGCCTTAAATATACCCAGTGACTTGGCCTCTACAGCTACCTGTGGCAATGAATTCCACAGAAACATTACTCTCTGGCTAAGGAAATTTCTCCTCATCTCCATTCAAAAAGGACATCCCTCTATTCTGAGGCTGTGTCCTCTGGTCTTGGACTCCCCCACCAGAGGAAACATCCTCTCCACATCCATTCTATCGAGGCCTGTCAACATTCGCTAGGTTTCTATGAGGTCACCCCTCATTCTCATTCTGAGGTCACCCCACATTCCTCATATGACAAGATGACAAGCCTTTCAATTTTAATTTTCGTGAACCTCCTTTGAACCCTCTCCAATTAAACCCCTCATAATTTTGGATATCACTGTCAAGTCAACCGTCGGATTCCTCCACTCAAGGGAATATAAACCCAGCCTATCTATAACTGAAACAACCTATCACAGGCAACGTCCTGGTGAATCTGCCCTCTAGAGGATCTCAGCGGGAGCTGCATCTGCGGGAGGAAAGGAACTGGTGACATTTCAGGATACAAAACATTTACAGTTCCAACCCCTTCACCCCCACCTCCCTCCACCTTACAGGTGCTGCTGCATGCACTGGGTTCCTCCATCAGACTGCCAATTGCTTTACAATCCAGCACCTATACACCCATAGTCTCTTGCACCTCCATCCTGGTGAATCTCCTCTACGCCCCCTCCAGTGCAGTCTCATCATCCCCATTGTGCGAAGGCCAGAAATGAACACAGTACTCCAGTTGTGGCCTAGCCAATGTCTTGTAAATCATCTACACAATATGAGCTGCATGCTATAGCAAGCTTCTGAAGATCTGCCAAGCTACAGGCAGGGTGGGGAGGCACGTCTTGTGTACAATGGGCCTGAACTGTGGATCTCCAAGTGAGAAGTGTGTGTGGGAAGTGATCCTTCAGTCACTGATAATGTTCCATTGCAAACGTGATCTTGGACCACAAAACTGGCAGGTTACATTATAATTAGTACTGAACATGACTTGTAAACTGCCTTAAGTGGGCGTATGAAACATTTCTTCACTGCAGAGATTCTAAGCCTTAATTTACTTCCTGCTGAATTAATTTTGGCAACTATGCAGCCATTAGCTGCCATTCAGCAGAACTGGCTCTACCTGTTCATCCAACAGCTCTGATCAGAATGCAAGTCAGCTCTATCTGCAGTCCAGTGAGCAGCGTGAGCAATCTCGCTGCCTCCATGAATGTGAGCGATCTTCCTTCTGTCACAAAATGCCAGAGGAACTCAGCAGGCCAGGCAGCATCTATGGAAAAGAGTAAACAGTTGATGTTTCGGGCCGGGTAAATGTAGACTGTTTACTCCTTTCCATAGATGCTGCCTGGCCTGCTGAGTTCCTCCAGCATTTTGTGTGTGTTGCTTTGTTTTCCAGCACCTGCAGATTTTGTCTCATTGGCGAATCTTGCTTCTGTAAATGGTGAAGAACCTTCAGCTTCGAAGGAGAGTGAGGCCCCTCACTGCTGCCATTCTGTGTGGGAACTTTGCTGGTCCCGTGTAGTGTGAGGACTCTCTCCGCCCTCGTCTAATGCACGTGTTGCTGCTTGGCATGGTTCTTGGCAGCCAGTGGTTTCAGGACATCTTCCACTTCCTCGATTGTTTATTCCGGCTCCTGTCTCCCTTGTTTATTGAGCTGAAGATGAACATCGAGCCATTTGGGGATGACATGAGCAAACACCTTCCCAACAGCTGGCTATGCTTGTTGAGAGTACTGAAGTTGTGCTGGGTAGATTGCTGAAAATTAATTATGTGATACAGAATGTGGTTAGTTCCTCTTCGCTCACCTCAACGAGTGGCGAAGGGCTACACACTCAGCAACTCCTCCACCACTAGACTTGTCATCCCCTGCACCACAGTTTATCACTGTTCTGTGTGTGTGTGTGTGTTTGTGTGTGTGTGTGTGTGATCTACAAGATGCACCATAGCAACTCAGCAGTGTATCCTTTGCAGAATCTCGGCAACACATGTCAGGTCAGGGGTCACGGTGAACAATACTGCCACCATCTTTAGGAGCCATGTCCGGTCAATGCCATCCTGAAGCAGAGCTATATCTCCATTCTCCCAAGGCACTCTCTAATCCTTGACTGTCAAAGCTGACCCTTCCCGGCCTGAAGAAAATGGCTCACAGTCGTGAGGCAGGTTGATAACCCCAGCCCCGGCTTGGGGCTGTAAGAAGCTGAAATCTTCAGAATACTCATCTTCAAAGTGTGAACTTGCTTCCGGACACCATTGAAGCTGAAGTCAATACATTTCTGAGCATTAGGAGTGTCACCGCAATGCAGAAGACAGCGCAGTCTCACCGCTAGTACACCCACTATCTCACATTTCCAGTGACCTGGCTTTGACCCCAACCTCCAGCGCTGTCTACGTGGAATTTGCGCACTCCCCCCTGCAACTGTGCATTTTTCCACTGGGTTCTCCGGTTTCCTCTCATATCCCAAAGATGTGCAGGATGGTGAGTTAATTGTTGCTGCAAATAGGGCCCTAGGGTGTGGGTGAGTGATTAAAAAAGGGGTAGTTAATAGGAGGGTAGGAAGGATAACATGGGATTAGTTTACTACTGTAAATGTATGTTGTTAGATCTCTGTTTAATACCTGGTCCTCACGGTCCTAATTCCAAGATTTCAGTTTATTTTAGACTGCAAATAAAGATAGAAATACCGAGCAAACTAAATAAAGAGCTGAAGCTGAAAAATTATGCTAAAGGGACTAAGACAAAGGAATAAAGGAGAAGTCAAGAAACCGAGAAGCCAAACTGGGACCTCTGATCATTTTTATCACTTTTATAGATAAGATATTCCTTAGATAGGAATAAACTAGTTAATAGGCTGCATAATTAAAACAATTACATCATGTGGGTAATGTGCTAATACTTAGCCAATGAAAAATGAGCAAAGTAATAAACTATTAGTTTAGATGCTATACTGCTTTCTGCCAATGAATGTGAAAAATACATGAGTTTGTTAAAAAGTACAAATCTTATAAAAATATTATTACAAAAGTAGTAGTTTCCAATAATGGTCACTGAACTGAATGAGCTGAAAGGGCGTGGGGAGCTGGGGTGAGTATGGACAAAGAGCACATTGTGGGCTGTGGCTTCATTAAGTACCAGAACAGCCATGATGGGCCATATGGCCAGTTCCTATTTCTACCAGTGTTCTAAAGAAGAAATTAGGCAGCTGGCTGTGTTGACACACTGAAATGGACAGAGCAGCCAAGAGCCGAATGTTTATCAATGTTTCAGAAAGTTCAAACAGAAAAAAAACTCTTAAAATATCTTATAATCCTATGAAGAAATGGCAAACAAGAAGAAAAGTAATTGAAAAACCTTTATATTTAAAATATTGAAACCTTGTCGGAAAGCAGGAGGTGAATGGGGCAGGAACTCCATGCTATGTGATATTCCACCCCCCCCCCCCGCCACGTTAGACTCTCAGCAGCGTCAAATGCAGTTGGAATAATCCCAGTGTAGTGCTGACAGCAATACCATTCACATTCCCAGAGATCCAGGGACTGCCGTTGGATACCACAGAATGAGAAATGTGCAGTGCAGAGGGAGGCCTTTTAACGCACTGTGTCCATGTTACTGTAAGTGGATTTAGGTAATCCCATCTCCCAGCTTCTGTCTAAGGCCCAAAGATGTTATCTGGACATCCTTTTTAAATGTGATGAGGGTTTCTGCCTCACAAGTGTGTCAGGCAGTGAGCTCTAGACTCTCACCATTCACTGATGAAAACATATTTTCTCAGCTCTTTTCAGATCCTCTGCCAATGAGCTAACATCCAAGTGTCCCAGTTACGCTTTGCTCTGCTCATGGATCTATCTTCCCTATTTACTATTTTCATTAAATGCCCTCTCTGTCTCCTTTGCTGCAAAGAAATTATGCCCATTCAACGCAGCTTTTCTTGAAAACTGGGAGCCATCCCTCGAGGCCAAAGTTACTGGGAACCCAGCTCTCTAAGCCTAGATTTACTGGGAGCCTAGTTCTCTAATCCCTGTGTTACTGGGAGCCCAGCTCTCTAAGCCCAGAGTTACTAGAGCCCAACTCTCTAAGCCCAGAGTTAATGGAGTCCTGCTCTCTATGCCAGAGTTACTGGAACCCAACTCACTAAGCCTAGATTTACTGGAAGTCCGGCTCTCTAAGCCTAGATTTACTGGGAGCCTAGTTCTCTAATTCCTGTGTTACTGGGAGCCCAGCTCTCTAAGCCCAGAGTTACTAGAGCCCAACTCTCTTAGCCAAAGTTACTGGAAACCCAGCTCTCTAAGCCTAGATTTAATGGGAGCCCAGATCTCTAGCCATCGTGTTACTGGGAGCCCAGCTCTCCAGCTCTGTGTTACTGGTATCCCAGCTCTCTGAGCCTAGATTTACTGGAAGCCCAGCTCTCTAAGCCCAGAGTTACTAGAGCCCAACTCTCTAAGCCAAAGTTACTGAAACCCAACTCACTAAGCCTAGATTTACTGGAAGCCTAGCTCTCTAAGCCAAAGTTACTGAGAGCCCAGCTCTTTAAGCTCAGTTACTGGGAGCCCAGCCCTCTAGCCCCTGTGTTACTGGGAACCCGCTCTCTAAACCAAAGTTACCAGGAGCCCACCTCTTTAAGCCTAGATTTACCAGGAGCCAGTTCTCTGGCACTGAGTTACTAAGATAGGCTTGGCCTCTCCAGATATGGGAGCCATTCTCTGACCTGTATTTCTTCTCCCTGCAGAGTATCCACCTCTCCTTCCTGCGCACTGTGCCCCCCTATTCTCACCAAGCTCAGGTCTGGTTTGAGTTGATGAGGCGCTTTCGGTGGGGTCACATTATTCTGGTGGTCAGCAATGACCACGAGGGCCGAGCCGCACAGAAGAAGCTGGAGACCCTTCTGGAAGAAAAGGAGTCAAAGGTTAGTGTGTCACCTCTCTGTCACCTCCCGAGTGTTTTATGTGTGTAGATATCTGTACGTGAACACATTCTCTCTTCATTATGAACATGGCTAACATATTGCTTGAAGCATCTACGGTGTCTTGAGTGGTACCTGACAAAACTTGTATTTATCATTCCACGTGCTTCACCATAGTCAACATGTGATCAGCAGCAGGATGAGAGCTCGTACACTGGAGCTGTGCAAAAAAAAACAACCCACAGCTCTTTCTGTAGTCAGACTAATTCGCCTGTCAACCAGTGAGAGCAGACTCCAGCACCAGCGCTGAGCAGCTCAGGTGTAGTGCCCAATGCCAACGTTATGCTGGGCACTCCACCCTAACACATGGTCCACCCATCCCCATTCCTGGTCCTGCTCTTGGGATGGACATTGGTGAATTCCTCTCCTCCCATTTCCTTCATCCTCTGCCTGGCTCTTTCATGAGGTGAGCAAGGAGGTCCTCCTACCTCTCAAGCTTTCAGTAAGATCATGGCTGACCCATTACCTCAGCTCCATCTCTAACCACCATCCACTGATCCCACCAATCTAACCATCCCAGTGACTGGGCATCCTCATCCTTCCACAAGCCATCTTTCCTCCTTTCAGCCATAACTGTCTGTCCTTTACCCCAGGGTGCCCTGAGAACTATATCCTCTAGCTAGAAGCAGTTGCTCAGATTTTTCCTGTCAATTCTTCACAGAATTTTATTTTCTCAACAAGTCTGCCTCTCCTTCCCCTGTGAGGAGCACAGAATACTGTTAATCTTTCTCTGCACAAGAACAAATGCCCCATTCCAGGTACATTCTTCAGTGAGTAGATCTCCCCTCATCTCCAAGGCAAAAGCTGATGTGCTCTGAATACCTCCTGAGACAATTACGGAACAGATCAAAAAATGCAACACAGCATTTGCCTTTCCAATTATTGTCTGTCTATGCCAGTTAATTACTGTTTTTCACATCAAAAGGCGCACTGATTCTCACACAAACCCACGCCTGATAGTTTTTCATTATTTAAAAATAAACCTGCTTCCTGCTGGTTACATATTCAGACATTTAAATAGATTTGTCAGATATTGTTTCCCTATTAACTGCTGCATGTTAACTAACTTAGGCTTTTCCTGTGAACATATCATCAATAACTGGTTCTAACACCTTGCTGACATTTCACATCAAGCCAACTGGCCCGCAGGTGCTATTTCCCTTCTCCCTTCATTCTGAAACAGCAGGGTAACATGGCACCTCACAATTTGCTGTGATTCCTGCAGATTCTGGGCAATTTTGGAATATTTTATCATAATTACCCAGTGCCACTACGGCAATTCCTAAACACATATCTTACCCAGTTGAGGACTGGGCATTCTTTGTCCCATTATTTTTTCTGTCTTTAATAGTAAGTTTTTCACTTGCTTTAGAACTTTGCTTTAGGATACAGTAGGAGTGGTGGGAAGAGGATTAATTTACCTTCCTATGGCCATGAATTGCCTCAGACAGAATGCTGGACTAATTTAACATGTTTGTTTGGCAGTGATGGTCATAGCCAATTGGGTCAGGATCAACAAGCACATTCAAACATCAAGTCGATGACACACCAATTACATCACTGAAAAATTTCACTTGAAAATATTTTCTGCCTCCCTCTTCCCTTCACGTATTTCCTCCTGCCCTGCCCTCCTCTTCCTTTCTCCTAACACATTTGTTTTGTTTCCCCATTCTCACTTTTTCTCCCCTTCCATCTAAAAATCCTCATACATACCTCTGCCCTCCCATTCCCTCTTCCATGTCCATAAGGTCATAGACATAGGAGCAGAATTAGTCCATTCGGCCCTTTGGGTCTCACCTATCATTTCATCATGGCTGATTTATTTTCCCTCTTAACCCCATTCTCCTGCCTTCTCCTTATAACCTTTGATGCCTTGATTAACCAGGAACCTGTGAACCCCTGCTTTAACTATACTCAATGACTTGGCCCCTACGGCTGTCTGTAGCAATTCATTACCCTGTGGCTATAGAAATTTCTCCTCATCTCTGTTCTAAATGGACATCACTGTAGTCTGAGGCTATGCCCCCTGGTCCTAGACTGCCCTCCGAGAGGGAACATTTTATCTAGGCCTTTCAATATTCAATAGATTTCAATAAGATTTCACCTCATTCTTCTAGCGAGTACAGGCCCAGAATAATCAAACACTCCTCATATGTTAACCTTCTCTGGACCCCTTCCAATGCCAGCACTCCTTTTCTCAGATAAGGTACCCTAAACTGCCCATAATACTCCAAATGTGACCTGACCAACGCCTTATAAAGTCTAAGCATTACATCCTTGCTTTTATATTCTAGTCCTCTCAAAATGAATGCTAACATTGCATTTGCCTTCCTTACCACTGACTCAACCAGCAAGTTAACCTTGCAGTAGGACTCCCAAGTCCCTTTGCACCTTTGATTTTTCAATTTCTCCCTGTTTAGAAAGTAGTCTATGCCTTTATTCCTTCTACTAAAATGCATGACTATACACCTCCGACACTGGCTTCCATCTGCCACTTCTTTGCGCTTTCTCCCAATCTCTCTGTCGTTCCGCAGACTCTCCGCTTCCTCAACACTACCTGTCCTCCACCTATCTTCATATCATTCGTAAACTTGGCCACAAAGCCATCAATTCCATCATCCAAACCATTGACATTTACTGTGAAAAGAAGCGGTCCAACACCGAGCACCACAAAAGAACACTTATTACCAGCAGCCAACCAGAAAAGGCCCCTTTATGCGACTGTTTGCCACCTGCCAGTCAGCCAATCTTCTATCCATGCTATAATACCATGTGCTCTTATCTTCATGCGTGATATTATGTCAAAGGCTTTCTGAAAATCCAAGTAAGCAACATCCACTGACTCCCCTTTGTCTATCCCGCTTGTCAGTACTGATGCTTCCATGGTCTCTTCAGCTACCTCCCTCAGAAACCTGGGGTGTAGTCCATCTGGTTCAGGTGACTCATCTACCTTTCGACCTTTCAACTTCCCAAACATCTCCTTGGTGATAGCAACTACACTCACTTCCACCCCCTGAAACTCTCAAATTTCTAGTATACTGCTAGTGTCTTCCATAGTAAAGACTGATACAAAATACTTATTGAGTTCATCCGACATGTGTTTTGTCTCCCATTACCACCTCTCCAATGTCATCTCTCAGCGGTCCGATATCCACTCTTGCCTCTCTTTTAATCTTCATTTATCTGAAAACACCTTTAGTATCCACTTTGATTGTCTATATTTTATCTTTTTTCTCCTTGTGTTTTTTTTTAGTTGCCTTCAGATGGTTTTTAAAAACTTCCCAATCCTCTAACTTCCCACTAATTTTTGCTATCGTATATGCCTTCTCTTTTCCATTTATGCTGTCTTGAACACCCCTTGTCAGCCACAGCCTCCCTTTAGAATAGGTCTTCATCTTTGGGATGTTTCTATCCTGTGCCTTCCTAATTGTCCCCACAAACTTCAGTCACTGCTGTTCTGCCGTCATCCCTGCTAGTCTCCCCTTCCAATCAACTTTAAGCAGCTGCTCTCTTATGCCTCTCTACTTCCCTTTATTCCACAGTAATTCTGATACATCTGACTTTATCTTCTTCCTCTCAAATTGCAGGGTGAGTTCTATCATATTATGATCACTGCCTCCTAAAGGTTCCTTTACCTTAAGCTTTCTATCATGTCCGGTTCGTTACTCATCACCCAATCCAGAATGGCTGTTCCCCCGAGTGGCTTCAAACGCAAGCTGTTCTAAAACACCGTCTCATAGACATTCTATAAATTCTCTCTCGGGATCCAGCACCAACCTGATTTCCCAATCTACCTGCATGCTGAAATCCCCCATGACTATCACAACATTGCCCATTTTGCATGCCTTTTCTATATCCTGTTCTAACTTGTATTCTACAACATGGCTACTGTTTGGAGGTTTGTATATAACTTCCATAATGGTATTTTAACCCTTGCGGTTTCTTAACTTTACCCACAAGGATTCTACATCTTTCAATCCTACATCACCTCTTTCTAAGGATTTGATTTCATTTTTTACCAGCTGAGCCATCCCACCCCCTCTGCCTAGCTGTCTGGCTTTTTGAAACAACGTGTATCCTTGGATGTTAATTCCCAACTATGATCTTTTTTCAGCCATGACTCAGTGATGCCCACCATGACGTACCTACCAATCTCTAACTGTGCTCCAAGATCATCTACTTTATTCCATACACTGCATGCATTCAAATATAACACCTTCAGTCCTGTATTCATCACCTGTTTCAATTTTGCTTCCATGTTGCGCTTCAACTCACCTCACTGACTGCAATTTTGCCCCTTCATCTGCCTGCCCTTCCTCCCAGTCTCCCCACACGGCCTCCCTTTAGAATACGTCTTCACATCGACTTGTATACCAACTGCCTCATCTTCAGCCCCGTCACTCCAGGTCACACCCCACCCCTGCCAAATTAGTTTAACAGCTCTTGCAAACCTGCCCGCAAGGATATTGTTCAGGAGAAACCCGTTCTTTTTTGTACAGGTCCTATCTTCGCCAGAAGAGATCCCAGTGATCCAGAAATCTGAAGCCCCGCCCCTTCACCAATTCCTCAGCTATCCATTCATTTGCCAAATCATACTATTCTTACCCTCACTGGCATATGGCACCGGTAGCAATCCGGAGAATACTACCCTGGAGGTTCTACTTTTCAGCCTTCTGCCTTACTCTGGACGTTCTCTCTTTAGGACCTCTCTCTTATATATACCATGACATCTGGCTACTCACCCTCCCCTTTTAGAATGCTGTGGACCTAATCCGAGACATTCCTGACCTTGGCAATTTGGAGGCAATGTACCATCCAGGTGCCTTTTTCACATCCAAAAAGCTGCCACTAACCATGGAATCCCCTATTACTACTGCTCTCCTCTTCTTCCTCCATCCTTCCATCCCTTCTGAGCTACAGAGACAGAGACTCAGTCCCTGCAGCTTCCCCCAGTAGTTTGCTCCCCGCAACAATATCCAAAGCAGTATACTTATCATTGAGGAGAACGGTCACACTGCACTGGCGGCCTTTCGCCTTCTGCAGATTAGAGGTTACTACATCTCTGTAGCTCCTAACTCACCTCCTCATTCTCTCATGTGAGCTAAAGGTCTTTGAGCTGCAGCTCCAGTTCCATAACATGGTCTCTAAGAAGCTGCAGCTCAATGAACCTTGGTCAGATGTAGTTTTCAGGGACATTAGAGGTCTCCCAGAGTTCCCACTTCTCACACAAAGAACATGCCACTAACTCTGGACCCATTCTCAGAGCACTAGCTATGTAGTGTTAGACAAAGGAAGAGAAAATAGAACTTACTAGAAACATACTTAGAACTTCTGCCTGTGCTTGCCCAAGACTGATTGAGCCAAAGTCTCCCGCTCTAACACTGGCCCACTCCAACAATGGCCACTTCACTTACACCTCTCTTCCTTTTATTGGCTCAAATACAGCTCACTCCCAATGAGACTTGTTCTTTTCAACTGGCTCTTACCTTGCAATGTTGTCTCTCTCTCTCATTCACTATAAATTATGACACATTCCTGATGAGATGTTTTCTTTTCTCCTTCTTCACCATATCTCTGATTTTCCTTTAATAGATCTCCCTTCCATTTCCTTCTCCCTCCTTTTTCCATCCTCCCTCTCCCTTCCTCTTCTCTCCCCACCACCTCCTCTTGCCCTCTTCTCCCCAACCAAATACCTCCTTACCTTTCCTCTTTGCATTGTTCCAACCCCTATCCTCATCCTCCTGAACTGTGTCCACCTGTATCAGAAAGCACAAGATCCATGAGTGGGTATTTTGTTCCTGTCTGTCATCCTCTAATTGTCCCTTTGGTTCATCAGATCATCACACCAGTGATCAAGTGAGCTCCGAGCTCAGGGAGGGGTTAATTTTGGTGTGTGTGAGTTCTAATGGGTAGTGTTGCGAAACTGCAAGGGTAAAAAGACCCAGATGGGAGTTATATACAGGCCTCTAAACAGTAGCCAAGATGTGGGGTACAGATTACAATGGGAGACAGAAAAAGCATAAGTTTGGAAAATTAGGTTGGTGCTAGATCATAAGAAAAGGAATCTGTAAAATGCCTACAACGTGGCTTTTTAGAGCAGTTTCTGGTCAAGCCCACTAGGGAAAAGACAATTCTAGATTAGGCATTGTGTAATGAACCAAATTTGACTAAGGATCGTAAGATAAAGGAACCCTTAGGAGGCAGTGATCATAATATGATAGAATTCACCCTGCAGTTTGAGAGGGAGAAACTAAAATCAGATGTATCAGTATTACAGTAGAGTAACGGGAACTACAGAGGCACGAGAGAGGAAGGGGACACCAGCAGGGATGCTGGATTTTCTGGGAGTAACTTGGAAGGCACAGAATCAGTTCATCTCAAAGAAGAAAAAACAATCTAAAGGGAGGGATGACACAATCGTGACTGACAAGGAATGTTAAAGGCAGCATGAAAGCCTATAACTAGAAATAGTGGGAAGCTAAAGGGTTAGGGAGCTTTTGACTAGACTACAGAAGGCAACTAATAAAACAATAAGGAGAGAAAAGATGAAATATGAAGGCAAGCTAGCCAATAATCTAAAAGAGGATACCGAAGTTATTTTCAAATTTATGAAGAATAAATGAGAGGCAAGATCTCATAATCCTTGATTGTTCTGTGGTGGAGAAACCTGTCCTCAGGCTTGAATCTTCTGAGAGAAAAAAATGTTCTTATTTCCCATTTTAGAGCTTGATGCCTTTTTCTGAGACCCTGGCCCTTTGTATAATTATTGCCAGCTGGATAATCATCTCCACTATCTCAATACTCTCTCGAGGTTTAAGATATTTCAATAAACAGCCTAGTCCATTCATACAACTGTCCCTTCATACTAGGAATCAGTTCACTAAATCTTCACTTCTGTTTCTCCCTCTCTCAACAAGGAGGCCCACCCTGTACCCAGTGTCCAGATGTGATCCCACTATTGTGTCCATCCCCTTCTTCTTGACAATGGTCGAGATTCTGTTCACCTTCCGAATTAATTACACCTTTCCTGTATATTTTGGCCAAGACGTTCATTTATCTAAATACCAGCTTCAAAAAGTTCACAAACTTTAAAGAATATTTGTGCATTAAAGCAGATATCTCCTTAATTTCAAATGTACTCTGCTCATTAGGTTAATCTGCCCATGTTCCTTTGCAGACGCTTTGTCTTCATATCCTTCACATCTTACTCTTGCACCATTTAATATCAATTCGTCCCTTCAGCCAGGTCAGAATAATGTAAGAGCAGAAGACAGTGTGTAGGAAGAGGCTTTTCAGCCTACCTCAGCACATTCCCCTGCACTAGATAGCTCAAATAATCATAAATTTATCAGTCTCTTCGCTGCATACATTCAGTGACTGATAAGAGTCCAAATCGATGCAAAAGACTCCAGGTGTTCTCACCAAGACATTCTTTAATGTAGAAAGATACAATCAGTCTAGTTCTCAACTCTTCCTACAATTAAGGCCAGTGGCATTCGCCTTCCCTGGATAATAGGCTTCAGTGAATTGTGCAGATCTACACCTCTCTGTCATTCATATTTCCCAATCTGTCACCATTTAGAAATTACTCAGCTTTTCATGTTTTTCTCCTTTCATCAACATAAGCTATACATGGTTGGGCTTCTGCCAATATTCCTTGAGTGAGTCCAATCCACTAACTTGAAAATGATCTATTCATCACTATGCTTTGCTTTCTGTATAAAACAATCTATCTGCACCATGTCATCCCTGACCCCATGACTCCCATGTGCAATAACCTTTGATATAGATTCTTTGGAAAAGGCAGACGTGCCACACTCACTCTTCTTCTTCACTACCTGCTGGTCACATCCAGTAGGTTTGCTTAGACCACAATAAATTTGAAGGATTTTGCAGAGACGCCACTGGTGGTATCTCTTCAGCACCTTGAGATGTCCACACAGGGTAGCTCATCTCAGAAGCCTACAGAAGGGCAGGGAATACAGCTGCCCAGCACCCCACCAGCTTCATCTTCCTCTTCTAACATTTTCATCAAACAGCTGGAAGGTTTGCTCTCAACCAGGAGTCAATTGTGAATTTTATCATCAGCAGCTGCTGTGAGATGGGAAGTAGCCCATGTTTCTACAATCTTGTGGATGTTTATTCTCAGGCAGTGACGTACAGGGAAAGGCTGATAGACCACCTCTGTTTTGTGGATGTTAAGTTCCAGGTGCATGCTTCTATTTATTTCACTGAAAAAAAAAGTTGACGAAGATCTAGAGAATTCAAGACAAAACTGCAGCTGAAGTCGGGGTGACTTTATTTCTGGTGTCAAGGAGTAGGGTGAACAGCTTCCATCAACCTAATAAGAGAGCTTCACTTTAGTAGGAAGGTGGTTGGGAGAGAGGCACAAGATTGTTAAAATCATGTCTGGCACAAGTCTGTACTGAGATGGAAATCCTTGTCAATCTTTAGTGGAACCACACCTTGCATGCCCCCAGTAAACATTGATAAGGAGATGTATTTCTGTGGGATGATACACTTGAGGAGGATGCATCACAGTTTCTTTCAAATGACAGATTTTGTGGAGGCCATGTCTGCATTTTGTGACAATCATGTCGGCCGAGTCTCTGGGTGGAGGGAGCCCTCACTGCATTTCCAGGATCAGCTGGTTGAGGTGGAGCCAGGTGGTGATGTTTCCTATGGCCGATGTCTCAGAGAGACACCTCTCTAGCCAGTGTAGGTGGATGCATTTCCCTCTGTGGAGCCTACCATGATTTCAGGATCCCTGAGGTTCCCTTCACATCCTCTGTCTAGACATGAGCGATTAGGTTGTGTGATTGTGTCCAAGAATCCTCTTTCTTTCTTTTTAAATCTTTTTATTGAATAAGTATACAAAAAGGTAAGCCATATAAACATTAATACAATGTTAAAGTATAATAAAATTCCAGAAGGTATCAATACCAAAAAAAAACTACAAACAATGTAATTTAAACATAAGAAACCAAGATAACATAATAGTATACTAAATTTTATATATATCAATGGAAAAAAAGAAAAAAAAACCCAAAAAAAAACCCACCGTGCAACTAACTAAAAGCAAAGCAAAGCAATGGGCTAACTTGAAACCAAACAGAGTTAAACTTAAAATCACGTCCTCAATCCCGACCTCCATTAAAAACAGTGAAAAAAAACAAGAAGGGTATATATTACATTAAATGAAAATATCGAATAAAAGGTCCCCAAATCTGTTCAAATTTAAATGAAGAATCATAAAGGTTACTTCTAATTTTCTCCAGATTCAAACATAAAATCGTCTGAGAGAACCAAAAAAAGGTAGTTGGAGCATTAAGCTCTTTCCAATGTTGTAAAATACATCTTTTCGCCATTAAAGTAAGAAATGCAATCATTCTACGGGCTGAAGGGGAAAGATTACTAGAAATTTTAGGTAGTCCAAAGATAGCAGTAATAGGGTGAGGAGAGATATCTATATTTAATACCTTAGAAATAATATTAAAAATATCTCTCCAAAAAGTTTCCAAAGTAGGGCAAGACATATGAGTTAAAGAGGCTATCTGCCCCGAACATCTATCACAAAAAGGATTAATATGCGAGTAAAAACGCGCTAACTTATCTTTGGACATATGTGCTCTATGAACCACTTTAAATTGAATTAGGGAATGTTTAGCACAAATAGAGGAAGTATTAACTAATTGTAAAATCTGCCCCCAATCATCCACAGAAATGGTAAGCCCCAATTCCTGTTCCCAATCGACCCTAATCTTATCAAATGGAGCTTTCCTAAGTTTCATAATAATATTATAAATCATAGCCGATGCACCTTTCTGACATGGATTGAGGTTAATTATCGAATCTAAAATATATGTAGGAGGAAGCATTGGAAAGGAAGAAAGTATAGTACTTAGGAAATTTCTAACTTGTAAATATCTAAAAAAATGTATTCTTGATAAGTTATATTTAAGAATCCTCACCAACAAGTTTGAATCCTCAGCAGAGATTCCTCAGGAACTTATTACTTCAATCTGATGAGTGAGAATTCCACTCACTTAAGGAGCGAGGGATTGCAGATCTGGTAGGGTCAGGGGTTGGTGACTTAGTGGAGTAAGGATTCAGTTATTCTGAATGAGTTGTCAATACACAGATCTGGGAGGGCTGACACGTAATTGAAGAAATTTATGAAAAGTTTGTTAAAAATACATAACAAAATGCACCAGGGGTTGCAAAAAAATAAGAAAGCATAAGTTTTAGATCAGAGGGGAGAGATTTAAAAGGGACATCTGTGGCAGCTTCTTCATGCAGAGGCTGGTGCATATTGGGAATGAGCTGCCAGAAACAGTGGTTGAGGAGGGCACATTTACAATGTTTAAAAGCCATTTAGATAGGTACTGTAAGTAGATAGGAGAGGTTTAGAGGACTATGGGCCAAACACAGGCAGAGGGGACTAGCTTACAGGCCAACATAATCAGCATCCACAAGATGGGCTGAAGGGCCTCTTTCCATGCTGGATAACCTTGATTCTAAATAATCCTGAACATTTCTTCAGAGCAAAAAAAAAGAATGAGAGACAAGGATTCCTTGGGAAGCACTTCTTCAGACCAGGATGGCTGGAATTTGGAATTTTATTACCCAAAGTGGTTTGGGTGTGATGACAGAAGGAGTTTTCAAGACCTATCTGAAGCCTGGGAGCTTTTCCCTACCAGTGTATGTTAATGATGGTGAGGGACTGTGGAAGCAGTGTCAACGAGGCACGACCATGGCGAATAGCAGGACAGGCTGGTGGGGGAATCATGGTCTTCTCCTTAAGTTTGGTGTCTGTGGGTGTTGGATGACGTGCACTGCCCCCTCTCGTGGGCTGATGGATTTGCACAGCAAGTGATTAGAGAGATGGTAAGGTCATGATCAAGATTACGACACGACAGGGACCAACCCGGACATATATTTACCGCAAAGGTCCCATTAGCCTGATGTCTTGCTGGTCGTTTCACTATGAGAACTTTCTCCTGCAATGGCGAAATCTCCAGGCGAGCAAAGTGATTGTGTTTTTATGTCAAAGCAGAGTGCTGCGTGAGGAGTGAGAGCCAACAGAGTGAGTCCACATGAGCAGAGATCAACCCCACCCCCCCGGTCCCCTTCTACCACCAACAAAGAGGTGGGGGTCAGCAGTGTGACAGAACACCCTTTACCCATCTCCAACTACAGCAAACTCTCCAATCACTTCTTACCTCCCAGAGCAAAGCAGCCTGGTGGATCGATGGCCAGGCTGTCACCCATTCCCTGATGCCCTATTGTAAGATGCAGCCACACTGTCATTGAAACAACTTCTCAACACCATCAAATCGTTAATGGGTTTACATCCCTCTTACCAAGTCATTGGGATAGGAGACCCTTGTCATCAGTTGGTTATTGGGTAAACTCACTCAACAGACCTGTAGGAATGGACAATTCCTCCCATGAGATTGACAGTGCTTTGCCTAACAAAGGGGACAGCTCATGCAGAATAACAAAAGTCTCTCATTTGGACTGGATAAATAAGAGATTATTCTCTTTCCGATGGCATAAAAGCGGGATTTCTGAGGTGATGCCAACACCCTCACTCAATCAACAGGATGGGAATTGTGGGAACGATTTGCTGTCAGGGAAGGTGGTGAAGGTAAATATGAAAGAGAGTGTTAAGAGGCTGTTAGATTGCCACAGGAATGTGCAGAGAATGGAGGGATATGGACATTATATTGGCAGAAGGGATTAGTGTAGTTAGGCATCTAATTACCATTCAGCACAACGGTATGGGCTGCACTGTTTGTACCTTCTCTGACTCTCAGCTGGGACAGCAGAATGTGAATACTCTCACTCAGAGCAGACCCAAGTCCTGCATGGAAAGTGTGAGAAGTCCTAGTGTGAGCTCAAGGGGAACGAATTATCTCCTTCAGCAGGGCAACAGGATATGGTCCCCTTTTACACAGAAAAGACGGACCATGAAAAGAGGGAACTCCACCACACGCAGGTTCCCCTTCAATTTCTGCCCCGTCTAAACTTTTAAATGTACCACCAAACCTCACCCTGCAAGTGTGCACACACCACTGCGGGAACACCTTCACCAGCAGTTTTTAAGGGCAATTAGGAAGAGAAAATGTGGTCCTCCCCAGCAGCTCACATCTGAAAAATAAGTGAGCAAACATAACTGTAAGAGGTAATCCCTGGAATAAGACACCTCAGTTAATCAGAGTAAATCGGTAAGGATGAGAGGCCCCTCTCATCACTCGGTCGGACTGAACCTTTCTCTCTTTGGCCCAACATGAATGGATTACAGAATGTACCAAACACCCATCAGGTCAGGCAGCACCCGTGGAGAGAGAAAGAGTTAATGTTTCAGGCTGAAAATCCTGCATCAGATGTGACGCTGCTTCTCTCTCCATTACTGCTGCCTGACCTGCCAAGTGCTTCAGATTTATTTCAGATTCACAACGTCTGCAATTTTTAGGAATAAACTACCCCCTAGGTCAATAAAGGCCTCCCCCATAACAAATATCAATCACTTATGGAGTTACACTTTTTTCCAAATAAATGGAATTTCTTTCTGGCATTAGACATTTAATCCCACAAGCTCAGCCCTACTGCTTCAGCAGGGACAAACCATTCCTTCCTCTGGGAATGAACGTTCCCCTCCTGTGCTGCTTCACATTCTGAGATGAGATGTCTAATCACTCTACATCCCTCTGGAGGTAGAGACGTTGCTGTCTGCAGTTTTCACAGAACTGAGGCGATCCTTTTTCAGGGCACCCAGGAACAAGGAAGTTGCCTACCACACCAGCTCGTTAGACCCCTACTCCCTCCCTCCCCCACCCAGTTGTCCCCAGAAACAAAGAGGAACCCTAGCAAACGCAGAGAGGGAGATATTGCCAGTCTCCATCCATTGTCTGCAATACCCCGGGCACCCTGGCAAAAGCTGGTCAAAATGTGCAGAGCTCACATTCTGGACCCGCAGAACCTGGAGACGCAGAACTGACCTCACTGTGCCAGTGTAACAGAGGGCTTCTCACAGCTTCAGTGTCACGCAACCAGCACCATGGAGGCCATGTCCTACTCCAGCTTTACAGAGCCAGACTCAGGGCTGGTGTCACAGAGCCTGCGTTAGGCTCGCCCAGTTAGCCACCCCGCGCCAATCCCACAGAACCAGCCGGCCAGTCAGAGCGCCACAGAGACGGTGTCACAGACCCTGTTTCGCTGAGAAGGGTGGCTGTATCTATGTCACCGAGACAGAGCCACAGAACTTTCAGTCAAATGAGGAGCAGTTTTTTATTTGCAAGCTCCAGTGTTACGTATTGACCCTGAGGAGGAGAGAGGGTTAAATTGCTTACTACACGTCATTTTCAACTGTTTATAATATTCTTCTGTGTCTGCATATTTTCTCTGTGCACATTACTCATCAGAATAAAAAAAGGAACTTTGAAAACAAGGACCAACATTCGTATGACAGCAGGCGAGGACCAAAGGTATATTTGCATGTAGAATGCACGAGCCCACCAATCTTAAACTAACGGAGTAGCCTAGCCGCAGTCACAGTATGACCAATGAGACTGTTCTGGTAGCACGCTGTTAGTTTCAAACAGATTATTTGGTTTGTCAATGAGAATGGTTAAAGAACATGAGTCGCCCTACCTAACCAAATCTTGTCATAAGGACACGTGCATGTTGAATAAAGACTAACTTGCAAGTTTCTTAAAGTACATTTTAGAATCAAGCCATGACTTTTTCCCGAGACTACAATCCTTTTAAGACGCTATTTTGTTTTTTTGAAAGACCGACCAACTCCTTCTCAGGTTGAGATGCATTTTTTCTCGTCTATTCTACTCTGTCAGCTGCACGCACCCTTTTTTGGTCTTGTTCTATCTTAGTTTGCATGCCCAGTACAGAGAACCTATAGCTCACATTGGCTCCAGACGGGGCCTAGTTCTTCCATCGCCTTTAAGATGATCTTTGCTGGAGATCAAAGGCGACGTTGGTGGAAAGAGCCTGCAGAAGAAGGTTTTGGACAAGTTGTGTAGTAATTCTGAATCCCTGCACCAACTACAGGCTGAGAAGGTCCTGCAGTTTGAACCAGGCACCACAAACATGACATCAATGCTGCTGGAAGCCAAGGAACTGGAAGCCAGAGTCATCATTCTGTCAGCCAGGTAAGTGCCTAACCATTGGAAAACTGTCCCACCACTCACCCTGTTCTGTGCTTACCCCTCTTTCCAGGTGCAGTTCACACGAAGGTGCCGTGCATCCTTGAGTTTCTGCTAAACTCAAGACTGTTCCTCAGAGCCTGACCTCAGCCAGTTCTGCCCGCCCGTCTCTGTTGGCACACACCTCCTCTCTACTCGTCCTACCCAGTTCTGATGAAGAGTTTTCAACCTGAAACACTAACTCTGCTTCTTCCTCTGCAGATGTTGCCTGACCTGCTGAGTGTTTCTGGCATTTTTTTTATTCTTAGAATCTGTTGTTTCAATTCCATTCCCACTCAATCCCCTTCCTTGTGTCCATCTGCAATCAGCCCCCTTTTCTATGTCTATCTGTACTCAGTCACCTCCCCCTGTAACTGGCTGCACTCAATCCCCTTCTTTGTGTCCATCTGCACTCAGTTCCCTTCTCCTTACATTTGTTTGCACTCAGTTCCCTCCCCCAGGTACTTTCTTTGATTCCCTCCCTCCCACCTCATGTCTCTCCTATTTACAAAGACTGTCCATAACTAGCGGTGGCTGTGTCCCTCACCATCTCTCAGATCACTCAGTGTCCATCTGCATTCCCCGGTATCAGTTCGTACCTGCGTTCACTCTCCCAGGGATGCTACCAAGGAGCTTCACTCTCACTGTGACTTCCCCTGTGAATCTTCCTTGCCACTGTGTCTGCCTGCACTCAGTACCAGTCCTCAGAACGTATCTGTACCCAAAACTCTCTTCCCAAAATGCCTGTACCCTTCTCTTTCACCCAGACTGTACCTGTACTCATCTCTTTCACCCAGACCGTCCCCATCTCTTTCACCCAGACTGTACCTGTCCCCATCTCTTTCACCCAGACTGTACCTGTCCCCAGCTCCCTTTCCCCAACCTGACAGAATGGACATTGATTCTCCAATTTCAGATAACCTTCTTCCTAACTGTCCCTTTCTCTCTGCTTCTGATCTCCCCTGTTCATCCTACACACCCTCTTGTACCGAAAACGAGCTGCATTATGATTGATCTTTCAACCTGTGTGTACATATTCCTTTCCCCACTACCTGTCTGTAAGCAGTTTACTTTGCCTGTCTGTCGCCCGCCGCAAGTACCCTTATTCTGCCTGAATGTGCCCACTTGTCCCAGTACTGTATGCACCTGCTTCGATTTCCCTCAAGCCAGTCAGTGACCAGGTCCTTGGCACCAGTCGGATTGTGGTCTGCTCCGTTTCCTGCCTGGGTTTACTGAGAGCTTTCCCCAGACTGAGCCAGACCTGTTGCTCACAGGCAGAGCTCACACCCTCCTGAATCAACCCAACGTGCTCGGTTCCAAGGCTCCTCTGGGCCCTTTTGATGGTAGATAAGCCTATAGCCAGGCTCGTCTCTCCCTCCCACAGTAGGGTCATTGTCCGCAGCAATATGCAAGCTGTGACCTGAAGGCAATGTGTTTCCCGGACACTGGAGCCGAAGCCACGGGCTGACTCTACCCATCAAAAGAAGCCTCGTCCGGAGTGAGGCCTCAAAACCTGTCCTGCTGTTTGCTGTCACACCCGGGGATAGTATATGCAATTCCCTGCTGACCCAGGGACAGGGCTGTGCTGGCGGGGGGCGGGGGGCTTCCTCTTCGATCGAAGGTCAGTCAGTTCTGGGGGAGCTCCCTCCTTGACTATAGGTCAGTCAGTTCTGGGGGAGCTCCCTCCCTGATCATAGGTCAGTCAGTGCTGGGGGAGCTCCCTCCTTGACTATAGGTCAGTCAGTTCTGGGGGAGCTCCCTCCCTGATCATAGGTCAGTCACTGCTGGGGGAGCTCCCTCCTTGACTGTAGGTCAGTCAGTGCTGGGGGATCTCCTTCCTTGATGTAAGGTCAGTCAGTGCTGGGGGAGCTCCCTCCTTAACCCTGACTCTGGAGTGGTGGTGAGGGAACGCCCTTCATGACTCAGACCCTGGGGCCATTCCCTAGCATCCCCCTTCCCCTGAGCCTAGCCCATGGGTGACATTATGCCTGGACCAGCGCAAGTCCTGGACTGTTGTCTCCCATTATGTCAGGAGGTCCCATGGGCCAGACCAGTGGGCAGGGACCCAGTTCTCCAACTCTCACCCGACCCTGAGATGTAAATCACCAGTTCCTCCAGCAGCCATTCCACAGTTCTCCAGTCTACAAATAAAGTCCACGATTGGATCAAGGCAAACTTTGAAGGTATTGAACAGGACATTACAAAGGTTGAATGGGAGATGCTGTCTGCTAGTAAAGGGACACTTGGCAAGTGGGTGACTTTAAGAAGTGAGTTCAAGGACATCATGTTTAGGAAGGATGAGAGAATTCCAGTTGGTGAATGAATTTGAGACCCTTTTCCCAGAGCAGAAATGATGATTGGAGGAAATTATAAGGAGGACGTCAGAGGTACGTTTTTATACAGAGAGTTGTAAGTGCACAGAACGCACTACTGAGGGATGGTGGTAGAAGAAGATACGACAGAGGCTTTTAAGAAAGTGTTAGGAAGGCAGATGGATGAAAGACAAATGGGGGGCTATGCGGGAAGGAAGGGTTAGATTGATCGTGGAGTAGGTTGAAAGGTTGACATAACATCATGGGCCAAAAGGTCTGAACTGTGCTGTACTGTGTGATGGATATTCTCTGGCCTGGACTGGGGGTGGGGGGGAGTGCTTTTTCCAAGCTCAGCTTTCTAACACAGCAGCTAACAGTTCTAGAGATCAAAGAGTTGTTTTTGAGTGTTAAACTTCCAACCACTATTTTTTGTTCAGCTTCCTGTCATAAACAAGAACCAGTCTAATGTAAATGCCAAGCAAAAATCAGTCTGAAGTTAAAAGGACAGCTTTGTGGACAAACATCACTGTCTACAGAGCACAGATTGTTGGCCCACTGCATGGGGCTGTCTACTCAGGAGATGCAGTGTGAGACAATGGGGTTATGTTAATTGGCTTGTATCAAACCAGACCACACTGGGTAAGTTATTTAGTTCAAGAAAGCTTGCGGACTAGATTGCACATCAAATATCTGATCTATCAATAGTTGGAAGATTTGTGTACTCAGAAGTCAGCAGTAATTGTGGGTGTTTGGGAACTCTGTCCCCAGAAACTTTTAGACCACCTGTGTGAAAACGTATCTTAAAAACATTTCATGTGTGTGAAGTAACCCAAGTAGAACTAAAATCAGTATAAATGTAAGATAGCAGTCAGCCTTGTCAGGAATGATCAAGGAACAGTGAGAAAAATGACAGAAAATTGGGGCAAACTGGAATCCATTTCTCTGCCTTCAATTTCTGCGATGGTCAACTCATTCATCTGTTACTCAATTGTACCTGTGTTTTGGAAACATTTTGTGTTTTAGAAATCATTTGTAATTTGGAAATATAGAAATCCTCTGAGAGCTTTAAATGTGTTTTAAGAATTTTATCTAAATTTAAACAGGTACCACTAAAAATTTATGAACTGTGTTGAAACTACCTTGTTAGCTGGAAATATCTCCTCCTTGGCGGTGGGTGGGATCCCACCACTCAAATAGTGGGTTTTGACAGCTAAACTTGACATGGAGGATAAATAGGGAAGTGATCTAGCCTTTGAAGAGGAGGTGGCTATACTATAACCTCCCTTTAGTGAGAGTACCCATAGATATCCATATCAGATAAGGCTTAAGATCTTTGTTTGAATTTGGAACTTTGCAGTTGGCAAACCCAATACTATTACAACTGTCTTGAGTTTTATGTTCTTTCTTGGTCGTGATGAGAAAAAGATGAATCAGGACCGGCGATAGGTGATCTCAAACCTAGAAACTTGAAGTTCTCAAGCATCTCAACCTCAACATCGTTGATGTGGACAGGAGCGTGTGCCCTGCACGACCCCCCCCCCCCCCGCAATACCTTTCTAAAAGGAGACCTGAGGGGCAACTTCGCACAGAGGGTGGTGGATATCGGGAACAAACTGTTAGAGGAAGCTGCTGAGGCAGGTTCAATGACAGCATAGAAAAGACATTAGGGCAGGTATATGGATAGGAAAGGTTTAGAGCAGGAGTTCCTAACCTGGGGTCCTCAGATTCTCAAGGAGTCTGTGGATAGATTCCAGGATGTTCATGAACTTAGATGGGGAAAAAAATTACATCTTTATTTTCACTAACCTCTAACTGAAATTTAGCATTTCCTTCAATTATTTGTTTTTTTAAAATATTTTGATAACTATTTCAATATAATTGGTTTCTTTTGCAATCCTATGTATTTGATTTTATATATTGAAATACATTATTCTGAGAAGGTGTCCGTAGGCTTCATCAGACTGCCAAAGGGGTCCATGGCATAAAAAAGGTTAGAAAGTCCTGGTTTAGAGGGATATGGGCTGAAAGCAGGCATAGATGAATCAGGCCATAGACTCTGTTTCAGTGCTGTGACTCTAACCTGTAGAGAAAGCCGTAGCAGTAGGCGTTCTTCATTAGACACCCAGGTCACCATCCACACGTTTACATCGAAGTAAAGCAGTAACTCTGCAAAGCGAATGCCCTCCAGAGTCAGGTGATAAGATACAGATGAAGTACAGCCAATGTCAATCTGCAATGCGAAGCACATTGTGTTATCACAGTTGGAGAATTTGTTAGACAAGACTTGGAGTATTGTGTTGTCACCTCATTATAGGAAGGATGTGGAAGCTTTAGAGAGGGTGCAGAAGAGATTTACCAGGATGCTGCCTGGATTAGTGAACATGTCTTATGTGGAAAGGCTGAACAAGCTAAGGTTTTTCTCTGTGGAGTGAAGGAGAATGGGGGAGGGGGTGACTTGATAGAGGTATAAAAGTGGCAAAGCAGAGTGGACAGCTAGTGCTTTATTCTTTGGGCCATAATGGCAAATACCAGAGGATACCCTTTTAAGGTGAATGGAGGAGTGTTTGGTGGAGATGTCAGAGATGGTTATTTTATACAGGGTGGCTGGAATGTACTGCTGGGAGTGGACATAGAGGCTGATATAATAGGGACATTTATAATATTTTTATATAGGTACACGGATGTAAGGAAAACAGAGGGTTATAGGTTGTGTAGGAGAGAGGGGTTAGGTTGATCATGGAGTAGGTTTATATAGATTAGAACAAGACCACGGGTGAGGGTGGGAGGGACGGTTAGCAAAGAAAAGCTGGGATGTCCACCTGGAGTTTGTGGCTTTGGGCTCATGCAAGTCTGAATTCTATCCCCCTCCCTGCATCCCCCAGATGCCTGAATACTCAGCACTGATCTCACTCTGTGCCAGACGTCCTCATCAGAAGACGTCTGGCTGCCTCACCTGAGCCTCATTCCCATTTCTTTAAGGCCAGTGATACTGTATGTGTTGCCAAAACTGAAATCCAGCTAAAATCTGGAACGGCCAGATTTTATGGGAAAATGATGCTTCCATTTCCCAGGAAAGTGTGGTTGCTTCCTCTTCACTTTGATGGAAGCCCAAGGCAAAGGGTCTCACAGAGTGAGGAGAAGCCTCTTAGTGAGGCAACCGCAAGGAGGCAGATTCCAAGTGGAGGACGAAATGAGTTTGGGAACAGAAACATGACTGGAATGTCCCCAACGAACTATCCTTGAGTCAATTAACCCCTTGTCTTCCTGAACCCATCAATTTCCTCTCTACACATTTCAGTCAATCAGACCAAGCAGTGACTGAGTTACTGATGCTGAGTTTCGATGTTTCATAGATATGAAGTGACCTGACCCAGGATCGTGGACATTCTGAGGCCGTGTGGAAGCTGTTCTTATAAATGTTAACGTGTCCCTCTTTTCCCCCAGTGAAGACGACGCAGTGACAATGTACAAGACTGCAACACTCCTCAACATGACTGGGCCCGGTTATGTCTGGCTTGTTGGAGAAAGAGAAATATCTGGGAGGGCTATGCAACATGTTCCAGAAGGTATGGTCCCAGAAAAGCATTCCACATACCTCTGGAAGCCACTTTCACTCCATCCTCTAGTACAAGGGGGATTTTATTGATCAATGACTGTGGCTCCCATAGAACTCATATTCTTCACTGTCCCACACACCCCATACCCTCAGTATGTAACTTAGAGACCTCACAACTGTCACTGTGTCCCATAAATCCCACACCCCTCAATGTGTCCCATAGACCCCACACCCTTCACTGTGTCTCATACACCCCACACCCCTCAATGTGTCCCATAGACCCCACACCCTTCACTGTGTCCCATACACCCCACACCCCTCACTGTGTCCCACAGAGACCCCACACCCCTCAATGTGCCCTCTACTGAACCCACAGACCCCAGTGTATCTCCCACACACCTCACACCCCTCAGTCTGTCCTTCCCGCTCCCCACACCCCTCTGTCTCTGTGGTCTAATACTACACTACATCCTTCTGTGTGCCCCGCACATCTTTCTGTTGTATTGTACCGAGAGACCAGTCATCATCATTGTGTCATTTTGTGGCCTTACTATGATTACAAGACTGTGCCTTCCTTCTGTATCCTCGTTCACGCCTGTGCCCCTCTGTTGTGTCCCACCGTGTTGTACTCCGTGTCCTTCCACTCTGGCTCTCTGTTGCCCCCCTCCCCCCACTCTGTGGCACCCAGCTTTCCGTACCCTTTGATCTCAGGTATGGTGACTTGTTTCCCTTCCAGGTGTAATTGGTTTGCAGCTCATTAATGGTAAAAATGAAACAGCCCATATTAATGACGCAGTGGGCATTGTGGCTCAGTCCATCCACGAGCTCTTTGAGAAAGAGAACATTACCGACCCTCCCAAAGGCTGCGTGGGGAACACCAACATCTGGAAGACTGGACCTCTCTTTAAAAGGTAAACACAGAGGCTGGCGTTTGAGACCCTCAGTAGGTGATTACAGGACACTCACATTTCACTATTTTCTTCTGAAATGATTCAGGTTAGATGCACAGGAGTGGAATTCCTGTCCTTAACCTATTGAGAGAGCACAAACCAGTCTACCCCGTGGTTCCCCTGGTCTGCTGAGTCTGGGGCGGTTGGAGACAGCAGTGCCGGTTGTGACTGAATCCGATTATAACAGAGGTCAGAACTTTCACGCAGAGGTCCCATTGATAGTAGCTACCCATCTCCAGATGGACCAGAAGCAGCCAATTGCTTCCTGGCAGATCGATTAGGTTCCCACCGGGGCAGTGATCCTATTGACCAATGACCCTGTGGATGTGATCATGTGGATCTGTGTAATCCTATGGATCAATTATCCTGTGGAACTGCGATCCTCAGGAGCCGTGATCCCGTCTGCCACTGCCACTGTTTATTTTTCAGCACCTGGAACTGCGTAACCGCATAAATCCAACTTATGGCAGTGGCGCCTTGACTGAGAGTGTGTCTGTCTGTTTCCACAGGGTCCTGCTGTCCACCAAGTACCACGAAGGGTACACTGGACAAGTGGAATTTAACGATGAAGGAGATCGGAAGTTTTCTAATTACAGCATTGTGAATGTGCAGAAGGGAAAGCTGGTGCAAATCGGAGTTTACAACGGGACTAATGTACGTATGCAGAAAAACATGTCAATCCTTGCAGAGGCTGACCTTTATATTAACCCCTAACCTTGACTGTGATGTAACGCTAGTACGTGCTGCAGAGAAATCTATTGTGTTGCATTTCCAAAGGCAGTGGGGCCAAGCGGCACCACAGGAAGAGGTGTGGAATTTGAAAGGTGCTGCATAAATGCATGTTGTTCAGAAAGTAAAAATAACCATGACCACTTGCACCCCCTCAATACAAAGGCCCTCTCCACCTCACACCTGGTGCTGAAACCATTGTTCATGGCATTTTTGTATCTGGATTTAACTATTCCAATGAAAATTCAAACACCGCAGATGCAGGCAATCTGAAATAAAAACAGAAAGTCCTAGCAACTCTTGGCAAGTCAGGCAGCGTATGTGGAAAAAGAAAAAGAGTCAATATTTCAGGGTGGAAAGAGGAAAGACAAGTTGGTTTTAAATTGCAAAGTCAGTGGGGAGCAGATGGATAGGTCAAAGGGAATACCCGTGATAGAGGGAGGCCAGGGTTGTCACTAAGATAAGCTGTATTAGTGAAGTGACCTGGTTGATAGGGTAATGAGTGATGTTAGAGGGACAGAGCAGGAGAAAGAGAAGGTGGAGAGGTGGGGAGGGGAGAGAAAGAAAGGGGGGAGAGAGAGGGAGATAGTAGGAGAGGAAGGGGAGGTAAGGGAGAGAGGGGGAGAGGAAGAGAAGGAGGAGGGTGGAGGAGAGTTAGAAAGGAGGGGAGGGGAGAGAGGGGGTGAGAGAGGGAGGGACTGAAAGAGAAGGGGAGGGGAAAGATGGAGAGGGGAAGAGAGAGAAGGAAAGGGGGGAGAGAGGGGCAGGAGAGAGAGGGGGAGAGATAGAAATGGTGGAAAATAATAGGAGAGAGAGAGAAAGGGGGAGGGAGGGGAGAGTGAGAGGGAGGGGAGAGTGAGAGAGAGGGAACAAACAAATGCACATGTAAAAGTTGTTAAATGCAGAGCACATCTTTAGGATGCACAGAAGCTCAGCCTGTTGGCGAAGAGAAGAAAAACATGTTACAAACGGACAGATGGATAGTCCGCAGGAACTGTTATCCAAAGCAACAGACACAAAATGCTGGAGGAACTCCAACTCTTTACCAGCTTGGTGTAAAATCCTGTCAGGCAATACTCCAGAGAATTACCTGGGCATATCCACTCCACTCTTTCTGCCTGAGTGCAGCTCTCTGCTGCAGGTTCTGTGGTATGGGAGGTACTCTCTACATTTCAGCACTGAGAGGTGGAGGTGAGTGGCAAGCAGCTTGACTGGATTCAGGAGTTTCAAAGGCGCTCCCTGTCTCCACTACCTGGTGACCGCCAGCCCATCTCTGGACAAGAAGATTCAAGTTCAGAGTGAGTTCTGTTCCCTCGGGGTTGCCATCTTCAACATCTGTTAAAGTGCGGCAGTGCCTGCCCCGTCTTGTTAACTGGGGAGACCTCAATTCAGAGAAGTGCTTAGGAGTTCTAGTCAATGTTTTTGCCTTAGGTAACACAACCCGAATCTGCTCTGTTCATTTTACATTGGTGTCTGTGGCAATTAAATAAAGCGGTAGATAAAAATAAGACAGTAATAGAAAAACAGTATTAAATAGATAAGTAGCAGAAAATAAGTTGCAGCAGCACCAGAATATCACAGTAATGCACAAAGTGCCGGTAGTGCAAGTATTTGAGTCCCTGTGTGTTCTCACAGTTTCAGTCATTGTTCTGTGGGAGTGGTGTGATGGAGGCCACAGCTCTGGGACAGAAGCAGTTCCTCAGTCTATTAGTTCTGGTTTTTAGTGTCCTGAACCTTTTGCTGGAACGCAGCGGGTCAAACAGGGAGTGGCCGGGGTGTGTGGTGTCTCTGGTTATGCTGATTGCTTTCCTCCTGAGTCTGCTGGAGTAGATGGTGTCCAGTCCTGGGAGCTCCATCCTGACAATCCGCTGGGCCGCCTTCACCACACGATGCAGGTCTTGTCGCTCAGCGGCTCTGCAGCTGGCATACCACACTGTGGCACTGTTGGTCAGGATGGTTTCAATTGTGCTTCTGTAGAAGTTAAGCAAACAGCTTTTGTGAAAGTTTGGCCTGTTTCAGCTTTCTGAGGAAGAAGAGTCTTTGTGGTGCCTTTTTCACAAGCAGCGAGGTGTTGGTGGTCCATGTCAGCTGTTTTAACATAACTCCAAGGAACTTTAGGTTTTCCACACTTTCCACTACCTCTCCATGTACATGGGGGTGGGGTGTACTCTGTCCTTTGATCTCCTGGAGTCAATGATCATCTCTTTTTTTTTAGAAGTGTTAAGGACCAGGTCGTTGTCCTTACACCACTCCGTCAGATGATCCACCTCAAGCCTGTAGGCTGTTTCATCCTCGTCTGAGATCAGGCCAACCACTGTGGTATCGTCTGCAAATTTAATTATGGGGTTGGAGGTGAGATGGGGGTGCAGTCATGTGTGAAGAGTGTGTAGAGCATAGGGTTCAGCACACAGCCCTGCGGGGTGCCTGTTTTTAAGATGAGGGTGGTGGAGGTGTGCTTACCAATTCTGACTTGCTGTGGTCGGTCTGTGAGAAAGTCCATGACCCATGAGCACAGGGAGGAACCTCGGTTTTCCCACAAGTTTTCCTTGCTGTTTGCTATCTGCGCCCCATCGCGAAGAGAAGCTGTAGGAGTCGGGGAGGAGCACACAGACCTTACTCTGCTATTCTTATGTGTGCAATGTTCTGATTCTGTCTTTGGTCCATCCCACAGGTACTGCTGAATGACAAGAAAATCATCTGGCCGGGCGGTGAACTGAACACACCTAAAGGGTTTCAGATGTCAACAAAACTAAAGGTACAAAATGAGCTGAAGGAGCCTGTGAGCAGCACAGGACACAGCGAAACGCGGACTGCTGACGGAAGGCCCACGCTCTCAGTTTCATCGGCACAGTGAGCAGCGGGTAGTGCTGCTGCCTCCCAGGCTCCACTGACCCTGGTTCAGCCCTGGTCTGAGGCGCTGTCTGTGTGGAGTTCGCATGTTCTCCTGAAAGATGCGTGGGTTTTCCCATGGTCACCAGGTTTCCTCTCACATTTCAAAGACGGAGGGTAACTGGGTGATGTAAGTTACCCTGGTGTAGGTGGGTGGGGTACGGAGAGCTGATGGAAAAATGACAGTAAGTTGGAGGGGGTTAAGTGGCGAGATGCAATTCGTGAGATTGTTCTCAGAACCAGCATAGACTTGAAAGGCCAAATGACCCCTGTCCATGTTACGAGGACGATAGTCAGTCACCACTCGGGGCCGCGTCTTCAGTTCTCCACTCAGCGGGTAGAAGTGTTGCTCTTGCAGTACGTTGGCCGCAGATCCCTGTCTATTTATTTCCATCAGTGTCGCTGAAGGATGAAGTGGCCAACAAGCAGACGGGAGCAAGAGGACACATGGAGCGTCCGTGGCCCCACTGGAGGGGAGCTCTACCCAAAGTGACAGAGCGGAGATTTATTTAATGCTGAGAGTTAGCACCGGGAAAGGCAGCACTGTCCTTTGCCTGAAGGTTAACCAAAGCTCATGAGGTTCAATAAATGGGTGTAGTAGTCAATAGTAGAGTAATCATTAGCATAGCGGTCATTAGTGTAGTGTTATTAATGTAGTAATCATTAGTGTGGTCATCATTAAGTGTAGTGGTCATTAATATAGTGATCTTAAGTGAAGTAACAAGCTGGGAAGGGTGGTTGGTGTTCGCGAGTCACCAGGACAGATACATTCTGTGAATAGGGAAGAGTTCTGTATTTCAATCTGAGCCTGACATTTATAGGATCTGTTATCAACACAGAGTAAGGAAATGACTAAACCTGCAAGAAGTCTGATCATATTTCATCTGGTGTAAGATAAATTACTGGTAATAAACATGGAATTCCTTTACTCATTGTGACATCTCGACCGGCTGTGGAAACTAATATGCAGAACTGATGTTGAAACTCGAGTTCAAATTGCATGTTGTCAGGCCCGGAAGGGACTGCGTTTATAACTTCCCTCCACAGACTGTACCTTAGACTGGCCCAGCTTCAACCCAAAGCTCTTGGGATATAAAAACATTTCTTACTGCATCAGGACAGAACTGTTGCCCCATGAAATTGTAGTTGCATCTGAGAACTCCAGTGAAAGAACTGAAATATTGTTCAAGAATATACAGTCATGGAAAAGATTCATTGCTACACCTTATTCAGTGCCATGTTGGGTTTGTTTTACTTTATGCACAGATTGTCACTATTTACCAAGAGCCTTTTGTGTATGTGAAGCCAACGCTACCCGATGGTACATGTCAGGAGGAGTTCTCCATTAATGGGGAGCCCATTAAGAAGGTGATCTGCACAGGCCCGAACTCTACAGTACCGGGTGAGTTTCAGGACTATGTCTGGGAATGATGCCACGCAGTTCTGGTCCAATCAGTGCCACGTGTCTGTACCTAATATCTGGAGGAGAATGTGATTGGTCCCATTCCCAGCCTAAAGTCATACAGGGCTCAATCAGGATATCACAGGTCCCCACTGATGCCATTTGCACACTAGTCAGACCTTCTCCCCGGCTGGGAGCTTGTGGGTCACATTGTTCCCGCCAACCCTGTAGCATTTCTTTCCCTGCATTTTAGAGGCATCACTTACATTATGTCTCCTGGAACCCAGCCCAGAAACATCTTCCCCTCCCACTGTCAGGCCCATTTCCTCTCCTCAGGAAGGGATCGGAGAGTATGGGCAACTGCAATAGGAATCAATGTGAAAGGTGAGGGGAGTAAAAGTATTACTTTAAATGGATTAAAATTATTATATATGAATGCACGGAGTATAAGAAATAAAGTGGATGAGCTTGAGGCTCAGTTGGAAATTGGCAAGTATGATGTTGTAGGAATAACAGAGACATGGCTGCAAGAGGATCAGGGCTGGGAAATGAATTTTCAGGGTATACGTCCTATCAAAAGGACAGACAGGTGGGCAGAGGGGCTGGGGTGGCTCTGTCGGTGAGGAATGAAATTCAGTCACTTGCGAAGGGGGACATAGAATCAGGAGATGCAGAGTCAGTATGGATAGAACTGAGAAACTGTAAGGACAAAAAGACCCTAATGGGGGTTATCTAGAGGTGCCCAAACAGTAGCCTGGATATAGGGTGCAAATTAAATTAAGAGTTAAAATTGGCATGTCGCAAAGGTAATTCTACGGTTGTTATCAGGGATTTCAACGTGCAGGTAGACTGGGAAAATCAGGTAGGTACTGGACCCCAAGAAGGGAGTTTGTGGAATGCCTCAGAGTTGGATTCTTAGAGCAGCTTTGTATTAGAGCCCACCAGGGAGAAGGCAATTCTGGATTTAGTGTTGTGTAATGAGCCAGATTTGATAATGGAACTTGAGGTAAAGGAGCCATTAGGAGGTAGTGACCATAATATGATAAGTTTTAATCTACAATTTGAGAGGGAGAGGGAGAATCAGAAGTGTCAGTATTACAGTTGAACAAAGGGGACTATGGAGCCATGAGGGAGGAGTTGGCCAAAGTTGACTGGAAAGATACCCTAGCAGAGATGACAGTGGAACAACAATGGCAGGTATTTCAGGGAATAATACAGAAGGTGCAGGATCAGTTCATTCCAAAGAGGAAGAAAGATTCTAAGGGGAGCAAGGGGCGACCGTGGATGGCAAGGGAAGTCAAGGACAGTATAAAGATAAGAGAGGAAGTATAACATAGCAAAGATGAGCGGGAAGCCAGAGGATTGGGAGACTTTTAAGGAGCAACAGAAGGTAACTAAAAAGGCAATACGGGGGAAAAGATGAGGTACGAAGGTAAGTTAGCCAAGAATATAAAGGATGATAGTAAAAGCTTCTTCAGGTATGTGAAAAGGAAAAAAAATAGTTAAGACCAAAGATGGGCCCTTGAAGACAGAAACAGGTGTAATTATTATGGGGAACAAGGAAATGGCAGACAAGCTGAACAGGTACTTTGGATCTGTCTTCACTAGGGAAGACACAAACAATCTCCCAGATGTAATAGTGGCCAGAGGACCTAGGGTAATGGAGGAACTGAAAGAAATCTGCATTAGGCAGAAAATGGTGTTGGGTAAACTTATGGGACTGAAGGCTGATAAATCCCCAGGGCCTGATGGTCTGCATCCCAGGGTACTTAAGGAGGTGGCTCTGGAAATCGTGGATGCATTGGTAATCCGTTTCCAATGTTCTATAGATTCAGGATCAGTTCCTGTGGATTGGAGAGTAGCTAATGTTATCCTACTTTTTAAGAAAAGAGGGAGAGAGAAAACAGGCAATTATAGACCAGTTAGTCTGACATCAGTGGTGGGGAAGATGCTGGAGTCAATTATAAACGATGAAATCGCGGCATATTTGGATAGCAGTGGCAGGATAGGTCCGAGTCAGTATGGATTTCCGAAGGGGAAATCATGCTTGACTAATCTTCTGGAATTTTTTGAGGATGTAACTGAAAATGGACATGTGAAAGCCAATGGATGTAGTGTACCTGGACATTCAGAAAGCCTTTGATAAGGTCCCACATACGAGGTTAGTGAGCAAAATTGGAGCACATGGTATTGGGGGTAGGGTACTGACATGGATAGAAAATTGGTTGGCAGATAGGAAACAAAAAGTAGGGATTAACGGGTCCTTTTCAGAATGGCAGGTAGTGACTAGCGGGGTACCGGAAAGCTCGGTGCTGGGACCGCAGCTATTTACAATATACATTAATGATTTAGATGAAGGGATTAAAAGTAACATTAGCAAATTTGCAGATGACACAAAGCTGGGTGACAGTGTGAAATGTGAGGAGGATGTTATGAGAATGCTGGGTGACTTGGACTGGTTGGGTGAGAGGGCAGATGCATGGCAGATGCAGTTTAATGTGGATAAATGTGAAGTTATCCACTTTGGTGGCAAGAACAGGAAGGCAGATTACTATCTGAATGGTGTCAAGTTAGGAAAAGAGGAAGTACAACGAGATCTGGGTGTCCTTGTTCATCAGTCACTGAAAGTAAGCATACAGGTACAGCAGGCAGTGAAGAAAGCTAATGGCATGTTGGCCTTCATAACAAGGGGAGTTGAGTATAGGAGCAAAGAAGTCCTTCTGCAGTTGTACAAGGCCCTGGTGAGACCACACCTGGAGTATTGTGTGCAGTTTTGGTCTCCAAATTTGAGGAAGGACATTCTTGCTATGGAGGGAGTGCAGCATAGGTTCTCTGGGTTAATTCCAGGGATGGCGGGAATGTCATTTATTGAAAGGTTGGAGTGACTGGGCTTGTATACACTGGAATTTAGAAGGATGAGAGGGGATCTGATTGAAACATATAAGATTATTAAGGGATTGGACATGCTAGAGGCAGGACACATGTTCCCGATGTTGGGGGAGTCCAGAACCAGAGGCCACAGTTTAAGAATAAGGGGTAGACCATTTAGAATGGAGTTGAGGAAAAACTTTTTCACCCAGAGGGTTGTGGATCTGTGAATGCTCTGCCTCAGAAGGCAGTGGAGGCCAATCCTCCGGATTTTTTCAAGAAAGAGTTAGATAGACCTCTTAAAGATAGCGGAGTCAAGGGATATGGGGAGAAGGCAGGAACAGGGTACTGATTGTGGATAATCAGCCATGATCACAGTGAATGGCGGTGCTGGCTCCAAGGGTCAAATGGCCTACTCCTGCACCTATTGTCTATTGTCCTCATAAGCCTGCTGATGCTGGCTTGTGTCCACGTGTAGGCCATTCCTGTTGAAGATTTACCTCACCCCCCCCCCACTCACTATTCTTGGCTCTGCCAGGTTTCTGACTGCCAGTGATCTCTTCCCATTCTCCCCACCCTGCCCTCCCCCCCAAACGCCAGATCCAGCTTCGACCTGGGCATTTTGTCTGTTGCTTCAGGTGAGGTGACTTGGGAAATTGAAAGCCTGAGACGTAGGCCTGAGAAGCCAGTTTCCATGCCGATGGGATTTCTGTGCCTCCGGGACACTCGACGTAATGCAAACGATTATATTGGAACACATATTATTGTCTCAAACCATTAACAAGCCACAGCATAAATCTACAATGTAATGGCCACTCATCACCCCCACACATCATACTTATTCACCACACCATCACAATCAAGTCAAGTTTATTGTCATTTAACTATTGTCATGTGTACTATCAAAGGAGATGTTTCTCCAGACCAGGATGCAAAGCACAGTATATAACACACAATAACTTAGGAAATTAAGGATAAAATCTACAGATGAATTATGCATAAATAAACAAAGTAAAGTGGATAAATTAAGTATTATCGGATACAGAACAGATTAACCGGTGGCACTTTAAATGTGATGCGGCAGGGAGCTCAGAAGTCTGAGGGGAGAAGCTGTTTCCCAGACTGACAATTCTTACATCAGAGTGTCCAGCCTGATGGCAGAAGGTCAAAGAGGATGCTGGATGGACGAGTAGGATACTTGATAATACTCAGGGCCCTGCGTACGCAGCCACTCCTGAAAAATGTCCCTAATGGATGGTAGGGAGATCCCTATGATCCTCTCGGCTGTTCTCATAGTCCTTTGTAGGGACTTCTAGTCCGATGTAACTTTGGGCAGTTGGAAGGCCTACTCCCGCTCCTGTTCTTTGTGTTCCAACACCCTTCTCAATCAACTGAGAGCTGGTCCTGGGTAAACAAGTTATTTTTGATGTGTTACAATGAAGAAATATTACCACATGGGGGCAGGAAGGATCCAACTCTAGGACAGAAGATTAGAGACACAAGAGATTCTGCAGATACTGGAAATCTCGAGCAATACACACAAAATTGTGGAGCAATTCAGAAGGTCAGGCAGCAACAACGGAGGAGAATAAACAGTCGGCATTTCGGGCTGCACCATTCTTGGCCCAAAATGTTGACTGTTTATTTCCCTCCACAGATGCTGGGTTCCTCCAGCATTTTGTGTAGGTTCTTTGTTGAAGATTACGTGTTTTGTTCGTGGATTCCGTGCTGTACATCGCCTATATAAGGGTGCGATGCTGTGCCTGACTACCGGAGGCATTAACGATGAACCCTATGCTCTCTGCATTGCTTGGCAGGTCGGCCTATCGTCCCTCAGTGCTGCTACGGGTTTTGTATTGATTTACTCATCAAGCTTGCCAGCACCCCCGCACTGAACTTCACGTACGAGGTGCACCTAGTCCATGACGGGAAGTTCGGGACACAGGAGAGAGTAGGTATTCCGCCTGTCACTGCCGGCCCGTTATAGGTATCCCAGTGGGAGCAAGGCTTGATCCGGTGGATGTTGCAATGTAAGAGCAGTGACCCTGTGAAACATCAGGACAGCAGATCACATAGGGGATTACCACAAGCCTCTCTTCCATCAACAGAGCACAAGGTTCAGACAGGAGGTGATGTTACTGAACTTTCGTGGTTGCAATGTATTCCCAACTTGCATGAAGCAAGAAGGATAAACACAAGAGGTTCGACAGATCGTGGAAATCTAAAGTAAAACACACACACACAGAAAACGCTGGAGGAACTCAGCAGGTCAGGCAGCATCCATGGAAAGGAAGAAACAGGGCTGAGACCTTACATCAGAACTGGAAAGGAAGGGAGAAGACGGCGGAATAAGAAGGTGGGGGAGGAAAAGTACTACAAGTTAGAAGCTGATAGGTGAAGGCAAGTGGGTGGGGTAGGGGGGATGAGGTAAGAAGCAGGGAGGCGATTGGTAGAAAAGGTAATGGAGGTGAAGAAAGAATCTGATAGGAGAGGAGAGTGGACCATGGGGGGAAGGGGAAGGAGGAGGGGCACAAGGAGAAGGTGATAGGCAGGTGAGGTGAAGCAAAGTGGTAATTGGGAAGCCAGAGTGGGGAATGGAAGAAAAAGGAAGAGAGAAGGGGAAGAAATTACTGGAAGTTAGAGAAATTGATGTTTATGCCATCCGGTTGGAGATTACCCAGATGGAATATGAGGTGTTGCTACTGCCTCATTGTGGCAGTAGAAGAGGCATGTCAGAATGGGAATGGGATTGGAATTAAAATGGCTGGCCACTGGGAAATCCTGCTTTTTTTGTGGACAGTGTGAAGTTGCTCTACAAAGCAGTCCCCAATCTACTTCGGGTCTCACCAATGTGGATGAGATCACATTTGGGAGCACCAGATACAGTAGACGACCCTCAAAGGTTTGCAGGTGAAGTGTTGCCTCACCTGGAAGGACTGTTTTGGGGGCTCTGAGTAAAGGTGAGGGAGGAGGTGAAGGGGCACGGTGTAGCAATTCTGCCGCTTGTAGGGATAGGTGCCAGGAGGGAGAGGGATGAATGGACAAGGGAATCATGGAGGGAGTGATCCTTGTGGAAAGTGCAGAGCGAAGGGTGGGGATGTAAAGTTGTATTTGGTAGTAGGTTCCCATTGAAGATGGCAGAAGTTGCGCAGAGTGATGTGCTGGATGTGAAGGGTCATTGGGTGGTAGGTGAGGTCGAAAGGCACTCTATCCCATTAAGGCAGCAAAAAGATGGGGTTAGGGCAAATATCTGGGAAATGGCGGGTGAGGGCAGCATCAATGGTGGAGGAAAGGAAACCCTATTCTTCAAAGAAGGACAACATCTCCACATTCTGGAAAGAAAATTCTTACCCTGAGAATAGACGTGGTGGAGAAATAGGACTGAGAAAAGTGAGTAGCATTTTTACAGGTGACAGGGTGGCAAGAAGTATATTCAACATAGCTGTGAGAATCAGTAGGAAGTGAGAAGGAAACGGGAAGGGTCTGGGATGGGTTCTGGCTGGGAAGAAGAGGATAATGAGGGGCAGGATAAACTGGGGCACTCACCATATGGTTGTGGATTCACACTCTCTAGGGGTTAGAAAACTTTCTTTCAGGGAGGGGAAGTGCCTCTACGTTGGTCTGGTGTACATGGTAGATGTGTGTGTGTATGTGAAATATTTGTATTGTATTTCTGCACATACACATATGTATGTTTGACCTGTCGAGAGAGGACAGAAGTGAGGCATCTCCAACACCAGCACCAGGGACAAGTATTGGAATTGCTTTATTATTGTCACATGCACTAAGACACAGTAAAAGCTTGTATTGTGTACTCTTCACACAGATCAACTCATTACAGTGTATTGAGCTGCCTGTGTTGGCATTCACCTGTCCTGAAGGACAGTGGGTGATGGTGATCATCATCACAAGCTTGGGCGGAAGGTATGGAGATCCTGAGATGCCTGGATGTCATGATCCCCCTCTCGGCCTCACCAGTGTAGTCCAAAGGAAAGCTTATGAAGCAATACGTTTGGCCCCAGTTCGGCTGCAGGAGCTGCCGGAAGGATGTTCAATGATGTCCAGCCTCCTTAGGGGCTCCACTCCGGATTTGCTGTCCGGGTTTACTCCCATAGCCTTCATCTCTCCTGAGGCTGCCCACAAGGTAGTGGGGGAATTGAGCTAGAATAAGGTAAAGCAGCAATGGAGAATAAAGTGTAAAAGCTACTAAAAAAGAAGTGTAGTGCAGGTAGACAATAAAGTGCAAGATCATAATGAGGTAGATTGTGAGGCCAAGAATCTATCTTATTATATAAATGAGTCCATTCAAGCGTCTGATAACAGTGGGACATAAGCTGCCCTTGAAATGGGTGGTAGTGCTTTCAGGCATTTGTATCTTCTGCCCGATGGGAGAGGGGAGCAGAGAAAAAGTCTAAGGTGGGTGGGCAGAGCTACCAACAAGCACATAGACAGGGGCTGTTCATTGTGCATCCTTGTACAAGACTGCAGAAGGCTGGTACTAAAGATGACTCTAGCTTGCACTGTGTGTTGAGTGGGAAGAGTGTGGTTTCTACCAACTTTCTCCCACTGTCTGTGTCACTGTAGCCCTGCCAAAACTCATGGAAACTTTCCATATTTCCAGGTGAACAACAGCAACAGGAAGGAATGGAACGGGATGATGGGGGAGCTGCTGAGTGGGCTTGGTGACATGATTGTTGCCCCTCTCACTATCAATAATGAGCGAGCCCAGTACATTGAATTCTCCAAACCTTACAAGTACCAAGGACTCACCATCTTGGTGAAGAAGGTATCACTCCAGCCATTTGCTCATCTAACCATCATCATCAAGAAATCAGGACCAGTCATCCAGTATCAGGTCCCTGCCGTCAGACAGTAGGGAGCTTTAGGAGCAACACACACAAAATGCAGGAGGAACTCAGCAGGCCAGGCTGCATCTGTGGAAAAAAGTACGGTTGACGTTTCCGGCTGAGACGCTTCGGCAGGACTGGAGAGGAAAAGCTAAGGAGTAGATTTGAAAGGTGGGGGGAGGGGAAAGAGAAACGGTGGGTGATAGGTGAAACTTGGAGGAGGAGGGATGACACAAAGAGCTAGGAAGTTGATTGGAGAAAGAGACAGAAGGCCATGGAAGAAAGAAAAAGGGGGGCAGGGAGAAGGAGCACCAGAGGGAGGTGATGGGCAAGCGAGGAGGTTACATGAGAGAGGGACAAGGGGATGGGAAATGGTGAAGGGAGGATGGGGAAGCATTACTGGAAGTTTGACAAGTTGATGTTCATGCCATCAGGTTGGAGGTTACTCAAACAAAATATAAGGTATCGTTCCTCCAACCTAGGTGTGACCTTATCCTGACAGTGAAGGAGGCCATGGATAGACATATCAGAAAGGGAATGGGAAGTAGAATTAAAATGGGTGGCCACTGGGAGATCCCGTTTGTTCTGGCGGATGCCGCGTAGATGCTCAGCGAAGCGGTCTCCCAATCTAAGTCGGGTTTCACCAATAAGGCCACACCAGGAGCACCCAACACTGTATATGACCTCAACAGACTCACAGGTGAAGTGTCGCCTCACCTGGAAGGCCTGTTTGGGGCCCTGAATGGTAATGAGGGAGGAGTGTAGGAACAGGTGTAGCACTTGTTCTGCTTGCAAGTGCCAGGAGGGAGATCAGTGGGGAGGGACGAATGGACAAGGGAGTCATGTAGGGAGTGATCCCTGCTGAAAGCAGAAAGTCGGTGGGGGGGGGGAGGAAGGATGTGTTTGGTAGTGGAATCCAGTTGGAGGTGGTGGAAGTTTCAGAGAATTATGGACAGGGAGGCTGGTGGGGTGATAGGTGAGGACAAGAGGAACCCTAAGGGAGCTTTAGCATATCATTACAGGCCAAAACAATGAATCTCTCCATTCCTAGAGGGTTGGACACTGGATTGCAATCCTTCAGGCTAGCTACTGGCTGACAAGTATGGGTTAAGAATGGTAGACTTCCAAAATAATCTCTTATCTCACTTTCTCTCCCCCTGACATGGCCATCTCTGTCAGGGAGTTCTCCTCCTGACCCCTGCTCATCTTGCTTATCCTCACAGGGCACTGCCTTCTACAGACAACTGCAGAGCAGCCCTTAGTCTTTCCAGGGGACAGTCCTTCACTGCTGGGTAAAAGACAACCTTCTTCCCTGTTTTATTTCTCTGCCAAGAAGTTTGAGGATTGTCCAGAGATGAAGTTTTAAGCCCTGGATGCTTGGGAGCCTCTCCTGCCTTTTGCCTTTCCTCTCTGTCAAAGGTCAATCCCATTAACGTGGTCCAGAGTTGCTCTATCAACATCAGGGTTATAGAGAGACAGGGACACTAGATGATGAAGGAGGGATATCAGTTACCAAGACAGGCATATGAGTATGTGTGTGAAAACAGACCCCTGTCAAGCTCACAACTCACATTGAAGCAGCTTACTAAGATAACAAAGGATAGAGATTCCAGTTAATAAGAGTTTGTGAGGGGGAGAGATGCCTGTTATTGAGAGAAGGTGTCAACCGGAAACAGAAAGGGAGAAACTATTGAGATAGAAAAGCAGTAGATGATGAATGAGGCTACCAGTTAGTGAGTTATTTGGGAGCTTATTGTCTTCAAGGAGACAGACAAAGGGAGGGGAAGTGTGCTGATACCAGACATTCAGACCAGATGTGAGATTGTTATTCTCACATGGATTATAATCCCATTTCATTTGCTCATGGTAGCATTTTTTCTGCTGTTAACAGGAAATTCCCCGCAGTACACTGGACTCCTTCATGCAGCCATTCCAGAGCACGCTCTGGCTCCTGGTGGGGCTTTCTGTACACGTGGTGGCAGTGATGCTTTACCTCTTAGACAGATTCAGGTTTGTGCACCTCAGTTAATGTCATTTCTCCGTTTCCTTGTGTGATTAGCGGAGAAGTTCTTTGCTCAATGATCTGAGAACATTTTGACAATGAACAGGTGTGTCATTACTGACCCTTGGTCACATCTCCAACGACGTCCAGAATTCTTTGAGCTTGTGGACTTGGAAAGGATTTGATGAAGCTTAGTACGGGGGTTATTGGGAAGAAAGTGAGAAGCTGCTTCAGACTGTAAGTGTCATTATTCATCAGAAGGGCTGGCTGCGGGAAGTTGTGATGTCAGCATTGAGACTTAGGCCACTTTCTTATCCGTCCCCCCGTGGTCACTCACCTGCGTCACTCTTGGACAGCCCCAAAAAATCAGTATAAGCCACTGACTCATATAACTAACAAATGGAAGTTACCTGCCTACGTCCTTGCAGCCATTCTTTGGCAGAAGCCCTGTGCCTCCAGCCGGATAGACCATCCTGAATCAATGGGATGATTCCCAGGACTGCTCTGCTGGACTCCACACAGACCCAGCAGGGTAGCTTAGGGGCAACTGGAGCTGAGGGGTGGCGGTGCAGGCAGAAGGTGGAATATGAGACCCGGGATGATGCTGTCAGCAGTGCAGAAAGATGTCCCATAGTACTGCTGGACTTCTATCCCAGCAGGTGGACAGGCTGGGGTGGAACTATCACCATATCTCCCATGGATTACTCCAACATCCCTTCCCAGCTAAGCCACCTGTAACCTCTCCATCTCATAATGGGGGCTGGTGTGACTTACACAGACCAGTCTCCACCCAGGATCAGCTCGAAAGAGTGAAGTGACCACCTCTTATGTTTATTCTTCCACCAGTGTTACTCTTGTGCTGGTCATGTGCCTACAATTCTCCCACACCCCACGTCACGAATCTGTCTTTCCAAGAGTTACCTCTCCTGTAATACATGAACCTTCTTCCCCCAGTCCTTTTGGGCGATTTAAAGTGAACAGCGAGGAAGAAGAGGAGGATGCTCTGACCCTGTCCTCGGCCATGTGGTTCTCCTGGGGTGTGCTGCTAAACTCTGGAATTGGAGAAGGTGAGAGAACAGACGGTCCGGTACTGAGAATCTCGGCCTCAGGCAGCAGATCCAGATTTGGATCCAGGACACCGTACTGTTAAATCTAGAAAAGTAAGCAAGCAGGTTACAGTGACACAAGCGACTGCAGATGCTGGAATCTGGAGCAGCTGTTGCAATGCCAATCCCCATTCCCCTACTGAATAAATAGTGATCCTTCCCAGTAACATGGTTGGGGGAACTTTTTTATTAGAACCAGAATCAGAATCAGGTTTAATATCACTGGCATATGTCATGAAGTTTGTCGTTTTATGGCAGCAATACATTGCAATACATAAGAATAAAAAACTATAAATTACAATAAGAATAGTGCAAAAAGAAAGCAAAAGAAAGAAAAAATAGTGAAGTAATGTACATGGGTACATTGTCCATTCAGAAATCTGATGGTGGTAGGCAGGAGCTGTTCCTAAAACATTGATAGCTTGTCTTCAGGCTCTTCCTTGATGGTAGCAATGAGGAAAGCCACCGTTGTGGTTATCGTGAGACTATTACAGCTTGGGGCATTCCGAAGTTCACAGCTCCATTCTGGCACCATCCTGTAAGGAGTCTCTAAGCATCTTCCTCGCGGAATGTGTGGGTTTTCTCCGGGTCCTCCGGTTTCTTCCCACAGTCCAGAGTTGTACCGGGTCGGTTAATTGGTCATTGCAAATTGTCCCATGATTAGGTTAGGGTTAATTGGGCTTATCGGGGCTCGAAGGGACAGCATGGCTCCAAGGGACTTCAGAGCCTATTCCACACTGTATGGAGAAATGAAAAGGGCATGTCCTGGGTGATGAGGGGGTTGGGGAGGGTCCTGAATGAGGGATGGCGTATTTTTGAGGCATTGACACCATGGAAATGGGTGGCTTCAGCAGTACTGAGTCATCAATGTGGAAGCTTTTTGCAAATTGGCTGCTGTGCTTCCCAAAGCACCACCACACCCAGAAACCCTTGAAAATATTAAAAGTGGAAAGTGCAAGAAATACTCAGCAAGTCAGACAGCATCTCTAGAGAGAAATAGAGTCGTCATCTGAGGGTCAATGACCTTTCATTGTAAGCAGACTGATCTGGCAATTTTTTTTCAAATTTCTTTATCTCTTTGAATCCCTTTAGGTCATTTCAAAGTACTGGGAGAGACTTTTCTCACTAGGGGAGTTCAAGGTCTTACACATTATGGCACAGAGGGAGGCCATTTGCTTTACTGTGTTGATACTTGCTCCAAGAAAAGTAATCTTAACCCCTCCCCCCACTCCACAATCCCAGTCACATTCTTCTAACTTCCCTGTGCTCTTGCAACTTGTTGATGGGCCACTTGCCCATCAACTCCCCCATTATTTCTTCTGCCATTCACCTACACCAAGATTATTTACAATAACCAATTAACTTCCTTCTGTGAGCCAAGCTTTGCTGTATGATTATCAGTCTTGAAAATGGCTTAATCAGCCTTACAACATGTTGTGAAGCTGACTGGGTCATTTTCACCTCTCCAGTGTGGTAGTTTTCCAAATACTTGGGAAGTAATGCCTGCAGACCAACAGTGATTTAACAAAGTTATACTTAATGTTGAACAATGTAACTGTAGTAATGGGTGATAACTTCTAGTTGTCAGATATTCCTTTGTGTAAGAGTGTCAAAATGTGGAAGAGGAACAGCAAGGAGTCTTGCTTAAGTATAGCAGGATCACCTGTGCAATCATTTCTGTTAAAATCTCTCTCACAAAGATAGCACGCTTTGGTAATTTCCACCAGAATCATTCAAAGCATCTCCATAACATCGCCATTACTGCTGTCTGTTCAAAACCCATGAAGATTGACTAACAAGTAAACCTCAATAGGTGACTAGCAGAAATGAGCAGCTCTGATACAGACTGAAGGAAATAACGAGTTGGAGGTAACGAGTCCAGCAAACTGAAGTGTCCAAATGGATGAGGTGTTCCACAAGTTGGTAACAGTCTAGCAGTGTGGAGGCCACGGTCATAGAGGTTAGCGTGGGAGAGGGATGGATGGTATTGGTCATGGTACTAGTTTATTATTGTCACCAAGATGCAGTGAAAAGCTTGTCATGGAGTCATAGAATATTGCAGCTCAGGGACAGGCCCTTCAGCCCATCTAATCCATGCCAAACTATTATGCTACCCAGTCCCATTGACCTGCACCTGGACCATAGCCCTCCATACCTCTCCCATCCATGTACCTATCCAAGTTTATCTTAAATGTTGAAATCAGCCCACACTCACCACTTCCACTGGCAGCTCGTTCCACACTCTGAGTGAAGAACTTTCTCCTCATGTTCCCCTAAACATTTCATCTTTCACCCTTAACCCATGAGCTCTCCTTCTAGTCTCGTCCAACCTCAGTGGAAAAAGCCTGCTTGCATTTATCCTATCTATACCCCTCATAATTTTGTTTACAGTACCGAAATGCAAAATTATGCATACTTCTCACATACTGTTCAAACAGATCAAACCATTATACGCAGTACACTGAGGTAGAATAAGCTAAAATCGTAACAATGGAGAATAAAATGTAAAAGCTACAGTGAAAGTGCAGGTAAACAATAAAGTGCAAGATCACAATGAGGTGGATTGTGAGGTCAAGAGTCTATCTTATCATACAGAAGATCCTTTCGTGAATCTCGTAACAAGGGAATTGAATAGCAGAATGGATTTGCAGTCAGTTTCCCTGATATGTACAAAAATCTCCCAGAAAATAGTATGGTGTGGAAAGAGGGAAGTATACATCAACCCAAAGGAGCAGCGTGTGTGTGTGTGTGTGTTTGTGTGTGTGTGTGTGTGTGTGTGTGTGTGTGAGAGAGAGAGAGAGAGAGAGAGAGGGAGGGGGAGATGGCAAAGACAATGTTCCAAAGCTCTAACATGCTGCCTTTCCAACCTATGCTTTTAGGGGCTCCAAGAAGCTTCTCCGCTCGAATTCTGGGCATGGTTTGGGCTGGATTTGCTATGATAATTGTTGCCTCTTACACTGCCAACCTGGCAGCTTTCCTGGTGTTGGACAGACCCGAGGAGAGAATCACAGGAATTAATGATCCTCGGGTAAGGTCACTACTCCCAGTATAAAGTATAAAAGTATAAAGTATAAAGTACTCCCAGACATTCCCAAAGGCCTCCAATACCTTCTCCTTGCTAACTTGTATGTAGTACAAGGCAACACCACTCATCTCCCCCATTTCCTTAACTTCCATCATTTTCTCCATGGTAAAAACTGAAGAGAAACTTTAAAAATCTCACAAACTTCCTTTGGTTCCACACACAGATGGCCATGCTGTTCTTTAATGGAACCTGTTTAATCCCTAGACACCCTTTTAATACACCTATAGAATGTCTGGGGATTTTTCTCTTCTTGCCCTCCTAATTTTTCTCTTAAGCGCCCTCCACACTTGTTGTAGTCATCAAGCAATTCACTAGACTAGCATAATGTTTTATAGTACAGGTTACCCAGGTTCACTTTCCACTGCTAACTGTAAGGAGTTTGTACATTCTCCCCGTGACCGCATGGGTTTCCTCCGGGTGCTCCTGTTTCCTCCCATAGTCCAAAGACCTACCGGTTGGACGGTTAATCGGTCATTGTGAAATTGTCACCTGATTAGGCAAGGATTAAACTGAGGGATTGCTGGGTGACACGGTTCTGATCTCAATCAATCTTGGTGGCATCCGTTAGTCTCGCAAGACCATGGATCTGCGCCCAGAAGGTCTTGCTTCATCAATCAATCAGTAAATAAATAAATAGACAAACAAACAAAGTAGATCACAATTGCTGATGCACAGTTTATACTTCCCTCTTTTGTTAAACCAGATCCTCAATATTTCTAGTCAACAAGGGTTCCTTAAACCTGGCACTCTTGCCCTTCCCTCTCACAGGAACATGCAGGACATGAACTTTTGACATTACAATTTTAATTGCCTTCCACTTGGCAGATACTCCTTCTTCTGCAAAGAATTTCGTTCGGTCAACCATTTCAAGATCCCATCTAATGGTTCTAAAATCTGCTCTGCCCCAGCTCAGAACCTAAACTGACTGCACCCTTCTCCACAACTATTTTAAAACTAACGGAATTTTGCTCACTGGACCCAAAGTGCTCACTGACAGACCACTTCTGGCACTTGCTCTGCCCACGAGAAGATCCAGTGTCCCACCCTCTCAAGGAGGTCCCTCAGCTTGATCAAGAAGACTTTCTTGGTCACATTTCACAAATTCCACTTCATCCAAGCCTTTCACACTATGGTTGACCCAGTCAGTATTAGGGAAGTTAAAGACTCTCACAAATACTACCCTAATATTATTTTTTGTTCCAATCATGTTTTTCTTGGATAATTTTGTATAATTTATGTTTAATTTGTCTTTTTCTTGTGAATGTTGCTGCCTCTAATTCTTTGTGCCCGTGATGCTGCTTGCTACAAATACATTTTAGATTGTGCTATGCATACATGTATTTGTGAATATGACAATAAGCTTGACTTTGACTTCGTCACATACACACACATCCACCCCCACACACATATGTGCATCCATATGTACATATATACACACACAACCTATGAGAATTATCATGAATTCAAAGATCAAAGATTCATTTATTATCAAAGCCTGTATCCACATACAACTCTGAAATTTGTCTTCTCCAGGTAGCCAAGGAACAAAGAAAGAACATGAAAGTCATTCAGAGAGAAACATCAAACCCACCCACCCCCCCCCCGCACAAAAAAGAATGACATCCTGATCACCAACCCCCAAAACCCCCTTCACCCTGCACAAATGGAACAGGAACATTGATCCCCAAAAAACAATCCCTTCACCACACAGAAAACTAACAGAACACATCAGAACATCAACCCCCAAACATCCTCTCGCACAACAAAATGGAAAAGGAACGGGGAATAAGGAAACATAGAATATAAAAACTATAAGTCTGAAAAAGTCCACAGTCCATAAACACAATAGTCCAATCCATGACCGCAGAACCCAAGATACCGTCCTTTGACTCCACATGTGGCAGAGAGGCCTACTGGCCTGGGCCCAAGATAAGGTTTGAATGTCAGGAGCAGCCATGGGTAGTGAGTGGTCAGGGTCTGGGAATCTGATTGCATTCAATAACCTGTAACATGATGTTCCCATCACCACATTAATTCCCACATCTGGATCCAGGACGGTGCACCCATATCTACATCTTAGAGCCATGTGGATGCGTGCTGTCCTGTGAGACGCCTCGCCTCAGATGTCTGGGTTTGAAAATTGCTTGTGTTTGCTTACAGCTGCGGAACCCCTCGGACAAGTTTATCTACGCCACGGTGAAGCAGAGCTCGGTGGACATCTACTTCCGGCGCCAGGTGGAGCTCAGCACCATGTACCGGCACATGGAGAAGCACAACTACGAGAATGCAGCTGACGCCATCCAGGCGGTGCGGGATGGGTAATGCTTTCCACACCCTCAGAGTAATGGCACCTGCAGCAATTGCTTCAGAGGCTGTTCATCCCAAATCGATCTGGAATGGGGCTGTTGCGGATTCATTAGCAAAATCTAACAAAGTGAACATCACACTGTGTCTCTGGTCTGCAGTTGGACTGGTCAGGTGCAGGGGCTGATGCAATGATCACTGGATAATGCAGTGCTTAGTTCAGTTATCAGTGGGGGCTGTGGGGATTCATACAGTGATCACTGGACAGTCAAAAACACAAGAAATTTTGCAGACGCTGGAAATCCAAAGCAATGGATACAAAATAATGGAGGAACTCAGCAAATCAGGCAGCCATTCCATTTGTTGATTTCCATAGGTGCTACCTGACCTGCTGAGTTCCTAAGCATTTTGTGTGTATCCCTGGATAATGTAGGGGTTTTCAGTGATCACCAGAGGAGCAGTGGTAGACACAATGATCACTGAATGGTGCAGGATCTGAGGCAGTGGTCACTGAATGGTGCAGGATTTGAAGCAGTTATCGCTGGATGATGTAGCATTTGAAACGGTGCATGTTGTTGATCGGTCAATGCATGCTGTGGGCCAGAGTGTGAAGTGCAGAGAGCTCGCAGGGTTGGTCTTATATATCAGTAAATAAGACAAGGTTGGATAGATTTTTACAAAGTAGGGAATTAAGGGTTATGGGGAAAAGGCTGGTAGGTGGAGACTAGTCCATGGCCAGATCAGCCATGATCTTATTGAATGGCGGAGCAGGCTCAACGTGCCAGATGGCCGACTCCTGTTTCTATTTCTTATGTTTTAATGTTGGTAACATTGTCCATCAGAGGTAGCACATGAAATGGGCACTGAATGCCCTTCCGGATCCGAGGTGAGAGGTGTAGAGAAATGATGCAGGAACTGTGGTGCTGCTGAGTGATAAAATCCTCTTGGTTAAAGTATTGGCAGCCTGCGCCATTGGTACACACGGCATGATTTGAGATCAATAAGCTCCAGCGCTGAAACTGTAGGAGAGAAACATGTACATTTATAGAGCATCCCGACCCTTACCCTCCAGCAACCACCTTTAAAATGAGAAACTCCGAATCATTAAGCAGATGTTCTGAAGAAACGTTGTGAATGCTCAGATATGCCCGCTTCTTGCAGTGGTGCAGGTTGATGGATTGGACCCCAACCAATACTAAGTGAAAACAGAAATCTTTTATGGTTTACAAACTTTTTCAACATCTCAAGAAGGTATCTCATCACATTACAGGCAGTGCTATTAGGGTTCTGCACTCTTTTTGTACAGCCACCCATCTCACATGAAGTATATTTTACATCCAAATGTTCAGTCTGTGATGTGGAAGGTCAGGATTAGGCTGACCACCTTGACAGTGTTTTGAAGGGAAAGACCACACAAGAGACCAGCTGGTGCCTGTGAATCCCATCAGCGTCCAACAACATTCGGTGTTATAATATTCAGCATTATTGGATAAAATAGCCCAAACAGGAAACAAATTTGAGCGGTGTTTGGTACGGAAAGCTTCACAGCAGTGCTGGGAGCGATTTGGTGGCTTGTAGCTGCTCTGCCCTCCGGTGCTGCATGAGACAGATACAACCACTGCTCACCAGGAGCTGTTTCATTCCAGGAAACTGCACGCATTCATCTGGGACTCCGCAGTGTTAGAGTTCGAGGCTTCTCAGAAGTGCGACCTCATCACCACAGGGGAGCTCTTCTTTCGGTCTGGGTTTGGTATTGGGATGAGAAAGGATAGTCCATGGAAACAAGCCGTGTCACTTGCCATCCTGAGGTAACATCACCATCCTAACATTGTTAGATTTTACCCTCTTCTCCAAGAAAGAAGACACTGTTTTGGGACTTTATTAAATTGCTCATTATTTTTAACATGTTTTATTGTTTGAAAGTTCTGAAATGTTTCCAGAGAGAATCAGAATAACATTAGCTTTGTCCAGATTTTCCAAGCTAAGCTGTCATCCATTTTAACATTCGATAACTTCACTTGCCCCATCATTGAAATGTTCCCATAACCAGTAGACTCACCTTCAAGGACTCATGTTCTCGATATTTATTGCTTGTTGCTTTGTTTGTTTGTTTACTTATTTATTATTTTCTTTTTGTATTTGTACAGTTTGTTGTCTTCTGCACTCTGGTTGAACACCCAAGTTGGGCAGTCTTTCATTGATTCTGTTATAGCACTTATTCTATAGATTTATTGAGTATGCCTGCAAGAAAATGAATCTCAGGGCTCTATGTGGTGACATATATGTACTTTAATAACAAAATTACTTCGAATTTTGATCTTCTGAGTATAGGAGAGGCTTCCTATAGTACAGTAAACTGAAAACATGTTGTATTTCACTTGAGTGGAAGGAAGGCGGGAAGAGGGCAGGTTTTGCTTTTCTGGGACATGCTTTGGGAGGGAGTGTAAGGAGCAGATTAAGAAGAGAGTTAGATAGTGGCAGAGCTAAGGAAGCAACAAGAAGTGCGACAATCGTTTCTCTCCTTGTGCTCAGTGAATCCTCAGCAGCAGAAATGAGCTGTATTCTGTGTCAGAGTAGGAGACAGCCTGAAATCTCCCCACTGGAAATTCTATACAGTGTAGGGGGGGGGGTTCTAATGCTTGGCATATATGTCCTTATTAAGACAGAGCAATAAGGAGAAACCCCCATGAAGGATCAGTTTAAATATCCTCTCCACCGATCCTGAGAGAGGAGGACTTTGGCAATGAAGCTCAAATTCTCCTTCCTGAATTAGAGGAGCTATCATGAGGATCAGCCAAGTTAAAGTTGATATAGTCTCACCCCAGACCCCTCATCATCACCATCTAGACTCTTCCATTTTGTTCTCCTTCATGTACCTGCTACTATCTAACCATCATATGCAGCTACAGCACTTGCCCCCAAGGATCCAAGGCTTAACCCCTCAGGCTAAGTACCCTTCTCCAGAATACTTTGGTAAATTTATCACTGACAATTTACTTTAATGATACGTTGAATCAAGTGATGGGCCACAGAGGATGTACTGAGAAATCTGCCATTTAAGGTACTGAAGGTTAACTCCACAGTTTCTCAGAACTTTCTGACACTTATCCAGGTCTCAGACTTGGAATACCAGATTTTCTGAGAACCCTCAGTGGCTGATTATTTTCCATGTCTTTCAGTTTCCATGAGAATGGCTTTATGGAGGATCTGGACAAGACATGGGTCAGGTACCAGGAGTGTGACTCTCGCAGCAATGCCCCAGCAACTCTCACCTTTGAAAACATGGCAGGTAATTGTCCCCGCAACATGTACCTCAGAGAGTGCTGCATAGTGTACGAGTGAAAGAGACAGTCACTGATCCAACCTGCCATGGACTGGACTGGATGGCTTGAGAGGCTGGATAGGCTGGGACTGTTTGCGCTGATTATGTGGGGAGCCAAGGGGTAACTGCACAGAGGTCTATAAAATCACAAAGACACCAAATGATGAATGGTTGCAGGCTTTTCCTCAAGATCAAGGAATCAAAAACTAACAGACACAGGTTTAAGGGGAAAGATTTTAAAGAGGTTTAGAGGGGCAAATTTTTCACATGGAGCACATTATGTTTATGGACCAAGCTGCCAATGAGATACAATAACAACATTTAAAAGGCACTTGGACAGGTACATGGATAAGAAAGGTGTAGTAGGATAAGGGTCAAATGGGATAAGCTCAGATGGGAATCTTTGTCGGCATGGACCGGATGGGCTGAAGGACCTGTTTCTGAGCTGTATAACATCATACCTCAATGAATGTGAGGATCTATGCAGGAGTGAAGCCCTCTGACCTCACTGACAGCTCAGGAGTTAGTTCAGGGCCACATCTTCAGCCGGCAAGCTCAGTGTGGTTGGGTGACAGCACCAGACACTCCCCATTGTTGCTCCTGATGGTGGTAACCTCAATAACTGCAGGCAGGTCACTTAGTATTGAGGGGCTGATGGGGTAACTTGGATTAACTTTTGGGAGACTGCATTCTGAGCAGAGAGCAAGTGATACTGTATTGGAAGTGCAGAGTATGGCAGGAATGTTTGGTTCCACATCCAGTGGGAAGAGAAGAGTTCGTATTGCATCTCCTATTCATCTCATGGGAGGGTGCTGGGGAAAACACAGGGTGATCGGACCAGGACTATGGGAGAGCTGCACCTTTGGACTGCAGGTGGGTGTGGAGAATGAAGGGGGTGTACAGTGGTGTCCAAAAACCTCAATCTGGAGCCACAGTGGAGGAGAAGGTGAGGACAAAGGGAACCCTATCCTTGCTTTGAGAGGAGAGTAGGGTGAGGGCAGGAAGTAAGAGATGGAATGAATATAGGCAAGGGTCCTGTCAACTCCTGTGGAGCCACAGCATGGTTCAGGAAAATAGATGATAAACTGGAACCAGTGATGAGAATTTGATCACCAGTGAAAGTGACCAAAGGTAGAGGAATGGAATCATTGTGCAGCGAAGGTCACAGTGGTCTGGGTTAATGTGAAAGGGCGGATAGTACTGGTAACCTACACCCAGACACTGAATTTGTGAAAAGCACAGGAGCAGAAGAACCATTTCACAGCTGGAACCAGTGCCACTGGTCCAAAGCTCAAGCTGAATCCAATGCCACAGGTCATCAGGTCACAGCTGGATCGAGGATCACAGGTCAGCAGATCACAGGTGTATCCAGGGTCACAGGTCAGCAGATCACAGGTGTATCCAGGATCACAGGTCAGCAGATCACAGCTGGATCCAGTGCCACAGATCAGTAGATCACAGCTGGATTGAGGGTCACAGGTCAGCAGATCACAGCTGTATCCAAGGTCATGGGCCTGTGAGTTTGAGAGATTGGACACAGCATGATGTAAATGAGTTCAACCACACTGACGTTCTTAGTGAGATGGTAACTTGTAACCACATTGAGTGAACAATTAGTTCTGTGACATCCTGATGGTAATAAGAAGATTTGACAGAACAAAGTAGAGTCCCTGAAGTGGGTAAGATGTCAAGTGGCTGAAGCTTCATCAAAGAGGTGGTTTCAAAGCAGTTTTGACAGATGGTGTCAGATCCGTGTTACTTCCTATGGCCAAGCTTCATGGTGGGGAAAGATTGAACCAGTGATGAGAAGAGGTGGACCAGGAAAACTCAGAAAAGTATGATGTAATTCACTTTGGAAGGTGGAATTTGAAGGCAGAATACAGGTTGATGGCAGGATTCTTGGCAATGTGGAGGAACAGAGGGATCTTGGTGTTCATGTTCATAGATCCCTCAAAAGTTCTGGGCATGTTGATAGGGTTGTTAAGAAGCTGTGTGACATGAAACATGGGATCCAGGGAAACTTGGCTGTGTGGATACAGAATTGGCTTGCTCATGGAAGATAGAGGGTGGTTGTTGATGGAGAGTATTCTGCCTGGAAGTCAGTGATGAATGGTGTTCCACAGGAATCCGTTCTAGGATTCCTGCTCATTATGATTTTTAGAAATAACTTGGATAAGGAAGTGGAAGGGTGGGTTAGTAAGAATGCAGATGACCCGAAGGTTGGTGGAGTTGTGGATAGTGTGGAGGATTGTTTTAGGTTACTGCAGGCCATTGATAGGATGTAGAGTTGGGCTGAGAAATGGCAAATAGAGTTCAACCCAGAAAATTCTGAAAGTAATTCATATTGGAAGGTTGAAGGCAGAATACATGGTTAATGGCAGAATTCTTGGCGGTGTGGAGGAACAGAGGGATCTTGCAGTTCACATCCATGGATCCCTCCAAATTGCTGAACAAGTTGATAGGGTTGTTAAGAAACTGTATAGTGTGTTGGACTTCATTAATCAAATTGAGTTCAAGAGACGTGAGGTAATGTTGCAGCTCTATAAAACCCTGGTTTTAGACCACTTTTGGAATATTGTGTTCAGTTCTGGTCACCTCATTATAGGAAGGATGTGGAACCTTTCGAGGCAGGGCAGAGGAGATTTACCAGGGTGCTGCCTGGATCAGAGAGCAATCCTATGAAGATAGGTTGAGCGAGCTAGGGCTTTTTCTCTGGAGTGAAGGGGAGGTGATTTGATAGAGGTGTACAAGATGGTAAGAGGCATGGATTGAGTGGATAGCCAAGGAGTTTACCCCAGGGTGGAAATGGCTAATATAAGGGGGCATAAGGAGATTGAAGGTAAGTATGCGGGGGGGGGGGGATGTTAGAGGTAAATTCTTTACACAGAGAGTAGTGGGTGCATGAAATGCCCTGCAAGGTGTGGTGGTGGAGGCAGACATATTAGGGACACTTAAAAGACCTTAGATAGTCACATGGATGAGAGGAAAATAGAGAGCTATGTGGCAGGGAAGAGCTAGACTAATCTTAGTGTAGGTTAAAAGGTCGGCACAACATCGTGGGCCAAAGGGCCTGTACTGTGCTGTAGTGTTCTGCATTCCATGTTCTGTGACACACAGTTCCATTATATCTCTGCAGTGTGTGCCTGCAGATCAGAAGCAGGTCAGCCCCTGCTGCCCTGGGCACCCATTGGTCGGTCTCTCTCTCTCACACACACACACACACACACACACACGCTAAGTCATCTCTGATTTTAGGAATTTAAAGCCAGAAGCCATTGAACTCATGCCTTTATTCCTGTCCTGCAGGAGTCTTTATGCTGGTTGCTGGAGGGATTGTGGCAGGAATATTCCTGATATTCATTGAGATCGCCTACAAGCGTCACAAGGATGCTCGGAGGAAACAGATGCAGTTAGCCTTTGCTGCTGTCAATGTGTGGAGAAAGAATTTGCAGGTATGTTTCAGGGGAAGGTCCCAGAACCTTTGAGACACATCGCTGAGGTACAGTAATTCTAGGGCTGGTTTCAAGAACCGTCAGAAAGCAAGAGGGCTGCATTGAAACAGCCTGAGAGTTACACACTCACAACTTCAGCCAGCGCTGCAGGTACACTGTAAGTCATGGATCTGTGATTGCCTGTTTCGTCTGCTTGCAGACAACATCATCACATAGAAAATATGACAGTGAAGACACATTTGCCATTTTAAAAAAATGTGGATGAAGAAATGTGCAAACCATTCAGAAATGAAAATAAGTTCTATTAGTCGCAATGTAACAATAACTTGGATGAAGTAATTTATGTGACTGTTTAGACACATTGCACTCTTTAAACAGGATGCTGACCTTGAAACACATTATCTTCATTGGCTGGCGGTTGTCTCCGCACGGTTTGGTTAATCCTGTGCCCCCTGCATGTTGCTCCCTGATCGTGGCCTTTTTCTACATGTTCTGCATCTTGGCCCTCACTGGCTTCAGTGCATGACTGCTGCCCCTGCACTAAGAACACCTTATGGCTGCCAATTTATGTGCAATGCATGAGCACCTTTGGGCCATCTATAGTACTCCAAGCAATCCTTGTGCACGCTGCGAGCATGCTGAGGAGGCAGACCACAAACAGTGCTGCTAGTTTAGCTCTCGACTATGTGACACGAGAAGCCAGCGTTTGGCTGCTCGAAGGATGCACCTCCAGCAGGACTCGAAGGACGGACACTTACCTGTGGGTTTGATGGTGAGTTCTCGGAAGCACGAGTTGCTGATTGGTGCGTGGAGAATATCGGATTTTCGGAAGTCTTCAGGGAGTGTGTGCTTTGAAGTCTGACCTCTGAACTTTAGCCAAAATCTGAGGCAACTTGAACTGAGCTGATGATATTCCTCTTGGTCTACAGGCAAGGCAGGGAAGGTAAGTAGAGGGCTTGCAGAACAAGACCACCCATTAGAGGAAGAGTGGAATGCTAGTCGCCAAGGACATTCAGGGAATAGATCTCCACATCCACTGCAGCAAGGAGCAGTGGGTCCAGTAATGCAAGGAGGCAATAACCAAGACATGCAGATGCTGCAGGCACAACTGCGGCCAGGGAGCATGGCCAGGCCTGCGTTGTCAGTGGCAGTGAAGCAGACTGGATTTCTTCACCTCTGCGTCTTCCAAAGCTTGAGCCACATCAGTGTGTCAGATGTCCGAGAACCATGAGGCATCTCAGTCTCTGTTACATCCAGCTGGTCTGCACCTTTCACAGATGTCCACGAAGGTCAGTACTCAAGACCAACCCCCCTCCCCAGAGCAGCCATGATCTGTATGTAGGCGAAACCTGTGTATACAAGGGGAGCTGTCAGACAGGGGGAGCAAGGAGCAAGCATGCCCTGCTTGAGGACACAAGAGGTCCCCTGCTCGAGGCTTTGGAGGGAGTTTCCAATGTATTTCCACCAAACCCCCCTCCCCACCGTCAGCCCTTACCAGCAGCTGTGGAGCAATAGCTGGAGGGTAGGTAGAACAAAGAGCAGGAGAAGACAGGAGTGTTGATGGTAAATACCCCTTTCGGGGTGGTAAGTGAAGGAATAGCTGATTAGATTGTGAGCAAGTATTTGGTTTGAACGCAAACACCTAATCCACTTGTACAGAGCATTTAAGAGAAATCTCTCTGTTTTATTTGGTATTTTAAGGAACCAAAGGATCTCAGACTGATTGACTATACAGATGTTGACATGTTTTGGGTCAAAAATCCTTCAAGAAAATGGGAATAGTGGGGAAATAAACATATTTTAGTTTACAATGGACAGCGTGAAAGGAAAGAGTAGGGAGGGAAGAGAGGGTGGACACCAAAGATATTAAAATAACAATTTAAATACTGACAGGAAAATTTAAAAAAAAATTGAAACTGAAAGTAAAAATTTGTGGAGAATAACAGGCAGCATATAAGGAATTCACAAATATCTTATGGACATGTGATATGCAACCTCCCACAAAATTTCTCTGTTATTTCCCAATGTTAAGTTCATCTTTCGTCTGGGCACACTGCAGCCTTAGAGGTCTAATGTTAACTTTAACAATTTCAGGTAATCGCCATTTTTTTGTTTCTCTCCACCGTTGTAACTGTACCCTTCAGTTTGTTTATTTTTAAAAACTATTTATATCTAACTGGCAATTTTTAAAGTGATTATTACCTTGACATGTTAGATCTCCACCCTAATCACAAACATTCCCTCTCTACAATTCCCACTTCCCCCCCCCGCCCCAACACCTTTATTTCCTTACTTTTTTAGTTCTCTGGAAACTTACTAGTTTTCCACACTCCTTTAAACTTGACATTCAAATGTGCAACATCTTAAAAACAATTTAGTAAAAGTCTGTTGGAATACTAATATAATCAGTATAATTAGCATCTACTAGACTGAAAAATATGTTTGTACAGCATCATAAGATCTAGAATTTGCCAGATGGTGGCTTTACTATATTCTGCCCAGTGCCCTGTGCTTTCTGTGATTATTCTGTCCAGTGCATTGTGTTCTCCCTTATATCTACTCACTGAGTTTGGCCTGGATGTGTCTGGTTTTGGAAAAATCACCAAAGATCATAAAGCAGGGAGGGGAGGGGGGAGGGAACGTTGACTCAGACCATGAGAGGCCTGCGTCGGGCATTTTCATGCCTTACAAGGCACAGATTGTGGGGCGCCACTCCTCGCACATACACAAAGGCAATGTGTGGTTCAGTGCCTTGCTCAAGGACACAAACATGCTGCCACAGCTGAGGCTCGAACTAGCGACCTTCAGATCACTAGACGAACGCCTTAACCCAACGCAGTGTAACCCAGCACTTTGGCTCTTTTAAAGTTCATTAAAATGAAATGTACACCACAGCTAATACAATACACCACAAATAATATAAAATAAAATATTACAAGGAACTACAGGATAATTATTTGATAATTTTGAGATTTTTTTAAGCTTGAGATTTTCTTACATATTGTAATACTGTTTAACCATATTTAGCTTGAAATGCAAAATGCAAATAGATATTTATTTATATACTTCCTGCATTATCTGTTTTTATTTACAGTATCTATAGAAAGAGAAACAGAATTAACGTTTTGAGTCTGACAAAGAATCCTGGCACAGAAATGTTGACTCTGTTTCTCTTTGTACAGATGCTGGCTGATCCTTGAGTATTTCCAGCATTTTCAGCTTTAATTCCATATTTCCAACATTTGCAGTTTTTGACATATCAACAAAATGCCATCTTTATGTAACACCCCTACCTTCAAAACTAAGAAATACGTTTATTTGGTGAGAGGTTTTCATATAATATTGGAAACCATCCTGTCACCTTTGGTCAGTAGCCTTAAACATTCGCAACCCAGTGAACACTCGCTGGCCTATAGAAAGTTCAGAGATACACTGATGGGGACATTCCAGCAAAGGAATTCTGCTGTGGCTTCAACAAGTGCTTCCTTAAAATAAAAAAAAGGCATGTGTGTTTAAAAAAAAATCATTCAGAAAACTCCAAAGAAACAGCACTGCACCACAGAAAATCTGATTAACTTGGAGGAGATTTATTTTAGCTCATTTCTTGGTCCCAAAACCTGGTGGGAAACCCATTTAATTTCTCAGCAGCAATTCTGTGTTCCCTATCACTTTACTTTCTGTGTCAACAGAAGTACCACGGGCAGAATTAGTCTGCTGTGAGATTTTAAACTTCATTGGTCTGTTAGGGAACCATTTATATTTACCCACCCTGTTTCTCTGGAAACCATTTAAAGGGCTTCTCAAATGCTCATGATTCATTCTTTGTCTTCGCTAAGATGTGACCATGTATAAGAACGGCTCTCCTGGTCTCCGGATCATTCCAAGTGGCCGCTGTTGATCTTTGCCACATCTCACACCTTTCTACTTCCCCCAAACTCCATATTCAGGGAGGGGAGACTTTATCTACATGGGCTTCAGACCACAGGAGCAGTCAGAATGGGCACAGAGGGCAGGCATTCAGGGATAGCACTCATATCCTTACAGGGACCTTCTCAAGGAGCACCTGGTGTAACTTTGGAGGTCTCCATATCTCCTTGCACATTGGTCATATCCTCTATGAGCACTACTTTTCACTAGGCCATTCAGGCTCCCCTTAACCTCTCTGAGAGCGCCCTTCACTCCCTCCCATCACTGCAATATCTGATCAAGTGGTATCACTCTGCAATAGCTGGAAATGTGTTGCTAGGATTGTGGCATGTCCCTTTAAGAGCTGGCTATGTCTATTAGGTAAAGTACTGGCCATTTACCGCACATTCATAGGGAATATGATATGTTCTCACACCATCGGTGAAAGTGCTCTTCTGTAAATGTTCAGAGTGAAGTTTTGGCTCTTTTACAATCAAAAGTAGGTCCGAGTAAGTCATGAAAGTCTAGTCATAACCCAAACATTGCTGCTACAGAGAGGCCATTACATTAGCAGAGAAACCTTACAGCATGTTACACTTGTGTAGCCCAGTAACAGAATCATGAAGTTGGACAGCATAGGAATAGGCCCTTCAGCCCACTGTGTCTGTACTGACCACCATGCTTATCTGTGCTAATCCCAATGAGACTGCAGTTGCTGGAACCTAGAGCAACACATAAAAAGCATGTCAGACAGGATCTCTGGAGGGAAATGGACATTCTACATTTTAGATTGATCATCAACTCCAGGTGTCATCACAGCTTTGAATTCCAGCGGTGAGGTGAGAATGTGATGTCAAGGAGCCCCAGCAAAACTGGAGAGCAAGAGGAAAACAGTTATGTGCCTTGCATAAAGGTAAACAGTTGTGGTGTTGAGGGTCAATCAATTGAGGCTCAGGATATCATTGCAGGAGTTCCTCAGGCAGTTTCCTAGCCCCACCATCTTCAGTTGCTACAATCCTTCTCTGTCTTCCTTCCATCACCAAGTCAAAAGTGGGACTGTTTGCCAAAAATTGCATACTGTGCTCTTCCATTTGCAGCTCTTCAGGTGGTAGTCCAGTTTTGCTCATACTTCAACCATTGGCAGAGAAGTTTCAGGTAACCTCTGTGCCACTAGGCATTGACCATCTTGAAAGAGAGAGCTTGAGCACTTCCCCTTAGTATTCAGTGGCTTTGCTGTAGATGATTGCCTCCACTATCACAACCTTGGGGCCAGCACTGGCCAGAATGTTGGTCTCAATAAGGCAAGGCTCATAAATACTATGGTGATAAAGTGGTGGAGTATACTCGACAAGTGACTTCCCAAACCCTTCTGTCATGGATCAGACACAAGGTTGGTAGAGCACTGTAGTTCTCCTGCCTAACTTGGTTGAGTGATTCTCCAACAGCAATGAAGAAACTCCAAACCATCCAGGACAAAGCAACCACTTGATGGACATCCCATCCATCAGTTCCTAGGGCCACTGTGTACTGTCTACAAATTGCACTACAGTAACTCTGTAAGGCCACTATAAACTCTATAAATATGATTTGCATTAATTAATTTATTTATTTATGCTTAGAGATACCATGCATCTGGTGGGTTGATGAGCTGTACTGCCCATCAACCCACCTGTTTAACCCTAGCCTAATCACAGGACAATTTGCAATGACCAAGTAACCTACTAACTGGAGTGTCTTTGGACTGTGGGAGGAAACCAGAACATCTGGAAGAAATTCATGTAGTAGTTCACAGGGAGAAGGTACAAACTCCTTACTGGAATTGGAGTAAGAATTGGTGCTGGAATTGAACTTCAAACTCCGGAATGCCAAGAGCTGCACTGACCACTATATCACTGTGGTGCCCATAATTCTATGGATCAGAGAAATCCCATGCAAAACCTTCCCACAGGAAATTTAAGGTGCTGGCAAGAGTTTGTGATAACTGATGGTTCTAACTTTTAGTTTGTGCTTTCTTTAGTTTTGACTGTGGAGTGCCCAGCAGTGAGATATAACTGTCAGATGAAATAGTTTCCATCCACTTGGGTGAAGTTCCTAGTGTCCCTAAAGTCATTGTATCTCATTAGAAATAATGCAAAATATCATGAATATTGTGAGAATATTTCAGAATGACTCCTAAGTATTGTTAAGAATAATAATTTTAATAAGTTACTAAATAAATAAAAACTATGCATTGTATACATGGAGAAAAACATTCCAGAACATTTTGGAAGCGTTACCAAGACAATTTTCACAACACTGGGAGATAGCAGGGCAGATCCTCGGATCAAAGGAGTAGATTGCAAACTGCATCTGAAAAAAAGACAGGCAGAAAAGTTAAGTAGGTGAACTTTAAGGGCTTAGTCAGCTATCAATTAATTTTAAGGATAATAAAGAGGGCAGAAGAAAAGGAGTAAGGATAAAGTTGAAGGCAGGAGGAGAGAACAGAGAGGCTACCGTCATGCTTTGACACTGAACCTGCCTAACTGCAGTCATTGCAGGGCTCCACATGCAAGAGTGTAATAGAAGGTGGGAGTAAGGACAAGGACAGGAGAGGACTGGATAAATAGTTTGTGGAGAGGAGGGCAACTATGATAGACTGAAACAAAGGCAAGAAAAGAGTTCCACCAGTGATCATCGGTGGCAGGAACTGAGTGTGCTGATGTGATAGTGGTGGAAATAAGAGCCCTAGAAATGCTGTGGGCATGTGCTCCGTAGACAAACATATGGCAAACATCCATAGTTTAACATACAGCAAACAGCCTGTTTAGTTTCATTCAGGTGGTTGGAGAGGGATGGAGACGACAGCTAGGGAACAGTTTTGTAAAACATTGGTGTCAGCCTTCTAAGTATTTAATTGAGGAAACTTCAGCCTGTCTGGAAGAGACTATCAGTCAAGCAGTCAGCCAGAAGAGAGGCCTAGGGATGTGGGGACCAGTCAGAGGTGAGAGTCAATAATTAATATGGAAGCTCATTCTGTTTACAAATTACTGAAACAAACAAGTAGTTGAGAAATTCTAATTTGTCAATAATAATGTAAGTTTTACAACTGCAAGGCTGCTTTATAGGAAGGCATTTCACCTTGTGATTGAATTGGAATTGGCTTACTGTTATTACATATACACAGATACAACGAAAAGTTCACACAGATCAAATCACTATGTAGTGCATTGAGGTAAACAATAAGAGAATGCAGACTAATGTGTAACAGCTGCAGAGAATGTGCAATACAGATAGACAATAACGTGCAAGATCAGAACGAAATGAATTGTGAGCTCCAGAATCCATCTATCACACTGAAGCATGCATTGAAGAATAGGTTAGGTGAGAGTAAAGGAGAGACATCAGACAGTAGTTTGTGGAGAACACTCATTGAAGTAAACTGGCTGTGTATGTGGCCCATTTCTGTACTGATGCATCTATGCCCAGTGAGCAAGAAAGATTATATGGAAGAAAATGGCCAAAAATACTAGTTGGGGCTTTAGAAGGAATTAAGGCTACAATGGAAATAAGCTAGTTTACATTTGAACCTGGTACAGTTGAATGAATATGGCATTTTTCAACATAAATGTAAAGAAAATTACAAGTCTGTATTCTCCACATTCTCTGTCTTTCTCCATATTCATCCCTTCTCTCAGAAATAAAACCTATGTGCTACAACTGGAGGCAAGTTTATGTGGCAGCTATCAATGAAAGGGTGCAACTAATCCTTTCTGAGAGAGCATGCAATTTCTGTAGGTCTGTGAACTGTCTTTAGTTTTATTCCACTCCGGCAGTATAAACTTGTTAATGGAAGGAGATGTGGGATGGGGGTTTGTGAAGAATGGTGGTAGTGAAAGGTGTCAAACCATGACAATATGCAATATGGAGGCTTATTGTTACCATTTTATGGGACAAACAGGGATAGGTAAAATACTATGCCAGAGGGGATGATATTTTACAGTCTTGTTGAAATGTGTGTATTGTCATGATAAGGACATAGATATCTTCAAATGATAAACTGTGATAAATTCTACCCTTGCAATAATATCATTGATAAGATCATGTTTTAAATGGCTTTATGAGCTTTAATGAGAGAAAAAAATAACAATTTCCACTCCCCACATATTGTGTAAATGTGAACATTACATAAAGTTTGCCTTGTTCACTGCTCTGAAGAGTCTGGCTTCTTCAGCTTGAGACCTGCATGGACACATGCGGGTTACAGAAAGTCAGCAGCCGGAGTGGAAGCTGTCAGTCATTTCATACATGACGTGTGAAAGGAATCATTATTGTTAAATGTTATGTCATGTCATCTTCATAACTTGTACATTATGAACAAAACAAATCTTGACAGGCCAAGGGGTAAAGACAGATTCTGAGAAATGGCCACTGTTAGAGGAGGATATTTTTTGTACAGAATGAGAGGAGTAGGGCCATTCAGCTTGTGTTGCCAAAGTTCTCTGAGCAGTTCTATACAGCTCTGACCAAAGTGAACACAAAAAAATAGTTGAAATAAATTTAAATAATTAAAAAATACTTAAAACGGTGATACAATGTACACTTAATTGAAATGAATTAAGTAAACTATTGATAGACCATTAACATGCAAAAGAAACTTCCTTCACTTAGCATGCTCATCCAGGCCAGTGACCCTGTTGAAGTGAATGGGAATTCACCCCATTGTCAGCCTTGGCTGGCACAAAGCTCAGGAGACAAACACAGAGTATCCTAGCCCTCTGCTCACTACAGCACCTCCACCCAGCACGGTACTGAGTCCACAGGCAGAAGGGAGACCAGATATCACAACATCTGATCCCCAGCACGCTCCTAAGCTCTGTACTGCATCAGAAGGTGCAGAAGAGTGGGACGTTTCCAAGTAGTGAAGAGGACATCACTGGCAAATCTCCCCAAGTACCAGTGAAAGGTAAGCATATTTCAGCCCAATACCATGCCCATTTGCTGCTCAATGTCAAAGAGAAAAAATGACCTACATGCAGAGGAAGAAACAAAAATATGGCTGAGAAACAGAGCTTGTGTAGGGATTAACGTCCAACAGTACTGAGATCATGGCCCTAAATCTTTCCAAATGTCCTAAGATCAATGCTACTCACAGAGTCAGTGCTTTACACAAGAAGCCAAGCCATATGAATTTCACTCTGACTCTCAGTGCATCATCATCCTGGGCACTGAATTGACAATCAATGTAAACAGGTGAGCTTTAAGGCTGCAGCAGTTCACGATGCTGGGCACTTCAGCAGTAGTAGATAATCAAGTTATAGAAATACATGAAAATTGTAATGACTTCAATGAAATGATAATAACTTGCTTCCAGACAGAGTTTGCATTGACATGGCCATATTACTGATAATAATTGGAGCTCAAGGTGCAACCGACAGCAAGTGTGACAGATCAGCACTGGGACTTGCCAGTGTTGCTGACTTACAATGAACACTGGCCCTGTTGTCAGCTCTGGTGTGCCCACTGGGTTTTCCTTAGTAGCCTCTTTTATGCGCAGGAGAGGTTCCATTCCCTTTGCATGGGACCCGCTCCTTGAAGAATTTCCTTATGGTGAATGCTGAGTACCCTCACCCCAGGGTGCGTGGGGTCTGCAGTGCATGAATCCAGGGCCAGGGTCATCCTCAGTGCTCCTGACTCCTCATCCTCATCCCAGGTTCTTTGCTACCACAACAGACATGTGCAGACATAATGAGAGCCACTGAAGCATCAGGATTGTAGTGAGAAATGATGTTCGTCCCCAGCAGCTGGTGTCAGAAGGAGAACAGCAAAGAGACCTTGAGCCTGAGGCTATGTGGTTGAGCAGGAGTGAGAAAGTGGTGACTGGGAGGTGTTCCTGCTCAGCATCCATGGTCTCAGCTCCCTCTGAGTGGCTGAGAAAGCCATTATCCACATACAAGAATCACCCTCATTAAGAAATTATACTCACAAGGTACTTGCAAACAAAGTTCCCCACTACAAATCAACTCATCATTTACAATTTAGAAACACAAAGCACATCAAAAGCAGAAAAATCATCTACCTGAAATTTTAACTGTTTTTCTCTCTCTCTAGACGCTGCTTGACCTGCTGACTATCTCGAACATTTTCTGTTGCACCTCAATTGCATTTGCAGTTTTTGGTTTCAGCTTTCCACATACAAGTAAGGCAGGGAAGCCCAGATGCTGCGCTGATTCCCCAACCTGCTCTGCAGATCCAATTGCACAGGTTACAGTGGATGGATGAATGAATCCCAACTCCAGAAATTTAAATGGCCTATTGATAACATCTCTCTACTTCCTGATGAGTGGCACCACATTTGGAACTCAGCAAAAAAAATCTTTTCCTGATGAGGGACCCCACTCTGCAGATGGGATATCCAGTGTGCAATCACCCTGATTTATCTTGTGAGATCATGAATTTTCTTTCCGAATCCCTCCAATGTATGGGGAATCTCACGCTCAGCCTCTATCTCATTGATCAGGTGGCCCTACGGGTCCTGTTTCAGGATGTTAACTACCCCAGCACTACACTTCAGCCAACTTTGGTATTGGCTTATTATTGTCATGTACCTAGATACAGTGAAAAACTTGTCTTGTATGCTGTTCATACCAATCTCATCATTACACAGTGCATTGAGGTAGAACAAGGTAAAACAATATCCATTGCAGAATAAAGTGTAACAGTTACAGAGGAAGTACAGTGCAGGTGAATGATAAAGTGCAAGATCATAAGGAGATAGGGTGTGAGGTCAAGAGTTCTTAAGTAGAAATCAATCCAATACCATTACCGTAGCTAATCCCTTCCATAGCCTACAGAATCAAAATAAAAATGGCAGATACTGAAAATCCAAACTGAAAATTGAAAATGTTGGAAACACTCAGCAACTCAAGCAGTGCTCGTGGACCTGCTGAGTATGTCTAGCTTTTTGTTTTAAGCCCTAAACCGAATGCCTTCTACCACACAGTGAATAATAAATATCGATTTTTTAATGTCAACATTGCCCATAATTGCCCTAGTGTTATTATGGGCAAAGCCTATCTGCAAAGGCCATAATACAGACTGTGAAAACCATTTAGAGATGTTGGAAGGATGGACGGAGAAAACAAAGGCAGATCTCACAGCCTCTGTCAGAGGAGCATCCAGAACAACTGTCTGTGGGACTGGGTGATAATCCACAGTGAAGCACAGTGCTGTTCAATCATCCCACTTGCAGCACTCACTCGGAAATATTGCCAACACTTGATGCAGTGCCTACTTCATCTTTATATATTCAGGACACTTCAGCTACAGATCCTCATGTTTCTGTTTTCTATGCCTCTCAGCTCACTACCTAGGAAGGTTTCCTACCATCTGCTGCTCCTGTTTGTTGCTGGCTAATTTACAGGGAACATTACGGGAAGAGGCCAAGGCAAAGATAGGAAGAAATTGAGGAAGATTTTTTAATCACCTTGATCTTTATTAGTGATGAACTCATGAGATTTATATGTTGGACCTGATTGGGGGTTTGGTTTGGACATTTTTCACAAGATTATAATTTAAAGGGAGATAGTAGGGCAAGCAAATGTTAGCCTCTTGAACTCTGAGGGAGCATGAGGAGCAATAAGCAAGATCTGATAATTTATGTATTTAACCTTAGTTTTGATTTCTCTTGGAGTTTAACTTGCCATCTTTTCACAAGACTACAAGTTATTGATTCTTGTTGCTAAGAATAGTGTTATTCTTAGTAAGAATGTATAGTATTGATCAACTCTGGCTCTCTGTTATGCTGAGTGGTCTGAGATTATCTCAATCTGCACCTCACAGTTTGTAGTGGTTCATTTCTACTAGGAATTGACTGTTCCCCTTTATTGGTAATGCATATGGTATGTTATATAAGGATCTTGTGAATTGTTCCATTTACCAATCTTCAGGCACGAAACAGTGCACTTTGATGCCTTCACTATCATTGCAGGGGACTTCATCAACCAGGTCAACTTGAAGAAGTTTCTGAATAACTACCACCAACATATCATCTGTGGAACCAGAGGAACCAACACACTTGACCACTGTTATATCACCATCAAGAACACTTACTGTGCCATCCCATGCCCACATTTTGGAAAGTCTGATCACCTGGCTGTACTTCTACTCCCAGCATATAGGCAGATACTAAAAATCAGAGCACCAGTGGTGAAGACCAAGAAGATATGGTCAAGGGAGCAAAGGAGTGCCTACGGGACCATTTTGAGTTGGTGGACTGGACAATACTCAGGGATTCAACTTCGAATGGAATAAATGTGCAAAGTTGTCACTGACTTCATCGAGACCTGTGTGGATGAGTGCGTGCCTTCAAAAATATATGGGACATATCCAAACCAAAAGCTGTGGGTGAACCAGGAGATCTGTAGTCTGCTGAGGGCTACATCTGTGGCATTAAAGACACGTGATCCAGAACTATACAAGAAGTCCAGGTACAACCTACAGATGGCTATTTTAAGAGCTAAAAATCAATTCCAATTGAAGTTAGAGACTGAATTGGATGCACGCCAGCTCTGGCAGAGGTTGCAGGTCATTACTTCCTACAAAGCAAAACCTAACATCATGTGTGGCTGTGATGCTTCACACTCAGATTAGCTCAATGGCTTTTTTGCATACTTCAATATGGAGAATAAAGCTACACTTGTACAAATCCGTGCAACATCTGGTAATTCTGTGGTCTCTGTCTCAGAAGCTGATGCCAGAATATCTTTCGAGAGGATGAACCCTCGCTAGGTATCAGGCACTGATGGTGTATCTGGTAGGGCACTGAAAATCTGTGCCAACAAACTGGTGGGAGTGTTCAAGGACATTTTCAATCTCTCACTCCTGCAGTCGGAGGTTCCCATCTGTTTCAAAAGGGTGACAATCATACCAGTGCCCAAGAACAGGGTGAGCTTCCTCAATGACTATTGCCCAGTGGCACTTACATCTACTGTGATGAAGTGCTTTGAGAGTTTGGTCATGGTTAGAATCAACGCCTGCCTAAGCAGGACTTGGGCCTGCTGCAATTTGCCTATCGCCACAATAGATCTACAGAGGATGCAATCACACTGGCTCTCCACTCGGCCTTAGATCGCCTGGACAATAGCAATATCTATGCCAAGCTGCTGTTATTGATTACAGCTCAGCATTTAGCACAATCATACCCTCAGTTCTAATCAACAAGCTTCATAATCTGAGCCTCTGTACCTCCCTCTGCAACTAGATCCTTGACTTCCTGACCGGGAGACCACAGTCTATACAGATCGGAAATAACATCTCCTCACTGACAATCGACAATGGCGCACCTCAAGAATGCAGGCTTAACCCACTTCTCTACTCTCTCTACACCCACTGGTCTGTGGCTAGGCACAGGCTCAAACAGTATTTATAAATTTTCTAATGACCCAACTATTGTTGGCAGAATTTTAGATGGTGACGTGGAGGCATACAGGAGCGAGATAGATCAGCTGGTTAAGTGGTGTCGCAGCAATGTCAATAAGACCAAGGAATATGTTGTGGACTTCAGGGAGGGGAAGTCAAGGGACAACACACCAGTCCTTATCGCAGGGTCATCAGTGGGAAAGGTGAGCAGTTCCAAGTTCCTGGGGATCAACATCTCTAAAGATCTATCTTGGGCTCACCATATCGATGCAATTACAAAGAAGGCACAACAGTGGCTATATTTCATTAGGAGTTTGAGGAAACGTCATATACTCACAGATTTCTAAGGATGCAACGTGGAGAGCATTCTAACTGGCTGCATCACCATCTGGTATGGAGGGGCCACCGCACAAGACTGGAAAAAGCTACAGAAAGTTGTAAACTCGGTCATTTCCATCATGGACACAAGCTTTGCCAGCATTGTTGACACCTTTGAAAGGTGATGCCTCAAAAAGGTTGTATCCATCATTAAGGATCCTCATCACCGAGGACAGCCCTCTTTTATTACCATCAAGGAGGTGGTGCAGGAGCCAGAAGACACCCACTCAACATTTCAGGAACAGCTTCTTCCCCTCTTCCATCCGATATAAGAATGAACAATGAATCCATAAACACCACCTAATTTTTTTTCCCTTTTGCAGTAATTTAATTTTTAATATGTACTTACTGTATTGTAATTTGTAGATTTTTAATGTTATGTATTACAATGTAAAGCTGCTGCAAACCAACAAATTTCATGACATGTGCCAGTAATATTAAACCTAATTCTGATTCTGATTCTGATACTTTTTTTTCAAAAAAACTGCAGATGCTGAGATAATTTCAACAGAAAAATGCAGCAAGTCAGGAGAGGGTGTAGTGTCTGAGGTGTAGATACGTAAGAATCTGCACTGATGCAACTTAATCAGCTGAGCACTGCACGTATTTATTGTTTATTAAACAAAATATAACTAGTACAAAATGTGCTCTATGTATCCATAATTTTTGCATCATCTGAAAAGCACCAGAAATAGTCTGATCCACATGAGCTGTGATTTATATTGACCGATTAAAGGAGAATGTGAGGAAATTTTTAAATCCTAAATGAAAAATGACATTTCTCTCTGAAGTTATGAAATGAACTGTTGCATTGTGCAAACAGTAATAACAATGTCAACAGTATGGGCAGATATTTTTAAAAAATTATATTAAGCACTTTTGAATTATACAACCGTTTTCACTCGGGTGGGCTTATATTTGCTACACTATTTTAAGTGCCTGGAAGTCCAGTTTTCAAATCATACTTGGACTGAACCCCATTAGCTCTTGGACAAAGAAATAAATATCATTCTTTTTTTATTAGCTGGCACACCTGACTTCAATGCAGGGCAGTATTAGATATTTAGATGACCATCTTAGGTGACAACTAGGTGATCCATCAAATTTTCATTGACTTAGTCCAGACACAAAAACGAGCAATGGGTTTAAGGGAATATTGTCTAAATTGCCTGATACAATACTAGTAATCAATATGTTGACATACTGCATTTGCTTCAGATTTCTATGTATGGTGTTTTAACAATATTAGCTCATTTATGATAAAATATTCTATACCTAATTAAAATAGTAGTTGAAAGAATTTCATATGAACATATTCATTGCTTATATTGTTCTGTGCAATTTCCAACTTGGCTGTTTCATATTACAACCTTGGATACTGTCAGTAGAAGCGGGACCAACATGAATGTGGAAGGTATGAAGGTGTCATGATCTCTGTTCTTTTATTGTTTCTGTGACTCTTTTATCACACAGGATTACCATCCTGCCATTGATCTGACAAATGAGGAAATTAAAGAAACAGTGGGATAACAAAAAGACTGTTTCCTGTTTTTCTTTATTGTTGGGTTTATTGTTGAAGAGATCATTCCCTAGAATGTAAATACATCTTTCACATATGTATATTGTCTTTCATCCATGGTGATAGAAACCCATTTTACCCAAGGTTCTTTTGTAAGTGTTTTTTTTTCCAAAATCACTTTTCTCTTATGTTGCTGTTTAGCATCCTGACTGTGTCACTCCACATGTCTGTTTTCCAGCATTTGTCTCTCTCCCCAAATCTTTCAGAATTTAGATGGATTCAGATTTGCTTCTAAACCTGTCTGACATCATCTACATTGGTGTGCTTCATTGTACTCTGGATTCCGTAGTTCAAAACTCAAGATTAGAAAGTTCTTGCTTATGTTTCTGTTTTGGTTCAAATCAATATTTCAACTAATAATGGATCAATGTTAATGAAGAGTCTGGTCTCCACACAGGAAGTAGTGACTGCTGACACCTCGGTCTTATATAGATGAACTGGAGCCTATAGGCTCCTTCAGTCATGTTTATTAAATGCATCCTTCTGCATTCTTTGAAAAGGACTCCACTCTTCAAGACATCAAAGGAGGAATCAGTTTGGACCATGAGTTTTTCAATGAAAGAGTCTATTTGTCTTGGCTCAAAATAATGTGTCATTCATGGCAACAAAAGAGAAACAGTTTTTAAAAGAATAGACATTGTTGAACTGGATATGAAAATTATACCTAGTATTTTAATAGAAACGTTTAGATATTACTTATTTTGCTTTAAGTTTATTTTAGATTGAAGTAATTTTTAGTTTTTTTAAAACTTTTATAAATTATTTTGGAAATCATACAAAAACACTAGTGTATTAGTGACTAGTGCACTACATACACGAAGGTTCATGCATTCTCATCTTCAAGATCTGAGTCACGTTCATTAGATTCACTGCTCTTTCACAAATCTCAGCTTGTGGTGAGATATTTCCTTTGATTTACCATTATTGCTGCTTGACAGTTAGGCCCTCCTTTGCCAGTTAACAATGTGGGACCCTCAAAGTGATTATTCTCATCCTTTTCCTGTCAGTTTGTTGGAACTGCCTTTCTTGGGCCAGGTTGCCACAGAGGTTTGCCAAACAAATTATCTGTAGTGTACATCTACTTGATTTCTTCTTGCCACTACAAATATTAGACAAAGGTAGATTATAAATAGCTATTATCAACAAAAAAAGTCAATAACATCAAATATATCTGTTCTAGGATAGAAAAAGTGGTAGCGCAGAGCCTGACCCTAAAAAGAAAGCAGCACCTTTTAGATCGCTCACTTCAACACTGACCTCCAGCTTCAAGAGACGTAGGTCTTCCAAAGACACGGTAAGAGGATCTGGGACTCCTTTCACCATACCATGAGTCCATTAGCCCAAAGCTCATTCAGTACTATTACATATCCACATCACCACATGCCCATGTGAAACAGCTGCATTACATCCTTAACACTGGGCAAAGGAATAATGTGGGAGAACTCCAAAAGTGTTGATAACATCCTTGAATGTTTATGTCTGACACTTGTTCTTGCTCTCATTACCATTGTTAGTTGCCCTGGTCTTGAGCTCTGTTCTAAAGAAAATTCCCTATGCTTATTGCTGATCCATTCATGATGAACATAACCTTCAGTTAAATCTCACAACTGCCACAGGAGTCTAGGTTCATTGCCAAGATCCATGGATTTCATCATTCCTCAGCTTCATGTCTTCTGCCATTTCTAAGCATTGATATTTTATATACTTCCTGCAAATCATGTTCTTTATCATTCCAAAGAATCATCCCTCACCATTTGCAAGGATCATGTTCTTTCTGCTGCTTTTTGATGATGGTGATGATGAGGATGAAATTTCTAAATTAGATCACTGACATGACCTTTTTATGATATATTTGTTGACTGTGATGATGTAATGATGTTTTGACTTTGTCTTTCTCTCTGCAGACACTTGTTCTTCCTTTTAGATTTCATCTTTTTCTTAACCAATTTTTTCAAGCTCTTCTTGAAATTCATCTTTATCTTGACTTCTTACTGCAAGTTCATCAATGATACATAATTGTCACACATTTTCAACAACTAAAGTCCTTTATCTTGGCATTTTTCACTTCCTCTTTTTAGATATATTTTTCATGTATTTAGTAATTGATTTATGATCCTGGCGATAGTCCCACACAGAAATATTACTGTTTAAAATGACTATTACATATGTGGGGGAGAAAGGGAGAATTTTGCTAGTTTTAGTGCTCACAGAGTTTGAAAAATAGAAGCTGGAACCCTTAATAAACATGTTTTCTTACAAGATGGATCAAAACCATCATTAAGAATACATTGTATAGGACAGCTGGAATTCTGCTTGTACACTCATACTAAGTTCAGTCACCTCATCACAAAATCAAACTCAGCTATATTAAACGCAAACAATATGGGTTATATTAAACATGGGTTTGGCCCACCAAATTAGATTTAATTTGCAGCAATTAAGCTGCACACAGAGATACTTTCAGATTGAAATTTCCCCAATAGAAAGAGCAGAATGAGTCTTCTCTACCATTAGCAACAGATCTACAAAACAGCAGAAATGCCCAGCCCTGACACGAGATATCCGAGAATATATTAACACACCCGTTTAGAAACATAAACGCACTTCCCACTTTTCATTACAGTGATCATCTACATAATAGTACCATTAAACCATTTTAGCCATTCAGCCTTTTTGTGGTTCTATTGTAATTCAGCAGTGTTCTTTTCAATGTTTATTTTCACTAAAGTTTTTGTTTAGTATCCTTGTTTCCCTATGAAAGAATCAATGTAAAGCCAATAAATTATATCCAAATCACAGCCCCTGGAACCATGGTTGTAGCTAAAAACTTTAAATAAGTATACTATTAGGGACTGGCTCTGTAACCTTGGTCATGACAGTTGAGTAGCACTAAAAAGGTAGCTAACTAATGAAGCACAAATTTTAAAAACCAGCAAGACATGGCTAGGAAGCCAGGAAACACTGCTTGAATAATAAGAGTAACATGAATGATAAAGCCAAATTTCTAAAGTCAGAATTTCTATTAGCGATGATGCTGATACAGTACAATGCCTTTTTCTGTCCACAAGGACTGTTGGTATATTTCAGATCTGAGAATTACTCTGGCCACTTAATAATATAAATAGGATTTAATATCAACAGGAAAAATATATGAGGCAGTTTTGGCATATTGCCAGATGAACTCATGTTTTCTCCTTATAACTGAGCAACAAGGCCAGAGGGTATCATATACAATTTTCAATTTTGGATGTTTACTCTCTCCGGGGTTTGGTTTGCCGATATTTTAATCTTGCTGGTCTAACTTTCCTAAGCCAACTGTGAAGTGAACAACGTCTTCATTACACAGTTGGATTATTCTTGACGACTATCAAGTCAGTAATAATTTAAAATCCAGTTTAAGAAATATTGCCTCAACTATTTATCCCTGCATTTCCTGAGGGCATTACTTAGAAATTAGTCTTTAATTCCTTTAATTTGAATGGTTAGAACCCTTCTCCTTGAATGTGGCATACTCCCATTGCCTCTATTTAGGAAAATTTCTCATTTGTTAGGATCTTTCCCTTCCTTTTGAAAAAAAGGCATAGCTTAGTTGGCATTTTTATTTCAAAGGTATGGCTACCCCTTGTCTTCTGTCATCGTCTTGTCTGCCTTCTCACTTAGAAGCACATGTTTTATTTGCGTCATTTCATCAGTGGAACCTTAAAATAATTTTGTTTCTACAGTGTTTTGATCTTCACAAAGTCAGACAAGATGACATTTCAGAAAAACTGCATGATGAATTCCTTTCCCATTCCCTCTAATTGTACATTGTGCTCTAATCCTTTCAGATCTTGTTTTCAGAATTTTAATGTACATTTTTTATTGAACAGCATTTTACTTACAAAATAAAATAGAATGCAAACTGATGTGTCTTGTCTGTCAGTCTGATTTTATGTGCTTTCCTGTTCTTTGATATGCACTGAATAATTTCATTTTTAATGAACTCCAAAGTTGCTAACTTCATACAGTATGTTCCGCTCCATTGTGCAATATGCCTGCCAACTGTCATTTCCCAGCCACTGTGGCATTCCTCAAAAGAACCTTTGTATGTATTGCAGTTATTTAATCTGTTGTTGTACAAGAAACTGTATTTTCCCTCCTGCTTTCAGATGGAACAGTGATGCTTCTTCCTGCTTCTTCTTCTTTTGATTAGAAACTTAACTACTCAAGTAATAATGAATATGGATCTTGAGAAATTGCTTCTTCATTTTAGCCTGGCTGTGTAGGATTAATGCAAAGGCCAGAAAGCTAAGCTTGATAAAATCCATATTCATGAAAATATAATTTGATTATTGTTTGTTTTTAAATGTTATTGTTTGATGAATTTTGCATGATAAGGTTGCATGGAAAATAGTGACCTTACTAGATCATAAGTAACTGTACTATTTGTAAAGGGGTTAAAGTTCTTGCTTTAATCAAGGAAAAATACTGATGCCACAGATTCTGGTTCACATTTCCAATGAGGTTATCAAAATCAGTGAGTGCTCACTTGTGTAACACAGCAACTGAATCTTATATTGGCTCTGACTGAATTGTATTATGGGTTGAAAACTTCATAAAACAAGCTTTAATTTAATAGAAACCAGTTTTGTAATTTGTATTTTTAAATTAACATATTATTCTAAATGCAGGTGAGCACACTTATGTACCATGATATGACAAGAAAAATGAATTTATTATTATTAAAGCAAAAACCATTCATGAATAAAAATACATCTTTACTAGCCATATTCCTAACAATGTGTAAAATATAGATGCTTAAATGAATGCAGTGAGAAATAAGAATAGATTGAACTGAATGTGTTTATTTGGGTGATGTACCATCTTACGGCAAAGGCTTATTGCCTCAATAATGACAGAGGAACTTTAGCCTTTAGTAAATGGGAGTAAACATAGCAATTAACATCTTTTTCTAACTTTACTGAGTATGTTCTAGTTTCTGTAGATTACAAATTAAAAGCATTTGTGGATAATTTTGTACCTTGTTTTATGAAAGGAGCTGGGGCTGAAAATGTAAGCATTGGGCTCTGAGATTGGAGCATATGACCTGGGAAGTTCCACAGAGAAAAAGAAAAAATCTTTCTGTGCTTCTTTTCAATACATTTACTTCACTAAATAATTATTAGTAGCAAGTTTAGTGACAACATGTACTGACTGGAGTTAGTGTTGTTTGGTGTTACGTAATTTACACTGTGACAGCACTTGAAAAGCTCCACTTTCTGGAACAATTTGCAAGAATTTCTAGGTTGCAGATTGATCCTGAACCACCATCATGACCCCATCTTCTCACCCTCGACCACTAACCATGAAATATTGATTTGTCAAAAATATCAGACACTTGATTAGCTTTGTGTAGTTAGTGCAGTAGATTAGTTAGTGTAGTTTTGTAGTAGTTATGAAAATGCTGGCACTATAACAGTTTTCCATGTTACAGAGATAGATCAGAACATAAACTCTGAGAATTGTCTCCTCAGGAAGCTTTTAAAAGAGTTACAATCAATTACAACTTTTTAGGAGAACATGAATGGCTGGTGACAAGCTTATTTCCCCAGGTTGTGAGACACCTAATCAGCAATCCTTAAAGGGATTGCTGGAACCTCATCCCAAAAGTTAAGATTTCTGGTAAGCTCTGAAGCAGCACTTGCTTCTCCCCCCCAAAAGTATAAACTGCTGGCTGGTTAGCTGAACAATTTCTATCAAAATAAATCTTTCACCTGCAGCAAGCTGACTAACTGATACCCACAGTTCATCAAGAAAGTACTAACAGGAACTGAACTTGAACCTGGTTCTAGTTTTGTAACTCTCCTGTTTAAGCAAGCACCAAGCCAGGATATAGTGCTTGACTAAGCAACACACACAAGATGCTGGAAGGACTCCTGATAAAGGGTCTCGGCCTGAAATATTGACTGTTTACCGTTTTCCATACGCTAGATGCTGCCTGGCCTGCTGAGCTCCTCCAACATTTTGTGTATGTTGCTTTGGATTTCCACCATCTACAGATTTTCTCATATAGTGCCTGACTGATGTGCAACCTCTATTTCACCATTCATGAGTGCACCTGAATGCTAATTTAACCTCACCTTCCATTTTCCTACAACAATAAATAAAGTTAATCTTGACAAATTCAGCCTATGTGTGGTAGAGTTATTGAGCAATGACCATTAGACATCTAGGGTGAAGGGCACACTGATTCTTCCGTGTCCTTGTGGAAGACTGGTTCTAATTCCTCTCTCTTTCTTATTTTACAGCAATACCATCCTACTGACATAAGTGGGCAACTGAACCTCTCAGACCCTTCTGTCAGCACTGTAGTGTGAATCTGCCCAGAATACTGATGTTTTAAACCAGAATGAATTAAGCTACTCAAGAATTATTATCCAACAGCACTAGACTTTAGAACACCAGCAGTACGCAGATTGAAAGAAGAATCAAAAGATACAATGGAATCACAACAAAATTGTCAGCATCTTTTTCTGCAAAACTTCAATGTTACTGAACCTTGTGTGGCCTGATCAGAGGAAAGTTACTCATTCTGTAGGTGTTTTATTTACTTACCAAACTTCCAGTATTAACCATCCATCAAACTTCTATGAATCAGTGAAGTTTCAGTATTCCTCATTGACTGTCAGTATTATTTGGAAGAAATTGGACAGGTCAGTAGCTTAGTGTCATAGTCCGTTACCTTGGGAGCATACCAAAATTCTGCCCAAGAGTAGTGGAATGATAGTGTCTGGCTGTTGGGCACAGAAGTAAAATGACTTTGGTACACTTTTAAGTGTCTAGTAGGCATCAAACCACAACAACATATTACCCATAGGTCTGCAAAAATGGTTCTTTACCTGACAGAGTTAATCAGGGAGGACACAAAAACTGCAAGTATGAAAGAGGAAAAGTATGACACTAATGCAGTAGGTGGTATGTTTCTGAAAAGCTAAAGTGTATAATGAGCTGGAGGAGAAGAGAACAGACTTGTTGTGTTTTTAATAGTTGTGCCAAATCTACACAAATTAATTTTAAAGAGGGAAAAGCCATAGTTTTGTGGGAACAAACTTTGAATTCACACTAATTCACTAGGTATGTTTAGTAAGTAGACATGATGGGTATAACTTCTTACTTTCTAACAATTTGTAGAAAATTCCATGCCAATGTATCATGAAATGTACATCAAAGGTGAAGTAAAACAATAACAAAATTTAAAAGTTATAGTTCTGAAAAAAGACTTGAAATGTATTTTTTTGGAACAGTACAGCAGAGTTATCTTTAGTGTTTGGTGAATTACTAATGAGGGACACAATCTCAGCAGATGATTAAAGGGGAATAAATGGGGTAGAGGGAGAGGAGTTTGATGAGGTATTAAAAGTCTTTAAAGAGATGATTATTTTCTTAAAAACAGCTATTAACGCACAAATATTTCATACATAACTGCTTACCTAATTAAAAAGGAAATATATAAAAGCAAATAGAAAAAGAAGTGTGATTCAAATTATAATTCTAGTTATAAACAAAACTATTACTAGCATAGAACCGTTGAGCCAAAAATTCCCTTTACTGTTATTTCTGTGTAAGTTAAGAAAACCTCAATAATTATGTCAATTCCTTTGCTAATATTAAAAATAGAAGAAACAACAAAAAAAACGTGTTCAGATCCGTTCATACAGTGGAGAAAATGGAAACACCCAAAAAGTGCCACTGACCGTTGGCACTTCATCCACTCATAGCAGTTTGAAAACATGACAATGGAAGTGCAGTGCTATTTCAAGAAAGATATAAATAAACCAATATTTTTATTTTAACAAGAAAGCCAGCGTACTCCAGTTTAAACAGGCATTATATGTCTGGGAGCAAACTCAAAAAATGCTACCTTAATCAGTTTTCTATCCATTGTTTTACCAACTCAGTGGACAAATTAAGGATCTGAACATATACTCAGTCTGTGTTGTCTGTATGAGACTTCCTTTCAATATGCCACCAGTGTAAAGCAATGTAACTGTATTGGGAAGATTTTGGTCTCTTCACCGCTATGTTTGTTCCCAAAGAGGGGAATCTGTGGCTGGAAAATTCAGTGAAATTTTCTGCTGATCATTGTGTGCCAGTTTTCTAGGCCACCCAAGTGTAACAGGTGGAGAGGAAGGGATACTGAGATCTTTTACCTTAAGCATTCATATACTGTATTTAAAGTTGCACAACATAATTTCATTAGATTTTTACTATAATTTCCAAATCTATGCACTCAGTTAATATAATTTCCCAGAATTATTCATCATCTGTAACAACAGAAGGCAGAAAAAGGTTTCAGACACTAATTACACAGTTCTGAAATATAGAGTCAGCCCCTATTTAGTCAGCCCATCCTTTTCCCATGTGGAGTAAAATCTTAGAATCATAGTCTGGAAGGACAGATCCGCAGCTAAAGATTTAGCCCAGATGGCATATTTAGCATGATGGCAGTGATAACAGACATCCAAGATCTCCAATCTTTCTCCTTAATGTGTCAATTATTTTACGGGTCCAGTTACATCCATGGACTAGGCTGCCAAAATGCTCCAATGACTTGATAAAGATATTCAGAATTATGAGGGATCTAGTTTTTACACTGAATTATTGTCATCGATATAAAGCTAAAGACCCAGAATAACATGAGAAAACTCTTTTGATCCGAAACTCCCAGCTGGAATGGGTGGTGAAAAAAGAGAACTGGATTGGTACTTTAGGGAAGAAAATATGGAGAATGAGCTGGCATTCTTTGGGATGCAACATCATGCTTTCAAGCTTTGTAAACGAAAACATCCCACACTAACTTAATTACCATAGTCTTCATGCACTGCAAAAACTTATTGCAACTTTTTTCTAAACAAATTTTATGTGCACAACTTTATACATCAAAGTTATTAAAAATTATGACTCAAAGAGTAGACAGGATATGAGGTACAAATATTGATACACCTTGCCCAAGAATATGTATGCAATTAAACAGAACAAGTTATACAGATTGCACTTCGTTACTTGAAGAGCTACACACATTAACAAATGCAATCCTATACACACTGCATATTTCTTCTCAACTGCACTGCCCAGTAAGCTGCTGAAACTATAAATCTTGTTTCTTCTCAAACATAATTAATAATTAGTTCAGATCTGTGCCTGGGAGAGGAATGTATAGAGAGATACTTCGGGCTCTATATATGGGACTAAAATCTCTTGGGTGTTCCTACATGATGAACTGCCAAAATATTTATGAATAGAAATTTATTATCGCAGTTTTGAATGCTGATGAATAGAGATCCATTGAATAATTTTATATATTTGATTTGAAAAATACTAATTTATGATTGTAAGTCAACACTGCAGATTTATTATCATACATGCTTTGGGAAATTCTTGTAGTGCACTTAACCTCACTGTTGCAGGACATTGTAAAGGATTCAGCCTGTATTATTCCCTGTGCAGTGGATAACGTGTAATAAAAACAGAAAATGATGGAAGATCTCAGCAGCCCAGGAAACATCTATGGAATGCTAAACAGGATTAATGTTTCAGGTCAATGAACTTTTATCGGAACTAGGAAGTAAGTTTAAATTTGCAGAGAGGGAGAGGGGTTGCTAGAACGAAAGGTAAGCTTAGTCGTAGGGTGGAAACTAAGGAGAGGTTGAAGGACATAATTGTGATGGTGCACATACAGAGAGGATGGCAAAAGTACATCTTGGAGAGGTTTAACTAGGAGCAGATAAATGAAATCTGAAATATCGGAGGAGGGAGGGGAAAATACTGAATACCAGAAATGTGAGATATCCATCTGCAATGGCTGATCATATGGAATTGTTGTTCAGTATTAATTCCTGGAAGCTCCTATGTGATGTTGGAAGATGGTTTCCCAAGCTTACACTGAGCTTCATTAGAAAGTTTTGAAGTCAAGTTACTTTGATCTGAATACAACTTCAAGGACTCCCACAGTCAATTTGACCAGATTTCCTCTCAATCTGCTTCCAGCAAGAAACGTGTTTCTATGTCTCCATTGCATCAGTTGTGACTGTTGTGTCACCTTTCACTCCAATGGTTCCAATACGGCTTTCACCTCAGCAATAGTATACAAGACTCTCAGGCATGTCTCTTCCAGCTCAAAGAACAGATGCCCCTCTTGCAATTTACAACAGGCACCCTCTTCCAGTTGGCATCACCACCTGTCTCCACCCAATAACACAGGCTCCTTTTTTGTTGCGTCTCCCTCCCTCCTCATTCTTTGTAACAAAACTACAAAATTTGTTTCATTTCTAACTCTGCCTAGTTCTGATGAAAGATCATTAGCCATTAGCCTTTTCTGAAATCCACAGATGCTGCCTGATCTGAAGAGCATTTCCATTATTTTATTAGTATTTCAGATTTCCAGCACCTCCAGTATTTTGTCTATGAGTAATGTTTAGTGCCTAAGATAGTTTATGTAAATTCTTACAAATTTGTTTTTGAACTGGTTATAGATACTGCATGCTATTGAAAATACACACTTTTTTCAACAATTCTGAAATAATAAAATAATTTTAAAAGGTGTTTGTCACTTATGTATGGTTCAAATGTGAACACTTTGGTTCGAGGACTGTTTTTATTTGGATATAATGGCTTCCATTCTGGAAAACATGTAACAGTGCCCATCCACATGGAGCATTCGTAGATTATACCAGAATTTCACAAGATTGACAGAGCAAGCTTGGAGCTCATCCTCATGTGGTAATGGAAATAAAACAGGATGTTGTCAATTCAGATTACCTGAAAGTGCTGGTTTGGATGGGACGAGGAATGCAACAAGAATTGGCTGGACTCTCAATAACTGGTAAGAACCTGGTCATCAGGTGGGAAGTGCTCTCAGACTGCTATATTTGGTGCAGGTGTGGCCTGACCCCTGCTCCTCCAGCTTGGAAACCACCCAGGCCAACTGGCAGTTTATCTAGGGATACAAGATGGTGTGGGTTAGATGGGTTATGATGCAAGTTCCTGGAACCGAGGGAAAAAATGTCCCCAATATCACCCTCATCCTGATGACCACTTTTGTGTGTGGCTGTAACAGGTTCTGTATGGAACCTAAGTGTGTGGGCACCAATACCACTACATGTTGATGTTTTGTCTGTGGTGTTGTGAAACATAGGTCTATCTCTTTAGCCGAAAAACATCCCGGTCATCTGGATACTGCCACACTACCTTCGTGGGAAAGTTCTTCACCTTTGATCTGGTCCATCAGGCAGTGGTCAGCATGGAACGTCCAGCAAATACTACAGAGACTGACTCGATGGACACAGTGAGGTGGTTCCCTCAGCAGACTGTCCAGACCAAGAATACTTCATTGTCAGACCTCACCAACAGGCACCAAGACCTTGCCCAGTTGATGGTGGTAAGGGCCTTCCCAGTCAAATCCCTCCAGTATGTCCGAATCATCACCCCTACCACAGGCTACCCTTTGGATGATGTAGTGGAGACAAGATAGCAGCTCACCTCTTTGCAGACTGTGGGTTTGCAAAGAGGATGTGGAGAAAGATGCAAGGACCTCTGTCATGGTTCATCCCAAGCAGCTGTTGATCGACAGCTCTCTCATCTATGCACTGTTCCTAAGGACACCCACACATACAGACATCAAATGCTGCTGGTTGATCATCAACTTGAAGACACCTTTTGGTTTGCCTGAAAGTTGTTGGTCTTCCAGCACATCAAGATGTCTGTAGAGGAATGCTGCTGACGGGCATATTCCAGGGTGGTGGAGTATGTACTGAGGGATGCACTGAAGCTTGGTGCAGCCACCATAAGGACTCTTTGGTTAAGAACCACAATATAGGGTTCTTCCACACCTGGACAGTGAGGGGCTGGTTGGATGAGGAAGCCCCTCAATAACTGTAGTAGTGTACTAGTCCAGGAAGACAGATAAGTGGCAAAAGTCCTATTGATTTTATGTAAAAAAAAGTTACTTAATGTATTGACTGTGAACGCAAGAATGAAAAGGCATTGCACAGTTTATTCTTGTAAACACTTTTTTTAATGAATAAAGTTTAATTTGAGATTTTAAAAAACTAGAGGACAGGAACTAGGGATCTGGTGAGTGGAACGGGAGCACCAGAAACCTGCTGTGCAGAAATAAAAAATGGGGATTGGGGCCTAGGTAAGCAGAAAGGGACAGGGTAAACATCACTTGTTCAGGCCAATGTCAAATGACTGGCATTTCCAAACAACTGAATAATGAATTATCAGAGTTCTAGTGTATATAATAATATACAAGTCATTACTTCAAGTTAACATATGAACTTATTTACAGATGATCTCAGAATATAAACAATTTTCTGGAAAAGTACTGACATCTTCATACCAGAAATGGTAACTTCTGACATCATTCTTTGAAATCCAATAGATGTTCGTATTTTGTTCAACTTGAAGTATATTTTTCATTTGTACTGTCAGTTATAATACTTCCTGCCCATGTGCAAATAAGCACAAACAAAATTATTTACTCTTTGGTAACAGAGTGGAAACAGTGGGCATGATTCAATGGCAACTACCGGAGACTTTCTTACATCCTTAGTGACATTTCTGCACTCAAAGCTTACTTCAAATGGCTATATATCTACACTTATGGCTTGCTGGATGACTTGGAAATGAAACACAGGTGTCAAGGCACCTGTCGAAGCAGGTTCACCTTATCCAGTGTAGACAGGGACCTAGGCAGTCAATGAATCAGGCAGCACAAAAGCAGCTCTTGAGGCCCAGCTGGTCCATGTCAACCATATACTTCAATAACCAAAGTCAAAAAGGACAAGGACATGCAACTTTAAGCTGGGGAAGTAGATTGCAGATTATAAAGAAGAACCTCTAAAGTTGTAATTTTTATTTCTGGTGCCATGTGGATGTGAGTACAGGACTAGGTGGTAAGGTCAAATGGCAGAGTAGCAGCACAAGAAGGCAGGCTTTAGGCTGATGCATCACAAGGACTCTTTCTGAGGAAGCTGGGACCTGTTCAAGCTGGACCTAAAATGGAACAGGCCAAGATCTAGATCCTTGTGGGGGTGCTGAGGAGGGTTAAACTAATCTGGTAGGCTTGGTCTCTGATGCTCTAAACAACTATTATACATGTTTCAAGGCTTGCAACACAAGGCCAGCCACGAAAGCTATCCCTCTCCCAGGTGAGCAGCTACTGTCTGTAACAACAGCAGACTTGAGAATGACTGTGCAGAGAGTCAACCCCCCACCCCGTAAGATGGCTGGCCCATCATTTCCTGTCAGTCACCTTATGTATAGACACTTCTGTGCTTAGTGTCACTTTATGGACATGAAATCAATCTACGTACATAAGCTATCTTATGCATTTATATGTATTGCATTTTTATTATTGTGTTCTTTATCTTATTGTGTTTTTCTGTGCTGTATCAGATCTGGAGTAACAATGATTTTGTTCTCCTTTACACTTCTGTACTGAAAATTATGTGAAACAATCTTGAATCTTAAATGGGCCATTGCATAGGAGCACAGCAGAGTTTGAGGAACAGCCAAATATAGAAAGCAGATTGTACATGGAGTGGATAAGGCACACGAGAGAATGTTCTAATGAAATAAGACTGAGAAGTAGGTGAATCAGGGTTTTGATGAGCACACGTGTAGCCAGGTGGAACAGAGAACTGTGCCTGTTGTTTCCAGCTGGAGGAAAAAATAGCATGGACCTTCCTCTCCAGGTGGCTTAAAAGCATGCTGCCCACACCTGCTTGGGCCAGTGTCAGCATTGTTGATCTGTTCGGTTGATTTATTCTGGTGACCATGTGTACCTGCGTGAGGTATGTTATTTATGCAGTTGCTTTTGTACATTGCAGGACAGGGTATGTTTTTGTGTGAGTCATTGCTCCAGCCTTTTATTTAACTCATTTTGCTTAACTTGAACTTGTGGTATTTGTATGGCTAGTCCTAAATCTCCATGTGAACCCAAAGCACTAATGTGCTTTATTGTACTGGTGTAGTAACTTTACCTAACACACTTTATTCAATCTGTTGGTAACTCAGGAGCTGTATTTTATTTGAAATTTTAACCTCTCCCTCTCCCAGTGTAGAGTGCCTTCCTGCTTCAAAACATCCAGCATTGTTCCTGTACCTAAAAAGATCAAGGTAGCATATCTGAACGACTGCTGTCCTGTTGCACTCACCTCAATAATAAGCAAATGGTTTGAGAGGTTGATTAAGGACTACATCTGCAGCGTGCTACCACCCACACTGGATCCCCTACAATTTGCCTACCGATACAACCAATCGACAGATGAGGCAATAGCCACAGCTCTACACACTATCCTTACACATCTGGAGAAGGATACTTATGTGAGAATGCTGTTCTTGGAGTATAGTTCAGCATTCAACACCATAATTCCCTCCAGGTTTGACAAGAAGCTCAGAGACCTTGGCCTTCACCTTGCCTTGTGTAACTGGGTCCTGGACTTCCTGTCAGATCACCGGCAGGTGGTAAGAGTGGGCTCCCTCACCTCTGTCTCTCTGACCCTCAACACAGGTGCCCCTCAGGGCTGTGTACTAAGCCCCCTCTTTACTCTCTGTATACCCATGACTGTGTCGCCACCCACAGCTCCAATCTGCTGATTAAATTTGCTGATGATACTACATTGATTGGCCTAATCTCAAATAATAATGAGGAAGCCTACAGAGAAGAAGTCATTACCCTGACACAGTGGTGTCAAGAAAACAACATCTCCCTCAATGTCACAAAAACAAAGCAGCTGATTGTGGACTACAGAAGGATTGTGGACTACAGAAGGATTGGAGACAGGCTAACCCCTTTAGACATCAATGGATCTGAGGTTGAGCAGATGAACAGCTTTAAGTTCCTTGGCATATACATCACTGAGGATCTCACGTGGTCTGTACATACCGGCTGTGTGGTCAAAAAGGCACAACAGCACCTCTTTCACCTCAGACAGTTGAAAAAGTTTGGTATGGGCCCCAAAATCCTAAGAACTTTCTACAGGGGCACATTTGAGAGCCTCCTGACTGGCTGCATCACTGCCTGGTTTGGGAATTGTACTTCTCTCAATCACAGGACTCTCTAGACTGGTGCGCACAGCCCAGTACATCTATAGATATGAACTTTCCACTATTCAAGACATTTACAAAGACAGATGTGTAAAAAGGACCCAAAGGACTCAAAGGATCATTGGGGACCTGAGTTACCCCAACCACAATCTGTTCCTGCTGCTACAATCCAGGAAATGGTACTGCAGCATAAAAGCCAGGACCAACAGGCTCCAGGACAGCTTCTTCCACCAGGCCATCAGACTGATTAATTCATGCTGGCACAACTGTATTTCTATGTTATATTATTGTACATACTATTTATTATAAACCACTATAAATTGCACATTGCACATTTAGACGGAGACATAACAAAGATTTTTACTCATGAATATGAAGTATGTAAGTAATAAAGTCAATTCAATTCAAACTTACCTCTCTATGAACAACATTTTTGACAAAACTTGTTTGTTAATAAAATTTGTTACAACTTCAAAACTACATTGTTGGCCTGCCTGCCTTAAAGAAGTCCAGATCCTGCCTCTACTACTGGCTGTATAGTTACACATGAGAATATAATTCTGTTATCACAGAAACATGGAGAAAATAAAAATGAAGAGGACTGAAAACTCAATATCCCAGAGCATAGATACCCTGGAGTAAGAGGGGGATATGGAAAGAGGAAATGGCATCACTAGCGAGAAATCTATTGTTGTAGTAAGCAGGGAGGATCTAAAGAAGGAACAAATCATCATTCAGGGAACACCTAAATAGTTTTTCACCCCTTTCCAAATACCCAGTCACTGCAGCTGAGTACTGCTATAATGACAGCTATTGTATTACCACTGGGAGCTTACTGAAAAACATGACTGAAAAGACTGATTAGAAAACATGAAGAGCATGTTTGGCCTCCATAATTGGTATTTCCTCGAATGTATCATGGCATTGACGCACCTGGATATTGTATCTCATAATCAGTTGATACTTAACCCATGATGTAGCTATCACACTAATACTGCCATTACTTCAGAACTTAGAATAAAGTTAGAACCAGTAAAAGGACAGCAGAAACACCAGGATAATGGTGATCACAAGAATCAGGAAGAAGTTATACTAATGATTAACTCAATAAAGTTCACTACTACAAGTCTTCTGCTCAGCTGGAGCTAAGAAAGCCTATGTCTAGATGTGCTTTAATAAGACTCTAATTTAAGAAGGGTCCAAGTTTCAGAAGCAGCATATTAATACGAAGTCCTTTTAAGGAATTGCAGTATTTAGGATATTGATAAATACCGTTGCGTACCACCTCAATGGAAAAGTTTCAACAATAGCACTAAATGATTCATCAAGAAATTTAATACCCTTTGAAGATGTTTTTGATCCTTGGAGCCTCCATAATCCTTCCACCTGACCTACCCTGAACACCCTTACACCCCCCACCATGCCTCAAACTCTCTTTCCCCCTTCAATCCCAGCTTTAATCTCTGCTGTGTCCCCACCATTCCCACTGACATACCCCTCTCCGAGGCAAAAACATTCTGTCTTCAGCAAGAGCCTTACCTTTGCCCCCCTTTGCCTGCACCTCAGTGAGTTTTGTGTCGACCATGGCACCAAGCTCTTCTTCCATTGCCTCCATCTCCAAGCTCACTCCTTCTGCAAAAATTCCCCACCCCATACCGATGATCTCTTCTCCTATCTCCAACACTCCTCTTCTTGGACACCCTACAATGGTTCTCCGCCCATCCTGGACATTGTCATCTCTAATTGCCTATGAGACATCAACCAGCTTAACATTAGCATTCCTCATGCCCCCTTGAACCTGACTCCCTCAAAACACACTGCCCTTCACTCACTCCACATTAACCCCAACCTTACCATCAAGCCAGCAGACAAAGTGGATGCTGTTGTGGTGTGGTGGACTGAACTCTACCTTGCTGAGACCAGGAGGCAATTCTCAGACACCACCTCTTACTTACCCCTTGAAGAGGACCCCAGTCTGGACCATCAGAAAACTGTCTCCAACATTATCTCTGACCCCAGTTCTCAAATTCCCATCCACTGCCACAAAATTCATAGTTCCCTTGCCCTACAAGGCTCACTTCGATCTCCTAGTCCACAACCTTGACTGTCTAGGTAGGCCCATTGTCTCTGCTTGCTCCTACCCCACAGAACGCCCTCATACCTCGACTCCATTCTATGACCCTTGGTTCAGTCTCTTTCCACCTACATCCACAACACTTCTCTTTTCACTACCTTTCAATTCCCTGGCCCTGACTGGCCCATTTTCAATTGGACATCCAGTCCCTAAACACTTCTATCCCCCCATCAAGAAGGACTTAAAGCTCTCCACTTCTTTCTCAAAAGAACCAACCAGTTCCCCTCCTCTGTCTGGCAGAACTGGTCTTCATAATTTTCCTTCAGCTCCTCCTACTTTCTCCAGACTTGAGGAGTAGCCATGGGCATCTGCATGGGCTGCACCCATGTCTGCCTTTTTGTTGGCTATGTAGCAAAATCCATGTTCCAAGCCTTCCCTGGTATTGCTCCCCAACTTTTCCTCCACTACCTTGACACCTGCATTGGTGCTGCTTCATGCACCAATGCTCAGCTTGTCAATTTCATCAACTTTGTCTCCAACTTCCATTCTGCCCCTAAATTCACTTGGTCCATTTCTGACACATTCTCTCCCCTTTCTTTCTCTCTGTCTCCATCTCTGGAGACAAACTGTCGACTGACATCTTTTATAAACCTACCAATTCCCATTGCTATCATGACTATACCTCTTCCCACCTTGTCTCTCGTAAAAATATTATTCCCTTTTCCCAGTTCCTTCATCTCCACCACATCTGCTCCCAGGATGAGGCTTTCCTTTCCAGTCCTCCTTCTTTTAAAGAACAGGATTTCCCTTCCCCTACCATTGATGCTGCCCTCCCCTCCGTTTCCCAGACATCCACACTGACCTCATCTTCCCGCCACATTAACAGGGTTTAGTGTTCCTCTTATCTTCACCTATCATCTCATGAGCTTCCAAATTCAACACATCATTCTCCACAACTTCTGCCAACTCCAAAGGGACCCTACCACCAAACACATTAATACCTTCCACCCACCCCACCCCATTCTCTGCTTTCCACAGGAATTGTTCCCTTTGTGATTCCCTTGTCCACTTGTCCTTCCCCACTAATCTCCCTCCCAACAGTTATCTCCACAAGCAGCCAAAGTGCTAAACCTGCCTATTCACCAACTCTCTCACCTCCATTCAGGGCCCCAAGCAGTCTTCCCAAGTAAGGCAACACTTCACCTGTGAATTTGTTGAGTTTGTCTATTGTATACTCCTATTGCAGCCTCCTGTACGTTGGTGAGATCCAGCATAAATTGGGGGACTGCTTCGTTGAGCACTTCTGCTCCATCTGCCAAAAGCGGAACTTCCTAGTGGCCCAACATTTTAATTCTGATTCCCTTTACTATTTTGATATGTTGGTCCATGGCCTACTCTTGAGCAACGATGAGGCTACTCTCAGGGTGGAGGAGCAACACCTCGTGTCCTGTTTGAGTAGCCTCCAAGCTGATGGCACGAATATTGATTTCTCCTTCCAGAAAAAAAATTCCCTCCTCCCTTCTTCTATTCCGCACTCTAGCCTCTTACCTCTTCTTACCACATATCACCCCCTGGGTCCCCTCCTCCTTCCCTTTCTCCGATGGTGCACTCTCCTCCCCTATCAGATTCCTTCATCTCCAGCCCTGTATCTTTCCTACCCACCTGGCTTCAGCTATGACTTTCTAGTTTTTGTTCTCCCCCCCACCCCAACTTTTAGATTCTGGCATGTTTCCCCTTCTTTTCCAGTCCTGAAGGGGTTTTGGCCTGAAATGTTGACTGTTGGTCACTTGCATGGATGCCGCCTGACCTGCTGTGTTCCTACATCATTGTGTGTGTTGATAAGGAAATACCCAGTTTATAATGGATACAAATATTCTTCCCAAACACAGAAGCCTGAAGCTCCTAACACAATCCTGTTTCTGGCAAAAATTACAAGGGACAACTCAGAACACTGAACAGCACCAATAGTCGGTATTGTTTTCTCAAAGCTTATTTCCATAAGTGAATATAATTTAGTTATCTTCAGGGCCCCAGACAGTCCTTCCAGGTGAGGCGACACTTCACCTGTGAGTCGGCTGGGGTGATATACTACATCCGGTGCTCCCGATGCGGCCTTCTATATATTGGCGAGACCCGACGCAGACTGGGAGATCGTTTCGCTGAACACCTACGCTCTGTCCGCTAGACAAAGCAGGATCTCCCAGTGGCCACACATTTTAATTCCACGTCCCATTCTGATATGTCTATCCACAACCTCCTCTACTGTAAAGATGAAGCCACACTCAGCTTGGAGGAACACCACCTTATATTCCGTCTGGGTAGCCTCCAACCTGATGGCATGAACATTGACTTCTCAAACTTCCGCTAATGCCCCACCTCCCCCTTGTACCCCATCCATTATTTATTTATTTATATACACACATTCTTTTTCTCTCTCTGCTTTTTCTCCCTCTGTCCCTCTCACTATACCCCTTGCCCATCCTCTGGGCTTCCTCCCTCCGCCTTTCTTTCTCCCTAGGCCTCCTGTCCCATGATCCTCTCATATCCCTTTTGCCAATCAACTGTCCAGCTCTTGGCTCCATCCCTCCCCCTCCTGTCTTCTCCTATCATTTCGGATCTCCCCCTCCCCTCCCACTTTCAAATCTCTTACTAGCTCTTCTTTCAGTTAGTCCTTACGAAGGGTCTCGGCCCAAACCGTCGACTGTACCTCTTCCTAGAGATGCTGCTTGGCCTGCTGCTTTCACCAGCAACTTTTATGTGTGTTGCTTGAAATTCCAGCATCTGCAGATTTCCTCATGTTTGCGTTAGTTATCTATTCACTAGCTTCATGACCTTAAATTAATCTCATCAGATGTTACTGTCCTAATAACAAATTGGTCTGCATAGGCAGGCACCTTCCAGCCTGCACCCAGCTAACAGGAATCACCTGCTACTTGTTTCAATCTCATCACCTGCAGCCTATTTAAACCCAAGCTCTCATCCACAGTCCTGGTTCACCCATTGAACCAACCAGCCGCTCCAGTCTTCAGTTACTTTGCTGCCTGTGAGTTCAGTATCTGCTCTCTGTTTTGTGGCTTGTTATTTTGCAGTTGATTATTAGAACACAAAAACATAAGAAATAGGAGCAGGAGTAAGCCACCTGGCCTGTTGAGCCTACTCCACCATTCAATAAGATCATAGCTGATCTAGCCATGGACTCATCTCCACCTACCTGCCTTTTCCCCATAACCCTTAATTCCCCTACTATGCAAAAATCTATCTAACCTTGTCTTAAATATATTTACTGAGGTAGCCTCCACTACTCCATTGGGCAGAAAATTCCACAGATTCACCACTCTTTGGGAAAAGCAGTTCCTTCTCATTTCTGTCCTAAGTCTACTCCCTGAATCTTGAGGCTATATCTCCTAGTTCTAGTCTCACCTACCAGTGGAAACAACTTTCCTGCCCCTATCTTATCTATCCCTTCCAAAATTTTATGTTTCCATAAGATCTCCTCTCATCCTTCTGAATTCCAGAGAGTACAGTCCCAAGCGACTCAATTTCTCCTCATAGTCTAACGCCATCATCTCTGGAATCAGTTTGGTGAACCTCCTCTGTACCACCTCTAAAGCCAATATATCTTTCCTCAATTAAGGAGACCAGAAATGGACATAGCACTTCAGGTACAGCCTCACCAGTACCCCATACAGTTGCAGCATAACCTCCCTGCTCTTAAATCCAATCCCTTTAGCAATGAAAGCCAACAATCCATTTGCCTTCCTGATAGCCTGCTGCACCTCCACACCAACCTTTTGTGATTCACGCACAAGCACTTCCAAGTCCCTCTGCACAGCAGCATGCTGCATTTTTTTTTTACCATTTAAATTATAATCTGATCTTCCATTTTTCCTTCCAAAATGAATGACCTACCTCATTGTACCAACATTGTACTCCTTCTGCCAGACCCTTGCCAACTCACTTACCTTTATCTCTCTGCTGACTCTCCGTATCTTCTGCACAATTTGCTTTTTCATTCAACTTGGTGTCATCAGCAAACTTAGATACACAACACTCGGTCTCCTCTTCCAGATCGTTAATGTACATTGTGAATAGTTGCGGGCCTAGCACTAACCCCTGCGGCACACTGCCAACCAGAGTAACACCCATGTATCCCAACTCTCTGCTTTCTATTAGTTAACCAATCCTCTATCCAAACTAATATATTACCCCCATTTCTATGCATCCTTATCTTATGCCTTTATGTGGTACCTATCAAATGCCTTCTGGAAATCCAAGTAAATAACGTTCATGTTCTCCTCCATCCACTGCGCTCGTTATATCCTCAAAGAACTCCAGTAAGTTTGTCAAAACTGGACCTGCCTCTGCTGAATCCATGCTGCGTCAGCCTGATAGATCCATTTCTTTCCAGATGCCTTGCTATTTCTTCTTTAATAATAGCTTCAGCCATTTTCCTAACTACAGATTTTAAACTAACTGGCCTATAATTACAGGTGTCCCCTGCTTTTCGAACTTTCGCTTTACGAAACCTCACTGTTACGAAAGACCTACATTAGTTACCTGTTTTCGCTAACAGAAGGTGTTTTCACTGTTACGAAAAAAGCAGCGCGCGCCCCGAGCAGCCAAGCTCCTCCCCAGAACTGCATTCTTGCCGGCATTGCTTAAACACGTGCCTGTGAGCAGCAGTTAGCAAGATGAGTTCTAAGGTATCGGAAAAGCCTAAAAGAGCTCGTAAGGGTGTTACACTTAGCGTAAAACTAGACATAAATAAGCGTTTCGATCGTGGTGAAGGAAGTAAGGACAAAGTGAGTTTGGCTTGTGGAAGATGAAGGTGATGTGGAAGATGAAGGTGATGTTGAAGAGGTTTTGGCATCCCATGACCAAGAACTGATAGATGAAGAGCTGATGCAATTGGAAGAGGAAAGGATAACAATCGAAACTGAATGCAGTAGTGAATGGACCAAAAGTGAAGTCGTCCAGGAACTGAACAAGAAGAAACTGCGTGAGATTTTCGCTGGAATGATGAAGTACGACTTTAATTTTGAAAGGGTACGTAGGTTTATGGCATATTTGCAAGATGGTTTGAGTGCTTACAAAGAACTGTATGATAGAAAAATGCGTGAGGCTAAGCAGTCAAGCATGCTGTCATTTTTCAAGCCTTCCACATCAGCCACAGCAGATGACGAAATCGAGGCAGGCATAAAAGAAGATGACCTGCCTGCCCTGATGGAAACAGACAACAATGAGATGACACCCCAGTGTCCCAGCAACCCAACCCCCGGGCCGCGGACTGATACATTGCCGCAGAGAATGCAGCAATAGCTGGGACACACCCAACACATCTTTAAGAAAAAAGCCAAAATAAACAAGATAATTAATTAGGTGCTGCCCGGCACATAAATGTCGGCCCAGATCAGAGGCTAACCCTAACTCTAATGCGACACAATCGCCTCTGATCTGGGCCGACATTACTTGCCGGGCGGCACCTAATTAATTAGCTTGTTTATTTCGGCTTTTTTCTCAAAGATGTGATGGGTGCATCCCAGCTACCGCTGCACCACTGCACGCTTCGCAGACCGGTATCGGTCGGCGGACTGGAGGTTGAGGACCACTGCACCACCCCAACCTCCGACGACTCAGCCTAACACACCATCATCGGTGTGCTCGGCGCTGTCTTCCCAATTCCGGTAAGTGATACTACATTGTACATACATTATTTCTACTTTATATAGGCTGTGTATTTTTACGTGTTATTTGGTATAGTTTGGCAGCTTCATAGCTTAAAGGTTACTGGAGAGAGTGTTTCTGCCAAGAGCGCTTGCGTGAGATTTTCGCTATGGAGAACAGTGCGGCAATGATTGTAGAAAAGTATTTCTACTTTATATAGGCTGTGTATTTATCATATCATTCCTGCTTTTACTATATGTTATTGTTATTTTAGGTTTTATGTGTTATTTGGCATGATTTGGTAGGTTATTTTTTGGGTCTGCGAACGTGCACAAATTTTTCCCATATAAATAAATGGTAATTGCTTCTTCACTTTACAACATTCCGGCTTACGAACCATTTCATAGGAACGCTCTACCTTCGGATGGCGGGGGAAACCCATACCTGGCTTTTGCCTGCTTCCTCTTTTGAACAGTGGCATGACATTCACCATCTTCTAATCCACCAGGACCTGCCCAGAGTCCAGAGAATTTTGGTAAAATTTAACAATTGAAGTTATTGCTCACCGTGAAATTGTCTCTGCTGCTCTGCTTTTGGATCCAGCCTCCTCTACGTTTCCTGACAAGATGTGTGAACTATTGAGTGACCAGCAGAATACGCTCACCTAGAGGAAGTCATCCATTGATGACTTAAGGACATGATCCAGCAGCAGCAGGAAACCATGGACCGTCTGCTTGCCACTCTCTTCCAGATTGGCAACTTGATACAGTAGCCCTGTGACAGTCAACTCCCTCCCTCTGAGCCCTGAATTCCAGTGCACAAATGCTTCACCGGATCCCCAACCTGATTCTGCAATTCCCTGTCCCAGTACATCTTATACTTCAAGCTTCAGCCATCTATGCATTCCATGGACTAAGCCAAAATTGCCTTCATCATCTCTTGACTGAGCTCTGATATGGGCTGCTGCCAAATGGGATAATAAAACCACATGAGTTAGGGACCCACATGTTGGACCACCAGCCTGCAACGTCAGTTGACTTCACCTTGTAACTCTGTGGAAAAGTAAGAAACACTCAACCTTATTAAACTCCCACAGGAATACCATGATTTAGCTATTGCCTTCAGTGAAAAGGAAGCCAGCACTCAGCTGCATCACAGACCACATGACTGCAAGATCAACCTCTGCTCGCGCATCGCCCTCCCTGAGGTCACCTGATCTCCCTCTCCCCTCCTGAGACCCAAGCCATGAATGACTACATGGCGGAAGCGCTACAGCATGGCTTAATTTGACTATCCAGTCCCCAGCTGGTGCAAGATTTTTCTTCGACAAAAAGGACGATGGGTACAGCTCTGTGAGGTTGAATGCTCCGATTAATTTTTCTTTTATACATAGAATTGGTTGGCCTGAGGTTTTACAGTGGGAGGGTGAGGAGGACACTAATTTTATATGAATTTATTTTGAGTGACTTTTCCTTATTGTCATGAATTATATATTGGACACGTTTGTTTTGCACTGTATACATCTCCATTTCATTGATGTTTTTTTTTGTTGCATTGTAGAAATGCATAAAAAATTAACAAAATAAAGGAGGATGGGGGAGGGGGGGTAGTCTCTGTTCCTGTAACAAAATCACCATTTTAAAAACTGCTCCCCTCTCCTCTTGATGGATAGCATAGGGCCCAGATTTCACCAAACTGAATCTGCAGAGCACATTCAACCTGATCCACATCCACCAGGGAGATGAGTGAAAAACAGTGTACTTAACCCCCACTTGCCACTACAAATACTCGGTGATGCTTTTTGGACTTTCCAGAAGTCCAGCCGTTTTCTAACCCTTCATTAATGAGATCCTCCGGGACTTGCTACACAGGTATGTATTGCCTACCTCGACAACATCTTCATCTTCTCTAATTACCGCCAAGACCATATCTGTCATGTCCATTCAGTCCTTCACTGTCTCCTTGAAATCCAACTGTACTGCAAGTTAGATAAGTGCATTTCAACACCACAGTCATTTCCTTCCCAAGTTACATCCTCTCACCCCAAGGCACAACCAGAGAACCAGCGAGAATGTGCGCTACCATTGAATAGCCTAGACCATGCTCCCTCAAACGGCTACAGTGCTTCTCCAACTTCTACCAACGATTCATCAGGAACTAAAACCAAATCGCCACTCCTTTCACCTACCTCATGGATAACCTAGTCTGCTGCCGCAGATCATGCTTTCGAGGAACTCAAGATACACTTCACCATTGCTCCCATACTCCCCCATCAGAACCCCTCTGGATCTTTTGTGGTAGAGGTGGATGCATCTGAGCTAGCTGCCAAGGTGAGGACTGGATGGGAGGGCACGTACTTGTGCTGCCTTCTCGCACAAATTCAACTCTACACAGAACAGTTATGGAGTAGGAGAAAGGGAGTTACTTGCCATTAAATGGGACTTGGAAGAATGGAGACATTAGCTGATGGGAAACACAGAGCCCTTCCAGATCTGGACTGACAACCAGGACTAGAACCTCATATCCATACAACAGACCTGCCAAGTCAACCTATGTCAGGCTCACTGGGACCTCTTCTTTGAGCAATTCAACTTCACTAACCCAGCTCCGGGTGAAATGGAGAACAATTCTCACCCATCAATCCATCCTTGCAGGTCCTCACCCCATTAGTCTCTGATCTTGAGAACCAGATCTGCCAGGTATTACAGCATAAGCCTGCTCCGACTGTCAAACCTGACAATCGCATGTACGTGCCAGTGGCTGTGTGCTCTGAGGCACACTAGTGGTCCCACTCCTCACCCATCTCCAGCCATTCAGATGCACAACGGACTCTGGATTTTCTGTGATGTAAAAAGAATCAGTCCCAACACAGATCCCTGTGGAACACCACAAGTCACCGGCAGCCAATCTGAAAAGGTTCCCCTTTATTCCCACTCTTTGCCTCCCTCCGATCAGCCACTGCTATATCCATGTTAGAACCTTGCCTGTAATACCATGGGTTTGTAGCTTGTTAAGCAGCTTCGTGTGGCACCTTGTCGAAGGGCTTCTGAAAATCCAAGTACACAACATCAACCGATTCCAACAGATTAGCCAGACAAGATTTTCCTTTGAGGAAACCATGCTGACTATGGCCTACTTAATCTTGTGCCTCCAAGTACCCTGAGACCTCATGCTTAATAATCAACTCCAACATCTTCCCAACCAGAGGTCAAAATTAACTGGCCCATAGTTTCCTTTCTTCTGCCTCTCCCTTCTTGAAGAGTTGAGTGACATTTGCAATTTTCCAGTCTTCCGCAACCATTTCAGAATCTAGTGACTCTTGAACGATCATTACAAATGCCTCCACAATCTCTTCAGCCATCTCTTTCAGCACTATGGGGTATACACTATCTGGTTTTAGTGATTTATCCACCTTCAGACCTTCCAGTTCCCCAAGAATCTTCTCTTCAGTTATGGTAAATTCACATACTTCATGCCCTTAAGACCCAGAACTTCTACTATACTGCTAGAATCTCCCACAGTGAAGACTGATGCAAAGTAGTTATTCAGTTTGTCCGCCATTTCCTTGTCCCCATTTCTACCTCTCCAGCATCATTTTCCAGTAGTCCAATATCCACTCCCATCTCATTTTTACACTTTATGTATCTGAAGAAACTTTTGGTATTCCTTTTAATATTATTGACTAGCTTACTTTCGTATTCCATCTGGCCAACTCCTCTTTCATGCCTCTGTAATTCCCTTTACTCCACTGTAATACTGATACATCTGACCTTAGCTTCTCAAATTTCAGGGTGAATTAGATCATATTATGATCATTTTCCCCTAAGGGTTCTTTTACCTTAAGCTTTTTAATTAATTCTGGTTCATTGCACAACACCCAATCCAGAACAGCTGATCCTCGAGTTGGCTCGACCATGAGCTGCTCTAAAAAGACATTTGCACTCTATAAATTCCTCCTCCTGTAATCCAGCACCAACCTAATTTTCCCAATCTACTTGCTTATTGAAGTCCCCCATGATTATTGTAACATTGCCCTTGGGGTCTGTATACAACTCCCATCAGGGTCTCCTAACCCTTGCAGTTCCTTAGCTCTATCCACAATGATTCAACACTTTCCAACCCTATCTTGTGTGAATGGTTTTTCTTTCTCTCAAGTCCATTCAATAATTTTGCAGTAACACTCAATGCCTCTGTCAAATTTTTCACATTCAGCCTATTTTGCCTATGAATCAATAACTTTATCAGGCAAAGAAAAGTCCTTGCACTACAACACAGCTACTGCAAAGAAAGAAGAGAACTGTATCTCCACACCAATGTGCTCCAGCCAAATATATTGATCTGTAGCTTGTTAGTCTTCTACAAACAAAGACATGTAACACAGACATTTCTTAATTACCTCATTGAAGGATACCATGCCCTTCCGGAGTCTGACATCTTACTATGTGCTAAACAATGAACGTCTGCTAATCTGAACATGACCCATCTATTGCTTCCTTATTTATTCTGTGTACATATCCTCAATACATATAGTATTTTAGCCCCAATATCATGCATTCTAATTTTGTTTAATCATCTCTTGTGTGACATTAAATAAAAAGGCTTCTAAAGGTCCAGATATACCTCTTCAATATATTGGGCTTTAATCTATTTTGCAAGTTAAAACCTCAACAATTCCAACAGATGCATCAAATAATTATTTGCCTTTTCCTGCTTTGTGTTATTTTACTTTGTCTCTCTCAATAACAAATTATAGCATTTTCACTATTCCTAATGAAAATTTAAAAAAAGCTCTTCAAATGCCAAAGATCTTAAATAAAAACGTGAAAATACTGGAAATGTTTAGCAGCACCGACAGCATCTGTGGAAAGAGAAACTGTTTAGAATCCAGGTCTGGGCACCTCATAGAAAAGAGAAGTAATAAAGTTACTTTTAGAAGAAGTTGAGGAAGGGGTGTTACGAGAAACAAATAGGCTAAAACAATAGTATGGCAGTCAAAGTCTGATTAAACTTCTTTGTCAGCATGTGTTGCTAATGGTAGGTCTGTGCAACATGCCCAACAGTCTGGATTATTCAAACAGAAATATAGAAAAACACTGAGCAAAAATGATGAAAGCAACAGACACAAAATACTGGTGGAACGCAGCAGGCCAGGCAGCATCTATTGGAAGAGGTACAGTCAACGTTTCAGGCCAAGACCCTTTGTAAGGTCTAACTGAAAGAAGAGATAGTAAGAGATTTGAAAGGGGGAGGGGGAGATCCAAAATGATAGGAGAAGACAGGAGGGGGAGGGATGGAGCCAAGAGCTGGGAAGTTGATTGGCAAAAGGGATATGAGAGGATCATGGGACAGGAAGCGTAGGGAGAAAGAAAAGGGGGAGGGGAGCCCAGAGGAAGATGGAGAGCAGGCAAGGAGTTATAGTGAGAGGGACAGAGGGAGAAAAAAAGAGGGAAAAATAATAAATCAATAAATAAGGAATGGGGTAAGAAGGGGAGGAGGGGCATTAACCGAAATTTGAGAAGTCAATGTTCATACCATCAGGTTGGAGGCTACCCAGACAGAACGTAAGGTGTTGTTCCTCCAACCTGAATGTGGCTTCATCTTGACAGTAGAGGAGGCCGTGGACAGACATACCAGAATGGGAATATGACATGGAATTAAGATGTGTATCCACTGGGAGATCCTGCTTTCTCTGGCGGACAGAGTGCAGGTGTTCAGCGAAACGGTCTCCCAGCCCGCGTCAGGTCTCGCCAATATATAGAAGGCCGCACTGGGAGCACCGGACGCAGTATATCACTCTAACCGTCTCACAGGTGAAGTGTTGCCTCATCTGGAAGGGCTGTCTGAGGCCCTGAATGGTGGTGAGGGAGGAAGTGTAAGGGCATGTGTAGCACTTTCAAGGATAAGTGCCAGGAGGGAGATTGCTGGGAAGGGATGGGGGTGACGAATGGACAAGGGAGTCGTGTAGGGAGTGATCCCTGTGGAAAGCAGAAAGAGGGGCGGAGGGAAAGATGTGCTTGGTGCTGGGATCCCGTTGGAGGTGGCAGAAGTTACGGAGAATTGAATGTTGGACCCGGAGGCTGGTGGGGTGGTAGGTGAGGACAAGGGGAACCCTATTCCTAGTGGGGTGGCGGGAGGATGGGGTGAGAGCAGATGTGCGTGAAATGGGAGGGATGCGTTAGACAGCAGAGTTGATGGTGGAGGATGGGAAGCCCCTTTCTTTAAAAAAGGAAGACATGTCCTTCGTCCTGGAAAAGTGATGAAAGCCTGTTTTGATACAGTCACTTTAAGTTAGAGAAATTGATATTGAGGCCAGCAAGCTATAATATATATAGACAGAAGCTGAAAGTTCCCTTTGTCTTTTTCTTCCTTTCTACCAGACTCTGCATTCAATAGATCACCCCTGATAATTTCTGCCAGCTCCAACAACATTCCACTACTTGGTACTTAATCCTTCCCCTCCACCTGCAGCAACTTGAGAGGATTGCTCCTTTCACAGCTCTGTGGTCTGTTGTTCCATCTCCATTTGCCTCTCACAGTCTTGGTGCTATAGAACATGATAAAGGTGTCTTTGGTGTGAAGGTAGAACTTTGTCTTCACAGAACATATGTTGTAGTTATTCCTACCAAAATTATAATGGACAGATATAGTTACAACAGATACATTGGTGGCAATGAGTATTAGATCCTTGTTATTTCATCACTTGTTGTAGGACAGGTCTGACAGCTATGTCCTTCAGTACTCACCAGTTTTATGAATGATTGTATTACCAAGCCAGTCATAGTGATGTACATTGGAGTACCTCACCCTTGTTACATCTTGTATCTTTGCAACTTTCAGTGTTCCTCTAAATATTCTTCAAAAGGGACTGAATCATCAGCTAAGTGAGGATGACAGATGGCAATGGCCAGAAGTCCAAAGTCAAGGTCATCTTTCTTATAGTATACCACTGCTTCCAGTGAGTCGAAAGGATGTTCAAAGTGATACAGGAAGTTTTCCTGGTGCCTTATAATCATTTATCCAATGATCTGTACCATCAAAAACAAACTGGCTAGCTACTATCGTTTGCTTTGTGTAACTACGTTGGAAAGAAAATGCTAGTATAATTATTTCACTGAAATGTTGATGGGCAGGTTGCCCTCCTCCAAAAATTGTGTACTGGAATGGCAAATGGAACAGCTTTCTTCTTTCTTAGCTCATGCCACTGCTGGATTAGACTGTATAATTACTTTCTTAGCAGCTTAATTTTTATAGCTGGTTGATATTTTGTGTAAATACCTATATTCATGTAACTGTTTAGTATGTTTCCTAGTGGTCACAGTATGTATATGCAATTGTTCAGTGTGTTCCCTAGTGGTTAGTTTGCCTACTCTTTAGAAGCATCTTGGTATCACATTATTTGAACAGGGGCTATTAAATTGGTTAACTCTTATCTACAAATTTGAATGGAATGTTTGTTTATCTGGGATACATGAAGGGATGAACAAGTTGGACCACCATCATCTTTCCTTCCACTGCTTCTTCCCATTTCCCATTCTCTTTGCTCTATTAGCACTTAATAAAACAATCATAAAACACAAATTTTATGCCTCTCTCCTGACTTCTGAAAGAACCTTGGATCAAAAACATCAGAATCCAACACTGCCAACCACTTTATTCGGATGATGAGTGTTGCAATACCCCATCCTTTTCCAACTGACTCCATTTTGATCTTTCCCCAACCTGACTCACCTCTGTAATAGCTGAAAAGCACAATGAAACTTTATAAAATATCAGACTAGGTTCAAAGTAAATTTATTCTCATAGTACATAAATGTCACCACATAAAATCCTGAGATTTGTTTCCTTGTGGGCATACTTAGTAAATCCAAGAACCATAATAGAATCAGTGGAAGACCGCACCCAACAGGATGGACAATCAATGTGCAAATGGCAACAAGCTGTGCAAATCCAAAAGAGAAAGAAAATAAGCAATAAATATTGAGAACATGAGATGAAGAGTTGTTGCAAGTGAGTCCATAATGATGGGGCAGGTGAAGTTGAACGAATCACTGGTTCAAGAGCCTGATGATTGAGGGGTAATAACTTCCTGAACCCAGGTTGTGTGGTTTATATGCAAATATTCCTCAATTTACCAGTATGCCCCATGACAATATTTGATCTACAACCATGCTTTATTCCAGCGATACAGCCACTTACCTTAAATTATCCACACCTTTCAAAAATTTCAAACTCAAGATTTTCCTGCCTGCACTGAAGTTCAACCTACATGGGGAAATTTTAAGCTCAGGAAGACAAATTTCAAGGTTGTATGCGGCATACGTACTTTGATAATAAATGTACTTTGAATCTTTAAAGAGTTGTACAAATGCTGTTGGCTGATTTTCACTCTGATTGTTAAACCTACTGTATACCAGAGTAATTCAAACTTACTGTGGTAGAATCAGACAAGACGTAACTACTTCTTTTCGTAAAATACTTTAATTCCATCCAGATATTTCTGGTCATTGATAGTTAGAGTAGAAGCACCTCCAAAAATCCTTCTCATTACTGCCATTACCATTAAAGCCTCTTCCGTATTCAAAACCTCTTCAGCATTATCTGAGGAAGTAAACAAAAAAAAATCACATAGGTATTCTTTTTTCCTTATTATCACATGCTCTTTGATGTTTGTCACTAAGATTGAATGCACTTGCACTTCGATGCATGTTTCTGCAAAATCTATTGTTACAAATTAATACAGTGAATAAAAGCCCAAACTATAAACTCTCTATAATAAGGTAGAGCTAAACTGTGAAAAAAATCTTTATCAATGAATTTCCTTATTTATTTAATTTCATACATCCAAGGGAGTAAATATCTTTATGTTAAGTCTCTGTCGCAATGTACTGCAATACAGAAAGGAAATGTGGGAGAGTATTGCCCAAACACTAAATTAATTGTATACATAATTGTTTTGTATACATGTACGTACAGTCAGTACAATCAGTACTCAGTACTTTTATATTTGTCTGCTGTACACTTACTTTTTATTCGCAGTTATTTTGTAAATAACACTATTCTCTGCATTTCTGGTCAGATGCTAACTGCATTTCATTGGCTTTGTATCTGTACTCGGCACAATGACAATAAAGTTGAATCTAATCTAATCTGATCAGATCAATGTACAGTCAGATATGCAATGAGCATTGATAACTCTGATGGCCTGGTGAAAGAAGGTGTCACAGAGTGTGTTGGTCCTGGTCTTAATTTTGTTGGTGCTTCATTTCACAATTTCAGGAAAGCCTAATGAAATTCACATTTACATTTTCAAATGTGCCAATGTGTTATTTGTTTCACTGTGCTACAAGGAATGAAAGGTTTGTAGCTTAAAGAAACTTTTGTCCATATTGCCCTTTAAAATATTCTATGATGCCGTAAGTTTATATGACACAGAACACACTTCATTGGGTACTAACCTGGACAAACTGGAACACATTTGGAACAATCTGTGCCATCGTTCTTTCTAGCACAATAATTCTTGCATGCTTCTACAGAAATACCACACACTATGAAGAGAAGTGAAACATGCAATTCTGTGAACCTCTGCTTCCTTGTATTTTTACAAACTATTCATTGAATGCAATATTTGTTAAACAAAAACTAAGAAATCACCAATCATACCTACACGGAACGATGTTCGTACAATCCCAGTACAACTGCACAATTGATCTTCTGTGCCACATTTTGGTCCAGGAAATTCTGAAGCACATACTACAAAGAAACCAATCATATTCAAAAACAAAATTAAACAAAACTGCAGACAAGGATTAAAAAAGGATTCTCAAAAACAGAACATTGTCAGTATTTCTACAAATCCCAAAACCACAATTTGAATTTCACTTTTTTTCAGCTTTTTAAAATCACATTTTTCATTCATTTTTTCTCATTTTCACTAAAGATGTGATTTGATACATTTGGAACGAAATCTGGATTTTATGCTCAGGTTCTTCGGGGTTGGATTTTAAAGTGGTGCAAACAAGCATGGTGCTTTACCTGTATGATATCAAGCATCTTGCTATTAGAGCAGCACTCACGTGGACAAGAGGAAACACACTCCTGACCTGTATCTTTTAGATAGTTGGAAGGCTAAATGTGAAGGCGAGTCACTTATCACAAAAAAAGGCATCTTTTCACCTGCACTTATTGCTACGGTGTTCACCTGACTGGCCCAAATTGGTTATGGTCAATTGTAATCTTGAGAATGATCCTGGAAGGGAATTTGGAGATGCTTAGGACACTGAATTGTCAGAAGTAGGTAGACTCTTTCCTGTTAGAGATAGTCATTGTCTGCACTTCATTGCACAGATGTTAACTGTCATATCAGGTCTTGCCTGAATATTGCCTAGGTCTTGCTGCACTCAGACATGGCTTGCTCAGGAACTGTGAATGGGATTGAAAATACCAAACTTCAGCACTTCTGAAGGAAGAAGATCATTGATGAAGCAGCTCTAGATGGTTAGGCCTAAGAGACTGCTCTGAGGAGCTCCAACAACTATTCCCGGGGCATGGGTTGACTGATGTCCAAAGAGCACTACTCCTCAGTACAAGCTATGATTTCAGCCATTGGATCATTTTCCTTTATACACCTTTTGACTTTAGTTTTATCAGGGTACTTTGATGCCAGACTTCATCAATTCACCTCATCTGTACAATTTAGTTCTTTGGTCCATGTTTGGACTAAGGCTGAGATGAAAACTGAGTTATGTCATTCAGATGAAATTCTAATCCTGGTAATAATGACCAGGCGATAGTTGAGTCAGTGCTGATTTATGGCACTGTTGATGATGACTTTTACCACTTTGCAGATGATTGAGAATCCACTGGCTTATGGCCAGAACATATGCTTTTATTTGCACAAAATAGTCTGCAGATGCTGGGGTCAAAGAAACACTCACAACACACTGGAGGAACTCAGCAGGTCCTGACGAAGGGTTCCGGCCCCAAACGTTGACTGATCATTTCCACGGATGCTGCCCGACCTGCTGAATTCCTCCAGCGTGTTGTGAGTGTGCTTTTACTTACATTGTCTGAGACTAAGAGCAGCAGGAGGGATCTGCCTTATTCAACAAAAAGTCTTACGCTTCTCTGCTGCAACTGTGCCCCATCCCTATTCTGGAGGTTTTCACAAGTGGCGAAAAATCCCATGGACTAAAATGGTGTTGGTCAGTGACTTAACGCACTTTTTGCTATCAAAATTCACAAGGAACATAAGAACATAAGAAATAGGAGTAGGAGTAGGAGTAGGCCAAATGGCTCATCGAGCCTGCTCCGTCAATCAATAAGATCATGGCTGAACTGGTCATGGACTCATCTCCACCTACCAGCCTTTTCCCCATAACCCTTATTTTCCCTACTATGCAAAAATTTATCCACCCTTGTCTTGAGTATACTTACTGAAGTAGCCTCCACTGCTTCATTGGGCAGAGAGAATTCCATAGATTCACCACTCTCTGGGAAAAGCAGTTCCTCCTCATCTCCACCCTAAATCTACTCTTCAGAATCGAGGTTATGTCCCTTAGTTCTACTCTCACCTACCAGTGGAAACAACTTTCCTGCCTCTATTTTATCTATCCCTTTCATAATTTTATATGTTTCTATAAGATCTCCTCTCATTCTTCTGAATCTCAGCAAGTACAGTCCCAGGTGACTCAATCTCTCAACTGCACCCCCTCCCCACTTAATTTTAATAAGTTTAATTAGAACTTGAAGAGAACTCAGACCTGAATAGCTGACTTTTACCTGCTGGGATATAAACACTGGAGTGAGGATTGGAGACAAATATGGCAGAAGCATCAAGAATATAAAAAACTTTAGGAGATCCAGTCTCCAGTATTCCGGTGCATGCAGTTCCTTGTTGCAAGCATACACTTTTGGCTGTGACCAGATCTGTTTCTGAAGGGTATGCATGTGTTGGTCTTACAGTCAGACCCGTTTCATTCTTCTTCAAAAACCAGTCCATATCTGAAAGGAACACAGTTGTAAATTAATCTGATGTGCTATCTGTAAAATGAAAAGTAACACTGATTATCAGACTTGCAATTCATTGGCACATTACTTACTTTAGAAATGGTCTTCTTCATGACTCGATTTAAATTCAATGCCCACATATAATTGGTAATTTCCCTCCCGTCTTCAGCATAAAGAAGATTACTTAAAGTTCATGTCTTTTGTGAAAAGTTACATTTGGTCATGGATTCCTTGTCCTTGTGTCTGTTGTGTTATTTAATATTTCAGTAATGTTTGAGTAATATTGTAAATATATTGTTTAATTAAGCATTCTTTGTTTACATAATCTTTACAGGTTACATGTAAGAAGGACATGAATCACATACATTATTACGCTACCATGCCATATATAGGCAGCTCATTAAAGGAAGACAAAGTAAAACTTCACCTTGAAGCGACAGAGGGTGAGAGGTGACCTGATAGAGGTGTACAAGATGATGAGAGGCATTGATCTTGTGGATAGCCAGAGGCTTTTTCCCAGGACTGAAATGGCTAACATGGGGGACGTAATTTTAAAGTGCTTGGAAGTAGGTACAAGGGGGATGTCAGATTTAAGTTTTTCCACACAGAGAGTGGTGGATGCGCGGAATGCACTGCCAGCGAAGGTGGTAGAGGCAGATACAATAGGGTCTTTTAAGAGACTCTTAGATAGGTACATGGAGCTTAGAAAAATAGAGGGCTATGTGTTAGGGAAATTCTAGACAGTTTCTAGAGTAGGTTACATGGTCGGCACGACATCGTGGACTGAAGGGCCTGTAATGTGCTGTAGATTTCTATGTTCTAAGTTCTATAGTCACGTTATCCCCAGCTCTCATGTTTTCCTTTCAATTAGTTTCTGGAGTTAAAAAACATAACAATGTCCAATGAAACAAAAGCCTGAAAATGCTTCTGCTGAACTATTTGAATTGAATGGTCAATGTTTTTATCTGAGAATTCTCTTGATGCAGAGCAGAGGAAGGGGAGGGCAATAGGGTAGATTAGGAAATGAGAAAAAAAGAAGAAACTTTCCTGGAGAAGAGAGAGGATGAGGTGAAACATTTATTTCCACAGAAGTTAAAACATCTTCATTAATAGGTTCCTGATTAATCAGGGTGTCAAAGGTTATGGAGGGAAGGCAGGAGAACGTGGTTGAGATTGATAATAAATCAGCCATGATGGAATGGTGCAGCACACTGAATGGGCCAAGTGGCCTAAGTCTGCTCCAATGTCTTATTGTCTTATGGAGATCAGCAATTTCTGTGATACTCAAACCATCCTGTCTGGCACCAACAATTATTCCACAGTCAAAGTCACATTAGATCACATTTCTTCCCCGTTCTGATGTATAATCTGAACAGCAACTGCTTTTCTGCACTGAGTTGCTGCTGCATGATTGGCTGATTAGATGTTTACATTAATGAGCTGGTGTATAGGTATAAAGTGGCCATTGTGTGCATATTTCCATACAGTCTTTTCGTGGTCAATGTACCCTTTTAATTTCACTCATAGACATTCTACACTCTTCTCAACTTTATCTGTAAGACTCCCAAAGTTTCACAAAAGGTAAGCAATATGAATTCCTGTGACCATCCCAGTTCTTTCAAACTTATTGCTAATGGCACAGTCAGTATCGGCATATATCAAGGAGAAACAATACCCATGACTCATTAGTAAAAGAGTAGACTGCTTTTAATGTCTTTGGAGGTTTTTGATTTGTCATGCTATTGATCCATCGGAGGACAATATTAACAATTTGATTAGATTTGCAAGCTACATTGTAATGCCTGCACTGTTTTGTGCACTTTATGCAGTCCTGGGTAGGCCTGTAGTCTAATGTATTTTTTTGTGTTGTTTTACGGAGTTCAGTGTAGTTTTTGTATTGTTTCATGTAGCACCATGATCCTGAAAAACATTGTCTCATTTTTACTGTGTACTGTACCAGCAGTTATGGTCAAAATGACAATCAAAAGTGACTTGACTTGGGAGGGGAGGGAATGTCGACTCAGACCATGAGAGGCCTGTGTCGGGCATTTTCATGCCTTACAAGGTGCAGATTGGAAGTCTGTGTGGGGCGCCACTCCTCGCACAGACTAGAGCAATGTGTGATTAAGTGCCTTGCTCAAGGGCACAAACACGCTGAGGCTCGAATTAGCAACCTTGAGGTAACTAGACGAATGCCTTAACCACTTGGCCACGTGCCCAACACTAAACTTGACTTGACTACTAGTTTAAAGGGAGTAGCCAGACCATAAGATGCAGAGGGCAGTAATTAAAATGGAACAGACTTCCCACTGCAGCCCTTGGATGGAGAACACTGTGCCACCTATTTGCCACAATTCTCTAACTTATGCTAAAATTCTCCCTTTAACTTTCTTAAATACTACTCAGAACATAATTTATTAAAGCAATTTTGATAATACGGGTGTCCCCCGCTTTTCGAACGTTCGCTTTACGAAACCTCACTGTTACGAAAGACCTACATTAGTACCGTTTTCGCTTTCAGGTGTTTTCACTGTTACGAAGAAAGGCAGCGCGCGATAAAAGGCAGTGCGCACCCCGAGCAGCCGCTCTCCCCCGGATTCGGAACGGCATTGCTTAAACACGTTGCATTGAGCAGCCGTTAGCAAGATGAGTTCTAAGGTGTCGGAAAAGCCTGAAAGAGCTCGTAAGGGTGTTACACTTAGCGTAAAACTAGACATAATTAAGCATTTCAATTGTGGTGAACGAAGCAAGGACAAAGTGAGTTTGGCTTGTGGAAGCTGATGAAGATGATGTTGAAGAGGTTTTGGCATCCCATGACCAAGAACTGATAGATGAAGAGCTGATGCAATTGGAAGAGGAAAGGATAACAATCGAAACCGAATGCAGTAGCGAAAGTGAAGTCGTCCAGGAACTGAACATGAAGCAACTGTGTGAGATTTTCGCTGCAATGATAAAGTACGACTTTAATTTTGAAAGGGTACGTAGGTTTAGGAGATATTTTCAGGATGTTTTGAGTCCTTAAAAAGAACTGTGTGATAGAAAAATGCTCGAGGCTCAGCAGTCAAGCAAGCCTTCCACATCAGCCACAGCAGACGATGAACCTCGACCTTCGACATCAAGGCAGGCAGTCATAGGAGAAGATGAGCTGCCTGCCCTGATCGACGATGAGATGACACCGCCATGTCCCACCACCCCAACCCCGGGCCCCGGACAGATACTGTACCGATTCGCGGAGAATGCAGCAGCAGCCGGGAGGCACACAGCACATCTTTAAGAAAAAAGCTGAAATAAACATGCTAATTAATTAGGTGCCGCCTAGCACGTAATTGTCAGCCCAGATCAGTGCCGATGCAATCGGCAATCGCCTCTGATGTATGCCGACATTTACATGCCGGGCAGCACCTAATTAATTAGCATGTTTATTTCGGCTTTTTTCTTAAAGATCTGTTGTGTGTCTCCCGGCTGCCGCTGCGTTCTTCGCGGCAATGTATCGGGTCGGCAGCCCGGAGGGTGGGGGCCACTGCACCACCCAACCTGCAACGACTCAGTCTAACACACTATCATAAGTGTGCTTGATGTCTTCCCAATTCTGGTAAGTGATACTACACTGTACATACATTATTTCTACTTTATATAGGCTGTGTATTTCTACGTGTTATTTGGTAGATTTGGCAGCTTCATAGTTTAAAGGTTACTGGAGAGCGCGTTTATGCCAACAGTGCTTGCGTGAGATTTTCGCTACGGAGATCTGTGCAGGCAATCGTTGTAGAGAAGTATTTCTATTTTATATAGGCCGTGTATTTACCATATCATTTCTGCTTTTTCTATATTTTACTGTTATTTTAGGTTTTATGTGTTACTTGGCATGATTTGGTAGGTTATTTTTGGGTCTGCAAATGCTCACATAATTTTCCCATATAAATAAATGGTAATTGCTTCTTCGCTTTATGACATTTCGGCTTACGAACCGTTTCACAGGAACGCTCTACCTTTGGATGGCGGGGGAAACCTGTATCTATAAGTAAAAAGCAGAGCTGAGGTTATATTCTGAACAGCCGTGGTTTTATTGAATGACAGAATAGTCCTGAGGGTTGAGTGACCAAATCCTTCTACTAAATGGTACACTCATAAGGAGTGATTTTGTTCCACATACAATATAGCACTCTTGAAACCTCAAAGCTATACCCTGCATAAAATAAACTGTTGGAAGAACTCAGCAGGTTAAGCTGAATCTGTAGAGGCAAAGCAATAGTCAGCATTTCAGGTTGAGACCCTGCATCAGGACTAAGGGTGTGACGGAAGATAGCCAGTACATACTGTTACATGCTCAAGGAGATCTGTTTTTTTTTGTGAGAATGATATAATGGTCTTTTGGAGGTAACCTGATGTGATTTTCCTGCCGATGTGAGGTCACGTGATGACGTGTGCCCCTGTGACTATATAAGGGTCGACCCAGGTGATGCAGTTAGTTTTTGAGTTTGTAGATTTCCAGGTAAAACGTGTTGTGCCTCCGTTTCTGTTGCGTGTTTGTTTTTGTGACGTAGTTTCATTTTTAAAACGGAAGGTGCGTTCTCTTACAAGATATTGTATTATTGGACTGGGAATTTGTGGCTGGAAGTGCCAATTTACTCAATTCCGACAGTTTTGAAGGGAGAGTGAAGAATTCATCGAAGTGAAGGATCGAGAGAAGTCGGCATCGTTTGGCAGTTTAATAAAGAATCGACGTTATTGAGTCTTCGTTGGAGAGAACTTGCATCCAGATAACTCTTGCAAAAGGGCAATGAGTTCATGCAAAAAGGTGCTCTCTCTCTCAAGGAATTTAAGGTCAGTCGATTTAAACTGTTTATTTTCGGCATCGGGAATCCTGTGGACAGAACCAGCAGTAAAGGTGCGTCTGTGAAGAAATCCTTCTCCAGAGAAGTCTCTCCCAATTGAATGTGTAAAACTGTTGGACTTTCGAAGTTATCGCTTTAAGAACTATATCTGACCGTATCGCTTTAAGAACTGTTTTCGCATTTAACGCTTTAAGAACCTGAGCCGAGTGGCGAGTTGGTGAACGGCTGCGTACCTGTTAACCTCCGGTTAAAGTTTTCCTTTTTTTTTCTTATCATTTATATGTGTTTAATAAATGTTTGGTTGTTTTCATAAAACCTGTCTCGATTAATATTCATTGTTGCCAGTTACGTAACAATATAAGTGAGTGAGAGTGAGAGTGAGATAGATAGATAGATAGATGTGGGGCAGAGACTGGTGGAACTAGATGATAAGGAGAAGGGACAGATGAAGGCAGGTGAGCAGGTAGAGAGGGAACATTAAGGCAGACTCAGGTAGGTTACAGATGGAAACAGATGAAGAAAGAGAAAAACTGATTTAGGCAAAAGGAACCAAGGGTGGGGGGGAATGGAAGGCGGCAAACAGGGCTTCACCCAAGATATACATGAGCTAGGTTTTCCAATTCTCCTTTACTTACTCCTTTTGGATTTACAAACAAAATTATTTTTCACTGAACACTGAATGTCTGTTAGCTGTCCAGAATTTGTATCCAATTGAACACAGTCCTTTAGGTCTCCATTCAGCAAATCCTGCCTAAAATATCTTCAAAACATAAAGAGAAATATTAATAGATTAAAATAAAAACACCAACTTATTGGTAAGAGTTATTAAACATTAGTTGATAACGATTCTAAAGAGATTTTACTGTAAACCATATACAGTATATACTGTATATTTTACTGTAAAACTACATATCAGTTGACTTTACTACAGCTTGGTACATGTGAAGGCCATGACAGGTACTGTATGAAAGGTCTCTTTTTAATTTTCTTAAATGACATTAGCAGTTGACTTTGGGAAAACCAGCTTTTTATAGCCCAAAAGATCAGCTGTGTGTGAACTGCATTGTGCCTTTAAAAATTAAACTGTGTACTGCTAGGAATCTATTTGATTATAGTTAAGTTGTCTGGAATTGCCTGGCATGAACTATTTGTATGTACATTTATATGAATCTATGAAATAGGAGGAACTGGCCATTTGGCTCCTCTGGCTTGTTCTGTCATTCAATAAAATCATGGCTATCATAATTGGAGCTTCAACTCTACTTTCCTGTCCCCTGTACTCCCTGACACCCAAAGGCCAAATAACTGCTATCTCAGCTAGAATATCTTCATTAACTCAGCTTCCAAAGAGATCTTTTAAAAAAAATCATGTCCATCTTAAATGTGTGATATCTTCTTTTAAAACTATGCCCACTCAGCTCTACCCAATCAGAATCTTATATTTCAATATGATCAGCTCTCACTTTTTCTATACTCCACCGAAGATAAACCAAACTTTTCCACATGAGATAATTCATTCAACTGAGGAATCAACCTATTCTGAATTGCCTCCAACGGTATACATTGTGCTTTAAATAAAAAGACCGAAGTGTATGAGAGGTAACTCTAGGTCTCATCAATATCATGTCCAGACCAACCTTTCATTTTGACTTCCAGATACTTTCTGGATGTACATGCAAATTTCTGTGTTTCATATATGAAAGCAGATCTCTTTATAAAGCATCAGCTCATAATTTTATTTCTGTGAAACAGAATACTGTAGTTCTACACAAAAAACCACAGAGAGGAACCAGAAAGCAACAGCAGGACTAAAGATAGAGGAGAACGAGAGAAAACACAGAAAAACCAAGCAAGGATAAGGAAGACTGGAGAGTGGAGACTGCACAAGAAAATCAGAGATACTGTGGAAGAACTAGAGATGGTACTTGAGAACTGAAGATCAAAGAGCTTGATGGAGGACTGGAAGTGGTCCAGAAAAAGTGCAGAATGCATGGAGTCAGAGAAAGCATGGGATAACTAGATTCAGAAGACATTGCAACAGGACCAGAGGTAGCTTAGAAGGCCTGAACTAGCACTGGTGGAAGGATATAATACAGAAGGACAACACAATGAAAACTGCATAGGGGACCAATGCCAGGAAGCTGTCAGTGGAGGAGAAAGCCCCCAATGGAACTAACCTGCTTTGAAAAAAACATGTTGACCAAAATGGGCTGTGGAACAACCTTGGCTGTTGAGAAGACACGTGAAAAAGTTTTTCTCAAACACTTCTTTCCTATATTTACCCTCCCACTTAATCTCACACCACAGACTTTCCACAGTGAACTCAATATAATTTCATCAATCCTCTATCACCTGTTGCCACTTCTCAGCTAGTGGAAAGAGAAGGCTTATTGGGCAGCACTATTTCAAGGAAAAGTGCAAGTGGCTGCAAACTCAAGACCACAAAATAAAAACAAATAGCAGAAGAAGGGAACAAATAGGCACCATAATTTTTGATTGTTATATTGAAAGTCTTAGAAAAGACCGTGGAAAATTGAAAGGAAAGTTTAAATAATATAAATCTCCCACTAAAACAAAGTTACACCACATAACAATAATTTATTTTCTGGTACAGTATATAAACAAAGGTTGAGTTAATGTAGCTGCTCTTTCTCTGTAAATGATAGGATTTGAGTTTTTAGAAACCAACATTTGAGAGACAGGGTTTAGGTTGTGGTGTGAAGGCAGAACCGAGGGAGAGAAGGGGAGATTCTTCCCCACTACCAAAGGAAAAAAAAAACACTAAGCAATATAGGTGATAAATGGCTAATACACTCAATTTTGTTTCTAAAAGGGTTTATCCAATGAATTTAATATTAAACACACAGCGCATATTTTCCTCACATGAATACAGTGATAAGTCAATTATCAGGGGAGGACAGGGGAGCTTGAAGTACGTGTTGAACGAACTTCCAGTAGAAGTGGTAGAGGCAGGTTCAATATTATCATTTAAAGAAAAACTGTATAGGTATATTGACAGGAAAGGAATGGAAGGTTATGGGCTGAGCACAGGTCGGTGGGACTAGGTGAGAGTAGCGTTCGGCACAGACTAGAAGGGCCGAGATCGCCTGTTTCCATGCTGTATTTGTTATATGGTTATATAAGTCACTTATAAGTCAATAGCATCGTAACATTTTAAGTAACATTTGGATATTAAACACGCAGCACATATTTTCCCCGTATGAACATAGAAAATTATTGCAACACACCAATATTGCTGAATCAGTGGGAGCCCTGGGCTTGTTTCCCTGCAACAAGACGGTGCATCGAAGACGCATCGAGGGGTGATGGGAGACAGCGATACTCGAAGGGGGTTCCTTATGTCCAGTCTATTCCGCAATTTTGTTTTTGTTGCATTCATTGCAGAGGTATGTTGGAAACGGAAGCAACGTTTTCAGTGCTTTCACGGCTATCTCAGGATATTTAGCCTTGACTTTGATCCAGAAAGCCGGCAGAGATGTTATGTTAAACATACTTTTCAGCCTGCCGTCATTTGTAAGCTTGAGGAGTTGATCTCCTTCCCGTGCTGACATGGATGACAGGTGGGTAATGACCTCGCGTGCATTCAAGCTCAACAGTGGGCGTGACAGGGAATGAGGAAAGGTGCAGTTGACTCATATCGCCAAATCATATTGTTTCCTCGCGGCCCGGTAGCACATGCTTTGCGGCCCGGTACCAGTCCGCGGCCCAGTGGTTGGGGACCGCTGATATAGTATGCAAGCAAAAGCTTTTTACTGCAACAATATAACATACGGGACTGGATTAAATAACAAAGTGGAATTGGTGAAAAGTGGGGTGCAGAGGGGTGTTGGTGGCCATGGGAGGATAAGATAACAAGAGTGAGAAATTTAAAATGAAGGACTTGGTGGATAGGAATTTTACACAATATGGTTCTTTAGGAAGTCAGGAAGAAGGTGAGACAAGTAACCCCTCAACAATTCTGGCTAGACTTGGTTGTGAATGCCGCAACGGATGGTCAAAGTTGTTCTACTAAAATGTAATCATGGAAGTAAAGACACATTGAGAAGTAAGTTAAAAGAATAAAATAATTAAACATACTTACGGGATCAGAGCAGCACTCAAAGAAGCATTTGTCGTCCAGTGAAAATCAGATTCAGTGTCACGATCATTGAGTCCAGTCCAATAAACCCCAGAAATTTCAGTTGTGAGCCAATCCTGTTGCAAAACAATTCAATTGTAACAACTAAATTCTCTTCCTTTTAAACATGCTAAATTCTCTACGACCCTGGAACTTAATTCAAGCCTGTCTGGCCTGAGGAAATAAGCCCAGGAAATCTATTTTTTTTAGCAGAATCTATGCAATGGGAGAACGGTATATAGCATTCACCCAAATTCTTTGAGCAAATTATTTGCGACGACTCAGCACTAGGATAGACGGCCATTGCAGCATTCACAACCAAGTTTAGCTAGAGTTGCTGAGAAGGTGATTTATATCAGCTCCCTCTTGACTTTCCCAAAATCACAGAAGTCATTCTTTAACAAAAGAATTTTATTCATATTTCATCAAGAAACAGCTGCTAGCAGTGGGTACTGCAAAAGGCGTAAGACGGTATTTCATTTTGGAACATCTACATCTCTAGCTAAACAACTCCAGTAAACTTACAACATTGACATCCAACAAAAAAAATGTGGAGCATTTTTCAGAAATATTCTGTCCACAATAAAGTTAATAACTGCCTAATCAGTCAACTGTCGATCTGCAAAGAAACAGCAGGGAACATCCTCAGTGCTATTAAACAATACTTGTGTTTCAATAACCTGTTCACTAATTTCCAGTTTAGGTTATCATTAAAACTGTTCTTCTGAACTACCGTCACTGCAAACTACAGCCTGTAATTTCCCTTTCAATAACATACTTTTGAACCATCTTAATGAGCTGGTGATTTCACGATCCGCTGAAGGACTTGGCAGACTTAGCTCTCAAGTATGCAGATATGACACCTTTAGACCGACAAATGTGCATCACCACAGTTGAAAGGGAGGGAGGAGGGGAGGTCTCCAAGGCAGACTAAAACATCGGGGTATGAAACTTCCTCTACTTTGGATCTTGTTAGCAAATATACAGTCACTGGAGAATAAGATTAACGGTCTAACGGCAAGATTGCTGTATTGGAGGAAAATAAGGAATTGCTGTGTTCTGTGTACCACACTAGGTACACTGGTAAGACCCAAGGGCTTTTCGATACACTGAATGGAAGGACTACTGACCCAGAGAAGGCTAAAGGTGGAGGTCTGTGTTTCATGATAAATTCTTTGTGATGCTCAAATGCAGCAATCTTGTCATATCCTTGTTCCCCCAACCTGGAACATCTGATGATTAAGTGCAGGCCATTCTACTTACCAACCTCCAAGAGGGCCAAACCTTTCTTGTGGTATGGAAGCTTGCATGTCTCAAGGACCCAGAGGGCTATGTTGGCTGGAGTCAGGCTTTATTTTTGGCTCTTGCTAGGACCACCCGTGCCAAACAGGTCAAAGGGTAGAGGCCAGACTGAGAGTGGTCCACCAATCCTCCAGGTTCAGGGGTTTAGCTCAGGACTAACAACCCTGACTGGTACAACAAAACTGTTACGGAAACAGTAATGAAGAATTGTTCTACATCTGAGCATGCCGGTATTCCTGAGTGTCCACCTGGGACTTGCATGGCTCACAGTAGTGAAATCTGAGAGGAAGCTACTGGGATAATAAAGGAAGCCCTGAACACAGTCAGACATGCAGGACCTTCATTGCTGCCCTAAACACCAGTCTTGCAATGTCCTCAATAAAGAAATGGATTAGGCTCCCAAAATGGCTTCACAAAAATAGTTTAAAAGGCAAAGTGACATGCAGGATTTCAGTAAATAGATGAGGCCATGCTAAGTGTAGTTTTAAAAGGCATCCGTTAGTCTCGTGAGACCATGGATTTGTGCCTTGGAGGGTTTCCAGGGCGCAGGCTTGGGCAAGGTTGTATAGAAGACCAGCAGTTGCCCATGCTACAAGTCTCCCCTCTCCATGCCACCGATGTTGTCTAAGGGAAGGGCATTGGTGTCGTTGCAGAGCAATGGGCGGTTAAGTGCCTTGCTCAAGGACACAACACGCTACCCCAGCTGAGGCTCGAATTAGCGACCTTCAGATCACTAGACCGACGCCTTAACCACTTGGCCACGTGCCAAGTGTAGTTTACTCATGTGACAGTAATACTTTCACACTACTTTTCTAGCCAATCCACAGGTCAGCCTTACTACTAAGGAAGGACTCAGAATATCTCCACTTAAGTTACATATTCATGTCTGCATGACAAAAAAATCCAACTTAGAGGTGACTGAAACAAAAGTACTATTGTCTGTTAAAATTTTACTGTATCTCCATAAGACCATCAGACCATAAGATATATCAGCAGAATTAGACCATTCAGCCCAATAACTCTGCTCCACCAGTCATTCATGGCTTATTTTTTCTCTCAACCCCATTCTCCTGCCTTCTCCCCATAACCTTTAACAACCTTACTAATCAAGAACCTATCCACCTCCACTTTAGATATACACAATGACGACTTCCACAGTTGTCTATGGCAATGAATTCCACAGATTCACCACCCTTTGGCTAAAGACATTCCTCCTCACCTCTGCTCTAAAGGGTTGTCCCTCAGTACTGAGGCTGTGCCCTCTGGACCTAGGCTCTCCAATTATTGGAAAGATCCTCTCCACATCCACTCTACCCAGGCCTTTCAATATTTGGTAAACCTCTTCTGGACCCTCTCCAAAGCCTACATATCCTTTCTTAGATATGGGGTGCAAAACCGCTCACGATATTCCAAGTGTGATTTGAACGATGCCTTATAAAGCCTCAGCATTACATCCTTGCTTTAAAAGATTTAAACTTTAGCATTATTTATCAAATGTACACCGACAAATATAGTGAAATTCATTGTTTGCCTCAATAACCAACACAGTTCGAGGATGTGCTGGGGGCAGCCCACAAGTGTTGTCATGTTTTCACTGTCAACAAAGCATGTCTACAATTCACCAACCCTAACCCATCTAATCCTAACACAACTTTTGGAATGTGACAGGAAGCCAGAGTGTCTGGAGAAAAGCCATGCAGTCACAGATGAACGTACAAACTCCTTACAGACAGCAGCAGAACTGAACCCGGGTTGCTGGTGCTGTAAAATGTTACACTAACTGCTAGGCTACCATCCCACCATCTCAAGTCTTGTTGAAATGAATGCTATCATTGCATTTACCTTGCTTACTACCAACTCAACCTGCAGGTTAACCTTTAGGGAATACTGCAGTCAGTCTCCCAAGTCTCTCTGCACCTCTGATTTTTGAATTTGCTCCCCATTCAGAAAATTGTCTACAGCTTTATTCTGTCCACCAAAATGCATTATCATACACATCCCTACACTTGCCCACTGTCCAAATTCTTCTGCAGGCCCCCCCATTTCCTCAACATTATTTGCCCCTCCTTCTATCTTTGTATGGTCTGCAAACCTGGCAGTAAAGCCATCAATTCTGTCATCCAGATTATTAGCATATAATATGAAAAGTAGTGCTCCCAGTGAACCTTAATCTCATTAAGAAATTGTTAAAATACTATAATGCAAACCATTACAGGTTATGCAGGCATTCTACCATTGATCTTTATAGTTACCTTTTCATCTACAGTGTCCAAGTAGAGCAATTCGGTGCCTCTATAACCTCTACAAAAATGTTGTGCTTTTTCCCAAGTAGCATTTAAAGTAGTATTCCAAAAGTAGCAGTGATGTTGAAAAATGTGCCAGTCAGAATCCCCAGGACAAATAGTACCATCTGCACAAAAAAAAACAAACATGTTAATATCTTAATTTTTATTTTTCATTTATGAAGATACTTAGAGAATGCAGGACTTTAAAATGATAAAGCTGATTTATTTGCAAAAATAACTTAGAAAGTGCAAAGTTTCATTTCTTACAGTGACCTCTACAGACTTTCCATTAAGATAATGTTTCAGTATACTATTATGTTACCTTGGTATGTTATGTTTAAATTACATTGTTTGTAGTATTGTTTTGTATTAATATCTTCTGTAATATTATTATATTCTAACAGTGTATTAGTGTCTATATGGCTTACCTTTTTGTATACTTATTCAATAAAAAGACTTAAAAAGAAAGATAATGTTTCAATGTACAGAGGCCACATGTCACAATTCTTAGCAAAATTACAAGTTATATCTTTCCTCTAATGATAAAAATCCAAAATAAAAATCTATCCAAATTACTATCCAGTTTCTATGTCCATCCCTTACTTCAGCAAAAAAATTCCAGACACTTGTATTGACGGATTGTTCTTCCAGATCTGGTTCTAGGAGAAGATTTCTGGTGGTCTATTGCCAAGCTGTAGTGTTCTAACTCTGCAAATTTAGTGGTACATCTATGCTTTCATCAAGCAACCTGTTTTTCTAAGATGGCACCTTTTCCTCTAATCTGAGATGCCTGCTTCTGTACTTCGAATCACCACTGCCTTAAGACAAATCTGGGGTTGATCCCATCCACAATGCATCTCCTTCTCTGAGCTTTGACAAACCTTCGGCATCTCTGATGTCACTATGTACCTGATTTCTTTTAGCCACTTCCAGTTGTCCTTCCACACGTTTTTTTGTTCCTGGTTCTATCAGCCTCCCTGCAGTGGGGTGCAGGTTTCTAGCATATTTGTTTGTACTCCAATTAAACATCTCTTGGCAGACTGCAAGAGCTAGGGAGAGCTAGGATGCTCAAAAACGAGTTCGAGGATGTAATGTTTTGGCCTCTTCGGCCACATTTATAGCATTCCATTGTCCATCTCACTAAGGAAACTGAGATATTAAATATGCAGAGTTAGGACATCACAGCTCAACAAAGGACCCTGGACAACTGCAGGCAGAAAGTGAGGCAGGAGTATGGGGTTGAAAGAGAGGGGGAGAGGGGGAGAGGGGGAGAGGGGGAGAGGGGGAGAGGGGGAGAGGGGGAGAGGGGGAGAGGGGGAGAGGGGGAGAGGGGGAGAGGGGGAGAGGGGGAGAGGGGGAGAGGGGGAGAGGGGGAGAGGGGGAGAGGGGGAGAGGGGGAGAGGGGGAGAGGGGGAGAGGGGGAGAGGGGGAGAGGGGGAGAGGGGGAGAGGGGGAGAGGGGGAGAGGGGGAGAATAAATCAGGCAGGATGGAATGGCAGAGTAGACTGAATGGGCCAAATGCCCAACTTCTGCTCCTATATCTTATATTGCTGTCTTTCATCAAACTGCTAGTCCTTTGAGAACCTACAAAATTGTTAATTGCATAAGGAAGCTTAAACTTGTGAATGGATGGTGATGAATGGGTGTTCACTAAGGCTGCTTCCCAAAAGTGTGAAAACAATCAAGGAGAGAAATAAATCAAGCAATCGCAGACCAGATAGTTAAATTCACATTAATGGAATCTATTTAAACCATTGTTAAAAAGCACCATTTAGAAAAGTAGATATTAACTGGGCAGTATAAACAAGGATATGTTAAGAGAAGGTTGTATCTGGTTAATGTGAATACATTTTAAGAAGATAATAAGGAGGGTTGATCAGGACAATGTATTCAATATTGTCCCAGTGGCTTATAGTAAAGTAGGACAATAAAGGAAAAGTCTATGGGATTGAAGGGAGAGTGAGAGATTGGATACCAAACTGCCTCAGATGCAGAAAGCAAAGAGTAATGGCTGATGAATGTTGTGACAAGCAGGTCGCCAACAGTCAGATTCCATGAGGTTCTATAGTGTTCCTTGCTTTCTGTAAGATATATTAATAATTTAGTCTTAGGAGGGTAAAATAGTTTACAAATAATACATATGTAGTCACGTGGTTGACTATGAGATGGAAGGCTTTAGTCAGCAGGATGACAAAGATAGTCCGGTCAATTGGATTGAAATAATCTAATATGTGATAATGCATTTGGAGAGGTGTAATAAAGCAAGGGATTAACCTAAAGAATAAACATAAAATAAACAATAAAATGTCGAGTGTTGTGTAGTCCTAACTATTCACAACTTGTATCAATGATTTATGAGGGGTTGAATTTAGAAATTCTGCCTGTGACCATATTGGATTCCTCCATGTGCTCCAATTTCTAACCATTACCAAAAATGTGTTGGTTAACTGGCCATTGTAAACTGCCTCTTGTAGGTAGGCAAGTGGTAGAATCTGGGAGGAGTTAATGGGGATGTGAGGAGAATAAGTGGGATTCATGTAAATGGTTGTCAGAAAGTCAATGCATATGATGAAACAAATGATCTGTTTCTCTGTTGGAATGCACCATAAAAATGTCAGCAATGGCACTATTTGCAACTGGTTTTCACTGAGATTAGTTCTATTGTAGACTTAATTGGTTTGTATCACCACATTTAAGCCATTCTGAAGTAAAACATAATATGGAGATGAATTTCTGCGGGTAACTGAATTTGAGGAGGGTGTCCCACAATCCTGCCTTATTGATGGGGACTAATATCCCCAGCACTGAGCTCTAATTTTAAATGGTTACATTGGGCTTGCCTTGTTATTTGCATGCCCAATACCAGCTGCCAAAGCAGATGCTCTATTTTAAACTCAAAAATTTGGGGCAAAATGTCAACATATTTATAGGCCCAACCATAACGCACTATCAGATGGCTGAAGCCTTCACCCCATTGTTGAACAGTTAAGTCACCCAATGTTTTGTGTTTGAAGCGGAACATGCAACTTCTGCCATTCATGCCTCAGCATCACAAAGGATAGGCAAAATTTCACAGCCTTCCAACAATCTGTCCTCCAACTGATTAGCAAGAATGTTAATGAACTGGAGTACTTGAATGTTAATTTGTTCATGAATAAAACAATTCATGATGAAAGTACTGCCTTCCTACCAGCACTTTTGTTGTTGCCTCCCAACCAGCCAGCTCAGACCATTGCTAGTCATATAGCCAGATGCACCACGCAACTTGAATGATAATACATTCGCTATACTCATATTAACAAATTCTCTTGGCATAATATCTTGGTCTGAAACTGATCTGGAAAGTTTACAAAGAAAAATAAGAACTGAAATGACAAATTTTAGAAAACACTCTGTATACGTGAGCACACTTAGATTAACACTACCTAGGATAGAAGGAAGAAAATGAATAACAGATGTAAAAAAAATTTACACAAGTCAGATAAAACTTCTAAGGATATACTTCCATCATGAAAACAGGATTCAGCACTCCACACGAGTATAAGTAATTCTGACACAAAACCAGGCATCACTGCATCTGGAGCAGGGCAGAAGTTCAAAGGTTCAAAAGGTTAATTTTGTTTCAGAGCATGTATCCATATACAACCCTGAAATTTGTATTTCTCCAGATAGCCACAAAACAAAGAACATAAAAGTCATTCAGAGAGAAGCATCCCAACCCCCCCATACAAAAAAAACGGCATCCCGATCATCAACCCGCCAAAACCCCTTTCCCCGCACACAAAACAGAAAAGGAACAACAATAAAAGAACACAGAATATAAAAACCATAAGTCTGAAAAAGTGTATATTCCATAAACACAACAGTCCAATCCATAAAAGTAAAACCACAATACCATCCTCCAATATCACCAGTGTTAATTGAAAGAGGGGGACACCGCATGAGGCACAGAGGCCTACCCACCTGCCACAGAGAGTCACACAGAGCCACACAGAGGTAGGCCACTCACAGACTCCTTCTCCGACAGCGATCAAAAGGAAGGCAGTTGGCACTGAAACTCTTGCTCGCCTTCTGCATTTACCTCCATGTCTCAATCTTCCTCGATGCTTTAAATGACAAAATGGAGTTAAGCATTGGCTTGCAGAATACCAACAGAACATCTTTGCATCAAGGCCGACCGAGTACGTGTTCACTTTCTGGAGTCTTCTCGGTGCTAGTAAATCGCTGGATCGCTCAAGTGATCTCCAACCTGTAAATCGCAGGCTCTAACAGTCCCAGAAACACACTTAAGACTTAAAAGAAGTAAAATGAACTATTTTTGGTTTGCTACCTGAAAGATGTCAACCAAGGGAATGTTGTATGCTGGCACCATCTTGACCGGAAAACCACAGGCTCAGTTCAACACAGAGCTGAGTAAACGGCGTGTAGCATTGAGCAGATATGGACTGATCCTCACCTCTGTTCCTGACACCCTGGCTCAGCATTTAAATTATCCAACATCAGATCATTCCTTGTCTTGGACCTGGGCCCTATCACTTCAATACACTCTGAGGCCCAGGCCGGACCTCATTGCCGTATTTTGCCCCATACCCGACCTTTCCAAGTCGGCCTGGTGCCTAAATCGATTAATCTTCAGGTCTTCCCTCGCTCTCGGTTTGTTGGACAGGCCTTGCCTTTGCACATGTCGCCTTTGCCTCACCTCTGCTTGTCCCAGCTCAACTCTACCTCATCTTTGTCTTGACTCCATTTGCCTGTGGTGATCGTTTATCAGAAATTTTACCACAAAAAGTGTTATTAGTAAAGTATTTAGTTGTATTCTTTGTTTTGTTTGCTACTGATAACTAATTGCTGGGTTTCACCAGTGCCATCTTTACTGGAAGAAATGATCACTACAGAAGAAGAAGTTAACAAATGGAAGAGCATGAGCATAATAGAGCTTTGACCAGCAGCCAATCTGGACATTGGATGTTTGGAGAGGAGGGGATTTCAATCAGGTCCACAGCCCGAGGATAAAAGGCGGCAGCAGCAGGTCGCAGCAGTGTAATAGAGCTTTGACCAGTGACCAACCGGCATCTGGCATTGATTAGTAAGAACAAATTAAAGGAAGTCAGGGACAAGTGCAGTAGCCGTCGTCTGAGTGGGTAGAATCAGAGTGGTGATCTTGAAGCTTTAGCTCTTCAAGGCTTTACTCAAAGGAAGCAAAGGAAAGAAAAATTCACGTTTTTTCAATCGCTTCTTCATATCTGCTCATCTAGGGACAGTAGAAATGACAGGCAGGGTAGTGATATGCTCCTCTTGCAGGATCTGGGAAGGCAGGGAGATCTCCAGCGTCCCTGATGACTGCAATTGTGAGAAGTGCATCCAGCTGCAGCTTCTAACAAATCACATTAAGGAGTTGGAGCTGGAAGTGGATGGACTGCTGATCATTTGGGAAGCCGAAGGGGTGATAGATTGGACAATATAGAGAGGTTGTTACACCCAAGAAGCAGGATACAGAAAACCGGGTGACAGTCAGGAATGGGAAAGGTGTTAAGAAGCCAGTGCAGAGTACCCCTGTAGTCAACCCCCTCAACAACAGGTACATTACTTTGGATACTGTCAGGTGGGGGGAATTATGTAACAGAGGAGAGTCATAGTGGTTGGGTCTCTGGCACTGAGACTGCCACTGAGACTCAGAAGGGAAGGGAGGAGAAGAAGCACACTGTGGTAATAAGGGATTCATTAGTTAGAGGAACAGACAGAAGGTTCTGTGGGTGAGAATGAGATTGCCAGATGGTTAATGTTGCCTCCCGGATGCCAGGGTCCAGGATATCCTGGATCGAGTCCTCAGCATTCTTAAGTGGGAGGGTGAACAGTCAGAAGTCGCAGACTACGTCGGTACCAATGACATGGGTAGGACGAGTAATAGGGTTCTGTATAGGGAGTTAGGTGCTACGTTAAAGGGTAGGACTCGCAGAGTTGCGATCTCAAGATTGCTACTCATGGCAAGTGCTAGTGAGGCTAGAACTAGGAAGATTATACATAAGACCATAAGACATAGGAGCAGAATTAGGCCATTTGGCCCAACAGAGTCTGCTGCACCATTCAATCATGGCTGTTTCTTTTTTCCCTCCGCAGCAGCACTCCCCAGCCTTCTCCCCGTAACCTCTTGATGCCATGTCCAATCAAGAACCAATCAAGCTCCACATTAAATACACCCAATGACCTGGTCTCCACAGCTGCCTGTGTAATAAATTCCACAAATTCACCACCCTCTGGCTAAAGAAATTTCTCCACATCTCTGTTTTAAATGGGAAGCCTTCTATTCTGAGACTGTGCCCTCTTGTCCTAGACTCCCTCACCATGGGAAATATCCTTTCCATATCTACTCTGTCTGGGCCTTTCAACATTTGTAAGGTTTCAATAAGATCCTTCCTCATCCTTCAAAATTCCAGCTAATACAGAGCCAGAGCTATCAAACGTTCCTCGTATGATAACCCTTTCATTCCCAGAATAATCCTTATGAACCACCTTTGAAACCTGTCCAATGCCAGCACATCTTTTCTTAGATGAGGAGCCCAAAACTGTTTACAATGCTTAGGGTGAAGCCTCACCAGTGGTTTATAAAGCCTTGGCATCACATCCCTGCTCTTGTATTCTAGACCTCTTGAAATGAATGCTAACATTGCATTTGCCTTCCTCACCATCGACTCTACCTGATGTTAACCTTTAGGGTGTTTTGCACAAGGACTCCCAAGTCCCTTTGTTTTTTTTTGGCTTGTGTGTGCGTGCATCCGTGTGTGTGCAATGTTGGCGGGACGATGTCTTTTTCATGCCTTTACAAGGCGCGGAGCGAGAGAGAGACTGTGTGGCACGCCATTCCTCACACAGACATTTCGCAGTACTTTTCCCTTTTTGATTTTACAAGGTCGAGTTGCAACCTCGACACTCAACCCAGCACGGATGGAAAGCGTACTCGGGAGCGGACCCGACTGGGTTCGAACCCGGGAACCCCCGTTCCAGAGTCCGGCGCTGATGTCATTGCGCCACCAGCCGGCCCCCAAGTCCCTTTGTATCTCAGATTTTTGGATTTTCTCCCAGCTTAGAAAATAGTTTGCACATTCATTTCTACTACCAAAGTACATGACTATTCATTTTCCAACATTGTATTTCACTTGCCACTTTTTTGTCCATTCTCCAAATCTGTCTAAGTTCTTCTGCAGCCTACCTGTTTCCTCAATACTACCTATCCCTCCACCAATGTTCATATCATCTGCAAACTTGGCAACAAAGCTATCTATTCCATCATCTAAATCATTGATAAACAGCATAAAAAGAAGCGGCTCCAACACTGACTCCTGTGGAACACCACTAGTCACTGGCAATCAACCAGAAAAGTTGGCTTTTTATTCCCACTCGCTGCCTCCCATCAATCAGCCAATGCTCTAACCATGCCAGTAAATTTCCTGAACTGACATGGGCTCTTAACTTGGTAAGCAGCCTCATGTGTGGCACCTTGTTAAAGGCCTTCTGAAAATCCAAATATACAACATCCACTACATATGTGTAATCTCCTCAAAGAATTCCAACAGGTTCTTCAGGCAAGATTTTCCCTTAAGGAAGCTATACTGAATTTGTCCTAAAGAGTGGAGTGACATTCGCAATTTTCCAGACCTCTGGCACCATGCCAGATTCCAATGATTTTTGAAAGATCATTACTAATGCCTCCACATCTCTACCACTACCTCTTTCAAAACCATAGGGTATATACCTGTAGGTCTTTCAGCTTTTTGAGCACCTTCTCCCTTGTAATAGTAACTGCACTCACTTCTCTTCCCTCCCACCTTTCAACATCTGGCACACTGTTAGTATCTTCCACAGTGAAGGCTGATGTAAAATATTCATTTAGATCATCTGCCTTCTCCTTATCCCCCATTATTATTTCTCCGGCCTCATTTTTTAGCAGTCCTATATCCACTCTCGTTTCTCTTTTATTTTTTACGTACTTGATAAAGCTTTTACTCTCCACTTTGATATTACTTGCTAGCTTGCTTTCATATTTCATCTTTTCCCTCCTAATGATTTTTTTTTAAAAGAGTCTAATAAGTGGCTAAGGATTTGCGTAGGAGGGAGGGCATAAGATTTTTGGATCATTGGGCTGTCTTTCAGAGAAGGTGGGACTTGTACAGAGGGACGGTTCGCACCTGAACTGGGGTGTGGGGTGTGGTTGTTAATGCTGCATGGTGGGATTAAAGCTAGAGTTGCAGGGCGTTGGGAAAAGAGTGTCAGAACAGTTAGTTGAGAGGTTGCGGAGGGAAATGTTGGTAAAACCTCAGACAAAGACAGGAATCAAAAGGTTGCGCATGGTGCAACTAGTGACCTGAGTTGCCTATATTTCAATGCAAGAAGTATCGTAAGAAAGGCAGGTCATAGTGCTGAAGATGAGGTAGCTGGTTCACCAAACAGAAGCAATGTCTAGTGAGAAGAGGGTGTTCATTGGGCAAAATTGCAATCAACAGGATGAGTTGCAATGTAAAAGGTGAACAAAATCAAAAAGGGTGAATACTGGACTGATGGTGTTGTATCTGAATGCACGCAGTATAAGGAATAAGGTAGATGAACTTGCAGCACAGTTGCAGATTAGCAGGTATGATGTTGTAGGCATCACTGAATCATGGCTGAAATATTATAACTGGTGGGGTGTAAGGGGTGTCAGGGAGGGGTATCACCTCTGGTGGGGGAACATGTCGCGTCCTTTTCAAGGCGGTTAGTCTATTTTTGGTCCCCACCTGGCACTCAGCTCTCACCTGTGGCTCCTTGTAGCTGTTTGCATGTGACAGCTGCCACACCCCGGGCAACAGCTTTGACAAGCTGGCTAAACCAGGCGAGGGGAGCCAAAGGGTCTCAAACCCTCGGTGAGATAGGGAGTTGTCTATTCCAGCATGTGAAGACAGACTCCGGTGGATTGACCAGACGAGACCAATGGAAGATCCAACGGTCAAGAAGGTGGTCTCTGCAAGCGTCGTGGAACGTGTAGAGCAGGACAAGACACAGTAGACGTCCCAGTCATCCACTGCGCCTAGTCCCATCTCCAGCCATCTCGACTCTGTCTTGCCACTGGATCCAGGTGGGAAATGGAAAGAGAGAGTGAGGCTGACGCTGCGCAACTCTCCCTCACTTAAATCCAAATCAAGTGCTAGTCTCGACACCATCATAATGGTGTCGAAGTCCTTATCGACATTGACAATGGACAAACAACTGAACAACTATAACTGGTAGCTTAATATCCAAGGTTACATATTGTATCGAAAAGATAGGCAGGAAGGCAAAGGGACGGCATTGCTCTGTTGGTAACAAATTAAATCCAATCATTAGAAAGAGGTGACATAGAAGATGTTGAATCGTTGGGGATAGAACTTAGGAACTCAAGGGTAGAAAGACCTTGATGGGAGTTGTATACAGGTCCCCAAACAGTAGTAAGAATTTTCCCTACAAATTACAATAAGAGGCAGAAAAAGCATACCAAAGGGCAATGTTACAATAGTCATGGGGGACTTCAATATGCAGGTAGACTGGGAAAATCAGGTTGGTGCTGGATACAGGAGGGGAAATTTCTAGAGTGCCTATGAGATGTCTTTTTGGAAAGCTCGTGGTTGAGCCCACTAGAGACGTAGTCAGCATGGTTTCAATGGAAAATCTTGCCTGGCAAATCTGTTGGAATTCTTTGAAAAAGTAACAAGCAGGATAGACAAAGGAGAAAAGGTAGATGTTGTGTACTTGGATTTTGACAAGGTGTCACACGAAGCTGCTTAACAAGCTACGAGCCCATGGTATTACAGGAAAGATCCTAGCACGGACAAAGCAGTGGCTGATTGAGAGGAGGCAAATAGTGGGAATAAAAGGATCATAAACACAAAATAATCTGCAGATGCTGTGATCAAAGCAACACTTTCAGTACGCTGGATGAACTCAGCCGGTCGGGCAGCATCAGCTAGAAGCGATAAGTTGACGTTTCGCGCCGGAACCCTTCGTCAGGACTGAAGAATGAAAGATGGGGAAGGATTTGAAGAATGCTTGTAGCTTCAGTTGAAAGACCAGTAATTTGAAAGACAAAGGGGTGGGGGAGGGGAAGCATTGACGTCATAGCCCTGAAAACAGTGGGTAGTAGAAGGCGGCAGAACCATGAGGGAGCTGGGGGAGTGGTAGAGTGAAATAGGGATAGAGGAAGGGAGGGTGAGGGAATTACCGGAAGTTGGAGAATTCTATGTTCACACCAAAGGGCTGGAGACTAGCTAGACGGTATATGAGGTGTTGCTCCTCCAACCTGAGTTTAGCCTCATCATGGCAGTAGAGGAGGCCATGTATGGACATATCTGAATGGGAATGGGAAGCAGAGTTGAAGTGGGTGGCTACCGGGAGATCCTGTCTGTTGTGGCGGACAGAGTGGAGGTGCTCGACCTAACCGCTAAATTTTTACCATGGACATCCAATCCTTATAGACCTCCATTCCCCATCAGGAAGGCCTCAAAGCCCTCTGCTACTTCCTGGATAATAGACCTCACCAGTTCCCCACCACCACTACCCTCCTCCGGTTGGCAGAACTGGTTCTCACACTTAATAACTTCTCTTTTAGCTCTTCCCACTTTCTTCAGACTAACGGTGTAGCTATGGGAACTCGCATGGGACCCAGCTACGCCTGCCTCTTCGTTGGTTATGTGGAACAGTCTGTGCTCCAATCCTATTCTGGTACTGCTCCCCAACTTTTCCTTCGGTACATTGACGACTACATCGGTGCTGCTTCCTGCACCCATGCTGAGCTCGTCAACTTCATCGACTTTACTTCAAACTTCCACCCAGCCCTCAAATTCACTTGGTCTATCTCGGACACTTCTCTCCCCTTTCTCGATGTCTCGGTCTCCATCTCCGGAGACAGACTGTCCACTGACATCTTCTACAAGCCCACTGACTCTCATAACTAACTTGATGGCTCCAAGGTCCGAATGGCCTACTCCTGCACCTATTCTCTATTGTCTATTGACTATACCTCTTCCCAACCTGCCGCATGCAACAATGCCATTCCCTATTCTCAGTTCCTCCGTCTCTGCCGCATCTACTCTGAGGATGAGGCTTTCCGTTCCAGGACATCTCAAATGTCCTCTTTCTTTAAGGATCGTGGTTTCCCTTCCACAGTCATCAATGATGCCCTCACCCGCATCTCCTCCATTTCCCACACTTCGGCCCTCACCCCATCCTCCCACAACCACAACAGGGACAGAGTACCTGCCACCCCACCAGCCTCCGGATCCGGCACATTATCCTCCACAACTTCCGCCACCTTCAACAGGACCCCACCACTAAGCACATCTTTCCCTCTCCACCCCTCTCCACTTTCCGCAGGGATCAGTCCCTCCGTGACTCCCTTATCCGCACGTCCATCCCCGCTGATCTCCAACCCGGCACTTATCCCTGTAAGCGTAAGTGCTACACCTGTCCCTACACCTCATCTCTTGCAACCATTCAGGACCCCAAATTGTCCCTCCCAGTGGAGACAACACTTCAGTTGTGAGTCTGTTGGGGTCATCTATTGCAACCGGTGCTCCCGGTGCGGCCTCCTCTACATTGGTGAAACCCGACGCAGATTGGGGGACCGCTTCGTCGAGCGCCTCCACTCTGTCCGCCACAACAGACAGGATCTCCCGGTAGCCACCCACTTGAACTCTGCTTCCCATTCCCATTCAGATATGTCCATACATGGCCTCCTCTACTGCCATGATGAGTCTAAACTCAGGTTGGAGCAGCAACACCTCATATACCGTCTCGGTAGTCTCCAGCTCCTTGGTGTGAACATAGAATTCTCCAACTTCCGGCAATTCCCTCCCCATCCCTTCCCCTATCCCTATTTCACTCTATCCCCTCCCCCAGCTCCCTCATGGTTCCGCCTCCTTCTTCTACTACCCATTGTTTTCAGGGCTATAACGTCAATGCTCCCCCCCCCCACCTCTTTGTCTTTCAAATTACTGGTCTTTCAACTGAAGTTACACAGTCTTCAAATCCTTCCCCATCTTTCATTCTTCAGTCCTGACGAGGGGTTCTGGCCCGAAATGTCAACTCATCATTTCTAACTAATGCTGCCCGACCTGCTGAATTCATCCAGCATACTGAAAGTGTTGCTGGGAATAAAAGGAGCCTTTTCTGGCTACCTTTTCTAGCTTCCAGTGGTGTTCCACAGGGGTCTGTGTTGGGACAGATTCTTTAAACTCTACGTTATATGCTAATGATTTAGATGATGGAATTGAAGGCTTTATTGTAAAGTTTACAGATGATATGAAGATAGCTGGAGGGGCAGGTAGTTTTGAGGGAGTAGAGCGGCTACAGAAGGGCTTACAACAGATTAGGAGAATGGGCAAAGAAATGGCAGATGAAATACAGTGTCAGGAAATGTATGGTCATGCACTTTGGTAGAAGAAATAAAGGGGTGACTATTTTCTAAATAGAGAGAAAATTCAAAAAAACTGACGTGCAAATGGACTTAGCAGTCCTTGTGCAGGATTCCCTAAAGGTTAATTTGCAGGTTCAGTCTGTGGTGAGGAAGGCAATTGAAAGGTTAGCATTCATTTCAAATGGACTAGAATATAAAGGCAAGGATGTAATGCTGAAACTTTATAAAGCACTGGTGAGGCCTCACTTCAAGTATTGTGTGCAGGTTTGGGCCCCTTATCTTAGAAAGGATATACTGAAACTGGAGAGGGTTCAAAGGAGATTCACAAAAAATAATTCCAGGATTGAATGGCTTGTCATCTGAAGAATGTTTGATGGCTCAGTTTGTATTCACTGGAATTCAGAAGAATGAGGGATGATTGAATGATGAAAGGCCTTGATAGAGTGGATGTGAAGAGGATATTTTTAATAGTGGGAGAGTCTAAGACCAGTGGACGTAGCCTCAGAATAGACGGGTGTCCTTTTAGAATGGAGATGAGGAGGAATTTCTTTAGCCAGAGAGTGGAAAATCTGTAGAACTCTTTGCAGCTGTGGAGGCCAAGTCTTTATGTGTATTTAAGGCAGAGGTTGATAGATTCTCGACTTGTCAGGGCATGAAGGGATATGGGGAGAAGGCATAAGATTGGGGCTGAGAGGAAAATTGGATTAGCCATGATGAAATGGTGGAGTACACTTGATGAGCCAAATGGCCTAATTCTGCACAAAAACTTATGGTCTTATGGACCCACCATGGGAGACATCCTCACGACCTGATGTTGACATGGAAGTGACGAATGCCTGGCTCAGAGTTGAAGAGTTTTTCCCAGAACAGGGGAATTCCTTGTGGCAATACGTGGCCAGGTGGCCAATACAAAAAATTATCAAAAATACATAATAAAAAAACAACAAATTCAGGACGATAAATGCGGAAAATACCAAGAGAAACCAGAAACAATCCAACATATTACAGGATTACAGCAGCTTAAATCAATTTGGTTACTTATACAGGCACTATCAAGCGGCAAACATAATTCACCAAAATCTTGCTTTAAAATACAAACTCATAAACTGCACCCCGTATCTTACTATAATGTCAAGCCTGATCCAGTTTTAGAGTCTGAGTCCTATAAATTTTGTTACAACCAATCCATTATTACAGATAGGACAACCTATAATCACTGTCCAGATCTAATATTACAGGATAAAACAAGCAAGAACAACTTAATAGATATACCTATTCCAAACACACATAACATACAGAAATCAATAAGTGAAAAACACAAGAAATATGCTTAATTAAAGGACTATGAAACATGAATGGAGTATACATTGTCTGAATAGTAATATCTACAACTGGAATCATCCCCAAGTCATTACACAACAGCATTAAACAATTAGTCCTACATAGCAGTATTTATGTAAATCTCCAAAAAGTCATAATACTAAACACCACTAAAACAGTTCAAAATTTCATAGCAACTGAGAATGAGTGTGCTTGCAGATGCCTGTACCTCAGGAGATAATTACTGAATTCAAGAAAATTCGCACCACTCACTCCCCTCTTTATATCAGCTCTACAACAGTGGAGACTGCACGCAGTTTCAAACTCCTGGGAGCGCACGTCTCGCACAAACTCTCATGGTCCCAGAACACATTTTACACAATCAGGAAAGCTCACTGAAACCTCTACTTTCTGAGAATGTTGAAGAGAGCTAGACTATGCACACCTACATTCAGCTCATTTTTACAGATGTGCGGTAGAGAACATCTTAACAAGCAGCAACACTGCAAGGTATGGAAACTGAACTGTGGAGGACAGGAAGGCTCTAAGATGGGTGGTGTCAAAATTGCCCAACACATCACCCACAACAGCCTAACAGCCATCAAGGACATATATACACAGAGCTGCCAGAAGAGGACCAGTAACATCATGAAGCAACAGCACCTACCCTGCTCATGGGCTCCCATCAGGAAGGTGACTACATAGCATCTATGCTAGGACCACCAGATTCAAAAAGTTACTTTCCACAGCAGTAAGACTAATCAACACCTCTAACAACTAACCCACCCCTTCACTGCACCAACCACCACTACTTTATTTTTTCCTGTCGGTCACCTGATGTACAGACACTTTACGGACATACAACCAATTTCGCAGCTACCTTACCTATTTGTATTTTTTGTGTTTTTATTATTATTATTGTTTTCTTTATCTTATTGTGGGTTTTTTTTGTGCTGTATCAGAGCTGCAGTAACAACCATTTTGTTCTCTGTCTCACTTGCGTTCTGTATATTAACCAATCTTGAATGATTCATGCACTTTGCACACTTATTTATCATAGGTGTTTCCAAGCAATGATCTTGTCGAAAGGTATGCCACAGAGATTCTCGGAAACGAGCTGACCTCGACGACACTGACGCTTTGAAGACATTTTCCCGTTTTGATATTGAATAGCAATTAAGTAACTATCATTCCACACGTTGTTTAAACCTAAAGCCACTGACGTGCGCTTTTCCACATCAACCCCGTACCTGTAAAGAAAAACGTCGTCGCTGTGAAAGCCACAGTCCAGCCCAGGCCCCGGAGCGCCATGCCGCACGGCCCGTACCACGTGACCGTTTCGCAGCCGCTTTGCGGCACGCGGTGGCGGAGCAGGTGCTGCTGCCGCCATTTTGTCGCCGTGAATTGGGGCTCGTCAGTGGGAATCCTACTATCGGCCGAGAGAGAAACAGCTTCAAGCTCTTGTCCAGTTCGGATACACAACATGTATGATCTTGAAAACAAATCAGCGAGTATATATGCGTTATATGCAAGAAGTAATTTAAGTTACAAGTCTCACAGGTATGTTTTGTCTGATATTTAGAATAACAGTGAGCGAGGGTGTTACTTAGCTACAAATGCTTCCATAAATATTGGAATTGTTTGGATGACATTGGCCTTTTTCTAATAGAGATATTTATCTTGTCCTGTTTAATCCTTTCTTGAAACTAACCCGTTTTCTCACTTTTCTATTGCTGGTGAAAGATTTTAAAACTGAAAAGTTAATTGCCTCTTTCCAGAGTTGCTGCCTGGCTTGCTGAGTGTTTTGAGCATTTTCCGTTTTTATTACCGTTATTCTTTGTGACAGCTACATATCTGATTATACCCTCAGCATTTGCAACTCCTGTAAAACCAAACACTTTTCTTTGAGCAGGTGAAGTCCTGCAGCAAGCCATTTCCCTAGTAGCAGGGTGCTATTAACTTTCAATTATGAATCATTTTATGCTGTAAAAGATGAGATGCTGTATCACTGAATATCATGCATGATAGTTCAGCAGTTTACTGTGTATGAAGCCTGCAAAGTTTGGTTGTGGGGTATGCATCAGCGTTAAGAATGTTAAAAAAAAATTATAAATGCTAATATGCAATTGGCTGGCATACCTGGAATATTCCTGGAGAGTACTGTACATTGTTAGGTAGGTGCCACTGTTGAAGATACAAGGCTGCAACGTGTCTACTTCTGATGCAGAAATCTTTGCCTCCCATGTGAACTTTACCAAGACCGTTAACTTTTGCTGCATTTAAATTAGTTATTCATGCATATGAAGAAATCAAGTGAGCTGAACACCAGCTTCTCTGATGGTGGGAACTTCATACAGAAGCAGTAAATCATAATCAATCTGGAATTTCAATGTGATGATTATAAACATTTCAGCCTATGGGGAGGATGGGAGGGAAGAGTTACATTGATCTTTGGAATTGCCAAAGGCCCTGTACAGTGCTTACTATTCTATGTTATATCAGACTAATCTCAATCACTGGCTCTATAATGCACTACCAAGTGCTAATTAACTCACTAATAATTCAGACAATGTTTAATGTAACTCACTAGGTTCTGGACTTCAACACAGCTTCAATCAAAATACTGGCAAATAAGCTGTATTCTAAAGGGTGAGTGATAGTGATGTCTATGTAACATTTAAAGCTGAAATCTGTGAGAATCAATAGGGAGTTCACCAAACAAAGCCATAGCTGGTATGAGAAGGAAGATTGCGGTCATTACATTACAATAATTTTAGGCCCCAGCTGAACAGGCACAGAATTCACAAGACAGTGTAGTCCTTTTAGGAATCAATTGCATTACCACCTTCCATCAAGAAAATAGCTGGGAATTCCTTCATTTATTTGGGATACTATGCTGTTTAATTGGGACAGGAAACTTGCTGAACAGTTTCTAATGACCCTCAGTTGCGTGCACTTGTATGTCTGTTAGACATTACAGCATGCCCTGAACAGTTTTTAAGTAGCATCATTTGCATGTGTTTGTGTTCAAAAAGCAGTGGTTTTTGTCACTGATGTTTGGTGAGAAATAAGTTGTAAGACAATTCGGAACTGTTTTGCTCACTGCTTTTTCAAGAATTCAGGGGTGGAGATGTAGAAACAGCCGGGAGTGAAAATGAAACCATTTCACTACTTCAGGACAATCATCCTGAATGTTATAATGAAAATGAAGGTTTGGAGGGTGTGATCACTGAAACCTTTGCATGAAGGCAGTCCATTATCTGCACTAGGTGTCTGGGCTGCTTTTGTTCATTTACAGTCAATCAGGAGAACACAGCAATGTACACAGGATGAATTCCTCCTTCAATAAATACAGGTGTCCCCCGCTTTTCGAATGTTCTCTTTATGAAACCTCACTGTTACGAAAGACCTACATTAGTACCCTATTTTCGCTTTCAGAAGGTGTTTTCACTGTTACGGAAAAAAAATTCAGCGCGCGATAAAAGGCAGCGCGCCCGGAGCAGCTGCTCTCCCCTGGATTCTCACCGGCATTGCTTAAACATGAGCCTGTGAGCAGCCGTTTGCAAGATGAGTTCTATGGTATCGGAAAAGCCTGAAAGAGCTTGTAAGGGTGTTACACTTATGGTAAAACTAGTCATAATTAAGCGTTTTGATCATGGTGAATTTGGTGCTGCCGACTGCTAAGAGACTATTAGACAGGTATATGGAGGAATCTAAGGTGGGGGCTTATATGGGAGGTAGGGTTTGAGGGTCGGCACAACATTGTGGGCCGAAGGGCCTATACTGTGCTGTACTATTCTATGTTCTATGACACGTAATTGTCGGCCCAGCTCAGAGACGATGCAATCGGAAATCGGCACTGATCTGGGCCGACAATTACAGGTGGCACCTAATTAATTAGCGTGTTTGTTTCGGCTTTTTTCTCAAAGATATGCTGTGTACCTCCCGGCTACCGCTGGACCCCTGCGTTCTTCGTGGCAATGTATCGATCCGCGGCCTGGAAGGTGGGGTCCACTGCACTACCCAAACTCCGACGACTCAGTCTAACACACCATCATCAGTGTGCTCGGCGCTGTCCCGATTCCCGTAAGTGATACTACACTGTACATACGCTATTTCTACTTTATACCAGCCGGGTATTTTTACGTGTTATTTGGTATGATTTAGCAGCTTCATAGCTTAAAGGTTACTGGAGAGCGCTTGCGTGTGTTTTTGCCAACAGCGCTTGCGTGAGATTTTCTGCCGACGGCGCTTGCGTGAGATTTTTGCTTCGGAGAACAGTTCAGTAATGATTGTGGAGAAGTATTTCTACTTTATATAGGCTGTGTATTTATCATATCATTCCTGCTTTTACTATATGTTACTGTTATTTTAGGTTTTATGTGTTATTTGGCATGATTTTGGTAGGTTATTTTTGGGTCTGCGAACGCCTACAAAATTTTCCCATATAAATAAATGGTAATTGCTTCTTCGCTTTACGGCATTTCGGCTCACGAACCGTTTCATAGGAACGCTCTACCTTCGGATGGCGGGGGAAACGTGTATTAGGAACTAATACAGTTTTGTAATACTGTAGAGGTATTGGTAGTGTTCCAATTTGTGATGTATTTAATCCAGATACATAAATTGTTACTCAGCTAAACAGTTGTTTCTTTTTTATACCTTTTTAAGTATTTCCATGAAACTTCAGCTAATTGGAGAAGCTGAATAATTATGCCAAGATGTCCTGGTCTCTGTGTGTCCCAATTAGCCAGAATCCATTGTACTTAAAATGTACTTTCTTTGTATAAACATCAGTATGACTTTTAATTGTTTGTCCTATTTCTAACTTCAGTCTTGCAATTTATGATATTCTGAACTTCTCAATGTGTTACTGACAAGACCATCATACATAGGAGCAGAATTAAGCCATTCAGCCCATTCAGTCTGCTCTGCCATTCTGTCATAGCTGATTATTATTCCTCGCAACACCATTCTCCTGTCTTCTCCCTGTAACCATAAGACCATGAGATACAGGAGCAGAATAGGAGCCCACCGAGTCTGCTGTGCCATTTCATCATGGTTAAACCAATTTTCCTCTCAGTCCCAATCTCCTGCTATCTTCCAGTACCCCTCCATGCCCTGACCAATCAAGAATCTATCAACCTCTGCCTTAAATATACATAAAGACTTGGCCTCCGCACCCACCTATGGCAAAGAATTGCACAGATTCACTACTCTCTGGCCAAAGAAGTTCCTCATCATCTCCATTCTAAAAGGCGCTCCTGTATTCTGAGGCTGTGTCCTCTGGTCTTGGATTCTCCCAAGATAACAAACATCCTCTCCACATCCACTCTTATCAAGGCCTTTCACCATTTCAGCATAGATTTACAAAGGGGAAATCATGCTTGACTAATCATCTAGAATTTTTTGAGAATGTAACTATGAAAATGGACATGGGAAAACCAGTGGATGTAGTGTACCTGGACTTTCAGAAAGCCTTTGATTAGGTCCCACATAGGAGGTTAGTGTGCAAAATTAGAGCAAATGGTTTTGGGGGTAGGGTACTGACATGGATAGAAAATTGGATGGCAGACAGGAAACAAAGAGTAGGGATTAATGGGTCCTTTTCAGAATGGCAGGCAGTGACTAGCGGGGTACCGCAAGGCTCGGTGCTGGGTCCACAGCTATTTACAATATACATTAATGATTTAGATGAAGGGAATAAAAGTAGCATTAACAAATTTGCAGATGACACAAAGCTGGGTGGCAGTGTGAAATGTGAGGAGGATGTTATGAGAATGTAGGGTGACTTGGACAAGTTGGGTGAGTGGGCAGATGCATGGCAGATGCAGTTTAATGTGGATAAATGTGAGGTTATCGACTTTGGTGGCAAGAACAGGAAGGCAGATTACAATCTGAATGGGGTCAAGTTTGGAAAAGGGGAAGTACAATGAGATCTAGGTGCCCTTGTTCATCAGTCACTGAAAGTAAGCATGCAGGTACAGCAGGCAGTGAAGAAAGCTAATGGCATGTTGGCCTTCATAACAAGGGGAGTTGAGTATAAGAGCAAAGAGGTCCTTCTGCAGTTGTACAGGGCCCTGGTGCGACCACACCTGGAGTACTGTGTACAGTTTTGGTCTCCAAATTTGCGGAAGGACATTCTAGCTATTGACGGAGTGCAGCGTAGGTTCACGAGGTTAATTCCTGGGATGGTGGGACTGTCATATGTTGAAAGATTGGAGCGACTGGGCTTGTATACACTGGAATTTAGAAGGATGAGAAGTGATCTGAATGAAACATAGAAGATTATTAAGGGATTGGGCAGGCTAGAGGCAGGAAAGGTGTTCCCGATGTTGGGGGAGGCCAGAACCAGAGGCCACAGTTTAAGAATAAGGGGTAGACAATTTAGAATGGAGTTGAGGAAAATCTTTTTCACACAGAGGGTTGTGGTTCTGTGGAATGCTCTGCCTCAGAAGGCAGTGGAGGCCAATTCTCTGGATTCTTTCAAGAAAGAGATAGAGCTCTTAAAGATAGCGGAGTGAAGGGATATGGGGAGAAGGCAGGAAAAGGGTCCTGATTGTGGATGATCAGCCATGATCACAGTGAATGGTGGTGCTGGCTGGAAGAGCTGAATGGCCTACTCCTGCACCTATTGTCTATTTGATGGTTTCAATGAGGTCATCCCTCATTATTCAGAATTCTAGTGAATACAGGCCCAGAGCTATAAACCACTCTTAAATATGACAAGCCATTCAATCCTGGAATGATTTTCGTGAACCTACTTTGAACCCTCTCCAGTTTCAGCACATCTTTTCTAAGATAAGGGCCCCAAACTGCTCACAATACTCCCAAATGAGGCTTCACCAGTGCTTCATAAAGTTGCAACATTACATCATTGCTTTTATATTCTAGTCCTCTTGAAATGAATGCTAACATTGCATTTGCCTTCCTCACCACAGACAACCTGCAAATTAACCTTTAGGGAATCCTGCACATGGACTCCCAAATCCCTTTACACCTCAGTTTTTATTTTGTATTTTCTCTCTGTTTAGAAAATCGTCAACCCTTTCATTTCTTCTACAATGTGCATAACCATACACTTACCGACGCTGTATTCCACCAGCCATTTCTTTGTCCATTCTCCAAATCTAAGTTCTTCTGTAGTCTCTCTACTTCCTCAAAACTACTTGCCCCTCCAGCTATCTTCATATTGTTTGTAAACTTTGCAACAAAGCCATCAATTCCATCATCCAAATTACTGATGAAATAACATTTTAAAAAATTGACCCCAACACTGACCCCTGTGGAACACCACCTCACTGGCAGCCAATCAGAAAAGGCTCTCCTTTATTCCCACCCTTTGCCAATCAGCCACTGCTTTATCTATGTTAGAATCTTTTCTGTAATACCATGGGCTCGTAGCTTGTTAAGCAGTATTCATGTGTGGCACCTTGTCAAAGGTCTTTTGAAAATCCAAGTACATAATATCAACTGATTCTCATCCTGCTCAACAGATTTGTCAGGCAAGATTTTCCCTTGAGGAAACTATGCTGATTACAGCTTATTTTATCATGTGGTTCTGAGTACCCTGAGAGCCTAAGCTTGATAATCGATTCCATCATCTTCTCAAACACTGAGGTCAGACTAATTGGCCCATAGTTTCCTTTCTTCAGGCTCTTTCCCTTCTCGGAGACTAGAGTGGCATTTGCAATTTTCCAGTCTTCTGGAACCATTCCAGAATCTAGTGGTTCTTGAAAGATCATTACTAATGCCTCCATGATCCCTTTAGCCACCTCTTCAGAACTCTGGGGTGTACACCATCTGGTCCAGGTGACTTATGTACCTTCTTCAGACTTCTCAGTTTTCCAAGAACCTTCTCTCTAGTTATGGCAACTTCACACACCTCATGCCCCTGACACCTGGAACTACCATCATACTGCTAGAGTCTTCCACAGTGAAGACTGAAGCAAAGCACTCATTCAATTTATCTGCCGTTTCCTTGTCTCCCATTACTACCTTTCCAGAATAGTTTTCAAGCAGTCTGATAGCCAGTCTTGCATCTCTTTTACAATTCATCTATCTGAAGAAACTTTTGGTATCCTGTTTAATATTATTGACTAGCTTACTTTCATATTCCATCTTTACCTTAATGACTTTCTAAATAGCCTTTTTTTTTAAAACTTTCCAATCCTCTAACTTCCTACTCACCTTTGCTCTATTATATGTCCTCTCTTTGGCTTTTATGTTGGCTTCGACTTCTCTTGTTAGCCACTGTTGTGTCATCTTCCCTTTAAAAACTTCTTCCTCTTGGGATTTATATTTACTGTGCCTTCCGATTGCTTCCAGAAATTCTAGCCATTGCTGTTCTGCTGTCATCCCTGCCAGTGTTCTTTTCCAATTAATACTGGCCAACTCCTTTCTCGTGCCTCTGTAATTCCTTTGCCCCACTGTAATATTGATAAATGACTGAATCTTTGATGCCCTTACTGATCAGAAACCTATCAACCTCTGCTTTAAATATACCCGATGATTTGGCCTCCACAGCTGTCAAGAGCCATGTCTTTCACAGACCCACCCCTCTGACTAAAGATATAAAGATATTCCCCCTCACCTCTTTTCTAAAGGAATGTCTTTGTATTCTGAGACTGTGCCATCTGGACCTCGACTCCCCTATTATAGGAAATATCTACTCCATGTCCACTATATCTGGGCCTTTCTATATCCGATAGGTTTCAATGAGATTCCCTGTTATTCTTCTAAACTCCAATGAATACAGTCGCAGAGCCATCAAATCCTCCTCATACATTAACCCTTTCATTCCCAGGATCATTCTCATAAACCTCCTCTGAACCCGCTCCAATTGCCAGCCTATCCTTTCTATGATAAGGGGTTCAAATCAGCTTACAATACTTCAAGTGCAGTCTGAACAATGTCTTATAAAGCCTCAGTATTACAATGTTGTTTTTTTTTATATATTCTAATACTCTTGAAAAGAATTCTAGCGTTACATTTGCCTTCCTTAAACCAACTCAACTTGCATGTTAATCTAAATGGAATCTTTACAATGACTCCCAAGTTCCTTTGCATGTCTGATTTCTGAATTTGCTCCCATTTTTTGGGTTTTGGGTATTTGAACCTCCACAGTATTCTGCGTGGGAAGTTAAACTGGAGGTGGCAGTGTTTTTTTTTAACGAGGTCGACATCAACCCAGCACGGATGGAGAGTGCGCTAGGGAGCGGTCTGTCACTGGATCGAACTCGGGAACCTCCGTTCTGGAGCTGGGCCCTGATCTCACTGTGCCCCCAGCCCTTTCCTTCAACCCAAGTGCATGACCATGCACTTCCTTGCATTGTACTCCATCTGCCATTTTGGTCCCATTCTCATTTCTCTGCACTCTTCTACAGACTCCTTGCTTCCTCAACACTAACTGCCCCTCCACCTGTTTTCGTATCATTTGCAAACTTGGCCATCAGCAATTGCACATCAGTCCAAGACGATGCCTACATCAGACTTTCTGGCCAGATTTGGTGAACACTTAAAATATTTCACGGCATAATACTTTCAGAATTTAATGAAAAATGAAGGGTTTGTTTTATTTGAATGCCTTCAAGTGTTCTGTAATTGTGCTCCATGAAACCTTGATGTCACAGTGTCATATTGTTCTGTCATATAGACTGCAAAGTACAGGTAAAACTGAAGTGATGCAAGTCAGTAACAATAATATTATGTGATGTCACAATCCCCAAAGGCATTGGTAATCAAAGGCATGTATTATACAAAATATCTCTTTGTGCCACCTTGTGGTGGTTGGAGGCTTTAAAGTACAACAGACACCACTGTCACCATGGAAGCATCCACATTTTATTTTATCTGGTTTTCCATTCTCATTACTTTGCCTTCAGGTAGGGTAATTTGGACTTCTTTTTGTGCATTCGCCTGTTAATTATTATGCTGTGCTTTTGTTTGGCACCGCCTACTTTTGTAGAATGGTAGCCCTCTGTAAAAGATAGTTGTGGAAGATGCTTAAGGCCGATTTATACTTGTGTGTCAAATGTATGCCGTAAGTACGGTGTAGCTGCCTACCCTACTACTACGCCGTAGCCTAACGTGCACCTCCCCCAAAATGTAACTACGCGTCGCGGCGATGCAGACCAAAACAGCTGTGATTGGTCTGCTTGGTAGCATCGCATTTCCTCCTACGCTCCAAAAGCTTCCCATTGGGCGAAGAAGGGCAGGGAAGGAACTCTGGCTGCAATGCTTTCCATAAAGCTTTACAGACCTCCGAAATTATGGAGGACCCTGTGCTTGACACCAGTTTGTAGCTAGCTGCTACAGCCTCTTGACTTCCACCTGAAGCTAGAACTCAAATGGTGATTGCCAGTCTCTGAGTATACTGTGTGTACACTGATGTGAAATAAATGGTTGGAGATGATAAACCAAACCGTCAAATCTACCTGCCGATATCCGAAAATATTTGAAATGTATTTCCTTGTCCATGTCTCTCAGTGGCCGGACAAGCACAGAAAATTCACCCTCCTTCAGTTTCAGTCGCCATTGTTTGAAGTTTGAGTTTTTTCATGTTGATTTTCAACACGAAGAAACTCAACACAGTGGCGTAGAATCCCCACCACCAACTAGCGTTTCGGTGGTGAATTGCAGAGCGACGCAGACACACCAACGCACAAGTATAAATGCTCACAACGGCGTAGCCCACTTGCGTAGGCTACGACGTAAGCTGGTACGCACAAGTATAAATCAGCCTGTAGAATCTGATAGAAACCACATACTGTATGTTGTGATGGATATTGATGGATTTAACACACTGAATAATGTCAACCCTTGTGCAGTTCTCATTTGTAGCATTGTCAGATAAAATTGGATCATGTTTTCCCCTTGTACTTATTAAATGCATCGCTGTTCTATTCATAGCAGTTTAATTTATTTTAAATGGCACCTGAGCTAATTGACACTTCTGCAGTTTGCTTCAACAACTCGACAGGCTTACTGGTGGATTAGTAGTAGTATGCATAGTGACTTTTAGGTGAGAATACTGCATTCCTCCACTTTGGTAGTTGATATATCTGGGTATACAACAATAGCAGAGCTGCAGAATGTGTTTAAGACAGGATAAATATGCCAGGATCCTAATAAAATTGGGGAAGAGAGGTTTATGTCTGTAAACCATATTCCCCGAGAGTGTTGAGGAATCTCATTTGTATCTCTGGATCTCTGAGCAGCAATATGCTTGGAGATTTTAAATTTTCCCAAGTCAGAGGCCTGTGATCCTTTGTAAGCAGAGCTACAGCCTAAATTCTGTTGTCTTTGTCAGTCAAAGTCACTTCATTCTGAATTTCTAGCCTCCAGATCACTCTGAGAATGATTTATACCATATGATGTTTTATACCATACTTTACAGTTTGCTGAGTACACTGGAAACCATCAGAAGGAATGGCGCCATATTTGTGAAATTCGGTAGTTCCCAAAGATTGAGTGAGTTGGTTGATTATATGTCTCACTTTGTGGGAAGGTGGCTTTGTTGTTGCGGGAGAGACCTATGGGTGATAGCATTCTCATATTTCTTCTGCCTTAGGGCTTGGTGGAAGAAATTGTAGGTTTGGGTGATGCTGTCAGAATAACCTGAGTAAGCAACTATATAATGTATTTTGTGTGCCAGTGTGGGGTTAATAATTGCTTAGAGATCTCCGAGATCTTCCTGCCAGAAATTCTGTAATTCGTCTCCTGACATTCAACTCGTATTCAGTTAACTGCCTGTTGTCCTGCCCTGCAAGCCCAAAGGACCATCTGTCACTGTCTCAACCAAGTCATTGCAGACTCTACAGCTGCATTGCTATACACTTTTATCAGGTATGAGGCTGAAGCATTGAGTCAAAGTAATTTCTTATGATAGTTCAATGGGATATAAGTTAAAGGGCAGGACCTCCAGGGTAATGATCTCAGGATTGCTATCCATGCCATGTGCTAGTGAGGCCAGAACTAGAAAAATTACACAGTTTAATGCATGGCTAAGGAGTTGGTGTAGGAGGAAGAGCGTAAGATTTTTGTATCATTGGTCTCTTTTCCAGGGAATGTGGGACCTGTACTGAAGGGATCGTTTGCACCCGAAACTGGAGGGTAACTAATGTCCTAGTCGGAAGGTTTATTAATATTGCACGGTGGGGTTAAAACTAGAGTTGCAGAGAGTTGGGAACCAGAGTGCCAGAAAAGTTGTGGAGACAGATGTTGGTAAGACCTCAGACAAAGTTAAGAATCAAAAGGTTGAACATGGTGCGACTAGTGTCCTGAGCTGCTTATATTTCAATGCAAGAAGTATCAAAGGAAGGGCGGATGATAGTGCTGAAGATGAGATAACTGGTTTACAAACAGGCAATGTGTATTGAGGAGAGGCTGTTGATAGGGCAAAATTGCAGTCAGCAGGATGATTCTGATTCTGAGTTGCAATGTAAAAGGCAGACAAAATTGAAAAGGGTGAATACAGGACTGAAGGTGTTATATTTGAATGTGTGCAGTATATGGAATAAGGTACATGAACTTGTAGCATAGTTGCAGAATATCAGGTATGATGTTGTAAGCATAACTGAATCATGGCTGAAAGAAGATTATAGCTGAGAGCTTAGTGTCCAAGGGTACATGTTATATCAAAAGGACATGCAGGAAAGCAGAGGGAGCATTGTTGCTCTATTGGCAAAAAATGGAATCAAATAATTAGAAAGAGGTGACAGAGGGTTAGAAGGTGTTGAATTATTGTGCACAGAGCCAAGGAATGCAAGGGTAAAAATACCCTGATGGGAGTCGTATGCAGATACACAAACAGTAGTAAGGATGTGGTCTACAAGTTACAATGTGAGATAGAAAATGCATGCCAAAAGGGCAATGTTACAATAGTCATGGAGGATTTCAATAGCCAGTTAACCTGGGAAAATCAGTTTGGTGCTGATTTACAGGAGGGTGAGTTTCTAGAGTGCCTACGAGAAGGCTTTTTAGAGTAGCTCCTGGTTGAGCCCACTAGGGGATCATCTATTCTGGATTGGGTATTGTGCAATGAACCAGAATTGATTAGAGAGCTTAAAGAAAAGGAACCCTTTGGGGAAAGTGATCATAATATGATCAAATTCACTGTGAAATTTGAGAAGGAGAAGCTGAAGTCCATTGTATCAGTATTCCAGTGGAGTGAAGAGAATTGCAGAGGCATGAAAGTGGAGTTGGCCAGAATTGATTGGAAAAGGATACTGGCAAGGATGATTACAGAGCAGCAATGGCTGGAATTTCTGGAAACAATTTGGAAGGCACAGGATATATACAACCCAAAAAGAAAAAAAGTGTTCTAAAGGGAAGATGACACAACAGTGGCTAACAAGAGAAGTCAAAGCCAACATAAGAGCCAAAGAGAGGGCAGACAATAGAGCAAAAATTAGTGGGAAGTTAGAGGATTGGGAAGCTTCGAAAAACTAACAGAAGGCAATTAAAAAAGTGACTAAGAAGGTAAAGATGGAATACATAAGTAAGCTAGCCAGTAATATTAAAGAGGATACTGAAAGTTTCTTCAGATACATAGAGTGTAAAAGAGAGGCGAGACTGGATATTGAACTGCTGGAAAACGATCCTGGAGAGGTAGTATTGGGAGACAAGGAAATGGCGGATGAACTGAATCTAAATTTTGTATCAGTCTTCACTGTGGAAGGTATTAGCAGTATGGTGAAAGTTCCAGGTGTCAAGGGTCATGAAGTGTGTGAAGTTACTCGTACTAGATAGAAGGTTCTTGGGAAGTTGAAAGGTCTGAAGGTACATGAGTCACCTGGACCAGATGGTCTACACTCCACAGTTCTGAAAGAGGTGTCTGAAGAAATTCTGGAAGCATTAGTAATGATCTTTCAAGAATCACTAGATTGTGGAATGGTTCCAGAAGACTGGAAAATTGCAAATGTTATGCCAGTCTTCAAGAGGCAGAAGAAAGGAAGCTATAGGCCAGTTAGTCTGACCTCAGTGGTTGGGACGATGTTGGAATTAATTATTAAGTGTGAGGTCTCAGGGTATTTAGAGGCATATGATAAAATAGGCCATATTCAGCATGGTTTCCTCAAGGGAATATCTTGCCTGACAAGTCTGTTGGAATTTTTTGAAGAGATAACAAGCAGGATAGACAAAGGAGAATCGGTTCATGTTGTACGCTTGGATTTTCTGAAGGCCTCTCACAAGGTGCGACACATGAATACTGCTTAACAAGCTATGAGCCCATGACAGTATGGGAAATATTCTAGCATGGATAAAACAGTGGCTGATTGGCAGGAGGCAAAGAGTGGGAATAAAGGGAGCCTTTTCTGGTTGGCTGCCGGTGACTAGTGGTGTTTTACAGGAGTCTGTGTTGGGACCAGTTCTTTTTACATAAGATGTCAATGATTTGGATGATGGAATTAATGTCTTTGTTGCGAAGTTTGGAGATGATATAAAGATAGGTGGAGACTCAGGTAGTTTTGAGAGAGTAGATAGGCTCCAGAAGGACTTAGACAGATTAGGAGAATGGACAAAGGAATGGCAGATGGAATACAGTGCCGGGAACTGTATGGTCATGAATTTTGGTAGAATAAGTGAAAGGGTTGACTATTTTCTAAATGAAGAGAAAATACAAAAATGTTAGCATTCATTTCAGGTGGACTAGAATATAAAAGAAAGAATGTAATGTAAAGCACTTGTGAGGCCTCACTTGGAGTATTGGGAGCAGTTTTGGACCCATTATCTTCAAAAGGATGTACTGAAACTGGAGGTGCAAAGGAAGTTCACGAAAATGATTTCAAAATTGAATGGCTTGTCGTATGAAGAGCATCTGTTGGCTCGGGGCCTGTATTCACTGGAATTCAGAAGAATGAGGAGTGACCTCATTGAAAGCTAACGATTGGTGAAAGGCCTTGGTGGAGTGGATACAGAGAGGATGTTTGCTGTGCTCGGAGGGTCTAAGAGCAGAGGACAGAGCCTTGGAATAGAGGGATGTCCTTTAAGAATGGACATGATGAGGAATATCTTTAGCCAGAGGGTGGTGAATCTGTGAAATTATTTGCCACAGGCAGGTGTGGAGGTCAAGTCTTTATGTATAATTAAGGCAGAGGTTGATAGATTCTTAATTGGTCAGGGATACCAGGAGAAGGCAGGAGATTGGAGCTGAGAGGAAAATTAAATCTGCCATGATGAAATAGCAGAGCAAATTTGATGGGCCAAGCAGCCTAATTCTGCTTCTATATCTTATGATATAGACTCTGTAATGATCTTTGACCTTGACCAATCAATATTATCTAATCAAGCACATTACTACAAATGTAGTATCATACCAAACAGATGACAAATCTCTTGTCTTCCAGCAATACAACAAATTCAAGATTTGTTGTCATACACACAACAAATGTGTTTGATGAATGCATTGGATTTGATGCTCTAGTTAGTTGAAGGTTTGAAAGCAGAGCATTGAAAAAGACGTTGCTATCAGAATGTCATTACCTCCAGAGTTCCATACTCTTACTGTCTGCATGTAGTTTTCTAAGAAAGCCTCACTACAGATTCAGATCCTGTAACAAAAGCCTCTCTTGGATGGGATAAATGATTATGCTCACAAGACAGTAAAAGTTATACAATTCATTAAAATAACTGGCAGTGCTGACATATTTTTGCTTGAAAAATTCACTTCATCTTTGCAGCAGTTCCATTTCATTGCTGAAGGGGAAATGCCAGAATATGCACACTGCTTCAAAATAGTGACCTACAAAATCACCGTTTAAATGCTATTTATATCCAATACACTTTTAATAAATAGAATATTGCTGCAGTACATTGTAGTACATAATGATAAAGTACTATTGATAATAAATAAATTGAATATAAAGACTGTAGAGATACAAGACCATTGCACCATGTTTAAAAGCCCCCCTTGTCACATTATCTGCATATTTCATTGAAGTGATTAAGCTTTAAAGATTTGAACAAATCTTAGAATCAGCATCAGGTTTAATATAACTGGCAAATGTGGTGAAATTGGTTGATGTGGCAGCTGTACATTGCAATACATTATAAAAACTATAAATTACAATAAGGAGTATATATAGAAAGTAAATTAAATCAGTAGTGAAAAAGAGAGGAAAAAGTAACTTGGGTAGTGTTTATGGGTTCATTATCCATTCAGTAATCTGGTGGAGGAGAAAGAAGCTGAACTGTTTAGTTTTCTGAACATTGATGCTAAACTCATAAAATGAAATTAGATATTTAAAAAATAAGCTATTCCCTTCAGAAACAATTTGTTCTTTGCTAGCACCTCTCCTTTTAAAGAACTACAGTTTGATTACAGGTTACAGTAAGTAGAGTTGTGTTTTAAGCATATTCTCTGAAGCGTGAATATTCAGTTTCACTCAGTGATCTCCATTTCTGTTCAGTGCAGTCAGAAACCTGCTTCAGCAGTGGCTGCCTGAAAGAAATGTTAATTTCACGGGCATGGAATTTCACACCATTTACTGTCTAGAAATATGTATCCAATGTTTTGCATAAACTTCCAGAGTTAGCATTGGTTTATTATTGTCACGTGTACTGAGATACAGTGAAAAGAGGTTTTGCATGTCAAACAGAACATGTCCTACATAATTACGTTGATGGAATCTTGCATAACATCTTTTGCATTCTGTCAGACAGACTAGGTAAGGTATTTTGATAAGATTTCACAGTATGTTCCTGTATGTTTCATTTTGAAGTTCTTGTCCAAATCAACCAGGTAGGGCTGATGTGCTGCTTTGCTTTGTGGGGGGTGTATTTGCGTTGCTTATTTACAGACGGCTAGCACCAGTTGTCTCTGCATCTAAATTGCAGTCCTCCAGCCTGTTGAAACCTTGAATTGCCAGTTTCTGAGCTAGAGATTAGTGGTGTCGGGTTGTAGGGATGCCTTCCTTTTTCCATTCTGGAGTGATAAATGGATAGTATTGTGATGGACAGAATGTGGCAATATGTGGAGTGTCTGGCAGATGCATGAACATTGATTGCTATGAATGAAGAAGGTATGGAAAAATGCAATTGATACTAGTCTTCTATATACTTGCCATGAATCCTCATGTACAGCAGGCGTAAGTTTATGTGGACCCCATCTTTTAACTTGGGGTTAAAATAGACTGGAAGGCTATCACTCAAGATCATGACAGAACTTATCCTGAAAGATAACAGGAAATTAAATCTTAAAGTGCTCTAGTAACATGATAGGGTGCAGTCTCTGTCACAAAAGAGAAAGTGCTCAAAAAGTTGAAAGACCTAAAGGTACATAAGTCACCCAGACCAGATGAATAATAATAATAATAAAATAGATGAGCTGCACCCTAGGGTTCTGAAAGAGATGCCGTTAGAGATTGTGGTGGCATTAGAAATGATCTTTCAAAAATCATTGGACTCTGGCATGGTGAAAGAGAACTGGAAAATTGCAAATGTCACTCCACTCTTTAAGAAAGGAAGAAGGCAGTAGAAAATAAATTATAGGCCAGTTGGCCTGACCTCAGTGATTGGGAAGATGTTACAGTTAATTGTTAAGGATGAGGTGATGGAACACTTGGTGACACAGGACAAGATAGTACAAAGTCAGCATGGTTTCCTTAAGGGAAAATCCTGCCTGATGAACCTGTTGGAATTCTTTGAGGAAATTACAAGTAGGATGGATAAAGGGGATGAAGTGGATGTTCTATATTTGGACTTTCAGAAGGCCTTTGACAAGGTGCCTGTTATGTACCCCTAGGGTTCATATTTTCTGTGGACTGTCACTTTAAAATGTTGGGAGAATGAGACTGACTTTTGGACACACAAGAAAAAGGACACACAGACGCACTAAGGTGTGGTGAAATTACCACTACACTTTCAGGTGCCCACGAGTGTGGGAGCGAGGATCGATGAAGAGGAATCGATCTGTGATTATTAGTGCGTGAAAGAGCGACCCTGTGGAGTCTACCAGTGTGTCTAACCCTTGCCTGGGTTGGTAGTTTATCACTTGAAGACGGCGCACTCAAGTTGATCAAGTTTGGCTAACTTGGGAGTTTCGGAGGACAACAGGAAGAATCGACAGCATCAGCTTACGTGTTCAACAAACTATCCCCCCTCCCCCTCCCCCTCCCCCTCCCCCTCCCCCTCCCCCTCCCCCTCCCCCTCCCCCTCCCCCTCCCCCCCCTCCCCCCCCCTCCCCCTCCCCCTCCCCTCCCCCTCCCCCTCCCCCTCAATTCTACTCAACTCAATATCACGAACTGAACTGACTTTGCTTATGTACCATTGTAAGACTGTATCAATTACCACCTAAGGTTGAAGGAGTTTGGGTTTTATATTTCGGCACCTATATATGCATAAACTCTGCTAACCCGTTTGATTTATCTGGTTTTATTACTATATTGTGTAGTTACTAATAAAATAGAATTAGTTAACAGCAAAACCAGACTCCAAGTGTGTTCTATTTCTGCTGGTCCTTTATCCTGTTACGGGGTATGTAACAGTGCCACACATGAGGCTGCTTACCAAGTTAAGAGCCCGTGGTATTACAGGAAAGTTACTAACATGGTTAGAGCATTGGCTGATTGGCAAGAAGCAGCAAGTGGGAATAAAAAAAATTTCTGGTTGGCTGCCAGTGACTAGTGGTGTTCCGCAGGGGTCGATGTTGGGTCCACTTCGTTTTATGCTCGATGTAACTGATTTAGATGATGGTGTGGATGGCTTTGTTGCCAAGTTTGCAGATGATACAAGATTGGTGGAGGGGCAGGTAGAGTTCAGGAAACAGGTAGGATACAGAAGGACTTGGACAGATTAAGAGAATGTATTTCATTTGCCAGTTTCTTGCCCAATGTTGGAAAATGCATAGTCATTTACCTTGGTAGTAGAAATAAATGTGTGAACTATTTTCTAAATGGGGAGAAAATCCAAAAATCTGAGATGCAATGGGACCTACGAGTGCTTGTGCAGAACACCCTAAAGGTTAACTTGCAGGTTGAGTCAGTGGTGAAGAAAGCAAATGCCATGTTAACATTCATTTGAAGAGGTCCAGAATGCAAGAGCAAGGATGTGATGCTGAGGCCTCACCTTGATCATTGTGTACTGTTTTGGGCTCCTCATCTAAGAAAAGATGTGCTAGCATTGGAGATGGTCCAGAGGAGGTTCACAAAGATGATTCCGGGAATGAAAGGGTTATCATACGAGGAACGTGTGATGGCTCTGGGTCTGTACTCGCTGGAATTCAGAAGGATGGGGGGGATCTCATTGAAACCTTTAGAATATTGAAAGGCCTAGACAGAGTAGATGTGGAAAGGATGTTTCCCATGATGGAGAATCTAGAACAAGCGGGCATAGCCTCAGGATAGAGAGGCGCCCTTTCAAAACAGAGATGCAGAGACATTTCTTTAGCCTAAGGATGGTGAATTTGTGAAATTTGTTGCCACTTGCGGCTAAGGAGGCCAGGCTGTTGGGTGTATTTAAGGCAGAGATTGATAGAACTTGATTGGATATGGCATCAAAGGTTACGGGGAGAAGGCTGAGAACTGGAGTTGAGGAGGAGGAAAAAGTATTGGGCATGATTGAATGGTAGAGCAGACTGGATGGGGCAGGTGGCCTAGTTCTGCTCCTACGTCTTACGGTCTTATGGATAAGTCTTTTATGTGGCACCTTATCAGATGCCTTCTGGAAATCCAAGTAAATAATGTCCATCTGTTCCCCTCTATCCATTGCACTTATCGTATCCTCAAAGAACTCCAGTAAGTTTGTCAACAGTGTACTGATGATGTCTCCTCTTTATAGTGATGAAATGATGCCAAGATCAGAGAACAACTGAACCACCTTACACATTTTCTAAGTTATTTCTAATTTGATATGTGCCACATGTTTAATTTATTTGTGCATTTGTTTTGTTTGATGACTAACCTTTTGTAGTTAATTTTGATCTAAGGTTGGACTGAAACTGAGAATATAACAGCCCGTGTTCCATCTACATCTGCACTGGAAATACTTATCAAAGAGCATCTTACTGTACCTTCAGCTTCCAGTTTGACATCAAATCTGAATTCCATACCAACTTCACTTTCAGTTCCTAATACTACTGCTAAGTCTGTGATCATATTCGATAGGAAGGTGAGTGGTTTGCACCATAAAAGACCCATAAAAGCTCAGGCATATATTATTTTGGTGTATGTTAAATGGACTTTGCATTTAGTGGTGCAGTTCAGTGGAGTAAGTTTGAGTATACTCCTCTTATGTTAACAAAGTTGAAAGAATGTAGATACAATTTCTTTAGCCACTCATAATTGGTCAATCCTCCCATGTTTAATGTGTGCTATTGAGAAAATGATATAGCCAGTACCTCTTCTATATGAGATTCATATTACTTACCATTATGCTAATATTGGTGAAACTGACCACGTATTTCTGACGTAGATATACAGATACCTGTCTAGATTAGGATACTGGTAGCCATTTTTGGATAATATGGAGCATCACCTCTGATTGGTTTCACTGTTACTGAAAGAGAAGCCTACTAAAAATGTGTATGTGTTTCAATTATTGTAATAAGTCTGGAGCAGCTGAAGTATATTTCCAAGGCCTCCTAAATTCTGGGTCATTGGCAGTCAAGCCTCCATGTATGGTTATATTTTAGTGTTAAATTCCATTGGAACAGTAAATTACTGTAAACTCATTCAGGATTGATGTGAAGATTGTTGACAACCACATACAAGTTTCATTTGCTAATTAATTTACGAACAGGAGAGAAGTGTAAATATTGTTCAAATAATGTCCTTATCTACCAGAAGGTGATGTAAGTTTTATTTTCGTCACTTCCCCAAGGGAAGTATGCAATATAGACACCACTAAGTGGCAGATATTTCTAGTTTAGAGGAATAGGTTAATTAGAAAATGTCATAGTTTGATATTTTTTCCTTCATATGGTTAGACACGAAATTAAAATAAAGGACACTACAAATAAGTTTTCAAAAAAAATCATTGAATTATGAAATATGCTAATTTTTGTGATATAAATCACTCTCATACACACCTCACTGTTTTACTGCAACCATTCTAAGTTATATATTGTATGTTATAAGGTGACAGTTCAACAATTTGACAATACAGTAAAACGCCATAATGCCACCTGTTTGGCAATTCAGAGGTGTTGATTTGACATTTTCCAGATTATTAGATGTTATTTTTATTAATAACCCAACACATTTTGTTTGTTTGTTTTTAAATCTTTTTATTGAATAAGTATACAAAAAGGTAAGCCATATAGACACTAATATACTGTTAGAATATAATAAAATTACAGAAGATATTAATACAGAAAAAATACTACAATGTAATTTAAACATAACATACCAAGGTAACATAATAGTATACTAATTTTTATATATGTATCAATAGAGAAAAGGAAAAAAAAAACCCAAAAAAAACCCACCGTGCAACTAACGCAAAGCAAAGCAATGGGCTAACTTGAAACCAAACAGAGTTAAACTTAAAATCACGCCCTCAATCCCGACCTCCATTAAAAACAATAAAAAAAAACAGGAAGGGTATATATTACATTAAATGAAAATATTGAATAAAAGATCTCCAAGTCTGTTCAAATTTAAATGAGGAGTCATAAAGATTGCTTCTAATTTTCTCCAAATTCAAGCATAATATCGTCTGAGAAAACCAAAAAAAGGTAGTTGGAGCATTAAGCTCTTTCCAATGTTGTAAGATACATCTTTTCGCCATTAAAGTAAGAAATGCAATCATTCTACGGGCTGAAGGGGAAAGATTACTGGAAATTTTAGGTAGTCCAAAGATAGCAGTAATCGGGTGAGGAGAGATATCTATATTCAATACCTTGGAGATGATATTAAAAATGCACATTTTAAGATGAAAAATGAATTAAAATGTGTTTGGTATTAATGTATATAGTAAATTTCCTGGTTAATCAAGTAAGTTTAAAGCAAGAGCTTGGGAACTGGGGCTTGCAGATCAGAAAAGAACATAGGAAATAGGGCTCTGTGGCACCAGAAAAAAAAGTGTAGCATTCAAGGCACCAAGAAATTAGCAGGGAAGATGGGAAATGGGAACTGCCAAGTCAGAAAGTAGAGTGGGAAGTGAGGTTTAGTGAATTGGAGAAAGTATGGGAACTGGGCCTGTTGCATACAAGGGAAATGCAAGAATGCAGACAAAAGGATCATGGGAAATGGGGTAAGTGAAAGGGAGCTTGGGAGCCAAAGCCCTAGTGAGTGGGAAGAGAGTTTGAGAGCCAGGGTGTGGGGAGTTGAGAGAGTACATGACATAGCGTACTGCAAAGTGTGTCAGATCCTGAACTATGGTCAGATGGCAGATTATTTTACTGTAGCCTGTCCCATCCAACAGAAGACTTCGTAGATGTGGTTGCTATGCCAGAAGTAACAACCTAGCCTTCTTGTCTCAATCGTGTTGGAACTATGGAACAAATATCCATTTTTACTACTTGGGTAACTCAGCTCAAGGTGAAAGTAATAAAGTGTATAACAATAGAGCTATATCAGTTTAATTAGCATATTATTTGTGTGTTAGGTTCTACATTGTAGCGTGTGTGTTTCTTTATCTGATTTATATTTTGTTTCTTTTTACTTATAGTACAGATCGGACAAAGCATTTCAGAGAATGAATAAAGCTCGTAAGTAATGTGTTGAACTATATAAGTATACAATTTGCATGATTTCAGTTCATAATGGTAATTATGTTCTTGTTAGTAGTCAAACTGTGTTCATTTATTTATGTACCTAAGTGTATAAGCAAGGCTACTATTTCAATGTGGTGCAAAATATTGCATGTCAAGTGATTATATTTAAGCCTAATTTACCTACTCAAGAAAATATAAAAGATAAGATGCGCTATTTGAAAAATAGCTAGGAGTTTTCTTGGCTTTTTTTCCAATGTTAATATCTCTACTAAAATCATGAGAAACAATTAACCCATCATTTATATTTTTGTGTGACATCATTGAACATAATGATTGGCACATTTTCTTACATAACTGCAGTGACTGCAAAGTAAAAGTAATATCAGTTCTAAAGTGCTTTCGGACTCTCACATTTATGATGTACCTAAAGGCTTGAAATACCATGGCATAGAAGGTCATGGGCTGATTGGTGGGAAATAGAAATAGTAAAGATAGCTATTTGGTCAGCACAGTGATTGGTGCCTGGAAGTTTTGTTTCTATGCTGTGTGCCTTTATGATTGATGTTAAGGTAGACTTTGTGTACTCTTTTCACTGCCTTAGTAAAGCAGCCGACATAATCAAAGATCCCACCCACCCTGGGCATTCTCTCCTCACCCCAGTCCCTTTGGGCAGAAAATACAAAACTGCATGTACCACTAGGCTGAAGGACAGCTTCTGTCCTACTGTTATAAGACTATTGAATGGTCTTCTAAGTTGATAAGATGGACTTTTGACCTCACAATCTAGCTGGTTATGGCCTTGTTGAAAATTCAAAAGTAAATTTATTATCAAAGTGCATGTATGTCACTATATACAACCCTGAGATTCATTTTCTTATGGGCATACTCTGTAAATCCATGATAGAATCAATTAAAGACCACTCCAATTTGGGTGTTCAACCAGTGTGCAAAAAATGACAAACTGTAAATACAAAAAGAAAGAAATAATAAATTTCAAGAATATGAGATGAAGAGTTCTGGTCGCCCCACTATAGGAAGGAGGTTGAGGCTTTGGAGAGGGTGTTGAAGTGGTTTACCAGGGTGCTGCCTAGTTTAGAGCACATGTGCTATCATGAGAGGCTGGACAACTTGGGTTGATTTCTTTGGAGCAGCACAGGCTGGGGGGAGATCTGATGGAGGTTTTTAAGATTATAAGCAGTATAGATAGAGTAGACAGGGAATTTTTTTCCAGTGTAGAAATATCTAATACTAGAGGGCATGTAGGTGAGAGGGGGTAGGTTCAAAAGGGATGTGAGGGGTAGGGTTTTTACTGAGAGAATGATGGATGCCTCAGTTGCCCTGCCTGGTATGGTGGTAGAGGCAAATACATTAGAGGCTTTTAAGAGAGGTTTAGATAGGCGCATGAATGTCAGGAAGATGGAGAGATGTGGACATTGTGTAGGTAAGAAGGTTATTTTTTTTGGGGGGGTGGTGATTTACTTTTTAGCTGGTTCAGCACAACATTATGGGCTGAAGGCCCTGCCCCTGTGTTTTGTTCTAAATATACAGCTTCATTCAGGATTCTGATGCACAAAACCTTGTGTTTTAAAATAACAATGTTGAACAGTGGCAAAAGTTGTCCTTAATGATGTATGGCTTACCCAGAACAAAGAAGGGAAGAAACAGTAATTTCATTTTGCAGGCATTTAGGTTTGCTTGTACTGGTGATTCCCAAGATTTAGATCTAGTTTTCCTGTAGTAATACCATTCCACACATTCAGTTTATTAAATTGGATTATTGAAGATGACATCTAGGAAATACACATTTACAGCAAATATGCCAGGTTTATGTGGGATTGCTACCAGATATATGAGACATGCAAGAAATTGGGCCTTACACAGAGTATCTGGAATACAAAGATTGTTTACCGACTTGCCTTGTAGACATTACCTTCCCTGACAACAGAGGTCATTGGAAAATGGCCTAAATGGAGTCCAAGTGTGTCTTCTCAACAATTCCATCAATAATGGAGATTACTTAACCAAACAATTTTTATTCAGGTTGTAGTTAACCCTTCTACCAATATTGTCAGTACTCTTAACATCACTAGAAATCACTTTAATTGTTGTACTTTTATATCACTTGGGCTATTCCACTCAAATCATATTCACCAACCAATCACTTAAGTACTAGGCAATGATTTCATATCTTTTGTTTGGAATATCAACTTTGTGAAGCTGTAAGGAAAGAGCTAACAGAAAATGAAGTAAAAGTTAGCACATCAGGTATCTGTGCAGAGCTGACCTCTACATCCTTTGGAGCTAATCTCCACTTGAATGCACATAACCTCAAATTGTAATACCATATCCAGTGAGGTGGCAAGTGAGCGTCCATAATTCTACTTAATTGTGTCTGCTGCCAGCACCAGAACTATAAAATACTGTTTCCAATGTTACTCTGAAAGATTGATTTAACACCCTGTTGACCGTTTACCTTGATCTTGTACCTGCATTTTCCTGCCAGAACTTGCTATCCCTTGATTTTCCCAGAGCTCTCTTTGCTTTGAACGTACCCAATGACTCCTCATCCACAATCCTCAAGAACAGAGTATTCCAAATATTCCCCGATCTCTTAAGGAGGAAATTCCTCCTGATCTTAGCTTTAAATTCACTTCCTATTTGTTGCTGTGCTCCTGTTTTCACTTGACAGAAGGCAAACTATCATGTTCAACTGTAGACCGCTGAAAATTCATGGACTCATAAACTGCTGTGTGCGACTGTCGGTACTGTGTTTCGTACCTTGACCTCGGTGCAGCACTGTTTCATTTGGTTGTATTGACAGATATTCATGTTTGGCTGAATGACAATTAAACTTGAACCTAAATATCCTGAGACTGTGCCTATTCAAGCTTTTGGCCAAGAGAAGCATCTCGTTGGTATCTATTGGTACAAAGAAGCTGCAGATACCAGAATTCAAAAGAAAAAATGGAAAATGTTGGATGTATTTAGTGGCCAAGCTCATATTCAGGTTCATATTCAGATTCTGATTTACTTATCACCTGTACATCGAAACGTACAGTGAAATGCATCATTTGTGTAACAGGCAGCACACACAGGGAGCCTGCAAGTATCACCACACATTCTAGTGCAAACATAACATGTCTACAATGCTCAGCAGAACAACACAAAACATAACAAAGCAGAACGTAACAAGCAACAAAACAACATTAGCAAATCAAGCCCCTTTTCTTCCTCCCACCCACCCTTGCACATAAACAGTACTCCAAATCCAGGACAGGCCTCCAGTTTCCAGCTTCCAGGTTTTCAATCGACCTTTGGGCTTCAGTATTCAGTGTTAACCCCTAGAGCAGCTGACAACAGGACCCTGCTTGAACTCTTGACATGTCAACTGACCAGTCCCCGGGAGCAGGAGGCAAGAGGACCTGGAACAGCCCAACAGTTACAAGGTCCTTCATCGTGCATCCATGTTGCTGGCCTTGGAGCACAGAGCAGAGGCATAAATTCCAGATGTCCTTCGTCCTACATCCACATCTCTGGCCTTTGAGCGTGAAGCAGAGGCCCCGACTCCTGATGTTCTTTGTCAACTATCCATATTGCTGAGTGGAGGCCTGGCTCCACATCCCTGTCCCAAAATCTTAATCTGACACCCAACTCCTCTCTCTGTTCACAAAACCATCCTTACAAATTTAAAAAAAAAACAACTGTCTGAGCCATGATCTCGATCGAACAGCATCTCAGCACCATCTTGATTAAGATGATGAGTGAAGGAAGAAGCTATGCCTTGGGAGAGAAGAAGAGCTGACTGTTATGTTTCGTAACTACAAAACATTAAACTAATTCAAAGGAAAAGGAGAGACGAGAGATGCAAGTCTTAGTTTACTCTTTACTTTGAGAGGTGCGTGTGTATCAAGTGGTAGCATGATGATGTATGCAATTCACGTATTTATACATAAAATCCATAATGAATTACTTAAATAAAAATGCCTAATCAAACAATATATGCAAGTTTACTCAAATATTACTGAAATATTAAATACACATCATTCCTCCCTGCTTAGCTATAAACTCCAAATCAATACAGAATGTATCTCAACTATATACACAGTATACTATATAATACAACTACTATATACAGACAATCACAGCAGTGTAAATTTTAAATTGTTTCATTCTGGCCTAAAGATTTAATTACTGGGCGAATTTCTTAGTCTTGTAGAATAACGTCTTTTCTGACAAGGGGGATCACTCTGCTTGGTAGGTGAGACTTGTGGTTGTGAAACAGTCTTGGGTTCTGGGGCTTCCTCTGTGGTAGTTGTAGGAGGACTCTGACTGCTCTGGACACCTTCCTTCATCCTTTTTCTTCTAGTTTGTGCATTTTGATCTTGGGAAGGGACATTATTTTACTAGGGTATTCTCTTATTGATTCGTCTATTGTTCCCTTTGCAATCTGATCTCTGCTCTTGGTTTCCTCATCTACAATATCATCTGACGAATACTCTGTTTTCATATCTCCTTTGACTCCTTTCTTTTTGGCCTTTCATTCATCCAGCTGAACTTTGGACTTTGCGTCTATTTTTACAAGCAGCTTTCTGTCTCCCACTTGATGATCGTGCAATAATGCACAGTGTAGATTTTGGTTCCTTATACTCACAAAAGCTGAATGCTTACAAATTTCCTGAAGCTCCCAGAACTCTCTTCCAACTTAAAACCAAGCTACATTTCACAAGTAACTGTCTGATTAACATATCAGAAACTTTCTCAAATAAGTTGTGTATGAAAATTGTTGTAGTCAGATCACTGTTTTCGTCACTTTCATGATTCCTCTGAGCAGCAATGTCCTTCTTTGGTGAAATATGCTTTCCAACCAGAGACGCAGAAGTTGGCACCAACACCTGTTTGCCCTTTGTTGGGCAACAATTCACAGTGTACAGTATGGAGACAGATATGGCATCATCCAGTACCTTTCTTAATTTGCTTTCAGTTGATTCTTTTGCAGGGTATGTGGCATTTAAATGGTGGATGGATCTGCATTCTATTTTAATTAATTTTCTGTTCACATTTGGCGTAAGCCATGTTGCTTGTCTATTGTTAGTTTTCATAATATAAATCTCAAGGCTAGCCAGTCCTGTGACACTCTTATCATTATCAAATTTTTCGTCCTTGGGATGCAGATTAGTGATTGTTTTGAAACTGCAGCTTGACTTTTTATCACTTTCTCTAACCCTGTACAGTCTATTTCTTTTTGTCTGTCTGACTTGCTTTTTGCATGTGTCCTACTTACTGCAAGTGTTGCCTTTAAATCTGCATTTATCTGGTATATACGAGACCCTGCTACAACTGTAATACAATTTGTTCAGCCAGGCTGGTGTCTGTTTAAATGTTGCAATTTTATTCATGCTCACTTTCATTCCTGACAACAACTCAATTGCATCTCCATATGCCGTTTCCATTGATACAGCTATTTCAACTGCTCTTTTAAATGTAAGTTGTGCTTCAGTTAGGAGTTGTTTTTGAATGTTTTCTTGTAAGATTCCACAAACTAAACGATCCCTCAGTGCATCATTAACCCATTACGAAAATGACAATGCTCCGCTTCCTTAATTCAGCTACATACACTAAAGTAGACTCCCATTCCTTTTGATTCTGCTTGTGAAACCTAAACCAATCTGCAATCAACAATGGTTTTGGTTCTAAATGTTCCTGCATTACTTCCACAATATCAGCAAAGCTCATTTTAGTCCTGACGAAGGGTCTCGGCCTGAAATGTCGACTGCGCCTCTTCCTATAGATGCTGCCTGGCCTGCTGCGTTCACCAGAAACTTTGATGTATGTGGCTCATTTTAGCTGGTTTGTTTGGAGCAGTTAAAATAAACTGTATGCTTCAAATCCAGTGCACTCAGAAAAATTGGTATTGTTTCTCATTGGCTACTTCATTTGCTTAAAAATGCTGTTCAATTAGCTCAGTATACATGAGCCAGTTACCTGTTAAGTAATCGAACATGTCTATCTTTCTGATGTAGCCAGCTATTTCTGCTCTTTTTCTGATTATTATCACTTGATAGTCGATTCTTCCATTTTCTGCCTTTTTGAAAAAAATTGATCATCTCTTCCCTTCAGAATAACATGCGCTGCATTTTTTTTAGTACTTAAACGTATTGCTGCACTTCAACAGGTTGACAGCTGTCTCAGGTTCGCTTTAAAAACACCTTGTATCCACTGTTATGTTTTACAACTCCTTAACATTAAATTAATTTGAAGGAAAACAAGAGAGCCAATCTTAGTTGTTGTACGCAATTCATGTATTTATACATATAACCTGCAAAGAATTATTTAACCAAACAAGAATACTTAAAGAATATACTGTATATCTACCTGATTACTCATATATATCTGTAATTTTAAATGCACAGCACTGAAGTCTAGGGCCCTTCATCAGAGGTGGAGAAGTGATAAGGTAAACATTTTTAGTTACAAAGATAGGGAGGGTTAGTGTGAACAGAAGAAATATTTGTGATGGTGTAGAGACAAAACTTGTTAAGGTAACTGAATATCAAAAAGCTGTAGAAACTGGAAATGTGAAACGAAACAGAAAATGCCAAAAGCACTTATAAGGAGAGGCAGCATGTTTGGGAAAAGAAGTTTTGGACAAATATCACATCAATTTTAGATACATCTGGTGTGTACAAGCATGTACCTGTGCACTTATCATTGAGCCAGGGTTGTTCTATTGGCTTGAAAGTAATGGTAATGTGAGGATTATTATGTGAGTTATGAGACTAGTGGTGTACATTTCTGCTGTTGTTGGTTGTCTGTAGGACCTTGTGGATAACTAGTTCTGAGCTGCTAGATCTGTTTTGATCTCTATTTTAGCACAAAGTTAGTGCCATACAGCAGAAGATTACCTTGGTGTGAAGATGGAAATTGTCTCCACAAGGAATCTGCAGTGGTCACTCTGTCACTTCTGTTGTGGACTGAAGGACGATAGTGAACTAAATTAGTGTTGATGTCTGTCTGCTTATTTAATGTTCATCATTACAAAGTAGTTTATATTTACATCAGAAGTAGATAGTTTGATGAGGACAGCATCAAGTAGGCATGCACTTCAAGCTAAATCACCCACAACAACCAGAGACCCAGTCTGGCACCTAGGTCATGCAGGATTCAGCTGGGGATATTGCTGCTAACTAAGTCATTCTGATGGGCACTGAAATCTCTCATTGAGTACATTCCATATCATTTTAGTTTTAGTGCTTCTGTGTTGTTCAACATAAGCTGCTTCATTGATTGAAAGAAGAGGGTAAGTAATAATCAGAAGAAGGCTTCTATCCCATATTTGACATTGCCATGAGACTTCATGTGGTCTGGAGTTAAATCTTGAGGAGTTCTGGTGTTTCTGCCTCCTGTGTCCCACTATGCCATTATCTCTAATTGTCCTCTGTTGGTTCAAAATGTACATATAGGGATTGAGATAGAAATCTGACATTGTTATATAAGGTATAGTTCTAGTTCTCTGACCATGTCACATTGTTGATTGAAGAGTCTCTTTAATAACTGTCCCAATTTGGGCACCAGGTGTTTCTGAAGGTGACCACAACATTGACAGATTAGGCAGAAGCAACACTGCTGCATCCTTATTTAGTGCACACGTTGATGCTTCATGCTTACCAGTTTTTCATCTGCTTCTTTCAGTTTCAACATGGCATTTATGGTACAATTGAATGATTGGCTAGGCATTTCAGATGACAGTTAAGAATCATTCACATTATGTTGGTCTGAAGTCACTCATAGGCCAGATCAAAGGCAGCTGATTTCCTTCCCTTAAAGGGCAGTAGTGAACCATGTAGAATTTTACGCTGCTCTGCTTGCTTTGTGGTCATCTTTGCTTAAGACTAGATTCATATTTAAAACTTCAGATCATTAATGGAATTAAAATCCCACTGCTCATTTGGTTCTACTTTGACCCTTTTCACTATTGCATGATCACTGTTAAATGCCTCGCTCATTCCTGACAGAATCTACTTAACCTAAGTCGATAAACCACTGTTTTGCTTTGGAGTTTTAGATTTATAAATTTCCCTCAACAGAAATTTCAGACATTCTATTTTGTCATTATTATTTGCTTTAGTAGAACATGGCTTCTACCTTGCTTCAAGTTAAATATATTCTAATGGAACATCTCTTTTTTTTATGTAGCATTGGTAACATTGCATCAGGGCAAAAAGAATCCTCATATCTCACACTATAATTTGACTGTGCATTTAACTCTGATTTAATTTGCCTCCACATCAGTTTACACGTGGCTTAAGTAACAATCCAAAAATTATTGCCTTTAAGGTTGTGGTGTTCTAAACTCAGATTTGAATTCAACAAGTGTGCCAAAATTTCTTAAGATGCAAAAGCAATAGAAATGTAGTTGTTCAAAACTTATTTATCTTCACGAGTTTCTATATACCAGGGGTCCCCAACCTTTTTCGACTGCGGACCAGTTTCATATTGACAATATTCTTGCGGACCGGCCGGGGGTGGGGGTGGGGTGGTAGGGTTGTCAACGGACAAGAGTAGCAGTCAAATAGGCTGGGTTTTCCCTGAAAAGACTACAATGACCATGAAGCCTTGCGCGGGCACCAGTGTGCATGCGTGTACGATTTTTTTCTACAAATCGTTTTTGGCGATTCTGTTCGGGGGGGTGTTAATCACGACTGGAATATAGATGATAATTAGCTAGTACACTCAATTTCATTTCTAAAAGGATTTATCTAACGAATTTAATATTAAACACACAGCGCATATTTTCCTGGCATGAATATAGTGATAAGTCAGTTATCAGGGGAGGACAGGAGAGCTTGAAGTAAGTGTTGAACGAACTAACAGTAGAAGTGGTGGAGGCAGGTTCGATATTATCATTTAAAGAAAAATTGGATAGGTATATGGACAGGAAAGGAATGGAGCATTATGGGCTGAGTGCAGGTCGGTGGGACTAGGTGAGAGTAGCATTCAGCACGGACTAGAAGGGCAGAGATGGCCTGTTCCGTGCTGTAATTGTTATATAGTTATATAAGTCAATAGTATCATAACATTTTAAGTATCGTTTGGATATTAAACACGCAGCACATATTTTCCCCGTATGAACATATAAAATCATTGCAACACACCAATATCGTTGAATCAGTGGGAGCCCTGGGCTTGTTTCCCTGCAACAAAACGGTCCTATCGAAGGGTGACGAGAGACAGCGATACTCGAACAAGGTTCCTTATGTCCAGTCTATTCCGCAATTAAGTTTTCGTTGCATTCATTGCAGAGATGCGTTGGAAATGGAAGCAACGTTTTCAGTGCTTTCCTGGCTATCTCAGGATATTTAGCCTTGACTTTGATCCATAATGCCGGCAGAGATGTTATGTCATACTTTTCAGCCCGCCGTCATTTGCAAGCTTGAGGAGTTGATCTTCTTCCCGCGCTGAAATGGATGACGAGCGGGTAATGACCTCGCATGCGTAATGGCTCAACAGTGGGTGTGAGGAAAGGTGCAGCTGACTCATATCGCCAAATCATATCGTTTCCTCGTGGCCAGGTAGAGCATGCTCTGCGGCCCGGTACCGGTCCACGGCCTGGTGGTTGGGGACCACTGCTATATACTACATTTACAGCGTATCCCAGTCCTGCAAATCTCAGTTTTGCGCATGCCAGTTTTTGATAATTAGTTTTTTTATCTGATTATAATACCTAATACAACATACTTTTTATCATTTAGTATCACCTTTAAGTCTTTTTTAAAATAAGTATATTAATTAGATTCAAAGCATAAATGAAACTTTAAATACATATGATGACACAAACTACCACTGTGGCCTGAAACCCTTTATTCAGAAATAGGGGAGCATTGTTACAATTGTACAGGATAATGGTGAGTACTACATCTGCAGTACTATGCAAGTTTTGGTCACTTTATTTAAGAAAAGATATATTGGTGTTGGAGGCAGAATAAAAGAGATTCACCATGCTATATTTCTGTGATGAGAGCATTGTCCTATCACTAGATGCTGGTCATACAGTTGTACAGCACAGAAACAGATCTTTTAACCCACTATATCCATGCCATCATGAAGTAACCATCTGTAATATTTCCATTTATCAGTCGTTGCTTCATGGTCTAGTAAATTATGGTGATTTCAAGTGCTTAGTCAGATGATCCGTAAATCTTTGAGCATATCTTCTTCCATCAATTAGGGATTCTAAGTTACAATAACCTCCTGGGTGAAAGAATTCTACCTCAGATCTCCTCTAAATCTTTTAGTCCTCACCTTAAACCTCTGCCCCGCCATCTTAGATCGCTTAGCATAAGGAAATGTTTCATTCTATCTATTTATGCTACTCATTTTTTTACACCTCTATCTGATCCTCTGTCATCTTCCCAAGTTCCAAGTGAAACCAACACAGCTTATCCATTTTTACTGTAAAACTAAAACTTTTCATCCCAGGCAAAGGCTTGGTTAATCATCTAAGCACTTCCCTGCATGATCACATCCTTCATTTGTATGACAGCCAGAAATGCACACAGTATTCCATCTATGGCCGAATCAGCATTACATGAAGTTCTACCAAGACCTTCTTTGTTATATTCTGTACTCCAGCTAATGAAGAACATAAGAAATAGCAAGAGTTGGCTCTCTGGCTTGTTGAGCCTGTCCTGCCATTCAATAAGATCATGGCAATCTTTTTTCATTTTAAGTAATAATTTGATCTTCCATTTTTCCTTTCAAAGTGGATGACCTCGCATTTACCAACATTGTATTCCATCCGCCAGACCCTTACCCACTCACTTAACCTATCTGTATCTCTCTGCAGACTCTCCGTACCCTCTGCACAATTTGCTTTTCCACTCAATTTAGTGTCCTCAGCAAACTACACCTGGTCCCCTCTTCCAGATCATTAATGTATATCGTGAACAGTTACGGGCCCATCACCAACCCTGCGGCACACCACTCACCACTGATTGCCAACCAGAGAAACACCCACGTATCCCAACTCTCTGCTTTCTATTGGTTAACCAATCCTCTATCCATGCTAATACATCACCCCTAACCCTATGCATCCTTATTTTATGGATAAGTCTTTTATGTGGCACCCTTATCAAATGCCTTCTGGAAATCCAAGTAAATAAAGTCCACCTGTTCCCCTCTGTCCACTGCACCTTGTAATATCCTTGAAGAACTCCAGTAGGTTTGTCAAAGAGACCTGCCTTTGCTGAATTTCTTTCCAGGTGCCTCGCTATTTCTTCTTTAATGATGGCCTCAAGCATTTTCCCAGCTACAGATGTTAAATTAACTGACCTATAGTTACTTGCCTTTTGTCTACATCCTTTTTTTGAACAGTGGTGTGACATTTGCCTTCTTCCAAGACAGCATGTTCCCTTGTAGGTTTAGTAACATGCTGTTCAAGAAAGCTATCACACATGCATTCTATGAAGTCCTCCTCAAGATTGCCTCGACCAATTTGATCTTGTCCTTAATTAAGAGCGCTACCCCACCTTCCCACCTCCCTTACCGTCCTGCCTGTCCTTCCCTATTACCTGATATCCTTGGATATTTAATTCCCAATCCTCGCCACCCTGCAACCACGTTTCTGTAATGGCCATTAAATCATACCCCTTTACACTGATTTGAAAAAAGGCGAGCATCCTTTTTACTGGCCTCACCCTATCTTTTTGTGATTACAAATTCAGTAACTTTCAGATGTACATCAAAATCTCCTTGTTCCTCAATACTCTCTATGGCTCTACTATTCCTGATGTATGTTCTACTCTTATTTGACCCTTTTCCCAGAATGTATCGCCTCTCATTTCTCAAGATTAAGTTCTATCTGTCATTGTCCTGTCCAATTTACCTGCTGATCAATATCATTCAGTAGCCTAAGATTACCGTTGTTATGTCAACAATTTAAATAAATTAGATTGATATTCTGTGGAGTTTAAAAGAACAAATAATGATATTAAAACATAGGGCCTTCAGCATCATAATAGGGTAGATATCAAGGAGTTTCCACTAAGAGGAGAATATCAAATGTGGGGACATAATTATAAGATTAGGGGCAGTCATTTAACACCCAGGTGCTTAGGAGCTTTTTGATGAGGATGTTGAATCTGTTTAATTCTCTATCTTGGTGGAGTACTGGAGGCTAGATTATTTTGGGTATTTTAAAAGAAAGTAGATAAATTTTTGAAGGATCAAAAAATTGAGAAGTTTGCAGAACTGGTTAGAATAGGAGATGAAACCTGGGCAGATGAGTCATTTCCAGACTGAATAGCAGGGTAGGCTTGAGGAGCCACTTGACTTACCATTATGTTCATGTTCTTGTTCTTTCTGTGATGAATCTACTTCTGTTGTTTGTTGTCTTAGTGACCAATTTGCTTCTATGCTTAGATTTTTAAATTCTTAAATGTACAAGGTACTCAGAATATTTCTGCCAAGGAAGTAATCACTAAAATCTCAAGTGATTTTTCCCTTATTTTTAATTCTCTGGAATTAGTTTTGATTTTGGACCACTAATACCCAAAGTGTCATAATAGGTCATACATTTTTGGGGTGAAAACTGCAGAGATTTTTTTGAGGAACTGCCCTCAATAAAAAGGATATGGAGAGCCATATGTCATCATGGATACACTTTGTGCATTTTGCCAAATTCAACCCTAATCAGAATTAGATGGACCTGAGAAAGAAATTGAAATTTAGAAGTATGCTTTGTAAATTTAATTCTGGATGTTTCATAATTCACTACATCAGCTAGTGAATAGAAGATAACAGGTAAACTTGGGTCTTTTAATGACTAAATTAGATGTAGAATGTCTATTTATCAATTCTGCCATTATAATTAATCGGCATTTTATTTTCATTTGTATAATAGTTGGTTATTGTGACTGCTCATATGTGGTAACAGAGGGAAATGAGAGAGCTGTTGTAGCAGTACTTGGTCTGCTCTCTCTGCTGTGTATCCTGACAACGATTGCAGGAATTGTGCTAATCCTGTACCCACGTCTGCTCCATGATAACCTTCAAAAGTTGTAAGTACGTTTGTAGTTTGTTGAGATGTAGGGAAAGTAGATTAAAAGTAGAGTTATAAAATTAACCTTTATTTGTATCCATTAACATGTCATAGTATTGTCCACTGAGAGTCGGTAAATTAAATCTTAATGTATTTTGTTTCATGCATGTGGCTTCATTTTGTGGAAACATAAACCGATTTGGCCATGGAAGCTGGCAAATTCCACTAAATTTTCAATCCATCATAATTAGTAGTAAAAACGTAAGTTCAAATTGTCTAAATTATTCTGCAGTATCAAAGATAATGTATGAAGTTAAGATCTTGTACCTTATCCAAATTAAGAGCGAATGATGTGTCAGCACAAACACATCCGAGTTGCTTCCCTCATGAGAAGAATCGGCAATGTGGCTAGCTGCCTAGAATCGGCAGTGTGACTAGTGTGAGGTTACAGAGGACTAGATCAGCGAAACAGGCCATTCATCCCATCTAGTCCATGTTATACCGTTATTCTACCTTGTCCGATCAACCCACACTTGGACCATATACCCTGCCCATTCCCCACCTATCCATGTACTTACCCAAAATTCTCAAGTGTTGTATTCAAACCTGCATCCACCATTTCCACTGGTAGCTTATTCCACTTTTGTACCACCCTCTAAGTGAAGAAGCTCCACCTCGGGTTCCCCTGAAATATTTCACCTTTCACCCTTAACCCATGACTTTTAGTTTTAGTTTCACCCAACCCCAGTGAAAGAAGCCTGCTTGTATTTACCCAATACCTCTCATAATTTTGTATACCTCTATCATATCACTCCTTATTCTCCTATGCTCCAGGGAGTAAAGTCTGAACCTGTTGTTTGGGGATATTATTTATCCTGGATGATCCTGCAATGCCTCTACAATAGAAGCTAATATGATGACTGACTACTCAGTTTCTGGGGCATTTTCTGGTATCTAGTAAATGGTTATGGAAGGTTGGATGGCCATGAGATTACTTTCAGGGTCTTCATTATCCAAGTTTCTGATCAAAACATGAGCAATGAGGGGCTTTGTGAAGCACTGTAATGTAGCTTTTCAATCCATTCATTTGGTATTCTAAAGCCTGGTAAGAAAGCTAAAGTCTCCATGGCACTTAGAAGAGCAGCTATCCATAATCCCTGTAATAATTACAAGTTACAACATTAATATTCAAATCAGCAATAATATTTCATTGTAGAATATGAGTGATAGATTTATTCGGGATTGCTTCTAGTTCATTCACATTTTCTTAGACTGTCAAATTAATCTAGATCATGTTAACGATCTTTGCATATACTGAGTACAATGTAGTCTAAACGAGATTACATTCTTGTATGTGGATGATGTTGAACTTTTAAAGTGAAAATAAAAGTACTTTCTGAAGAACAGTGTTTTCTTGTTCTATCTAATATTTACCTTTCAAACAGCAACATCAAAGGATCTTTCTCTTCATTCATTTCATTGCTATATCTGAGATGAATAATAACTCCCTGTATTATAACTTTTTAGAAGTTGTTATTATTATCTTTAAGGCACATTGTCCAAAAGGGAAAGGTCTGTTATTTACAAAGGGAAATGGATCCTTAGATGAGCCTTAGTCTGATTGAACCATGTTTATGATTTGTTCTCTGTGCTTAGTGATCATTGCAGAATTTCAGTGCCTAGCTTTTTTAGAGTAGAAAGGGAGATGTATCTACTTGAGTGGTTAATCAAACGGAAGATAGCAATCAATAAATTTAAAAAAACATAATTTTATGACTATAGGCAGCAAGATGCTTCTGTAAACAGAGCTTGTATGTCAAGATGTTGTGGGAGTGATTTTCCAGTTTCACATGAATCAAGCATGCACTTGCTAAGCCTGTCCCATATTTTAATATGTAGGGTGATGTCAGTACTTTTTAGGCAGTTCAGCTATTGAGGATGAAAGAAAATCCACTGGAATTGCTGCTTATTAAAAGTGAACTGCACTTTTTATGAAGACCAGGCAAGCGTTTTTTCTTTCATTTTACTGAATTCAGTGAAACCAAGGTCTTTACGTGGTTCCTTAATGAAGGCTGTGAACAAGATGAGCAGACGAATAGAGGCCCTCTTTCCCATTCATGCTGAGGCGATATGCATGGCAGTTGAGGAAAGAAGTGGAATAACCAAGTTAAGAGTTTTACTCTAAGGATCATAAAACTGTATTGGAAGAAGGTTATGATCACACCAGGGTTGCTCAGGTAAGATTTCTCCTAAAATCTCTTTTAATCCTACATGACTCCAGTACTATTTCCGGTCATCCACACTACTGTTTTATCACTGTTTCTCCAATCATAATGAGATGCTTTACTAATTCATTCCAGATTGTTCTTGTATGCTTCTTACAGGCAGAAGCTATTTCCTTTTTTCAATTAAAGTTAATTGGTGTATTCTTAGGTAATTCATGTGATAAATTTGGAATAAACTTCATACTTGGCGTTTAATTTTACAGCTGCAGTGAATTGAGGAAAACACTGATAAGTCAGCAAAGGCTGGTTTAATAGTTACTGAGAGAGGAACCGTAAAGAGTTTGGCATTGTAGTTAAGGAAATGTAGTGAAGATCTATCTGTAATTTTCATAAGACCACATAAACCACCAAGGCAAAAGGGTCCATCAATGTCAAAAACATGTTTTCTCCTTCTACCATCCTCATCTTTTTAGTTCTATTCTTTTTCCTCTTCCTCCTTGTAATATTTCTCATTGGTGACAGGTTGCACTGTTCACTTATATTGTCCAGGTTGTGTAGCATACTACACATTACCATAAATATTTTCCCAAAGTTGTAGAATTATTCCTGAGTATTCCTGGCATGGAATTCTTGTTTGAGGATGCAATGACCTTTTTTTTTTATGATTTTCTATGCAATAACATGCTGTCGTTATGTGACTGAAATGAAGAAGCAAAATGCTCAGCTTGCCAGGCTTCTCTCCTTCCCAGTTCTGTCAAAGGGCCTTTGACCTAAAATGTTAGGTCTGTATCTCTTTCCGCATACGTGACCTGACCTGCTGAGCATTTCTAGCATTTTCGGCTTTTCTAGTATCTATATTTATTTTTATTTTCATTTACCTGTTAAATAGTTGTACTGCTGCTATGCTTGCAGGCTCCTGACAGGAACTGTCACAAGGAAGAGCCCTTGTTGGCCAAGATCAACTTTTGGTGATTGATATACAGGAGCAGAATGAAATGTTGGCATTATCAGTAGTCCTTCACCTACATGATGCACAGTTAATGGTTATAGACCAGTTACACTTGATACTGTAGATTCCTTTCTGTGATTAAGTATGACAAAGTTAAACTGAGGAGTTCACAAAAAGTCATTGTGCAATGAAATTTCACTGTTTAGGTCAGCATGATAGTGTAGTAGTTAGTGTAACGTTATTACAGTGCCAGAAACCAGGTTCAGTTCCGCTGTTTTCTGTAAGAAGTTTGTACGTTCTGCCTGTGATCACATGGATTTCCTCTGGGTGCTCTGCTTTTCTTTCCATTGCAAAGGTGTATGTGTTAGCAGGTTAATTAGTCACATGAGTGTAATAGGATGATGCTTGTTCATTGGGTTGGAAGGGCCTGGTATTGTGCTGTATCTCTAAATTTAAAAAAAAATAAATAATAAAAGCAGTCTCACAATGGAGAAACTATTAAATACTGCAAAACTGCATACATGCTTCACCACATTGGAATGAGATGAATGTCTTTCTGATTGTATAGAGAAGTTCTGTGGCTTTATTTGTGGAGCAATACACTGTAAACTGAGATTTGCTACCAATAACAGACTGAAAGATGCCAGATGCATAAAAGGCCGTACAATGTTTGATCATTCAGACTTGCTGCAATTTTCTACCCTTGCCTAAAGACTTGTTGCCAGTGGTCTTAATTCCAATGGTTTGTTATCCTCTTACAAAGATTTTTCTTTTTATCTCTATATTAACTTCCAATACAGGAGGTCCTGCACCTCCTGCAGTCTACTCTGTCTCATGCCCATCAACTACAATCCAATTCGCCTGCTATTCATCTGCGTTATCTGGACTATGTGCAATCTACAATTGCCAACTAACCTACTTGCATATTATTTTGGAGGAGGCAGGAGGGAATTAGAGCACCTGAAGAAAACTTGCACAGTCAGAAGGGAGAACGTTTATTTCAGTTCTGAATGATTAACCTTCAATTTTGTTAACAATGTATCGCTGGCTCTAGCTTCCCCAGCTGATGGGAAACTTTGTCTACCTTGTGAAGTCCTTTAAGAATTTTATATGTTTGAATGAGATCAGCTGAGATTCTTGGAAACTAGAGAGTATAGGTTGAGCTTGCTTAATCTGTTACTGAACAAGCACCCATCCATAATATTGGGTTCTGTAGAATGGTATTTTAGAGTTAGCTGAATGCTTTTATTGAAACGGCCTGATTTGCTCTGGCAGGGCCAGTCAGCGTGTTCTGTGGAGGCACATAGCAATGAAAAAATTGATCAATGAGTTTTATCAGTGAAAATTATGTGGAAAGCTTTTGCTTTAATACTTTGAAAATGTTATCATTTGCAATTACTTTAAGTATCCTGTTACGTTACCTATTTGTTTTGATAAATTATTTTACACATGTATTGCTGTATTCAAACTACACATAGAATAGTGTGTTCTATATGATCTCTGAATGCAGAAGAAGCATACTATCAAATTATGCTATCCCTCAAATATAGACATCATACCAAGGGGCTGGACACTACCTAGATGGTATATGAGGTGTTGCTCCTCCAACCTGAGTTTAGCTCAGCTTGGTATGAACATAGAATTCTCCAACTTCCGGTAATTCCCTCCTCCTCCCTTCCTCTATCCCTATTTCACTCTGACCCCTCCCCCAGCTGCCTATCACCTCCCTCATGGTTCCGCCTCCTCCTACCCATTGTTTTCCTGCCTATCACCTCCCTGCTTCCTCTCCCCCACCCCTTTGTCTTTCAAATTACTGGTTTTTCAACTGAACCTACCAGCCTTCTACTTCCAACCCTCCCATACCTTCTTTATAGGGCCTCTGCCCCTTCCCTCTTCAGTCCTGACGAAGGGTTCTGGCCCGAAACGTCGACTCATTGTTTCCACGGATGCTGCCCGACCTGCTGAGTTCCTCTAGCGTGTTGTGACATGTGTTTTGATCTTGGTCACTCGCTACATTAAATTAGGTACATAAGACCAGGTCTAGAATATTTATCTTCTTGGATCTCTTTCACATTCAATAAGATCATAACTGATCCATGATCTAACTCTAAAGTTCTACCTTTTCCTCATTTCCCTTAAACTTTTATTAACCAAAAATAATATCATTTTGAGATTTTAAATTAAAAATTGAATTACCATCAACTTGCAATTTTTGGAGACCAATTCCAAATTTTCAGCACATAGAATAGTTTTCAGAATTAAGCTTGGCTTTAGTTTTTACATGAGGACCTTTTAGATTGCAACAACCAGCACAAATTTGTTTGCTATATTTACCTTATTAATTTCCTTGAAATTTTAAATGAAGTCCTACTTTCTTAATCTCTGCTTGCAGGGCTATGCATCATTCTGTTAAATCTATGCTACACTTCCTCAAAAGTCAGTATATCTCATCTGTCATGCTAAGACCTGCTCATTCGTGTAGTCTAATTGAGGCTTTGTATAGTTTTGGCTTTCTTGTACTCCAAATCTTAGAAAATAAAGATAGGACATCTGTACTTGTATATGACGTTTTAACAATGTGTGAACAAGTACTAATTTTGGTAGTCACTATTCCCGATTACTAATTGTTTTCTCAAATTACTTTATTTTCTGCCTGATACATGCTTTTTATTAGATATCTCTTTAATTATCGACAACTTCTTTATTTTTTGTTCTCCTTATTAGAGTTCTAGTCTGCTTTTGTATAACAGCAAATTCCTTTTTTAAACATCTATTACTTTACTGTGGTTTAATCCGTTAGCAGATTTACCCAATTTGTGGTAGATAGTATCAGTTCCATTGCATGGAATTCAGCTTTGCCCAAGTCTGTTAATATAATTTGGTCTTGTTACACTATTGTGGATCTAATATGACATGTTCTATATTTTATTCTTCAACATTGTTTACAAAAGCTACCCTGTGTAAACTCCAGAGATTCACTGATTCAGTCATGAACTACTCCCTCCCCCTTTTATTTCCATTCCCCGTTCTGATCACCCTCTTAACCCTTCTCCTCAGTTGCCCATTACTTTTCTCTGGGTTCCCTCCCCTTTCTTCCATGGTCCATGTCCTCTCCAGTTAGATTCCTTCTTCAGCCCTTACCTCTTTTACTGGTCACCTCTCAGCTTCTTACTTCACCCCACTTGCTCCTTCCTTGGTTCTCACTGTTGCCTACCAACTTGTACTCTCTCCCCTCCCCCACCATCTTATTGTGGCTTCTGTCCCCTTCCTTTCTGGTCCTGATGAAGAGTCTTGGGACAAAGCTTCAAATGTTTATTCCCCTCCATCAATGCTGCCTGATGTGCTTAGTTCCTCCAGTATTTTGTGTTTTGCTCAAGATTTCCAGCATTTCAGAAACTCTTGTGTAACTGATCAGTTTATCCAAATTTATTTGAATTAATTATTCCAATTATTGAGTCATAAAAAATTTGAAAAAAACACTATTTCAGAGTTCTTTTCAGTTTTATACATAACTCCAGTCAGATTCTTTCCTAATTCTTCCCATAAAGTTTCCACTGTAATTACAGGACTACCCCTTCCTCCTTTGTCAGTTTTCCTGTCACCAGATACACTTAGTTCTGAATCTTGATTATCATACAGCAATGTATATGTATTGGGTACCCTCTATTTAATTTGTTCATTATAACTCATATGTTTATATGAGGAATACTTATTAAGGCCATATATTCTTCTGTATTCCTGGGGAATAAGGGATTAGTGATGCTTAACCCAATACAAGTGTCTGCAGTAAGTAGTTAACTGAAAAGTGATTAGTGAATTTATTAGTTTATACTTAAACAGGGTTGGAATAAACAGAGGCTTATGTGAATACTAATGATCTATTGATTAATTGATTTCTTGACATTGGATAAAAGTGTTGAGAGAGGAAGTTTCTGACACTTTTTTCTTTTGTCCTTTAGCAGATGGTTGAAAGAATCAACTGATCTTTGGTAGGTACAGCACCTGGACTTTGTGTCATTGCCCTTTAAATCACAATTTATAGTCTTAGAGTTGTATGGAAAGAAAACGTGCCCTTTTCCCTATTATGATCAGCCTGACCTTTTTGCTCATCTACATTAATCCCATTTCTGTGCATTAGGACCATACTCTTCTATGTTCTTGCCTGTTTAGTTGACTGTCTAAGTGACTTTTAAATATAATAATTATAGCTGATTCCACCAGCTCCCCTGGTAGGGCAACCACTATCTGTGTCTAATCATCTTCAAAACTTGACACGTCACATGAAATCTATGCCCTCTTGTTTTGATACTCCTACCATGGAAAATTATTTTGACTATCTATCATATCCAGACATCTCATAATTCTACATACTTCTGTTGATCACTGTTCACTCTCTGTTGCTCCAGGGGAAACAGGTTCATCCTGTCTAATGGGAACACAAGGGATTGCAGATGCTGGAATCTGGACAACACACAATTCACTGGAGGAACTCTGGGTCAAATAGCATTGAAGGGAGGAAGGGAATTGATAATATTTTGTGTCAAAACCCTGCATTGGAACTGAGAGCAGAGAGGTGAGGTAGCCGGCATAGAGAGGAAAACGTGAGTGGCAAGAAAGGATACAAAGGTGATTAGTAGTCTGAGGAGGGGTGTAAATTATCAGGCAGTTAGTGCCTGGTAGGAGAGGTGAGCAAGGGTGGAATTGGAAGACTGTGGCAGATGATGGATAAATGGAGGTAGACGGAGAGGAAAAACAAATGGAGCAAAAATGGAGGCAGGAGAGTGGGAGATAGCTGCTGATGGGAGATAAGCAGGAATATAAAGCAATACTAAAGATGAATTTGGACAAGTAAAGAAGGTGAGACTGGAAACTCCGTAACTTCCGCCACCTCCAACGGGATCCCACCACTAAGCACATCTTTCCCTCCCCCCCTCTCTCTGCTTTCTGCAGGGATCGCTCCCTACGCGACTCCCTTGTCCATTTGTCCCCCCCATCCCTCCCCACTGATCTTCCTCCTGGCACTTATCCGTGTAAGCGGAACAAGTGCTACACATGCCCTTACACTTACTCCCTTACCACCATTCAGGGCCCCAAACAGTCCTTCCAGGTGAGGCGACACTTTACCTGTGAGTCGGCTGGGGTGATATACTGCGTCCGGTGCTCCCGATGTGGCCTTTTATATATTGGCAAGACCCGACACAGACTGGGAGACCGCTTTGCTGAACACCTACGCTCTGTCCGCCAGAGAAAGCAGGATCTCCCAGTGGCCACACATTTTAATTCCACATCCCATTCCCATTCTGACATGTCTATCCACGGCCTCCTCTACTGTAAAGATGAAGCCACACTCAGGTTGGAGGAACAACACCTTATATTCCGTCTGGGTAGCCTCCAACCTGATGGCATGAACATCGACTTCTCTAACTTCCGCTAATGCCCCACCTCCCCCTCGTACCCCATCTGTTATTTATTTTTATACACACATTTTTTCTCTCACTCTCCTTTTTCTCCCTCTGTCCCTCTGAATATACCCCTTGCCCATCCTCTGGGTTCTCCCTCCCCCCCCCCCGTCTTTCTTCCCAGACCTCCTGTCCCATGATCCTCTCATATCCCCTTTGCCAATCACCTGTCCAGCTCTTGGCTCCATCCCTCCCCCTCCTGTCTTCTCCTATCATTTTGGATCTCCGCCTCCCCCTCCCACTTTCAAATCTCTTACTAACTCTTCCTTCATTTAGTCCTGACAAAGGGTCTCGGCCTGAAACGTCGACTGTACCTCTTCCTAGAGATGCTTCCTGGCCTGCTGCGTTCACCAGCAACTTTGATGTGTGTTGCTTGAATTTCCAGCATCTGCAGAATTCCTGTTGTTTGAGAATGGAAGCTATTAGAGGAGAAGGGAGAGTTGGCCAATGGGAGATCCTGGCTATTATGGCAGATGGAATGTAGGTGCTTGATGAAGCGATCCCCAATTTTGGGTCCCACTAATGTAGTGGAGGCTTCTCTGTTAGCACCAGATGCAAGAAATGATATAGCTATGATCTCCTGCTGCCAACCATTTCAGTTCTACTTCCCATACCCACACTAATGTGTCTGTCAATGGCCTCCTCTACAGCCAAATTGAGGCTAGATGCATATTAGAGGGAACAACATCAACAACATCTTAGTCTTTCTTGGTAGTTTCCAACCTAATGTCATGATCATCAATGCCTCTAGCAAGCGGTAATCACTCCACTCTGTTTGACATTGCAGCCGTCTCCCTCTGGCTCCGTCACCTCTTCTCTTAAGGAAGGGTCTCAGCCCAAAACGACAACTATCTATTCATTTCCATAGATGTTGCCTGACCTGCTGAGTTCTTCCAGCATTTTGTGTGTATTGCGCCTCTTCTCTTTCTCCTTCCTTACTTTCATCACCTGCCTATCATCCACACCTTCCTTCCTCTGGTTCCCCATCTCCTTCCTTTTTATTCAATGATCCACAGTCCTCTCCAATCAGATTTTACTCTCTTCAGCTCTTTGCCTCTTCCACCTATTACAGTACTTCTAAGCTTTTTGTATCATTCCCACCTGACCCCTTCTCACTTACCCATCTTCCCCCCTCCCATTGATTTGCCTATCACCTGCCAGCTTGTGCTTCTGTCCCTTTCCTCAGCCCTTTATTTTGGCTTCTGCCCTCTTTCTTTCCAGTCCTGATGAAGACTTAGCCCAATAGGTTCATAGTTAATTTCCCTCCATAGATGTTGTCTGAAACTACTGGATTTCTCCAGCATTTTTTTTGAGTTTTGGTGTAGATTTCAAGCAACTGCAGTCTTTTTTGTGTCTGGGTCCTGCTGGAAGCAATTGTGGACAGATTCATTTGCTGAAGGAAGTTCTTTGACAACCAGTGAATGTTTGGGCCAAGGATGTTGCCTTCAGGATGTTCTATGGCTGAGATAATTAACTTCCAACCATCATAATTATTTTGTTTCGATGTCAGGGGAATTTTCACTTGCTGCAACTTCAGCTTTCAACCACTTGGTGTATGTTTAGATCAAGACTGTGATTTAGTCTAGAAATGAGTAAAATCCTAACTGGATCATTAAGCAGGGTATTAGAGAGCATTTGCCTCTTGACAGCACCATTAACAACAACTTGTAACATTCTACTGCTGGAGTAGTAATTAGGTGGATAAGATTAGTTCTGCCTTTTGTGAATAGGACATTCCTAGGCAATTTCCCACATTGTTGCATAGACCAGCGTGCTGAACTCTGAATGAACTGAATTCTAGCTGAATGCTAAGAGCTAGTTCTAGAACATATGTTTTTGTACTACAACTTGTATGTTGTCTGGTCCCAACCTTTGTGGTATCCAGCACTCTCAAGCCAAGTTTTGATATGATAAGAGTGTATTCATTTGATGAAGAAAGGTTTCTACCATGGTAGAGACTGAACAAACACTAGAATTCTGGCAGAGCATAGTCATGACTACCTTGCCTTCATCACTTGTGTGCTTAGGTCCTACCATCATTGAGGCTGGGGATGTTCTTGGACTGTTGAGTATTATCTGATCTATCTATTGAATGTGAGATCACTTAGCTTAGTGTATTGAACAGGAATGTGATTTCTGGTGCGGCTTTGTAAGGTGAGCACTTTATTTTTAGGTTTACCTAATGGTGTTTCCAGTACGCTTTTTTTCTTGGCAGAACTTGACAAGATGGATGTTGAGTGGGAGAGTTTCAAGCAACTGGGCATAGCAACAAAATAGCATACTGGTTAGTGTAACGCTTTACAATGCCAGCAATCCTGATAGGGGTTCCATTCTTGCCGTTGTCTATAAGGAGTTTGTATGTTCTCCTCTTGGTGCTCTGGTTTCCCTCTGCAGTCTAAAGATATATGAGTTAGTAAGTTATGGGCATGTTATGTTGGGGTTTGAAACATGTAAGCACTTGTGGCCAACCCCTAGCATATCCTAGGACTGTGTTGGTTGTAGATGCAAACTACACATTTCATTGTATGTTTCAAGGTAGATGTGATAAATAAAGCTAATTTTTAAAAAAAGATGCCAGTCATTTAAACTGAGGTACATAAAAATTTCTTTCAAATTAGTGAATCTCTGCAATTGGATCATTGATGTATTTGAGGTGGAGATAAATATTTGGAAATTCAAGTAATTGAGTGTTCTGAGGAAATGACATAGAAGGGGAATTGAGGCAGCATACTGTAGATGGAAGGGAAACTTTGAGGGTCCTGGTGGCCTCCTCCTATTTCCATGTGTTTTTGTTGCTTGAGTTCTGAATGTATATTTAGGAACACTTTCTGAATAAAGTGCCCCTGAAGTATTTGCCTCATTTCTGATAACTGTTTCATACTTAGGAGCTCTAGTTCTGGTTGTTTTAACATGTGGAAGCATTTGTGGAAGTGCAGGGATTTGTTTCGCATTGTGCACTGTTGGTCATTATTATTAGGCAGAGTTAATGTGATTTTAAGAAAACAAGCATATTTAACAAATTCATTACACGTTTTTGACCAACAAAGCAGTAGGAAGGACAAGTGTACCTGGGTTTTCAAAAGATATAACTTGTTGGTGATGCATTTATGTGAATGGAGGATTGATTAAGGGCAATAAATGGGGAGAAGGAATAAATGTGGCAATTTCATGCCCTGAGGTAGTTCCTAATGTTGGTTACACAAAGTTGTAGTGGGCTTACAGTTGGTTATTAACTAAGTTATGAAATTTACATCAAACTTGACTCATGATGCAAATCTAGGTGGGAATGTAAAAATAAGCTATATGGAGGTACAAACAGACACTGGCACATTAATTGTTAGTCACTGGAAAAAATATTGTCAATGCGGGAAATTCGAAATAAAAGCAGAATATGCTGGAACTATTCAGCGGGTCAAGCAGCATCTGTGGAAAGGGAATTGGTTAACATTTCAACCTAGGTTCACCAGAACTGGGAAAAGATGAAAAAGTCAAGTTTAGGTTGCAGCAAAGTTGGGGAATAGGGGCTGGTAGAACAAGAGGAATACCTTCCAGAGGGTGAAATTATAATGTGGCATTAAAAGGAGCTGTTAAAGTCAGATTAAGCTGCTTAGCCTGTGTAATATATATTTTAGTGTAAGACTGTGGGATATATCCAGAAAGCCAGAAGGTATAAAAGAAGAGGGGGAAAAATAAAGAAAAGAATAGCCAAAATGGTGATGACTGGCAGAAATAGGAAGTTCTGATGCAAACAGAAAAAAATAGTTCATTATTTAAAGTTGGAGAATTTGATATTCAGTTTTACAGGTTTCAGCATGCTCAGTTAGAGGAAAAGATGTTGTTCCTCAAGCTGGAGTTGGGCCTCATTGTAACAGTGCAGGAAGCCACAAACAGAAAGTGAGTTTATTTATAGCTGACACTGACTGGCTTGGACATGAAGGAATCAGAGTCAGAATTAGTTGTATTATCACTGACATACTGTAGGTCGTGAGATTTGTTGAGAAGAAGGCACCTCCTAAGTGGTGAGGGTCCTTAATGATGGACACTGCCTTTTTTTAGGCATCACCTTTTGAAGATGTCTTTGATGGTGGGGAAGCTAGTGCCCAGGATGGAGCTAACTGAGTTTACAACCTTCTGCAGCTTTCTTATGATCCTGTGCATTGTCTCCTCCATATCAGATGGTGGTGCATCCAATTAGACTGCTCTCCATGGTACACCTGCTAAAATTTGCATATATATGGGGAGAGAACATCAATCTGAATATCACCTGACTGATGAAACATTCTGTATTAATATTGAATCACTTGTGCTGCTGTGCAGTTAAACCACTGACCATTAGGCACTATATGACATAAAAACAGAAAATTCTGCTGAATACTTCACAGGCCAGCGACATCTGTGGTGATCAGAACTGACTTAATGTTCAAATGAATGATTTTTTTTATGCCTTTGACCTAAAAAGTTAATTCTTTTGTTCTTGCCATGGATGCACATTGACCAGTTGAGGAGCTTAAATATATTCTGCAACATGCACAAAATGTTGGAGGAACTCAGCAGGTCAGGCAGCATATATAGGCAGGAATAAGCAATTAATTTTTCATTTGAGTCCTTTGATCAGGACTGGAAAGGAAGGAGACACATTCCAGAATATGAATGTGGGAGGGGGAGGAGGAGAAGAAGCAGGAGTACAAGCTGGCAGGTGATATGCAAGACCACGTGAGAGGGAAGATAGGTGAGTGGGTGGGGAAGATGTAGAAAGCTGGGAGGTGATGGTTATTAGTCCCATGATTGTAACACCGTTGTTCCAAAAACAGGCAAGAAAATGGGTAATTAAATATTATTTAACCTGGTGCTTGTTATCAGAAAATTGCTGGCATTCATTTCAGAGGATGTGGCAACAGGAGTTCAACATGATTGGGAAAAGGCGATGTATTGTGTAAAGGAAGTCAAGTTTGAGATATTTTATGAAGCTATTATTAGATTAGGTAAAGAGTGATCTGCACAATAGTGTTGGCGCGTGGCCAAGTGGTTAAGACATTGGGTTAGTGATCTGAAGGTCGCTAGTTTGAGCCTCAGCTGAGGCAGCGTGTTGTGTACTTAACCACACATTGCTCTGCGAGGACACCGGTGCCAAGCTGTATTAGCCCTAGTTCCCTTCCCTTGGACAACATCGGTGGCGTGGTGTGGGGAGACTTGCAGCATGGGCAACTGCCGGTCTTCCATACAACCTTGCCCAGGCCTGCGCCCTGGAAACCTTCTAAGACACAAATCCATGATCTCATGAGACTAACAGATGCTTATAAAAGATCTGCACAAAAAATTAACTAAAGCTAGAAGATTATTAGCTTGGATAATAGCTTAAAGGGGTAAAAATTGAGGTTGGCAGCTTGCAGGTAGCAAGGTATCACAAGTAGCAGATTTAGATCCTCAGCTGTTCACAATCCACATTAATAGCTTGGAGAAGGACAGTGTATTGCAACATTTGTGTACATTTTAAAACTGAGTTTGTTTAGGAAACTGAAAAAAGAGTTTGCAAAAGGAAAAAGACGGATTATAAATGGATGGGATGGTGGGAATTGCAAGTGAACAAGCAAACAATCAGATAGTCAAATGTAAATCTGACCTTTATTACAACAGGGTTAAATTATAAGAATTAAGGAAGTTTTGCTGCAGTTGTAAAGGTCTTTGGAAAGACTACATCTTTGTGGAGTTTTGTGATCCAAGGATGGATGTATTTGATTTTATGAAGGCACTATGCTTTCACTAGATTGATTCTTGGAATATCAACTGATTGTTCTAAGGAAAGATTGATAAGGCTGGAACTATATTTAATAGTGTTTAGACTGAAATATATGAAATACTGAGAGTGATCAACAGGTTAGGTGGTGAGATTTTGTCTCGTACTCTTCTGAAGTTGAAGCTCAGAAGAAGGAATGAGGCATTTTGACTAAGGTGTATAAAAGTATGCTTTTCCCATAGAAGTGGAAACTTGTTAAGATACAGGATCAGCCTTGGTCTTATTGAATGCTGAGCTGTCCCAGGGTGCATCTAGCCTAGTGTATATATCTCTTGCATTCTTATGGAACTTGTTTTATTTTAAAAACAGCAAATATTGGGCAGTTGAAACTTTTACCAAGCTCTGCTACATCCCCTGCAAATACAAACCTGCTCTGATTAATATATTGTAGTTGAGGTCTCAGCATATATTTATAGATAAAATCAATTAGAAAATGCTGGAAAGAGACAGTATTTACGGAAAGGGGGAAAAGTTAAAAGCAGAGTTTTGCATCCAATAAATATGTACTTGTCAATGTATCTGAGGCAGATCCCAAGGTGTTAATGTCCCAAGAAATGTTAACGAGAGAAAAAGTGAAAAATAGCATGACACAGTTACTCATTTGATGCCTCAACTCATTCATTTTTTAAGGGGACCCTAGGAATAAAAGAACAAAAACAAGTAACAAAGGCATTATTAAATCATAATCTAGGATTATAGCTACAGCATCTGAGACATACTTTTATTTTTAAAATATTTGCTTATTCATTGACGTAACTTGGTAGGAACTCTTTGGGGAAAACCAGTGTAGTAAAAATCAAGAATGCTTGAAAGAAATTTTAGTGTTCTTGTGCAATCAGGGTTTGATATTATGTTTGTAATGCTGGAGATTTGACTCTTGTTTTGATAAAACAAAATTCAGAAAAGTTTAGAATGGAAGTGAAGCTAATTCCTAACAATAAGATCCTTGGGGAGAACTGAACTACTTTTATGATAGAAACAAGATTGTGTGTGGTCATAATCCAGGAGATGTTGGATATAGAGACATTGTGATATATTGTCACTGAATATGAATACAGAATTCAGATATCCATCAGATTGTCTTGTTTTCTCATGTTATTCTACTAGTTTCAAAAATCCATGTGTTCTGTCTTCATGCTCTGTTTTACCCACCACCCATCTCATCACCATTGCTTGTACACCATGACTTTTGATTTTCAGGCTCAGTTTTGCCATTTTTATTTCTAACCTTGCACCCTCTCACTTGTTCCATTTCTCTGATTGGATTTCTTTGCGTCTCTGTTTTTGCAATTACCCTGATGCTGAGCTTCAAGTTGTGCAGATCACTTTCCTTCAGTATCAGTTCTACCATCATCTTTGAAATTTGTCCTGTGCACCGAAGATTTTACCCCTCAGCCTTTCTGCCATTGTACACAGTTCTCAAAATTTCATGTTAAAGTACTCTATCAGAGATTTCCCTTTTTTTCTGGAATTTCTGTAGACTCAATTCACCTTCAGTGATATAATAGACATATTCAGGTTTGGTCACTACCACTGAGTAGGTGAGAGCATCGTTTGTCATTTGAATTCACAACACTCAGTTCCATTGACTTCAATGAAATCAGAAAGTTGGAAGTTGAGTACATATTGGAAATAACTCAATGTGTAGCTCAGGTGGTTGATAATGGGGTTGTGCTGTTCGCCAATCTTGGCAACCCAACTCCTCGTATGGTGATTAAATGTTTGCAAATGGATTTCCAAGATTAGTGAGTACATATGGCAAATTCCTTTTACCCATTTAGCATTAGACACCAAAGACATATTTCTCTGTCAACATTTTATGTGGTTAGTTAACCTTCCTGTCAGCCTTGCTTTAGCTAATATGGATTTTAGTGCAGTTAATTACCTAGAATCCTCCCAATCAAACCTGTCATAAGTAGATGGAACACTAAAAAGGCTTATAAAGTTGGGTATGGCCTGAATTGAGGTGGTGGGGCACCAGCCCGTGAGCGTATTGAAGCAGTGGGGTCTGGGTCAGAGAGCAAGGTCTGGATGATTTAAACGTTGGCCAGGTTGAAAAGGACAGGATGTCAGGGCCAGTTCAAGTTGCTGCTGCATGAATTTTACTTGACGCTACACTGAGCTTCAACTTGTTGCTCCATGAGTTAACTCAGCTCTGCATTGAACTATGACTATGGCCTGCAGATATCACAGTGTGGACTCACTTTTGTGAACTTCAGTTCTGAATGTTATTTGCTTACTTTTATTGTTTGCATGGGTTTTTTCCTCTTGTTTTTCTCTGCATGTTTGGTATTTGACTGTCTTTTGTTTTAATCATTTCTGTTGGGTTTCTTTAAATCTGAAGGTTGTATAAAGTAAACATACTTTGATAATAAATGCAATTTGATTCTGAAGTAGAATGAAAGTAGAGCAATGAAATTTCTCTTGACTTAATGGCATTATCCACAAGTAACCTCAGCATAGCGAAGGCACATTTTGGAGCACATTAAATTAAGAGGTATTCCCAATGAGTTTTAAGAGATACAGTATTACCAAAATAGTTGGATTCACAGAATGCATGAATATGGAAGTATGTTGCTCTACATTTTTCTTCAACTTCCCGGTATAAATGATGTATGTTAGAATTTAAATTGTTTCTCATTCATTTTAATACAGGGAAACAACTTGTCAGTAGATGACAACATTGAATCCTAATCGTCCTCATTACTCTCCATTCCCAGATACTATTTCAGAATGTCCTCATCAAATCTGTATGTCCAGGATGTAGATCAATAAATGTCTTGTATTTCTTAGTGGTGCTGTTGTTTGATTTATATTTTGTGAACCAACTTAGAAGTTAAAAGTTTTTTTTTGTGGCGTGAACTGCAATCTCAATGGTGCAGTCAGTTTGCAGCGTGGTGGGTACGGGCCAAATCTAGTCGGCGGTGTCCAGGCCCAAGAACTGGAGTGGAATTGGAGCTGAATTGAAGCGGTAGGGCCTGGGCCTGAGAGGGAGGAACGATCCAGTGTTTGGCCGATCTTAAGTGGCAGGCCATATTGAAAATGTTGGGGTGTCGGGGCCAGTCCGGTGTTCAGCTTGTTGCTCTACGAGGTTCACTTGTCTCTGTGCTGAACTGAGGCTGTGGCCTGCAACTAACCAGATCCTAGACAGGCTGCAGCAATGATCTGGCTTCGTGGCTGTGGATTCACTTTTGTGAATTTTAGTTCTGAGTGTTTGTTTACTTTTTATTGTTTGCACAATTTGTTCCTTTTTTCATACATTGGATATTTGACAGTTTTTAAATGGATTCTATTGGTTTTCTTTGTTTTATGGCTGCTTGTAAAAAGAGAAATCTCAAGGCAGCATATGGTATACATACTTTTGATAGTGAATGTACTTTCATCTTTGTTCATCTGGGAGCTTTCTCCTACTTTCAATGATGTATGTATATTCTACTTACCTGTGCTGATATAATGAAGAAATAGGCCAATTTATAAATGGCTATGTGAGGAAATATATTTATGCCAGGTTAGTCAAAGCTGGTTAGGCAAATTAGGTGTCAGGTCATGCTACTTGCAAAATACATAAAAGGAGTAAATATACATTATTGTAAAAGATTGTGGTATGATTTTTTTCTTTGGAAAATACAATATTATCAATAGCTGAGAGAAGGTTATGAAATGTGAAATAAATAGAAGATCTTACCCAACAGGAACTTGCTGAATATGAATGAACAATGTGGAAAAAGGTTGCAAAATGATTTCGCTACTCAGCAGTAAACATTTTTGCACCAAAAAAAATTTGTTCAGAGCAGACTGGAATATTTCTAGATCATTTTAAATGACTAAACATTTAAACTGACGCCCTAAATTCTGCTAGAATTAAATTATGTTTCCCCTTCTAAGTGTTATTTAAGTCCAATAGTAACTACAATGATTGGACTACAATGCATAAATTAAGGATCCTTCAATGTAAATGCTGGAAGTTCTTTTTGATGCAATGATACTTTCTTCATTTGATAAATCTCCGTAATGGTCTCCTTAACTAGTGGTATCTTTTTTGCCATTGTAATATACTGTAAAATAATATTTTGCATATTATTCTTTTATAGTTTAATTCCATTCATTGCATCAGCAATAACCCTTTTAACATAATGTTGTGCTGTTTGAGAGTCATTAGCTTGCATCCATACAGGATAAGGGTACTTGGAATACTCTTCCATAGAACATTCACAAGATTTAGAAACATAGAAAACCTACAGCACAGTGCAGGCCCTTCGGCCCACAAAGCTGTCCTTACCTTAGAATGACCTAGCCCTCTATTTCTCCAGGAGTCTCTTAAAAGACCCTATCGTTTCCGCCTCCACCACCACCGCCAGCAGCCCATTCCACACACTCATCACTCTCTGTGTAAAAGAAAAAAATACTTGCCTCTGACATCTTCTCTGTACCTAAGTAGTTTGAAGTACCTCAACCTTGTAGGAGTTTCTACTCTCCTGATAAATGTTACATTAAGTTAGCTGCAAAAGAAAGGGGAAAAGCTTGCTTTGCTGTAATATTTTGCTGCCTAGCATAGAGAAAACATAGTTTCTGTATGTTCTGTGGGAATGTTTCAGCTATGTATATGTAATAAAACATAATTATTTTGAATAAATTTAATAATTTGATGCCATTCCTGTATCTTCATTCCGTAAATCATGTGTCAACCCACTGGTGATTCATATTGTCCCTCAGTACAGGGAGCTAACAGTGATCTTGACAGGGTTTAGTGTGGATAATTGGAGAGTGGCAAATGTTAATCCTTTGTTCATGAAAGGGAGTAGCGATAACCCTGGGTTTTATAAATCAGTGACTTTTATTTCAGTAGTGGGTGAACTATTGGAAAATATCTTAGAGACAGGATTTATGAGCATTTGGAGAAACAGTCTGATTAAGGATAATCAGCATGACTTCGTGAGGATAAGCGTCGTGCTTCATGAGCCTGATCGAATTCTTTGATGATGTGACAAAGCAAATTGTTTTTAGTAATGCTTCAACAAGTTCCCCACGGTAGGCTCTTTCAGAAAGTCAGGAGGCATAGGATCCTGGGAAACAGGCTGTGTGGATTCATTATTAGCTTGTCCATTGTTCTGGCCTCTAGAGGTGCTGTTTGTTTTGTATGCAGTTTGTTTATCTATCCATCCATTCCTCCCTCCCTCTCTTGTGGAATGGGCCCTTACAATCCTGTATGAATGTCACTTCCTGTTCATAAGCTGCTTTCTACATCTTTTCCTGCGCGGGTTAATTTGGATTTTGACTTGAAGTACACATGGTAGAAAGACGACCTTCTCCAACCACACTTTATTTGCCCTTGAGGTAGCAATATCTGTGAGTTTTAAGCTTGCTTAATACTGGTAAACATCAGTAAATGTATCGTGAAGGAAGTGTTCTGTTTATTGTTTATCACTATTAAGCTATTGTGTGCCACGATTTCACTCTGGCCTACACAGCATAGTTATGAAATGTTGCATGTGTGTATTACTTAACACTGATCATGAGAATAATCAATAGCACGTTCAGGCACGCAACAATTCAGGCTCCATCTACAACTGATCCTCGATTTACTAACCTAAAGACATCTCCACCTCGCTGACAATCACCTTAGGGTTGGGGTCTTGGACCACTGCTCTCTAGGCATCTGTTAGTCTCATGAGACCATGGATTTGCGCCTTGGAAGGTTTCCAGGGCGCAGGCCTGGGCAAGGTATTTATAAAAGACCAGCAGTTGCCCATGCTGCAAGCCTCCCCTCTCCACGCCACTGATGTTGTCCAAAGGAAGGGCTTGGCACCGGTGTCGCCGCAGAGCAATGTGCGGTTAAGTGCCTTGCTCAAGGACACACACGCTGCCTCAGCCAAGGCTTAAACTGGTGACCTTCAAATCATTGGACGAACGCCTTAACCACCTGGCCACGCGCCACACATTATATTCCTTTATATTCCTTTAAAACACCTTTGACTCTGTTAAAAATGTAATGAAAATCCAAGTTATTCTTGCATGCAAGTATATACACAATGCCTACTTTATTAGGTATATCCTGTACCAAAGAAATGGCTACAGAGTGTATGTTTGTGGTATTGTGTTGTTGTAGCCCGTCCACTTCAAAGTATAGCATCTTGTGCATTCAAAGTGCCCTTCCGCATCCCACTGTTCTAATGTGTGATTATTTGAATTTCTGTCACCCTCCTGTCAGCCTGAAACAATCAGGCCCTATTCCTCTGACCCCTCCCATTTTCGAGCACAGTATTGCCGCTCATAATAGGTGGCCAAAAGACTTGATCAAAGGGATGGGATAAAAGCAGTCTTATGCTGATCACCCCTTTCACTGTTCACTTGGGAGAATATTGTGCATGAAAACCACTGCTCCACTCTCTTTCTACCCATGACTCTGTGCTTAGGCACAGCTCAAATGCTACTTATAAATCTGCTGATGATACAACTATTAGCAGGATTTTAGATGGTGATGAGAGGGAGTATAGGAACGAGATGTATCAGCTAGTTGAATGGTGTCACAGCAACAACCTTGCACTCAAATGTCAGTAAGACCAAAGAGCTGATTGTTGACTTCAGAGAAGGTAAGACTAGGGAACACACTAGTCCTCATAAAAGGATCAGAAGTGGAAAAAGTGAGCAATTTCAAGTTTCTGGGTGTCAGTATCTCTGAAGATGCAGCTACAAAAAAGGCACGAAAGTGGCTAAATTTCATTGGTGACATGTCAAATCTCAAATTCCCAAAGTCACTCACAAATTTCTACATATGTACAATGGAGCTGCTTCATCGTCTGGTATGGGTGGGAAGGTGGGTAATCTACTGCACAGGATCGAATTAAGCTGCAGAGTTGTAAACTCATGGACGATAGCCTCCATAGTATCCAGGACATCTTCAAGGAGTAATGCCTCAAAAAGATGGCATCCAGCATGAAGGAAAGCATTCAGGAACAACTTCTTCCCTTCTGCCATCTGATTCCTGAATGGGCATTGAACTCATAAACAGTACCTCATACTGTTTATTTCTATATTTGCACTACTTATTTAATTTAACTATTATATATTTCTTTTTACTGTAATTTGTTTTTTTATCTATTATTATGTATTACATTGTATTGCTGCCACAAGGACAACAAACTTCATGACATGTGCCAGCAATATTAAATCGGATTCTGATTCTGTATTGTGTTTAATACGTAGTTACGTAACTTTCTGCAGTTTCACAAGTTTTCTCATTAAAAACCATGGAGGAAGTTTCCAACTTGAGTGATTTTTAAGGAAGTGTTTAGCTCCCTGCCTACCTTTGTATACACACATTGCGAGGGCATTGGACCCATAGAAGGCAAAGGGTGGTTGCAGATAGAGAGTAAAATGCCTGAAGGTTAGTGACAAGTGGTGTTCCATAGGGATCTATTCTGGAGCACCTGCTGTTTGTACTTATAAATGACTTGGATGAGGAAGTGGAAGGATTGGTTAGTAAGTTCACATGTGACATTAAGAATGGTGGAGTTGTGGAGAGTGTGGAGGGTTATACAACAGGATATTGGCAGGATGCAGAGTTGGGCTGATAAGAGGCATAAAGAGTTCAACCTGGAGAAGTATGAAGTGATTTACTTTGGAAGGTAGGATTTGAAGGCAGAATATAGGGTTAATTGGCAGGATTGTTGGTAGTATGAAGAAATAGAGTGATCTTGGGGTCCATATTCATAGATCCCTCAAAGTTGCTGTACAAGTTGATAGGGTTGTGTTATGTCATCAACAACAATGAATATAGAATTGAGTCAGGTGTTATAAACAAACATAAACATTTATTAAACTCTGCTCAACAATAGCGAAAAGTATTCAAACGACTAACTTAACCGGAGGTTAACTGCTATACGGGAACTCTGGAAAAGTTCTTAAGGTGGTAAATTCGAACACAGTCTTGAAGTGGTAAATTTGAAAGTCCAAGTGATTTATACATTCAGTAAGGAGAGACTTCTCTAGAAGCGGATTTCTTCAAAGATGTGACGATCCTGTCCAGAGGATTCATGACGAAGGAAATAAAATGGCTTAAAGGAACTGACCTTTTTCCTGGATGGTGAACACTGCACAAACCTTCCTGATCTTGCAGGAGTTATCTCAGATGCAGGCCACTATTTCTGAACGAAGATTCAATAAGGTCAATCCTTTATGAAACCGCCGAATGACACCAACTTTACTAGATCCTTCGGGTTCCCGTACTTTAGTAAGGTCTTCAGTCTCCAATACTAGATTGTAAAGGTAAATCAAAGATACCCCAAACAAAACTGGCAGCGACTGGCGAAACTGCCGGCACAATGATTTTACCTTACGATAGGAAGTAAAACTCCACTTTAAAACGAAACTGTGTCATGAGACAAATACACAGCATATTGGAGTAACTGACGAATTAAACAATGAATTAAACTGTGTGACAACAGGAGTTTCCCCTTTTATATACCTGTAGGGAGCATGTCATCATGTGACCTCACTGGCGGGAAAATTACATCACCCCACCATCACAAGACCATTACATCATGCTCACAAGATGCTCAATTACATCATGATCATAAGACAGTCACAAGATTCCCACAAGGTATGTAACAGTTGTTAAGAAGGTGTATGCTGCTTGGTCTTCATTAGTCAGGCAATTGAGTTCAAGAGCCATGAGGTAATGTTGAAGGTAGACCACTCTTGGAGTATTGCGTTCCGTTCTGGTTGCTTCATTATAAGAAGAATGTCGAAGCTGTACAGAAGATGCAGAGGAGATTTATCAGCATGCTGCCTGGATTAGAGAGCTTGTCTTATAAGGATCAGTTGAGCAAGCTAGGGCTTTTCTCTCTAGAATGAAGGAGAATGAGTATTGACTTGATAGAGGTACATAAGATTATAAGAAGCATAGATCTAGTGGATAGCCAGAAATTTTTCTCAGGCAGAAAAAGGCATAATTTTTAGGTGATTGGAGGAAAGTATAGGCAGGGATATCGGAGGTAAGTTTTTTTTTACACAGGGTGGATGTGTGGAACATGTTGTCAGGGGTGGCAGTAGAGGCAGATGCATTAGGAACATTAAAGAAACTCCTGGATAGGCACATGGATAATAGAAAAAATGTAGGAAGAAAGAATGAGATTTATCTAATTAGGTTAAAAGTCAGCACAACATTGTGGGATTAAGGGTCTATATTTTCTATGTTATATGTTCTAAAGCCTTCTCTAGATCTGGATACACACAGATAAAGAAATATGGAAGCTTTTATTTCATTTACGTTCTGAAATTTAGCATCACATTGTATTTCTGCCAGAATTTTCTTGGAGACACTCACATTAACAGGGTTTTCACCATACTTTGAGCAAAATGATAGTGATTGGGCATGTTCAAGGATAATCTGATGCTGATAAGTTCTTACGGAAGGATTAATAATAAGTACTTTATTGATCCTGAGTGGGAAATTATTTCATTACAGCAGCAACATCTAAAAACATGCTTAGCACTAATAATAAATAATAAAGTACAGAATAATGTACACAATAATTTACCAATGTCCAATAATTTGTAATAATGTACAAAATAATAAGAGACATTGTACTATGATGTATGTTCCCCGTCACACACAGATGAATTGTTGTATATGCTTTTTGCATTTGGTAGCTAAGATTTTCTGTAATGATCCCTGTGACAGTGGAGCTGAATGAGCCTGTTCAAGAAGGTGTTCTGCTGCTTATTCAGTAGGTCATAGAGAGGATGTGCCTGATTGTCCATAATGGATAACAGTTTGTTAAATGATCTCCTCTCCACCACTAACTCAAAACAGTCCTGGTTGAGCCAAGGACGGACCCAGCGTTTTTGATGAGTTTACTTAGTCTTTTTGCATCACCAGCACTGAAGCTGTTCCCCCAACATAAAGCCTCAAAGAAGACTGCACTTGATACAACAGACTGGTAAAAGATCTCCAACATCCTGCTGTACACATTGAAGAATCTCAAAGGATTGAGGACATATAAACCATGACATTTGATTTAAAGAATTTACAACAAATCTAAATGTAAATTATTTATCTTATTAATTCTGGAGTGCAGAAAATCCAATTCTAGAATAATGGTTTTCACTTTTTAAATTGATATCTTTGAAACGTGTATTTGCACATCAAACAGCTGTATTTTATAACGTGACAAGGCAAAGCTTGACCTATTGCATCTATCTATGATGTCAATCTCAGAATAGTCTGGACTATATAAGTAGTTACATGAAAAACAAAACCTCTTATGCGTGGTTCCAAAGCTGCAAGTTTATTCAACGTGGGTAAACTGAGGTTTGGACACAATAATGATTCAGCACATTGAGAACTTGAACACATGTGCATGGTATATGTTTGTGTATTGTGTTCCTCCAAAAGGATTCTTGTGCATACATCATTCCTGCTTGATGTTAAATTGTGAACCAAGGTTATGTTTGAACATGAATTTTCTTATTCCTTTAGATATTAAGCAACTTGCAATGACAGTGAGGTAGAATATAAAACATAGAATAGTACAGCACATTACAGACCTTCAGCCCACAATGTTGTGCCGACCCTCAAACCCTGCCTCCCATATAACACCCCACCTTAAATTCCTCTATATACCTGCCTAGTAGTCTCTTAACCTTCACTAGTGTATCTGCCTCCACCACTGACTCAGGCAGTGCATTCCACGCACCAACCACTCTCTTGAGTAAAAAAACCTCCTTCTAATATCCCCCTTGAACTTCCCACCCTTTACCTTAAAGCCATGTCCTCTTGTATTGAGCAGTGGTGCCCTGGGGAAGAGGCACTGGCTATCCACTCTGTCTATTCCTCTTAATATCTTGTATACCTCTATCATGTCTCCTCTCATCCTCCTCCTCTCCAAAGAGTAAAGCCCTTGCTCTCTTAATCTCTGATCATAATCCATACTCTCTAAACCAGGCACCATCCTGGTAAATCTTCTCTGTACCCTTTCCAGTGCTTCCACATCCTTCCTATAGTGAGGCGGCCAGAACTGGACACAGTACTCCAAGTGTGGCCTAACCAGAGTTTTATAGAGCTGCATCATTATATCGCGACTCTTAAACTCTATCCCTCGAGTTATGAAAGCCAACACCCCATAAGCTTTCTTAACTACCCTATCTACCTGTGAGGCAACTTGTATCCTGCCATTTACTTTCTACTCTGCCTTGGAGTTTGTCCTTCCAAATTGTACCACCTCACACCTCTCCGGGTTGAACTCTGTCTGTCACTTCTCAGCCCACTTCTGCATCCTGTCAATGCCTCTGTGCAATCTTCGACAATCTTCTACACTATCCACAACACCACCAACCTTTGTGTCATCTGCAAACTTGCCAAACCACCCTTCTACCCCCATATTCAGATCGTTAAATAAATTCCAGTTCGTAGAAATGACTGTTGCTAATAAAAAGTGTAAAACACCAGCATGCTCATATTGTATTCTGTTGTATGCTATTAAAATGAAAGGGTTTGATTATAAATTCAACAACTGTGGACATCCATGTAAGTTACAAGTGGTAATGATCACTCAGGAGGGATATATATTCTGGCAACATCCAATCTTACTACTGTTGTGAATTGGAATGACAGAAGCAGCGTTGTCTGATACTGCTTAATAAAAACCTCGGTCAAAGACATTAAGAGGAAGAGGGACATCTTTTCTTCCGCTCTTGGATTTCTCACTCCTGCAAGAAGTGGGAAAGTAGTGCTTCTGAAATGAGTGCCAGGTTCATTACTTGAAGAAAATTATTGCAGGACAAGCAAATATTCCAAGGGTTTGACTAGATTTGTTAGAATAAGAGCATATTTACAACACTTTTTTTTATCAAATTGGTAATTAGAATACCCATTCTAGGTTTTAGTACAATTCAATAAAACACTTCTCCTCCTGGCATATTAGATTAGATTATGAGGACACTTAGTCCTCATTTATTGTCATTTAGAAATGCATGCATTAAAAAGTGATACAACATTCCTCCAGAATGATATCACAAGAAAACACAGGACAAATCAAGACTAAAACTGACAAAACCACATAATTGTAGCATATAGTTACAACAGTGCAAAGTAATACCATAATTTGATAAAGAGCAGACCATGGGCATGGTAAAAAAAAAGTCTCAAAGTCCCGATAGACTCATCTCATGCAGGTGGCAGAAAGGAGGAACTCTCCCTGCCCTGAACCTCCAAGCGCCACCAACTTGCCGATGCAGCACCATAGGAAGCACCACTGGAGCCTCCGACCAGCCTCTCCGAGCACCATCCTCTGCTGAGCGCTTCAACCCCACCCCGGCCCACGAGCAACAAGCAAAGCCAAGGACTCGGGGCCTTCTCCTCCGGAGATTCTGGATCACACAGTAGCAGCAGCAGTGAAGCAGGCATTTCAGAAGTTTCACCGAATGTTCCTCTGTGCTCTCACGTCCATCTCCATTAAATTCAGCATTGTGCACGGCACCCTACTTGACAAATAACAGAAATCTCCGCCGGAGTGGCCACTGTGAACTGCGTCGCTCCGCCATCTTCTCCTCCCGCCATTCTGCTCCTATATCTTGGGCAGTATAACTGACTTCATGCCCATAACTAACATCTCATTTACAGTTATTTATTCCTAAGATATAGGAGCAGAATGAGGTCATTTGGCCCATTGAGTCTGCTCCGCCATATCATCATAAGTGATCCGTTTTCCCTTTTAGCTCCAATCTCTTGCTTTCTCCCTGTATCCCTTTATGTCCTGACCAATCAAGAATCTATCATCCTCTGCCTTAAATATACATAACGACTTGACACCACAGCCACCTGTCACAACAAATTCCACAGATTAACCACTCAGTTGGTAAAAAAAATTCCTCCTCATCTCAGTTCCAAAAGGACACCACTCTATTCTGAGGCAGTGTCCTCTGGTCCTGGACTTCTCACCATAAGAAACAGCCTCTCCATGTCCACTCTTTCAAGGCCTTTCAACATTCGATGGGTTCCAATTAGGTCACTCCTAATTCTTCTGAATTCTAGTGAATACAGGCCCAAAGCCATCAAATGCTCTTCATGTGATAAGCTGTTCAATCCTGGAATCATTTCCATAAACTCCCTTTGAATCCCCTCCAGTGTCAACGCATCCTTTCTTAGATAAGTGGCTCAAAACTGTTCACAATACTCTAAGTGAGGCCTCACTAGTCCTTATCCTTGCTTTTATATTTTAGTCCTTTTGAAATGAATGCTAAGATCGCATTTGACTTCCTCACCACTGACTCAACCTGCATATTAACCTTTAGGGAATCCTGCACAAGCACTCCCAAGTACCTTTGCACCTCAGATTTTTGAATTTTCTCTCAATTTTGAAATTGCCATCCCTTTTATTTCTTCTACCAAAGTGTATGACTATACACTTCTTGACACTATTCCATCTTCCACTTCTTTGCCCATTCTCCTAATCTGGCTAAGTTCTTCTGTAGCCTCTCTACTTGAAACTGCTTGCCTCTCCACCTATCTTCGTATTGTCCTCAAACTTTGCAACAAAGCCATCAATTCAGTCATCCAAGTCATTAACATGTAACATAAAAAGAAGCAGTTCCAACACAGGCCCCTGTGGAACACCACCAGTTAGTACCGGCAGCCAACCAGAAAAGGCTCCATTTATTCCCAGTATTTGCCTCCTGCTAATCGGCCACTGCTTTATCCATGCTAGTATCTTTCCTGTAAAACCGCGGGCTCATAACCTGTTGAGCAGCCTCATGCGGCACCTTGTCAAAGGTCTTCTGAAAATCCAAGTACACAACATCAACTGATTTTTCTTTGTCTATCTGCTTATTATTTCTTAAAAGAATTCCAACAGATTACCAGGCAAGATTTTTAATGAAAGACTGCAACAACAGGGTGGGCAACCAGTGTGCAAAAGACAACATTTGTGCAAGTACAAAAAGAAAGAAAAAGATAATAATAATATATAAATAAATAATAAGTATTGGAAGCATAACATGAAAGTCCTTGAAAGTGAATCCGTGGGTTCCAGTGGCACCAGTGAACCATGGCGATGTTCTGTGGGCTACACTCTCACTGATTGAAGGGACACTAGATGCTGCAGATTGCAGTGAGAGTAATACTGTACAATAGCGGTCCCCAGCCACCGGGCTGTGGACTGGTACCGGGCGGTGAGGAAATGATATGAGACAGCTGCACCTGTCCTCATTCCCTGTCATGCACTGTTGAATTTGAGCATAGGGTTGCCAACTGTCCAGTATTTGCTGGGACATCCCATATATTGAGCTAAATTGGTTTGTCCTGTATTTCCCCCGCTAAGGTAGAGCATTCCTATGAAACCTTTCGAGCCGAAATGGCGTGAAGTGAAGAAGCAATTACCATTAATTTATATGGGAAAATTTTTTGAGCGTTCCCAGACCCAAAAAAAACCTAACAAATCATACCAAATAACACATAAAACCAAAAATAAGTAACAATAACATCTAGTAAAAGCAGGAATTATATGATAAATACACAGCCTATATAAAGTAGAAATAATGTATGTACAGTATAGTCGGGAAGATGAAGGCAAAACCGACTTGTGGGGAAGAAAAATCAGCATGTATGCACATGCGCACGTCACGAATGCACACACAGGTGCCCGCACAAGGCTTCATGGTCATGGTAGTCTTACCTGGGGTAAAGTGTCCCGGGATTTGACTGCTACGTTTGTCCCTTATTTGGGAGTGAGAATGTTGACAACCCTAACTGTAAAAGACATGTTGAGGTTAGTTTAACCCTACTTGAACATCCCCCCCCCCCCCCCCGCCGGTCGGCCAGTCTGCAAGAATATCGTCAATATTAAATTGGTCCGCGGTGCGATAATGGTTGGGGACCCCTGCTGTACAATACTTCTAAATATACCTCATTTGAATTACTCTCACTGCAATCTGCAGCATCTAGTGTCCCTTTAATCAGTGTACTTTTAAATCAATGTAACTACAGATTCACAGTCTTTTGAAGGACTCAGCAGACTTAACTCTCAGACAAACTAGTACCGCACCTTTAAGCGGGCAAAATTACATCGCCAGGGGTGGGGGGGGGGGGTTACTTTAAGTCAGGCTGAAACGCAGAGAAATGAGATCCCCTCTACTCAGCATCTTGTTAACAAATGTGCTTTCACTGGAGTACAAAATTGAGGATCTGAATGAAAACACCATGGTTGTCATGAACTTTATAAAAACAGTCATAGACAAGTGTCTCCCCACAAAATCATTCAGTCTTACCTAACCAGAAGCCCTGGATGAATTATAAGATCCACAATCTGCTGAGGGCTGGATCAGAAGCATTCAAATCTGGCAACCAAGAAAGTTGCATGTGAAAGTCGAAGTTTGATATCCTGAAAGCTAGCTCACGGGCAAAGTGGCAATTCCTGACTAAACTTGAATCAATGAAAGATGCTCAACAGCTGATGCAGGGCGTGAAATTAAGCAACATAGGTGACAACAGGGCTTCGCTTTTAGATGAGCTTAATGCCTTCTGTGCTCATTTTGACTGTCAGAATATGGAGGAAACATCACAAATACCCACAGCCCTCTGATGATCTTAGGATTTCAGTCTGAGGCCGACATGCAAGTATCCTTCAGGAGGAGTAAGGTGTTCATTGAGATCTTTAACCTCTTGCTTCAGCAGTCTGAGGTATCCACCTGCTTTAAGCAGACTTCAATCATACCAGTGCCGAAGAAGAACATGGTAACCTGCCTTGATGAGTATCATCCAGTAGCACTTATATCCACAGTGATGAAATGTTTTGAGAGGTTGGTGATGAAACATATCAACTCCTGTCTAAGAAGTGAGTTAGATCCACTCTAAGTCCCTACTGGCACAACAGGTCCAACTGCAGATGCCATTTCATTGGCTCATCACTCAACACTGGAACACGTGGACAGCAAAGAAGCATACATCAGGATATTCTTTATCGACTACAGCTCAGCATTCAATACTATCATCCCTTCAAAACTAAACAATAAGCTTCAAGACCCTGGCCTCAATACTTCCTTGTGCCACTGGATCCTGATTTCCTCAGTTGCAGACCATAGTCAGTTTGGATTGGCAACAACATTTCATCTGCAATCTTCATCAGCATAGGTGCATTACAAAGCTGTGTCCTTAGCCCCCTGCTGTACTCGCTTTACACTTATGACTGTGTAGAAAGCACAGCTATACAGCCATATTTAAGTTTACTGATGATACTACTGTCATAGGCTGAATCAAATGTGATGAAACAGCATATGGGACGGAGATTGAAAATCTGGCTGTATGGTGCCGCCACAACAACCTCTCACTCAATGTCAGCAAGACCAAGGAGATAATTATTGGTTTCAGAAGGAGGAAATTGGAGGTCCATGAGTCAGTTCTCATTGCAGGATCAGAGGTAGAGAGGGTCAGCAAATTCAAATTCCTCTGTTATCATTATCAGAGGATGTCCTAGGCCGAGCATGTATGTGCAATTATGAAGAAAACACAGCAGTGCCTCTGCTTCCTTTGGAGTTTGCAAAGATTTGGTATGACATCCAAAACTTGGACAAACTTTTAGATATGTGGTGGAGAGTATATTGGCTGGCTGCATCACAAAAAACACCAAAGCCCTTAAACAGAAAATCCTACAAAAAGTAGTGGATCTGGCCCAGTCCATCAAAGGTAAAGCTCTCCCTACTATTGAGCACATCCACATGGAGCATTGTCGCAGGAAAGCAGCATCCATCATCAGGTACCGTCACTGTTCAGGTCATGCTTTCTTCTTGTGGCTGCTATCAGGAAGAAGGTACAGGAGCCTTAGGATTTACGCCACCAGGTTCAGGAACAGTCATTGCCCATCAACCATCAAACTCTTGAACCAAAGGCAATAACTTCACTCAACTTCACTTGCCTCATCACTAAACTGTCCATGGGCATCTTCCTGGTACTTCTAACTCCAAAATAGCCTTCTTTACACACCAGGAATTTGTACAAGAAGTTGCAAAATTTTCCACAAACTAGGGAAAACTATGTATTTTAGCCAATGTCACAGACTCATCCATCACCATCAATGTACTATATATCCACAGCAATGTTATTAATTTGTAAAGGACCTTGAAATGAGGCATTTAGTTTAATCAAAACAGCTACTCCAAAATACTATAAAAATTGAACTGCCAGCATCAAGCTAGGTGGCAGATTCAGACAATTGACAAGGTAGCTGAGAGGTAAAATGACTTAGCTATAATTTTCTCATGAGGATTGTGGTATAATTATCTCAGAGTAGTGGACTGTAAGATAACAAGCTCATGTTCCACAGCATTAACTTTATTTTTCAAAATGAAAGAGTTCACCCTGCAGTTTGAAAAGGAGAAGCTAAAATCAGTTGTATCACTATTACAGTAGAGTAAAGGGAATTACAGTGGCATGTGAGAAGAACTGGCCAAAGTTGATTGGAAAGGTACACTAGGTGGGATCACAGCAGAGCACCAATAGTCTGTGTTTCTGGAGGATATTCAGAAGGCACAGGAAAGTTACATCCCGAAGATCATCAAGTATTCTAAAGAGAGGATGAGGTAATCATGGCTCACAAGGGAAGTCAAAGACAGCATAAAATCAAAAGAGAGGGTGAAAGAGGAAGAAAAGCATTTGACCAGTTTGCACATCCGGTAAGATGACAGCGTGCTCAGATGCAGCAGCTTCTCAGGGGGCCAACCAAAGATGTTTTTATCTTTTATAAACATATTTTTAATAATTGTGTGACAATGCTGGTCTTTAAGAACTTTGTATATTGTACATCTACCCCAACAGCAAGCTGCTTATTTGCAGAGGAGCTGGACGGTGCAGACCATGTTGCTGCCTGCTACAGGAAAGCATCGAAGGCATCAGAGTTGGTGCATTCTAATGGCGGATGATTGTCTTGGACATTTCTCTTGCAATCACTAAACCCTGTTGGACAATGATAATGTAAGATACCGCAGGCACATTTTCCCTTATTTGTTGACATGACAGATGGTGGGGGAACACGTGGCCTCAGTTGTAGCAATGTCTAAGCTCTAGGCTACGGGCTTGCTTGGTACTACAGTCCAGGAGACAACACTTTGGATGCAGGGTAGTGTGCCATCCATGCTGGTTGATGGCTGGCATCTCCTGTAGGTGCTACCCTCCAATGTTCAAATGGTGGAATGACAAGCTGGATCACATGCACAGACATCCCACTCTGCAAAAACTGATTTCAGGGAGGTAGCACCATCAATTTGCGGGAGACTCCCGGGAGAGGTGGGATGTCTGCAATAGAGTAGCTCCTTAGCAGCCAGCCAGCTAGTTTAAATAACGTTAGCAATGCTAATGAACGAATGACACCTGTTAAACTCACCTCAATATATCTTTTACAGTCTTAACCCACCATGGGCAATAGAAAAGTCACTGTTGCAAACAGTGCAGCGAGCAACACTGTCATTATTTTTGATCCCTATTAGACAGGGGTACACTTTAGTATAGTCTGGGGTGACGTACGTTTTATATTTTTTTCTTTTTGACACACTTTGCCATGGCGCACGCACTCTCTCTCTCCCCCCCCCCTCTCTCTCTCTCTCTCTCGTGGTCGCTCGCATGTTCTGTTGCGCTCTCACTTGCTTTCTTGCGCTCTCTGGCTTGCTTTCTCTCTCGCGCTCTCGCTTTCTCGCTCTCTTGCTTGCCTTCTCTCTCGTTCTGTCTCACGCTCGCTCTCGCTTTCTTGCTTGCTTTCCTCTCTCGCTTTCTCTGTCGCGCTCTCGCTTGCTTTCTCTCTTGCACTCTCGTTGCTTTCTCTCTCGTTGTCTCTCTCTTGCGCTCTCGCTTTCTGTCGCTTGCTCGCTCTCAAAAAAATTGATTTCCGTGATATTGTATATAATTTGCGGGCACCAGGGTGTAACTGTTTAAATGCGGGAGACTCCCAGAACTTCCGGCAGAGGTGGGATGTCTGCATGCATGCATGTGTATGTAGACTGCCAGAAACTGCACCATAAATTTGTGGGACATGTCACTCAGAGACTTGGGCTATATATAATTTTTTTTTTGCATGACTGTATGTTTGCTATCTTGAATGAATTGTGTGCACCTTGTACTGTGTTGTGCTCTATATGTTTGGCTTCTTAGGAATGCTATTTTATTTGGCTGTACTCATGTATGGTTGAATGATAATTGAACTTGAATAATGTAGCAAAAAATAGTGAGAAGGTAGAGGATTGGGAAGCTTTCAATAGCTGACAGAAGGCAACTAAAAAGTCATAAACAGAGAAAAAATGAAATATGATAATTTAGCCAATAATGTAAAAGAGGATACAAAAAATTTTTTTCAGTTATATAAAGAGTAAAAGGGAGATGAGAGTAGATACTGGATTGCTGGAGAATGACTCTGGAGAGGTAGTAATGAGAGACAAAGATATAGCAGAGGAACTTAAGTGTTTTGTGTCACTGTGGAAGATATTAGCGGAATGCCAGAAATGCGAGAGTGTCAGGGGACAGAAGTAAGTGTTATTGCTATTACTAAGGCGAAAGTGCTTGGGAAGCTGTAAAAACTGAAAGTAATTAAGTTACCTGGACCAGATGGACTACACCCCAGGGTTCTATAGGGGCAAATAAAGGATTGTGGAGGCATTAGTAATGATCTTTCAAGAATTATTAGAACCTGGAATGGTTCCTGAGGACTGAGTTGCAAGGATCAGGGACATTTCAGATCGAGTCCACGGCATTCTAGAGGGAGTAGCCAGAAGTCTTGGTACATATGGCACCAATAACAACGGTAGGAAAAGGGAGGAAGTACTGAAGGGAGAAGTTAGGGAGCTGGGTAGAAAGTTGAAAAACAGGACCTCCAGGATAGCAATATCTGGATTGCTGCTGTGCCATCCGCCATTAAGGATAAGGAAAGGATGATTTGGCAGATGAATATGTGGCTGAGGAACTGGTGCAGGAGGCAAAGTTTCAGATTTCTGGATCATTGAGATCTTTTCTGGGGAAGTATGACATGTACAAAAGGGACAGGTTACACATGAACCCGAGGGGGACCAATATCCTTGCAGGCAGGTTTGTAGAACTGTTGTGGAGGGTTTAAACTAATCAGGGGGATGGGAAAATGAGTGATAGGGCTGAGAATGGGGTAGTGTGTAGTGAAACTGTCAGGAAGGACAGGTAGGTGATGGGCAAAATTGCAGTCAGTGGAATGAGTTGCTATGTAATGGGGGACAGGTAGAGAATTGAAGGTGTTATATTTGAATGCATGCAGTATATGGAATAAGGTAGTTGATCTTGTAGCTCAGTTGGAGATTGGCAGGTATGACCTTATGGGCATTACTGAATCATGGCTGAATAAAGATTATAGTTGGGAGCTTAACATCCAAGGATATACATTGTAGCAAAAGGACAGGCAGGTAGGCAGAGTGGTTGGCGTGACTCTGTTGTAAAAAATGAAATCAAATCATTAGAAAGAGGTGGCATAGGATCAGAAGATGTAAAATCATTGTGAATAGAGTTAAGGAACTGCAAGAGTAAAAGGGCCCTGATTAGAGTTATATACAAGCCTCTGAACAGTAGCCAGGATGTGGGTTAGAAATTAAAACGGGAATTAGAAAATACGTGTCAAAAGGGCAATGTTACAGTGGTCATGGGGGATTTCAATATGCAGGTAGAATTGGAAAATCAGGTTTGTGCTGATTTTGTATCCCAAGAGAGAATTTGTAGAATGCCTACAGGATGGCATCTTAGAGCAGCTTGTGGTTGAGCCCAATAGGAAATCAGCTATTCTGGATTGGGTGTTGTGTAATGAACTGGATTTGATTAGGGAGCTTAAGGTAAACTAGCACTTAGGAGGCAGTGATCATTATATGATAGAATTGAATCTGCTATTTGAGAGGGTGAAGCTAAAGTCAAATGTATCAGTATTTCTGTGGCGTAAAGGGAATTACAGAGGTATGAGAGAGGAGTTGGCCAAAGTTGATTGAAAGGGGACACTAGCAGGGATGACGGCAGAGCAGCAATGACTGGAGTTTCCTGCAGCAATTAGGAAGGCACAGGATAGATTCATCCCAAAGAAGAAGAATTATTCTAAAGGTAGGGTAACCCATACAATGGAAGTCAAAGCAAGCATAAAAGCAAAAGAAAGGTATATAATAAAGCAAAAATTAATGGGAAGTTAGAGGATTTGGAATTTTTGTTAAAAAGCAACAGAAGGCAATTAAAAAAGACATAAGGTGGAAAAGATGAAATATGAAGGTAAGCTTGCCAGTAATATCAAATAGGATACCAAAAGTTTTTTCAGCTATATGAAATGTAAAAGAGGTGGGAGTTGATATTGGACTGCTGGAAAGTGGTGTTGGAGCGGGTAGTAATGGGGGACGAGGAAGTGGCAGATGAACTGAATAAGTATTTTGCATCAATCTTTGTGGGGGACACTAATGGTAAACTGGAAGTTTGAGGCTGTCGCAGGGCAGAAGTGAGTGCAGTTTCTATTACTAGGACGCTGAAAGGTCTGAAGGTAGATAAATCACTGGACCAGGTGACTACATCAGAAGGTTCTGAAAGAGGTATCTGAAGAGATTGTGGAGGCATTAGTAATTATCTTTCAAGAATCACTAGATTTCTGGCATAGTTCTGGAGGACTGGAAAATTGCAAATGTCACTCCACTCTTCAAGAAGGGAGGGAGGCAGAAGAAAGAAAAGTATAATCCAGTTAGCTGACTAAACGCTTCCCAATTCAGTGGTTGGGAAGATGTTGGAAGATTGTTAAGGATGAGGTTTCAGGGTACCTGGAGAGGCACATGATAAGATAGGCCAAAGTCAGTACAGATTCCTTAAGGGAAAATCTTGCCTGACAAATCTTGGGATTCTTTGGGGAAATAACAAGCAGGATAGACAAAGGAGAATCGGTGAATGTTGTGCAATTAGATTTTTAAAAGACCTTTGACAAGGTGCCACACATGAGGCTTCTTAGCAAGATAAGACCACATGGTATTACAGGAAAGATAGTCACATGGGTAGAACATTGGCTGATTGGCAGGAGGCAAAGAGTGAGAATAAAGGAAGGCTTTTCTGATTGGCTGCCAATGACTAGTTGTGTTCCACAGGGTTGTGTGTTGGGACTGCTTTTTACACTGCATGTCAATGATTTGATTTGGCTGACAGAATTTGTGGCCAGATTTGCAAAAGATATTAAGATAGGTGGAGGTGTATTTGTGTTGTGGAAGCATGGAGGCTGCAGAAGGAATTAGACTGATTAGGTGAATGGGCATAATAGCAGCAGATGGAATACATCGTTGGGAAGTATGCACTTTGGTGGAAAAAATTAAAAGTTTGACTATTTTCTAAATGGAAAGAAAATACAAAAAACTGAGATGCAGTGGGACTTGGGAGTCCTTGCATAGGATTCCCTGAAGATTAATTTGCAGCTTCAGTCAGTGGTGAGGAAGGCATATGCAATGTTATCATTCATTTCGAGAGAACTAGAATATAAAAACAAGGATATAATGCTGAGGATTTAAAAGGCACTGGTGATCCCTCACTTGGAGCAATGTGAGTAGTTTTGGGCCCTTATCTAAAAAAGGATATGCTGACATTGGAGAGGGTTCTCAAAGGAGGTTCATGAAAATGATTCTAGGATTGAAAGGTTTATCATATGTGGAGCCTTTGATGGTTCTGGGCCTATACTTGCTGGAATTTAGAAAATGAGGGGTTATCTCATTGAAACCTATTAACTCATCAGATGTTGAAGGGCCCAGATAGAGTGGATGTGAAACAATGTTTCCAATAGCGGGGGAGTCAACGACAAGAGGGATCAACCTCAGAATAGACAGACATCCATTTAGAATGGAGATGAGAAATTTCTTTAGCCAGAGGGTGGTGAATTCGTGTAATTTGTTGCCACGGGCAGCTGTGGAGGCCAAGTTATTGAGTGGATTTAAGGCAGAGGTTACTAGATTTGTTTTATATGTCAGGGTGTGAAAGGTTACGGAGAGAAAGCAGGAGAATAGGATTAGAGGGAAATGGATTAGCCATGATCAAATGGTGGAGCAGACTCAATGAAGTAAATGCTTAATTCTGCTCCAAGTTCTTATGTACAGGGAAATTGCTCACTATTTGATAAGGGAGGGAGGCAGAAGAAACAAAATTATAGGTCAGTTAGCCTGACCAATGGTTGGAAAGATGTTGGAGACGATTATTAGGAACAAGGTTTTAGGGTTCTTGGAGGCACATGATAAATTAGGTCAAAGTCAGCATGATTTTCTAAAGGGAAAATCTTGCCTGACAAATCTATTGGAATTCTTTGAGGGAATAACAGGCAGGAGAGACAAAGGAGAGTCAGTGGTTGTTGTGTAACTCGGTTTTCAGAAAACCTTTGACAAGGTGCTGCCCATGAGGTTGCTCAACAAAATAAGAGCCCATGGTATAACTGGATAGGTACTAGAATGGATGGGAGATTGGCCGATTGGCAGGAGGCAAAGAGTTGGAATAAAGGAGGCCTTTACTCGTTGACTGCCAGTGACCAGTGCTATGTCTCATGGTCTTATATTTTGGCAGAAGGAATACAGGCGTGGACTGTTTTGTAAATAGGGAAAATTCACTAATATTAACTTGCAGGTTGAGTCAGTGGTAAGGAAGGCAAATACAATGTTAGCATTTATTTTGAGAGGTCTAGAATACAAAAACAAGGATGTAATACTGAGGCTTGACTGCACTTCAAGAATGCAAGGATTAATGTATAAGGAGCATTTGATGGGTCTGGGTCTATATCTGGTGGAGGTTAGAAGAATTGGGGTGGGGGAGGATCTCAATGAAACCTAATGAATATTGAAAGGCCTGGATAGAGTGAATGTGTAAAGGGTGTTTCCTGTAGTGGGGGAGTCTTAAGACCAGAGGGCACAGCTTCAGAATTGAGGAATGTGCATTTAGAACAGAGATGAGGAAAAGTTTCTTTCACCAGAGAGTAGTGAATCACAGCTTTGCCATAACAGCTGTGCAGGCCAAGTCACTGGGTACATTTAAAGTGGAGTTTGATAGGTTCTTGATTCACTCATCAAAGGTTATAGGGAGAAGGCAGGAGAATGGGGTGGAGAGGGATAATCATCCATGATGGAGTGGCAGAGATGGGCTGAATGGCCTAATTCTGCTCCTATGTCTTATGGTCTAAAGAGACAGGGAGGGAGGTGAAAGAGATGGGGGAATGGAAATGCTAATCCAGGATGGTAGCACAGCTGTGGAAAGGGAGGAGTCATGGAATGATTGGCTACTAAATCAATGTGTATGGAATTCAGAAACAGGAAGAGAGCAATCATTCTGTTGGGTGTATTCTCTATACCTCCATTAGCAACAGAGGAGCAGATGGGGGTTGGGGCAGATTTCAGAGAGGTGCAATAATATCAGGGTTGGTGTTATGGGTGACTTTACCTCTTATTGATTGGTGCAAACAGTTTAGATGAGGCAGAATTTGTTAAATGTCTCCTGGAAGGCTTTCTGACACAATATGTAGACAGACCCACTAGAGAGGAAGCCATACTAGATATGGTGCTGAGCAAAAAAACTTGTTCAGTTAGCAGATTTCTGGCGAGGTGAGCATTTTGGAGACAGTGGTGGCAAATCTCTGACCTTTTCTGTAGCGTTGGACAGGGATAGGAGCAGACATTATGTCAAAGTATTTAATTAGAAAGGATGAATTATGATGCTATTTGGCAGTAACTTGGGAGTGTAAATTGGGAACAGATGTACTCAGGGAAATGCACAAAGGAAAAGTAACGCTATTGAGGGAGCACTTGCAAGGGACTTTGGATAGGTTTGTCCCATTGAGGCAGGGAAAGGAAGGTAGGGTGAGCAAACCATGGTTGACCTGTTATGTGGAACATCAATCAAGTCGAAAGGAGGAAGAATGCATTCTTAAGGTTTAGGAAGCAAAGATCAGACAGGACTCATGAGAGTTACTAGGTAGCCAGGAAGGAGCTTAAGAATAGATATAGAAGAGCTGGACCAGAGTGAAGGAAGGCCTTAGCAAGTAGGATTAAGGAAAATCCTAAGGGCCTTTACATGTACATGAAGAGCAGGATAACGACTAGAGTGAGGGTAGTACTGACTAGGGATAGTAGTGGAACCATGAGTTGGAGGAGATAAGGAAGGTCCTTCAGTATTCACCAGCGAGAGGGACCTTGATGAATGTGAGGATACAGTAGAACAGATTAATATGTTGGAAGATGTCAAGGTTAAGAAAGAGGGTGTGTCGGAGCTTTGGAAAAACATTAGAATAGCTAAGTCCCTGGGGCCAGACAGGATATACCCAGGTTACCATGGGAAGTGAGAGAAGAGATTGTTGCATCTTTGGCAGTGATCTTTGCATTCCTCACTGACCACAAAAGCAGTCTAGCAAATTGGATGGTAGCAAATCTTATTCTTTTGTTCAAGAAAGGTAATAGAGATAATCCTGGGAATTATGGACCACTAAGTCATCAGTGATGGGCAAACTATTGGAGAGGATTCTTAGAGACAGGATTTACAAGCATTTGAAGAAGCATAGTCTGATTAGGATAGTCAACATGGTTTTGTGAGGGGCAGGTCCTGCCTCACAAAGTTGATTGAATTCTTTGAGGAAATGACAAAACAATTTGCTGAAGTTACATCAGTGGATGTGGTTTTCAGTACATGAATGTTGGTAGGCATTTAACAAGGTTCCCTATAGTAAACTCATTTAGAAAGTCAAGAGTAACGGAATCCAGGGAAATATGGATCAGAATAGGGTTGCCCACTGAAGCAGAGGGTCGCAGCAGGTGAAATGTATTCTGCATGGCTGGTGATGATCTGCAGTGTTCTTTTCTGGGAACCCTGCTTTTTGTAATTTTTATAAATGACGTATAAGGCAATGGAAGGGTGCTTTAGTAAATTTGTAGATGACATGAATTTTGGTGATGTTGTTGATAGTGTAGGTTGCTCTAGGTTACAACAGGACATTGATAGGATGCAGAGCTGTGCTCAGAAGTGGCAAATGGAGTTCAAATGGAGAAGTGTGCAGTCATATTCTCTGGAAAGTTGGTCTTGAAGGTAGAGTACAAAGTTAATGGAAGGATTCTTATCAGTGTGGAGGAGCAGAAAATCCCCAAAAATTGCTGTGCAAGTTGATAAAGTGGTTAAGAATGCTTGTGATGTGTTGGCCTTCATTAGTCAGGGGATTGAGTTGAAGAATCATTAGATAAAGTTGCAGCTCTATAAAACTCTGGTTAGACCACACTTGGAATATTGTGTTTAGTTCTGGTCACCTCATTATAGGAAGAATGTGGAAGCTTTAGAGAGGGTTCTTTAGCAGGTACATTAGGGAAATTTAAGAGATTCTTAGATAGACAGTTGGATGCAAGAATGTGGAAAGGAAGGGTTAGTTTGATCTTGGAGTAGGTTAAAAGGTCAGCATAATGTTGAGGACCAAAAGGTCTTCACTGTGCTATGTTGTTCTATATCTATTGATTCAAACACCATGAGGTATTGTGGCATTGAGTCAAACAGGTACAAAACAACTTCTTACTTATCACTTACCTTACTTGGTAATGGTTGAGAAATTGGAAGGAGCATTAATATTACTCTGGGTTGTGTAAAAGTAACTAGTCTGTGAGCAAAAGTAACTGGTTAACCTGTGCACTGATTGATAAGACAAATCTTGAAGAATGTAGCTGCCAGTTGGCCCTGTGATAGGGATAGGGAGTGAGAGTATCAAGAAAAATGGAAGTGCCTATTTGAGGTCATCTTTAGTCATCAACATTAACCAAAAAAGGCCTAGCTAGAGAGGACATGAAGAAGTTGTTTCCAGTAGTGGAAACTTCTAGGACCAGAGGATAGCGCCTCAGAGTAGTCCCTTTGGAATAGAGATGAGGAGGAATTTATTTAGCCAGAAGGTAATAAATTTATAGAATTCAATGTCTGTAATGGGTATGGACACCAAGTCATCAGGTGTATTTAAAGTGGAGTGGAATCAGAGGCCCATGATGATTCAAAGTGGAGAAGGAGCACTTGGACATATCCCCATGTCCACTCACTTGCCCTGTTAAGTATCTCCTGCTCCATCAGTGGTAGGGCTTGCAGCTCCGACATTGCCTTAGTTAGCCACCTCAGCCTTCTACTCAAACCCCTCTGTAGACTTGATTCTAAATTTGTAATCTCAGATTTTGCATTACTACAGTTATACCTTCTTTGGTCATCCCTATTTTCCTTCATTCCTGAATTGGCAATCAATAATATGATCCACTATCAAATGACTATGGATTCACAACAGTTTTTTTTAGATTAGAGATGAACAGTGAGGTGGAGAGGGAAGTGAGAGAATGGCTGATAGAAAGAAATAGAAATAGAGAGGAGGAAAGGAGAATGGTATGGCATGAAAAGAGAAGGGTTGGGAAGGAATGGCAGATCTTGCTCGTTCTCCTTCTTCCTTCTTCCCTTTATCTCTTCCTTTCACTCTTTCATTCTCCTCTTTCCCTCTCTCACTCTATCTTCCCCTTTCATGATGTGATCCCCTCTTCCTCTCCCATTCAGTCTGTTTGTCTTTTTTCTTTATATCTCTTTCCAATTCCAATGATGGAAGAGTAGGGATATAGTTCCAAGTCAGTATAATATGCAAATAAAAAAGAAACATACAGATGTATTCCCATACATCTGAAGGTTTTATCATTTTTATAGATACATGGAATGGTATAGCACAGAAACAGATCTCTCAGCCCATGTTATCTGCAGTGAACACAATGCCAAAGAAAATTGACTCTCTTCTGCCTCTGTGATCCAAATCCCTCCATTCTCTGAATATCCATGTGTCAATCTACCAACCTCCTAAACACCAGTATTGTATCTGTTTCCATCACTAACCCTGGCAGCCCATTCCAGGTACCCACCACCCACTGTCTGAAAAAGTAATCTGTTTGCATATCTTTTTTTTAATTCTCTCTCTCTCTCACATTAAATGCTTGTCCTCTACTATTTGACTTTTCTACACTGGGAAAAATATTCTATCTACCCTAGCTATGTCTCTCATAATTTTATAAACCAATTAGATCTCCTCTCAGCCTCTGACACTCCAGAGAGCAACCCAAGCTTGTCCAACCTTTCCTTTAGCTCAAACCCTTCAATCCAACGGCATCTACCTCTTTGGCACCATTTCCAAAGTTTCCATATCTTTTCCATAATGAGGTGACCAGAATTGCATACAGTACTCCAAGAACAGACTATATGGCTGCAACATGAAACAAAATTTTTATATTGTTGCAACATGGTTATGGAAATCTTGAGTTTAGAAGACTGACAGTAACCTTGGTGAGTTTTGGCGGTGCTGGTGGTAGAAGAAATGAATGTTCAGGGTGTGGGTCAAATGGGTTACTTTGCCCTGGACTGTGTCAAGATTAATTGAGTATTGTTGGAACTACTTTTATCTAGGCAGTTGGCGAGTGTATTCTTTCACACTCCTGACTTGAGCCTGGTGTTGGAGGAAAGACTTGCATGTCAGGAGGTGAGTCACACTCCACAGGATACACAGTGCATTGTGGAGCCCGAGTATTTAAGACTTATCTTCTTATTTTTGGTTAATGTTGATTCTTAAATTATTGATGTTTAGAGATTTGGCAATGGTAATGCTATTGAAACTCAAGCTTATGTGGTCATACCCTCTCTTGTTGGAAATGGTTATTGCAGTGCATTTGTACCACTTTTGAGCCACATCTGAATACTGTCAGGGTCTGTTGCATTCAGACATGGGCTGCTTCATTTGCTAAGGAACTGCACATGTGTTGAATGTTGTACAACTGTTAGTAAGTAGCTCCACTTATGATCTTATGATGGAAGCAAGGTTAGCAATGAAACAGCTGAATATGGTTAGGCCAGAGATTGCATTTAGAAACTATAACATTTACTGGGCTGGAATAATTGATATTCAACAATCAAAGTCAACTTCCTTTCAACAGATTATGGCTTCAGCCATTAAATTCATATCTCTTTGATGCCAATTGCTTTAGTTGTGTCAAAACACTTTGATACCATGCAAGAGCAGTCTGTCTCACCTCATTTCTAAAAATTAACTCCTTGATATTTGTCCAATATATTGATACAGTCAAGAAGAAGGGTCTACTTCATTAAGAGTTTGAGGAGATTTGGAACGCCACCTAAGACTTGCAAATTTCTACAGATGTACCGTGGAAATCATTCTGACAGACAGCATCTCCATCTGGTGTCGAAGCTCCAATGCACAGGATCAAAAGAGGCTGCAGAGTATTGTAGACTTGGCCAGCTCCATCATGGGTACTAGCCTCCTCTCCGCCAAGGACATCTTCAAAGGTGGTGCTTTAAGAAGGTGGCATCCATCATTAAAGATCTTCACCATCAGGACATGCTCTCTTCTCATTATTACCATCAGGGAGGAAGATACAGGAGCCTGAGGAAGCACACTCAATATTTTAGGAACATCTTCTTCCCCTCTGCCTGAACAGTCCATCACCCTCACTGTTCTGCTCTCTTTTTACACAGTTTAATTATTTATATGTATATATAACATAGTAATTTCTTTATGTATTGCAAAGTACTGCTGCCACAAAGCAACAAATTTCATGACATATACCAGTTATAATAAACCTGATCCTGATTCTGAGTTGGGGTAGTAAATTGTGAATAGGAAAAGGACATATGGAGGATACAGAAGGGTATAAATAGGTCAAGGAAATGAGCAAAAAACTGGCAGATGTAATGTGGGACCAACAACTCTGATAGAGGCAGATGCCAAGATTTTAAGCTCACCAGTGGGAGGTGGTGCTTTAGCACTGCTGGCCCACCACCTCGAGGGAGTCTTGATCATAAGCGGGCCGAAACTCCTGAAGACAGGTGGCAGATCAGCTGATGATCCCACTGGTGATAGCACAGGACAGTTAACATCTTAGTCCACGTGTATTTTTTAACTCTTAACTGGGGGAAAAAGTGAATTTGTTTATTTTGGCAAGAAAATTTTTTTAAATGATAGATCACTGATCTCTTAAATAAGTGGAGGATCTACATTTGCAGTGCACAATTAAAAAAACCTTGTTCAGTTACAAAAAATAATTAGGAAAGTTAATGAGATCTTTAAGTAGAAGGACTTGTCTGTTTTAGTGAGAGATGAGGCAATAATATTTTCTCTCTGAGATATGTGTCTTTGGAATACTTTTTTTTGAATGGGTAGTAGAAGCAAATAGATTCTTGACAATCCAGGAGTGAGACCTTTACCTCTGGGTAGGCTGGAATGTGGAGTTGAGGGTACAGTGAGGTCAGCCAATATTTTATTGAATGGCAGAGCAGGCTTGAGGGAGGCAAATGATCTATTCCTGCTCCTGATTTGCGTATTTATTTGTATATCCATTCATCTTTTGCATCAGGTGACTGATTCTAAATGATGGATAATCATGAATTCCTTTCTCCTATCTGGTTTTCTGAATGGTTTGAGAGGAGGATATTAAGGAGGAATCTCCGAAGCCAAGAACTTACCTTTAATGTAGAGGAGGCCATTGAGCTCTTGATGCCAAACTTTGATCGAGCTGTGAAAGATCTGTAGCACAGATTTATTTACAATGGCTAATTTTCATAGTTATAGCAACATTTCTGTAAAACAAAGGAATGATCTGTATTGGTTACTTCAGTGCCTTTAAATCAGAAGGCAAATATTATTGCCCTTTCTCAGCCTTTTTTATTCTTTGCTCTAGCTGTTTCCATTACTAGGAGTCTAAGAAAATGAGGGAAAAAACAGCTTTTTATCAACTACATAGATTGGTTCTGACAAAGATAATTTGAGGAAGAACTTGACAGTAAAATTGCACCCCTTCTAACATTCCTCAAAATGATTGGCTAGAATCAGAATCTGGAAAGAAATGGTTTGATAGTATGAAACAGCAAGTCTTTAGGATATTGCGTTTTGTGAGTGAATGCAGAGAATAGAACAGAGGAAGATTAAAGCTAAAGACTATGATAAAACAAAAGACTCAGTTGAGAGTCAAAAGAGAGGAAGGCGCGTACTTACAAGCAGAAAACTAGTATTCCCCATACAGAAATTTTTTTCAACTTGTTGCCCCTGTGAGGGGACCCATAAGATCTACAGCTGAACTCATTGGGGGTTTTAGTTGTATATACAGGTACGAGAACCCTTGAGAAAACAACATTTCTTAGCTGGGTATGTTTTGGAAGGCATAAAAACAGATTACTGCACTTTGAATTCTTGCATAGTACTTATAGAGGGATGAGGTAGAGAAAGAATGCACTAATGTCCAAAGAGAAGGAGACATACATGACTCTCTGTATCACTCCATTTTCATTGAGGTAGACAATTATTTACACTGATTTTATGGAGCTAGATTGCAAAAGTAATGAATGATTTCTTACAGCTTCTATCAACTTGCTGTGCAATTTAACTGAAGTTGTCATTTTCTATCCAATATTGCCATCTTTATGAGGAACAGGTCATGCAGTAATTTGGAGCCTGATGAACATATCTAGGTTATAGCATTCACAAAATTAGAAACCAAATTCATAAATACACACCTTTAATGTCAGAACTGAAACTCTTCAAAGCTTGTGAAGCAACATGAAACCAGTTTTCTCTACTTAAGCTCTTCTCCATGCACTAATACAGTGTCTTTTCCTGTGAATCCCTGACAGAAATGATGAGGATTGGAAGAGGGCATGTGGGTAAAGATAAGTTATCATAATCCACTATGATGTAAGCAGTGACATGAAGAATGATAACATTGAGGCACGTGCTCCTGACAGCCCTGTTTCTGCCATAAATCCTTTTCCAGCAGTCTGTTTGTCACTTTCATTCTCAACAATAACTTAGATGGTTTTACTTGAGGGAAATTAGATGGGGTCAGGAGTAAGTATGTGGGAAATGGTAATTCCTTTCCGTAAATTTGTCCAAGTGACTACAAAATGTTAGGATAAGTTAACTTCCCAATGGAAATTGAAAATGCCAAAACTTTATAATTCGAGAAGTCGGAAGTAATTTCCTGAACAGAAGGATCTTCCAGGAACATTGCATCCATGTAAACATTTACATGTCTCTGCAGAAATATGTGGCAAATAATGGCTGTGACTTCAGGTTTGCTTTGTGAGAGTGTCACTATGTTATGCAGTAACTTGTACATTGGCTTTCCTAGGAACTACACCGCAGAGCTAGATTTCAAGATCTTACACAGTTTGATTTCTGCTAATGCACAATCCATCCAATTGACTAATAGAGGCTAAACTCCAGAGGAATGTAGTAATTAAGGATGATAGTGTAAGGATACTATCTCTCAGGATATATCAAGGTTTTGGATTATTCCCTTAAAGTTTAGTTCAAAGCTCGAAGTAAATTTATTACCAAAGTTAATATGTCACCTTATACAACCCTGAGATTCATTTTCTTGCTGGCATACTCAATAAATCCATAATAGAATAATAACCGTAATAGAATCAATAAAAGACTGCACCAACTTGGGGATTCAACCAGTGTGCGAAAGACACAAACTGTGCAGATACAAAAAGAAAAAAATATATAAGCAATAAATATCGAGAACATGACATGAAGAGTCCTTGAAAGTGAGTCCATAGGATGTGGGAACATTCTAATGATGAAGTGAAGTTATCCCCTTTGGTTCAAGAGCCTCATGGTTGAGAATAATAACAATTCTTGAACTTATGGCGTGAGTACTGAGGCTCCTGTACTTTTTTCCTGATGGCAACAGTGAGAAGAGATCATGTCCTGGGTGGTAAGGGTCCCTGATGATGGATACTGCTTTCCTGCAGCAACATTTCATGTAGATGTGCTCAATGGTGGCAAGGGCTTACGTCTCACCTAGGAAGCAATATAAACATAAAGACGATAAATTAAAGATTAATTATTGCTGTATTTGTATTATTTTAGATTTTTTTAATATTGTGGGAAATTAAAATAAATAATTCAATTCTTGCAAGATCTGTAGAAGATATTCTTCCTTAAAAATATAGCTTGGTCAGACGCAATGTTTCTTATACTATTGTTCATTCTGAATCATTATTTCTACTAAGTTAAAATAGGAATAGTTGATTTCTAATCTTTTTTTTTGTTTTTCAAGCGCATTTATACAAAATATTTTTTATGATTTATATCCATATTTGGGGAAATTGTGTTGTTCATTTCTCTGTGAAAATTTTAAGTGATTAACTATTTTGCGAATCTAATTGTACAATGAATAAAGTTCAGGCTTATTTGATTCTTTTCCCCAAATTATGTTTTCATTGTAGAGTATCAAAAGAAACTTGTAATTTTTTTTTTCAATGGCTTCAGACTCTTAACTTTGGCAACCCAGGGCAATTTCAAATGGAAAGCTTGCAGCCAGACAATTTTTTCGATATCTAACGCTTGACCAAGATATTGAATTGACTTTATTACTTGCATCCTTCATATACATGAGGAGTAAAAATCTTTATATTACATCTCCATCTTAATGTGCAATGTGCAATTTATAGTAATTTATAATAAATAGTATGTACAACAGAACAGTCAATATACCATAGAAATACAGTTGTATCAGCATGAATTAATCAGTCTGATGGCCTGGTGGAAGAAGCTGTCCAGAAGCCTGTTGGTCCTGGCTTTTATGCTGCAGTATAATTTCCCGGATGGCAGCAACTGGAACAGTTTGTAGTTGGGATGACTCAGATCCCCAATGATCCTTCGGGCCATTGTTACACACCTGTCTTTGTAAATGTCCTAAATAGTGAGTGTTCACATCTACAGATGCACTGGGCTGTCCACAGCACTCTCTGCAGAGTCCTGCGATTGAGGGAAGTACACTTCCCATACCAGGCAGTGATGCAACCAGTCAGGATGCTCTCAGTTGTGCCCCTGTAGAGAGTTCTTAGGATCTGGGGGCCCATACCAAACTTCTTCAGCCATCTGAGGTGAAAGAGGCGCGGTTGTGCCTTTTTCACCACACAGCTGGTATGTACAGACCACGTGAGTTCCTCGGTGTTGTCTATGCTGTGGAATTTAAAGCTGTTCACCCTCTCAACCCCAGATGCATTGATTCAATAGGGGTTAGCCTGTCTCCATTTCTCCTGTAGTCCACAACCAGATCCTTTGTTTTTGCAGCATTGAGGGAGAGATTGTTTTCTTGACACCAGTGTGTCAGGATAATGACTTCTTCTCTGTAAATTGCCTCATTATTATTTGAGATTAAGCCAATCTACAAACCCCATTTCCAGAAAAGTTGGGATATTTTCCAAAATGTAGTAAAAACAAAAATCTGTGATATGTTAATTCAAGTGAACCTTTATTTAACTGACAAAAGTACAAAGAAAAGATTTTCAATAGTTTTACTGACCAACTTAATTGTATTTTGTAAACATACACAAATTTAGAATTTGATGGCTGCAACACACTCAACAAAAGTTGGGACAGAGGTATGTTTACCATTGTGTTACATCACCTTTACTTTTAATAACACTTTTTAATCGTTTTGGAACTGAGGATACTAATTGTAGTAGATTTTTAATTGGAAATTTTGTTCATCCTTGCTTGATATAAGACTTCAGCTGCTCAACAGTCCGTGGTCTCAGTTGTCTGATTCTCCTCTTCATGATACGCTATCCATTTTCAATAGGAGATAGATCTGGACTGGCAGCAGGCCAGTCAAGCACACGCACTCTGTCTACAAAGCCATGCTGTTGTAGCCCGTGCAGAATGTGGTCTGGTATTGTCCTGCTGAAATAAGCATGGATGTCCCGGGAAAAGACGTCGCCTTGATGGCAACATATGTCTCTCTAAAATCCTAATATACACCTCAGAGTCAATGGTACCTTCACATACATGCAACTCACCCATGCCGTGGGCACTGATGCTCCCTCATCACAGATGCTGGCTTTTGCACCTTTCGCTGATAACAATCTGGATGGTCGTTTTCATCTTTGGCACGGAGAATTCGACGCCCGTTGTTTCTGAAAACTAACTGAAATGTGGACTCATCTGACCACAGCACACGGTTCCACAGTCTTTCGGTCCATCTGAGATGAGCTCGGGCCCAGAGAACTCGCCAGCGTTTCTGCATAGTGTTGATGTATGGCTTTCTCCTTGCGTAATACAGTTTCAAGTTGCATTATACCTCACCTGCTACCAATGAGCCTGCTTAATATGGAGTCTTCCGAACCGGTTTTACTTGAATATTCTGTGCACTTTTCAATCTTATTTTAACTCTGTCCCAACTTTTGTTGAGTGTGTTGCAGCCATCAAATTCTAAATTTGTGTATATTTACAAAATACAATTAAGTTGGTCAGTAAAACTATTGAAAATCTTTTCTTTGTACTTTTGTCAGTTAAATAAAGGTTCACATGAATTAACATATCACAGATTTTTGTTTTTATTGCATTTTGGAAAATATCCCAACTTTTCTGGAAATGGGGTTTGTATTTGAGATTAGTATTGTCAGCAAATTTAATTAGCAGATTGGAGCTGTGGATGACAACACAGTCATGGGTATGCAGAGAGTAAAGGAGAGGGGCTTAGGAGACAGCCCTGAGGGCACCTGTGTTGAGGGTCGGAGGGGAAGATGTGACGGAGCCCACTTTTAACACCTGCCAGTAATCTGACAGGAAGTCCGGGATTCAGCTACACAGGGTAGAGTGAAGGCCGAAGTTGCTGAGCTCCTTGTGTAACCTGGAGGGAATTATGGTGTTGAATGCTGAACTGTAGTCCAAGAACGGCGTTCTCACATGAGTATCCTCCTTCTCCAGATGTGTAAGGAAGGTGTGTAGAGCTGTGGCTGTTGCATCATCTGTTGATCAGTTGTGTCGGTACGCAAATTGTAGGGGGTCCAGTTTGGGTGGCAGCATGCTGCAGATGTAGTCCTTGACCCGCCTCTCAAAGCATTTGCTTATTATTGAGGTGAGTGCAACAGGACACCAGTCGTTCAGACATGTTACTTTGAGTTTTTTAGCTACAGGGACAATGGTGGATGTTTTGAAGCAGGAGGGCACTCTACACTGGGAGAGGGAGAGATTAAAAATGTCTGTAAACACACCTGCCAGTTGTGCCTCGCACACTCTGGGCTCCCACCCTGGGATGCCATCTGGGCCCACAGCCTTACGGCTGTCCACTCGTTGGAAATACCTGCGTACTTCATCCTCAGAGATGAGGAAAGTTCAGGTCTCTTTGGCAGCTCTCCTCAGTGTTGGCAACATTGAATCAAGTGTAAAAAAGATTTAGCTCATCTGTGAGAGAGGCAGCGATGCTGGCAGCACCACTGCACTTAGCTTTGTAGTCTGCAATGGTGTGCAGACCTTGCCATAAGCTGCGTGTATTGTTGGTGGAGAGTTGTGTCTGGATCTTGTCCCTGTATTGTTGTTTCGCTGCCTTGATGACTGCGCACATCGTAGCTACATTTCTTGAGTTCCTGTTGGTCACTGGCAACATAACCTCTGTGGTAAGTGTTGCTTGCACAGAACTGTTGATCCAGGGTTTCTGGTTTTGGATAGACCCTGACCGACTCCTATGCACTTCCGGATGAAACTCGTGACCCCTTCCGTAAACTTGGAGACATTCTCATCATCGAAGACATTCCAGTTGACATCATCAAAGCAGTCCTGTAGCATGGAGACCGATTGGTCGGACCAACAGTGGACTGTTTTAACTCTAGCCACCTCTTGTTTCAGCTTCTGCCTGTACCACAGTGATCACAAGATGGAGGAGTGATCCGATTTTTTTCCAATTTTGTGAAATTGGTTTTAGAAGCTGTCAATACTTATAATGTGAGGTGGGCTTGATGCTATGCACTATCATCAACATGCACATCTAATGATTCAACTAGCATCAGAACAAATAAGATTTGAAAATGCACTAAACTGAGTAATTTGTGTAAGGGAAGAAAGCATTGTGATGGATATATATGTTAGAAAAAAACGTTTTCTCAAGTATCAATAGTTTATGACCATAAGACCATAAGACAAAGGAGCAGAAGTAGGCCATTCGGCCCATCGAGTCTACTCCGCCATTTTATCATGAGCTGATCCATTTTCTCCTATTTAGTCCCACTCCCCTGTCTTCTCACCATAACCTTTGGTGCCCTGGCTACTCAGATACCTATCAATCTCTGCCTTAAATACACCCAATGACTTGGCCTCCACTGCTGCCCGTGGCAACAAATTCCGTAGATTCACCACCCTCTGACTAAAAAAATTTCTTCGCATTTCTATTCTGAAAGGCCGCCCTTCAATCCTTAAGTCATGCCCTCTCATACTAGACTCTCCCATCATGGGAAACAACTTTGCCACATCCACTCTGTCCATGCCTTTTGACATGCGAAATGTTTCTATGAGGTCTCCCCTCATTCTTCTAAACTCCAAGGAATACAGTCCAAGAGCGGACAAACGTTCCTCATATGTTAACGCTGTCATTCCCGGAATCATTCTAGTGAATCTTCTCTGTACCCTCTCCAACGTCAGCACATCCTTTCTTAAATAAGGAGACCAAAACTGCCCACAGTACTCCAAGTGAGGTCTTACCAGCACCTTATAGAGCCTCACCATCACATCCCTGCTCCTATACTCTATTCCTCTAGAAATGAATGCCAACATTGCATTCGCCTTCTTCACTACTGACTCAATCTGGAGGTTAACTTTAAGGGTATCCTGTACGAGAACTCCCAAATCCCATTGCATCTCAGAACTTTGAATTCTTTCCCCATTTAAATAATAGTCTGCCCGTTTATTTTTTCTGCCAAAGTGCATAACCATACACTTTCCTACATTGTACTTCATTTGCCACTTCTCTGCCCATTCTTCCAATCTATCCAAGTCCCTCTGCAGACTCTCCGTTTCCTCAGCACTACCGGCCCCTCCGCCTATCTTCGTATCGTCAGCAAACTTAGCCACAAAGCCATCTATTCCATAATCCAGATCGTTGATGTACAATGTAAAAAGAAGCAGCCCCAACACTGATCCCTACGGAACACCACTGGTAACCGGCAGCCAACCAGAATAGGATCCCTTTATTCCCCACACTCTGTTTCCTGCCAATCAGCCAACACTCTATCCACGTATGTAACTTTCCCGTAATTCCATGGGCTCTTATCTTGTTAAGTAGCCTCATGTGTGGCACCTTGTCAAAGGCCTTCTGAAAATCCAAATATACAACATCCACTGCATCTCCCTTGTCTAGCCTACTGGTAATTTCCTCAAAAAATTGTAATAGGTTTGTCAGGCAGGATTTTCCTTTAAGGAATCCATGCTGAGTTCTGCCTATCTTGTCATATGCCTCCAGGTACTCTGTAACCTCATCCTTGACAATCGACTCCAACAACTTCCCAACCACGGATGTCAAGCTAACAGGTCTATAATTTCCTTTTTGCTTCCTTGCCCCCTTCTTTAATAGCGGAGTGACATTTGCAATCTTCCAGTCCTCCGGAACCATGCCAGAATCTATCGACTTTTGAAAGATCATCGCTAATACCTCCGCAATCTCCACAGCTACTTCCTTCAGAACACGAGGGTGCATTCCATCTGGTCCAGGAGATTTATCTACCTTTAGACTATTCAGCTTCCTGAGTACTTTCTCTGTCGTAATTGTGACTGCGCACACTTCCCTGCCACCCTTGAGTGTCCGGTATACTGCTGTCTTCCTCAGGAAGACTGATGTAAAATACTTGTTCAGTTCCTCTGCCATCTCCTCATCTCCCATTACGATTTCTCCAGCATCATTTTCTATCGGTCCTATATCTACTCTCACCTGTCTTTTACTCTATATATACTTGAAAAAGCTTTTAGTATCCTCTTCGATATTATTTGCTAGCTTCCTTTCATAGTTAATCTTTTCTCTCTTAATGACCTTCTTGGTTTCCTTTTGTAAGGTTTTAAAAACTTCCCAATCCTCTCTCTTCCCACTAATTTTTGCTTCCTTGTATGCCCTCTCTTCTGCTTTAACTTTTGCTTATGAAGGTGAAATAAATGTTGGATCAATTAAAGTAGATGGGTTTATAGACAGAAATTCAAGGGTTCAGTCCCACTGAATATGGACATCATTTAGGAGGCTGGCATTGTTGCATGAAAGTTAGTGCAGTTGACTCATAGTTCTAGTGACCAGGGTTCAATCCTGACTTTAAGGGGTTTTCTTATTCTCCCTGTGACTGAAAAGTAGAGGAACTGGGCATTCAAGTGCAGGATTTGCAAAAGGTTTATGTTCAGCATCAAGTAATGAGGAAAGCTGACTGACTTGTTGCTTATAGCAAGGCAAATTGAGTGCAAAGCATGCGTTATGCTTCAGTTACATCGGGCATTTAGGAGGCCACATCTACAGTACTGTGCAAACCTTTGGAGCCATTTCTCAGAAGTTTTTCTAGACCTAGAATGGATATATTGTCTTAAGATAAAAGGTTAGGCACTTACCTTCTGGAGTTAAGTGACGATTGAAGCATGTAAGATACTAAACGATCTTGATAGTGGAAATACAGATATTTCCTTTTCTGAGAAAACAAGAGTGATGAAATATATTCAGTCTGCACTGTAATTTCTCTATAACTTTATTTCTCTCATTACAGATTCTGAAGGAAATAAGAGGAAATAAAGTTGTTTGTGCAAAAATTGTGAGAATCAACTAAATTAATTTTCTTCCAATTGTAATCATCCTACTCTTTTTCTAGCTGTACATCTATTACCATTATCTTCTTGATTTTGATCAAGTACAAAAAAACTCTGTTCATGCTGCTCAGATTCCTACACTTCCATTTAAATTCCATTAGATTCGTTTTCTGTAGAGCCATACAGAGAACATTATGTGATGGCAAATGAGTACTGAAAGAGCACGCTAAAATGTTAACTGGTTATGATTTTTGGAGTGTTTGACCAAAATTGTAAGTGAAGATTTTTCAAGGATAAATGATGCTCTGATGTAGAGTGGATTTTATTCAAAGGCAATCCAAGTCCCTTTAGTGTTTTGAAAAGGATTTAAAAACATTGGTTTTATAATAAAAAATAAATATATCCTTTACAAAGACTTTTACTTCTGTGGAATCTATTTTTGATGAGTTTCCAACTGAATATGGCATTGCTGACTCTCATCTTTAATATTTCTATTAAAAGTATGGAACAAAGATGGGTAAATGAAGTTTGAGGCACAGCCATTGTGGTGAAAATGGCATGGTTAGAGCATTGGCTGATTGTTAAGAGGCTGCAGGTGGGAAGAAACAGATCCTTTTCTGGTTGGCTTTCAGTGACTAGTGCTGTTCCACAGGGGTCAGTATTGGGACCGCTTCTTTTTATGCTGTATATCAGTGATTTAGACGATGCAATAGATGGCTTTGTTTCCAAGTTTGCAGATGATACAAAGATTGGTGGAGGGCCAGGTGCTGTTGAGGAAACAGGAAGGCTGCAGAAGACTTGGATTGATTAGGAGAATGGGCAAGGGAGTGGCAAATGCAAAACAATGTTGGAAAATGCATGGTTATACACTTAGGTAGTAGAAATAAATGTGCAGACTATTTTCTAAATGGGGAGAAAATCCAAAACTCTGAGGTGCAATGGGACTTGGGAGTCCTTGTGCAGAACACCCTAAAGGTTAACTTGCAGGTAGTGTTGGTGTTTGAGGAAGGCAAATGCAGTGTTAGCATTCATTTCATGAGGTCCAGAATACAAGAGCAGAGATGTGATGCTGAGGCTTTATAAGGCACTGGTGAGGCCTCACTTTGAGAATTGTGAACAGTTTTGGGCACATCATCTAATAAAAGATGTGCTGGCATTAGAGAAGGTTCAGAGGAGGTTCAAAAAGTGATTCCAGGAATGAAAGGCTTATACAAGGAATATTTGATAGCTCTGGATCTGGATTCACTGGACTTTTGAAGGATGAGGGGGAATCTCATTGAAACCTTTCGAATGTTGAAAGGCCGAGAGAGAGTAGATGTGGAAAGGATGTTTCTCATGGTGGGGGAGTCTAGGACAAAGACACAGCCTCAGGATAGAGGGGCATCCATTTAAATCAGAGATGTGGAGAAATTGATTTTGTAAGAGAGTGGTGAATCTGTGGAAATTACTACCACAGGCTGCTGCGGAGGCCAGGTCGTTGGGTATATTTAAGGTAGAGCTTGATGGATTCTTGATTGGACATGGCAATCAAAGGTTATGTGGTGAAGGCCAGGGAGTGGGGCTGAGGAGGGGGAAAAAGGATCAGCCATGATTGAATGGTGGAGCAGACTTGATGGACCAAATGGCCTTATTCTGCTCTTATGTCTTATGGTCTTATGGAAACAAGCTCAAGCAAATGAAGATTACTACCATGCCTATGTGGAAAATTGAATTTAGTAAAATACGGTCTGGAAGTTACAGCTTTTTAAATTGAAATATAATATAATTCTAATATCAGTGTTACCAAAATGTTTAGTATATGTTAAGTATCTGACAACTGTGATTGAACAGAGGATCTGGTTGACTGAATGAGTAATTAAATCACATGGTAATGAGACCAAACACTGCAACTACTGTATGTAAATTCTACCAGATATGCAGTCAATTACACTTCTGTAGAGAATATGGATAAATGAACTTCCATGGCATATGAGGACATGGCAGTTTTATCATAATTCAAGTGTTGTGGGATGCTTCAAAACTCTGCCGTTAGAGTTTTAGATGTACAGGCTGCCCCTGAGTTATAACTGTCTGACTTATAGACATCTGTTATGATCGAGGTCCAATAATATTATTAAATTCAAGCATCTGTTCATCCCTAAGAACAGCAGAACTATTTTTTTCTTTTCACTTTAAATAATTTATCTTTCTTTATAAGTTCTTTTTGATACCATTGATTATAATACTAGAGGTATGGTTACCATGTCAAGAGATTTTTGTGTTCTCTTTGGCTTATTGGGAAAAATCAATTTGAGGATGTCTGAAAATGTAACCTGTTCTTAATGCTATAAGTTGTACAGAATATGTTCAGTGAGGTTCTAAATTGTTTTACATTTAAAACAGCTGGATAAGCAGACACAATTACATAATAAAACATTAAAAGAAGTGGCCTTGTTGAAATATTCAACTTTTGAGTGGGGCTGTGGGAGCAGATATAGAGAGCATGGCTGCCCTGGCTGAGGAGTATAGAACTATTGCTTATGGTGTTAAAGAACAGGCCAATTAGAGTTTTTTCTTATCCTCGATGTTCAGTTTTGGCTTTCATTCAGATTGATAGATTTTATGTAACAACATTTTACGATGAATGAAGTAGAGCTTGGTTCAACACTTGCTATGCATGCTTTGAAAGGGAGAACACAACTACAGTTGTGAAGTTCCCTGCTGCACCTGATGACCCTGTGATTTCTGGCTCAGAGGCCGATGTTAGACTGTCTTTAAAGAGGGTGAACCCTCGCAAGGCAGAAGGTCCCGATGGAGTACCTGGTAAGACTCTGAAAACCTGTGTCAACCAACTAGCAGGAGTATTCAAAGACATTTTCAACCTCTCACTGCTACGGACAGAAGTTCCCACTTACTTCAATAAGGCAACAATTATACCAGTGCCAAAGAAGAATAATGTGGGCTGCCTTAATGACTATTGCCCAGTAGCACTCACATCGACAGTGATGAAATGCTTTGAGAGGTTGGTTATGACTAGACTGAACTCCTGCCTCAGCAGGGACCTGGACCCATTGCAATTTGCCTATCGTCACAATGGGTCAACGGCAGACGCAATCTTCATGACTCTTCACACGGCTTTAGACCACCTGGACAACAAAAGCACCTATGTCAGGATGCTGTTCATCAGCTATAGCTCAGCATTTAATACCATCATTTGCACAATCTTGAATGAGAAGTTACAGAACCTGGGCCTCTGTACCTCCCTCTGCAATTGGATCCTCGACTTCCTAACCGGAAGACCACAGTCTGTGTGGATTGGTGATAATATATCCTCTTCGCTGATGATCAACACTGGCGCACCTCAGGGGTGTGTGCTTAGCCCACTGCTCTACTCTCTGTATATACATGACTGTGTGGCTAGGCATAGCTCAAATACCATCGACAAATTTGCTGGCGATACAACCATTGACAGTAGAATCTCAGGTGATGACGAGAGGGTGTACAGGAGTGAGATATGCCAATTAGTGGAATGGTGCTGCAACAACAACCTGGCACTCAACGTCAGTAAGATGAAAGAGCTGATTGTGAACTTCAGGAAGGTTAAGACGAAGGAACACATACCAATCCTCATAGAGGGATCAGAAGTGGAGAGAGTGAACAGCTTCAAGTTCCTGGGTGTCAAGATCTCTGAGGATCTAACCTGGTCCCAACATATTGATATAGTCATAAAAAAAAGTGTTGACGCATGGCCAAGTGGTTAAGGTGGTGGTCCAGTGATCTGAAGGTCGCTAGTTCGAGCCTCAGCTGAGGCAGCGTGTTGTGTCCTTGAGCAAGGCACTTAACCACACATGGCTCTGTGATAACACCGGTGCCAAGCTGTATCGGGCCTAGTGCCCTTCCCTTGGACAACATCGGTGGTGTGGAGAGGGAAGACTTGGCAGCATGGGCAACTGCCAGTCTTCCATACAACTTTGCCCAGGCCTTCGCCCTGGAAACCTCCCAAGGCGCAAATCCATGGTCTCACGAGACTAACGGATGCCTATATAAGTCATAAAAAAGGCAAGACAGCAGCTATACTTTATTAGGAGTTTGAAGCGATTTGTCATGGCAACAGATACACTCGAAAACTTCTATAGTTGTACTGTAGAGAGCATTCTGACAGGCTGCATCACTGTCTGGTGTGGAGGGGCTACTGCGCAGGACAAAAGAAGCTGCAGAAGGTTGTAAATCTAGTAAGCTCCATCTTGGGCACTAGCCTACAAAGTACCTTGGACATCTTTAGGGAGCGATGTCTCAGAAAGGCAGCATCCATTATTAAAGACCTCCAGCACCTAGGGCATGCCCTTTCCTCACTGTTACCATCAGGTAGGCGATACAGAAGCCTGAAGGCACACACTCAGCGATTCAGGAACAGTTTCTTCCCCTCTGCCATCCGATTCCTAAATGGACTTTGAAGCTTTGGACACTACTGCACTTTTTTTAATTTACAGTATTTCTGTTTTTGCACATTTTTAATAATCTATTCAATATACATAATTGATTTACTTGTTTGTTTATTATTATGTTTTATTTTTTTCTTTCTCTCTGCTAGATTATGTATTGCATTGAACTGCTGCTGCTAAGTTAACAAATTTCATGTAACATGCCAGTGATAATAAACCTGATTCTGATTCTGATTCTTAATTTAAGTTTAGAACGTTTATGGTTAATTTGTTTTGATGGTCTTTTAATCCTGCTGACTCGTGTGTTATTATTGATAAAGGAATTTGATGTGTAAATATAGCTTTTATATCTGTGAAATATTTAGATATTGCACTTACAGTGTAATTCAGCAGCCTTATTTTTCATTGAGGAAACGAGGGAAAACTACTGTATATGGTTAATAGAATTCTCTCTTATCAAGTCTGGTTTATTTAAGCTCTCAAACAATACTTTATACTTTATTGTCGCCAAACAATTGGTACGAGAACGTACAATCATCACAGCGGTATTTGATTCTGTGCTTCACACTCCCTGGATTACAAATATTAAATATTAAAAATAGTTAAAATTGGTAAATATTAAAATTTTAAATTATAAGTCATAAATAGAAAATAGAAAAATGGGAAGTAATGTAGTGCAAAAAAACCGAGAGGCAGGTCCAAATATTTGGAGGGTACGGCCCAGATCCGGGTCAGGATCCGTTCAGCAGTCTTATCACAGTTGGAAAGAAGCTGTTCCCAAATCTGGCCGTACGAGTCTTCAAGCTCCTGAACCTTCTCCCGGAGGTTGATTGATCGATAAATAAATAAAATAAATAAATTCAATAAATAATTTCAATAAATCAATTCAGTGACGAAGGGTCTTGGCCTGAAACGTCGACTGCACCTCTTCCCACAGATGCTGCTTGGCCTGCTGCGTTCACCAGCAACTTTGATGTGTGTTGCTGGAAAATAAAGTGAACTGTTCAGATTCTGATAATGCACAAATTGCATTTTCTTCTATCTTTGTCTTATTTTGTTTACAATGTAGATTTTCCAGTCAAGTGCCCATTGATGAAACAATGTATCCGGACGAAGATGCAACAACTGACTACAGTCATATTCGCAGGTCAGTATTAGTGGCAAAATAAGGTGAGGCAAAGTTAGTTTATGAAGTGAAATACCTGTGTTGAAAACCATGTCTATAGTTTATAAATACAGTTTTCTGAATACCGTCTATGAAATAAATTTGGCCTCCAGAATGTGGGGAAAATCTGAAAGATCAAGGAGAAAGTACCCCATAACTGATGAGCATTAATTCTCTAAGTAGGGTTGCAGTTTGGAGAGCTCTTTTATGAATGTTCAAATCAAAATGATATTGAACCGTAAATGCTTTGTGACAGTATTGGTTTTGCTGACTACAAAGATCTAAACTGAAACAAAGATACCGTACAGAGCTACGGCTACCCTCACTAACGGGTAACACTTCCCTGTTTATCCTCCACAGTGAGTTTAGCTGCTAATACACACAATTTGAGTTGTGGGTCCCCCCTCCCTACCAAGGAGGAAGTTCTTCCAGCTAACCAAGCAATTTAAACACAGTTCATTTTTTTGATACAACGTGCGTTTAAATCCCAAAAAAGGTCCTTAAAACACATTTAAAACTCACAGAACTTTTTTAGCTTATAAAATACTTAAAAATTACAAATCACTTCTAAAACACAGAGGATTTCCAAAACAGGTACTATACCTATAAGCTAAAAAATCATACCAATAAGCGGAACAAGTGCTACACATGCCCTTACACTTCCTCCCTTACCACCATTCAGGGCCCCAAACAGTCCTTCCAGGTGAGGCGACACTTCACCTGTGAGTCGGCCGGGGTGATATACTGCGTCCGGTGCTCCTGATGTGGCCTTTTATATATTGGCGAGACCCGACGCAGACTGGGAGACCGCTTTGCTGAACACCTACGCTTTGTCCGCCAGAGAAAGCAGGATCTCCCAGTGGCCACACATTTTAATTCCACATCCCATTCCCATTCTGACATGTCTATCCACGGCCTCCTCTACTGTAAAGGTGAAGCCACACTCAGGTTGGAGGAACAACACCTTATATTCCGTCTGGGTAGCCTCCAACCTGATGGCATGAACATCGACTTCTCTAACTTCCGCTAATGCCCCACCTCCCCCTCGTACCCCATCTGTTATTTATTTTTATACACACATTCTTTCTCTCACTCTCCTTTTTCTCCCTCTGTCCCTCTGAATATACCCCTTGCCCATCCTCTGGGTCCCCCCCCCTTGTCTTTCTTCCCGAACCTCCTGTCCCGTGATCCTCTCATATCCCTTTTGCCAATCACCTGTCCAGCTCTTGGCTCCATCCCTCCCCCTCCTGTCTTCTCCTATCATTTTGGATCTCCCCCTCCCCCTCCCACTTTCAAATTCCTTACTCACTCTTCCTTCAGTTAGTCTTGACGAAGGGTCTCGGCCTGAAACGTCGACTGTACCTCTTCCTAGAGATGCTGCCTGGCCTGCTGCGTTCACCAGCAACTTTGATGTGTGTTGCTTGAATTTCCAGCATCTGCAGAATTCCTGTTGTTTGTGCCAATAAATTCCTCACAGAAATCGAAGACAGAGTCTAATTCACTCTATGTTTCTGTCATTTTCTTGATGTTCCTTAACCAGCCCTAAAAATCCTGGCGTGCTCTACATTTATACTGTTTCACTGCCACTTGGGTGACTTGACACACATAAGATATTTTTTTCAGATACCTTTTGATACAAGAGGTCTAAAAGATTCTTGAGCCAGAGTTCCACATACTCATAATTAACGCTGTAATGCTGACACCCTGATACACACACCTTCCAACTATTAACAGATCAGCTATTTGGTATGTTAAGTCATTATATCAATCCAATTTGCAAGCTTCCTTGAACTGAATAATTTAGCCAGCGTTGTCTGGTTTTCTGCAAGCTGAATTAAATAACGTATTGTCTTAGACTGCACATCTTCAGCAATGAGCCAGGTGCTGTGGACCAACAAGGCTCTGTAGGCACCTTATCACCTACCATCTTGTACTTCTTCCTCCCCTCTCCCCACTTTCTTGCTCTGACTTCTCATCTGTTTTGCAGTCCTGATGAACGGTCTCGGCCCAAAACGTTGACTGTTAACTGTTTTCCATAGATGCTGCCTGACTTGCTGAGTACCTTCAGCATATTGTGTGTGTTGCTTGGACTTCCAGCATCTGCAGATTTTCTTTCATTTGCTCTATAGACAATGCTTATTTGCAGAAGTGTCCTATTATCTTCCAGCTGATAATTGTTTCCATTTACATTAAGAACTGAAGACTGGCTCCTGTTTACAACAAGCAGCTGAACAAAAACTATTGGTTGGAAGTTTAACTTGCTTAAAAGTAGCAATTTGATCTCTAGAAATGTCAGCCGCTGTGTTTTTTTAGAAAACTGAGCTTGGCAAAAAAGAGAGGTGACCTGGACCTGGACCTGAACAGTGAATATCCATCACAGCTTTGAATTATTGTTCATAGAGAAATAGAGATATATGAAATGAACCCAAGTTGTCTTTTTGAGCAAATGTGGGAGCAATCCTACTTTAAGATATTTGAACATTGATAATAAACTTATAAATATATCTTCATGATTAATAAAATAAATACCTACATCAGTAATTGTGTATTCTTTCTCAGATCAGTTATACAGGCTATATATTTTTTCCACGCATTTTTCTTTGTGTTCTATTTTCTCTTCATATTTTAGGTCTTCAAGCCTTGACACCCCTGATGAATACGTGTATGAAGAGAAAGGTAATGGAGCAAGCCGCATGGCAACTTACAGGTCAGTTCCTCCAGCATTGCATGTGTGTTTCTACAGGTCAGTGTAACTGAACTTGTACCTTATAGGCAGTTGAGATGTCTAATTTAACTCTGCAATTAATCTATTAACCTATAGATGCTCAAAAATAGAACATAGGTATAAGTGCTGCTAAATTCAACATTATTTTTTCTGTTTTCAGCCTGTGAAGGGGATACAGTAATTCAGATAGCTTAGTGAGAAGAAAGGTCTTCTACTTGCATGGGCCTAATTTAGCCACCAACTCGATAACTCAAGTGGTAGTAAGAGGAGATCGTACTCAAGGTCAATCCCAGAAGTGAAGCCCCAAGAACAAGAAGTGTTGTGCCCGTAATGGAGCTATTGTAGTTGAATCTATAAACCTCTGCAGCCTCTTGCAATCCTGCACTTTGGAGATTTTGTCCATACCAGGTTGTGACACAATCAGAATACTCTCCACTGTACATTTATAAAACTTGGTTAAAGTTTTTGATGACATACCAAATAGAGCAGCTGGCATGCCTTCTTTGAGATTGCATCAATGTGTTGGGCCCAGGATAGATCCTCAGAGACATTGATACCAAAGAACTTGAAACTGCTCATCCTTTCCACCACTGCCCCCTCAATGAGGACAGATGTGTATTCTCCCGACTTCCCCCTCCTAAGTCCATAATTAGTTCCTTAGTTTTGCTGACATTGTCTAAGGTTGCTTCTGTGACACCACTCAACCAGCTGATAATCTCACCTCTGTGAGTCATCTCATCGTAATCTGAGATTCCACCAACAAAAGTGGTGTCATTCACAAATTTATTGATGATATTTGAGCTAAGATTAGCCAAGTAGTCATGAATATAAAGAGAGTAGAGCAGTGGGCTCTGAATGAACAATGGCCAGAGTTAGGCCAGAATGAACAATGCCATACACAAAATGGGTGATCTTCACTTACACTTAAAATAAGTGGTACCCATGTTTTTAAAAAAAAATGCAAGACTGCCATAGTCAAAAATAGTCCATCAGCAGCTAGAGCTCCATAACATAGAATCAAGTTGTATAAGATTCTATTCACAATCTTGTTTTTGTGAGTGTTTTCATGTGCATGTAAACATACATAAAATGCACACACTGCAAGTAAAAGAGAATACACTTATTTCTATTCTAAAACTCCTAATCTACGTTCTTTGAATGTTCCTGTTTTGTTCTGTATTTACAGGAAAATGCAGTTGTATATTGAAGTTATTGGGAGCCAGCCCCACTTGTTGGCATCATGTGAATATGATCACTGAGATAATAGCACCTACTTAAGGATGACTCAGATAAATGTTTGAATTCCTAAAACAATATTACTTGTTTGTAATTTTCATAAAATCCAACAAATATTTAATTAACGTTGTTTCCCTTTTTGTGTTTTGGAATATAGATCTCCTTTTCAAGTCAGGAGTAACATGGGGCCAATTGATACATCCAGCAGGATATATGCTCCCAGGTTAGTGTAAATAATAAAGCTGGGTTTATGTAGTCATTTTTTTTTTTGGAAGTTTAAACATAGAACAGAACAACACAGGAACAGAACCTTTGCCCCATGATCTCTATGCCAACCAAAATGCCAAATTAACAGACTAATCCCATCTACTTGCACATGATTGGTATCCAGGTTCATGCATCTACCTAAATGTCTCTTACATACTACTATCACATCTGTCTCCACCATGTCCCCTTGTAACACCATTGAAGGAAGGATGTGGAGGCTTTGGAGAGAATGTAGAAGCTGTTCACCAGGATGTTGCCTGGATTAGGATATTAGCTATAAGAAGAGTTTGGATAGACTTGGATTTTTTTTCTCTGGAGTGCGGAGAGACCTGATAGAAGTTATAAAATTATGAGTGACTGAGATAAGGTAGATAGTCAGAGTCTTTTTCTTCAGGCAGAAATGTCAATATTAGAAGGCTTTATGGAGATAGTGAGAGTGGTGAATCTGTGGAATTCTCTGCCACAGCAAACTGTTGAGGCCAGTTCATTAGCTATGTTTAAAAGGAAGTTAGATATGGCCCTTGTGGCTACAGGGGTCAGGGGGTATGGAGGGAAGGCTGGGTTCTGAGTTGGATGATCAGCCATGATCATAATAAATGGCGGTGCAGGCTCGAAGGGCCGAATGGCCTACTCCTGCACCTATTTTCTATGTTTCTATGTAACACATTTACATTATGTGTGTAAAGAAAATACATCTCCCTTAAACTTTCTCACTATCTCCATAAAGCCTTCTAATATTGACATTTCTGCCTGAAGAAAAAGACTCTGACTATCTACCTTATCTCAGTCACTCATAATTTTATAACTTCTATCAGGTCTCTCCGCACTCCAGAGAAAAAAAATCCAAGTCTATCCAAACTCTTCTTATAGCTAATATCCTAATCCAGGCAACATCCTGGTGAACAGCTTCTACATTCTCTCCAAAGCCTCCACATCCTTCCTTCAATGGTGTGACTAGCACTGGACATAACACTCCAAATACAGCATTATCAATGTTTTATACAGTTGCTGCATGACATTCTATTGCTTATACACAATACTCTGGCCAATGAACGCAAGCTGCCATATGCTTTCTTTACCATCCTATCTACTTGTGTTGCCACTTTCACAGAACTTTAGACTTGGACCCCAAGGCCCTTCTGTACTTCAGTGCTTTTAAGGGGCCTGTCACTTACTGTGTAGGCAGGACCCTTAAGTTCAAAATATAAAATTGTCCTGCTGCTCAGGACTCAGTTGAAAGAGTATGAGCAGCTAGGGAACAAAATTAAAACACAGAACCACAAAGGTTCTGTTCCAGCCCGTATATACCGTGAAATACCCTGCCTGAGTCAGTGGTGGAGGCAGATACACTAGTGAAATTTAAGAGACTACTAGGCAGGTATATGGAGGAATTTAAGGTGGGGGTTATGTGGGAGGCAGGGTTTGAGGGTCAGCGCAACAATGTGGGCCGAAGGGCCTGTACTGTGCTGTACTATTCTATGTTCGATGTTCATACAAAAGATACATCCTACAGATGAGGAAGTATTCCAAACGGTGGATAAGCAACCATGGCTGACAAGGGAAGTCAAAGACAGCATAAAAGCAAAAAGAGAGGGCATATAACAAAAATTAGTGGGAAATTAGAGGACTGTGAAGCTTTTAAAAACCAACAGAAGCAACTAAAAAAACATAAGGAGAGAAAAGATGAAATATGAAGGTAAGCTAGCCAATAATATCAAAGAGTACCAAAACTATTTTCACACATTTGAAGAGTAAAAGAGAGGTGAGAGTGGATATTGGACTGGTGGAAAATGACCTTGGAGATGCAGTAGTGGGGACAAAGAAATGGTGAATGAAATTACTAAGAACTTTGCATAAGTCTTCATTGAGGATTGGAAATAACATCTCCACCTCCACATCAGTCAACACTGATGCACCACAGGGATGTGTGCTTAGCCCCCTGCTCTACTCTCCCCACACCCACGACTTTGTGGCTAGGCATAGCTCAAATACTGTCTATAAATTTTCTGAGGATACAACCAGTGTTAGCAGATTTTCAGATGGTGACGAAAAGACCTGCCGGAGCGAGATAAACCAGTTCATTGAGTGGTGTCACAGCAACAACCTTGCATTCAATGTCAGCAGGACCAAAGAGCTGATTGTGGACTTCAGGAAGGGTAAGATGAGGGAACACAAACCAATCCTCATAGAGGGATCAGAAATGGAGAAAGTGAGCAATTTCAAGTTTCTGGGTGTCAGTATCTCTGAGGACCTAACCTAGATGCAACATATTGATGTAGCTATAAAGAAGGCAAGACAGCAGCTATATTTCATTAAGAGTTTGAAAAGATTTGGTTTGCAACTAAAACACTTGAGAACTTCTACAAGTGTACCATGGAGAGTGTTCTGACTGGCTGCATCACTGTCAGGTATGAGGGAGGTGGGCTCTACACAAGAATAAAGTAAGTTGCAGAAACTTGTAAAATGAGCCAGCTCCTTCATGGGTACTAGCCTTTGTAGTATCCAAGACATCTTCAAGGAGAGGTGCCTTTGGAAGGCACCGTCCATCACTCAGGGTATGCCCTTTTCACATTGTTACTGTTGAGAAGGAGGTACAGAAGGCTGAAGTCACATACTGAGCGATTCAGAAATAGCTTCTTCCCCTCTGCCATCCAATTTCTAAATGGACATCGAACCCATGAACACTACCTCACTACTCTTATATTTCCGATTTCTTTGCACTGCTTATTTCAACTTAACTATTTAATAGACATAAACTTAATGTAATTCAGTTTTTTTTTGCTATATTTATTTATCATATATTTCATTGTACTGCTGCCATAAGGTTAACAAATTTCACGACACATGCCGGTAATATAAAATCTGATTCTGTGGAAAACACTAGCAATATGCCAGAAATGCCGAAGTGACACGGGGCAGGAGTGAGTCTAGTTGCTGTTACTAAGGAAAAGGTGCTGGTGAAGATGAAAGATCTGAAGGGAAATAAGTCTCCTGGACCACAGATGAACTCCACCCCATGATTTTGAAAGAGGTAGCTGAAGAGATTGTGGAGGCATTAGTAGTGATCTTTCAGGAATCACTAGATTGCGGAATGTTTCCAGACAACTGAAAAATTGCAAATGACACTCTGCTCCTTAAGAAGGGAGGGAAGTAGAAGAAAGGAAGTTATCGGCAAGTTAGCCTGACTTCAGTGTTTGGGAGGATGTTGGAGTCCATTATAAAGGATGTGGTTTCAGGGTACTTGGAGGCACATGCTAAACTAGGTCAAAGTTAGCATAGTTTCCTTCAGGGGAAATCTTGCCTGACAAATTTGTTAAAATTCTTTGACAAAATAACAGGCAAGATAGACAAGGGAGAGTCAGTGGATATTGATTACTTGTATTATCAGTAGGCCTTCGACAAGGTGCCGCACATGAGGCTGATTAACAAAATAAGAGTCCACAGGAAAAGGTACTAGCATGGATAGAAGATCAGCTGACTGGCAGGAGGCAAAGAGTTGGAAAGAGGGTGGTTTGAGTATCTCAGAAACTGCTGATCTCGTGGGATTTTCATGCACAATGGTCCTAGAGTTTACAGAGAATGGTGTGAAAAATAAAAAAACATCCAGTGAGCATCAGTTCTGTGGGCAAAAATGCCTGATAACGATAGAGGTCAGAGGAGTACGTCCAGACTGGTTCAAACTGATAGGAAGGAGACCGTATCTCAAATAACCACGTGTTATAACAATGGTGTGCAGAAAAGCATCTCTGAACACACAACACATCATACTTTGAAGTGTATGGGCTACAGCAGTGGAGGACCATGGGCAAACACTCATTGGCCACTTTATCAAATACCTACAGGAGGTACCTAATAAAGCATTCACTGAGTTGTGGAATCAGTTTGAGTTGTTCAATACCCAGAAAACAAGGTGGAAATTATCTATAGGCTCTCATGGTGTACAGTATAAATCTAGAAATCAGGAAGGTATAATAAAGAAAGTACTAGTATTATGGGGGGGGTTAACTAAAGGGGGCAAATCAAAATAGCAGTAATAGTGTGTAAGATAAATTCTGAATGCATGCAAGATGGCTTTCACTGTCTGTGTACATACATCTACTGATGCTTCTGGACACATCTTCAGTGATGTTCCTGGAATCATTGGGTGTTTCGGGTCTCTCAACATCATACAACCTCCTCCAGGTGACCCAGCCGGGGCTGATCGGACCCCAGCTTGTGTCTAGATGGCTAGCTACTTATGACTCCATGGCTTCCCTCTCTTGAGCCACAGCTATCTTGAGGCCCTCTCTGCCACATCGGTGGTACTGTGGATAGCTCTCCTCTTCCTCTCTCCCTCGATGCCCAAATTGCTGAAGGCTCTAACTAAGGAACGGGCTGCGAATCCCCTACAACCAACCTCCACTGGGAGACACCTCGCTCTCCATCCAGCCTGCTGACAGTTGCTGACCAGTCCTGAGTACTTGGAGAGCTTCCTTTCAAAGGAATGGTGCTGAGGAATCAGTGAAGAACAAGTCATTGTTGAGTAATAAAGAGAGAAAAGATCAAATATGAAGGTAAGCTAGCCAATAATGTAAAAGAGGATACCAGAAGTCTTTTCAGATACCGTATATAAATAGTAAAAGAGAAGCAAAAGTGAATATTGGACCGCTGGAAAATGACAGGAGAGGTAGTAAAATGGGCCAAAGAAATGGCAGATGAATTGAATAGGTACATTGTGTCACTCTTTACTGTGGAATCCTCCAAGAGGACCACAGCTTGTCGGGGTTTGAAAACCTGCGTGCTTCAATGACCTGGAGAGCTATGCTGGCTGGAGTCAGGGCTTTATAGTTGGGCTCTTGGTAGGGTTATCACCCATGCTAGATAGGTCAAAGGGTAGAGCCAGACTAAGAGTGGTCCAGTGGTCCTCCAGATTCGGGGTTCAGCTCGGGGCAAACAACTCTGACTGGTAAAACAAAACTGTTAATGGAAGCAGCAGTGAAGAATCCTATGTACATCTGTGTGTGATGGTATTCCTGAGTCTCCATCTGGGACTTGCATAGCTGCCCCAGAGGCCCTTCATTGCTGCCGTAAATGCTTGTGGTGTAATGGGCAGTAAGTCACTATGGAATAAACCAGCAGCATGCCAAAAATTTAAGAGAGTCAAGGGGCAGAACTGTAGTCACTAAGGAGAAAGTGCTTGGGAGGCTGAAAACTCTGAAGGTGGATAAGTCATTTGGATCAAATGGACTATACCCCAGGTTTCCGAACGAGGTAGCTGAAGGGATTGTGGAAGCATTGGCCGTGATCTTTCAAAAATCACTAGATCTTGGAATGGTTCCAGAGGTCTGAAAAATTGCGGTGTCGTTCCACTCTTTAAAAAGGGAGGAAGGCAAAAGATAGGAAATTATAGGCCAGTTACCTAACCCCTGTGGTTGGCAAGATGTTAAACTCCATTATTAAGGATATAGCTTTGGGATACTTGGCGGCACATAATAAAATAGACTGAAGTCAGCATGGTTTCCTTAAAGGGAAATCTTGCCCGACAAATCTATTGGAGTTCTTTGACAAGATAACATGCAGGGCAGAGAAAGGAGAGTCAGTAGATATTATTTATTTGGATTTTCAGAAGCCGTTTGACAAGGTTCTGCACATGAGGCTGCTGAGCATGATAGGAGCCTATGTTATTATAGGAAAAGTACTGGCATAGACAGAAGACTGGCTGACTGGCAGGAGGCAAAGAATAGAAATAAAGTGGGCCTTTTCTGAATGGCTGCTAGTGACTAGTGGTGTTCTGCAGGGGTCAGTATAGACTTTTTTCACATTATCTGTTAACGATTGGGATGATGGAATTGAAGGCATTGTGGCCAAGTTTGCTGACAATACGAAGATAGGTGGAAGGGCAGGTAGTGTTGAGGAAGAAAGGAGACTGCAGAAGGACTTGGATAGATTAGGAGAATGGTCAAAGAAGTGGCAGATAGAATACAGTGTAGGAAAATGTATAGTCACGCACTTTGGAAGAAGGAATAAGGGTGTAGACTATTTTCTAACTGAGAGCAAATTCAGAAATTGGAGTTTGAGTCAGTAGTAAGGAAGGCAAATGTAATTAGCATTCATTTTGAGAGGACTAGAATATAAAAACAAGGGTGTAATGCTGAGGCTTTATAAGGAATTGGTCAAATTGCATTCGGTAGTTTTGGTCCCCTTATCTAAGAAATGATGTACTTGGAGAGGGTCCAGTTTGAGTTCACTAGAATGATGCTGGGAATGAAAGGCATAGCATAGAGAATGGTTTGATGGCTCTGGGCCTGTACTGGTTAATGTTCAGAAGAAGCATGTGGCATCTCATTGAAACCTATCAAATATTGAATGAGTGAACTTCGAGGGGATATTTCCAATTGTGGGAGAATCTAGGACCAGAGGGTATAGCCTCAGAGGAGGAATTTCTTTCGTCAAAAGGTGGTGAACCTGTGGAATTTATTGCTACAGATAGCTGTGGAAACCATATTATTGGGTATATTTATAGTGGAGGTTTATGGATTAATAAGGGCATCAAAGGTTATGGGATAAATGCAGGAGAATGGGGTTGGAAGGTATGATAAATCAGCTATAATCGAATGACAGATCAGACTCAATGGGGAGAAGGACCTTTTTCTTCTCCCATGTCTTTTGGCCTTATGAGAGGGGGTTAATGAGCCTTTCTAGAAAATTTTACAATTTAGACTTTAAGCAATTCAGTTCAATACAAAACCAAAGTATTCAGCATAAACAGAGTATAAAAGTATGAGCAGAAATTTGATTCATAAACTGCAGTGAAGGAAATTAAATGTCAAAGGTAAGGGCTTATAATGTTGCCCAAAAAAGTGAAAAGCTTGTGAATTGGAAAAATTTCAAATTGAACAAAGGACAAAACATTGATAAGGAATGGAAAATTAGAATATGTATGCAATCTAAACTTAAAACTGGTTGTTTCTCGGGGTCTGAGGAAGACTACATTGTGCAGGGTGGCAGTGTTTTTTATTTCACGAGGCCAAGTTGTGAGCTCGACATCAACCTGGAACGGATGGAGAGCGCGCTCGGGGCGGTCTGTCACTGGATCAAACTTGGGAACCTCCGTTCTCGAGCCCAGCACTGATCTCACTGCGCCACCAGCTGACCTGTTGCACAATGTAACCAGTGCGTGAAAGATATTAAAGTGGAAAAGCCTTGCACAGAGACAATCCCACTCTCTCGGCCTCAGAAGTCAGGATCCAGTGGCACGAAGAATTGTTACGTCTGGCAACTTGCTTGGCTGCATTGGGTGGCCGCGTCTTCTTAAGTGCTCTGCGCCCTACGCACTCCACAATGCGCTGCTGCAACACCTTCTCAGCCGCTGAACCCCCAGGGTTTCCTCTGCCTGATCCACCGAAGCAGTCTTCACATGCTGGGATGAGCAAATTCCTATCTCACCAAGAGTTTCAGACTCGTTGGCTACCCTCACCTGGTTTAGCCGGCCTGTCGAAGCCGTTGCCCGGGGTGTAGCCATTGTTGCATGCAAACAGCTACGAGGAGCCACAGGTGAGAGCTGCGCATTGGTGGGAACCAATAGATGACGAGCCACTCCAAGGAGTGCGACAAGCCCTCCATCTAGAGGTGCTACCCCTCCCATGCACCCTGGGTGCATCTAGTTGTAATAGAATAAACATGATAATATATTATAATATATATTTTAATATCACATTTTCTGCATATACCCAACTTGGTTTACAGATTAGACAAAATCACTAAACAGAGTATTACATACACCCTTGGAGGTTGACCAGCGGGGGTGTGGGGATATAGGGTTGCAGGGGACAGGGGTGCTACCTCCCTGAAATGAGTTTTTGCAGGGTGGGATATCTGAATATGGCTTGGAGAAAGTAAGATGCTGACAACTTTGTCATGCTCCTGCTGTATTTTTTATCAGCACAGATCACATTTGTGTGGTGCTGTCAAAGTAAGTAACTGAGTTCATTTTGAGTGTTGTTGGAACTGCCCTATCCAGACTAGTGAGAGTCTGTTATTATATCTCTGATGTGCCTTTAGATGGTAGAAAGGAATTAGAGCTGTCTGGATGTATATGACTCATCATGGGATACACAGCCTTTGATCTATTCTAGTAGTCACAGCACCTAGTATGAGTAGTGATACTCTGTTCGGACAATTTAAATGATATACTAGAAAGACAGGGCATCGGGATCAGAAGCAAGAGCTGATTTCGCTCACTCTCCCACGATGTTCACTCCTCTCTCTGTGGCGCTGAGGCTATGAAGACCACCCTAGCTGCTGTGCTCCATGCTTGCAAGTATGATGGACTGGCTTTGGGTCTATTCCGGGCTACACTGGGGCTCATTTTGGTTTGGAATGTTTTTGCTTGCTTCTACGGTTTGTATGATTTGTGGTTCTTTGTCCCTTTCTCTGCGCATCAGGTGTTAGTCTTTATTTTATTGTTCTTTTAATTGGGTTCTTTTGGGTTTTTTGCTTTGTGGCCGCCCGTAAGCAAACAAATCTCAAGGTTGTATAATTTGTACATGTACTTTGATTGAACATACATGATAGATCCAGTTGAGCTTGATCAATGGTAATTACAGAACATTGATAATGAAGATGAATGGGTTGTAGCATTAAGTAATATCAATATACTGTAATTGAAAGTCCAGAATTAATTGTTGTAGATGCTCATTGCATGTTGTAACATGAATGCTACACATGAGCACATGTCTAAATATTGCCTGTGAATTGGACAGCACGGTAGCATTTGACGGCACAGTAGCATAGTAGTTAGCATAACATTATCACAGTGCCAGCAACCTTGCTGTATGTAAGGACTTTGTACATTCTCCCCATGACCATGTGGGTTTTCTCCAGGTGCTCCAGTTGCCTCCCATATTCCAAAGATGTATATGTTAGGAGGTTAAATGGTCACATCGGTGTAATTGGGCTGTGCGGGCTCGTTAGGCCAGAAGGGCCAGATTCTGACCTTGAGATAGGTCACTGAAGAAGTAGCTGCAGAAGGTTAATTCAGGGATAATGCCCCAATAAACTCCTGCAAAGATGTACTTGGAACTAATGATCTTCAACATGTACAACTATTTTCCTTCTTGTGAGATAACAGTATTCATCTGCAATGTATTCAACATTGGCAATGAGGCAATAGAGGTCCTTAATGCCATATCCAGTCAAATATTGCCTAATTGTTGATGTCAGTCGCTCCTATTTCACCTCTAGAATTCAGCTATTTGGCCCATATTTGAATCAATATTGTGAGAAGTTCAGGAATCAAATGGCCTTGGAAAAACCTAACTGGACATCAATGAGCAGATTAATAGATAACAACACACATCAAAGTTGCTGGTGAACGCATAGATAATAAGTGTTTATTGGATAACACTGTTTCCAACATCTTGAATTGTTGTTGAGAGTAGCAGGTGACATACATATATATTCTTTCATCATACATAACCAGATACTGATATTTTTATTCATGCAAATAAAATAGTTTTTATAAATATTGCTACTTACTGACAACCAACTAACAAAGGTTTCTTACTTAATATGTAGGGGATTATTTCTATTTTTAGGGATTCAACACTATTTTTACTTTAAAAATCCATGTTAACATAATATATGATTAACCTTGTATAATTAGGTTAGAGAGTTGTACAGTATGGACATGGGCTCTTAGGCCCACCATGATAATGCTCTTTCTTATCTGCACTAAGCATGTTGGCTTGTAAAAGGGCCATATGCTTCTATACCTTGTGAATAATAACATTTCTCTGTTTTGATTTTTATTTTCTCTGTCCCTTTGTTTTATCTTGTTTTTGCTTTATTAGGTCTTTCAGTCCTAGATTTCCCGAAGGAAATACATTCAAAGAAAAGAGCGTCGTAACAAGTGGTACAGCAGCTCATAGGTCAGTGTGATGGCCTTGTCAATAAGAATAGCAGAAATGTTTAATCACACTGTAATGATTTAATATGCAATCAGATTCCAATAAAATTATGTGGGTCATTGGCTTGTTGATTTATTCTGGGCTCCAGGCCTGTAATCCACATTCATTGTTTAAATTCCAGTTTAGCAGCTGTGGGATGTAAATTCAAGTTACCGCATATATCTAGACTTCATAAAAAGCAAGATTCAGTGACAGCAACTATTAAAGTATTGCTTACCAATATTCTTCAGGTAAGGAAATCTGCCATTCTTATTCGGAAAGGCCTGTATATGACTCCATACCTACCATATAGATGACTGTTAACTGCCTCCTTGGTTAATGAGCAGTTAGTTATGGATAACAACATGATGGTATTATTGGCAATATCCACACATTACATGTGTAATTTTTTTTAATGTTGATGTAAAAAGGGTGCAATTTATGACCCATTGCATTAGATGCCTGAAACAGTGGCTGGTTGCTCAGCATGTTATGTACAATGGGACACTAAGTAAATGTACAACAGATGGTAGGTAATATGAAGAAATTGCCAAAATTCATAACCTACATCGGCTGCACCATGGTGAATCCATATTCCACAAATCATATTTTTCACACCAATCTGCAATGAAATGCCCCATGTTAGAGGAGAGGCCTTGTTCTAAATTGCAAGGTTCTTCCATGGACAGTCCAACACTCTGATAAAGGTAGCGGTTTGCAGAGTGAAGAGGATTAGCTATGTTACCTTTATCATTCTAAGCATGCTTTCATAAGAAACTATTTGACAGGTCTACAGAGATGTCACTGAGATGCTTCTTATAGAAGCCTGAAGGTGCACACAGTGATTCTGGAAGAGCTTTTTCTCCCTTGCCATCCGATTCCTAAATGGACATTAAACCCATGAACACTCGCTCACTTTTTTAATATTATCTCTGTTTTTGCATGATTTTTAATTTCACTATTTAATATATATATATTTTACTCTTTTCTGTATTATCATGTATTGCATTGTACTGCTACTGCTAAGTTAACAAATTTCACGACATATGCCAGTAATATTAAACATTATTTTGATTCTGAACATGTATTCTTCCACCACCAATGTGACAATTAGGGTGGCTCTGTGGCTCAGCTAATGAGAACTGCTGTCTCACATCCCCAGCAACCCAGGTTCAATTCTTATCTCAGGTGCTGTCTCTGTGAACTTTGTGCAGTTTTCCCTATGAGTGGGTGCCTTTCCTCTAGGTTCTCCAGTTCATTCCCGTGTTCCATATTTGTGTGGGCTAGTAGGTTAATTGAATTCTGTAAATTGCCCAAAGTGAATGGTCGAATCTGAATGAAGCTGAAGGAATTGAGGATAAAATGAGAATGGATGAAAAGTGTTTGACATTTATCATGGACCTGATACACTCAAGTACATTTTTCCATACTGTGTGCTTCTATGGCAGGGGTTCCCAATCCAAGGCTTATTGGTATGAAAAAGATTGGGAACTCCTGCTCTGTGGCATCTGAAATTGTGCTGTTTTAAGGCTGGGATTATTTCCTTGTTCACAGAGTCTTTGGAATTCACTATTGAGCATATTTGTAGAGGTTTTAAGCTTTAAGGAAAATAAGATTTGTGGGAATATCAAACGGAGCAGAGATAGAAGAAAAGCCATGTTTTTATTGAATTGTGGAGAAAAGTGAGGTGTCTAGACATTCTACTAGTGCTATTATTTAATCCAATCATTCTTGAGATCTTGAAGCAGAAACTCACGATGAAGCCGTATGAGTCCTAAACCGCATGAGTGGTTGATCTGTCTTCTCCCCAGAATGATAAACACCGGTCTTTAGCCAATTTGATTCGGTGCATGTGATATCAAGAAATGGCTAAATGCAGGGGATACAATAACTGTGGCGTTTCTCTTCCTGACGAACTTAATGTACTCGACGCAAGATTCGAACAGAAGAGGAGCGTCCCGTTCCCTCCGGATGAACCGGATCTGGTGGCATCGAGATTCATCGTCACCGAGGAGGACGTTAGAAGGGCCTTCCTGAAGATAAATCCAAGGAAGGCGACGGGCCCAGATGGCGTCCCAGGACGGGTTCTCCAGGCCTGTGCAAGCGAGCTAGCTGGAGTGTTTGCTGACATCTTCAACTGCTCTTTGCTTCAGTCTAAGATCCCCTCGTGTTTTAAGAAGGCAACGATAATCCCAGTGCCACAGAAGAGCAAGGTGGCATGCCTGAATGACTATCGACCTGTGGCTCTGACATCAATTGCTATGAAGTGCTTCAAGAGATTGGTTATGGCACACATCAACCACAGCCTACCAGTCAACCTCGACGCTTTGCAATTCGCCTACCGGAGCTGCAGGTCAACGGCAGATGCCATCTCTCTGGCCCTACATTCCTCCTTAGAACACCTGGAGAATAAAGACACATACGTAAGGCTCCTTTTCATTGACTACAGCTCTGCCTTTAATACCATCATTCCAAATAAACTGATTCCTAAGCTCCGGAACCTGGGCCTCAGCACTCAGATCTGCAGCTGGATCTTCAACTTCCTCACAGACAGGACCCAGGCTGTAAAAATAGAGGACAAGCTCTCCTCTACAATCACTCTGAGCACTGGTGCCCCACAAGACTGTGTACTCAGCCCCCTGCTGTACTCACTGTACACCCATGATTGTGTAGCCAAGTTTCCATCAAACTCAATATATAAGTTTGCTGATGACACAACAATTGTAGGCCGTATCTCAGGTAATGATGAGTTTGAGTGCAGAGAGGAAATTAAGATCCTGGTGGCATGGTGCGAAGACAATAACCTATCCCTCAACGTCAGCAAGACAAAGGAATTGGTTGTTGACTTCAGAAGGAGTAGCGGACCGCACAACCCAATTTATATCGGTGGTGCGCAAGTGGAACAGGTCAAAAGCTTTAAGTTCCTCGGGGTCCATATCACAAAAGACCTGACTTGGTCCAACCAAGCAGAGTTCACTGCCAAGATGGCCCACCAGCGCCTTTACTTCCTGAGAAAACTAAAGAAATTTGGCCTGTCCCCTAAAACCCTCACTTTTTTATAGATGCACTGTAGAAAGCATTCTTCTAGGGCGCATCACAACCTGGTGTGGAAGTTGTCCTGTCCAAGACCGAAAGAAGCTGCAGAAGATCGTGAATACGGCGCAGCACATCACACAAACCAATCTTCCGTCCGTGGACTCACTTTACATCGCATGCTGTCGGAGCAGTGCTGCCAGGATCATCAAGGACACGACCTACCCAGCCAACACACATTTCATCCCCCTTCCCTCTGGGAGAAGGCTCAGGAGCTTGAAGACTCATACGGCCAGATTTGGGAACAGCTTCTTTCCAACTGTGATAAGACTGCTGAACGGATCCTGACCCGGATCTGGGCCGTACCCTCCAAATATCCGGACCTGCCTCTCAGGTTTTTTTTTGCACTACCTTACTTCCCATTTTTCTATTTTCTATTTATGTTTTATAATTTAAATTTTAATATTTGCTAATTTTAACTGTTTTAAATATTTTAAATATTTAATATTTATAATCCAGGGAGTGGGATGCACAGAATCAAATATCGCTGTGATAATTGTATGTTCTAGTACCAATTGTTTGGCGACAATAAAGTATAATGACACAATGTTGAGCACCATTTGTGACTCCTCTATGATAGGAGACCTTGTTGAGGATGATTAGGATCCAAATGCTGGAGTGTCTGAGGCTAGGCTCAAGACACAGAATAAAACTGGATTGAGAACTGAGCGCAAAACAAAATGCTAGACAATATCTCTGGTTAGGCTAATGATTGAGGATTGAGGACTGAGGCTCCATTCAGGTGCTTTTTAAGTACTCAACTTTTGGCACCCAAAACATGTTTGCCAGTTAACAGGTTGGTCCTGAATCTTTAAAAGGGCCGTGCAAGTTATCCGTATTCCAGAGAATTAGAGCATCTAAACCCTGGAATCAGGTGCGGTTGGGTGCGTGCCGTGACAGGATCCCTTCCCCTTTGGCCGACTCTTGACAGCCCTGGCTGCTCAGAGAGATGATGGTAGTCATGGATGAGAGCCGGATCCAGGCTACCCCTTTTAGGAACCCAGCACTGTTCCTCGGGTCTGAATCCTTCCTAGTCCATGAGGAACTGCAGAACACCCCAAACAGTTCATGAATCCAAAATTCTTCTCACAGTGAAGCTCTGTTCCCCATCGACAAACCTGGTTGGCAACGGGACTGATGGTGGTGGGGCTAAAGGGCTGGTGTTCACAGGTTTGAATTTGGAAGTGTCGAAAGTGGGATTGATCTTGAATGTCTTGGGGAACTGCAAAGCATAAGCCACCAAGTTATCTTCCCTGAGAATCTTGAAGGGTCCTAGACGCCACTTGGAGAGGCTAATCCTGAGTTGACAAGCTGCAGACTGGTCCCTCCATCTTCTTTTCCAGTTATCCTTTATTTCAGCCTTCCAGGTAGAAGCTAACAAAATCTCCCTTGCCTTAGTCCATTTCTCCCTGCAGTGTCGGATGAGATCTTGGGCAACAGGACCCCAAACTTGGCTTTCTACTCAGGAAAAAGTGGTGGAGAATACCCAAGTTGAATCATTGGACTTGTTTCACACTGGATAGTTGTGGACAAACTCTGACTGCATGCATCTTACTAGGGTCCGTATTGAGATTGTCATAATGAAACTCAAAAATTAAATGGTTGTTACATGAAATTTGGATTCCTCCAGCTTGATGTAAAGTCCATGATCAAGAAGCCCCTTCAGGATATCTCTGACATGAGCAACGTGTTCCTCCATGGACTTCTTGAAAATTAGGATATTGTCCAAGTAGACAAAGGTGTACTTATGGAGAGCATCCCGGAGCCTGTTGTTTATAAAGGCCTGGAAAACTGCTGGCGCTTTCACAAGGCCAAAGGGCATGACCAGGTATGCATAGTTGGTGTGTTGAATGCCATCTTCCACATGTCACTTTCCTTCCTTTATGTGAACCAGATTGTACATACTCCGCAGTCTAGCTTCAAGAATTCCCTTACCCTTTGGAGAATCTCAAAGGCAGTGTTCATGAGTGGAAGAGGGTAATGATTCTTGACTGTTACACGATTCAGCCGTCTATATACATATCGGCGCAGTGGAAGAGTTGGGGCCTTTCCCTTGCTGAAGACCTCTTCCAAATACTTGTAGACAGCAGGGATTTCTACCAGCTTGGGTGCTGCAATTAGCCCAGCACCTTCCTCCAAGGATGACTCCTCAGGCTCATTTAGGTAGCAGGGGTGATTCAGCAAACCCCACAGTCTCCTCCATAGATTCACAAGAGTTCTTTAGTGAAAACAGATGCCAAATCACAGTCCAAGTCCTTGTCCATATCCTCAGAGCAAGGCGCAGCAAACTGTCTCTATGTTCTGGGTCTGGACTCCAAAGGTCTCTGTTTTGGAGCCTTCTTCTTAGACAGGACCTGGCAACTGGACCCCTTTGGCTTAGCTGCTAAAGTTCCAGACTGCTTGAGCATCTCTTTGGCTTCTTCCTGAACTAGAGATTGTACACCACTGACTGGGCAGGGTCAGGACTCGCAGGGGCCTGTTGGCTGGAGCCGGCTTGTCTTCCCTTGAAGGCAGGGCTGAAGGCTCCAGGTTACCCTGAACGGAAGTCTGACCGCTTGTCGGCAGCTGGTCTTGGGTGAGTTGGGGTTGGAACACTAATCCGAAAACGTACCTTCTTGCAGTGACTGGACCATGCAATGATCCTCCCTTCTTTCCAGTTCACAGAAGGGTTCACAGAAGACAACCAAGGGCGCACAAGGATCAGGAATATGTAGGAGACTCAGTGATATGGAAACTAATGTCTTCCACATGATCCTGTATCCTCATCCTCATCCTCATCCTCAAGACCAATGTCTGCTGCTGGATCTGCCCGGAACCAAGGGGACGGCTGTCCAAGACGGTTGCCAGCATGGGCTGGTTCAACTCCTGCAGTGGTATGTGAGCCGATGGGCAATCCCCAAGTCCAGGAAATTTTCAGCTGCCCCTGAGTCCAAAAAAGCATTCACCTCTCGTCAGTTCATACCCCAGCCCAGGAGATCATCCCCCTCAGCATAACACCAAAATCCATGATGTTGAGAGTAATGGCTGCTACCGTCACAGTTCTCCTGACACTGGACAGTCTTAACAGTGCTTCCAATGGCTGCAACTTTGGACGTTCAGCTCACAGGGACCTGCCTCCCCATAGTAATATCAGCAACCTCAGCTACAACTCTGTAATATCTCATCAGAGGAGATTATTATGCAGCCAATTTGCATGGATTGGACAGGATTCTGAGCAGGAGATGGACTGGACATGGTCCGAGATTGGGGGAGGGGGTGGTGGGTGGAACTGTGATGCGTTGAGGCCAGGCTCGGGCTAGCCCTCTTCAGTCTCTTGATGTAGTTCCAATTGCACTCTGCCGAGCGATTTTTGAGATGAATGGAATAGGTCAGTCAGAACCTCTTAAGTTTTCTGCTGGCTCTCTCGAGATGAGGGCATCCTTCAGTTCATCTCAGAATCCGTGGTGGTATAGAATGGCCAAGGCCTCCCTGTTTCAGCCACCCTGTTGGGCCAAGGTTCAAAACTTGATAGCATAACCGGCCGCTGATCGTCTGCCCTGTCGGATCTTCATCAGACAGTCTGAGGCTCCACTGGTTCTGGGAGGGTGCTGGAACACTTTCCTCATGGAAGCCATGAACTCCTCCCAATCCAAGAAAACCTCCAACCTTCATTCCAATGTGCAGTGGCCCAGGCCAGGGCACTTCCAGTCAGAAGGCCACCTTTCCGTGCTCCAAAAGGAACCAGGACAACTAGAGTTCAAATACTAATGAGCACTGAATGAGGAAGCCATGGCAAGAACTCGGGTCACCGTCGAATCTTTCTGAGGTTGGAAGATGCACTGGCTCTGCAGGGTGACTGACCGGCTCTCCCGAGTGACTCTGGCTTCCTCCTTGTGGAAATTAACAAATGGCTTGCTGGTTGTGTATCTCCAGGCTCTGTCTGGAATTCTTCTCGCTGTGGCTGGCCACGGCGGACGAAAGACTCTGATACCCCACTGGGTCCATACTGGCTCAGTCCAAGGCTTGGATCAAGACACAAAATAAAACTGGATTAAGAGCTGAGCACAAAACAAAACGCTGGACGATATCTCTGGCTGGGCTTAAGATTGAGCACAGTCACTCCGTTCAGGTGCTCTTTAAATACTCAGTTCTTGACGCCCAAAACATAAATGCCAATTAGCAGGGCGGTCCTGACTCTTTAAAGGGGCTGTACCAGCTATCCATATTCCAGAGTGTCTAAACCCCGGAAGCTAGCACAGTTAGGTGCATATCATAACATCCTCAGGTAATGAAGCAGTCCACATACAAGTGCAGCAAGGGCTGGACAATATCCAGGCCTGGGCTGATAGGTGAGAAGTACCGGATAATAATGACTTCAACAAACAATATCCAGCTAGTAATCTCCGCCATTCAATGATATTACCATCTTCTAAATTCTCCACATCAATATAGCTATAGAACTGATCAAAAGCTAGGAATGCCGTGTGAGTAATTCACTTCCTAACTCCCCAAAGTTATGAGTATCGTGGAATATTTTCCACTTGCCTGTACAAGTACAGCTTCAACAGCACCAAAGAAGCCCAACATCATACAGGATGTAGCAGCCCACTAGAGAGACGGTCTATCCAAATACTAATAACTCAATCAATCGTGAAAACACAGAAGCTGCAGTTTGTATGTCCCATAGGATGCACTGCAACAACTCACCAAGACTCCTTAGGCAGCACTTTCCAAACCCCCAAACTCTAACGGCTACATGGACAAGAGTAGCAAAAGCATGTAAACACTACCACCTGCCTGGAACTTAACATCCAAGCCAGACACCACTTTCACTGTCGCTGGATCGAAATCCTGGAACTCCTTCCCAAACGTCATCATGGGGATACCCACACCTCATGGAGTGCAGTGGATCAAGAAGGTAGCTCACCACCATCTTCTCAAGCAATTAGAGATGTTTGAATTAACTGCTGGCTCAGTCTGTGACGCGTGTATCCCTTGAATGAATAATATGAAACAAAAAAGCCTTTCACCTTGAATAATTAATTTTGAATACTTCTAATGTAGTCCCTTTAATGTTTCTGTTCCCATGAATACGGAGTTAGAATGTGAAGTCATTACCATATTCCCTTCATTCTGGTCTTTAAATAAATGCATTTTGTACATGTTGTACATATTATATATTTTTTTGATATCGTTTCTCTCTTTCAGTGACCAAAAATGCACGTGGTGTGCTGAAGGTGAATTAATAATCTTCATTGTCTCCTTATTTTTTATGTATAATTAACTGGGCCTAGTCATGACCTTTTGCTCAATTGTTTTTTGTTTGATACATTAGAACCATTATATTACAGTAGTTCACTTATATGTGAGTTTATTATTTAATTATCTATTTTCTTGGCAAGTATCATCTCCATTCCTATGTTGTACAGAATTTCTCTAACATGTTCATCACACATAAAATACAGGAGGAACTCAGCAGGTCAGGCAGCATCTATGGAGGGCAGTAAACAATCGATATTTGAGTCCTTTGGTCTTGCCCCAAAACTTCAGCTGTTTATTTCCCTCCATAGATATTGTCTGACCTGCTGAGTTCCTCTTGCATTTTGCGTATGTTGCTTCATATTTCCAGCATCAGCAGTCTCTTGTGTCTAATGCTCATAATCATCTTCAGTTGCTGTGCAAAAGTCTCGGGCAAGTATAAACCTAAAACTTTTGCACAGTACTATATATTGATCCAAAGTTTATTGTGTTTCTTGATTTCTCTAATAAACATTGAAATTTTTCCTTGTCATAATGAATATGTTGAAATTGTATGGAGTTAAAAATATTGACAAGATGACTGGTTAATTATTGTATATATTATGTTTAGGACAATGTGTGAGCTTGAGGGGAACTTGAAGATAATTGTGCTTCCTTAACTCTGCTGCACTTATCAGTTTAATGATAAAAACCACAGATCTGAGAGTTGGTGTCAAATAAATCTTGCTGACTTGCTGCAGAACATCCTGTGGATTGCACCTACTCCAGTGAAATGAGCCTGTGTGGAGGAATAAGATGGGCTGCCAATCAATGGATTACTTGTTTCGGATAATACTGAATGTTTTGAGTAATTCTGTAGCTACATCCAGCAAGTCTTTTCTTTGATTCATACATTATAGAAGATTGGAAGTCTTTGGAAAATCAAGTTATTTGTTTTTCCAATAAGATGCTCAGTTTCTCACCAAGCCCAGTAGCCATGGAACTTCTGTGGTTGGTGTAGTTAGTTTATGGAAAGCTTACTTATTTATATTTTGTAACTGTCTCTTTCAGTGGAGCTACTTCAACTTTGATAATAAATTTGTAGGTTGATTTTCAGAAATTTATCATATGCATTCTTTTCACATAGAAATTTAGCATATCATTTAAAGAAAATTATTCTTTTTTTTTGCAAATCCATGTTTGCATTGACTATATTTCAAAGATTCCACACCATTGTGGAATTGACAGTGCGGGCACCTAAAGCTGCACAAAGTGAGGACATGCACTGAGAATTTGGGCATAGACCTCAGTATTTTACAATGTTCTGTCCATAGGTGCATGGAAAGATGAAGCTATATAGGGTACCTTTGTAATTTTCGTACACCTATGAGCAGAATGTGGTGCATGGCAAAGTGGTTAAGGTGTTTGACTAGCAATCTGAAGGTCGTGAGTTCGAGCCCCAGCCGAGGTAGTGTGTTGTGTCTTTGAGCAAGGCACTTAACCACACACTACTCCAGTCCACCCAGCTGAAAATGGGTACCGGCAAAATGCTGGGGGTTAACCTCACGATAGACTGGTGTCCTATCCGGGGGGTGGGGGGGAGTCTCATACTCTCAGTCACTTCACGCCACAGAAACCAGCATAAGCACCGGCCTGATAAGCCTATAAGGCTAGGGACAGACTTTAACTTTAACTATGAACAGAATGTTGTAAAAGAATACTGAGATCCATGCCTAAAGTCTCGTGCTCAAATTTCCAAAATAATTCCCTGTACTTGCTAATTGTCCAATAGTTTAAAACAATTTGGTGAAATGTGAGGTTTCATTCATTTGGAAGATTAGAAATGATATATTCACTTCTCACTTCATCATACAGACTCACTATTCATTTCATCATAGCCTTGGAAAAATGTAAAAACAATGAAATGTATGATATTCAGAATATTAGTTGTATTTAATGGATCCTAGGAAATTGAAAGCTGATGCTGAGATCCATCCTAATGTGGGCTGAGACACATCATCAATGATGTAACCTGGGGAAGTGATGTGTATTGGGTCTTTCAACATCAAACACCCTCATCCAGGCAACCCAGTCAGGTTTGAACAGTGATCTGGGCTGAGCCTGTGATTGGTGTCTAGCTTTGACAAAGGCGATGGGATTACTGGGTTGGCAGAGGTGCTTACTGTTGTTAATGGCAGAGGAGGTATTTTCTGCCACTGCCTTCAGCAACTGGTCATGGTGCCAGTGGTAGCCTTTTCCCAGGGCTTTTGGGCAGTTACTGAGGATGTCAGGGCAGAGAGGACATGATGGTGCCTCACTTTTGCCCCAGGTGAAAAGGTTCACTGGACTAGGCAGAATATTGTACTCAGCTTGGATCATGAACTTGATGTGTTAGGGTTCTGCCTGCCAGATGTTGGAGCAGGAGATTTTCCACTTCAGCACACCCTCCCACCTTTCCCATGCTCCCTGTTGCCCCGTTCCTACCATCTTGGTGGTAGGCACTTCCTCGACAGCTGCTCGCACCTCTTCCTGGATCAGTTTGCGTCTGTCCTTGCCTTTACCCCTGTTGAACCAGGTTGAAAAGAAGCTGCCCAGCCCTGCCTGTCCAGACGCCACTGTCCCTACCAGATCCTTGTGGCTCAGATGTGACTCAACCATCTTCACTGCATTCTGGGCCTCCCACTTTCTGTCTGTTCGGACCCCAATGCTTGCTGATGAGACTTTGAGGTCACTGGAATCTCTGTACAGCAGCAATTCTCTTGTACAAGAAACCATAAACTCATTATTTAGGCTACTAAAGGAAAGCTGCATGTTATTCCTCTTCCTGTACAGAGCAAAGCTGCTCAGGCTAAGTGGGATGACAAGCCATCTTCAAAAGTACCCATTGATCTTTGTTTCAGGAGCCTCATCTGTGAACATGGGTACCTCATACACCATCATGGACCGGAGGATTTGGGGGCAAATGCCATGCTGACAAACATAAATGAGAAATTCTGCTTTCCATTTACATCAGATTTCCCGATCAAATTTGGTTTGATCGAGACTACCTTAGGCAAAGCTGTGTAATTGACATGAGGCTACAAGATGACAAATCACTATAAGTGGTAAAAATATGGAAGTTAATCAGTCAGATTTCTAAAGGAATTAGTTGAATTTTCATTAATTGGTCTGAACCTTCGCTTTCCGGCACTATTTCTATCATTGAACATCTCATTTTGTTTTCTTCTTTTGACTTTTATTAAAAGCTATAGACTTGCAAACTTTTCCTTACATATTTATCCAATACCTCTTGAAACTCACAATGGAACCTGTCCCTATCTCAGCTGCAGGCCGCGCATTCTCACCTTTCTTAAATGCCATTTCCATCCTGTTGGTAACCCTAATTTCTCCTACATCAGCAATCTTATATTAGCCGCTCAGCTATTTGTTCCAGGTTTCATGTACCAATAATATAGCTCTCAAATGTTTACAGCAATGCTGAATTGAAACCTACCTTCAGGGTCTGTCTTAGTATGTCTTGGGAGTAGTTTGTAATGACAGAGGACTCTCCAGTATTTCATACATCCCCTTTTTTAGCTATTGGCAGTACTAATGGATTTTTCTTAGGCAGCGTTGTATTTCTCTACTCCCTGTCCTGCTAAGGGACCTGCTGATATTTTCAGACTTAAAAAAAAAAATCCATTCATTCCTTATACAGGGTGCATGCTGAGTCCAGTGTACAAATAGCAAAAGGGACAGCAAGTGACAGAATGCTTTGAGATGTTGGTCATGACTAGACTAAACTTCTGCCTCGGCAAGGACCTGGTCCCACTGCAATAGGTCAATGGCAGATACAATCTTCACACGGCCTTAGACCACCTGGACAATACAAACACCTATGTCAGGATGCTGATAATCAATTATAGCTCAGCATTTAACACCATCATTCCCACAATCCTGATTGATAAATTACAGAACCTGGGCCCCTGTACCTCTCTCTGCAATTGGATCCTCAGCTTCCTAACCAGAAGATCACAATCTGTACTGACTGGTGATAATATCTCCTCTCTGACGATCAACACTGGTGCACCTCAGGGGTGTGTGCTTAGCCCACTGCTCTACCCTCTCTATACCCATGACTGTGTGCCTAGGCATAGGTCAAATACCATCTATAAATTTGCTGATAGTACAACTATTGTTGGTAGAATCCCATTTGGAGATGAGAGAGCGTACAGGAACGAGATGTACCAACTGGTGGAGTGGTGTTGCAGCAACAACCTTGCACTCAACGTCAGTAAGATGAAAGAGCTGACTGTGGACCTCAGGAAGGGTAAGATGAAGGAACACACACCAATCCTCAGGAAGGGATCAGAAGCGGAGAGAGTGAGTGGTTTCTAGTTGCTTGGTGTCAAGATCTCTGAGGACCTAACCTGGTCTCAACATATCAATGTAGTTATAAAGAAGGCAAGACAGCATCTACACTTCATTAGCAGTTTGAAGAGATTTGGCATGTCAACAAATACACTCAAAAACTTCTATAGATGTACAGTGGAGAGCATTCTGACAGGCTGCATCACTGTCTGGTATGGGGAGGTGGGGTGCTACTGCAAAGGACCAAAATAAGCTGCATAGGGTTGTAAATTTAGTTGGCTTCATCTTGGGTACTAGCCTACAAAGTACTCAGGGCATCTTCAAGGAGCAGTGTCTTAGAAAGGCAGCATCCATTATTAAGGACCTCCAGCACCCAGAGCATGCCTTTTTCTCACTGTTACCATCAGGTAGGAGATATGGAAGCCTGAAGGCACACACTCAGTAATTCAGAAACAGCTTCTTCCCCTCTGCCATCCAATTCCTAAATGGATATTGAACCCTTGAACACTACCTCACTTTTTTAATATATATTATTTCTGCTTTTTGCAAGATTTTTAATCTATTCAATATACCTATACTGTAATTGATTTACTTATTTATTATTATTATTTTTTGTTCTATATTATGTATTGCATTGATCCGCTGCTGCTAAGTTAACAAATTTCATGACACATGCCGGTGATAATAAGCCTGATTCTGATTCTGATTCTGATTCATCGCTGTCTGAAAGTGACTACACAAATTACTAGGGTGGTAAAGAAGGCATATTTGCCTTTATTAGCTGAGGCTTGAGTTCAAGAGTAGGAAGTTATGTTGCAGCTTTACAAAACTCTAGTTAGGCTTCGTCTAGAGTATTGCATTCAATTCTGGTCACTCTATTATAGGAAGAATGTGAGGCTTTGGAGGGGGTGCTGAAGATGCTGACCAGGATACTGCCTGCTTTAGAGGGCTTGTCTATAAGGAGAGGTTAGACAAACTTTGGTTGTTACCTCTGGAGCGCAGAGGCTGAGGGGAAAATCATGGGAGGTCTAAAGTAGACAGTATCTCTTTATCAGGGTCAAAATATCTAATATTAGAGGGTATGCATTTAAGATGAGAGGGAGTATGTTTAGAGATGTGAGGGGCATTTCGTTTTGCAGAGTGGTGGGTATCTGGCATATGCTGCCGGGGGAGGTAATGGAGGCAGATAAGATAGAGGCATTTAAGAGGTTCTTAGTTCAAGATAAATTTATTATCAAAGTACATGTTCTGTATGTTACCATATGCTAACTTGAGATTCACTTTCTTGAAGGCATTTACAGGAAAAAAAGAAATACAAAAGCATTTACGAAAAACTGCATATACAAACAGCTAATGTGCAAAAGAAGTCAAACTGTGGAAATAAAAAATAATGCTGAGAGCATGAGTCATAAAGAGTCCTTGAAAGTGAACCCATAGTTTGTAGAAGCTGTTCAAAGCAGTAGTGATTGAAGTTATCCCCACTGGTTCAGGAGCCTGATGGTTATGTGGTAATAACTCCCTGATGCTGATGGTGAGTGTGGAGAAGATGTTCTTGCCAATCTGTATTAACTGTGCTCTGCCAGTGAGAAAATCGAGGATCCCCAGTTGCACAGGGAGGTACAGAGTTTTGAAGGGATGTTAGTGTTGAATGCTGAGATGTAGTCAATGAAGAGCAGCGTGTTTTATGCATCATCATCGTTCAGGTGTTCCAAGATTATGGACAAGCATGCAAATAAGCAGAGAATGGAGGGATACAGACCATGTGCAGACAGAAGGAATTAGTGTAATTCCACAATATCGAGGGTGAAAAGGATTGTCCTGTATTGTATTATACAGTTCTATGCCCAATGCTGTGGATGTAGATGCAGCCTCAAAGCAAGGGTATAAGAATGGTAGGATCATTCCAGGATGTAATTGCTAATATATGCACCATTCCATAATTTGTATCCTGCCTATCCATTGGGACTCTGCTGACTAGGTGAGTTGCTCATGTTACTGAGCAGGAGATCATGGCATGATTTGGAGACAGTACCTTATGGACTTTACACACCAGATTTTAAAAATGAATGGGGCCTGTCAGGACTTGCCAGGGCCAATAAAAAAAAGGGAGGTGTAAGTGGAGCAGTCACAGTTGGAGTGGGCCAGTGTTGGGGTGGTCAGGCTTTGGTGAGAACAGGTAGAGGCTAAGGTTGCTGAGTCATTTGGAATCATTTAGTTAATTGTAGAATTTAAACGTAAGAAGTTAGAGCCAAAGGTATAACAAGCATAGGCAGGGTGGTAGTTAAGGTAGTGTAATGCTCCTCCTGTAAGATGTGAGATTGAGAATCTCCCTGATGACTACATCTGCAAGAAATGCACACAACTTCAGCTTCTGACTGACAAGGTCAAGAGACAGGAGTTGGATGTACTCAGGATCACCTGGGAGGCTGAAAACCTCATAGATGAGACTTTTACTGAGGTGGTCACACCCAGAGATTAGACTTCAGATAGTAGATGGATAACCACCATGAGAATTAAGAGGAGTAAGCAGTTAGTGCAGGGTCCCCCCGTGGTCATTCCCCTCAGCAACAAGTACATCCCTTTTGGATACTGCTGGGGGAGATAACCTATTAGGGCACAGCAGCAGCCAAGCCAGTAGCACTGTAGCTGATTCTGAGGCTTAGCAGGGAAGGGTAAAGTCAGGTATAGCAGTGGTAATAGGAGTCTCAATAGTTAAGGAGATGAACAGGAGCTTCTGTGGCCATGAAAAAGATGCCAGCATGCTGTGTTGCCTTCCAGGTGCTTGGGTCAAGGATGTCTCAGAGCAGCTGCAGAATATTCTCAAGAGGGAGGGTGAGCAGACAGGTATCATAATGCACATTGGCACCAATGACATAGGTAGAAAGGAGAAAGAGGTCCTGCACAGTGAGTATAGAAAGTTAAGGAAGAGGCAGAAGAGCAGGACCTCTGAGGTAGTAACCTCTGGATTACTTCCAGTGCCGTGTGCTAGTGAAGGCTGGAATAGGACGATAGTACAGATAAATGTGTGGTTGAAGAATTTGTGTTGGGGGCAGGGTTTCAGATTTCTGGATCACTGGGATCTCTTTGGGGAAGGTATAATGTGTACAAAAAAGACAAGTTACAGCTGTACCCAAGGGGGTATAATATCCTTATGAGCAGGTTTGTTGGAGCTGTTGGGAAGGGTTTAAACTAATTTGACAGGGGATGGGAACCAGAGAGATAGGGCTGAGGATACGGCATTTGGTATACAGGTAGATGCAGTGTGCAGTGAGACTGTGAGGAAGGACAGGCAGATGATAGGGCAATATTACAGTCAGTGGGATGAATTGAAGTGTAACATGGGGACAAAATTGGAAAAGGATAATGAATACCAGATTGAAGGTGTTATATTTGAATGCACACTGTATACAGAAGAAATTGGATGATCTTGTAGAACAGTTGAGATGGGCAGATATGACATTGTGGGCATTACTGAGTTATGGTTGATAGAAGATCATAGTTAGGAGTTTAACACGCAAGGAAATACATTATCAAAAAGGCATACAGGTAAGAAGAAGGGTGAGATGTCTCAAATGAAAATCAAATCCTGAGAGAGAGGTGACATAGGATTGGAAGATGTAGAATTTTTGTGGGTAGAGTTAAGAAACTCAAGGCTAAAAAGACCCTGATGGGAATTATATACAGACTTCTAACAGTAGCCAGAATGTGGGGTATAAATTACAATGGAAAATAGAAAAGGCATGTAGAAAGGGCAATGTTAATGATAGTCATGGAGGATTTGAAAATGCAGGTACTTTGGGAAAATCAGGTTTGTGCTGACCCCAAGAGATAGAATTTGTAGAATGTCTACAAGATGGTTTTTTAGAGCTGCTTGTGGTTGAGCACACGAGGGAAAAGGCAATTCTGGTTTGGGTGTTGAGTAATGAACCAGATTTGATTAGGGAGTTTAAGGTAAAGGAACCCTTCAGAGACAGTAATCATAATATAAAGTCAGATGTATTAGTATTATCATGGAGTAAAAGGAATTACAGAGGCATGAAAGTGGAGCTGGCCAAAGTAGACTAGAAGGGGACACTAGCAGGGATGATGGGAGAACAGCAATGGCTGGAGTTTTGGGGGGGCAATTGGGAAGGCACAAGCAATAGATACATCCCAAAGATGAAGAAGTATTCTAAAAGGATGATGCAACGGTGGCTGACAAAAGAAGTCAAAGACAGCATAAAAGGAAAAGAGAGGGCATAAAATATAGTAAAAAATTAGTGGGAAGTTAGAGAATTGGGAAGCTTTTTAAAACCAACAGAAGGAAACTAAACAAGCCAAAAGAAGACACAAAATGAAATTTTAGGGTAAGTTAGCCAATTATATAAAAGAGGATACCAAAGTTGTTTCAGATATATAAAGAGTAAAAGAGAACCAAGTGAATTTCAGACCACAGGAAAATGACACTGAAGAAACAGTAATGGGGGACAAAGAAATGGCAGGTGAAGTTGATAAATATTTTGCATCAGTCTTCACTGTGCAAGACACGAGTAGTATGCCATAATTTTGAGTGTCAGGGAGCAGAACTGAGTGCATTTGCTATTATTAAGGAGAAGTTACTTTGGAAAAGTCAACTGGATCAGATGCACTACGCCCCAGAGGTTCTGAAAGAGGAAGCTGAAGAAAGTTTTCAAAGCATTAGTGATCTTTCAAGAATCACTAGATTCTAGAATAGTTCAGGAGCACTGGAAAATTGCAAATGTCACTCCACTTTTTAAGAAGAGATGGAGGCAGGAGAAAAGAAACGATTGACCAGTTAGCCTGGCCTCAGTCGTTGGGAAGATGTTGGAGTCCAATATTAAGGATGCAACTTCAGGGTACTTGGAGACACACAATAAAATAGGCCAAAGTCGGCATGGTTTCCTTAAGGGGAAATCTTCCCTGACAAATCTGTTGGAATTCTTTGAGGAAATAACAGGCAGGATAGACAACGGAGAGTCAGTGGATATTGTTACTTGGATTTTCAGAAAGCCTTTCACATGTTGCAGCATATGATGCTGCTTAACAGGACAAGAGCCGTGGTGTTACAGGAAAGGTACCAGCATGATAGAAGATAGATGGACAAAGAGTGGTAATAAAGGGGGCCTTTTCTGGTTGGTGCCAGTGACTAGTGGTGTTCCTCAGGGGTCAGTATTGGTGTAATGTTGAATCAGGTTCGCAGGTCTGGCAAGTGAGACAGGAAATGCACTGACTTCGAATTGATATATTAATCATTTATTAACAAACAGTAAAAATTCAACCAAATATTCATGTTCCCTAAGTTACAGACAATACAAAGCTGAATATTCAACAAAAATACTTAGTTCAAAGTGCACGCAGAGCATATCTTCCCGATCATCATGTGCATTATTGCCTAGAACAAAGGAAGAAGAGAGCAAGCATCTTCCGAGTGCTATTTTATATACCTAGGGTATTTGAAACTGGACACCAGGCCGTTATCCAATGGGAAAAGCATCTGCAGTTTCTAAACTAACCAATCACAATGGAAGCATCTTGTAACAATCAGAGTAAGGCACACCGCCATAGGACATTTGGGACTGCTACTTTTCACATTAACTGTTAATGATTTGGATGAAGGAATTAATAGCTTTGTAGACAAGCTTGCTGACTATACGAAGATAGGTGGAGGAGCAGATAGTGTTATGGAAACGGAGTGTGCAGAAGGACTTAGACTGATTGGGAGAATGGCAAAGAAGTGGCAGCTGGAATATAGTGTAGGAAATTGTATGGTCATGTACTTTGGTAAAAGGGATAAAGGCATAACTATTTTCTTAATAGGGAGAAAATTCAAAAATCGGAGCTGCAAAAGGTCTTGGGAGTCCTTATACAGGATTCCCTATATGTTAATTTGCAAGTTGAGTCAATGATAATGATTGATGTGGGAGTAAGGGATTTCAATTCACATGGCTATCAACAGTATGTGGGAAAGAGAGAGTTATTGTCAGGTTGATCTGTATTTGAATTGTCTTTTGTCCTATGGTCTTATTTTAATTTAAGAACATAGGAACAGAAACTTGAAGATCATTTGACCTAATGTGCTTGCTGTGCTTGCCAGTTAAAATTATGGCTGATCATTTATCTCAATACCACTTTTCTACACTTGCATATTGATGCATATATTCTTCGATTCACGTAACAATCTTTAATTTTCTAAATTCTCCCTTGAGTAGAGTATGTGCAAAGGGCTTAAGGAGGGCATTAGAAATCCTGTGCTATCAAGATCAATAAAATACTTGAATATTGTGTTGGGGGTATAACCCTCAAGACCCAGACATTTCTACTGGATTTATAGCCTCTTGGACTGCAACCCCAATTTTAGCACCCAGAAAGCTGGAAAAGTTAGGAAACTTTGTTTTAAGTTGTAGAGAAGCAGAAAGGTGGAGAAGACAGAGAATGCCTGTGATGGCGTGAAGCCCATGAGAATTCAGACAACACAACAAGCTACAGTATCTAAGCGAATGTCATGAAGGGTTGTTGATCATGTCTAAAAGATGGAGGCAAGTAAGGAAACAAACAATGCAGGAACATGAACCTTACAGTCTCTTCACAACAGATAAAACCACTCAGTGTAGTGTTGTGAACAGACGTAGAATTGTCACATTTCATTCTCTTTTAGGGATTGGAATAATATGGCATAAATTAAAAGTTGTTTGACAGGTACAGGAATAAATTAGACATTTTCAGGACAATCAAGTACCAGAGGAATCATGTGCCTGGCCCCATCTAATCTTGCTTAACAAGAGTTGTGGAACATCTAGTCAAGAAGAAGAAAGAAGCATGGTTAAGGTTGAGGAAGCAGGGATCAGTCAGGACTCTTGACTTGCAAGATAGCCAGGACGGAACTTGAGAATGGACCTAGGAGAGCTTGAAGGGACATAAGAAGGCCTTGTTGGGTAGGGTTACTGAGAACCCAAAGGCATTCTACATGTACATGAAGAACTGGAGGATGACTAGAGTAAAGTTAGGACTGATCAGGGATAAAAGAGGAAACATGCCTGGAGTATGAGGAGGTAGGGGAGGCTCTTAATGAATACTTTGCTTCAGTATTTACCAGTGAGAGGGACCTTGATGAATGTGAGGTCAGTGTAGAACAGGCTGATATACTAGAACATTGATGTTAAGATAGAGGATGTGCTGAAACGTTTGAAAATATTAGGATAGAGTGAGTCCCAGGGCCTGATGGAATATGCTACAGGTTACTATAGGAAGAGAGAGAAGAGATTGCTGTGCCATTGCAATGATCTTTGTGCCTTCAGTTGCCACAGGAGTAGTGCCACAGGATTGGAGGTTGCAAATGTTAATTCTTTGCCAAAGAGTAGTGCTAGGGATAGCTCTGGGAATTATAGACTAATCAGTCTTAGGGATAGTCAGCATGGCTTTGTGAAAGGTAGGACATGCCTCTCAAGCTAGACTGAATTCTTTTGAGGATAGGACAAAACACATTGATGAAGGTGGATGCAATGCATGGATTCAGAATTAGCTTTTCCACATAGGGCGGAAGGTGGTAGTAGATGGAGTATATTCTGCCTGAAGGTCAGAGACCAAGGGTGTTCCACGATGGTCTGGTCTGGAATCTCTGCTCTTTGTAATTTTTGTAAATGACTTGGATGAGGAAGTAGAAAGGTGAGTTACAAGATTGCCAGTGAAGCAAAGATTGGTGGTATTGTAGATAGATAGAAAGGTGGTTGTAGATTACAATGGGGCATTGATATAATCCTGAGTTGGGTGAGAAGTGGCAGATGGTATTGAGTTTCTTGAGAGTTGTTGGCACTGTATGCATTCAGGTAACTTAAGAATATCTGATCACGCTCCTAACATTCCTTACGGCTTTCAAGAGACAAGTCTTGTCACAGGATACCTGACGTTTGACCTGCTCTAAAAGCCATGATTGCTGGTCAAGATGAACTTATGAGATGATCCTAGGATTTGATGGTTGGGGACACAGCAATGGTAATACTATTGAATGATGTGGCAGGTGATTAGATTCTCTCTCTTCATGAAGGTCATTGCCTAGAACTTTTGTGGTACAAATGTTGCTTGCCACTTACCAGCCTTGCCTGAATGTTGTCTAGGCCTTGCTGTATGCATATATGAGTGGTTTAATTTGACAAAGAATTGTGAATTAAATTAAATATTGTGCAATCATCAGCGAACATTCCTACTTGTGACCTTATGATGGAATGTCATTGATAAACCCAATTAAATAAGTTTTGATCTAGGACACTGCCCTGAAGAACTCGTGCAGTAAATGGTAGTTGCATCTGTATCAGCAACAAAATGCACTGCAGTTACTCACCACCATTATCTCAAAGGACACCTCCCAAACCCACAGCCTCTACTAACAAAAACAACAATAGCAGCTGGTGCAAGAGATCACCAGCATCTGCTGGCTTCTTCCCTTTCCAGATCATATACTATCCTGACCTGGAAATATATTTCTTGTTGTTTATCTTTACTGGGTCTAAATCATGGTTCTCCCCACACTCAGGGCTGTAGTATTTCAAGAAGATGACTAACCATCCCAGTCTTGGAGCTAGGATGATTGATAGTGACCACTGATAAACTGAGGATCTATACCAATTAAAAATATTGAGCATCGGTAAGCACAACCATCTACCTCCATGTGAGGTATGAGTCCATCTACTAGAGTTTTTTTTTCCCCCTTTGACTTCACTTTTACCAGAGTACTATACTATGACACTCAGTTAAATGATGTCTTGATGTCAAGAAAAAACTCTCACCTCACCATGGGAATTAAGCATTTTGATTCCAATGTTTGAACCAAAGCTGTGAGGAGGTCTGCAGCTAAGTGGTCCTGATGAACCCAAAATTAATCTTGGTGAGCAAGTTATTGGGAGGTAGAGCCATTTGATTATGCTTCACCTTGCTGATGATGGAGAATAGATTGGGTGCTCTTTAGCCAGATTGGATTTGTCTTGTATATTATGATTGGGACATACCTAGCCAATTTTTCACATTATTGGCTGATGCTGGTGTTGTGACTGTACCAGAGCAGCTTGGTAGGAGGCAGAACAAGTTTAGGAGTGCATGTATTTACCTGATACATTTCATAACTTTTGCTTTATCTATATTCTGAGCGATGTTTTGATGTCATGCAGAGTAAATCAAAATGGCTGGAGACTGGCTTCTATATTAATGGAGTTCTCAGGAGGAAGCCCATTGTTTAGCACCAAGATAGACTGAATGAGCAAAACTACTGTGTGCGTGTGTGTGTGTGGGTGTGTGAGATTCAACCAGACCCCACTCTTACCAAGCGCATGTGATAGCTGGTATACAATAGCCACCCCACTTTAAAAGAACAAATAGGTAGTCTTTCCTCAGAAATGGAGTGGAAGTAAACTTGAAGGTCTTTAGAAGATCAGGCTTGTAATTATGCAAAAATAAAACTGCATCTTAAAATGGACTTGGAACAGATTTTCATGAGAAATGCTAGCAGCTCCTTGTGGAAATTTTAATATTCATTTTCAATATGCCAGGACTCCGTGTAAGCATGCATGAATGCAGAAGTCTCAAATGTACTTGAGAGGTTTTTTTCTGACAGTTTCTCTACTGAGTTTCTCACAGAGTGGTTTCTGTAGTTCTCTCATAGCTTCCGAGACAGTTCATTTCAGTGTAGGGGGTAACAGTCTCAAACAAGGGAGGTAAATTTGGGTGAGTTATGATTTTATGAAATTGCTGAGATCACATTAAAGTATTCGATATTTTAAAATCTTTTATGTTTATATTATTTTAAGGTCTCAATTTTTTTTAAATTGTATGATAACTTTCAAGTTTTTTGAAACATTCAAAATATTTAACAACTTTTAAAATCCACTGAAGTCAGGACACATGGTTTAACTGACTTTCAAAGTATGTCTATGAGTATGGTTTGTTCAGGTACCACAACACAATGTCACTAATGGCTAGAAGCCCCTGTGGTGTGTAGTTGCACTAGAAATTCCACTCTGGTTAGGTGTGGACCTAACATGCATGGCCACAACAATGCTGTCTGATAGAGTTTGCTAGCAACTGTTATGTCTGTAATCTTTACTATTTAGTACCAATTATTAAAAGACAGATACTATGAACATGAGCTCTGACAATTGACATAGTGCTGTAGTTGTCCATTTAATTTTGCATTACTTATGTGTTTCAGGCCAATATCTAGTTGAATGGTATCATCCATTCTCTGCAAAATTATGATACAGATTAATTCCAGGTAGCTTGTGTCACAATGCATACTAGTAAAAGTGATTAGGGAACATCAAAAATATCAAAATACTAAGTCGATTTTTGATAACCTTTCCTTTTATTTTAACCAGAGAGTGGGAAGAGCAGCCTTCGGTTATGTAAGTACAATTTAGATCATAATATTCCTCGAACATCTGTATATTATCTGTATATTATGCTGAAAGAAAAGTGTAAGATTGAAGGTTATTACATAGTAATTACATCATAATATTCTATAATGCTTCACATAACTAGTAACTTAAATAACCAATCATACACCCATTCTGTGACAAATATCCAACAAGTAATTTTAAAATGAAGTACAAGTTGATACATAGAAACATAGAAAATAGGTGCAGGAGTAGGCCATTCGGCCCTTTGAGCCTGCACCGCCATTTATTATGATCATGGCTGATCATCCAACTCAGAACCCTGCACCAGCCTTCCCTCCATACCCCCTGATCCCCGTAGCCACAAGGGCCATATCTAACTCCCTCTTAAATATAGCCAATGAACTGGCCTCAACTGTTTCCTGTGGCACAGAATTCCACAGATTCACCACTCTCTGTGTGAAGAAGTTTTTCCTAATCTCAGTCCTAAAAGGCTTCCCCTTTATCCTCAAACTGTGACCCCTCGTTCTGGACTTCCCCAACATCGGGAACAATCTTCCTGCATCTAGCCTGTCTAATCCCTTTAGGATTTTATACGTTTCAATCAGATCCCCCCTCAATCTTCTAAATTCCAACGAGTACAAGCCTAGTTCATCCAGTCTTTCTTCATATGAAAGTCCTGCCATCCCAGGAATCAATCTGGTGAACCTTCTTTGTACTCCCTCTATGGCAAGAATGTCTTTCCTCAGATTAGGGGACCAAAACTGCACACAATACTGCAGGTGTGGTCTCACCAAGGCCTTGTACAACTGCAGTAGTACCTCCCTGCTCCTGTACTCGAATCCTCTCGCTATAAATGCCAGCATACCATTCGCCTTTTTCACCGCCTGCTGTACCTGCATGCCCACTTTCAATGACTGGTGTATAATGACACCCAGGTCTCGTTGCACCTCTCCTTTTCCTAATCGGCCACCATTCAGATAATAATCTGTTTTCATATTTTTGCCACCAAAGTGGATAACTTCACATTTATCCACATTAAATTGCATCTGCCATGAATTTGCCCACTCACCCAACCTATCCAAGTCACCCTGCATCCTCTTAGCATCCTCCTCACAGCTAACATTGCCGCCCAGCTTCGTGTCATCCGCAAACTTGGAGATGCTGCATTTAATTCCCTCATCCAAGTCATTAATATATATTGTAAACAACTGGGGTCCCAGCACCGAGCCTTGTGGTACCCCAGTAGTCACTGCCTGCCATTCTGAAAAGGTCCCGTTTATTCCCACTCTTTGCTTCCTGTCTGCTAACCAATTCTCTATCCACATCAATACCTTACCCCCAATACCATGTGCTTTAAGTTTGCACACTAATCTCCTGTGTGGGACCTTGTCAAAAGCCTTTTGAAAATCCAAATATACCACATCCACTGGTTCTCCCCTATCCACTCTACTAGTTACGTCCTCAAAAAATTCTATGAGATTCGTCAGACATGATTTTCCTTTCACAAATCCATGCTGACTTTGTCCGATGATTTCACCGCTTTCCAAATGTGCTGTTATCACATCTTTGATAACTGACTCCAGCAGTTTCCCCACCACCGACGTTAGGCTAACCGGTCTATAATTCCCCGGTTTCTCTCTCCTTCCTTTTTTAAAAAGTGGGGTTACATTGGCCACCCTCCAGTCCTCAGGAACTAGTCCAGAATTTAACGAGTTTTGAAAAATTATCACTAGTGCATCCACTATTTCTTGGGCTACTTCCTTAAGCACTCTGGGATGCAGACCATCTGGCCCTGGGGATTTATCTGCCTTTAATCCCTTCAATTTACCTAACACCACTTCCCTAGTAACATGTATTTCGCTCAGTTCCTCCATCCCACTGGACCCTCTGTCCCCTACTATTTCTGTCCTCCTTAGTGAAGACAGAATTTACATGTATTTACAAAGTGCTCACAGCATTATTGCAACATTTCCCCCAGTACTATCATTGGAAATGAGCCATTAAGCTGTCTCACCTTCATGCTTTGAATTTCCCCTCCTGGATATATTTGACTTGGCTCATTACTACTTATCTTCAAAAGCCTTCCTTGGCTATCTTCTTTACTCTTGTCTGACTCATTGAGTAGGGAACTACCAATCATTAGAAGATGCAACATGTGGGCCGGCTGGTGGCGCAATGACATCGGCGCCAGACATGGGAGCGGAGGTCCCCGGGTTCACCCCCGAGTACGCTTTCCATCCGTGCCGAACGCAACTTGACCTCATAAAATAAAGGGAAAATACAGTGAAAATGTCTGTGTGAGTAGTGGCACGCCACACAGTCTCTCTCGCTCCGCGCCTTGTGAAAGCCATGAAAAACACATCATCACGGAGACGCACACGCACAGACTCGCACGCGCGCAAGCACACTCCAAAAAAAAAGAAAATGCAACATGAAGTCAATGAGCAGAAGTATTGAAAATTTACGGTGGATTCCAGTTAACTGGGCCATCAGTTACTCAGGGCAGCCTTATTTTGAGACAACTCCTAAGAGCACAAACTAATTGAGAAAATAGCTGGAATTCCCTTTGTTTATTTGGGACGCTGTGCCATTTAATTGGAGAGACTGTAGACAAAAGGTTTCTAACTAGTGTCAGATGTGTGAACTTTGTGGTCGTTAGACACTGTTTAGAGCAAGCAATTTTTAAATAGCTTTAGTTGCATGTGCTTCTGTTTAAAAAGCAGTGATTTTTGTTTATGATAGTTGGTGAGAAATAAGCAGTAAGACAATTCAGAACTGTTTTGCTCAGTGCAGTTTCAAGCATTGAGGCTTGGAGATGCCAGAAATGGCTGGGAGGGAAAATGAAATGATTTGACTGCTTCAACAAGTTAGAAGCTACGGAGAATTTGAAGGTATCAACAATCATCATAAATGTTACAATGTAATTGAAGATTTGGAAGATATAATTGTCGAAAATTGAATAAAGGCAGTCCATTATCTACACTAGGTGTCTTCGCTGATTTTCTTCATTTACAGTCAATCAAAAGAACATAAACTCAGCTCTCTCCTGTGGCTCCAAGGAGCTGTTCGCACGAGACAGCAGGCACAGCTTGGCACATCGCTTTGACAGCTGGGCTAAACCAGGTTAGGATAGCCAGCGGGCCTTATACCCTGGTGAAATAAGGACATGCCTGTCCTAGCCTGCAAAGTCAGCTCCAGCAGACTGGGTGGTTGCGATTTACAGTAAGATCCAATGCCATGAAGGCAGTTCTGCAACGTCCTGTGGAGAGCAGAGGGTATGACAAGGCACAGAAGAAGTGATGGTCAGCCACTGCAACCAGAGAAGACCCTAATTGTGATGACCTTTGTACCACTAGACCTGAATTTCCAAGGTCGAAAATGTGGAACTGTCCCAGTGCAATGGCATTTCCACTTTACGAACTCCCCTGCACAGGTTGCCTGTCATTGTCGGATACGACGGACAACCACCAAACCAACTAATAGGAACTAATACAAGGTTTTATAGTACTGTAGTAGTATTGATAGTCTTCTATTTTGTACTGTATTTCATTTAAATACATAATTTGTTACTCAGTTAAATGGTTATTTGTCTTTTTTTTATACCTTTTAACTATTTCCTTAAAACTTTGACTAATTGAGGCAGCCGCTTAATTGGGCCAAAATGTACTGGTCCTGATGTGTCCCAATTAACCAAAAGACACTGTATTGCTTTTTATTATGTCCATCTAATATATTTGTGTCCTTTGTCTTTTTATTTTTCTCACTTTTCTGCCTCTATCTCATTCACTCTGAATATCATTTAAATGTTGCTGCTTTCATTATGTTTTCTATTTAATCTCTGGTTGTCTCTCATAGAACATAGAACATTACAGCACAGTACAGGGCCTTAGACCACAATATTGTGTCAATCTTTTAACCTACTCTAAAATCATTCTAACCCTTCCATCCGTTTTTTTCTATCATCCATGTGCCTATCTGAGTCTCTTAAATATCATAATGTCTCTGCCTCCGCCACTACCCCTTCAATGTGTTCCATGCATCCAGCACCCTGTGTAAATGACGTACCTCTGACTTCACCCCGACACTTTCCGTCAATTCCTTAAAATTATGTCCTCCTGTATTAGCCATTTCATCCCTGGGAAAAAGTCAATCTGTGTATATCATTTTGTATACCTCTATCACATCACCTCTCATCTTTCTTCACTCCAAAGAGAAAAGCCTTTTTTCACTTAACCTCTCTCTATAAGACATGGTCTTTAAACCAGGCACCATCTTGGTGAATCTCCTCTGCACTCTCTCTAAAGCTTCACACCCTTCCTTTAATTAGACAAACAAAACTAAACACAATATTTCAAGCATGTACTAACAGGTGGTTTTGTAGAGCTGCAACATCACTTCACAACTCGAACTCAATCCCCCAACTAATGAAGCTAAACTCCATATGCTTTCTTAACAACCCTATCAACTTGCACGGTAACTTTAAGGGATTTATAAGCATGGATTCCAAGATTCTTTTGTTCCTTCACACTGTTAAGAATCAAGCCACTAACTCTGTACTCTGCCTTCAAATTTGATTTTGCTAAATGAATTACTTCACACTTTTCTGGATTAAATTCTATTTGCCACCTCTCTGCCTAGTTGTGCATCTTAGCAATGTTCTACTGTAACCTACGACAACCTTCTACAGTATCCACAACACCACCAAACTTAGTCATCAATCATTGCCAAAGATGCAGCAGTCTCTTCACTCGCTTCCTGTAGTAACCTTGGGTATATCCCATCTGGACCCAGGGACTTATTTATCTTAATGTTTTTCAAAAGTTCAAGCACATTCTCTTTCTTAATGTCAACATGTTCTAGCGTATCAGCCTTTATTATGCTGTCCTTACAAACATCACGGTCTCTTTCACTGATGAATACAGAAGCAAAGTATTCATTAGGACCTCTCCTACCTCCTCTGACTCTAGGCATATGTTACCTCTTCTGTTCCTTATCAGTACTACCCTCTAGTCATCCTAATGGCAGAGCATGATATGGAAAATTGGCAATGACAGTTCCAGATTGACATGGTCAACGAGGGGGAGGGGTTAAATCATATGGAATAAATTTGCAATCTGCAAAATGCACGTTATTTTCTTTTCCATATTGTGTTGTGTTCTACACAAGGTCTTCCATTCTTCTGTGGCGTGATGAAGTGAACAATGCACAGAGAGACAACAACGCTTCCAACATGAATATTTATTCTTCAGTGTGAGTAGAAAATGGAATGATCAAGAGGATAATACAAGTGCTCTTAATCCCTTCGTAATAGCATAACCTATTTTAATACAACTGCATCAAGTTAAGATTTGGCTGAATTGCATTAAAGCTGTGTATGTTACCAAGAATACCTGAGCATAACATATAATGTGTTCATGGTATGTGATATTGTTCAACTGTATACAATATTGTTGTTGTTGTTCCTTTCCATGCTTGTGGTACATTGGGCTGCAGCCTTGCCGTTTCTTTAGCATTTGTCTTTTTTTATGAGGCCGAGATGCTAGCTTGACGTAGAAAGCATGCAAGGAGCCAGCCAGATTCAAACCCTGGACCACTGGCCTTGAAGTCCAGTGCGGATGTCACTAAACCACCGGTTGACACTGTATACAATATACTGTATTCTCATCATTATAGAAATATATTCAGTCAGGGTGTGATTTACCAAATTTAGACGATGGCACCAGCATTAGTTGAAGTGAGGCTGCAGTAATACTGGAGTGGTATCTCTTAGAAGTCAACTGAGTAGACCAGAATTTACAATCTCAACTTCATTTGAGCTGATTCATTTTGACTTCCAGGATTATATCCTCACATTGTGTGGCTGACATGATGTACGTGAGACAGTCTTAGTATATTTAAAGGAACGGCCTAGGGATATTGGAGATGCTTAGGATAAATGATTGATTCTGTGATTAAGTTATTGCTGAGCACAATCATGAAGAGCTTACTCCAGTAGTGTGAGGAAGAAACCTGCACCTCTTACTAAGAGATATTTTTGGAAGTAGTCAAGGAGGTGAGCCCTGATCTTAGGTAAAGTATAAAAAGCATTTTAATGAACCAACTAAACCAGAAGTATTGAAAACATTTGTTGATTTACTACTTCATAGTTCAAATACATTCCACATGTGATGCCTCATTGGATCTACAAAACATTCAACCACAACCTGATTCAGTTGTCCAGGCATTTTGAATTCTTCTATTTACCTATCTACTACCATCATTCACTACAATGTAGTGTGTCTGCCTCATAGTTGCCTCACTAAATGCAGTGCATGTATCAGGTATGTAGCCAAATCATAGATTTGTTTCACTTCATGAAAGAGAGGAAATTACAAGACATGAGGAAGAGGAGCAGGAGTGGAGGTGAGCTGCTATAATGGTCCACCTTACTTAAGCAGAGAAATAGACCTGGAGACAGGAATTACATCCCCTTCCCTTCCAGACGAAGGTGGAAATACAGAGAACTTAGTTTAAGTGTATTGTCATATTCATATATATCATAAGACCATAAGACAAAGGAGCAGAAGTAGGCCATTCGGCCCATCGAGTCTGCTCTGCCATTTTATCATGAGCTGATCCATTTTATCCTATTTAGTCCCACTGCCTCGCCTTCTCACCATAACCTTTGATGCCCTGGCTACTTAGATACCTATCAATCTCTGCCTTAAATACACCCAATAACTTGGCCTCCACTGCTGCCCGTGGCAACAAATTCCATAGATTCACCACCCTCTGACTAAAAAAATTTCTTTGCATTTCTGTTCTGAAAGGGCGCCCTTCAATCCTGAAGTCATGTCCTCTCGTACTAGACTCCCCCATCATGGGAAACAACTTTGCCACATCCACTCTGTCCATGCCTTTTAACATTCGAAATGTTTCTATGAGGTCTCCCCTCATTCTTCTAAACTCCAAGGAATACAGTCCAAGAGCGGACAAACGTTCCTCATATGTTAACCCTCTCATTCCCGGAATCATTCTCGTGAATCTTCTCTGTACGCTCTCCAACGTCAGCACATCCATTCTTAAATAAGGAGACCAAAACTGCCCACAGTACTCCAAGTGAGGTCTCACCAGCGCCTTATAGAGCCTCAACATCACATCCCTGCTCCTATACTCTATTCCTCTAGAAATGAATGCCAACATTGCATTCGCCTTCTTCACTACTGACGCAACCTGGAGGTTAACTTTAAGGGAATCCTGTACGAGGACTCCCAAGTCCCGTTGCATCTCAGAACTTTGAATTCTTTCCCCATTTAAATAATAGTCTAATGTTTATTTTTTCTGCCAAAGTGCATAACCATACACTTTCCAGCATTGTACTTCATTTGCCACTTCTCTGCCCATTCTTCCAATCTATCCAAGTCTCTCTGCAGACTCTCCATTTCCTCAGCACTACCGGCCCCTCCACCTATCTTCGTATCGTCAGCAAACTTAGCCACAAAGCCATCTATTCCATAATCCAGATCGTTGATGTACAATGTAAAAAGAAGTGGCCCCAACACTGATCCCTGTGGAACACCACTGGTAACTGGCAGCCAACCAGAATAGGATCCCTTTATTCCCACTCTCTGTTTCCTGCCAATCAGCCAATGCTCTATCCACGTATGTAACTTTCCTGTAATTCCATGGGCTCTTATCTTGTTAAGTAGCCTCATGTGTGGCACCTTGTCAAAGGCCTCCTGAAAATCCAAATATACAACATCCACTGCATCTCCCTTGTCTAGCCTACTGGTAATTTCCTCAAAAAATTGTAATAGGTTTGTCAGGCAGGATTTTCCTTTAAGGAATCCATGCTGAGTTCTGCCTATCTTGTCATATGCCTCCAGGTACTCTGTAGCCTCATCCTTGACAATCGACTCCGACAACTTCCTAACCACCGACGTCAAGCTAACAGGTCTATAATTTCCTTTTTGCTTTCTTGCCCCGTTCTTAAATAGCGGAGTGACATTTGCAATCTTCCAGTCTTCCGGAACCATGCCAGAATCTATCGACTTTTGAAAGATCATCGCTAATGCCTCCGCAATCTCCACAGCTACTTCCTTCAGAACACAAGGGTGCATTCCATCTGGTCCAGGAGATTTATCGACCTTTAGCCTATTCAGCTTCCTGAGTACTTTCTCTGTCGTAATTGTGACTGTGCATACTTCTCTTCCCTGCCACCCTTGAGTGTCCGGTATCCTGCTGTCTTCCTCAGTGAAGACTGATGCAAAATACTTGTTCATATCCAGGGCATAAATATCATGGAAAATTCGCCTTTTGCAGCAGCAGCATTGTACATTACAAATATGACAGACATAAATTAATGTAGACTTCAACTATATGACAATTTAAAATAAACATAACAACATTAGTGCAAGTTGAGAGAAAAGAGAAATGTAGGCATATAATAGCTAGAGATAGAATTACAAATACTTCTTGCCCACACTTGATGACTATTTCATCAGTGACTGAAATCTAAGAAGACTGAGAATTGTAATTGTCACTATTATGACTTTGCTGCAACTAAATCATATCAATTTGCCATTAACGACATACAAATATACCTTTGTACACAATTGTCACAGAACATACACAAGAATAATTCTTATTCCTTCACAGGATGACTATTAGAAAGCCTATCTATCACGGTTTCGTCTGGAACAGCGGAGGCTGAAGAAAGACCTGACAGAAGTTCATAAAAGTATGAGAGGCATAGACAGAGTAGTCAGTCGGTATCTTTATCCCAAGGGCAAAAGGACTAAAACAAGAGGGCATGCATTTAAGGAGGGGTGGGGTAGGGAGAGTTCAAAGATGTGCAGGGCAGAGTTTTTATGCAGTCATAGATACCTAGGATGTGCTGCCAGGGGTGCTGTTTGGTCAGGTAGAGGCATGCAAGAGACTCTTAGATAGGAACATGAATTTGGCAAGGATGGAGTGTTATGGATCATACTGATGTAGGCAGTTAAGTGTCATTAGTTTAATTAGTTTGGCACAATATTGGGTAAAAGACTTGTTGTGGTGCTATGCTGTTTTATGTACCAATTTGGTAGATTGCTTATATAGTTAGGGTCTTCATCCAGTAAGTTATATTTAAAAAATGATTGGGAGTTGTCACTTACTGTAGGTACAGTTGTGCAGACTTGCCTCCATATTCTTCTCAGTTGGGCGTAGATTCTGAATCTTGGAAAAGATTAAGGACCATAATGTTTGTGATGCTTAAGAAAATTATTTAGGGACTGATAGATATAGTCCACATATTCTCTACAATAGAGAAAGAAGGTGTCAAGCTGAATTTCAGGTAAGTCTCTCAAAGGAGTTCATGCAGGGATTGAGCGTGGTTATGCTAATTTTGGATTCCAACTTGCCTCCCACTTTAATAGGATGGTACTTTATCTATACCCTTACAATGTGTGACTGATTCCCACCAAATTGGTCTTCAGCAAAGTGATAAGATTAGAGTGGTGCTGGCCTTATGAAAATGCATAGTTTCAAGGCAACGTGTAGGTGGATGCTTTCGTTTTTACCTTTTGCTCAGTCTTTAGCCAAAGCCAGTTAGTTGCCTCATTGAAAACCATTTGTCCACTATGTATCTGAAAACAAACTGACCTCAGCATACATTTGCTTATTAGAGAAGAGCAGTTTGCATTCTATGGCATAACTAAGGCTGTGAGCCAGGTATCTGACCAGCCTGCCCTTACATGTTGAACCTACATCATATGTATCTGGATATGTTCAGAAAGGATTTGACAAAATTTTATGTTATTCTATTTACTTCTCCTGTAACAATATATAAAATATATTGATTAGCACTACAGTAACATAAAGGTTAGCATGGCTCTATTACAGCTCGGTGTTCCGGACTTCAATTCCAGCAGTGTTTGTAAGGAGTTTGTGTATTCTCCCTGTGACTGCATGGGTTTTCTGGGTACTCCATTTTCCTCTCATAGCCCAAAGGTAGATTAATTGGTCATTGTAAATTGTCCTGTGATTAGGTTAGGGTTAAATAGGTGGGTTGCTGGTGGTGCAGCTCATTGGACATGAAGAGCCTGTTCTGTGCTGTAAATCTAAATAACTAAATATCCCTTATCATATCACCTTTCCACTAATTTTATGATGAATTTCTCAAACATACTGCACTAATTGTCAATATAGAATAGTGCATGTAGTTGAAAATCTGCTGCACTTAGATTTTCACTCTTTCCAAAGCCTCCACATCCATCCAGTAATGCAGTGACCAAAATTGCATTCAAAACTCCAAATGTTTTCTTGACTTTTATAATCAACAACTCAACCAATGAATGCGAGTATACCAAATGCCTTCTTAACCACCCATCTTCTTGTGTTGTCACGTTATAGAGGCTATGGACTTGCATCCCAAGATCCCTCTGCATATCAATGCTCCTAAGGATCCTGCCTTTCAGTGTATACTTTCCTCTTATATTTTACCTCTCAAAATGCAGCACCTCACACTTGCTTAGATTAAACTCTGTCTGCTATTTCTTTGACCATTTTCCAGCTGAATCATTGACAATTTTCGTTGACTATTTCCAGCTGGTCTGTATCCAGCTAAATCATTTTAGAACCTTCCTCCCTATCCACAACTCTGCCAATTTTTGTGTCACCTGCAAACCTACTAATCATCACACTTAAATTTAATCTACATATAGATTTCAGCAGTGATCATTGCAGAACACCATAGCCACAGCCCTCCACTCTAGCCTCTGTTTTCTATGTACAAGCCAGTTTTGAAGTAACCAGATCTCCATGGATCCCATGTGCCTTAATCTTCCGGTAGATTGGAGGTCTTTTCTCTTTTGAACGGAGGGAGGTTAAGAGACACATAAAATGATAAAGGCGCATAAAATTATGAGGTATATAGGTAGGATTGATAGCAGGAAGCTTTTCCCCATATCAGAGATAGATAAAACTAGAGAATGTAGGTTCAGGGTAAAAAGGAGGAGATTCAGAGGGGATGTGAAAGAGACCACCATCACTCAGAACGTGATGAGTACCTTGAATGCAATGCCTGAGCAAATGCTTGAGGCTGGGTCTCTGAAAGCAGCTAAGAGGTGTCTCGATGAACACTTGAATCATTTTGGCATAGAGGGCAGTGGACCAAGAGCTGTGCTTTGGGGTTAATACAGAATGATCCCCTCTGATTGTCCTGGACAAGCAAGGACTTCACGATCTTATGATCCCACTTCCAGTGTAGCTTTTGCAACCTGGGTGCCTGTTCTTTTCCGTTTTCAACTATTTCCTCTTTCCCAGATCAGATGCAAAGGGATCTCAACATCCATTCCATTTACAATGCAGCTCTCTGTTAGAAGATGGAGACTGGCATTAAGCATTATAAGCTATCTTTAAGCAATGCCAGTAAGTATCAGTGTTGAGCAGATGTATGTAGCCAGTCCACTGCATTAGTCTTGACTGCATGCTCTGGTTTTACTAATAGTCAGCAGCATAAAATGCCATGCTGCCTGCTTCAAATGATCACAAGGTAAATGGACATTGTGATCCTTGACTTTATGTTTGGGGATTTTCAGCCCATCAACTTTCTATAGATAGCATTATTATTTCAACTCGAGCCATTATTTTAAATATAGTGTTAATAAACATATTTTGATAATTGATTTGACTTAAGAAATCAAAATACTTCAATAGAATGTGAAGAATCTGAACACAAGATTCTCAATGTTACTTCTATGCTATGTTTCAGCATGAAGCAGCCTTCACCCTCAATGCAGTAAGTGGTTTAGAAGCAGTCATTCTGGACATGGCGATATGGGTTTTTTTTTAAGTTAATTTAGTAAGTTTAGTTTATTGTCATATACATAAGGGTGTGCTGAAATGCCTTGCACACATGAAATTCACAGAGTAAACAGGATACATAATAATAAATACAACCATAAATACAGTGACAAGTGTAAAACGGCAGAATAGTGCAAACATGGTTGTGCAATCTGAATAAGTGCAAAATGAAATGCTAATGTGATAATGGTGTAACAACCAAAAGAGAGAATTTAGGGAGTCTGAGAATTTGAGAGCACCATCAGAAAGGTGATGTGAAAGAGATCAGGCCTGATTGGGAACAGTCAGCATGGTTTTGTGCATGGAAAGTTATGTCAGATTAACCTTCCAGAGTTTTTTGAAGGGGATAGATGAAGGTAGGGCAATGGATGTGGATGATAGTGTAAGGCTTATGACAAGGTCCAAAATGCAGGCTGGTCTGGAAGGCTAAATTGCATGGGATTAGGGAGGAACTAGCAAGGTGGATTCAGAATTTGTTAGATGCTAGGAAATAGAGAGTGATGACTGAAGGTTGATTCTCCAGTTGGAGGCCTGTGACTAATGGAGTGCCCCATTGGGTCAGTGTTGTAACCTCTGTTAATTCATTACTTATGTAAATGATTTCAATTTTAGGAACAGGGCATTATATTACAGTTATACAAGTCATTTGAGAAGCCACACTTGGACTACTGTGTACAGATTTGGTCACCATTTTATTGGGAAGACATTGTCAAGCTTAGGGTGCAAGAAAGATGTACAAGAATGCTGTCCTGGACAAGAGGGCCTGAGTTATAGAGAGAGACCACACTGGATCTTTATTCGTTAGAGCACAGAAAAATGGGGAATGACCTCATAGAAATTTTATAAAATCATGAGGGGTATGGATAAAGTCAACAGGCATGAATGGTCTTATGTACCATGGCACCTGTTTCTAAGACTCAACCCGCAGGTTCAGCTCAATGTTTGGTTGAGAGTCAGACCTCTTGGCCAGGACAGGACGAAGGCTCCAGCTCCCTTCAATGGTTGGTGTGCCACTGTTGTTACAGGTAGGCCTTCAGCAGAGCTGCCCGGTTTCCTCTACGTCTGCTGGCAATAACACACCAGCTGCTCAGGAAAAGAAGCTGATCTTTGACTTCTCTTGTATGACAGATGTATCCAGGTTTTGAAATGAAAAATAATGTAACCTAGTGGATGTTTTGAAAACTACTGCCAAACTTTCATCTTGGACAGTTACAATATAAGGTTAAAGTGTCCCTAGGTGATTGTACAATATTTAATCTCATTTGCAACCACACTACTAATGAAGTCACAATAAGTGTCCATTTAGCATGATCTTGATGGTATTCAAATAGAGGGTTTGGAAAGAAAGGGGAAAACTGCGATAACATGCTCCCAGTGATCTGGCATGATCAGGGAATATATAGTGCCAGTTTCATGAGAATTACGTAAAAAAACATGTCATTCTACAAAACACACTGGTATTCTTTGCATAAGCCTTTGCATAAACTGCTGACTGTATGTTATCCCTTACCCTTTAAATTATGTTTAACATGACAATTATTTATTTCAAAGCTAAAGAATGTAACACGTAGCAAAAGATAAATCTAATGAATGATTACACTCAGCATTACAAATTTCAAAGTTAATTTATTATCCACGGACATATATATGTCACCCTGTGCAACCCTGAGATTCATTTTCTTGTGGGCATAGTCAAAAAATCCATCATAGAATAATAGAAATAATAATAGAATCATGAAAGACCGCACCAACTTGGGCATTCAACCAGTGTGAAAAAGACAATAAGCTGTTCAAATACAAAAGGAAAGAAATAATAATAATAAATAAATGAACAATAAATATTGAGAACATGAGATGACGAGTTCTTGAAAGTGAGTCCATAAGTTGTGGGAACATTTCAGTGATTGAACAGGTGAAGTTGAATTAAGTTATCTCTTTTGGTTCAAGACCTGATGGCTGAGGGGTAGTAACTGTTCCTGAATCTGGTGGTGTGAATCCTGAGGCTTCTGTACCTTCTTGATGGCAGCAGCGAGAAGAGAGCATGACCTGGGTGGTGATGTATGCTACTTTTCTGCAACAACACTTTGTACAGATGTGCTCAGTGGTGGGGAGGGCTTTCCCTGTGATGGACTGGGTCAAAACCAATACATTTTGTCGGATTTTCTGTTGAAGACCATTAGTGTTTCCTTACCAGGCCGTGGTGCAGCCAGTCAATATACTCTTCACTACTTGTATATAGAAGTTTGTCAGAGTTTTAGATATCATGCTGAATCTACGCAAACTCCTAAGGAAGTAGAGATGCTGCAGTGCTTTCTTCATCATTGCCCTTATGTGTTGGGCCCAGAACATGTCCTCTGAAAAGATAACATCGAGGAATTTGAAGTTGCTGACCCTTTCCACCTCGAATCATCTGATGAGGATTAGCTCATGGACCTCTGGTTTCCTCCTTCTGAAGTCAATAATCAGCTCCTTGGTCTTGCTGACATTGAGAAAGAGGTTATTGTTATGGCACCACTCAGCCAGATTTTCAATCTCTCTCCATGCTATCATCAGTAAACTTGAATATGTCATTGGAGCTGTGCTAAGCCACATAGTGATAAATGTAAAGCAAGTAGAGCAGGGGGCTAAACACACAACCTTGTGATGCACCTGCGCTGATGGAGATTGTGGAGGTGATGTTGCCGAGGTTCCAATTGTACAAGGGTGTATTAAGGCCAAGGTCTTGAAGCTTATTGATTAATTTTGAGGGGATGATGGTATTGATTGCAAAGCTATAGTTGATAAAGAGCATCCTGATGTATGCATACCAAATGCCAAACCTTCATAGAGGATATTACAGTTAATCATTTTGCGTGACACAAAATAAAATTCACTATTTGAGCTTATTTCCATAAAACTTTTGCTGTTTGCTCAATAATTCCAAATGTATGAATACTGGATCAATGAGGGTTTACTGTATTGAGAATAAAGGATCAATCATCATTATATCAAATGGTAGGAATGACTCAAAGGTCTAAATAGCCTACTCCTATTTGGCTTTGTTTCTGTTCCGCACTCAGCTGGTAGACACAGTCAGGTTTGGTTTCTGAATGCCTGAGGGTGACTGAGGATCAAATGTCTTTATAATGGATGCTTCTCAACATGGCTGAGTTCAGTTTATGGTGATTGAGTAGATAAGCACGTGATACAAGAGACTGCATATACTAGAATCTGGAACAACAATCTTTATGATATCAGGTGATGATACAGTAATATAATTAATGGATCCATGTGCTGCTGAATAGCAACTGATCCTCTTCTTCAAACCAGTAGTTCCAATTGAGTAGATAGAGACATAACAAAACAATTAATTGTGAGCAGATCAGCAGCTTCAACATACCTGAGATCTGGGAAGAAACAAATAGGAATTGAAGAGACAAACATTGGTTCAGTAATGCAGTGGGTTTTGAACGCTATCCAACTGTGAAAATATCAAAGTGTTCAAATTATTTTTCTCTCATTTGTCTTGATTTCTTATCATACACATCAAGGTACTTACATGAAGCCAACATAATTTAATCAGGTCCAATATCTCTTCTATAGAAATTTCTGAAGGGGCACTTTATGACCTGAATTCCAAAAGGAAATCCTTCTTACTCCTTTATTGCCAGAAATGAGTAACATCTGGAAAACTTGAATGTGGAACATATGCAGGTCAATTCATTGCAAAAAGAAAGGCATTTTAAGAGCTTCTGTTGTCAATCTTAATATGCACCCTACCCATTCATTCATTTATTTATAGAGAGTCTTAAAAGAAATGCATGCATCTTATAAATTACACCCTCCAGGTGCGTTGTACCCTAGTAAGGCAACTACTCTTCCCGTGACCACAAGAAAACAGCAGTCTTGGACACAGCTCAGCATATCACAGAAACCAGCCTTTTCCCCGTGGTCTCTGTCCGCACTTCTCGCTGCCTTAATAAATCAACCAACATAATCAAAGACCTCACAAACTCTGGACGTTCTCTTTTCTCCTTCCTCCTATCAGGCAAAAGATACAAAAGCCTGAAAGCACATACCACCAGATTCAAGGACAGGTTATTTCCTGATGTTACAAGACTATCATGATAAGATGGACTCTTGACCTCGCAGTCAATTTTGTTATGACCTTGCACCTTATTGTCTACCTTCATTTTACTTTTTCTGTAACTGTAACACCTTATTCTGCATTCTGTTATTGTTTTACCTTGTAGTACCTCAATTCAGTGTTGTAATGAAATTGTTTCAATGGACGGTGTGCAAGACAAGTTTTTCACTGTACTGTGGTACATTTGTCAATTATAATCTAATTTACTATTGGGAAGAAAGTAATTGGAATTATCACTGTTATGAGATAAATTTCACTAGATTAGATATATGAGGGGACAACTAATTTATATGTTTACAATGATTGGGTAGACATTTATTTTGCTAAAAGAATTTTAAAGATTAAATAGCAAATGTTTGAAGTATTCAAGAGTGGGATTAATATAGTTTTGTTAAGTGTTCAAGAGAAAAGGCACAGAATAGAAAAACGAATGAGATAGAAATTACATTAATTTAATGCAGGTTTGTGATACAGAATTGGTCATTCCTGCTCCCATATTCCTACATTTCCTATTCATCTTCCTGTTGTATTTATGGTTGAAATTCACTGGTGAAAAGTACTTCTTTCAATTCTGACGTGCCATAAAAAGCCAAAGTAACATGCTGCTATGAAAGCCCTTTGTTGCCTTAGCATGAAAGCCAAAGGACTTTTAACTGTGCTCATTGCCACTGCACTACATACAACATCAGGTTAAGAATTCCACCTTATAGGCATTTTTGTTTAGAGTAACCAATTATAAAATTCCAGAATAACTCAAAGTATGTATATGTCACCAAATACTACACTAAGATTAATTTTCTTGCAGGCTTTCACAGTACAATCAAATCAATGAAAAACTATACACAAAACAAGTACTGACAAGCGAAAGAAGACAAGCTACAAATACAAAAGAACTAAATAATAATAATAATAATAAAGTAAATAAATAATACTGAGAACATGGGTTGTAGAGTCCTTGAAAGTGAGTCCATAGACTGTTCAATGATCAGTTTAGTGTTACGGTAAGTGAAGATGCCTGTGCTAATTCAGGTGTCTGATGGTTCCTTACAACGCATTTAAGTCAAAACAGTAATTTAGAAACACAAAATATTACAGATTTTACTTTACAGCAGGGCCATGTTTGACAAGGTGAAAATTATTTATTTTAAGCCAAGAAATTCTGCAGATGCTGGAAATCCTTGCTTAATGGCAGTAAAGACAGAACTAATGTGGCCTCTTCAGGCTGCTGTTAGGGAGAATCATGGAGTAAAAACTTTATGTGCAAGTCAGAATGAAAACTGTCCTAAGCACTTTTAACTCTTCTTATTCCAATTCCCTGACTTCTGCAGGTCATCTGATTAGGTGCCAGCACCACACACATCACCAAAAGAGACTCCAATTTCTTGGCATCTATCCTAAGGGGGCAACCTCCCATATCCTGTGAATGCTTTTAATAAAAATGAAAACAAAAAGTTTAAAAACATAAAAAAATTCAGATGTTTTAAAATGTAAGGACCATATTCAATAACAAGTGAAAGTATTATCTGCATCTGATGAGGAATATCAAGCAATACTTCTGAATAAGACTGGAAACTGAACTAACAAATGGATGAATATATTTATTGAAAAAAATAAAATATATTCAATCCATTTATTCCAGATTCGATAAAATGTTTCTTTTTGAGCTCTCAGGGAGTAGGTCAACTTTTCCATTTTAAATATTTCCAAGATAATTTCGTACCAATATTCTAATGTAGGTGGTATTGGATTTAGCCATTTTCTAGTGATTGATTTCTTACTTGCCGCTAAGAGGGCCTGCAGCAACTTTATATCTTCCTTCTGTTCAAGGAACAATACATGCCCCAAATAGAGCGTCTCAAAGTTCAGAGGTATCTGGGACCTAAGTACCTTAACTAATGTTCTATGAATAGCTTCCCAAAATAGACTTAATTTAGGGCAATCCCAGAAAATATGAAAATGATTTGCCTCCTTAGAGCCGCACCTTCTCCAACACATCACATTTGTATCTTTATATTTTTCCTGATATGGGGTCTTGAAGTATCTTATAATGTTTTTCCAACAATGTTCTCTCCAAGTCGAAGAATTAGTCGAGGACCATTGAAAGCTGCAGATTTTCCCCCAAGCCTCCTCTGAAAGTATCGAATCTGGAATAAATGGATTGAATATATAACCCCAATGCGAGCAGACTTTAGATGACTCTCCTAATGATTTATATTGCTCTTCTCATCAACACAGTAATATTGCTAACATAAGCACCCCTAGTCTAAATGTTTGATGTTTTTTTTTTGGAAAATAGAGAATTAACACAAGTAAAGGGAAAGATTTGGGAAAGGGATAAAAAAAAATGAAAATATTAAGTAAATAAGTACATAGGGATTGGATAATTATGTCTGCGGGCAGGAACAAGCACGAACAAATTGGGATATAAACACCTACAATGGTTGGTATATAGGCTTGTATGCAACATTTTGGACCAGTGGAAATGGTCCAGAAGGGTTGTATGGAAACTATTATTACCATTTTTCTTAACAACTAATTTCATTACTTAGCCTAATAGGTTAGATTTACCACAGTACATAATTATCTATTTAAATGTTTATTTTGCTTTTATATCATCTCAATGTGTACTTAAGAATGTATAAATAATTGTAGTTTTATACATATAAAAAAATGGAAAAGGTTATATGTGTGAAAAAAGTACATGATAATTGTGAACTCCTTATCCAAATAAAAATAAAATTAAAAAAAAAAGAAAAAAATAAAATAAAATGTTTAAAAATATTTAATTCTTGTACCAGGATTCCAAGAGAGTCTTCACCTTCGTTCCATAGGTAAGTATCTTCCTTATTCCAAAATAAATAGTTTCCAGAAAGAATGATTGTTCTCCCATTGGCACAGAGATCAGAAGTTCGTATTTCTAAGCTCAAAATATGTAGAAACTGAAATTCTGAAATAAAAAGAGAAGTTCCTGAAACTTTCAGCCGACAACATACCATCTGTGAGAGACTGAAACAAAGTTAATGTCTCAGCTTGATAAGCTTTTATTAGGGCCTTTCACTGTCCTGAAATGCTAATTCTGTTTATCTCTCTGGAGATGCAGTCTGATCTCCTGAGTGTTTCCCTAGCACTTCCTTAATAATCATCATTTACAGACAATACCCATCTTTGTGAAAGAAGAGTATAACCATCTTCCCTTGACAATCAGTGCTCTCGCGGCTGCCTGTTGCTCCATGGCAGCAATAACAGAGTAGGTGTGACCTCTGCACGCTGCAGATGTAATGAAACGTGTTGACATTTTACATAGGGGTGATTGATAAGTTCGTGGCCTAAGGTAGAAGGAGTCAATTTTAGAAAACCTAGCACATTTATTTTTCAACGTAGGCCCCTCCTACATTTACACACTTAGTCCAGCGGTTGTGGAGCATACAGATCTTGGACCTCCAGGAAGTGCCCACAGCAGGGGTGATTGATAAGTTTGTGGCCTAAGGTAGAAGGAGATGAGTTACTAACTTCAAACTTCCTGCATAATCATTCAAAAAGTTGAACTGCATCTGCATGTAACGAGAGCTGTATAACTCAGCTCCTTCTACCTTAGGCCACGAACCTATCAATCACCCCTGATGTGGGCACTTTCTGGAGGTCCAAGATCCGTATGCTCCATAACTGCTGGACTAAGTGTGTAAATGTAGGAGGGGACTATGTTGAAAAATAAATGTGCTAGGTTTTCTAAAATTGACTCCTCCTACCTTAGGCCACGAACTTATCAATCACTCCTCGTATGTCAGAAAACAAAACCTAGCCTGAACACTTATCTCAAAGTTGCTGGTGAACGCAGCAGGCCAAGCAGCATCTGTAGGAAGAGGTGCAGTCGACGTTTCAGGCCGAGACCCTTCGTCAGGACTAAATGAAGGAAGAGTGAGTAAGGGATTTGAAAGTTGGAGGGGGAGGGGGAGATCCAAAATGATAGGAGAAGACAGGAGGGGGAGGAATAGAGCCGAGAGCTGGACAGGTGATTGGCAAAAGGGATACGAGAGGATCATGGGACAGGAGGTCCGGGAAGAAAGACAAGGGGGGGGGTGACCCAGAGGATGGGCAAGAGGTATATTCAGAGGGACAGAGGGAGAAAAAGGAAAGTGAGAGAAAGAATGTGTGCATAAAAATGAGTAACAGATGGGGTACGAGGGGGAGGTGGGGCCTTAGCAGAAGTCAGAGAAGTCGATGTTCATGCCATCAGGTTGGAGGCTACTCAGACGGAATATAAGGTGTTGTTCCTCCAACCTGAGTGTGGCTTCATCTTTACAGTAGAGGAGGCCGTGGATAGACATGTCAGAATGGGAATGGGATGTGGAATTAAAATGTGTGGCCACTGGGAGATCCTGCTTTCTCTGGCGGACAGAGCGTAGATGTCCAGCAAAATGGTCTCCCAGTCTGCGTCGGGTCTCGCCAATATATAGAAGGCCACATCAGGAGCACCGGACGCAGTATATCACCCCAGTCGACTCACAGGTGAAGTGATGCCTCACCTGGAAGGACTGTTTGGGGCCCTGAATGGTGGTAAGGGAGGAAATGTAAGGGCATGTGTAGCACTTGTTCCGCTTACACGGATAAGTGCCAGGAGGGAGATCAGTGGGGAGGGATGGGGGGGACGAATGGACAAGGGAGTTGTGTAGGGAGCGATCCCTGCGGAATGCAGAGGGGGGGGAGGGAAAGATGTGCTTAGTGGTGGGATCCCGTTGGAGGTGGTGGAAGTTACGGAGAATAATATGTTGGGTCCGGAGGCTGGTGGGGTGGTAGGTGAGGACCAGGGGAACCCTATTCCTAGTGGGGTGGTGGGAGGATGGAGTGAGAGCAGATGTACGTGAAATGGGGGAGATGCGTTTAAGAGCAGAGTTGATAGTGGAGGAAGGGAAACCCCTTTCTTTAAAAAAGGAAGACATCTCCCTCGTCCTAGAATGAAAAGCCTCATCCTGAGAGCAGATGCGGCGGAGACCGAGGAATTGCAAGAAGGGGATGGCATTTTTGCAAGAGACAGGGTGAGAAGAGGAATAGTCCAGATAGCTGTGAGAGTCAGTAGGCTTATAGTAGACATCAGTGGATAAGCTGTCTCCAGAGACAGAGACAGAAAGATCTAGAAAGGGGAGGGAGGTGTCGGAAATAGACCAGGTAAACTTGAGGGCAGGGTGAAAGTTGGAGGCAAAGTTAATAAAGTCAACGAGTTCTGCATGCGTGCAGGAAGCAGCTGAACACTTATAACTGTTCTTTATGCCATTTTCCTAAAATTTGCATGTCACCTGACAACGTTAATGCACCAAGAAAGTCTCTAACTTCTTGACCTCTGTCTTAGAGGCATCAGGTGATAAGTGCCAATCTTAGCAGAAATCCCCATATCCTGAGAATACTTGTAATAAAAATAAAGTCCAAGTAGACAGACAGACAAAACTGCAGCTTTATTTTATTTCAAAGCCATTTTTCAATACTCAAGGTGAAGTATTATGTCACTGTTGAATTCTAAGCAATTTGCCTTTATTGTATTATCTGCATGTAATAAAGAATACAACAAAATAATGCCAATGGACGAGACTTTAAACTGAATGTCTGAATGATTAAATAAAATTATTGCAAAATTGAAACCTAAAATGTTTTTCATTCTTTTGACAGGACTCTGAGACAGCCTCCAACTTTATTCGATGATAAGTAAGTATCTTCCTTATGTTGTAAAATTATTTATTTCTAGAAAGAATAAACTTCTGGTTACTTCTTGCCCGTGAACACAGAGGCTAGAAACTCTTCTAAACACTAAAATATGTAGTTCCTGGAAATTTGGAATAAAATCTGTATTTCTGTAATAAATAAGACCATAAGATATAGGAGCATTATTAGGCTGTTCGACTATCGAGTCTGCTCCATCGTTTCATCATGGCAGAACCATTTCCCTTAACACCATTCTCCAGCCTTCTTCCCGATAGCCTTTCATGCCCTGACTAATCAAGAATCAATCAACCTCCACCTTAATGCACCCGGTGACCTGGCCTCCACAGCCACCTGTGGCAATGAATTCCACAGATTCACCACCCTCTGACTAAAGAAATTCATCCTCATCTCCGTTCTAAATGGATATCCCTTTATTTTGAGGCTGTACCTTCTGAATCTAGACTCCCCCACCAGAGGAAACATCCTCTTCACATCCACTGTACCCAGGCCTTTTAACATTCAGTGGTTTCAATGAGGTCCCCCCTCATTCTTCTAAATTCTAGAGAGTTCAGGCCCAAAGGCTTCAATCGCTGTTCATATAATAACCCTTTAATTCCCAGAATCATTCTTGTTCATCTCCTCTGAAACTTCTCCAATGTCAACACATCCTTTCTTAAATAAGGGGCTCCAAAAACCAAGAAGCTGATAGTAGACTTCAGGAAATCAAAGCGCGTCGAGCACTCCGCTCTGTACATATACGGGAAAGAGGTGGAGAGAGTAGAGAGTTTCAAGTTCCTCGGCATCCACAACTCTGCTGACCTCACCTGGACTGCCTATATCTCTTATCAGGTGGGGAAGGCCCAACAGAGGCTCTACTTCCTAAGGAAGCTAAAGCACGCTCTCCTCCCTCATCACTTGCTGATCAACTTCTATCGACAACTATAGAGAGCCTCCTAACTTATTGCTGTGAAGTGTGGTTTGCCAGCTGCACAGAACAGAACAGGAAGGACTTGCAGCGGGTGGTGAGGGTAGCAGAGCGGGTTATTGGCACAACATTACCCTCCCTCAGAGACATTTATACTGGCAGACTTCAAAAGAAGGCTACTTGTATTTCAAAGGATCCTACTCATGCTGGACATGACCTATTTTCCCCTCTACCTTCTGGGAAGAGGTACAGAGCATTAAGGATGAAAACAAAGAGACTCCTTAACAGCTTCTACCCACAAGCAGTGAAATGTATAACACCCCCTTCCCTTCTCCTGCCCCCTCCTAAGACGGCGGCAGCTAAATGCATCACACTTCCAGGAATGGCAGGTGTGCAATAGTCCTACCCCCCCCCCAATTATTATTAATTTTGTACTGCATTCCTGAGGTTTTAGAGTTTATTTTATGTATATATTCTTTGTCATGCTGCAAAACGTTGAGCTGCTAAACTGTGTTTCATTGCTCCACAACAATGACAATAAAGATATTCTATTCTATTCTATTATACAGACTCAGCATTACGTCCTTGCTTCTATATTCATGTCCTCTTGAAAGGAATGCTAACATTGCATTTGCCTTCCTCACCACCGATTTCAACCTGCAAATTAACCTTTAGGGAATTCTACATGAGGACTCCCAAATCCCTTTGCACCTGAGATTTTTGAATTTTCCCTCATTTTGGAAATAGTCTATGCTTTTATTCCTTCTACCAAAGTGCATGACGATACACTTCTTGAAACTGTATTTTATAATTTTCTTTCTTTTGCCTCCCTCTCTTTGAAGAGTGGAGTGACATTTGCAATTTTCCAGTCCTCCAGAACCATACCAGAATCTCTTGATTCTGGAAAGATCATTACTAATACCTCCACAATCTCTTCGGCTGCCTCTTTCAGAACACTGGAGTGTAGTCCATCTGGTCCTTCAGACCTTTTTACCTTCAAATCTTTCAATTTCCCATGCACTTTTTTCCTAGTAATAGCAACTGCACTCAATTCTGCTCCCTAATGCTCTCAAACTTGCTAGTGTCTTCCACAATGAAGACCGATTCAGTTAGTTCGCCATTTCCTTGTCCTCCATTACTCTCTGTAGAGTATCATTTTCGGTCCAATATCTATTCTCGCCTCTCTTTTACTCTTTATATATCTAAAAAAACTATTTGTATAATTTTTGATGTTATTGGCTAGCTTACCTTCATAATTCATCTTTTCCCCCTTCATGTGTTTTTAGTTGCCTTATTTGTTTTTAAAACTAGTCAATCCTCTAACTTCCCATGAATTTTTGTTCTACTGTATGCCCTCTCTTTTGCTTTTATGTTAGCGTTGTTTTCCCTTGCCAGTCACAATTGGTTCATCCTGCATTTAGAATATTTCCTCTTCTTTGGAATGTCTCTATCTTGCGCCTTCCAAATTTCTCCTGAAACGCCAGCCATTGCTGCTTTGCCATCATCCCTACTGGCATTCCCTCTCATGCCACTGAAATTCCCTTTACTCCACTGTAGTACTGATACATTTGACGTTAGCTACACCCTCTCAAATTGCAGGGTGAATTCTATCATACTACGATCACTGTTACCTTCATTACCTTAAGCTCCATAATTATATCCAGTTAATTACACAACACCCAATCCAGAAGTGCTGTTTCTCCAGAAGAGTTCAACCATAAGCTACTACAAACAGCCATCTCAGAGGCATTCCAAAAATCCTTTCTCATGGCATCAGCATCAACTTGATTTTCTTTTTGTTGTTTCTTGCCTTTTTGTTGGATTTGTGGAACAATCTATGTTCCATGCCTATTCTGGTATCTGTCCCCCACTTTTCCTTCGCTACATCGACGACTGCATTGGCGCTGCTTCCTGCATGCATGCAGAGCTCGTTGACTTTACTAACTTTGCCTCCAACTTTCACCCTGCCTTCAAGTTTACCTGGTCCATTTCCGACACCTCCCTCCCCTTTCTAGATCTTTCTGTCTCTGTCTCTGGAGACAGCTTATCCACTGATGTCTACTATAAGCCTACTGACTCTCACGGCTATCTGGACTATTCCTCTTCTCACCCCGTCTCTTGCAAAAACGCCATCCCCTTCTCGCAATTCCTCGGTCTCCGCCGCATCTGCTCTCAGGATGAGGCTTTTCATTCTAGGACGAGGGAGATGTCTTCCTTTTTTAAAGAAAGGGGCTTCCCTTCCTCCACTATCAACTCTGCTCTTAAACGCATCTCCCCCATTTCACGTACATCTGCTCTCACTCCATCCTCCTGCCACCCCACTAGGAATAGGGTTCCCCTGGTCCTCACCTACCACCCCACCAGCCTCCGGACCCAACATATTATTCTCCGTAACTTCCGCCACCTCCAACGGGATCCCACCACTAAGCACATCTTTCCCTCCCCCCCCATCTACATTCCGCAGGGATCGCTCCCTACGCAACTCCCTTGTCCATTCGTCCCCCCCATCCCTCCCCACTGATCTCCCTCCTGGCACTTATCCGTGTAAGCGGAACAAGTGCTACACATGCCCTTACACTTCCTCCCTTACCACCATTCAGGGCCCCAAACAGTCCTTCCAGGTGAGGCAACACTTCACCTGTGAGTCAGCTGGGGTGATATACTGCGTCCGGTGCTCCCGATGTGGCCTTTTATATATTGGCGAGACCCGACGCAGACTGGGAGACCGCTTTGCTGAACACCTACGCTCTGTCCGCCAGAGAAAGCAGGATCTCCCAGTGGCCACGCATTTTAATTCCACATCCCATTCCCATTCTGACATGTCTATCCATGGCCTCCTCTACTGTAAAGATGAAGCCACACTCAGGTTGGAGGAACAACACCTTATATTCCGTCTGGGTAGCCTCCAACTTGATGGCATGAACATCGACTTCTCTAACTTCCGCTAATGCCCCACCTCCCCCTCGTACCCCATCTGTTACTTATTTTTATACACACATTCTTTCTCTCACTCTCCTTTTTCTCCCTCTGTCCCTCTGAATATACCCCTTGCCCATCCTCTGGGTCCCCCCCCCTTGTCTTTCTTCCTGGACCTCCTGTCCCATGATCCTCTCGTATCCCTTTTGCCTATCACCTGTCCAGCTCTTGGTTCCATCCCTCCCCCTCCTGTCTTCTCCTATCATTTTGGATCTCCCCCTCCCCCTCCAACTTTCAAATCCCTTACTCACTCTTCCTTCATTTAGTCCTGACGAAGGGTCTCGGCCTGAAACGTCGACTGCACCTCTTCCTACAGAAGCTGCCTGGCCTGCTGCGTTCACCAGCAACTTTTATGTGTGTAACTTGATTTTCTCAGTGTTTCTCTATATTGAAATCCCACGACTAACATAACATTGCTTTCTTGACATGCTTTTTCTATCTCTCGTTGTAATTTCAAAACCACATCCTGGCCTGTAAATAACTTTCATTAGGGTCTTCTTACCCATGCAGTTTCTTAACTCTACCCCCATAAGATTCTACATCTTTTGATCCCATGTCAGCCCTTTCTAAAGTTTTAATTTTGTATTTTGCCAGCAGAGCCACTTCTCCTCCTCTGCTTACCTGCCTGACATCGATAGATTGTGTATCATTGGATATTAAGTTCCTAACTACAATCGTCTTTCAGCCATGACTCCATGATACCCATGTCGTACCTGCCTATCTCTAACTGTGCTAAATTATCTACCTTATATTGTGTACTGCATGCATTCAAATATAAGACCTTCAGTCCTGTCACCCTTTTCAGTTTTGTCTCCCTGTTGCATTGTAGCCCATCCCACTGACTGCATTTTTGCCCTATTAACTCCCTGTCCTTCAAGATAGTCTCAATACACACTGCCTCTGCTTGAAAAACAAGATCCCTATAATCAGCCCCGTCATTCCAGTTCCCATACCCCTGCCAAATTAGCTTAAACCCTCCCCAACACCTTTAGCAAAATTACCTGCAAGGATATTGGCAGCACTTGCATTCAGGTCCATCTCATCCCCTTTCTACAGGTCATACCTACCCCAGACAAGATCCCACTAATCTAGAAATCTGATGCCCCTGTGCCAGTTCTCAGCCACAAATTCATTTGCCAATTCATCCAAATCTTCTCACCAAAGATGAAATGTCTGCAAGGTAATTGCCAAGCTCAGTGAGCACCGCAACATCAAACGCCTCAACATGAGCTACCAGTATTCACCACTAGTTATGTATGAGTTATTCAAAATTGAAGAAGAAATTACATTCGATTTTCTTACCAGGATCCTGAGAGGTTCTTCACCTTCATTCCATGATAAGTAAGTAACTTCTAATTTTATGAAATTTACAAAATGAAAGCTATTTTTAAACAGTTTTAACTTTTTTTTGCAACTTTTCTTGCATTTCCCAGTCACCTGGTTAGATGTGAGCATTACACACGCACCTGCTTAATGTACAAGAAAGACTCCAATGTCTTGGCATCTGACTTAAGGCATCAGGCAACAATTGCTGAGGTTACCAGTATTCCCCCAATCCTGAGAATGTTTAATAAAAATAAACAACCAAGACGTTAGAAACCCTAAAAATATGGATTTCCTATATCAAGACTTTGTTCAATAACAAGTGAAAGTATTATCTGTATGTGATAACAATTATCAATTATCGCTGGAGCAATGCTGCCTGTGAATGGTACAACAGTTACTGAAAAATTGTGAAGTACATTATATTTGATTCTTTCACCAGGATTCTGACAGATTCTTCACCTTCATTCCATGATAAGTAAGTATTATCCTTATTTAGTGAAATCATTTGCAAAATGAAAAGTATCCTAAAGATTTTTAACTGTTCTTTTGCCAGTTTCCTAAGGTTTGCATGCCATCTGTTTAGATGCCAGTACTGCACACAGCAGCTGTTTAGTGCAACACAAAATAACTCAATTTCTTGGCTTCTGTCTTAGGGGCAACAGATGATAAGTGTCAATCTTACTAGAAATCCTCATATTTTGAGAATGTTTTTATTAAAAATAAAAGCAACGTTAGAAACCCAAACTTTCACATTTGTATGTCAGGACTATGTTGAATTATATAATCTGCATGTGATAAGGACTATCAAGTAATGCTGGAGCTATGTTTCTGATTGAGACTGGAATCTGAACCTGCAAATTGTCAAACAGAGTTACTGAAAATCTGTAAAGAAAATGTATTTGTTTCTTTTACCAGTAATCTGAGAAATTCTTCACCTTTATTCCATGATAAGTAAGTACAGTATCTTCTTATTTTGAGAAATAATTTTCGAATGTAAACCATTCTAAATAATTTTAACTTTTTTTGCCACTTTCCTAATTTCTGCAGGTCACCTGATTAGGTCCATCACCACACACATCACCCTGTTTGGTGCACCAAGAAAGACCCCAATTTCTTGGCATCTCCCTTAGGGGCAACGGATGATAAGTAGCAGTCTTACCAGAAATCCCCATACCTGAGAATGCTTTTAATAAAAATAAAACAGATGTGTTAAAACATAAAAATACATATTTTTTAAATGTCAGGACTATATTAAATAACAAGTGAATATTATCTGTATCTGAATCAGAATCAGGTTTATTATCACCAGCATGTGACGTGAAATTTGTTAACTTAGCAGCAGCAGTTAAATGCAAAACATAATATAGAAGAGAAAAAAAATAATAAATACAATTAATAATAAATCAATTACAGTATGCATATATTAAATAGATTTAAAATAGTGCAATAAACAAATGCTGTATATTAAAAAAAGTGAGGTAGTGTCCAAGGGTTCAATGTCCATTTAGAAATCTGATGGCGGAAGGGAAAGAAGCTGTTCCTGAATGGCTGTATGTGTGCCTTCTGTACCTTCTACCTGATGGTAACCGTGAGAAAAGGACATGCCCTGGCTACTGGAGGTCCCTAATAGTGGATGCTGCCTTTATGAGACACTGTTCCCTGAAGATGTCCTGGGTACTTTGTAGGCTAGTACCCAAGATGGAGCTGACTAGATTTACAACGCTCTGCAGCTTCTTTCGGTTCTGTGCAGTAGCACCCCCCCCCCCCCACCTCCATACCAGACAGTGATGCAGCCTGTCAGAATGCTCTCCACGGTACGTCTATAGAAGTTTTTGAGTGTATTTGTTGACATGCCAAATCTCTTCAAGCTCCTAATGAAGTATAGCCTCTGTCCTGCCTTCTTTATAACTGCATCGATATGTTGGGACCACGTTTGGTCCTCAGAGATCTTGACGCCCAGAAACTTGGAACTGTTCACTCTCTCCACTTCTGATCCCTTTATGAGGATTGGTGTGTGTTCTTTCGTCTTACCCTTCCTGAAGTCCACAATCAGCTCTTTCGTTTTACTAACGTTGAGTGCCAGGTTGTTGCTGCCGCACCACTCCACTAGTTGGCATATCTCGTTCCTGTATGCCCTCTCGTTAGCACCTGAGATTCTACCAACAATGGTTGTATCGTCAGCAAATTTATAGATGGTATTTGACCTATGCCTAGCCACACAGTCATGTGTATACAGAGAGTAGAGCAGTGGGCTGAGCACACACCCCTGAGGTGCACCAGTGTTGATCATCAGCGAGGAGGATATGTTATCACCAATCCACACCGATTGTGGTCTTCCGGTTAGTAAGTCAAGGATCCAATTCCAGAGGGAGGTACAGAGGCCCCGGATCTGCAACTTCTCAATCAGGAATGTGGGATTGATGGTATTAAGTGCTGAGCTATAGTCGATGAACAGCATCCTGACATAGGTGCTTGTGTGTCCAGGTGGTCTAAAGCCATGTGGAGAGCCACAGAGATTGCATCTGCCGTTGATCTATTCTGGCGATAGACAAATTGCAATGGGTCCAGGTCCTTGCTGAGGCAGGGGTTCAGTCTAGTCATGGCCAACCTTTCAAAGCATTTCATCACTGTGGGTGTGAGTGCTACCAGGTAATAGTCATTAAGGCAGCTCACATTATTGTTCTTAGGCACTGGTATAATTATTGCTTTTTTTGAAGCAAGTGGGAACTTCTGCCCGAGGCAGTGAGAGGTTGAAAATATCCTTTAATTCTCCCGCTAATTGGTTGGCACAGGTTTTCAGAGCCTTACCAGGTACTCCATCTGGACCTTCTGCCTAGCAGGCGTTCACTGTCTTTAAAGACAGCCTAACATTGACCTCTGAGACAGAGATCACAGGGTCATCAGGTGCAGCAGGGATCTTCACAGCTGTAGTTATATTCTCCTTTCAAAGCGTACATAGAAGGCATTGAGTTCATCTGGTAGTGAAGCATCGCTGCCATTCACGTTACTAGGTTTCACTTTGTAGGAAGTAATATCTTGCAAACCCTGCCAGAGTTGTCGTGCATCCGATGTCGCCTCCAACCTTGTTCAAAATTGTCTCTTTGCCCTTGAAATAGCCCTCCACAAATCATACCTGGTTCTCTGGTACAAGCCTGGCTCGCCAGACTTGAATGCCACAGGTCTAGACTTCAGCAGATGACCTACCTCCTGGTTCATCCACAGCTTTTGGTTTGGGAATGTATGGTAAGTCATTGTAGGCACACACTCATCCACACAGGTTTTAATGAAGTAGGTAACAACTGCAACGTACTCATCCAGGTTTGAAGATGAATCCCTGAATACAGTCCAGTCCACCAATTCAAAGCAGTCCTGTAGGCACTCGTGTGCTTCCCTTGTCCATAGCTTCTTGGTCCTCACTACTGGTGACGCAGTCTTCAGTCTCTGCGTATACTCAGGGAGCTGAAGTACAGCCAAGTGATCAGATCTTTCAAAGTGAAGGCATGGGATAGCACGGTAGGCATTCTTGATGGTGGTGTAGCAATGGCCCAGTGTGTTGTTTCCTCTAGTATTGCAAGTGATCTGCTGATGGTCGTTCCTTAGTGACTTTTTCAGACAGGCCTGCTTAAAATCTCCCAAAACAATAGTGAAGGCATTCGGATGTTTTATGCATGTTGATCCCATTGCTCAGATCATCTAAAGCCTGATTGATATTGGCCTGAAATAGAATGTGTACCACTACCAAAATGACCCTGGAGAACTCTTGTGGTGAGTATAAAGGATGGCACCAAGGGTGAGGATAAGCAATACGAAGCAATGCTTCTGAATGAGACTGAAAACTGAACAAACAAATGGTTGAAAATATTTATTGAAGAAATAAAAAGAAAATTTATGAAGTATTTAATTCTTTTACCAGGGTTCTGACAGAATCTTCACCTTCATTCCATAGGTAAGTATCTTCCTTGTTCCTAAATAGATATCATTTCCAGAAAGAATGAATGTTCTGCTATGGGCACATATCAGAAGCTCTATCTCCAAATACAGAATACGTAGAAACTGAAATTCAGAAATAAAAAAACGGAAGTTCCTGAAACTTTCAGCCAGCAAAATATCATCTGCTGTGAGAAAATATAGTCGGTTGAGAGACTGAACCAAAGCTAATGTCTCAGCTTGATGAGCTTTTATTAGAGCCTTTCACTGACCTTAAATGCTAACTCTGTTTATCTCTCCAGAGATGCAGCCTGATCTCCTGAGTGTTTTTAGCACTTTATTAATAATCATCATTTACAGACAATACCCATCTTTGTGAAAAAAAAGTATAACCATCTTCCCATGACAGTCAATGCTCTTATGGCTGCCTGTTGCTTCATGGCAGCAATAACAGAGTAGGTGTGACCTCTGCACACTGCAGATGTAATGAAACATGTTGACATTTTACATAGGAGTGATTGATAAGTTCGTGGCCTAAGGTAGAAGGAGTCAATTTTAGAAAACCTAGCACATTTATTTTTCAACATAGTCCCCTCCTACATTTACACACTTAGTCCAGCGGTCATGGGGCATACGGATCTTGGCCCTTCAGAAAGTGCCCTCAGCAGGGGTGATTGATAGGTTCGTGGCCTAAGGTAGAAGGAGATGAGTTATACGGCTCTCGTTGCATGCACATGCAGTTCAACTCTTTGAGTGATTACGTTGAAAGTTTGAAGTTAATAACTCATCTCCTTCTACCTTAGGCCACGAACTTATCAATCATTCCCGCTGTGGGCACTTTCTGGAGGTCCAAGATCCGTATGCTCCACGACCACTGGACTAAGTGTGTAAATGTAGGAGGGGACTATGTTGAAAAATAAATGTGCGAGATTTTCTAAAATTGACTCCTTCTACCTTAGGTCACGAACTTATCAAACACCCCTTGTATATCCTGGATCTAACAGGAGTCTTCACCATATGAATATTAATTTAGTGGTGGGAGTCAGAGTTGATGGGACCTCTGCAGGCTGCAGATGTAGTTGAAGTCTTTTTACATATGTCAAAATGAATATCTAGCCCAAACACTTAAAACTGTTCTTTATGCCATTTTCCAAAAATTTTGCATGTCACTTGACAAGGTTCCAGCATTACACATAGCACCCATTTAATGCACCACAAAAGTCTCCAACTTCTTGCCCTCTGCCTTAGAGCCAACAGGTAGTAAGTGCCGATCTTAACAGTAATCCCCAAACTCTGAGAATATTTGTAATAAAAATAGTCTCAGAAGTCAGAATGACAAAACTGCAGATTTATTTTATCTCGGTGCCATTTTTCAATACTCAAGGTGAAAGTGTTATGTCACTGTTACATTCTAAGCAATTTGCCTTTATTGTATTATCTGCACGTAATAAAGAATACCAGATAATGCCAATGAATCAGTCATTAAACTGAATGAGTGATTGAATAAAGTTATTGCAAAATTGAAACACAAAATATATTTCATTCTTCTGACAGGATTCAAAGGGAGCCTTCAGCTTCATTCGATGAGAAGTCAGTATCTTCCTTACTTTGTAAAATTCTTTTCAAATCTTTTTATTATTATTATTATCCAAAATTAACAAGAGCACATTGAAGTAGGCAACACTTACAATGTCTCAAGAGAAAGAAAAAACATTGTTTTAAAGATTGAAAAAAATTTTGGTGACAAAAGAAGAGGAAAAAACCCAGCTAAAGTAAAGTGAGAAAAAAAATCATTAGGTGTTCAACACCGGAGCCAAGCATCATACAAAAAGCTTCTAAAGATAAACAGCAGCCGCCAGCCAGAAAAAAAATGTACCAAAAATTTACAATTAGATCATGGAGGAAATCTATCAATTAACTCAAATGATAGTAATGAGCAAATGAACCCAATCTTTTCTCAAAATCAAACATAGGTTCAAAGGTTCGACTTCTAATTTTCTCCAAACTAAGACATAGCATCACTTGCGAGAACCATTGTAACAGATAGGAGCCGATGTATCCTTCCACTTCAGCAAAATGGCCCTCCTAGCTATCAATGTAACAAATGCAATAACGTTGATCAGACAAAGAGATACCGCAGATATTTTGAGGCATTATTTCAAAAAGCACAGCTAATTTATTAGGTTGTAAATTAATTTTAAGTGCTTTAGAAATTGTAGAAAAAACTGACTTCCAGAACTGTTCCAGTATAGAACAAGACTGAAACGTGTGTCAGTGTAGCTGTCTCAGTTTTACATCTATTGCAATAACTATCAACATTAGGAAACATTTTAGACAATCTCTCCTTCGTCAAATAGTAACGATGTACAATTTTAAATTGAATTGGTGAATGACTAGCACAGATCGAAGAAAAGTTAACCAATTTCAGAATCCGCGTCCAGTCCTCCAGCATAAAAGTCAAATTAAATTCCTTTTCACAATCTTGTTTAATCTTAAATAAAGGACGCTTATTCCATTGTAATAGTAAATTATAAATTCATCAAAGGGTTCATACTCGTAATAGTATCTAACAGGTCAACATCCAATATTTAAGGAAAATTACTTAAATATTTTTGTAAGAAATGTACAACTTGAAGGTATTGTAAAAAGTGTGAGTATGAAAGAGAATATTTATCAATTAATTGTTCAAAAGACATCCATCTATCTTCTTCAAATAAATCCCAAAAATAATTAATATCTTTATTTTTCCAAAGTAAAAAATTTGGATCACTCAAAGAAGGCTTAAAAAAGTAATATCCATAAATTAAACTACAAAGTTTCAATCTTTTAAGATTAAAAAAATTACAGAACTGGAGCCAAGTTTGTAAAGAATACTTAATCACAGGATATAAATTTAAATTAGCAATTTTAGCCAATTGTATAGGTAAAGCAGCTCCCAACAACGAGGTTAAATAAAACTGTTTCACAGCTTTCAATTCCAAGTCTACCCAAATTGGCCGATCATTCTTATCAACCCAATGTAACCAAAAGAACATATATCGCACATTAACAGCCCAGTAATACATTCTTAAATTAGGCAAAGCAAGACCTCCATCCTTTTTCAACTTTTGTAAGTGACATTTACTAATTCTTGGTCTTTTATTATTCCAAATAAAAGTCAAAATAATAGAATCAATCCGATCAAAAGACTTCTTAGTCAGAAAAACAGGGATATTCTGAAATAAATATAAAAAATTTGGTAAAATCATTATTTTGACTATATGGATGCGACCAGCAAGTGAAAATGTAAGTGGGTTCCATCTACTAAATAAATACTTCATAGAATCTACCAAGGGAACAAAATTAGCTTTATAAAGATCCTTATATTTTTTAGTAATAATAACATCTAAATATCTAAAGGAATCCGTGACTTTGAAAGGAGTATTATCATATATAGAAACAGATTCATTTAAAGGAAACAGTTCACTTTTACTAAAATTTATTTTATATCCTGAAAAATCTCCAAATTCATTAAACAATTTTAGCAAGGCAGGAATAGGTTCCTGGGGATTGGATATGTAAACCAGTAAATCCTCAGTGTAAAGAGAATTCTTATGAATGGTCTCATTCACAAAAACCCCATAAATATCTTTAGCTTCACGAAGAGCAATAGCAAGGGGTTCTAATATTAAATAACAAAGGACTTAATGAACAACCTTGTCCTGTTCCCCGTGAAAGCTGAAAAAAGGGGATCTACGGTTATTAGTAATAACAGTAGCAATAGGAGTTTTATATATCATTCTAATCCAATTATTAAAATTAACACAAAAGCCAAATTTCTCTAAAACATTAAATAAATATTTCCATTCAACAGGATCGAAAGCTTTTTCAGCATCCAAAGAGACGACGCATTGTGGAGCTTTAAAAGAGGACGAATATATAATGTTAAATAATCTCCAAACATTTGAAAAGGAATAACGACCCTTTATAAAGCCTGTTTGATCTTTGAAAATAATTTTACCCAAAATATTTTCCAACCGATTGGCCATTATCTTTGACAGAATCTTAGCATTGACGTTCAATAATGAAATAGGTCTTATATGAGGCACAATCAGTAGGATCTTTATCCTTTTTAAGAATTAAAGAAATAGAAGCCTCATAAAAAGTAGAGGGTAAATCACCTTTCACAAAAGAATCCTTAAACATTTCCAACATATACGGAGAAAGCAATTTTCCAAATTTTTTATAAAATTCTACAGGATAGCCATCAAGTCCAGGGGCCTTACCAGATTGCATCGAAAAAATAGCTTTATGAATTTGGGCTTCAGTAATTTGGGCATCAAGAGTTTTTTGATTCTCAACAGAAATTTGAGGGAAAGCAATCTTTCGTAAGAAAGCATTCATTTTAGAAGAATCTACTGGAAATTGAGATTTATAAAGTTCAGTATAAAAATCTTGAAAAATCTTACTAATTTCTTCATATTCCCAAGCCAGGGTACCATCTTTCCTACAGATTTTAAAAATTTGTCTTTTGGCTCTAGCCGTTTTTAATTGAGATGCAAGCAGTTTGTTATTTTTATCTCCAAACATATAAAATTGGCTCTTTAGCTTAATCAAGTAGCCTTCAATAGGATGAGTTAATAATAAATTATATTGTGATTGAAGTTCCACCCTTTCTTTGAATAAATCTATATTAGGGGAGATTGCATAAATATTATCTCAGTCTTTAATTTGTTTTGAAATCTTATCTAATTCTACTTTAGTCTGTTTTTTAAGCTTAGCTGAATAAGAAATGATCTGACCACGTAAAAATGCTTCAACTTAGACATACCCCCTATATCATTCGAAAGGAAAAAATTCTTTTATCTGGGTTTCAATGAAGCTGACAAAGTCAGAGTTCTGCAGTAATGTCTGAGACCAGCACCATGGTGGGCGGGCAAGAATGACATCATCAAATTCGAAAGATAAACTCAGAGGCACATGATCAGATATAGCAATAGCGTCATATTCACAATTCTTAACCCTAGGCAAGAAGCAAGGATCAACTATAATATAATCAATCCTCTAATATTTTTTATAAACATGTAAAAAAAAGAATATCCTCTGTCATCAGGGTGTAAGTATCTCCATAGTTCAATCAGTCAAGAATACAAAATAATGCCAGTGGATAAGACTTTAAACTGAATGTCTGAATGATTAAATAAAGTTATTGCAAAATTGAAACATAAAATGTTTTTCATTCTTTTGACAGGACTCTGAGACAGCCTCCACCTTCATTCGATAATAAGTAAGTATCTTCCTTACTTTTTAAAATTATTTATTTCCAGAAAGAGTAAACTTCTGGTCACTTCTTACCCATGATCACAGAGACTAGAAACTCTTCCAAACACTAAAATATATAATTGATGGAAATCTGAAATAAAATCTGTATTTCTTGAATAAGTAAGACCATAAGATATAGGAGCATAATTAGTCCATTCAGCCATCTAGTCTGCTCTGCCATTTTACCATGCCTGATCCATTTCCCTTAACCCCATTTGCCTTGCTTCTCCCCATAACTTTACATGCCCTGACTAATCAAGAACCAATCAACTTCCACTTTAAATGCACCATAGCCACCTGTGGCAATGAATTCCACAGATTCACCGGCCTCTGACTAAAGAAATTCATCCTCAGCTCCCTTCTAAATGGACATCCCTCTGTTTTGAGGCTGTGCCTCTGGAACTAGAACCCCCCCCCCCCCACCAAAGGAAACATCCTCTTCATATTGACTTTATCTGAGCCTTTTACTATTCAGTAGGTTTCAATGAGATCCCCCCTCATTCTTTTAAATTCCAGAGAGTACAAGCCCAGAGCCTTCAATCACTATTCATATGAATCAGAATCAGGTTTATTATCATCGGCAAAATTTGTTAACTTAGCAGCAGCAGTTTAATGCAATACATAATATAGAAGAAGAAGAAAAATTAAAAATCTAATAATAATAAGTAAGTAAAACAATTACAGTATATGTATTTTGAATAGGTTAAAAATAGTGCAAAAGACAATTAATATATATTTTAAAAAGTGAGGTAGTATTCACAGGTTCAATGTCAATTTAGGAATCGGATGGCAGAGGGGAAGAAGCTGTACCTGAATCACTGAGTGTGTGCCTTCAGGCTTCTGTATCTCTTACCTGATGGTAACAGTGGGAAAAGGGCATGCCCTGGGTGCTGGAGGTCCTCAATAATGGACGCTATCTTTATGAGACACCGCTCCTTGTGATATCTTTGGTACTAAATTTACAACCCTCTGCAACTTCTTTCAGTCCGGTGCAGTAGCCCCCACATCCATACCAGACAGTGAAGCAGCCTGTCAGAATGCTTTCCATGGTACATCTATAGAAGTATTTGAGTGTATTTGTTGATATTCCAAATCTCATCACAGTCCTAATGAAGTATAGTCACTGCCTTGCCTTCTTTATAACTGCATCGATATGTTGGGACCAGGTTAGGTCCTCAAAGGTCTTGACACCCAGGGACTTGAAACTGCTCACTCTCTCCACTTCTGATCCTTTTATGAAGATTGGTGTGTGTTCCTTCATCTTGCCCTTCCTGAAATCCACAATCAGCTCTTTCGTCTTACTGATGTTGAGTGCAAAGTTGTTGCAGTGACACCACTCCATTAGTTGCTATATCTCCCTCCTGACACCCTCTCGTCTCCATCTAAAATTCTACCAACAACGGTTGTACAGCAAATCTGTAGATGGTATTTGAGCTATGCCTAGCCACACAGTCATGGGTATAGAGAGAATAGAGCAGTGGGCTAAGCATACACCCCTGAGGTGCACCAGTGTTGGATCGTCAGCGAGGAGAAGATGGTATCACTAATCCACACAGATTGTGGTCTTCTGGTTAGGAAGTTGAGGATCCAATTGCAGAGGGAGGTTCAGAGGCCCAGGTTCATTAACTTCTCAATCAGGAATTGTGGGAATGATGGTGTTAAATGCTGAGCTGTAGTCAATGTACAGCGTCCTGACATATGTGTTTGTATTGTCCAGGGGTCTAAGGCCGTGTGAAGAGGCATTGAGATTGCATCTGCCGTTGATCTATTGTGGCGATAGGCAAATTGCAATGGGTGCAGGTTCTTACTGAGATAGTTCAGTCTAGTCATAACCAACGGGTATAATTGTTGCCGTTTTGAAGCAAGTGAGAACTTCTGCCCATGGCAGTGAGAGATTGAAAATGTCCTTGAATACTCCCTCTAGCTGGTTGGCACAAGTTTTCAAATCCTTTCCAGGTACTCCATCAGGACCTTCCACCTTGCGAGGATTCACCCTCTTTAAGGACAGCCTAACATTGGCCTCTGAGACAGAGATCACAGGGTCACCAGGTGCTGTAGGGATCTTCACAGCTGTAGTTATATTCTCCCTTTCAAAGTGGGCATAGAAGGCATTGAGTTCATCTGGTAGTGAAGCATCGCTGCCATTCATGCTATTGGGTTTCACTGTGTAGGAGGTAATGTCCTGCAAACCTTGCCAGAGATATCGTACATCCGATGTTTCCAACCTCGTTCATAATTGTCTCTTTGCCCTTGAAATAGCCTTCTGTAAACCATGCCTGGTTTTCTGATACAGATTTGGGTCACCAGACTTAAATGCCACAGATCTAGCCTTCAGCAGATGACGTACCTCCTGGTTCATCCATGACTTTTAGTTTGTGAGTATACAGTAAGTCTTTGTAAGCACACACTCATCTACACAGGTTTTAATGAAGTCGGTAACAACTGCAGCAAACTCATCCAGATTCGAAGATGAATCCCTGAATACGGTCCAGTCCACCAATTCAAAGCAGTCCTGTAAGCGCTGCTGTGCTTCCTTTGTTCAAACCTTCTTGGTCCTCACTAGTGGTGCTGCAGTCTTCAGTCTCTGCCTATACTCAGGGAGTAGAAGTACAGCCAGGTGATCAGACTTCCCGAAGTGAGGACATGGAACAGCACAGTAGGCATTCTTGATGGTGGTGTAACAGTGGTTTAGTATGTTGTTTCCTCTGGTGTTGCAAGTGATCTGTTGATGGTAATTGCTTAGTGATTTTTTTCAAACTGGCCTGGTTAAAATCCCCCAAAACGACGATGAAGGTGATAGGGTGGCATGTTTCGTGCATGCTGATCCCATTGCTCAGATCGTCTAAAGCCTGATTGACGTTGGCCTGAAGTGGAATGTATATCAAAATGATCCAGGAAATCTCCCGTGGTATGTAAAATGCACGACACTTAACTGCAAGATATTCTAGGTCTGGTGAGCAGGATTGGGACAGCACCCCCAAGAAGAGTTGATTATGAGGCATACTCCTCCACCTCTGCTTTTGAGAGACTATAGATCTAGCCTGATGGTGTATATTAAACCCATAGATCTGAATCGCTGCATCTGGTACAGAAGGGGTTAACCAGGATTCCGTGAAACAAAGGACACACACGGTCCTAATGTCCCTCTGTTTCAGCACCCTGGCTCTGACATCATCGATTTTATTCACCAGAGACTGCATGTTCGCCAGCAAGGTAGTCGGTAGTGGGAGTTTAAAACCCCGTTTCCTTAAATGCACTTGTATCCCTGACCTACAGCCACGTTTCCTGTATGGAATCGACGAGGAATCCATCCAGTATCGGCATAGGTTCCGTTAATGTAGAAGCAATAGTAGTTCGTTTAAACACATTAAGACATCTTTGTTGACTGTACTGACCTTTGAAGCAGTTGACCTTTTTAGCTGTATCAGGCTGAAACAAGAATATTTAATCGTATCCATTGAGAGTTCTGCTGCTACACAAGTCGCCTCGAGGCACCCCGGAAGTCAAATGCTTTAATTCCCAGAATCATTCTCATGAACCTCCTCTGAACCCTCTCCAATGTCAGCACATCCTTTACTATATATGGGGCTCTACGTGAGGCCTCACAGGTGCCTTATACAGACTCAACATTGCATCCTTGCTTTAATATTCAAGTCCTCTTGAAAGGAATCCTAACTTTGCATTTGTCTTCCTCACCACCGATTCAACCTGCAAATTAACCTTTAGGGAATTCTGCACAAGGACTCCCAAATCTGTTTGCACCTCAAATTTTTAAATTTTCTCCCCATTAGAAAATATTCTATGCTTTTATTCCTTCTACCAAAGTGCATGACAATACACTTCCTGAAATTGTACTCCTTATACCACTTCTTTGCCTATACAGGTTTCCCCCGCCATCCAAAGGTACAGCGTTCCTATGAAAAAAAACAAAAAATATCCTACCAAATCATGCCAAATAACACATAAAATTTAAAATAGCAGTAACGTATAGTAAAAGCAGGAATGGTATGATAAATACACAGCCTATCTAAAGTAGAAATACTTTTCTACAATCATTGCTGCACTGTTCTCCGTAGCAAAAATCTCACACAAGTGCTCTTGGCAGAAACACTCTCTCCAGTAACCTTTAAGCTATGAAGCTGCCAAATCATACCAAGTAACACATAAAAATACACACCCTGTATAAAGTAGAAATAATGTATGTACGGTGTAGTATCACTTACCGGAATCGAGAAGTCAGTGCCGAGCACACTGATGATGGTGTGTTAGGCTGAGTCATCAGAGGTTGGGGTGGTGCAGTGGTCCCCAACCTCTGGGCAGCGAACCTATACCGATCCGCGAAGAATGCAGCGGTTGCCGGGATGCACCCAGCACATCTTTAAGAAAAATGCCGAAATAAACAAGCTAATTAATTAGTAGCTGCCCAGCACGTAAATGTCGGCCCAGATCAGAGGCAATTGCATCGCATTAGGGTTAGGGGTAGCCTCTGATCTGGGCCGACATTTACATGCCGGGCGGCACCTAATTAATTAACTTGTTTATTTCGGCTTTTTTCTTAAAGATGTGTTGGGTGCATCCCGGCTACCGCTGCATTCTCCGTGGCAATGTATCAGTCCGCGGCCCGAGGATTGGGGTGGTGGGACACTGGGGTGTCATCTCATCGTCGTCTGTTTCCATCAAGGTAGGCAGGTCATCTTCTATGTCTGCCTGCCTCAATGTCGAAGGTTGAGGTTCATCGTCTGCTGTGGATGATGTGGAAGGCTTGAAAAACAATAGTATGCTTGACTGCTTAGCCTCGTGCATTTTTCTGTCATACAATTCTTTGTAAGCACTCAAACCATCTTGCAAATATGCCCAAAACCTCCGTACCCTTTCAAAATTAAAATCGTACTTTTCTGCAATAATTGCAGTGAAAATCTCACGCAGTTGCTTCACGTTCCGTTCCTGGACAACTTCACTTTCGGTCCGTTTGCTACTGCATTCGGTTTTGATTGTTATCCTTTCCTCTTCCAATTGCATCAGCCCTTCAGTTCTTGGTCATGGGATGTCAAAACTTCTTCAACATCATCTTCGTCAACTTCCACAAGCCAAACTCACTTTGTCCTTACTTCGTTCACCACGATCGAAATGTTTAATTATGTCTAGTTTTACGCTCAGTGTAACACCCTTACGAGCTCTTTTAGGCTTTTCCGATATCTTAAAACTCATCTTGCTAACGGCTGCTCACAGGCACATGTTTAAGCATTGCCAGCTAGAATGCAGTTCCGGGGGAGGAGCTTGGCTGCTCGGGCTGCGCTCTGCCTTTTTATCGCTCGCTGCTTTTTTCGTAACAGTGAAAACACCTTCTGTTAGCAAAAGCAGGTAACTAATGTAGGTCTTTCGTAATAGTGAGGTTTCGTAAAGCTGACGTTCAAAAAACGGGGGACACATGTACCCCTAATCTGTCTAAGTCCTTCTGCAACCTACCTGTTTCCTCAATAATACCTGAAGAAGAAAGCCCTTAACTCCGAGTGGAGTCATCGGAACGCTGTCATGACGGCATTTTTTTAGCTGGCTTTCTTATTTTTCTGAGGCCAAGTTGCTAGCTCAACGCTCAACCCAGCACGGATGGAAAGCGTACAAGGGAGCCAGCTGCATTTGAACACGGGAGCCTTCGCTCTGAAGTCCAGTGCTGATGCCACCAGCCAGCTCAATAATACCTGCCCTCCCACCTATCTTCATTTTGTCTGCAAACTTGGCCACAAAGCCATCGATTCCTTAATTCAAATCATTGACATACAACGTAAAAAGACACGATCCTAATGCCAAACACTGTGGAACACCTCTCATCACCAGCAGCCAATCAGAAACTGCTCCCCCTATTTCCCACCCTTTGCCTCCTGCCAATTAGCTACTCCTCTATCCTTGCTACTATCTCTCCTGTAATACCCTGGGTTCTTACCTTGTTAAACAGCCTCACATGCAACACTTTGTCTAAGCCCTTCTGAAAATCCACAACATCCACTGATTCTCCTTTGTTTATTCTGCTTGTTATTTCCTCAAAGAGTTGCAACAAATTTGTCAGGCAAGGTTTTTCCTTGAGGAAACCATTCTGACTTTGGCCTAGTTTCTCATCTGCCTACAAGTATCCTGAAACTACATCCTTAACAAGCAACTACAACATATTCCCAACCACTGAGATCAGGCTAACTGGCCTGTAATTTCCCTTCTGGCTCCACTTGAAGAGTGGAGTAACATTTGCAATTTTCCAGTCCTCTGGAACCATGCCAGAATCTATTAATTCTTGAAAGATTTTTACTAATGCCTCCACAATCTCCTCAGCTACCTCTTTCAGCACCTTGCAGTGTAGTCCATCTGGTCCAGGTGACTTATCTACCTTCAGACCGTTTGGTTTCCCAAGCACCTCCTCCCTAGTAATAGAAACTGCACAACTGCACTCACTTCTGCTCCCTGACACTCTTGAGCTATACTGCTAGTGTTTTCCACAGTGAAGACTGAATCAAAATACTTACTCAGTTCAAACACCGTTTTCTTGTCCCCCATTACTATCTCTTGAGTGTCATTTTCCAGTGGTCCAATATCTACTCTTGCCTCTCTTTTATTCTTTATATATCTGTAAATACTATAGGTATAATTTTTGATCATATTGGCTAGCTTACCTTCATATTTCATCTTTTCCCCCTTTATGGGTTTTTAGTTGCCTTGTTGGTTTTTAAAAATAGTCAATCCTCTAACTTCCCATGAACTTTTGTTTTACTATATGCCCTCTATTTTGTTTTTATGTTAACATTGTTTTCTCTTGCCAGTCACAATTGCTTCATCCTGCTTTTAGAATACTTCCTCTTCTTTGGAATGTATCTATCCTGCGCCTTCTAAATTTCTCCCAGAAATTCCAGCCATTGCTGCTCTGCCGTCATCCCTGCTGGCGTCCCCTTCCCATTAACTTTGACTAGCTCCTCTCTCATACCTCTGAAATTCGTTTTTCTCCACTGTAATACTGATACATTTGACGTTAGCTATTCCCTCTCGAATTGCAGGGTGAATTCCATCATACTATGATCACTGTTACCTCCATTACCTTAAGCTTCATAATTATATCCAGTTCATTACACAACACTCAATCCAGAATTGCAGATCCTCTAGTAAGTTCAACCATTAGCTGCTCCAAAAAGCCATCTTGGAGGTGTTTCAAATATTCTTTCTCATGGCATCAGCTTCAACTTGATTTTCTCAATATATCTTCATATTCAAACCACCATGACTAACATTACATTGCCTTTTTGACATGCTTTTTCTATCTCCCTCTGTAATTTGTAAACCACATCCTGGCTACTTTTCAGAAGCCTATATATAACTCACATCAGGGTCTTCTTACCCATCCAGTTTCTTAACTCTACCCCCAAGGATTCTACATCTTCTGATCCTATGTCAGCTCTTTCTAGATCTTGTTTCATTGTTTACCAGCAGAGTACTTCTCCTCCTCTGCCTACCTTCCTGTCCTGTTGATAGATTGTGTATCCTTGGATATTAAGCTCCTAACTATAATCATCTTTCAGCCATGACTCCATGATACCCACATCATATCTGCCTAACTCTAACTCCGCCAAATCATCTACCTTATTTTGTGTACTGCATGCATTCAAATATAAGACATTCATTCCTGTCATCCTTTTCATTTTTGTCCCTGTTACATTGTAGCCTATCCCACTGACTGCATTTTTGCCCTATTAACTCCCTGTCCTTCCTGACCTCCTCATTATACACTGCCTCTGCTTGTAAACCAACATTCCTGTAATCGGCCCCATCAGTCCAGTTCCAATCCTTCTGACAAATTAGTTTCAACCCTCCCCAACACCTCTAGGAAACCTGTCTGTAAATATATTGGTACCCTTTGGGTTCAGGTGCAGCCCATCCTTTTTCTCCAGATCATACCTACCCCAGAAGAGATCCCACTAATCCAGGAATCTCAAACGGTGCCTCTATGCCAGATTCTCAGCCACCCATTCATCTGCCAAGTCAACCTAATCTTACGGAAGATAAAAACGTATACAAACTAATTGCCAAGCTTGGCGAACATCACAACATCAAACGCCTCAACTTGATCTATATTTGATTCTTTTACCAGGATCCTGAGAGATTCTTCACCTTCATTCCCTGATAAGTAAGTATCTTCTAATCTTGTGAAATTTACAGAATGAAAACTATTTTAAACAGTTTTCTTACTTGCACTTCCATTCACCTGGTTAGATGTGAGCATTACACACACACCTGCTTAATGCACCAAGAGAGACTCCAATCTCTTGGCATCGGGCGACAATTGCCGAGGTTCCTAGCATTCCCCAAATCCTGAGAATGCTTTTAATAAAAATAAAAACCAAGATGTTAGGAACTCTGAAAATATGGATTTCAAATGTCAGAAAGTGAAAGCATTATCTGCATGTGATAACAAATATTAGTTATCACTGGAGCAATGCTTCTGAATGAGTCTGGATGCTGAATCTACAAATGGTACAACGGGTATTGAACAACTGTGAAATAAATTATATTTGATTCCTCTATCAGGATTCTGAGAGATTCTTCACCTTCATTCCATGATAAGTAAGTATCTTCTTATTTTGTGAAATAATTTTCGAACGTAAACCATTCTAAATAGTTTTAACTTTTTTTTGCCACTTTCCTAACTGCTTCAGGTCACCTGATTAGGTGCCATCACCACACATCACCCTGTTTAGTGCATCAAGAAAGACCCCAATTTCTTGGCATCTCCCTTAGGGGCAATAGGTGATAAGTGGCAGGTTTACCAGAAATCCAATATCTTGAGAATGCTTTTAATAAAAATAAAAACCAAAAGTTAAGAACATAAAAATACAGATTTTTTAAAATGTCAGGACTGTATTCAATAACAACTGAATCTGATATGGAATACCAAGCAATGCTTCTGAATGAGACTGAAAACTGAATGAACAAATGGTTAAATATATTTATTGAAGAAATGAAAAGAAAACTTTAAAAAGTATTTAATTCTTTTACCAGGATTCTGAGAGAATCTTCACCTTCATTCCATAGGTAAGTGTCTTCCTTGTTCCTAAACAGATATAATTTCCAGAAAGAATGATTGTTCTGCCATGGGCACAGAGATCAGAAGGTCTTATTTCCAAACTCAAAATAGGTAGAAACTGATATTCTGAAATAAAAAGAGAAGTTCCTGAAACTTTCAGCAGACAAAATACCATCTGTTGTGAGAGAATACGATTGGTTGAGAGACTGAAACAAAATTAATGTCTCAGTTTGATAAGCTTTTATTAGAGCCTTTCACTGACCTGAAATGCTAACTCTGTCTATTCTTCCGGAGATGCAGCCTGATCTTCTGAGCTTTTCTAGCACTTTATTAATAATTATCGTTTACAGACAATACCCAGCTTTGTGAAAAGAGAGTATGACCATCTTTCCTTGACAGATCTCTCGCAGCTGCCTGTTGTTTCATGACAGCAATAACAGAGTAGGTGTGACCCCTGCAGGCTGCAGCTGTAGTGAAACGTATCGATGACATTTTACATATGTGAGAGTGAAAACCTAGCCCAAGCATATATTACTGTTCTTTATGCAATTTTCCAAAAACTTGCATGTCACCTGCCAAGGTTCCGGCATTACAAATAGCACCCATTTAATGCACCAAGAAAGTCTCTAAATCTTGCCCACTGCCTAAGAGCCAACAGGTGATAAGTGCCAATTTTAACCGAAATCTCCATATCCAGAAAATACCTGTAATAAAATGAAAGTCTAAGAAGTCCAAATGACAAACCTGCAGATTTATTTTACCTCAGTGCCATTTTTCAATACTCAAGGTGAAGTATTGTGTCACTGTTGCATTCTAAGCAATTTGCCTTTATTATGTTATCTGCATTTAATAAGGAATACCAGATAATGCCAATTTATGAGGTTTTAAACTCAATGATTGAATAAAATTATTGCATAATTGAAACAAAACTAAATTTCATTCTTTTGACAGGATTTTGAGAGAGTCTCCACCTTCTTTCAATGATAAGTAAGTATATTCCTTACTTTGTAAAATTATTTGTTTCCAGAAAGAATAAACTTCTGGTCACTTCCTGCCCACGAGCACAGAGAGTGTAAACTCTTTCAAACTCTAAAATCTGTAATTGAACATAGAATAATACAGCACAGTACAGGCCCTTTGGCCCACAATGTTGTGCCGACCCTCAAACCCTGCCTCCCATATAAGCCCCCACCTTAAATTCCTTCATATACCTGTCTAGTAGTCTCTTAAACTTCACTAGTGTATCTGCCTCCACCACTGACTCAGGCAGTGCATTCCACGCACCAACCACTCCTCTAATATCCCCCTTGAACTTCCCACCCCTTACCTTAAAGCCATGTCCTCTTGTATTGAGCAGTGGTGCCCTGGGAAAGAGGCGCTGGCTATCCACTCTTATCTATTCCTCTTATTATCTTGTACACCTCTATCATGTCTCCTCTCATCCTCCTTCTCTCCAAAGAGTAAAGTCCTAGCTCCCTTAATCTCTGATCATAATGCATACTCTCTAAACCAGGCAGCATCCTGGTAAATCTCCTCTGTACCCTTTCCAATGCTTCCACATCCTTCCTATAGTGAGGCAACCAGAAATGGACACAGTACTCCAAGTGTGGCCTAACCAGAGTTTTATAGAGCTGCATCATTACATCGTGACTCTTAAACTCCATCCCTCGACTTATGAAAGGTAACACCCCATAAGTTTTCTTAACTACCCAATCCACCTGTGAGGCAACTTTCAGGGATCTGTGGACATGTACCCCCAGATCCCTCTGCTCCTCCACACTACCAAGTATCCTGACATTTACCTTGTACTCTGCCTTGGAGTTTGTCCTTCCAAAGTGTGCCACCTCACATTTCTCCGGGTTGAACTCTTATCTGCCACTTCTCAGCCCACTTATGCATCCTATCAATGTCTCTCTGCCATCTTTGACAATCCTCTACACAATCTACAACACCACCAACCTTTGTGTCGTCTGCAAACTTGCCAATCCACCCTTCTACCCCTACATCCAGGTCGTTAATAAAAATCACGAAAAGTAGAGGTCCCAGAACAGGTCCTTGTGGGACACCACTTGTCACAATCCTCTAATCTGAATGTACTCCCTCCACCACGACCCTCTGCCTTCTGTAGGCAAGCCAATTCTGAATCCACCTGGCCAAAATTCCCTGGATCCCATGCCTTCTGACTTTCTGAATAAGCCTACCATGTGGAACCCTGTCAAATGCCTTACTAAAATCCATATAGGTCACATCCACTGCACTACCCTCATCTATATGCCTGGTCACCTCCTCAAAGAACTCTATCAGGCTTGTTAGACACAATCTGCCCTTCACAAAGCCATGCTGACTGTCCCTGATCAGACCATGATTCTCTGAATGCCCATAGATCCTATCTCTAAGAATCTTTTGCAAGAGCTTTCCCACCACAGGCGTAAGGCTCACTGGTCTATAATTACGCGGACTATCCCTACTACCTTTTTTGAACAAGGGGACAACATTCGCCTCCCTCCAATCCTCCGGTACCATTCCCGTGGACAACGAGGACATAAAGATCCTAGCCAGAGGCTCAGCAATCTCTTCCCTCGCCTCGTGGAGCAGCCTGGGGAATATTCCGTCAGGCCCCGGGGACTTATCCATCCTAATGTATTTTAACAACTCCAATACTTCCTCTCCCTTAATATCAACATGCTCCAGAACATCAACCTCACTCATATTGTCCTCACTATCAAGTTCCCTCTCATTGGTGAATACCGAAGAGAAGTACTCATTGAGGACCTCGCTCACTTCCACAGCCTCCAGGCACATCTTCCCACCTTTATCTCTAATCGGTCCTGCCTTCACTCCTGTCATCCTTTTTTTCTTAACATAATTGAAGAATGCTTGGGGTTTTCCTTTACCCTACTCGCTAAGGCCTTCTCATGCCCCCTTCTTGCTTAAGCTCCTTTCTTGCTTCCCTATATTCCTCAATAGACCCATCTGATCCCTGCTTCCTAAACCTCATGTATGGTGCCTTCTTCCACCTGACAAGATTTTCCACCTCACTTGTCACCCATGGTTCCTTCACCCTACCATTCTTTATCTTCCTCACCGGGACAAATTTATCCCTAACATCCTGCAAGAGATCTCTAAACATCGACCACATGTCCATAGTACATTTCCCTGCAAAACCATCATCCCAATTCACACCCGCAAGTTCCAGCCTTATAGCCTCATAATTTGCCCTTCCCCAATTAAAAATTTTCCTATCCTCTTTGATTCTGTCCTTTACCATGATAATGCTAAATGCCAGGGAACCAGTGGTCACTGTCCCCCAGATGCTCACCCACTGAGAGATCTATGACCTGACCCGGTTCATTACCTAGTACTAGATCTAGTATGGCATTCCCCCTAGTCGGCCTGTCCACATACTGTGACAGGAATCCGACCTGGACACACTTAACAAACTCTGCCTCTTCTAAACCCTTGGAACTAATCAGGTGCCAATCAATATTAGGGAAGTTAAAGTCACCCGTGATAACAACCCTGTTATTTTTGCACCGTTCGAAAATCTGCCTCCAAATCTGCTCCTCTGTATCTCTGCCGCTACCAGGGGGCCTATAGAATGCCCCCAATAGAGTAACTGCTCCCTTCCTGTTCCTGACTTCCACCCATACTGACTCAAAAGAGGATATTGCTACATTCCCCACCCCTCCTCCCCTTTTTCCGCCCTCTCTATCCCTTTTAAAGCACTGAAATCCAGGAATATTGAGAATCTATTCCTGCCCTGGTGCCAGCCAAGTCTCTGTAATGGCCACTACATCATAATTCCATGTATGTATCGAAGATGGAAATCTGAAATAAAACCTGCATTTCCGGAATAAATAAGACTAAGGTATAGGAGGGGAATTAAGCCAATCGGCACATCGAGTCTGTCGGCTATTTCATCATGGTGAATCCATTTCCCTTAACCCCATTCTCCTTGCTCCTCCCTGTAACCTTTCATGCCCTGACTCATCAAGAACCCATCAACCTCCTCCATAAATTCACCCAGTGACCTGGCCTCCACAGCTACCTGTGGCAACAAATTCCACAGATTCACCACCCTCTGACTAAAGAAATTCATTCTCATCTCCATTCTAAATGGACATCCCTCTATTTTGAGGCTGTGCCTCTGGACCTAGACACCCCACCAAAGGAAACACCCTCTTCACATCCACTCTGTCTAGGCCTTTTAATATTTTGTAGGTTTCAATGAGATTCCCCCGTCATTGATCTAAATCCCAGAGATTACATTCTCAGAGCCTTCAATCATTGTTCATTTGATATCCCTTTCTAATTCCCAAAATCATTCTTGTGCACCTCCTCTGAACACTCTCCAATGTCAGCACATCCTTTCTTATATAAGGGGCTCTAAGTGAGGCCTCACCGGTGCATTATACAGACTCAGCATTATGTCCTTGCTTTTATATTCAAATCCTCATGAAAGGAATGCCAACATTGCATTTGCCTTCCTCGCCACCGATTCAACCCGCAAATGAACCTTCAGGGAATTCTGAACGAGGAATCCCAGATCCCTTTGCACCTCAGATTTTTGGATTTTCTTCCCTTCAGGAAAAAGTCTATGTTTTTATTCCTTCTACCAAAGTGCATGACAATACACTTCCTGAAACTGTACTCCATTTACCACTTCTTTGCCATTCTCCTAATCTGTCCAAGTCCTTCTACAACCTACGTGCTGCCTCAATAATACCTGCCCTCCACCTGTCTTCATATTGTACGCAAACGTGGCCACAAACCCATTGATTCCATAATTTGAATCATTAACAGACAGTGTAAAAAGAAGCAGTCCTCATGCCATATCCTATGGGACACTTCAGTGAACGGCAGCCAATCAGAAAAGGCTCCCCGTATTCCAGCACTTTGCCTCCTTCCAATCAGTCAATCCTCCATCCCTACTACTAATTTTCCTGTAATACCCTGGGTTCTTATCTTGTTTAGAAGCCTCACGTGCAACACATTGTCTCAGGGTTTCTGAAAATCCAGGTAGACGACATCCACTGATTCTCCTTTGTCTATCCTGTTTGCTATTTCCACAAAGAATTCCAACAGGTTTGTCAGGCAAGGTTTTCCCTTGAGGAATCCATACTGACTTTGGCCTGTGTTATCATCTTCCTCCAAGTAATCCGAAGCTACATCCTTAAAAATTAAATCCAACATCTTCCCAATCACTGAGATCAGCCTAACTGGCCTATAATTTCCCTTCCTCTGCCTCCCTCTCTTCCTAAAGAGTGGAGTGACATTTGCAATTTTCCAGTTCCCCAGAACCATGTCAAAATCCATTGATTCTTAAAAAAATCATTAATAATCCCTCCACAATCTCTTCAGCTACCTCTTTCAGCAGTTTGCAGTGTAGTACTTCTGGTCCGGGTGACTTATCTACCTTCAGACCTTTCAGTTTCCCAAGCACCTTCTCACTATCAATAGCAACTGCACTCACTTGTGCTCCCTGACACTCTCAAACTATAATGTTTGTGTCTTCTACAGTGAAGACTTTCTGATATTGGCTAGCTTACCTTCATATTTCATCTTTTCGCCCTTTATGGGTTTTTAGATGCCTTCTTTGTTTTTAAAAATAGCCAATCCTCCAACTTCCCATTAATTTTTGTTCTACTATTTTCTCTCCCTTTTGACATGCTTTTTCTCTCATTGTAATTTGTAAACCACATCCTCTACTTTTCTGAGGCCTGTAAATAACCTCCATCAGGGTCTTCTTACCCACACAGTTTCTTAACTCTACCCCCAAAGATTCTGCATCTTCTGATCCTATGTCAGCTCTTTCTATTTTGTTTAATTTTATACCAGCAGAATACTTCTCCTCCTCTGCCTGCTTTCCTGTCCTTTTGATAGGTTGTGTATCCTTGGATATTAAGCTCCTAACTACAATCATCTTTCAGCCATGACTCCATGATACTCACATCATACCTGCTTAACTCTAACTGCGCCAAATCATCTACCTTATATTGTGTACGGCATGCATTCTAATATAAGACATTCAGTCCTGTCCCCCTTTTCATTTTTGTCCCCGTTACATTGTAGTCTATCCCACTGACTGCAATTTTGCCCTATTAGCTCCCTGTCCTTCCTGACCTTCTCATTATACACTGCCTCTGCTTGTAAACTGACGTTCTTATAATCAGCCCTATCACTCCAGTTCCATTCTCCTAACAAATTAGTTTAAACCCTCCCCAACTCCTCTAGCAAACCTGCCTGCAGAGATATTGGTCCCCCTTAGGTTCAGATGCAGCCGATCCCTTTTCTACATGTTATACCTACCCCCTACCCCCTGCACTAGTTTCTCAGCCAAATCATCCTAATCTTCTTACAGAACCTGAAATGTCTGCAAGCTAATGGCCAAGCTTGGCGAACACTGCAACATCAAACGCCTCAACCTGAACTACAAATATTCACCACCAGTTAAATAGAGTTATTCAAAATTGAATAAGAAACTATATTTGATATCTCTTACCAGGATTCTGAGAGATTCTTCACCTTCATTCCATGATAAGTAAGTAGATTCTAATTTTGGGAAAATTACAGAATGAAAACTACCCTGAACAGTTTTCACTGGGTTTTTTTTTGCAACTTTTCTAGCATTTCCCAGTCACCTGGTAGGTGTGAGCATTATACACACACCTGTTTAATGCACAAGAAAGACTCCAATATCTTGACATCTGTCTTAAGGTATCAGGTGACAATTGCTGAGGTTACCAGTATTCACTATATCCTGAAAATGTTTTAACAAAAATAAAAACCAAGATGTTAGAAACCCCAAAAATATGGAGTTTCTGTATCAGGACTTTGTTCAAAAACAAGTGAAATGATTATCTGCACATGATAACAAATATCAATTATCGCTGAAGCACTGCTTCAAGTGAGACTGGAATCTGAACCTACAAATGGTACAACAGCTACTGAAAAATTGTAAACTAAATTGTATTTGATTCTTCCACCAGGTTTCTGACAGATTCTTCACCTTCATTTCATGATAAGTAAGTATCTTCCTTATTAAGTGAAATTATTTGTATCCTAAAGATTTTTAACCGTTCTTTTTTGCCAGTTTCCTAAGGTTTGCATGTCACCTGTTTAGATGCTAGCACTACACACAGCAACAGTTTAGCGGAACAAGAAAGAACTCGATTTCTTGGCTTCTGTCTTAGAGGCAACAGTTGATAAGTGTCAATCTTACTAGAAATCCTCATATTTTGAGAATACTTTTAATAAAAATAAAAACAAAGTTAGAAACCCAAACTCTTCACATTTGTATGTCAAGACTGTGTTCAGTAACATGTGAAGCTATTATCTGCATGTGATACGGAGTATCAAGTAATGCTGGAGTAACGTTTCTATAAACGAGACTGGCAACTGAACCTGCAAATTGTTAAACAGAGTTACTGGAAAATCTGTAAAGAAAATATATTTGATTCTTTCACCAGTAATCTGAGAAATTCTTCACCTTCATTCCATGATAAGTAAGTATCTTCTTACTTTGAGGAGTAATTTTCGAATGAAAATCGTTCTAAATAGTTTTCACTTTTTTTTGCCACTTTCCTAATTTCTGCAGGTCACCTGATTAGGTGCTATCACCACACACATCACCCTGTTTAGTGCAGCAAGAAAGACCCCAATTTCTTGGCATCTCTCGTAGGGGTAATGGGTGATAAGTGACAGTCTTACCAGGAATGACCATATCCTGAGAATGCTTTTATTAAAAATAAAAACAAAGAAGTGAAAAACATAAAAAATACAGATTTTTTTAAAAGGTCAGGACCATATTCAATAACAAGTGAAGTATTATATTATCTACATCCGATAAGGAATCAAGCAATGTTTCTGAATGAGACTGGAAACTGAACTAACAAATGGTTGTATATACTTATTGAAAAAATGAAAAGAAAATTTTAAAAGTATTTAATTCCTTTACCAGGATTCTGAGAGAGTCTTCACCTTCATTCCATAGGTAAATATCTTCCATGTTCCCAAACAAATATTATTTCCGGAAAGAATGAATGTTCTGCCATTGGCACAGAGATCAGAAGCTCTTATTTCCAAACTCGAAATATGTAGAAACTGAAATTCTGAAATAAAAAGAGAAGTTCCTGAAACTTTCAGCTGACAAAATACCATCTGTTCAGAGAAAATACAATAGGTTGAGAGACTGAAAAAAAGTGAACACTTTAGCTTGATGAGCTTTTGTTAGAGCCATTCACTGACCTGAAATACTAACTCTGTTTATCTCTCCAGAGATGCAGCCTGATCTCCTGAGTGTTTCTAGCACTTTATTAATTATTATCATTTGCAGACAATACTCATCTTTGTGAAAAGAGAGTATAACCATATTCCCTTGATATTCAGTGCTTTCACAGCTACCTGTTGCTTCATGGCAGCAATAACAGACTCTGTGACCTCTGCAGGCTGCAACTGTAGGGGAATGTGTTGAAGACTTTTTCGATATGTCAAAATGAAAAACTAGTCCAAACACTTGTAACTGTTCTTTATGCCATTTTCCGAAAATTTGCATGTCACCTGACAAGATTCCAGCATTACACATAGCACCCATTTAATGCACCAAGGAAGTTTCCAACTTCTTGTCCTCTGTCTTAAAGATAACAAGTGATAAGTACCAATTTTAACCAAAATCTCCATATTCTGAAAATACCTGTAATAAATATAAAGTCTAAGAACAGCAAACCTGCAGATTTATTTTATGTGTCATTTTTCAATGCTCAAGATGAAAGTATTCTCAGCAATTCTAAGCAATTTGCCTTTATTAATAAATGCATGTAATAATATGCATGTAATAAAGAATACCAGATAATGCCAATTTATGAGATTTTAAACTAAATGTCTGAATGATTGAATAAAGTTATTGCAAAATTGAAACATGAAATATATTTCATTCTTTTGACAGGATTTTGAGAGAGCCTCCACCTTCATTCGATGATAAGTAAGTATCTTCCTTACTTTGTAAAATTATTTGTTTCCAGAAAGAATAAACTTCTGGTCACTTTTTGCCCATGAGCACAGAGAGTGGAAACTCTTCCAAACACTAAAATATGTAGTTGATGGAAATCTGAAATAAAATCTGTATTTATGGAATAAATAAGACATAAAATATAGGAGCAGAATTAGACCATTTGGCCCATCGTTTGCTCCACTGTTTCATCATGGCTGATACATTTCCCTTAACTCCATTCTCCTTGCTTCTCCCCATAACCTTTCTTGCCCTGACTAATCAAGAATTGATCACCCTCCATCTTAAATGCACCCAGTGACCTGGCCTCCACAGCCACCTGTGGCAATGAATTCCACAGATTCACCACCCTCTGACTAAAGAAATTCATCCTCATCTCTGTTCTAAATGGACATCCCTCTATTTTGAGGCTGTGCCCTCTGGACCTAGACTTCCCCACCAAAGGAAACATCCTCTTCACATCCACTCAATTAACCCTTTAAACATTTAATGGGTTTCAATGAGATCCCCCCTCATTCTTCTAAATTCCGGAGATTACATGCCCAAAGCCTTCAATCGCTGTTCATATGATATCCCTTTAAATCCCAGAATCATTCTTGTGCACCTCCTCTGAACCCTCTCCAATGTTCGCACATCCTTTCTTAAATAAGGGGCTCTAAGTAAGGTCTCACTAGTGCCTTAAACAAACTCAGCATTATGTCCTTGCTTTTATATTCATGTCCTCTTGAAAGGAATGCCAACATTGCATTTGCCTTTCTCACCACCGATTCAACCTGAAAATTAACCTTTAGGGAATTCTACACGAGGGCTCACAAATCCCTTTGCAACTTAGATTTTTGAAAAGTCTCCTCTTTAGAAAATAGTCTGTTCTTTTATTCCTTCTACCAAAGTGCATGACAATACACTTCCCGAAACTGTACTCCATTTAACACTTCTTTGCTATTCTCCTAATCTGTCCAAGTCCTTCTGCAACCTACCTCCTTCCTTAATAATACCTGCCCTCCACCTATCTTCATATTGTACGCAAACTTGGCCACAAAGCCATCAATTCCGTAATCCAAATCATTGACATACAACATAAAAAGGTGCAGTCCAAATGCTGACCCCTGCAGAACACCTCTAGTAACCCTGTATTTCCACCCTTTGCCTCCTGTCAATCAGCCAACCTTGGATCCCTGCTGCTATCTTCCCTGGGTTCTTACCTTATAAGTAGCCTCATGTGCAACACCTTGTCTGAGGCTTTCTGAAAATCCAAGTACACGACATCCACTGATTCTCCTTTGTCTATCCTGCTTGTTATTTCCTCAAAGACTTCTAACAGATTTGTCAGGCAAAATTTTCCCTTTTGCTACTTCTCAGAGGCCTGTAAATAACTCCCATCAGGATCTTACTTATGCAGTTTCTTAACTCTACCCCAAGGACTCTCCATCTTCTGATCCTCTGTCAGCTCTTTCTAAAATTTCACTTAATTTTTTACTAGCAGAGCCATTTCTCCTCCTCTGCCTACCTGCCTGTACTTTCGATAGATTGTATATTCTTGGATATTAAGCTTCTAACTACAATCATCTTTCAGCCATAATTCCATGATACCCACAACATCATAGCTGCCTATCTTTAACTATGCTATAAAATCATCTACCGTATTTTGTGTACTGCCTGCATTCAAATATAAGACCTTCAATCCTGTCACCCTTTTCATTTTTGTCCCCCTGTTACATCCCACTGACTGCAATTTTGCCCTGTTAATTCCCTGTTCTTCCTGATCGTCTCACTATACACTGTCTCTGCTTGTAAACCAACATTCCTATAATCAGCCTCATCACTCCCACTCCCATTCCCATTCCCATCCCCCTGCCAAATTAGTTTAAACCCTCCCCAACACCTTTAGCAAACCTACCTGCAAGGATATTGGTCCCCGTTGTGTTCAGGTGCAAACCTTCCTGCAAGGACATTGGTCCCCCTTGGGTTTAGGTGCAGCCCATCCCTTTTCTATAGCTCATACCTACCCCAGCAGAGTTCCCACGAATCGAGGAATCTGAAACACTACCCCCTGCACTAGTTTCTCAGCCGAATCATCCTAATCTTCTTACAGAAGATGGAACATCTACAAGCTAATTGCCAAGCTCAGCGAACACCACAACCTGGAACACATCAACATGAACTACTAATATTCACCACTACTAGTTAAATAGAGTTATCCAAAATTGAGAAAGAAACTATATTTGATTCTCTTACCAGGATCCTGAGAGGTTCTTCACCTTCATTCCATGATAAGTAAAAAGCTTCTAATCTTGGGAAATTTACAGAATGAAAACTATCCTAAACAGTTTTCATTGTTTCCTTTTGCAACTTTTCTATCATTTCCCAGTCACCCGGTTAGGTGTGAGCATTATACACACACCTGTTTAATGCACAAGAAAGACACCAATGTCTTGATATGTGTCTTAAGGCATTAGGTGACAATTGCTGAGGTTACCAGTATTCCCCATATCCTGAGAATGTTTGAATAAAAATAAAAACCAAGATGTTAGAAACCCATATATTTCATATATCAGGACTTTGTTCAATAACAAATGAAAGTATTTTCCGCGTGTGATAACAAATATCAGTTATCACTGGAGCAGTGCTACAAGTGAGACTGGAAGCTGGACCTACAAATGGTAAAACAGGTGTTGAAAAATTGTGAAATAAATTATACTTGATTCTTTGACCAGGATTCTGACAGATTCAGCATTACGTCCTTGCTTTTTTATTCATGTCCTCTTGAAAGGAATGACAACATTGCATTTGCCTTCCTCACCACCGATTCAACCTGCAAGTTAACATTTAGAGAATTCTGCACGAGGAATCCCAGACCCCTTTGCACCTCAGATTTTTGAATTATCTCCCCTTTAGGAAAAAGTCTCTTTTTATTCCTTCTACCAAAGTGCATGACAATACACTTCCCGAAACTGTACTCCATTTACCACTTCTTTGCTATTCTCCTAATCTGTCCAAGTCCTGCTACAACCTACGTGCTTCCTCAATAATACCTGCCCTCCACCTGTCTTCATATTGTACTCAAACATGGCCATAAAGCCATCGATTCCATAATTCAAGTCATTGACATACGACATAAAAAGAAGTGGTCCTAATGCCAAACCCTGCAGAACACTTCAGTCACCGGTAGCCAATCAGAAAAGGCTCTCTGTATTCCAGCACATTGTCTCCTTCCAATCAGCCAATCCTCTATCCCTACTACTATCTTTCCTGTAATACCCTAGGTTCTTATCTTGTTAAGAAGCCTCACTTGCAACACATTGTCTCAGGGTTTCTGAAAATCTAGGTAGACGACATCCACTGATTCCCCTTTGTCTATCCTGTTTGTTATTTCCACAAAGAATTCCTACAGGTTTGTCAGGCAGGGTTTTCCCCTGAGGAATCCATGCTGACTTTGGCCTATGTTAACATCTTCCTCCAAGTAATCCAAAACTACGTCCTTAAAAATTAAATCCAACATCACTGAGATCAGGCTAACTGGCCTATAATTTCCCTTCTTCTGTCTCTCACTCTTCCTGAAGAGTGGAGTGTCATTTGCAGTTTTCCAGTCCTCCAGAACCATGCCAGAACCCATTGATTCTTAAAAGACCATCACTAATCCCTCCACAATCTCTTCAGCTACCTCTTTCAGCACCTTGCAGTGTAGTACCTCTGGTCCAGGTGAGTTATCTACCTTCAGACCTTTCAGTTTCCCAAGCACCTTTTCTCTATTAATAGCAACTGCACTCACTTCTGCTTCCTGACACTCTTGAACTATAACGTTAGTGTCTTCTACAGTGAAGAATGTTTGATATTATTGGCTAGCTTACCTTCATATTTCATCTCTTCTCCCTTTATGGGTTTTAGATGCCTTGTTTGTTTTTAAAAATAGCCAATCCTCCAACTTCGCACTAAATTTTGTTCTACTATATATTCTCTCTTTTGCTTTTATGCTGGCGTTGTCTTCCCTTGCCAGCCACAGTTCCATCATCCTGCTTTTAGAATACTTCCTCTTCTTTGGGATGCATTTATCCTGCACCTTCCAAATTTCTCCCCGAAACTCCAGCCATTGCTACTCTGCTGCCACCCCTTCTCATGACCCCTTTCAATCAACTTTGGATAGCTCCTCTCTCATGCTTCTGAAATTCCTTTTACTCTACTGTAGAACTGATGCATTTGACTTTAGCTATTCCCTCTCAAATTGCAGGGTGAATTCCAACATATTATGATCACTGTTACCTCAAGGTTCCATTACCTTAAGCTCCAAAATGATATCCAGTTCATTACACAACACTCAATCCAGAAATGCTGATCCTCTCGTAAGTTCAACCATTAGCTGCTCCAAAAAGGCATTCCAAGATTCTCTCTGATGGGAGCACTGTCAGCTTCATTTTCTCAATTTATCTCCATATTGAAATCCTCCATGAATGATGTCACTTTCCTTTTTGACATGCTTTTTCTATCTCCCATTGTAATTTGTAAACCACATCCTGGCCTGTAAATAACTTCCATCAGGGTCTTCTTACCCATACAGTTTCTTAACTCTACCCCCAAAGATCCTGCATCTTCTGATCCCATGTCAGCTCTTTCTATTTTGTTACATTTTTTACCAACAGAGTGCTTCTCTTCTGCCTGTTTTCCTGTCCTTTTGATAGATTGTGTATCCTTGGATACCAAGCTGTTAACTACAATTGTCTTCCAGCCATGACTCCATGACACCCACGTCATACTTGCCTATTTCTAACTATGCTGTAAAATCATCTACCTTATTTTGTATACAGCATGCATTCAAGTATAAGACCTTCAGTCCTGTCCCCCTGTCTCATTGTAGACCATCCCACTGACTGCATTTTTGCCCTGTTATCTCCCTGTCCTTCCTGACAGACTCACTACACACTGCCTGTGCTTGTAAACCAACATTCCTATAATTAGCCTGTTCCCATCCCCCTGCCAAATTAGTTTAAACCCTCCCCAACACCTCTAGCAAACCTGCCTGCAGGGATATTGGTCCCCCTTGGGTTCATGTACAGTCGATCCCTTTTCTACATGTTATACCTACCCCAGAAGAGATCCCATTAGTCCAGGTATCTGAAATGCTACCCCCTGCACTAGTTTCTCAGCCAAATCGTCCTAATCTTACAGAAGCTGAAATGTCTGTGAGCTAGTAGCCAAGCTTGGCGAACACTGCAACATCAAATGCCTCGACCTGAACTACCAATATTCACCACCAGTTAAATAGAGTTATTCAAAAAAATTGAATAAGAAACTGTATTTGATTCTCTTACCAGGATCCTGAGAGGTTCTTCACCTTCATTCCATGATAAGTAAGTAGCTTCTAATCTTGGGAAATTTACAGAATGAAAACTATCCCAGACAATTTTCACTGGTTTTTTTTGCAACTTTTCCAGCATTTCCCAGTCACCTGGTAGGTGTGAGCATTACACACACACCTGCTTAATGCACAAGAAAGACACCAGTGTCTTGGCATCTGTCTTAAGGCATCAGGTGACAATTACTGAGGTTACCAGTATTCCCCATATCCTGAAATTTTTTTAATAAAAATAAAAACCAAGACATTAGAAACCCCAAAAATATGGATTTCCTGTATCAGGACTTTGTTCAATAACAAGTGAAAGTATTGTCTGCATGTGATAACAAATATCAATTGTCACTGAAGCACTGCTTCGAGTGAGACTGGAATCTGAACCTACAAATGGTACAACAGCTATTGAAAAATTGTGAAATAAATTATATTTGATTCTTTCAGCAGGATTCTGACAGATTCTTCACCTTCATTTCATGATAAGTAAGTATATACCTTATTAAGTGGAATCATTTGCAAAATGAAAAGTATCCTAAAGATTTTCAACTGTTCTTTTTGCCAATTTCCTAAGGTTTGTATGTCACCTGTTTAGATACCAGCAGTACACACAGCAGCTGTTTAGTGTAACATGAAAGAACTCAATTTCTTGGCTTCTGTCTTAGGGGCAGCAGGTGATAAGTGTCAATCTTACTAGAAATCCTCATATTTTGAGAATGTTTTATTAAAAATAAAAGCAACGTTAGAAACCCAAAATATACAAATATTTGTGTCAGAACCCTGTTCATTAACAAGTGAAGCTATTATATTATCTACATGTTATGAAGCTTATCAAGTAATGCTGGACCATTGTTTCTGAATGAGACTGGAAGCTGAACCTGTAAATTTTAAACAGAGTTACTGGAAAATCATAAAAGAAAATATATTTGTTTCTTTTTCCAGGATTCTGAGAGATTCTTCACCTTCATTCCATGATGAGTAAGTATTTCCTTATTTTGTGAAATAATTTCCTGAATGAAAACCATCCTAAACAGTTTTCACTTCCTTTTGCTTCTTTTACCTATCTTCTGCAGGTTACCTGATCAGGTGCCAGCACCATACACACAAAGAAACACTCCAATTTCTTGGCATCTCTCTACGGGGCAAAAGATGATGTAGTTGTCTTACCAGAAGTCCCCATATCCTGAGAATGTTTTAAAAATTAAAAAACAATGTTAGAAATGTGAAAATAAAGGTTTTTGTGTCAAGACCCTGTTCAATAACAAGTGAAAGCATTATTTTATCTGCATGGGATAATGAAAACCAAATATTGTTGGCGCAATGCTTCTGAATGAGATTAGAAACTGAACCTACAAGTAGTTAAATAGTTTTTCAAAATTGAAAAAGAAACTGTATTTGATTCTATTACCAGGATTCTACGAGATTCTTCACCTTCATTCCATGATAAGTAAGTATCTTCTAATTTTAAGAAATAATTTGCGGAATGAAAACTATCCTGAACATTTTTTACTTTTTTTGCCACTTTTCTAACTTTTCCCAGTCACCCGGTTGGGTGTTGGCATTGCAGACATACCTGTTTAATGTACCAAGAAAAACTCCAATGTCTTGTCATCTGTCCTGAGGCAACAGGTGACAATTGCCAATCTTACCAGTATTTCCCATATTGTGAGAATAATTTAAAAAAAAAATAAAATTAAGAATCAACTCAAAAATACAGACTTTTAAATTTCAGGACCACCTTCAACAACAGATGAAAGTATATCATCTGTGTGTGGTATGGATTTTCAACAATTACTGGCAATGCTTCTGATTGAGACTGGGCACTATCTACAAATGGTTAAATATAGTTATTGAAAATCTGAAAAGGAATGTAAATAATATGTGGTTCTTCACTGGATTCTGAGAGACTCTTCCCTTTCATTCCATGATAAGTAACTTCTGCAGGTCACCTGATAGGTGCCAGCACCACACACAGCACCCCTGTTTAATGTACCAAGAAGAACTCCAATATCTTGGCATCTGCCTTAAGGGCAAGTGCTGATAGCTGCTGAACTTAATTCCAATATTCTGATAATGCTTTTAATAAACAGAAAAATGCAATTGTAAAACCATAAATTACAGTTTCTTTAATGTCATGACCATGTTCAGTCATCAAGATTAATGTATTTTCTCAGCCCTGCAATTACAGCTATTTGCCTTTGTTATATTATCTGCATGTAATATTGAACCAATGCTGCAACTACTATTGATTAAAACTAAACTGAACCTCTGAGCAATTAAATACATTTTTGGAAAAGTTGAAAATAAAATATGTTTGATTCTATGTCTCAGGATTTTGAGATAGCCTTCACTTTCATTCCATGATCAGTAGGTATTTTCTAGTTTTATGAAATAATTTGCAGAATGAAAACTATCCTAAACTATTTTAACTTTTTGCCACTTTTCTAACAGTTAGGTGTGAGCATTTCACACATACCTGTTTAATGCACCAAGGAAGACTCTAATCTCTTGGCATCTGTCTTAGTGCAAGGTGATCTTGCAGTGCAGTTTATTGTCATTCAACTGTATACATGAATACCGCCAAATGAAACAACATTCCTCTGTCCAAGGTGCACAACACAGTACTGTACATATAATTCACATAAATAACACATCAAATAATACTACCACCAGCAAATTAACAGATAATAAGGTGCATTTATGACACAAGTTAAAAAATTAACAGTATAATGCTACTGGAGCTTTATGCATGATGAGACCTGGATGGTGACAGGGAGTTCAGTAGTCTTATGACCTGGGGAAGAAGCTGTTTCCCATTCTAACCGTTCTTGTCCTAATGCTATGGTATCTCCTGCCTGGTGGTAGAGGGCCAAAGAGGCTGTTGGATGGATGGAAGGGATCATTAATGAAGATAAAGGCCCTGCATATGCAGTGCTCCTGATAAATGTCTCTGACGGGTGTAAGAGATTCCCCAATAATCCTCTCAGCAGTCCTTAAAATCCTTTGTAGGGTCTCCTTTAAAAATTGATTAGAATGGTGGTATGGAGCCACACTCGCCTCAGTCTCCTCCAGAAGTGAAGATGCTGTGCATGCTTTTTTGACCAAACATGATGTTGATGGACCAGGTGAGAATGTCCATTGTGTGCACTCCTAGAAACTTGGTGATCCTAAGTCTTGCATTGAGGAGCTGTGCCAAGTCAGTGAGGAGTGGTCAGGCTGCACCATCCTAAAGTCCACAATCATCTCTTTGATCTTGTCTACGTTGAGACCCAAGTTGTTGTTCTCTCACCACTCTACCTGCTCTGTGTCTGCCATCTCAGCATTGTTGATGAGGCCAACCACTGTTGTATCATCAGCAAACTTGATGATTTAGTTTGAACTGCTTCTACCAGTTCAGTGATGCATCAGCAGCGGACTGAACATGCAGCCATGGGAAGCACCAGTGATCAATATAATGGATCTAGAGATGTTTACCACAAAACGGACTGACTGACCTTTCTGTCAAGAAGTCAAGGATCCAGAAGAGATGTTGAGACACATCAAGGACAATTTATTCACCAGCTTCTGAGAGACGATCATATTAAATGTCAGGCTGAAGTTGATAAGCAACATCCTGGTATATAAGGCACTATTTTCCAGGTGGTGCAGGATGGAGTGGAGTGCAGATGCTATGGCATCATCAGTGGACCGATTTGAGTGATATGTAAACTGGAAGGGTCCAATGTAACAGGAACATGGGATTTAATGCAATCCATAACCAGCCATACAAAGCACTTCATTGGTGTTGAGGGCTGTGCCAGTCTTACTAAAAATCCCATCCTAAGAATGCTTTTAATAAAAATAAAACAAGTAATTTTACACAAAAAATACAATTTTTTTTAAATTTTGAGACCCTTCAATCATAAATGAAAGTATATTTTGGTTCCCAAACCAAAAGCCGTGAATGAACCAAGAGGTACGTCATCTGTTGAGGGTTATATCTGTGGCATTTAAATCTGGTGACCCAGGTCTGCAAGAAAACCAGGTATGACTTGCAGAGGGCTATTTCAAGAGTGAAGTGACAATTCTAAGCAAGGTTGGAGGCAACATCGGATGCACATCGACTGTGGCAAGGTTTGCAGGACTTTACTTCCTACTAAGTGAAACTCAATAGCATGCACAGGAATGGTAGTGATGGTTCATCCATGCTCAATCCGCACTATGCCCTCTTGGAAAGAGAGAGTATAACTACAACTGTGAAGATCCCTCCTGCACCTGGTGACCCTGTGATCTCTGTCTTGGAGGCCAATGTTAGGCTGTTGTTAAGGAGGGTGAACCCTTGCAAGGCATCAGGCTCTGATGGAGTACCTAGTAAGGCTCTGAAAACCTGCACCAACCAGTTGGCAGGAGTATTCAAGGACATTTTCAACCTCTCGCTGCTACAGTCAGAAGTTCCCACCTGCTTCTAAAACGCAACAATTATGCCAATACCTAAGAAGAACAGTGTGAGCTACCTTAATCATTATTTCCCAGTAGCACTCACATCTATGGTGCTGAAATGCTTTGAGAGGTTGATGATGGTCAGAATGAACTCCTACCTCATCAAGGACCTGAACCCACTGCAATCTGCCTATCACCACAGTAGGTTTACAGTGGATGCTATCTCAATGGCTTTCCACACAGCCTTAGATTACCTGGACAATACAAACACAGATGTCAGGATGCTGTTAAACCACAAGACATAGGAGCAGAATTAGGCTATATGGCCCATGGAATCTTCTCCGCCACTCAATCATGGTTGATCCTTTTTTTCTATCTCCTCCTCAACCCCAGTTCCGGGCTTTCTCCCCATATGCATGTGGCAACAAATTCCACAAATTCACCATAAAGAAATTTCTCCGCATCTCTGATTTGAAAGGGCGCCCCTCTATCCTGAATCTATGCCTTCTTGTCCTTGACCCTCCCATCATGGGAAACATCCTTTCCACATTTACTCTGTCTAGGCCTTTCAACATACGAAAGATTCCCCCCTGCCATCCTTCTGAATTCCAGCATGTACAGAGCCAGAGTCATTAAACATTCTTTGTATGATAACCCCTTCATTCCTGGAATCATCCTTGTGAACCTCCACTGGACCCTCTCCAATGCCAGCACATCTTTTCTAAGATGAGGAGCCCAAAACTGTTCACAATACTCAAGGTGAGGCCTCACCTGTTCGTTGACTACAGCTCAGCGCTTAACACCAATATTTCCACAATCTTGATTGATAAGTAACAGAACCTGGGCCTCCGGACCTCCATTTCCAATTGGATCCTCAACTTCCTAACTGGAAGATCTCAATCTGTGCGGATTGGTAATAATATCTCCTTGCTGACGATCAACAGCAGTGTACCTCAGGGGTATGTGCCACTGCTCTACTCTCTCTATAGCCATGACTATGTGGCTGAATATAGCTTAAATACCATCTATAAATTTGCTGATGATACAACCATTGTTGGTAGAATCTCAGATGGAGATGAGAGGACATGCAGGAGTAAGGTATACCAGCTAGTTGAGTGGTGTCAGAGCAACAACCTGGCACTCAATGTCAGTGAGACAAAAGACCTGATTGTGGACTTCAGGAAGGGAAAGAGGAGGAAACACGAACCAATCCTCAGAGGGGTCAGAAAGGAAGAGAGAGTGAGTAATGTCAAGCTTCTGGGTGTCAAGATCTCTGAGGTTCTAACCTGGCCCCTACATATCAATGCAGCTGTAAGGAAGGTAAGACAGCAGCTATATTTCATTAGGAGTTTGAAGAGCTTTAGTTTGTCAACTAAAACACTCAAAAACATCTATAGATGTACCATGGAGAGCATTCTGACAGGCTGCATCACTGTCTGGTGGGGGTGGGGGGGCTACTGCCAGGGTCGAAAGAAGCTACAGAAAGTTGTAAAATTAGTCAGCTTCAACTTGGGTACTAGCCTCCGTAGTATCCAATACATCTTCAAGGACCAATGCCTCAGGAAGGTGACGTCCATTATTAAGAACACCCATCACCCAGAACATGTCCTTGTCTCACTGTTTCTGTCAGAAAAGAGGTGCAGAACCTGAAGGAACACACTTAGCAATTCTGGTGCAGTTTCTTCCCCTCTGCCATGCGATTCCTAAATAGACATTGAACCTATGGGCACTACCTCACAATTTTTTAATATATATTATTTCTGTTTTTGCACTAATTTAATCTACCAATATACATATCTATACCTTATATCAGGGGTCCCCAACCATTTTTGCACCGCGAACCGGTTTAATATTGACAATATTCTTTCGGACTGGCTGACGGGGGGGGCGGGTGTTAATCATGACTGGAATATAGGTGATGTCACTTGTAAGTGGCTAATACACTCAATTTCATTTCTAAAGGAGTTTATCTAATGAATTTAATATTAAACACACCGCATATTTTCCTCGCCTGTAAATCAATTATAACAGTGGTCCCAAACCTCCGGGCCACGGACCAGTACATTGCTACGAAGAATGCAGCGGTACAGCGGTAGCTGGAATGTACCCAGCACATCTTTAAGAAAAAAAAGCCAAAATAAACAAGCTAATTAATTAGGTACCACCCTGTACGTAAATGCCGGCCCAGATCAGAGGCGACGCAATCAGCAACCGCCTCTGATCTGGGCCAACATTTACGCGCCAGGCAGCACCTAATCAATCAGCTTGTTTATTTTGGCTTTTTTTTGTTAAAGATGTGCTGGGTGCGTTCCCGCCACCACTGTACTGCTGCATTCTTCGCAGCCCGGAGGTTGGGGACAACTGAATTATAAGTCACTTATAAGTCAATAGCATCATAACGTTTGGATGTTAAACACACAGTGCATATTTTCGTTGTATGAACATATAAAATCATTGCAACACACCAATATTGCTGAGTCAGTGGAAGCCCTGGACTTGTTTCCCTGCAACAAGACGGTCCCATCGAGGGGTGATGGGAGACAGCAATACTCAAAGGGAGTTCCTTATGTCCAGTCTATTCCGCAATTTTGTTTTCGTTGCATTCATAGCAGAAAACTCCACGTCGCAGCGATATGATGTTGGAAATGGAAGCAAGGTTTTCAGTGCTTTCATGCTATCTCAGGATATTCAGCCTTGACTTTGATCCAGAATGCCGGCAGAGATGCTATGTCAAACATACTTTTCAGCCACCGTCATTTGCAAGCTCGAGGAGTTGATCCTTTTCCCACGCTGACGTGGAAGATTCACCGAAAGCGTTCACAAATGGGTCACGGACCCATTCCTTTGCACGTCTTGGGTCACTGATGACCTCGTGTGCGTTAAAGTTTGACAGTGTGTGTGACAGGGAATGAGGAAAGGTACAGCTGACTCATATTATTTCATATCACCAAATCATATTGTTTCCTTGCGGCCCGCAGCCCAGTAGCATATGCTTTGCGGCCTGGTACCGGTCCGCGGCCTGGCGGTTGGAGACCACTGCCATATATACTTACTGTAATTGATTTTTTCCTTTCTCTATTGTAATGCATGCATTGAACTGCTGCTGCTAAGTTAACAAATTTCACAAAACATGGCGATGATAATAAATCTCATTCTGATTCTATTTTATCTCTCTGATAAGGAATATCACGTAATGCTGGAGCAATGCTTCTGAATAAGACTGGAAGCTGAACTTACAAATGGTTAAATATAGTTATCAAAAAGTAAATAGTATGTGGTTATTTCGCCAGGATTCTGAGAGACGCTTCCCTTTATCCCATGATAAATATCTTCAATTTTGAGAAATAATTTGAAGAATGAAAGCCATCCCAAACACTTTCAACTGTTGTTTTTGCATCTTTCCTAACTTCTGTAGTTCACCTGATAAGCTGCCAGTACCACACACAACACCAAGAAAGAGTCCAATAGCTGCCAAACTTACTAGAAATTCCAATATCCTGAGTATGTTTTTAGTAACAATAAAAACAAAGCAATAGGAAACCCGCAAATTACACTTTTTTAAGTGTCAGGACCATGTTCAGTAGTCAATATGAATGTATTTTCTCAGCATTGCGATTACAGCTATCGGCCTTTATATTATCTGCAGGTCATACTGAAACAATGCTGCAACTAATATTGAATAGAACTATAAACTGAACCTATGAATGATTAAATGCATATTTGAAAAAGTTGAAAATAAAATATATTTGATTCTGATGTCTTAGGATTTTGAGGGAGCCTTCACCTTCATTCCACGAGTAAGTATCTTTCTTATTCTTTAAAGAAAAAATAATTTCACAAAAAATTGAACCTCCTTCCATGAGCACAGAGGTCAGAACCTCATACTTCAGAATGCAGAATGTGTAGATGCTGGAAATCAGATATAAAAGCAAAAAATTCTGGAATGATTGGTGGACAAGTATGTTACATATTCTGTGAAATAACTTGTGGAGTGAAAGCCACTTTCCTAGCTTTTACTGGTCACCTGAATTGCTCCTACTTCCAAACACAAAATATGTAGCTACTGGAAATCAGAAATAAATGCAGAAGATTCTGGAAAAATTCAGCTAAGAAAGCACCCTCTGTTGAGAGACAGAAGCAACGTTGTTTCAGAATGATGATCTTTTATTAGAGCCCTTCATATGATAATTCTAAATGCTAACTCTGTTTATCTTTCCTGAGATGCAGTTTGATCTGCTGAATGTTCTAGCACTTTATCATTTACAACCAAAAGCCATATTTGTGAGAAGAGAGTATAATTATCTTCATCTGATGTTCAGTGTTCTGACAGATGTCCATTGCTTCATGGCAGGAATAAGAGTGCAGTTGTGACTGCTGTACACTACTGCTGTGGAAATATAGTTACTGAAAATATGAAAAAGAATATATATATCTTTTTTAAACCTAGGATTCTGAGAGAGTCTTCACCATCATTCCATACTAAGTAAGTATCTTCCTCATTTTCTGCAATAATATTTTTCAAAGTAAGTGAATTTCTAGCCATTTCTTGAGAGGACATCAGGAGCTTGTATTTCCGTCTCAGTGAACTAGTTTTTTTGATAGCCATTACTTATCTTCACCATCTGTCTCACTATTGTCTGAGTTTTTTCAGTCCCAGAATTGCTATATGCTTTTTATACACACTTTAGAAGGGAGCATAAAGCCACAACTGTAGGAATCCATGCAGCATCTAGTGACCCTGTAATCTCTGTTTCGGAGCCAACATCGGAACATATTTCATGAGGATGAACCCTCACAAGGTGTCAGACCCTGATGGTGTACCTGGGGGGCACTGAAATTCCCTGTTGCAGCCAAGTGTTTAAGGAAATCTTCAATCTCTCACAGCTGCAATGGAAGGTTCCTATCTGCTTCTAAATTGCGACATTCATACCAGTGCCCAAGAAGTGCTGGGTGAGCTGCCTCAGCAACTGTCGCTAAGTTGCACTCACATCTACTGCAAAGAAATGCTTCGAGAGGTCGATCATGGCCAGAATTAACTCCTGCCTTAGCAAGGATCTGGACCCACTGCAATTTTTCTATCACCACAGTGGGTCTACAGTACATGCAATCTCACTGGCTCTCCAATCACCTTGGATGTCCTGGACAATATGATACCTACATCAGGCTGCTGTTTATTGATTACAGCTCAGCATTCAACACCATCATACCCTCAATACTAATCAACAAGTTCCAAAACCGGGACCTCTGTATCTCCCTCTGCAACTGGATCCTTAACTTCCTCATCAGGAGACCACAGTCAGTGTAGATTTCAAATAATATCTCCTCCTCACTGACAATAAGCATTGTCGTACCTCAAGGATGCATGCTTAGCCCATTGCTCTACACTCTACACCCATAACTATGTGGCTAGGCACAGCTCAAACATCATTAATAAATTTGCCAATGATACAGCTATTGTTGGCAGAATTTCAGATGGTGACAAGGTGGCATACAGGAGGGAGATAGATCAGCAGTTTGAGTGGTGTCATAATAACAACCTTGCACTCAACTTCAGTAAAACCAAGGAGTTGATTGTGGACTTCAGGAAGGAGGACATGCAGCAGTCCTCAATAAGGGGTCAGCAGTGGAAAGGGTGAGCAGTTTCAGGCTCCTGAGTGTCAACATCTCTGAAGAACTATCCTGGGCCCAACATATTGATGCAATTACAAAGAAGGCTTGAGAACAGCTATTTTTCATTAGGAGTTTGAAGAGACTTGGTATGTCACCAAAGACACTCGCAAATTTCTACAGATGTAATGTGGAGAGCTTTCTAACTAGTTACATCCCTGTCTGGTGTGGAGGTGTCACTGCACAGAACGCAAAAAAGCTACAGAGAATTCGAACTCAGCCAGCTCCATCATGGTCACTAGCCTCTCCAGCATTGAGGACATCTTCAAAAGGATAATGGGTGACTTCAATCTACATATAGATTGGGTGAACCAAATTGGTGAGGGTGCTGAGGAAGAAGATTTCTTGGAATGTATGTGGGATGGTTTTTTGAACCAACATGTCGAGGAACCAACTAGAGAGCAGGCTATTCTAGACTGGGTATTGAGCTAGGTAGGGTTAATTAGCAATCTTGTCATGAGAGGCCCCTTGGGTAAGAGTGAACATAATATGGTGGAATTCTTCATTAAGATGGAGAGTGACATAGTTAATTCAGAAGCAAAGTTTCTGAACTTAAAGAAGGGTAACTTTGAAGGTATGAGACGTGAATTAGCTAAGATAGACTGGCACATGACACTTAAAGGGTTGACGGTGGATATGCAATGGCAAGCATTTAAAGATCGCATGGATGAACTACAACAATTGTTCATCCCAGTTTGGCAAAAGAATAAATCAAGGAAGGTAGTGCACCCATGGCTGACAAGGGAAATTAGGGATAGTATCAATTCCGAAGAAGAAGCATACAAATTAGCCAGAAAAAGTGGCTCACCTGAGGACTGAGAGAAATTCGAAGTCCAGCAGAGGAGGACAAAGGGCTTAATTAGGAAAGGGAAAAAAGATTATGAGAGAAAACTGGCAGTGAACATAAAAACTGACTGTAAAAGCTTTTATAGATATGTGAAAAGAAAAAGATTGGTTAAGACAAATGTAGGTCCCCTACAGACAGAAACAGGTGAATTGATTATGGGGAGCAAGGACATGGCAGACCAATTGAATAACTACTTTGGTTCTGTCTTCACTAAGGAGGACATAAATAATCTTCTGGAAATAGTAGGGGACAGAGGGTCCAGTGAGATGGAGGAACTGAGGGAAATACATGTTAGTAGGGAAGTGATGTTAGGTAAATTGAAGGGATTAAAGGCAGATAAATCCCCAGGGCCAGATGGTCTGCATCCCAGAGTGCTTAAGGAAGTAGCCCAAGAAATAGTGGATGCATTAGTGATAATTTTTCAAAACTCTTTAGATTCTGGACTAGTTCCTGAGGATTGGAGGGTGGCTAATGTAACCCTCCAATTTTAAAAAAGGAGGGAGAGAGAAACCGAGGAATTATAGACTGGTTAGCCTAGCATCGGTGGTGGGGAAAATGCTAGAGTCAGTTATCAAAGATGTGATAACAGCACATTTGGAAAGTGGTGAAATCATCGGACAAAGCATGGATTTGTGAAAGGAAAATCATGCCTGACGAATCTCAGAATTTTTTGAGGATGTAACTAGTAGAGTGGATAGAGGAGAACCAGTGTGTGGTATATTTGGATTTTCAAAAGGCTTTTGACAAGGTCCCACACAGGAGATTAGTGTGCAAACTTAAAGCACACGGTATTGGGGGTAAGGTATTGATGTGGATAGAGAATTGGTTGGCAGACAGGAAGCAAAGAGTGGGAATAAACGGGACCTTTTCAGAATGGCAGGCAGTGACTAGTGGGGTACCACAAGGCTCAGTGCTGGGACCCCAGTTGTTTACAATATATATTAATGACTTAGATGAGGGAATTAAATGCAGCATCTCCAAGTTTGCGGATGACACGAAGCTGGGTGGCAGTGTTAGCTGTGAGGAGGATGCTAAGAGGATGCAGGGTGACTTGGATAGGTTAGGTGAGTGGACAAATTCATGGCAGATGCAATTTAATGTGGATAAATGTGAGGTTATCCACTTTGGTGGCAAAAACAGGAAAACAGATTATTATCTGAATGGTGGCCGATTAGGAAAAGGAGAGGTGCAACGAGACCAGGGTGTCATTATACACCAGTCATAGAAAGTGGGCATGAAGGTACAGCAGGCGGTGAAAAGGGCGAATGGTATGCTGGCATTCATAGCAAGAGGATTCGAGTACAGGAGCAGGGAGGTACTACTGCAGTTGTACAAGGCCTTGGTGAGACCACACCTGGAGTATTGTGTGCAGTTTTGGTCCCCTAATCTGAGGAAAGACATCCTTGCCATAAAGGGAGTACAAAGAAGGTTCACCAGATTGATTCCTGGGATGGCAGGGCTTTCATATGATGAAAGACTGGATCAACTAGGCTTATACTCGTTGGAATTTAGAAGATTGAGGGGGGATCTTATTGAAACGTATAAAATCCTAAAGGGATTGGACAGGCTAGATGCAGGAAGATTGTTCCCGATGTTGGGGAAGTCCAGAACGAGGGGTCACAGTTTGAGGATAAAGGGGAAGCCTTTTAGGACCGAGATTAGGAAAAACTTCTTCACACAGAGAGTGGTGAATCTGTGGAATTCTGTGCCACAGGAAACAGTTGAGGCCAGTTCATTGGCTATATTTAAGCAGGAGTTAGATATGGCCCTTGTGGCTAAAGGGATCAGGAGGTATGGAGGGAAGACTGGTACAGGGTTCTGAGTCGGATGATCGGCCATGATCATACTGAATGGCGGTGCAGGCTCGAAGGGCCGAATGACCTACTCCTGCACCTATTTTCTATGTTTCTAGGATGCCTTAAAAAGGCAGCTTCTGTCATTAAGGCCCCTCATCACCCAGGATGTGCCCTCTTCTCATTGTTACCATCAAGGAGGTACATGAAGGTGAAGACGCACACTCAACGTTTTACGTACTGCTTCTTCCCCACTGCCAATAGATTTCTAAATGGATAAAAATGAACCCATGAACACTACCTCACTATTTTTTACTTTTTTGCACTACTAATTTAAATATATAATTTTTTATTGTAATTTATAGTTTTGTTATGTATTGCAATGTACTGCTGCCACAAAATATTAGATTTCATGACATAAAGTATGCCATGATATTATACCTGACTCTGATTCTGATTCCATGTGTTTTACTACCCACTCTATTTCATTTTACCTATATTGTTCTCACTGTCACAAAGCATCACTTTGCATTTCCCTGCTATCACTATTATCATTTATTTCCATTGACATTTTGCCAGCAGTCCTCTTCCTTGATAAATGTCTGTTCTTTTTGCCAGTCCCATGATGTTGTTTTGGCAACCTATTAACAGCTGCTTGCCATAACTTGAAGCATGGTGTTGCATGCAGATATCAAAAATGTATTCAGCAGATCCATGTCCTAGTCTTTACTATATCAAAAATAACAATGATCCCTGTGGAACATCAAGTCTGTAGAACTCTGCCTTCTGTCCTTGAGTATATTGTATCTTTATTTTTCAACCTATGTTTTCACTAACTTCTTTGTTTCTTTGGCTTCATTTATGCTAACCAACCTTTTATCTGGGACTTTGCCATTGCGTTCTTAAAATCTATATAGATAACATCTAGTGTATGGCATTTAGCAACCATCTCTGTTGCCTTTATCAAATATTTACTCAGTTTAATCAAACTAAATCTGCTTTTAAAATGTTGGCTCCACTAGCAGCTCAAATTTCAGAAGAATCTTTTAAGTTAGTTCTGAACATTGGTTCTAATAGCTTCCCTATTACTGAGGTTAAACCAATAGGACTATCATGCCCTTATACAGATTTCTGTGCAACAACATCATATTTGTCATTCCCTTGTCCTCTTGCATATCATCTGTAACTATTGGAGATTGAAAGCTTATGGCAAACTCTTTTGTAATCGCCAGAAAATATTCCTTTATCACATCAGAACCAGGTGACTACATTACTTCAGTGTCGCCAGTCTTCCTAATACTTCCTCCTTAGTCTAGTATTTTAGGGAAAGCATGAGAATAAACACAACAAATTACACCTCTTATGATATCATAGTTGTTAGGTTTTGTAACTTCAAAACATTAAACTAGTTCAAAGGAAGGCACGTGAGTCCAAAATGTTGGTCTAACTTCAAGTTTAAGTGGGCCATGCACGTATCACATGGTAGCGTGATAACATGCAATTGACATATTTTTACATATAACCCATAATTAATTAAGTGAAAAAGATTACTTAAGTAATATATACAAGAATACTCAAATATTATTGACATATTAAATACACAACACTCCTCCCTGATTAGGTATAAACTCCAACTCAATAGAGAATGCATTTCAACCATATACACAGTATACTATAAAATACGACTACTATATATAGATATCCACATTTTAAGTTGTCCAATTCAGGTCTAAAGATTTAATTGTTGTGGAGGAATTTTTACTCTTGTGGGATAATGTCCTTCCTGACAAGGAGATCACTCTGCTTAGCAGGTGAGTCTTGTGGCTGTGAAACAATCTCAAACTCTGAGACTGTAGGAAGTGGTTCTGACAGTTCTGGACACCTTTCTTCTCCTTTTCTCTCTCTGGATCCACTTTGATCCCTTTCCTTTCTCATATTCCTTTTCTCTTTCTCTCCATCTTTTCCCTCCCTTTGCTTTTTCAAGTTTGTGTATCTTGATCTTGGGAAGGTCCATTTAGTTCACTGGAGTATTCTCTTATTAATCCATCTATTGCTCCACTTACAATCTGATGTCTCCCTGGTTTTCTCATCCACAACATCATCTGACGAATCCTCTGTTTTTGTATCTCCATTGACTCCTTTTTGGTCTTCCATTCATCCATCTGAGCTTTGGTCTTTGCATCTATTTTTACAAGCAGCTTTTTGTCTACCACTTGAAGTTCATACAGATTCTGATACTCAAAAAAGCTGAATACTTACAACTTCCCTGAAGCTCTTTGAACTCTCCTCCGGTTTAAAACATCGCCACATTTCACAAGTACCTACCCGATTAACATATCAGAAGCTTTCTCAGTTATGTTGCCTACAAAAACTGTTGTAGTCGAACCCCAGCTTTCAACACTTTCATGACTCCTTTGAGCTATATGGTCCTACCTTGGTCCAATGTGCTTCCTAACCAGAGGCAAAGAAGTTACACCAAAACCTGTTTACCCTCTGTTGGGCAATGGTTCATGGTGTTCAGCATGGAGATAGTTGTGACATCATCCAGTAACATTCATTTCAAGAGGTATTGAACACAAAAGCGAGGAATACAGGAGCTGAGGCTTTATAAGGCACTGGTGAGGCTTCACCTTGAGTAATGTGAACAGTTTTGGACTCTTCATCTAAAAAAAGACGTGCTGGCATTGGAGGGTCCAGATGTGGTTCACAAGGATGATTCAGAGAATGAAAGGGTTATCATACAAGGAACATTTGATGGCGCTGGGTCTGTACTCGCTGGAATTTAGAAGGGTGAGTGGGGATCTCATTAAAATCTTTTTGAATGTTAAAAGCCTTATACAGAGTAGATGTGGAAAGAATGTTTCCCATTGTGGGGGAGTCTAGAATGAGAGGACAGAGGGGTGCCCATTTAAAACAGAGATGCAGAGAAATTTCTTTAGCCAAAGGGCGGTGAACTTGTGGAATTTGTTACCAAGGCAGCTGTGGAGGCCAGGTCATTGGGTGTATTGAAAGTAGAGGTCAATAGGTTCTTGATTAGACACAGCATCAAAGGTTACGGGAAGAAGGCGGGGAAATAGGGTTGAGGAGGGGAAAAAGGATCAGCCATGATTGAATAGCGGAGCAGACTTAATGGGTCAAATGCCCTTATTTTGCTGCTATATCTTATGGTCTTTCTTAATTATACTTTATACTCTATTGTTGCCAAAGAATTGACACTAGAACGTACAATCATCACAGCGATATTTAATTCTGCACTTCTTGCTCCCTGGAGTACAAATCGATAGTAAATATTAAAAATTTAAATTATAAATCATAAATAGAAAATGGAATGTAAGGTAGTGCAAAACAAAAACGAGAGGCAGGTCGGGATATTTGGAGGGTACGGCCCAGATCCGGGTCAGGATCCGTTCAGCAGTCTTGTCACAGTTGGAAAGAAGCTGTTCTCAAATCTGGCCTTACGACTCTTCAAGCTCCTGAGCCTTCTCCCAGATGGAAGAGGGACGAAAGGTGTGTTGGCTGGGTGGGTCATGTCTTTGATTATCCTGGCAGCACTGCTCCGACAGCGTGCGGTTTAAAGTGAGTCCAAGGACGGAAGATTGGTTTGTGTGATGTGCTGTGCCGTGTTCACGATCTTGTGCAGCTTCTTCCGGTCTTGGACAGGACAACTTCCATACCAGGTTGTGATGCACCCTGGAAGAAAGCTTTCTATGGTGCTTTCAGTTTCAGTTGACTTTATTGCAGGGATTGTGGCATGAAAATGGTGGATGAATCTCCAGTCAAGTTGTCATTGACTCAGCCACTCATGTCCCCACAGTGCTGGTCCTCCTGTTTTTACCACATTTAAGCTCAATGTGCTTGTTGGTTGTTAGATTTCACTGTAATGGATGTCATTCCCTTAGGGGTTTTCTTTTCTCTTGTATAAGTTCTTAATTGATTATGTGCAGCTTTCAGTTTGGTATGTTTCTAATGCGCATCAAACTCATGTTTTGGAATGACTGAAACAGCTGAACCAGTGTCCAATTCCATTTTGATTAATTTTAATTTACCCTTCTGGCGTAAGCCATATTACTTGCCTATTGTTAATTTTCTCACTGTAAATCTCAAGGGTACACTTCTGTGTCACTCTCATCATAATTAGATTTTCCATCAACAACATACAGATTATTGCTCTTTTTGAAACTACAACTTGACTTTTTGTTTTTTTCTCTTCCCTGCACAGTTCATTTACTTTTGTTTGCCTGACATGCTCTTTGTATGTGTCCTGCTTTGTTAATTCTTCTGCAAGCTTTGCCTTTAAATCTGCCTTTGTTTGGTGTATGTAGTCCCCTGCCAAAATGGTAACACAGTTTCCATTTAGACAATGCAAGTTTGTTCACATTCACTTTCATTCCTGAGTGCAACTCAATTGCATCTGTCTGTGGTTTCCATTGAAACAGCGATTTCAACTGTTCCTTTAAATATAAGTTGTGCTTCAGTTAGGAGCTGTTTTTGAATGTTTTCTTTAAAGCAAACTGTATGCCTCTAAACCAATGCACTTATCAAAATTGGCAGTCATTTCTCATTGGCTATTTAATTTGCTACAAAATACTGTTCCAGTAACTCAGTATGCATGAGCCAATTATCCGTTGTGTAACCAAACTCATCAAACTTCCCAAAGCAGCCACCCATTTCTAATTTTTAATGATTATTAACCCTAAATTCTTTCATTTACAGCCATTTTTAACTCGACATCTCTGCATGTGCTGTGCTGCCTTTTTTGCTTGCTGTGGTTTTTTTAGTCCAAATGTCTCGCTGTACTTTAGCAGGTTTCTAGCCATCTCAGGTTTGCTTTAAAAATACCTTGTACCAGTGTTATGCTTTGCAACTTAAAACATTAAACTAATTCAAAGGAAGTCACAGGAGTCCAAAATGCTGGCCTAACTTCAAGTTACTTTAACTGAGGCGCACATGTATCACGTGGTAGCATGCAATTAACATCATTTTATACATAACTGGTAATTAATTATTTAAATGAACAAGAATACTTAATTAAAACACACACACACACACACACACACACAAGATATACGGTCCTTGGCCTAAAACATCAACTGTTTGCTCTTTTCCATAGATGCTGCCTGACTTTGCTGAGTCGTCCAGCATTTTGTATGTGTTGCTTTGCATTTCCAGCATCTGTGCATTTTCTTGTGTTGATAGATACAAGATTACTCAAATATTGTTGAAGTATTAAATACACAACAATGGTCACCACTACCTCTGCTTAGATATTGCCACGTGTCCTCTTCCTTGTCAAGACTGATATTAAGTAATCCAGCCCTTTCCTCAATTGCAATGCATTGATAGCCTTCTTGGTTCCTAATCAGGCCTGATTTCTTCATGTTAACTACTTACAATTCATTTGCCTTTAGAATATTTTGTATTCCTCTTTATATTTACTGTCATTCTGTGCTCACATTCTCTTCTTGATTGTTTTCGTAACCCAGCTTCTCAATTGGATATATTCTTCTTAACTTTCTATTTGCATTGTACAAGAGAAATTCATTACATACTTCTTTTTCTGTTTTGTCATTGTCTCTGTTGCTACTGTCAACCAGACAGCTCTGGAACTGATCCTTCCTGTTCACTTTTTGGAAATGTACCTAACCTGTGGTACAAATAATTTAAATATGTTCATTGTTTTTTTGAACAGTTTTACTTGTTTCTACTCTACTCTGGGCAGATCCCCCCTCTCATCCCATTAAAGATAGTGCAGTTCCAATTAGATTCAAATTCATCTTGCTCCAGATTAGTCCTCTTCATTGCTAATCTAAGCTTTATGTTATTCTAGCCCAAGTGTTATCACACTATTAACTGATCGACTTAGGCTACTACATTCCTCAGCAGAAGGTTTAGTCATGGTTCCTTCTCTGTTGGGCCATAAACAAATAGATCAAGGATGTTCTCTTAATTTTTTTTCAGAAATTCCTTTTTTGGTCACTCTTTAATACTATCGTAAATAACACTAGACTAATCCTCCCACTCGACACATTGAGCGGTATCTGTAGGAGGATGAGAATTGTTAGCATTTTGGTTGAAATCTTGAAAACCTTGTTAAACCCCTTGTTTTCAATAAACAAAAAAAAATTTTGATTACCTATGGGAAATTATAAAAGCTGCCCACAGGTGTGAAGGATATGGAGGGATATTCCAAAAATTCTTATGACAATAGGGGAATTCATTACCTCAATATAGACTGCAACAGCAATTAGACGTGAGAAAAGAGAGAGAATTATTGGACAGAAAAAAAACATCTTTGATTGAATATGTGGCTAGCCCAAACTGAAAGATGGTCTTGGTTTGTAGAAATGAGCTGAGCCAATTAGAGCAAGTATGAATGGGGAATATCTGGGAAACAGTGATCAAGATTTCAAATAGCATTGGGAAAGGACTACTCCAAAGTAAAGATAGTCAAGTGAGCAAAGACCTATTTCAGTGGGATGAAAACAAATCTGTACCAAGATTTTGACAGCAGTCATCAAAGTTCAAAGTAATAATAATAAAACTAAAAATTACAATAAGAAATAGATATAAAAATTAAATAAGTAGTGCAAAAAGAGAGCAAAAAAAAAAGAGATAATGAAGTAGTGAACATGGGTTCATTGTCCCTTCAGAAACCTGATGAAGATTCCTGAAACATTAAGTGTGTGTCTTCAGGGTCCTGTACCACCTCCTTGATGGTAGCAGTGAGAAGAAGGGATGTACTGGATGATTGGGGTCCTTAATGATGGATGCTACCTTTTTGAGTCATCACCTTTTGAATGCGTCCTTGATGTTGGGGAGGCCTTTTGCAGCTTTTTCTGGTCCTGCGCAGTGGCCCTTCTATACTAGATGGTAATGCAACCAGTTAGAATGTCCTTTGTGGTACATCTGAAGAAATTTGCAAGTCTTTGGTGATATACCAAGTCTCCTCAAATTCCTAATAAAATATAGCCTCTGTTGTGTCCCTTTAATTGCATCAACATGTTGGGCCCGAGGATAAATCTTCAGAGATGTTGACACCCAGGAACTTGAAACTGCTAACCCTTCCTGCTGCTGATCTCTCGATGGGACTGGTTTGTTCTCCCTTGACTTCACCTTCCTACAGTCCATAATCAATTCCTGGGTCTTACTAATGTTGAGTGCAAGGTTTTTGTCGTGTCACCACTCAACCAGCCGATCTATCTCACTCCTGCATGCCTTTACATCACCATCTGAGATTCTGCCAATAATAGTTGTGTCACCAGCAAATTTATGAATGGCGTTTGAGCTGTGCCTAGCCACACAAGTGTGGATGTAGAGAGAGTAGAGTAGTGCTAAGCCCAAATCCTTGAGGTGCACCAGTGTTGATTATCAACGAGGAAGAGATGTTATTTCCAATGCATACTGTGTTCTCCTGGTGAGGAGGTGAAGGATACAGTTGCTGTTTGGAGGTACAGAGGCCCAGATTTTGGAGCTTGTTGATTAGAAATGAGGATTTGATTATGTTAAACACTGAGGTGTAACCAAACAGCAGCCTAAAGTAAGTCTTGCTGTTGTACAGGTGATCCAGTGCTGAGTGGAAAGCCAGTGAGATTGCATCCACTATGGACCTATTGTGGTGATAGGCAAATTGCAGTGAGTCCAGGTCCTTGTTTAGACAGGATTTACTTCTGGTGATGACCAACCTCTCAAAGCACTTCTTCACAGTAGAAATGAGTGCAAATGGACGATAGTCATTGAGGTAGTTCATCCTGCTCTTCTTGGGCACTGGTATGATTGTGCCTTTTGTAGCAGCTGGGAGCCTTCGATTGCAGCAGTGAGAGATTGAAGATGTTCTTGAACACTCCCACCAGCTGGTTGCCACATGGCCCTGGACCCTTGCGAGGGTTCGCCCTCTTGAAAAATGTTCTGATGACAGCCGGCAAGACAGGGATCACAGGATCACCAGATACTACAGGGATATGCAGAGATGTAATTTTATTCTCCCTTTCAAAGCATGCATAAAAGGTGTTGAGTTCATCTGGGAGTGAAGTATCACAGCCATTCCTGCTGTTGGGCATGTAAAAAGTAATAGCCTGCAAACCCTGCCAGAGCTGATGTGAATCTGATTCCATCTCTAACTTCAATCAGAATTTTCTCACTCTTAGAATACCATTAATTGGAAGCACTTGGCCCCCATACTCATTGTTCCTTGGATATCTGGAAAGATGAGCATGTTCCCTGAAGACTTCTGGGAGAAATCTTTCAGAATCTAAGTGTTCCAAGAACTTCTATGACCTAAAGTTTCCACAAGTCAGAAATGCCATCATCTGAAATCACAAAAGTTGAACTGGTATGTTAATTCACCCCAGATTAAAATGGATCCTGGTTAATTTTAAATCATAGTTAGAAATAGTTAAACTGTACAGCTCTGTACTACGGATACAAAACATGCTAGACTACAGGAATTGCCAGCGCACAGGATGCTGGACAAGAGAGTTTCAACCAACTTTTAAAACCATAACTCTCAGCTATAGCTGTAACTGGAGAGTTTAGGTAAGTTTATACTGATTTTTTTCTAGGAATTATCAAGCAAGAGAAAAATCTTCTCATTCCATCTTTTTATCTCTAGTTTCATGTTGTCCTTCACAGGGCTGAAAGTACTTATTTTAGAGGAAAGTAAAGGTCAATGGTTCAAAGGTACAATTTAATGTCAGAGAAATGTATACAATATACATCCTGAAATGCTTTTTCTTCACAGCCATCCACCAAAACAGAGGAGTGCCCCAAAGAAAGAACGACAGCTAAATGTTGAAACCCCGAAGTCACCTGCCCAGCTCTCCCCTCCCACGTAAGCGGCAGCGAGCAACAATCCCCCCTTCTCCCACCGGCAAAAAAAAGCAAGCATCAGCACTGCCACTGAGCACTGGAGCATGAGCAAAGCAATAGCAAAGACACAGCCTTGCAGTTACCCCAACGACTTCGCGTTTCACCTGGTATTCGACATCCCTGATAAGGGGGAAGGAGGTGTCTCCATTTTCCCAGCGAGTAGAGAGACATAACAAACAACTCACTAGTTTATGATGTTAAAAGTTCATTACATCACTTTTTTCGAGCTCTGTGCCTAGCGATCACAAAGATCCCTGGTCTCCTGGCACACAGCAGATATCCTGACTCCCCCAACAACACACGGGTCTCCTGTCGTGACACCGACCCTGGATCCTAGGCTTCCAAATTTGAGTTGGACTCTAAGGCCGAGCCTTTGGCATGCTGAACAACGGCCAATTATGGAACCCCAAGAAGCGGGTCACATTCCCGCAAAGAACCGTCGTCAGCGTGTAACTCCAGGTCAGGGTCCTAAAAGAGAGAGAGAGAGAGATGACAAATAATAGAGATAAGGCAGAGTAGCTGATGGATTATGATAATGAGACATAGATTAGGAAAAAAAGTATGAGATAATGGGCAGCTATTAATATTAATCCATGAACTGTGAGAGTATGGAATCTTATACAGTAGTGGTTGGCATCCATCTGTCGTGAAGGACAATGGGTGATGATGATCATCATCACAAGCCTGGATGGAATGTATGGAGATCCTGACATGCTCAATCATTAAGATCTCCCTCTCAGCCTCACCAAAGTAGTCCAAAGAAAAGCTTATGAAGCAATACGTTTGGCACCAGCTTGACTGCAGGAGCTACTTGACATTCAATGATATCCAGCCACCTTAGGGGCTACACTCTGGATTTTCTGTCTGTGTTTCCTCCCAAGGCTGCCCATGAGATAGTGGGGCTATTTACCCAAAGCTAGGAATCTGTTTCACGAGCACCAGGGTGTGTCCACACACCGGTGGGCCTGCGTGCTATGGGTGCAGGGGCCAGACCTCCTCCCCGTCCTCCGTAGTTCAGCCTGAGTCCGAAAGGAGTTCAGTTTCCATGTGTCACCAGTGAGGAGGCACTACATGAAGCTTGCTGTTGGAGAGGCTATGTACTGGCAGGGAGAGACTTAAACATTTAGCTCTCTTTTCACGAGACTGCTAGCCAGCAGTGGAAGCTGAAGGAGCAACAAGCACTTCCAACTACAATACCACACTAGACATGTCACAACAACCATTTTGACACCAAATCTTATGCAGCATAATGACAACATTTCAAGCTGTGTTATATAGATTGGAAAGAGGTTGAAAGAATATGTGACCAGCATAAACACTAACACAGGCTGGCTGGGTTGAATTATTTCTAAGTAATTCCCATCTGACAAAACTGAATTTAATTTCTACAATTAGCAACAATGAAGAAATTTTACTGTAAGTTGTTTTGCCTTACTTGTTTTAGATTGTTTGCTTTTCTTTTCCAGGAGAGGTGGTGCTTTGGGATAGATGAGAATGGAGGCTGGAGGCTAGGGTAGAGAATTGTCAGGGGAACACTGTAGAAATGATGGTAGGGAAAGTTAGCATCTACTTTGAAGAGGTAGGAAATTCAAAAGTGAAGAAGTGGTGACAGCTTGTGGAGCGGATTGAGGTGAAAGCTGGGGTCGCCTATGAAGGCAATAGTGGCTTGTTGGTCAGACAAACAATGAGAGAAGTAGAATCTGCTTTCAAGTTCATGTTGAAGTTCAGTTTATTGTTATTCAGCCATACACATGTATACCGCCAAATAAAACAATGTTCCTCTGGACCAAGGTGCAAAGAACAGTACATATAACTCACACACACAATAAATAAAATAATATTGCTAGTTTGAAAGACAATCATCAGCAGCAAGTGGGGAAGCAGTAGGAGTGATTACTAAAGAAAAATACATAAAGAAGGTACCTACTCGGAAAAAAGGTTGGTGCCTCAAAAGCTTCTTAGCAGATGAGGTGAGAATTGTGATGAAGGTTTGGCAAACATTAAGCTTTTTGCCAAGCCCTGCTTCATTGTGCAGGATATGTGATGTTCACATGCCTCTCCACAGTAAACGTTATGTGAGCGTTGTCATAATGACTGCTGTACAACAGAGGTCCCACACAGAAGACCCACACTGCAGCCCTTCATGGAAATCAGACAGGACTAATACATTGTTGTTCTATTGTTTAAAAAGGGCTCTAAGAATAAGCCTAGAAGGTATAAACTGGTGAGCCAAAGTTATTCTAAGGGACTAAATATATAAGTATTTGAATAAACAGGGCCTGATTAGGGAGAGTCAACATGGCTTTGTATGTGGTAAGTTGTGTCTAACCAATCACATTGAGTTCTTCAAGGAGGTTATCAGGAAAGTTGATGAAGGAAAGGCAATGGATGATGCCTACATGGACATTAGCAAGGCCTTTGACAAAGCCCTGCTTGGGAGGTTGGTCAAGAAGGTTCAATCACTTGGCATTCAGGATGAGCTGATAAGTTGTATTCCACATTGGCTTCACGGGAGAAGCCAGAGAGTGATAGTAAGTAGTTGCTGATGATTACTGGTGTGCTGCCAGGTTCAGTGCCGGATCCGTTGTTGTTTGTCATCTATATCAACCATCTGGTAAATTGGATCAGTAAATCACCGACCAAGATTGGGGATGTGGTGGGCAGCAAGAAAGACTATTACCAAAACTTGCAGAGGCACTTGGACCAGCTAGATAAATGGGCTGAAAAATGGCAGATGGAATTTAATGCAGACAATTGTGAGATGTTGCACTTTGGGAGGACAAACCAGGTTAAGACTTACTCAGTGAATGGTAGGGTACTGAGGAGTACGGTAGAACAGAGGCATCTTGGAATACAGATCCATAATTCTTTGAAAGTGAATCACTGTTGCTGCTGCCCAGGGGAGGAGACACTGGAGGCAATGTGGGAGAGAGCAAAGGTTACTGTGGCTGTGCTAGAATAATCGGTACTGGGTTGGGTGCTGGTGAAATACAGGATTTTATTTATTAGGGATTGAAATTCAGCTTCGGGTCAATAAGGATTTTGAGATACAAGCTATTGAATTAACAAACAGGCCTACAGGTTTATCTGTGCTGTTCAGTCCCACCAATTTTTCTCAACAGGATTTAGAGCAAAGACTCTAGTGAAGCTTGCTAACTACTGCAGATGTGATAGATCATGTCAAGCCTTGGCAAAGCTGTGACATATAGTTTTGGTGCCACAATAGCGTAGTGATTAGCATGATGCTATTCGTAAACACAAAATATTCTGCAGATGCTGGGGTCAAAGCAACACTCACAACAAGCTGTAGGAACTCAGCAGGTCAGGCCCGACTTGCTGAGTTCCTCCAGCTTGTTGTGAGTGTAGCATGATGCTATTATAGCTTGGGATGTCAGAGTAAGGAGTTCAGTCCTGGCAATCTGTAAGGAGTCCATCCCGTGGGATTAATGGGTTTCCTCAGAATCTTCCAGTTTCCTCCCACTGTCCAAAGATATACTGGGAAGATTAATTGGTCATTGTAAATTGTCCCATAATTAGATTAAATTGGGGTTGTTGGGGGTTTCTGGGTGATGCAGCTTGAAGGGCTGGAGGGCTTATCCATGCTGTATCTCTGAATATATATCCCTTGTATAATGCCAGTTCCATAAAAGAGCTGAACATCTCTATGCACATCCAGAGACTATGTCCTCACCCATGCTGACCATGCTGTGACATTCGACAAAACGTTGGCTCTTCAAGAGGAATCTCAGGAAGACAAAACAAAGATCAAATCTCAAAAGAGCCAGCTAGCTAAACTAAGTTGATAATGTAGCTGTTACAAAGTATTCTGATCCTCAGCCCTTTAAATAGGTAGTGAATTCATCACTCCCTATTGAAATCCCCTAATTTACATGGGTATTTCTGATAATTGAGCACTACAAAAGAGTTGACCAAGATGTAAATGTATTGAGAAGCAAGGAATGCATGAGCATTGAAGTCAGTTGGAACATGTTGAACCTGTACAACACAGTGATTTATTACTAGCATATTTTTACAAACATTAAGGAACACAATAGGACTTAGCAACTTCGGAAATATTTTTACAGGGTGGAATAGCATGTTTTATTACTGAGCATTGGGGTGGGAGGAGTGAGCATCATAAAATGTTATCGCACATTATAGAAAGCATTATTACTGAATTACATGGAGTACTTACTGCAGAATAAAATAAATCGTATTAATAGTTTCAAAAATTAGAGCACTTGGATACTAAGATGCACAGTATATCGAACATCTTTGAATATATTACTGTTAACAACATGGTTGTATTGGTATTCAGTGCTATGGAGTGCACTAACATGTTGATGTTAGTACACACATCTGTGAAATTTTTGTTGCAAAGACAAGTGCAAAACTAAGTATAAGCTACTGTATAACAATACAGTATCAAATATCAATATGGATATTTTGTCTTTACAGAGACTGGCTAATATCAGAGAGCAATAGCATGAGTTGATGGGGATTATCAGATGTACTGTATCAGGTGGTGAAATATATCAAAAATATTTGAGTCAGAGTCATTTCATATTAATATGGGATGTCTCTTATATGCTCTGATGTCTTATTTAACAATGGTCCTTTAATTATTGATTACCAAAACCCTTGACTGTATCAAAACCAGAAATTATTTAAGAATTACTTATTGTCCCAGATTCATTTCCCTCAGACTTATTGATATATCAGTTTATTTACTGAATTGTAATTGATAAACTGAAACAGACTGACCCACCTTACACTGATAGTCTACTGTATTTCAGAATTATAAGTGTAATGAGAATCTACCTGTGACAACTTTATACAGGCTGCAGTTATGAGAGCAAGTCATATAAGACAGTACATTATGGGATGTTTGTTACAAGGGATACTCGTGCATCAGAAAGAAATACATTTATTGCTGTATTAGCATTTATTTGTGTTGTGTCATGTCATAAGAAACAGGCAATTTTGGTCTTTCCATGACCATGATTGTTCTCGGCAAATTTTTCGACAGAAGTGGCTAGTCATTGTCTTCTTCTGGGCAGTGTCTTTACAAAACAGGTGACCCCAGCCATTATCAGTACTCTTCAAAGATTGTCTGCCTGGCGTCAGTAGTTGCATAACCAGGACCTATAATATGCAGCAGCTGCTCATACGACTGTCCACCACATGCTCCCATGGCTTCACAGGGGTCTAAGCAGGGGCTACACCTTGACCAAGGGTGACCTGAGGCTCGCAGAGGGAAGGAATGCCTTATGCATCCTTTGGTAGAGACATTTCCCCACCCCATTATATTATATAATATTTAATTGATAATGTCGGCAGATTTATCAATATAGATTAAATCTGTCATGTTATTGATATAATTACCAATTTAGTCAAAAAGACAAAGGAAGCATATGTAAGGTTTGGGATGCTGAAATTAGATAATGCCTTTGTGGAATATAAAAGAATCAAGAGTGGTAAGATAGTCGATGAAATATCCTTTGTGTAGTATTAAAGAGAATCCCAAGGCATCTTACAGAAATGCTAAAAAGAGAGGAGTGACTAGGGAGAGGGTAGGACCACTCAAGGACAGAGGAGGGAATTTATGCCTAGAGTCAGAGAAAGTAAGTGAGATGTTAAATGATTGTGTTGCATCTGTATTCACCAAGGAAAAGGAGGATAGCGAAATTAGGGAGGGGGGACATTGATTTTCTAGAGCAGGTTGCTATTAAGAATGAAAAGTAGTTGGAGCTCTTGAAGAGAACTAAAGTTGATAAATCCTCAAGGAGGGAGGAAAGTAAAGACACAGCAAGAAAGTGAGTGATCCTTGTATTAGTAGTAAGGAAATTATTGATGAAGATTCTTGGGGATAGGATCCACTTATATCTTGAACAGCATAGACTTACTCGGGATAGTCAGCATGGCTTTGTACAGGAGAGATTATGTTTTACAAACAACTTGGAGATTTGAGGAAGTGATAAAATGATGGATAAAGGCAGGGCTGTGAATATTGTATATGGTAAATATGTTAGTAAAGCTTTCTACAAGGTACTATGGTAGATTAATCCAGAAGATTAAGGAATATGTGGTCAGTAGATTAGATTAAAAACTAGCTTGGTCATAAAGACAGAAGGTAGTGGTAAAGGTGTTATTTCTGACTGGAAGTCTGTGATCAGCAGTGTTCCACAAGGATCAGTGCTGGGATTTCTGTTTTCTGAGATGTATCAAAATAATTTGGATAAAGATTTGGTGGGCTAATTAGCAATTTTGCAGGTAATACAAAAATCAGCAGAGTTGTGCATAGCAAAGGAGGTTGTCAAAGGATTCAGCAGGATATAGACCAGTAGGAAATGTGGGCAGGGAAATGGCAGATTCCACTTGATCTGGACAAGTGCGAAGTGTTGCACTTTGGGAGATCAAATTTTAGGGAAAAATATACAGTAAATGTCAGGACCTGAGGAGCATTGGTGTATAATTTATACACCAATGCTCCTCAGGCAAATAGTCATGTAGTCTAAACTTGCATCATGGTCAGCAAGTCCATTTCTCCCTTAAGTGGCAAACCAAGTAGATGGCAAAATTATCCTTCATTGGTCAGGATGTTGAGTAAAAAAGTCAGGAAGTCATATAGCAAATGTATAAAATGCTGATCGGGCCATAATTGGAGTATTGTGTACAGTTCTGGTTGCCTCATTACAGGAAAACTGTGGAGGCTTTGCAGAGTATACAGGAGTTATTCACCAGGATGTTGCTTGGATTAGAGAGTAATAGCTTTAAGGGGAGATTGGACAATGTGTAATTGTTTTCTTTGGAGCATCAGAAGCTGGCAGAGGCAGTATAATAAAGTTTTATTCGATTTTTGAACTGACAGGAAGGATTTGGATGTTGATGTGTCTGTTCCACTTTTTGTTTGTGTTTTTTTTTGTGTGGGGAAGGGGGATTTGGGGGTTGATGATTGTGCTGCCTTTTTTTTTCTTTCTTGGTTTCACGGCTACCCGGAGAAGAAGAATTTCAGAGTTGTATACTTTGATAACAAATGAACCTTTGAACTTTTGCACTTATTGTAGAACACTGAGGTTATATTTTTTTAGATTATGAGAACACTCAGTCCTCTTTTATTGTCATTTAGAAATGCATACATGCATTAAGAAATGATACAATGTTTCTCCGGAGTGAAATCACAGAAAATAAGACAGACTAAAGACTAATGCTGACAGAACCACATAATTATAACATATAGTTACAGCAGTGCAAAGCAATACCATAATTTGATAAAAGAACAGACCGTGGGCACGGTAAAAAAAAGTCTCAAGGTCCCGAGTCGGTCGACTCCCGAGTCCCCAATAGCAGATGGCAAAAGGGAGAAACTCCCTGCCATAAACCTCCAGGCACCGTCAACTTGCCAATATCTTGGAACCAGCCGACCCCAGCCAACCCTGAGTTCATCCATCCGAAAACTCCGAGCTTCTGAGCAGCCTCTCCAATACAGCCTCCCGAACGCCATCCTCTGCCAAGTGCCTTCGACCTCTCCCTGGCTGCTGAAACACGCAAAGCCAAGGATTTCGGGGCCTTCAGCTCGGGAGATTCCGGTTACCACACAGTAGCAGCGGTAGCAAAGCAGGCATTTCAGAAGTTTTCCAGATGTTCCGCTGTGCTCTCACATCTGTCTCCATCAAATCAGGATTGTGCACGGTCCTTTACTTGACAGATAACAGATATTTATCACCGAAGTGGCCGCGCGCGCTGTCGTCATGCCATCTTCTCCCGCCATATTTAAAAAGTAAACAAGTGAATTAGATTTTGAAATAGTCACAATAAATGCTGGAAATACTCCACAGATCAAGCAATATCAATGAAGAGAAAAAAAGTTAATATTTCAGGTTAATGACTTTTCATCAGAGCTGAGAAAAATTAAAAATCCAACATGTTCCAGAGTGTGTTAAGGGGATCCAGAGAGGATTTGGACTGAGGTATCAAGGGAATAGAATTTTGAATGCTATAGCTATAAATTTTATATGATCTTTGTCATGCATTGGTGCTAATTCTGGAGATTCAACAGACATTTTTGATGCATTAACCCCATATCCTTTAACCTTTCATAGTACCTAAAAGTCTATCAATTTCTAAATTGAATATACTCAAGCCAGTGAAGATTTCCTGGGTAGTTAATGCCAAACATTCTGCACCTTCTGGCTGAAGAAATTTTTTCTGATCTTTGTCTTGAATGGTCAGCCCTTTATTTTGGGACACTGACCTCTAGTCTGGATCCCCAGCCAGGGAAAACAACTTCTCATTTACCCTATCAGCAGTTGTTTCATGAAGACATCCAAATTGTTTTGGAGGAGGAGGAGAAGATGGTGGCGCGATGCAGCTTGCGCAGCCACTCCGGTGAATGATATCTGTAATCTGTCAAGTAGGGTGCCGTGCACAATCCTGATTTGATGGAGACAGACGTGAGAGAACGGAGGAACATCTGGAGAAACTTCTGAAATGCCTTTTTCGCTGCCGCTGTTGCTGTGTGATCTGGAATCTCCGGAGGGGAAGGCCCCGAATCCTTGGCTTTGCTTGTTGCTCAGTGGCCAGGACGGGGTCGAAGCGCTTGGCAGAAATGATGCTGGGTGTCAAAGGGCTGGTCGGATGCTCGAAGTTTTCGGACAGACTCAGAGTCGGCTGGGGTCGGGTACTTCCAATGCATCGCCAGTTGTCGGTGCCTGAAGGTTTATGGCAGAGAGAGTTTCTCCCTTCTGCCGCCTGCTATCGGGGACTATCTGGAGTCGATCTGAACTTTGAGACTTTTTTTTTACTGTTCCCATGGTCTGTTCTTTATCAAATTATGGTATTGTTTTCCACTGCCGTAACTATATGTTATAATTATGTGTTTTTGTCAGTGTTAGTCTTTGGTTTGTCTTTTTTTGTGATATCACTCTGGAGGAACATTGTATCATTTCTTAATGCATGCCTGCATTTCTAAATGACAATAAACGAGGACTGAGTGTCCTCATAATCTAATCTAATTTAAATTGCAATATCTTGACAAGCTTTTCAACACCAATAAATAATCAATAGTGGACTTTTAGCCCCTGATATTGCAACTTTTTATAGTCTCTAAGTGTGCCAGATTAAAGTGATCCTACTTTCATTTGACTGCCATTCATCTTGAGAATGGTGGGACCTAGTCTGCTACAGTGCCAGCTGCACTGTAGTGTATAAGTGTCCAAGTAAATGCTTCGTGAGGTATCATGGGGCACATGCAGACTTAATATACAGAAAGCATGGAAAGCTCTAAAAGTTGGGTTTATTTCTGATTTTTTGAACTGTATCCTTGCACAAAGTAATACACAAGAGATGCCATAAGTGATGACACGCTTATTAACCACAGAGAGCGTTTTTTAGGTGTTCAGGGGGCAGAGGGGAGCAATACCCAGACAACAGAGTCATGGACCCACCTGGCCATATCTAATTTAAGGGTACAGGCTGCATTAATATACAGGAAGGTGAGATGTATCACTGCATTGCCATTAGTAGCTTTCAGGTGAGTCTGAGAGAAGTTAATTCAGGAATTGGCAGGGGAGGCAATTGAACTGGAAAGGAAGCACTCCTAATGGGCAAACGTTAACCAGGATAGATTGGGAGTATCAGCAGTCAGAAGTGCTACAGAGTATCCCATATTTTTTGAAAATGAATTTAAGAATAGCATTTCTATTTTTCCTGATTTCATATTCACTTTCAAAGAACAAATTGCTAGAGGAATTCAGCTGGTTAAGCAATATCTATGGAGGCAAAGGGGTGGTTGACGTTTTCAGTCAGGACCCTGCATCACTTTCCTTTTGCTTCTGCAGCTGTACTGTAAAGCATTGTGCTGTAGCACAAGTCCCTGAGTGTCATGCCCTGTAGATTGATGGTGCATGGGATGTTGTCCTGGAGCCACAATTCTGCAAGATCAGCCTGAGTTCCTATATCGTGCAGTGCAACTGTAGTCAAACGCAATCCAGCTTGGCTCCCACTGACTGAACAGTGGAGGGCAGCACTGATGGAAAGGGCCAGCCTCCAACTCAGCACAGATTCCAGCGACACACAGCCAGCTCTGGTGTCTCCTTCCCCAGCAGCCACAATAGGCAACCCCGAAGCATGAATGAGGCCTGGTCTGCTCATAGCGCTTCCACCAATAAATTGGACTCACAGTATTCTACATTACCAGTGTCCAACAGCGTCTTGAGATCACAACAAAAACATCCAAGATAATCAACCTTATCTATTGGATTGCACACTGCTGACGCTTTCTTCCCTCTCCTCTAAGCTAGCCTGCAGTACGTTCTTTGAAAACTAAGGTGGATCAACTTAAATGTGAAGTAAATGTGGTGGATTATGGCTGTCTGTGAATCTTGAATAAGAAATGTAAATATTGACTTGTGACTGCTCAATCAACCTTCAAAAACCTGTTACTTTAAAGCTTGCTTGAGAATGTATCAAGAACTTTCAGTTGCATTCTTACAGATTGTTACAGACAGTTATTTTTTGAGGATGTAACTAAGCCCATTGATGAAGATAGAGCAGTAGATGTAGTGTATATGGATTTCAGCAAGGCATTTGATAAGGTACCCCATGCAAGGCTTATTGAGAAAATAAGGAGGCATGGGATCCAAGGGATATTGTTTTGTGGATCCAGAATTGGCTTGCCCACAGAAGGCAAAGAGTGGTTGTAGATGGATCATATTCTGCATGGAGGTCAGTGACCAGTGGTGTGCCTCAGGGATCTGTTCTGGGACCCCTTCTCTTCGTGAATTTTAAAAATGACCTGGATGAGGAAGTGGAGGGATGGGTTAGTAAATTTGCTGATGACTGAAAGGTTGGGGGGTGTTGTGGATAGTTTGGAAGGCTGCCAGAGGTTTTTTTATGCAGAGAGTGGTGAGTGCGTGGAATGGGCTGCCAGCGACAGTGGTGGAGGTGGATACGATAGGGTCTTTTAAGAGACTCCTGGATAGGTACATGGAGTTTAGAAAAATAAAGGGCTATGGGTAACCCTAGGTAATTTCTAACTTAAGTACATGTTTTGCACAGCGTCGTGGGTCGAAGGGCCTGTATTGTGCTCAGGGGTTCTATGTTTCTATATCACAGGCATCTGAACAGGAAAACCATTGTGAAAGAAATTGTGTCTAATGGAGATTTTTCTTTGGTGAAGTAACCAACAATCATGAACAGAAATACAATTGATATACTATGATAAGGAATGTTAATGACTTAGACCTCAGGGTCCAGGGCAGGTTCCAAATTTGCCGATGATGCAAACTTCAAGGCCAAGTATTGTATCATTTCTTAATGCATGCATCACTAAATGACAGTAAAAGAGGACTACGTGTCTTCATATTCTAATAAAAAGTACAAGGACAGTAACAATAAGCCAAAAAGATATAAACCAACTGTTCAGAGAGCTCACTGATGAAACTTAATGGTGAGAAAGACGAAGTATTATAATTTGTTCTGAAAAAAATGTGAAAATGTCATTTAAACAAGTCAGCACAATTCTAAAAGATTCAAGAATTGAGATTCTTCAGGTGTATGTACAAAAATGTGGAAGGACAGGTTGAGAAAATGATTACAAAATGTATAAGAATCTAAGATTTTATAAATACAAGTGTAGAGTGCAAGAACAGGGGACTCATGATGAAGCTTAATAAAACATCTGTTCATCCACAACTTAGGTTCTGGTGCCACACTTTGGGGAAAAAAAATGAGAAGTCTTCAAAAATGCAGAAATGATTTACTAAAATGATACTAGGAAAAGGGGACTTCATTCTGTGGATTGACTATAGAAACTGGAATTGTTTCCTTGGAGATTGTGATATAGAGGTATTATAGATCATGAAGAGTGCAAACATGTTAATTGATCAAGAACTAGAGAGTGAAAATGAAGTTGATTGATACAAGAACCAAAGGTACATGATTTTTTAATTAAGCAAGTGATTAGTGTAAGTTGTTATTAATGTAAATTGAATGGCAGCATTTACAACAGAACAGGATAAGAATCTGAGTGGGAAAAATTATAGAGGAATTCAGAGAGGAAGAAAGAGTTGGACAAACTGCATTGTTCTAATGAGTGAATTACAGACTGAATAAACTATTACCTCCTCTGGCTCCAATGCTTCCGTAATTCTGCAACATAAGTTTTTGTGTTTTAATTCAGTTCTCCTAAAGCATTGAAAAATATGACATGAGCTGATATAATTGCCTGACAGTACTATTTTATGTATTCTATGTGTTCAATCCAATTTTCGAATATATATTCTGGTGTTATCAAACATCTGTCTTTTCAGCATGCAACAAATAGGACTGGAAAGTCATCAAACATTTTTGGCAAAATTTAATGTAAACTCTTGGGAATGGTTGTTTCAGTCACCTCCATGTATGTAGACTTGTCTCAGCCAGTTTAATCATGCATTCTTGACAAAGTCATCATGTTCAAACTACTGTATGTTTCCTAAATCTCTATCTACACTAGTGAAAATCTTCAATTTACAGTGCAGGTACGTGTTCTGAGTGCAATTCACCTAAGATTCATTTCCTCAGTACGTTGGACATGACTATTCAAGTGACCTGCTCCACCTTTGAGGGCTTGCATATAGACCTTTTTCAGAAGATTGTCTTTCAATGTTGTCTAGCTATTTCTGTAGTATGACTGAAAAATCCTGATTCACTTGTTTTCAAGTAAAAGTTATGCTTCTGTCACTTACATCAGAATCTTTTGTATGGTAAGTTGGATTAAGTGTCAGTGATTATATTTGGTTTGGGATCCTGATAATTATATCATGAATTGGTAACTTCAAATTTAGAATAGCTAATAGGAGCTTGTGAATTCTGAGTAGAGTTAAAAAGATCTTCCTAAAATTAACTTCTAATGATGAAGCCTTCTGTGCTTATGTTCACTTTCACTTAAAGTGCAAGATGCTAATGTTATTGGCTTTTACTAGATGCTCTCTATGTTGTATCCATGGGTATCACTGCCCACAGAATAGTTTGAGGCCTCACTTGCATGCTTCTGTGTCCTCACTGTATCATATTTGTAATAAGGATTTGATTTTAAGCTCTGCTTGCATAAATTGTTTGCTCTTCTGTTGTATAGAAGGGAGATTCTATTTCCATTTTACATCACTTTTTAAGCATCTGATCAAGCAGTGACTTTGAACAGTGGTTAAACTGGTAAAAGCTTTCAGTAATATTCAACCAGATCCAATAAGGATATGAGCCGTGCCGTGCTGGTTCTTTGCATTTATAATGAATTAAGCTTGTCTTTAACACATTGTAAATCCTGTAAACCCTTGGTGCCTACTTTTAATCTAAAGAGACAGCTTTTGGTTGAGTGAAAGTGCATTGCCTCAACTGAGTTCATAACATGTAACATCATCTAAGATACACCCTTTTCAGTGCTATTGACATAGAGAAAGTCATTCTGATTACATAGGCAATGGCCTGGTATCTTGCAGGATCTTACTCATTTGTCAACTGGAAAATCTTTGGGAGGCTTTAACAATTTTACATGAGATTTACTTATATATTTACTTATAGTAAGATAATATTGCTACTCTTCAATAATAGTTGAATGAAATCAAGTGATATGTTCACTTTGTGAAGTATTCGTTTTCCACCAATTACGTGTAAAGTTTTTGAGATGTTGAAAGAACAGCTACAGTAGCATCAGCCCCCCCCCACCCACACACGCGCGCGCGCGCACACACACACACACACACACAACTAAAAGATCACCCACCCGCCAATCTGCAACAAGAAAGAAAATGTTGTAAAACTGAAGGATACTAATCTAAAGTGCAGTCCAATCACATAAATCTCAGAGCACTGAATAGTCCATCCTTCCGTGACTCATGGCTCACACCTGGTCTGAATGGCGGCCTTCATTCGGAGTGATTGCTGACCTGCTCCGCATTCACCTCAGTGGCCTCCGTAGTGAGCGATTACTAACCAGTTCTGAAAGCTGCCAACCCAATGGTCTCTATCAGGAGTAATTCATGACCCTGTGTCTCACCTCTGGTCTTTTCCATGAGTCGGCTTGTGTTCTCAGTCCTTTACAGATCCCTGACTCTGATATCCACGAGGCAGCTCTCCGGACACAGCATAGCACTATCATTCGATCGTTTGATCAAGTTCCAAGCTGTATGTCACATGCTCCAACAGTTTCCGTAACACAAACATGACCAAAAGAACAATTTCTATTGGAAATCTAAATTATATCTATTGTCTTGGTTAAACATTGACTTACAATATAACACTAAACCCTCACAAACAGCTTCAAATTAAGAGATTCTCACATGGAAATAATATTGCATTTACATAAAATCAAGAGTTATATGGAACACTGATCTATTGTTATTTTTATATGAAAGGAGCAAAAAATCAAAATATACATAACTCAAATGTTTTCCTTTAACTTCATCCTAGGCCTCAAAGTGACTACACCAGCAGAATTTTGAAACAATCAAATTCTCTTCATAATTTGCAAATGTCATCACAGTGAGTAAAGTAGATTTTTTAATCTTCTCAGGTTTTAAATTCTAATGATGGTGTCTCCTGGTATGTTCATGTAAAAACTTAAAGTGTTCCAGCCAAACAGTCATTTAACCTACTTGTAAAAATACACCTGGCTCAATAATACATTCAGTATAGTAAATATTGTTGGGATCATTAAAGTTGCTCGATAGCAATCAGACACAAAAGTAATTTCTCCAGTACTTTGCAGAGGAGCTAGTAACTGTTTGGTTCCGTTTCCCTGCCCTGGCTTCTGCATACTCATGTATAAGGAGAATGTGTTTGAGTGATTGAGAGAGTCCTCCAAATGTCAATCTTTCCCAGCTTCTTGTATCCCCTCATTACATTTGCTTTCCCACTTATCGTTGCACCAGTAGTGACTGTGAAAGTATTATATTTAATGAGAACATGGGTGATACAGCCAGAAAAAAAGCTCATTTCTTCAGAAACCTGAAGGCTACAGTGTGGGGATGACTTTAAATGGAAATGTTAATTGCTTTTCCATCACCACTTGTGCCATTGTATACCTCTGCCTCAATCACTCCACCACAAACCCGTCTCCCATTCCAGGTAACCGGAATCTTCCCCATGTAAACACAGCTTCCACTCAGCCCCTTTTTTGAATTTAACTGAACCCCTGTACGATCAGGTTCACCTTCCTTAAATATTGAATGCTACCCACCAGCATAAGTCCATAAGACCATAAAACAAAGGAGCAGAAGTCAGCCATTCAGCTCATCGAGTCTGCTCTGCCATTTTATCATGAGCTGATCCATTCTCCCGTTTAGTCCCACTCCCCTGCCTTCTCACCATAACCTTTGATGCCCTTGCTACTCAGATACCTATCAATCTCTGCCTTAAATACACCCAATGACTTGGCCTCCACTGCTGCCCGTGGCAACAAATTCCATTGATTCACCACCCTCTGACTAAAAAAATTCCTTTGCATTTCTGTTCTGAATGGGCGCCCTTCAATCCTTAAGTCATGCCCACGAATGTTATCACAATGGGGTACTATGGCACAGATGATGGTAGTTATTGAGATTCAATTAGAACATAAGAAAAATTAGCGTGTCCTGATGAAGGGTCTTGGCCCGAAACGTCGACTGTACCTCTTCCTAGAGATGCTGCCTGGCCTACTGCGTTCACCAGCAACTTTGATGTGTGTTGCTTGAATTTCCAGCATCTGCAGAATTCCAAGTGTTTATGTATAAAAAATTAGCAAGATTAGGCTTTGGTGATAAATTTTCTGATCATTGGTCTCAATTCCATTTCTTACCTGATAGTGACACACCTTGATTCTCCCATAGTCCAAAGATCTATCTATCTTTGCTTTGCATATTTAATAATTCAACACCTTCAGCTTTCTGTGGTGAAGTATTTCCATGATTCACTACCCACTAAGAGAAAAAAATCTTCCTCATCTCAGTCACAAGGTTTTCTTCCATTACAGGTATGAAGCTTTTATCCTGAGACCATGTCCCTACTTCTGGATATTCATAGGATAAGGACAGGTTGCATTGACTGGACTTCTGTATTATTTTAGCTTCTAAGCTTAACATTGATTGGATGCTACAGAAGACAAATTGATTAATTATTATACGCCTACTTTCGTTCTGCATGTTGTGTCAGTTGCAATAGCAAAGGCATTTTCAATCTCTCATTGCTACAGTCAGAAGTTTCCACCTGCTTCAAAAGGGAAACAATCATACTAGTGCCCAAGAGCAGGATGAGCTGTCTTAACGACTGTCATCCAGTAGTACTCATATTTACAGTGATAAAGTGCTTTGAGAGGTTGGTTAAGGCGAGAATCAACTTCTGTCTCAGCAAGTGGGAAGGGGAGGGGGAAATCCGAAATGAGAGGAGAAGACAGGAGTGGGGAGGAATGGAGCTAAGAGCTGGAAAGTTGATTGGCAAAAGGGATATGAGAGGATCATGGGTTGGGAGGCGTAGGGAGAAAGAAAGGGGGAGGGGGAGCCCAGAGGATGGGCATGGAGTATAGTGAGAGGGACGAAGGGAGAAAAAGGAGAGAGAGAGAGAAAGAAAGAAAGAAATAACAGATGGGGTATGAAGGGGAGGTGGGGCATTAACGGAAGTTAGAGAAGTCAATGTCCATGCCATCAGGTTGGAGGCTACCCAGACAGAATATAAGGTGTTGTTCCTTATCTCCACCTTTTGTCGAAACAAAAAATGTGTGAAAAGTCAGGAGACATCCTCTTGTGGGTTTTTTGTATGAGTTCTTAATCCTTATCTCCATTCAAAAGAAGCAGCTGCTCAAACACACTGCAGCCATTCTCAAACCAGAATACACAGGCACAGTCAGTATTCAACCTTAACCATTATTTACAGGAATCTGAGAATCCCCTTAAAACTTTATCATCTGTACCTCCCTCTGCAACTGCATCCCTTAACTTCTTCACTGGAAGACCACAGTCTGTGCGAATCGGAAATAATACTTCCACCTTGCTGATAATCAACAATGGCACACCTCAAGGATGTGTGTTTAGCCCACTGATCTAATTTCTACACTGTGACTGTGTGGCTAAGCACAGCTCAAATGCCGTCTATAAATTTGCTGATAACACAACTATTGTTGGCAGATTTCCAGATCGTCACAAGAACATGTACAAGAGTGGGAGATATTTAGCTAGACGAATGGTGTCACAGCAACAACCTTGCACTCAACTAAAGAACTGTTTGTGGACTTCAGAAAGAGTAAGATGAGGGAACACATACCAGTCCTCATCAAGGGATCAGAAGTGGAAAAAGTGAGCAATTTCAAGTTCCTAGGTGTCAATATCTCTGAGGATTTATCCTGACCCCAACGTATCAATATAGTTACAAGGAAGGCACAACAGTGACTATTTTTCATGAGGAATTTAAGGAGATTTGGTATGTCACCAAAGACACTCACAAATTTCTACTAATATACCATGGAGAGCATCCCAACTGGCTATTTCACAGTCTGGTTTGGGTGGGACAGTGCACAGGATCAAAAGAAATTGCAGAAAGCTGTAAACTAAGTCTGCTCCATCATGTAGCATCCAGCCCATCTTCAAAGAGCAATGTTTCAAGAGGGTGGCATCCATCATTAAGGATTCTTATCACCCAGGACATGCCTGTAATGAGTCCTTGATGAGAATGGCTTGGACCCAAGGCTGGAGTCGAGACCCGGGATCAAGAAACTGAGCACAAAACAAACACTAGACGAAATCACTGGTAGGCTTACAATTGAGCACTGAATCTTTGCTCAGGTGTTCCTTAAATACTCAATTCTTGGTGCCCAATACATGATTATCAATTAACGGGAACATCCTATGCCCTTAAAGAGGCTGCGCCAGCTATCCGTACTCCAGAGAGTTAGAGCGTTTAAATCTCGGAAGCTGGTGTGTTTGGGAGCGTCTCGTAACAACGTCCTCTTCTCGTTGCTGCCATTAGGGAGGAGGCACCCACTCAACAATTCAGCAACAGCTTCTGCCCCTCTGCCAAGAGATTTCTGAATGGGCATTGAACCGATCAACACTACGTCACTGCTTTTTTTGCACTACATATTTAATTCATTATATATACACTTACTGTAATTCACAGATTTTAATATTATGCATTTCAACGTACTGCTGCCGCATAACAACAAATTTCACGACATATGTCGGTAATGTTAAATCTGATTCTGATTATTTCTGAACTCCAGAGTGCTACCACCATTTTCTTTTTGTTTTTATTTACAATTTCTATAGTCTGAAGTTTTCTTTTACTATTCACTATTCAATGAATTACTCCTGTTTATGTTAATAACACAGGTCTTCTGTTTCTTTACCCAATCTGATACTCTAAAGCATGCCTACCCTAATGGCTGTAGCAAGGCTGGTGCAAAGCTGCTCACTTTAACTAGAGGTGACTGCAGATGGTCTTAGAACATGATGTTGAATAGCACCCGCCCTAGAGTGGGTCTTCAGGAGAATTCCCCACAAGGAGTGGATTGATCTCTCTACATATCCACTACCATTCGATACTCCATTAGCATCTGAGCACTGGGACAAATATTTCCAAATTTTGATGCTTTCCCTAGAGTCAGAAAATTTCCCTATAAAGTTTGACAAAGTTTAAAAAATTCAAAGTAAAATTTATTATTAGAGTACATACATGTCACCACCCACTACCCTGAGATTCTTTTTCTGGGGCATACTCAGCAAATCTATAGAACAGTAACTGTAACCAGGATCAATGGGCAACAAACTGTGCAAATACAAATATAAGTAAGGAAAGGTATGTCACATCCGGAGTTTCTCCGGTTAGCGGACAATTTCCCTCCATGCCTCTCTGACGTAGTGGGGAACCGCGTACAAAGCAAGTTACAGCAGTGATTTGCCATTGCCTTCTGCCGGGTGAGCTTCCAAAAAGATCACCAGCTCATAACCCAGCACAGATGGAAAGCATGCAGGGGAGCCGGCTGGATTCGAACTCAGGACCTTTCGTCCGGAAGTCCAGCACTGATGCCACTACGCCACCAGCCAGGTCACAAATGTAAGTAAATAGCAATAAATAACGAGGGCATGAAATACAGTTAATATTTGATTCAACAATGCATCTGGCTGTGTACCAGAAATAGCAACAGATAATGTTTCCTATGGTGGGGGAGTCCAAGACCAGAGCACACAGCCTCAGGATAGAATAGAGATGAGAAGAAATTTATTTCGCCAGAGTGGTGAATCTGTGAAATTCGTTGCCACAGGTGACTGTGGAGGCCAAGTTATTGCATATATTTAAGGCAGAGGTTGATAGACTCTTGATTAGTCAGGGTATGAATGGATATGGGGGAGAAAGCAGGAAAATGGGGCTAAGAGGGAAAATGGATCAGTCATGATGAAATGGTGAAGTAGACTTGTTGGGTCAAATGGCCTAATTCTGCTCCTATATCTTATCATCTAAAATCATGAAAAACCAGGGCAAAATTATAGTTTCTATTTCCTTGTTTTGTATAATTCTTCATTGGAATGCAGACTTTATCATGGAAGCTTCAACAGCAGGATCCAGACTGAATCATGTTAATTTATTCATCTCAAGAGGCTTTAAACCCAGTAGAAATGCTTTATCTTCAGTGGTGTTATAATTGACACTTACTTCATAAGAGCATTTCACTCAAAATCATGAATTATTCAAAAAATATTGAATACCTGTCAAGTGGAGACAGTAAAACTACAACTGGAATGAAAAATTCCATTGAGGGTTGTCCTTTTACACTGTACTTTCACTGTATATTGTGGTGCTATGAGCAGCTGAAAATAAAATGGTAAAACATGAAATACAAACTGTTAATCTACAGCTATATTAACATTCATGTAGCCTTTTCCAGTCATTTATGCTTGCATTTTACATTATATTCAATCTATGTTTGTAAAGTTTACACAATAATTTATTTTGCTATGTTTGTGAAATCAAGATTCATTTTTTCAGTAGATATATGTTGCTATTTTTCATAATTAGCTTGTTTAAATTTTGCTATTCAGACATGGGTGATTGGCAAAGCTGGATTTATTGCACACCAATAATATCCTTGGGAAGCTGGGTCTTCTTGTATTATTTCAGAGCATGAAGTAATAGTATTTAATCTTGGTTGTGTGATGTAAAGCTTTTTTTAATTCTGCTGATATTTCAAATAACATAAGCAATCTGGATTTGCAATCTGGATTTGCAATCAGGATGAAAATATATCTATGTCTAACAATGATGTTGATTCCGATCTATTCACAGTAAAGACTGATTTTGAAAACACTTCCAGAAAAATATTGATGTTTTTAATGGTGTGTTAAATATAATGCAGAAACCTTGCTTTCAAATTTATAATCCATAACCTATCATTTTCCAGAATGTGTCTAAAATGTGCAATAGTCTTATCTTCCTGAAACATCTACTAGGTTTATTTATATAATCCCAACAAAATAGCATACTTGGGAATAGTACATGCAATAAATCAGATTTTGGCATAATGAATGCATCAGTAAAAATTCCAAATAATAGATAGATTTTCAAGTTATTCCTTGGATATTAGATTTTTGTTGTAATTGCTTGCTTGGTACAGAAAACATCCATTTTCTTTGAAGTGAAAATAAATTCTGTTACACATAGCTGATTCTCAATATTAGTTTTACAGCAAGCCAGAAGTTAAAATTTACCTCAGTTTCCCTGTGTTAACATTTCTAAGGAAACCACCTTCTACATCTTCACAGTTACCCATCTTCACTGGCATTGACTTTTAGGTACCAGTGTTACTGTAGAGCTGTGTGTGTGTGTAGGGAGTATTTCTCAGTTTGATGTATCACACTTGCAATTTTGGCACCATACAGTTGCACTCGAGGGGTAGGATAAAGAGAGCAGTGTCATTTTCATGTTTTGCCTCCTCTTCTCCTTATGGGATCCCACCTAAAATATACACACAAAGTGGAATGTACCAAAATCATTTCAGAGATAAATCTTGCATTGACATAGCAATTGCTGTTTGTTAAAGAGAGTGCCAAAGTTCTACCACATTATGCAGGTGAAAGTGTTCCCTAACTTCTCTCCTAGGCAGTCCACTACTAATTTTAAAGTCATGTGTGGTACAGGTACAATGAAAAACCTACTTGGCAAAGAGCGTTACAGACAGCACACAAAATATAAATTATACAAGGCAGTGGGGAGAGAGAGAAAGAAGAAAAGGAGTTCAAAACAAGATCTTTTTAGTGCAAAATGAAAGAAACCGTCAGACATGGTAGTACAAGAGGTGTTACGTTACTGAGATAGTGTTAGGGCAGTGTGGGTCAGTTCAAAAAGCTAATGGCGGTAGGAAATTAACTGTTCCTGAACATAGTGGTGTAGTTCTTCAGGCTTCTGTACCTCCCGCCTGATGGTAACAGCAGGAAGAAGGCACAACTTGGATGGTGGGCATCCAAGATGATACATGCCACCTTCTTAAGGCAGCACATCCTGTGTATGCCATCAGTGGTGGGAAGGCTATGCATGTGATGGACTGGGCACGTGCCACCTGCTACTGGACTCCACAGTTCACAGAAAACAAAAATGTTTGCGAAAGGTGTCAATTTCTTGCCAGAGATAAATTGAAATAGATCCACAGTGATTGGAAATCTTGCTTTACTGCAGAATGAAAATAACATAGCTGCTCCATTGGAATCAAATGCAGTTTGGCATCAACTTTTTCTTGTGTTTGTACACTAGCTGAACATTGAAACCCATTCTGGTTTGTCTTCTTCTCCTTGTCGTGTCCATGGACAGTGTATACATGGCCCAGCCAGAACTGGACATATTTTTGCACTTTGTTGTTGAATTCGGCAAGATCTGCAACAGTACAGGGTTCCTCCTGCGGTTCTTCCTCTAGGTCTAATATCAGCATCAGTACTGGGAAATTTCTCTATTTCACATCATTAATAATAAATGTTCAGCACTTTGAGTGCGGTAATTCTATTGCATAAATAAATTGTGCCTCTGCATTTACCTGGAGTAAGTATGCAAAATTATTAAAAACATAGCAACAATCTCACAGCCAAGCACCAACTCATTTTCCCTTTTTTTTCATGCTTCTGTGGAATATCAATCCCATCTCAATTCATTTGGTAGTATGCGAAATTTGGCATCTTCTACTGAGGAACCAAGGTATTCTACATTGTAAGTTAAAAAAAACTATTCTTAATTATCTTATATGAATTTTACAGGTTTCCAGGTGCATCTGATTTGATCTTAGCTTAATAGCACATACAGCCCAATGAAAACTTTGTAAGGATACTTAAATCAAAAAAGGAAATATGAATTTGGGGAATGGGACTGATAGAATTGCTCCCCTCAGAAATAACATTGGATGATGGGCCAGTGGTCTCCTTCTGTATTGTTATAAATTCAGTTTCACTACAATACTGATAAATTACATTCCTAGAAAACCATTTTCCACAATACAAGTCCCTTTTATCCCCCATTGAATTCCATATTATGAGTGGAGGTGAATTTCTACAGGAAATGTTCCTCTCAACAGTATCGTCCCTGCAGGTATCCAGTCTAGAGATAAAGGAATTTCGCTTGTATTCTAGGCAAAAAAAGAAATGGTTGTTGTTTAAGAAGAAATGGGATGTTTAATGAAGTATCTATATACAAATATAAATAGAAATTACTGCTTTGCTGTTTCTCAAAGCAAATACTTTGTGGCCTCCCACTGTGCAATCATCGTCCTTTGTAAATTAGTCTTCTGTATGTAATTTTTCACATGAATTCCATAAGAGTTAATTTCTTAAGGGCAAATTTCCTTTATCACAGGGTTATATTGTGTAGGATTAGATGAAAAGTTTCCATCTTCCACATCTTTGTCACAGTGATCATTGGTAGGGTATCAGACTTTAAAAGAACTCTGCATGTCAGCCTCAGAGCAGCGATATGAAAGACTGCCTTACAGGTGGGGAAGAATACACAGGATGGGCGACTTAACAATTTTGAATATGTGTAGGTGTCCCCCAGCTGATTTTCTGCCCTAGTTGTGCCATGTTACAAATCTCGAGATGGGGATGATCAGTGATGCAGATGTTGCAGCCTAGAGATCTGATCTACAGAGTTTAAATGATAAAAGTAGTGATTCAGTGGTCAGTGGCAGCATACAACAGTACTGCGGAGGGGCAGAGCCTTCAGTCCATAATTACCTGCCATACCAATTAAACTAGAAATTAAATGACTGTCTAAACTAATCCCTTCTGCCTACACAACATTCATATCCCTCCATTCTCTGCACATTCACGTACTTATCTCAGAGCATTTTGAATACCTCTATCACATTGGCCTCCACCATCACCCCTTGTATGCATTCTGGCACCCACCTGTCCCGCACATCTCCTTTGAACTTCCCTCCTTCATCCTAAATGCTTGCCCTCTATCATTAGACATTTTGACCCTGGGGAAAAGATACCAGCTGCCCACTCCATCTAGATCCCTCAGCGTCCACCACTCCAGAGAAAACAACTTATGTTTGTCCTACCTTTGCTTACAACACGTGCCCTCTAATCTAGACAGCATCCCAGGTGACCATAATCGAATGCAACACTCCAGATGCAGCCTAATAGGGTTTCATAAAGCTGCAATGTTTCATATGTTCTCAGTATTGAAAAGTGGAGTAATCACCAGTATGATCTAACTTCATATATGCAGCGTGCAGGATATTGATGTCAGAATGGGAACCTGACGACTGGTGTCCTGCTGCCCATCTCACCATAATAGGTTTCTTGTTTTTTTTGATGATTCTACAATGAAAGCCATAGCGTGTTCCACAAACTTCAATTTATGTCTTATTTCAAGTGTTATATAAAGGAAGAAAAGTAGATTATATTATTGTGTATGCATCTGGCACCACCATAATAAATAGCAGATGTAAGTGCATAGCAAACAGTCAGGATGGTACTGTTTCATCCAGAAATGATCACTAGCATGATCTAACTTGAATTAATGTGGAGGAACAGAGGGATCTTGGGGTTCGCATCCATAGATCCCTCAGAGTTGCTGTGCAAGTTGATAGGGTTGTTAAGAATGCTTATTGGTGTAGAAACATAGAAAACCTACAGCACAATACGGGCTCTTCGGCCCACAAAGCTGTGCCAAACATGTCCTTACCTTAGAACTACCTATTTTTCTAAGCTCCATGTATCCATCCAGGAGCCTCTTAAAAGACCCTATAGTTTCCGCCTCCACCACCAGGGCTGGCAGCCCATTCCACGCACTCACCACTCTCTACGTAAAAAAAACTTACCTCTGACATCTCCTCTGTCCCTTCTTTCAAGCACCTTAAAACTATGCCCCTTTGTGCTAGCCATTTCAGCCCTGGGAAAAAGCCTCTGACTATCAACACAATCAATCCCTCTCATTATCTTGTACACCTCTATCAGGTCACCTCTCATCCTCCGTCACTCCAAGGAGAAAAGGCCAAGTTCACTCAACCTATTCTCATAAGGTATGCTCCCCAATCCAGGCAACATCCTTGTAAGTCTCCTCTGCATCCTTTCTATGGTTTCCACGTCCTTCCTGTAGTGAGGTGACCAGAATTGAACACAGTGCTCCAAGTGGGGTCTGACCAGGGTCCTATATAGCTGCAACATTACCTCTCAGCTCTTAAACTCAATCCCACGGTTGATGAAGGCCAATGCACCATATGCCTTCTTAACCACAGAGTCAACTTGCATAGCAGCTTTGAGTGTCCTATGGACTCAGACCCCAAAATCCCTGTGATTCTCCACACTGCCAAAAGTCTTGCCATTAATGCTATACTCTGCCTTCATATTTGACCTACCAAAATGAAACACCTCACACTTATCTGGATTGAACTCCATCTGCCACTTCTCAGCTCAGTTTTGCAGCCTGTCAATGTCCCACTGTATCTCCTGATAGCTCTCCACACTATTCGCAACACCCCCAACCTTTGTGTCATCAGCAAATTTACTAACCCATCCCTCCACTTCCTCATCCAGGTCATTTATAAAAATCACGAAGAGTAGGGGTCCCAGAACAGATCCCTGAGGCACACCACTGGTCACCGACTTCCATGCAGAATATGACCCATCTACAACCACTCTTTGCTTTCTGTGGGCAAACGGTTCTGGATCCACAAAGCAATGTCCCCTTGGATTCCATGCCTCCTTACTTTCTCCATAAGCCTGGCATGGGGTACTTTATCAAATGCCTTGCTGAAATCTATATACACTACATCTACGGCTCTACCTTCATCAATGTGTTTAGTCACATCCTCAAAAAATTCAATCATGAGAAACTTCTGTGGAACATCATGAAATAGCTGCTTAGATATTTGTCACTGCTCATTACTAGTCCTTTTTTTTGTCTATTTTCCCAGTCATTTCCAGCTGTCTCAACCTTAGTATCTTTATAATTGCCCTTATTTAAATTGAGGACACTGCTTTGCCCTAAAACTGCATCTGAAATTCTGTCCCAATGTGATTGTTAATGCTATGTTTTGTAACTTCAAAACATTAAACTAATTCAAAGGAAGACACAGAAGTCCAGAATTTGAATTTAACTTCGTGTTTACTTTAAGCGAGACGAGCACGTATCACATGATAGCATGATCATGTATGCAATTCACGTATTTACAAGGACAGCATAACCCATAATTAATAATTTAATATACATAAGATTACACAAATATTACCTAAATATTAAATACACAACACTCCTCTGTGTGTAGTTATAAACTCCAACTCAATAGAATGCATCTCAATTATATACACAGTGTACTATGTAATACCAAGCTAGAGAAAAATCTGCAGATGCTGGAAATCCGAGCAACACACACAAAATGCTGGCTGAACTCAGCAGGCTAGGCAGCATCTAGGAAAAGAGTACAGTTGATGTTTCGGGCTAAAACATTGACTGTACTCTTTTCCTAGATGCTGCCTGGCCTGCTGAGTTCATGCAGCATTCTGTGTGAATACCATTTAATACAACTGCTATATTCCAACATCCACAGCACAGTAAATTTTAAATTGTCCCATTCTGGCTTAAAAATTTAATCACTGTGGAGGATTTCTTACTCTTGCAGGATAACAATGGGGATCACTCTGCTTGGCAGTTGAGACTTGCGTCCTCCTCCGTGTTGATTGTAGGAGTTGATTCTGAGTTTCCAAGCCAACTCTGGACACCTTTCTTTACCTTTTCTTGGCTTTTCTCTCTGGATCTATTTCGATCCTTGCTCCTCCCCCTTGTTCCTGCTCTTTTTTTCTCAGGTGTGTATTTTGGGATGGTGCATTTAGTTCACTGGAGTACTCTCTTATTAATCCTTCTATTGCTTCCTTTATGATCTGATCTCTGCTCTTGGTTGGGGCTTGTTGATTGTTGTATTTCACTGTTACGAGTGTCATTCCCACTGGAGTTATCTTTTCTCCAGTGATAGTTCTTGGTTGGATATCTACAGGTTTTAGTATCTTTGAAATGCTTCTCAACTCCTTATCATGAATTCTAGTAAGGAAAAAGGTGGTGGTGTGTGCTTTTTAGTCAATTCTCAGTGGTGCACAGATGTTGGGGTTATGTCAACTTCTTGTTCCCTGACTTAGAACAAGTAACGATTTAATGTAGACCATTCTATTTGCCTCAGGAGTTCTCATCCGTGATTTTGACTGCAGTTTACATATCTCCAGTGCTTGATTATAAGCAAGCACTCTCAAAACTGCCTGACACTGTCTGTAAACAAGAAACGGTCCATCCTGACACTTTTCAACTTATAGTCAGTAACTTTAACCAGGTCCGTTCGATGAAAACCCTGCCCAATTATCACCAGCATGTAAATTTTGCACCGGAGATCCCAACACACTAGACCACTGCTACACTACCATAAGGAATGCCTGTAGTTCCTTTCCAAGACCACATTTTGCAAGTCAGATCATTTGGCTGTACTCCTACTACCTTCTTACAGACAGAGCCTAAAGACCAAGGCTCCAGAGATCAAGACAACCAAGAGGTGGGCGCAGGAGGCTGAGGAACAGTTACAGGATTGCCTTGAGTCAGTGGACTGGCCGCATTCAAGAACTCATCTGAAGACCTGCTTGACTACACCAGGGTCATTACAGACTTTATTAAAACAGCTGTGGATGAGTGTGTCTCCATGAAATCATTCAGTGTTGTCCCCAATCAGAAACCCTGGATGAATAATGAATTCTGGAATCTCTTGACACATTCAAGAAACAGAGCCTTTCAAGTCTGGAGATCAAGAATGCTACAAGAGGTGCAGGTATGATCTCTGGAAAGCTATCTCTTGGATGAAGTGGAGATTCCAGACTAAACTGTATGCCAACATCAGTGAACTTGAGACCAGGTATCCGGAGGCTTTGCTCATTACAGCCGGGGACTTTACCCAGGCTAACCTCAGAAAGGCGCTGCCAAAGTTATACCAACATGTCTCCTGCCCCACTAGAAGCCCGAATATACTTGACCACTGCTACACAGCAGTCAAGGATGCCTACCGTTCCGTCCCACGACCTCACTTCGGAAAATCGGACCATCAGGCCATACTCGTCCTCCCGGCTTACGAACAGAAACTGAAGCGGGAGGTCACGGTGTCAAAAGTAGTGTCGCGTTGGACGGAGGAAACGGATGAGGTCCTCCGTGACTGCTTTGAATCACTGGTGACTGGTGAGTATTCAAGGACTTGGCAGCTAACCTCGATGAGTATGCCTCAGCTGTCATGGACTTTATTTGGAAATGCACGGAGGACTGTCTGTCTCGCAAGACAATCCGGGTATTCCCTAACTGGAATCCTTGGATGAATTATGAGGTCAAGTCCCTTTTAAAGGCTAGAGCTGCAGCTTTTAGCTCCGGAAAACCAGTCGCTACACAGAATCCAGGCGTGAACTCCGGAAAGCCATTAAGGGCACCAAGAGGCAATATCAAGCCAAGTTGGAAGCCCAGGCTAACCAAAGGGATGCCAGTAGACTATGGCAGGGTCTAAATGAGATCACTGGGCGCAAAGAAAAGGCTGGGAATATCAATAACTGTGGCGCTTCTCTTCCTGACGAATTTAACATATTCTACACAAGATTCAAACAGAAGAGGATGAACGGCACCAAATCTGGCCGTACGAGTCTTCAAACACCTGAGCCTTCTCCTGGAGGGAAGAGGGATGAACGGGACCTGGTGGCATCAAGATTCATCGTCATCGAGGAGGACGTTAGAAGGGCCTTCCTGAAGATAAATCCAAGGAAGACGACGGGCCCAGATGGCGTCCCAGGACGGGTTCCCCGGGCCTGTGCAAGCGAGCTAGCTGGAGTGTTTGCTGACATCTTCAACTGCTCCTTGCTTCAGTCTAAGGTCCCCTCGTGTTTTAAGAAGGCAACGATAATCCCAGTGCTGAAGAAGAGCAAGGTGGCATGCCTGAATGACTATCGACCTGTGGCTCTGACATCAATTGCTATGAAGTGCTTCGAGAGATTGGTTATGGCACACATCAACCACAGCCTACAGGTCAACCTCGACGCTTTGCAATTTGCCTACCGGAGCAACAGGTAAACGGCAGACGCCATCTCTCTGGCCCTACATTCCTCCTTAGAACACCTGGAGAATAAAGACGCATACGTAAAGCTCCTTTTCATTGACTGCAGCTCTGCCTTTAATACCATCATTCCAAATAAACTGATTCATAAGCTCCAGAACCTGGGCCTTAGCACTCAGATCTGCAGCTGGATCTTCAACTTCCTCACAGACAGGACCCAGGCTGTAAAAATAGAGGACAGGCTCTCCTGTACAATCACTGTGAGCACCAGTGCCCCACAAGGCTGTGTACTCAGCCTCCTGCTGTACTCACTGTACACCCATGATTGTGTAGCCAAGTTTCCATCAAACTCAATATATAAGTTTGCTGATGACACAACAATTGTAGGTCGTATCTCAGGTAATGATGAGTTTGAGTACAGAGAGGAAATTAAGAACGTAGTGGCATGGTGCAAAGACAATAACCTATCCATCAACGTCAGCAAGACGAAGGAATTGGTTGTTGACTTCAGAAGGAGTAGCGGACCGCACGACCCAATTTACACCGGTGGTGCACAAGTGGAACAGGTCAAAAGCTTTAAGTTCCTCAGGGTCAATATCACAAATGACCTGACTTGGTCCAACCAAGCAGAGTTCACTGCCAAGAAGGCCCACCAGTGCCTTTACTTCCTGAGAAAACTAAAGAAATTTGGCCTGTCCCCTAAAACCTTCACTGATTTTTATAGATGCACCGTAGAAAGCATTCTTCTAGGGTGCATCACAACCTGGTATGGAAGTTGTCCTGTCCAAGACCGAAAGAAGCTGCAGAAGATCGTGAACATGGTGCACAAACCAATCTTCCATCCGTGGACTCACTTTACACCGCACGCTGTCGGAGCAGTGCTGCCAGAATAATCAAGGACACGACCCACCCATCCAACAAACTTTTCATCCCTCTTCCCTCCAGGAGAAGGCTCAGGAGCTTGAAGACTCCTACTGCCAGATTTGGGAACAGCTTTTTCCAACTGTGATAAGACTGCTGAACGGATCCTGACCCGGATCTGGGCCGTGCCCTCCAAATATCTGGACCTGCCTCTCGGTTTTTTTTTGCACTACCTTACTTTCCATTTTTCTATTTTCTATTTATGATTTATAATTTAAATTTTTAATACTTACTAATTTTTACGATTTTTAATATTTAATATTTGTAGTTCAGGGAGTGTGAAGCGCAGAATCAAATATCGCTGTGATGATTGTACATTCTAGTATCAATTGTTTGGCGACAATAAAGTATAAAGTATAAACTGGTATCAACAAGGGCTGCTCAGCAGCTGTGGCAGGACTTAAATGTCATAACCTCCTACAAAGCTATATCTTGCAATACAGGGGACAGCAGAGCTTGGCTTCCAGATGAGGCCATTGCCTTCTATGCTCGCTTTGATCACCAGAAAAGGGAGGAACCATCATGCCCCCCTATGTCTATATCTCCTGATGACCTTTTGGTCTCAGTATCTGAAAATGTCACACGGGCTGCCTTCAGGAGAGTGAATGTACTGAGTACCTGGCCGAGTACTGAAGACCTGTGCTGGCCAACTGCTGGTGTATTCACAGATATCTTCAATCTCATGCTCCGGCAGTGTGTGGTACCCACCTGCTTCAAGCAGCTTTCAATCATTCCGGTCCCAAAATGACTATTGCCCAGCGGCACTTACATCCACAGTGATGAAATGTTTTGGGAGGTTAGTGCTGAAGTATATCAGCTCCTGTCTGAATAGCAACTCAGATCCGCTCTAATTTGCCTAACCAAGTAACAGGTCTACACCAGATATTATCTCGCTGGCTTTTCACACAACCCTGGAACATCTGGCAGCAAAGATGCATATATCAGGATGCTCTTTATCAATTACAGCTCAACGTTTAATACCATCAATCCCTCAAAACTAATCAGTAAATTATAAAACCTGAGCCTCAATACCCTTTGTGCAATTGGATCCTGGATTTCCTCACTTGTAGACCTCAGTCAGTTCAGATTGGCAAAAATATCTTCCCTGCAATCTCCATCAACACAGGAGCACCACAGCGGTGTGTACTTAGCCCCTGCTTTACTCGCTTTATGCTTATGACTGTGTGGCTACGTTCAGCTGCAACACCACATACAAGTTTGTTGATGATATCACTGTTGTGGGCTGCATCAAAGGTGGTGATGAATCAACGTACAGGAGGGAGACTGAAAACATGACTGAGTGATGTAATAACAACAGCCTCTCACTCAATGTCAATAAGACCAAGGAAATGATAGTAGACTTCAGGAGAGGGAAACCAGAGGTCCAAGAGCCAGTAATCATTGGATTATCAGAGGTGAAGAGGGTCTTGAAACATTTGGGTGTCACTATCTCAGGGAACCTGTCCTAGACCCATCGTATAAGTATAATTATGAAGAAAGCACAACAACGCCTCTACTTCCTCAGGAGTCTGCAGAGGTTCAGCATGTCATCAAAAACCTTGGCAAACTTCTATAGATGTGTGGTGGAATGTGCAATACAGCTTGGTATGGGAACACCAATGCCTTTGAGCAGAAAATCCTACAAAAGGTAGTGGATTCAGCCCAGTGCATCACGGGTAAAACCCTCCCAACTATTGAGCACATCTACATGAAATGCTGTTGTAAAAAAGTATCATCCATTATCAAATATCCCCACCATCCAGGCCTTGGCTTTTCTCGCTGCTGCCTTCAGGTAGAAGGTACAGGAGACTCAGGACTCACAGCATCAGGTTCAAGAACAGTTACTACCTCTCAACCATCAGGTTGTTGAACAAAATGGGACAACTGCACCCAATTAAGGACTCTTTTTATCTTGTTATTTCATGCTCGTTATTTATTGCTGTTTATTTATTATCAGTATTTGCACAGTTTGTTTACAGTTTACAGATCCTGTTTACAGTGACTGTTCTATAGATTTACTAAATATGCTCACAGAAAATAAGAAGCTCAGGGTTGTATGTGGTGACATGTATGTACTCTGACAATAAACTTTACTTTGAACTTTGAAACACATTTGTGAAATGACTGAAACAGCTGGACCAGTGTCTAATTCCATTTTAATTAATTTGCTGTTCACTTCTGGTGTAAGCCATATTGCTTGTCTATTTTTAATTTTCACAATGTAAATCTCAAGGCTACACAGTCCTGTATCACTCTCATTATGTTTTTTTTAAATCAACAGCATGCAAATTAGTGCTCTTTTTGAAAGTGCAACTTGACCTCCCTCCAGCATTTTGTGTGAGTTACTTGACTTTTTCTCTTTCCTGTGCAGACCATTTATTTCTGTCTACCCAGCATGCTCTTTGTATGTGACCTACTTTGTTGCATTTCAAGTCAAGTCACTTTTTATTGTCATTTCGGCCATAACTGCTGGTACAGTACACAGTAAAAATGAGACAACGTTTTTCAGGACCATGGTGCTACATGAACAACACAAAGCTGCACTGAACTATGTAAAACAACACAAAATTACACTGGACTACAGACCTACCAAGGACTGCATAAAATGCACAAAACAGTGCAGGCATTACAATAAATAATAAACAAGACAATAGGCACAGTAGAGGGCAGTAGGTTGGTGTCAGTCCAGGCTCTGGGTATTGAGGAGTCTGATGGCTTGGGGGAAGAAACTGTTACATAGTCTGGTCATGAGAGCCCGAATACTTCGGTGCCTTTTGCCAGATGGCAGGAGGGATAAGAGTTTGTATGAGGGGTGCGTGGGGTCCTTCATAATGCTGTTTACTTTACGGATGCAGCATGAGGTGTAAACGTCTGTAATGGCGGGAAGAGGGATCCCAATGATCTTATCAGCTGACCTCACTATCTGCTGCAGGGTCTTGCGATCTGAGATGGTGCAATTTCCGAATGAGGCAGTGATGCAGCTGCTCAGGATGCTCTCAATACAACCTCTGTAGAATGTGGTGAGGATGGGGGGTGGGAGATGGACTTTTCTCAGCCTTTGCAGAAAGTAGAGATGCTGCTGGACTTTCTTTGCTATGGAGCTGGTGTTGAGGGACCAGGTGAGATTCTCCACCAGGTGAACACCAAGAAATTTGGTGCTCTTAACGATCTCTACGGAGGAGTCGTCGATGTTCAGCGGAGAGTGGTCGTTCAATGTCCTCCTGAAGTCAACAATCATCTCTTTTGTTTTGTTCACATTCAGAGACAGGTTGTTGGCGCTGCGCCAGTCCGTTAGCCGCTGCACCTCCTCTCTGTATGTTGACTCATTGTTCTTGCTGATGAGACCCACCACGGTCGTGTCATCGGCGAACTTGATGATGTGGTTCAAGCTGTGTGTTGCAGCACAGTCATGGGTCAGCAGAGTGAACAGCAGTGGACTGAGCACACAGCCCTGGGGGGCCCCCGTGCTCAGTGTGTAGGTGATGGAGATGTTGCTTCCAATCTGGACTGACTGAGGTCTCTCAGTCAGGAAGTCTAGGATCCAGTTGCAGAGGGAGGTACTCAGGCCCAGTAGGTTCAGCTTTCCAATCAGTTTCTGAGGAATGATTGTGTTGAATGTTGAACTGAAGTTTATGAACAGCATTGGAACGTACGTGTCTTTTTTGTCCAGGTGGGTTAGGGCCAGGTGGAGGGTGATGGCAATGGCATCATCTGTTGAACAGTTGGGATGGTACACTAACTGCAGGGTGTCCAGTGAGGGGGCAGGAGGGTCTTGATGTGCCTCATGATGAGCCTCTGGAAACACTTCATGATGATGGATGTGAGTGCAACGGGACGGTAGTCGTTGAGGCAGGACACTGAAGACTTCTTCGGCACAGGGACAATGGTGGCGGCCTTGAAGCGCGTAGGAACGACGGCGCTGCTCGGGGAGATGTTGAAGATGTCCATGAGAATCTCAGCTAGCTGGTCTGCAAGTTTCGCCTTTAAACTTGTATTGGTTTGAGATATGTGAGCCGCTGCCACAATGGTAACACAATTTGTTCAGCCAGGCCAGTTTCTGTTACATTGCAATTTTGTTCACACTCACTTTCATTTCTGAGTACAACAAAATTGCTTCTCTGTGGCTTCCATTGAAAAAGCGATTTCAACTGCTCTTTTAAATGTGAGTTGTGCTTCAGTTAGGAGCAGTTTTTGAATGCTTTCTTGTAAGATTCCACAAACTAAACAATCTGTTAGTGTATCATTAAGCCCATTACCAAATGGACAATGCTCAGACAATCACTTCAATTGTGCCACATATGCTGAAATAGACTCCCCTTCTTTTTGATTCAACCTAAAGCATTCTGTAATCAACAATGATTTTGGTTCTAAATGTTCCTGCATTACTTAATACTTTATACTTTATTTTCGCCAAACAATTGATACTAGAACGTACAATCATCATAGCGATATTTGATTCTGCGCTTCCCGCTCCCTGGATTACATATTACTTTCACAATATCAGCAAAGGACATTTCTGCTGGTTTGGTTGGAGCGGTGAAGCTTCCAAACAAACTTCTTTTAAACCCACTCTACAAGTTTGAACTTGTTTCTCATTGGCCATTTCATTTGCTTCAAGATACTGTTGAATTTGCTCAGTATATAAAATCCAGGTGTCTGTAGTGTAATCAAATGTGTCTATCTTTCTGATGTAGCCAGCTATTTCTGCTGTTTTATTTATGATTATTGTCTCCCAATGCTCACTCCTTATGAACCCATGAATTCTTCCATTTTCTATTTTTAAAAAACTCAATTGGGTCTTCTCTTCCAAAGAACATATGCTACACTGCTTTCTTTTTAGTTCAAGCTTCTTACTGCTCTAACAGGTTGATAGCCGGCTTGGGTTCATTTTAAAAATACCTCGTTGTCACTGATATGTTTTGTAAATTCAAGACATTAAACTAAAGAAGACACAGGAGTCCAAAATGTAAGATTAACTTCGTGTTTAAGTGAAGCGCGCAGGAATCGCATGGCAGCATGATGATGTATGCAATTCATGCATTTATACACATAATCCATGTTGATACTTTCCATAATTAAAAACACTACTCAACTTTCTTTCCTTTCTGCCCCTACTTTTGGAACATCAACTGGTTCCCAATTTCTGGTCAATCTGCAACCATGTCTGTAATAGCTCTGAGATCAGCATTGTTTTTCATTGAGCTGTCAGCTTATCTATTTTGTTTTAAATGCTATATGTATTCAAGTAAAGGACCTTGAGATTTGGCTTTTTAAATTTTTCACTTACTCAAGATATATTTTCTGCTGCATATTTTTGCTATTTTCTGACACTACCTGTCATGATTTGATTTTCATTCTCACCTTGACCAACCTCTACTATTGCTCTGTCAAAATCCTTTACTAGAATCTGTCCCCACCCCATTAATTTAAAACCCAGTTCATAATCTTATTTATACTCGTCTGTACAACTATTTGTTTACCCTTCATCTATTAATATCTCTTGCACATGCATAGCCACCTATCAAGGTATTATAAATAAACTTGAATATGTGTTTTTCTATCCTTTTAGCCAAGACATTTATGAACAGGACAAACAGTTGCAGCCACAACACCAATACTTGTCACAGCATTAGTCACATCCTACCAAATGGGTATCATCATCTCATTACCTCTACTCTGTCTAATGCTGCTCAACCTATTTCCTCACAAAGTCAGTCATTTTGTAGACTTTAACAGTTCTTAGACTTTAATAGTTTTAATGAAACACACAAACTAAAAGTGTATTAAAACAACTTTCATTATCATTCCATTGCCTGCTCTCAGATACCTCCCCAAAAAGTGAGCTAGATTCGTTAGGCAAGCCTTATCCTTGACAGATTCTTTCTGCCTCTTTCTGAACATTAGAAACTTCAGAAGGTAGAATCTTTATACTAATCTTTCTAGCCTTAATTATAAATTCCAATATTCACAACAGACATTACGCTAATCTGTTCATGATTCATTTGTTTTCCTCTCTAATCGTTCTTAATGAGCAGAGTAATAAACATATTTTACTCATGTAGAGTTGTTTAATTGAGCTTCTGGACCATGGAGTTGAAGTTTGCTCTCTAAAAAAGTATATTTTCCTTTTCTGTTCTTTCCTATCTTGTCCCAAAACAGGCATGACAATTAAGTAGATCCCTCTCCCTTCAGAATTCATTCAAAGCTGTTTGAGATATCCCTCACTCTGGCATCAGGTGGGCTGCACATAAGGTGGGACTCTCCAACTTACAAAGGGTACTACACACAAAGGAGTTGAGGAACTCAGCATGTCAAACAGTATCTGGAGGGAAATGAACAGTGAATATTTCTCGTTGTGACCCATCACCAATCCCTCCATAGATGGTGCTTGACCTGTTAAGCTCCTCTATCTCCTTTGTGTGTTGCTCCAGATTTCCAGCATTTGAATTCTCTTGTGCCTCCTTATAATGATGCTATCTGCAACAGCATCATAGCAGCGCAGAGTAGGAGCCACTGTTAAACAGTCAAGAAATTTGATTCAATTCTTATTGAAACTTGCTACTCAGCATAATCATGCAAACCTAAGTTATCCTTAGTTTAGGTTTGTCCTTAGAAGTAGGAAAGTGACTGATGATACGGGTACATGTGGAAAATTAACTGGACAAGAACAATTACTATGGAAACAGAAGTTGAACCAAAAAGTGTTGTAGCTGATTATGACAAAAATAATTAGAAGGAAAAGTGACTGTTGAAATGAGGAAAATTCAAAGAAGAATCTGGAGGGAATCTGTTATTCATTGGGCAAGGCAGGATCTGATAATGTGCGAAGATCAGAGAATTGTAATGAAGTTCTTCACCAAACTTTAATCAGGGAAGAGGGAAACAGCTAAATAATGCTCAAACATAATAAGAGCCAAATGTGGGGCTGTGATGGATTATTGCTCTGTAATATCAAGCATTAACAGATGAAAAATATAAACCCAGCTCTGATAGGGTATTTTCACCTGTCTAACTGGAAAAGCAGGAGACAACTTATTTCTTCCATGACTCTGCCAAAACTTTGATAAGCAGTTCAGAGCTAACCCTCCGTCTTACTGTCTTCTATAATGTAAGTGCTCAAATTAAACCCACTACCTGCAAAAGTAAAGCAAATATCTGATCAACAGCATTTATGTGGATGCAAAATATGATTTTCAAACTATGCAATATAGGTCTTTCAGAGATGAGAAAACAATCCCGAAAAGAATGCCAGAGATGAATAGATCACAAACTACTGCAATGTAAGTACAAAGGAGCTAGTAGGTCAGGTTTTTAAACCTTGTCATTTGAAACCAGTGGGGTGTAATATTCAACTACAACAGGGAATCGGGCCTATGGGCCTCATTAATGATTTATTTCCTGAAATAAGAGGAAGGATGCTACTTTTCTCTTGGAGTTGAGTCGTGAACATGGGATGAAAGGGGAAATGAGTCTGACACATTGATGGTCAATATTTTCCTTTTGTGCCCTAATGGATAATCTTGGTCTTCCTGAACCCACAAAGGAAGGGCATAAACATAGGTTGCCCCTTAATCTTCTATTGTTAAGAAAAACAAATTCCTAGATTCCAAGGAGGAAAATGTAGCTGCCTGAATTAAAATTATGTGTAGCAAGATATAGATAGTGTGTTACTCCACTAGCTTTTGGCCAATGAATACATTGAAACCTTTCTGTCCCTGGATTGCATTTCTTTAATAGGCATCCGTTAGTCTCATGAGATCATGGATTTGCGCCTTGGAAAGTTTCCAGGGTGCAGGCCTGGGCAAGGTTGTATGGAAGACCAGTAATCTCCCCTCTCCACGGCACGGATTAGGACCCATATAGCTTGGCACCGGTGTCGTCGCAGAGCAATGTGTGGTTAAGTGCCTTGCTCAAGGACACACATGCTGCCTCAGCCAAGACTCGAACTAGCAACCTTCAAATCACTAGACCTTAACCACTTGGCCACATGCCAACTATGCATTTCTATGTTTAAATTAACATAATAAAAACACTTTTTGGCTATTGATTTAAGAGACCAGGTTACACTATAAGAGTAATGAAAGTATTGTTTGTTTTATATGATATGGTGTCACTGGTGATCTAACTGCTGCCTCTCTGGTGAAAGACCAGAACACTGAAGTGGAGGTTATATATTAATAAGTGCAGGGAAGATGGCACCAGCAAACAAGGTGACCAAGGGCAACATCCCTCAGACGATTCACGAAACTATTCACTTCTTTTTCTTTCAAATTTGGTTCTGCTACTGTTGGAACCTGAGTCCTACATTTTGGTAGTGTGATTTTGGCCTGATTGAACAATCTAGTGCCTTGCTGTCCCTGAGAGAGTTCTATGTGGTTCTGAGCGAAGTATGCAACCTGGAGTCCATGATCAACTCCACTTCTTGCCAATCTTGCCAATTAAAGTGTTGAGGAAGATTGAAATCATTGAGGTGAGAGCAGAATGCAAGAGGGTTTTCAGCACTACCTACCAGCCTCTCATTTGCTGCTACCGGAGGAAGGCGTCTGCGTGTGTGACAGTCTCTCTCACCTTCTCATCTGCTGTTCCTGGAGGAAGGTCCCTGCGTTCCAATGGTCTCCCCCTCTCCCCCGCCTCGCTTGATGCTGCCAGAGGATGGTACTGGAGTCCTGAGTCTTGAGCAAGATTTAATCCATGTAGCTTGGGGATTGGTCTCTGTCTTCACGCTATATGTTATTGGTTTCTGGCTGCTCCTTTTTTTGGTGCTATTTTGTGTGGTTTTGATTGGGGTGGACTGACTCGCAGCCTGAAGTTAATGAACGACATGGAACTAGATTAAGCTGAACTGGATATGCCTGGGCTGGTTTGATGATTTGTGGTTTGCTATTTTATATTCTGTGTTTATCACTGTTTTTTTTTGCCATTTGCTTGATTTGTTCTTTTTTCTTTGCATGTTGGGTTTTGATTTTTTTTCCATGAATGGGTTCCCTGGTTTCCTTTCTTTGTTTATTGGCTGTCTGTGGGAAGACTTATCTCAAGGTTGTATATTGCATACATACTTTGATAATAAATGTACCAGGATGGTGTATAATTTGGGGTGAAACCTTCAGATTGCTGTCAACATCTTTGGTGGTGGTTACGGGTTTGGGAAATGCTGTTGGAGTAATCTTACCTTGTAATTGCAGTGTATTTTGTAGAAGGCAGTGTCAATGTAATGAATGTAGAGGGAGTAAATGTTAGGCATGGTGGTGGCATGCCAGTTAAGTAGACTGTTTTGCCCTATTGTTCCTTGGCAGTCAACTAGCCTTCTACTCATTTCATGACAGTGGAGTCCGAGGTCAAGATTAAACAGGAACAAACTATCTATGAACCCATTAACTGGAAATGAGTGGCTTTCATCCAGTTTGGCTGCCTCCATTGCAATAAATCAGACAGGAGAGCAAGAAGGCAAGCTGTAAGGACACGCATGTTGATTATCGTTAATTATATGATTTTGGTCCTGTTGGATGTGTATGGTTTGTAACATGGATTTAATTACCTATTGTGTTCTCATGTAGTAATCAAGAATAATCAGGATGATTAGTAAGAGAGGTAATGTGGAAACTGCTGTGCAGGCATGGTTGTTAATCACTTTTGCAATCTGTACATTGTAGTTGTCGGTACATAATGGTTGCTTAGTTAACACCGAGACGATGATGGCAAGCATCTTCTTGTTACACAACAGAGTTTAGCTAGATAGAGTGCTCTCATACTTTGATCCAATAACAATGTCGAATCTCAGATGCATCTCTCAGGTCAAAATCATCTGTTAGTTTTCCAGGTGCAGTTGAGTAAAGTTGGGTATATTGTTGTTATGTATTAGATGATGCACACTGTAGCCAGAAGGCAGAGATGATAGAGGGAAGGAATGTCTAAAGCAACAACTAGATATCTCCTTTCATCATTCCATCAGATGGACTCAAAATTTAAGTTATCCCAGAATTCTCTGAGAAAGTTCCCAATAATCAGAGCAGAATCACCTTGGCCAGTGTAACATCTGCTCAGCGAGATCGTAGAAGGTGGAAGTATTTTTGTTTTAGTATCACCCAACTCTTATTGAATATTTGTAAAGATCAGATACTCACAGCTATTCAGTTTGTGTCCACTCTGATAGACAGTGAGCCTGGGCAGATTGCCAGTCAGTCCAAAGTTCAATGTAAATTTCTTATCGAAGTACAATACTTTAAGATTCATTTGTTTGCATCAGCATAAGGTCCAGTCCGTTATTTGAGGGTCATTGCTTGGTTAAGTACAGAGATTCCACAAGAAACTGACCGTGGGCTCTGAGTTAACCCTTAGCATAACATTTTGAGTGAAATTTAAAATTTTCTGTTTTAGTTATGTTCAAAATAGTTTAAAATATATTTGGATAGTTAACAAGCTTGTATAAACTATGAAATTATGCATTATTCACTTTTTTCTTTTTTGTACATATATAGGATGTTCTGTTCAAAAGATTATGATAAAATGAATTTTGAGGAAAATAACGATGAATTCGTTTCGTAAGTAGAAACCATCAAGTTGTTTCAATTGTCAGTGCTGTGGGTTCTTCCAATGAAAGCCTCACTTAGAAACCAAATAATGGCAAGAGATCAAAGTTGCAAAGATGTTAGATAAACTGAAAAGCAGAGGCAAGGCTAAAGAGAAAGCCATTGATTACATTAACTAACTAAATGGAAATGAAAAAGTGATTGTGTTCAGAAGGGATAGAATATACAAATCTCAGATTAAAGCAGTAACTGAGGCTAAAGATTATAGCAATAATATAGAACTAATGTACCTGTATAGCTGGCTGGTGGCATAGTGGCATCAGTGCCGGACTTCGGAGCGAAGGCTCCCAAGTTCGAATCCAACCGGCTCCCTTGCACGCTTTCAATCTGTGCTGGGTTGAGCGTCGAGCTAGCAACTCGGCCTCGTAGAAATAAGAAAGCCTGCTAAAAAAAAACATGCCATCATGTCCCAATAACTCCACTCAGAGTTAAGGGCTTTCTTCTTCAATGTACAAACGTACTTGTATCTGAATGGATCAGAGCCTGAACATTGAAGCGTACTTGACACAGGTCAGGCAGTAATGTAAAGGTAGAGGAGTGGCTCTGCTACTTAATAGAGAGAGTTAACTTAAGTTTGGGAAACCAGACTGTAGAAGTGCTCTGATTCAAGACCAGGTATAAATGGGAGGTTGTCTGGAAGGTACAGTGATAATAAGGGAAGATTTTAATCTACATAAAGACTGAAAAAATCAGGTGGGCAATTGGAGCCAACAGGTGGAATTCATAATGTTTTCAAGATAGTTCCTTACAGCAACATTCTGGAGTCTATGCAAGACTGAATACAAAATTTTGGAATATAAGGAAATGGTGAGTCCACATCTGGAGTACAAAGTTCAAAGTAAATTTATGATCAAGTACATATATGTCACCATATACAACCCTGAGATTCATTTTTTGTGGGCATACTCAATAAATCCAATAACCATAGTAGAGTCAATGAAAGACTGGACCAACTGGGCAAATAATCAGTGTGCAACGACAACAAGCTATGCAAATACAAAAAGAAATTAATTAATTAATTAATTAATTAATGATTAAGCAAGCAAACAGCAAATATTGAGAACATGAGAGGAAGAGTCCTTGAAAGTGAGTCCATAGGTTGTGGAACAGTTCAGTGCTGGGGCAAGTGAAGTTGAGTGAAGTTATCCCCTTTTGATTCAAAAACCTGTTGGTTGATGGGTAATAATTTACTGAAACTGGTGGTATGAGTCCTAAGGCTCCTGTACCTTCTCCCTGATGTCAGCAACGAAAAGAGAGAATGACCTTGGTGGTGGGGGTCCCTGATGATGTATGCTGCTTTCCTGTGAAAACATTTCCTGTAGATGTGCTTAGTGGGGAGGGCTTTATCCATGATGGACTGGGCCATAGCCACTAATTTTTATAGGATTTTCCATTCAAGGGCATTGGTGTTTCTGTACCACGCTGTGATGCGGCCAAATCAATATACTCTCCACCACACACCTATAGATGTTTGTCACAGTTTTGGATATCATGCCAAATTTTGCAAACTCCTAAGGAAGTAGAGCTGCTGCCTTGCTTTCTTCATAATTACACTTATGTGCCGGACCTAGGACAGGCCCTCAAAAATGATAACACCAAGGGATTTAAAGCTGATGACCCTCTCCACCTCTGATCCCCCAATAAGGACTGGCTCATGGGCTTCTGGTTTCCTCCTACTAAAGTTGATAATCAGCTCCTTGGCCTTGCTGACGTTGAGTAAGAGGTCGTTGTTGTGGCACCACTCAGCCAGATGTTTAATCTCCCTCCTATATGCTGAATCATCTCCATTTTTGATGCGGCCAATGACAGTGGTGTCATCAGCAAACTGAAGTATGGCTGTGTTTAGCCCCACAGTCATAGGTGTAAAGCGAATAGAGCTGGGGGCTAAGCACACAACCTCATGTGCACCTGTGGAGGTGATGTTGTTGCCAATCTGAACTGACTGGGGTCTGCAAGTGAAGATTTCGAGGATCCAATTGCACAAGGAGGTACTGAGGCCAAGGTCTTGAAGCTTATTGATTAATATGTGGTCCAATATGATATTAATGCATTGGATTCAGCTCTGGGAAGTTGCTAGATCGAACAGTGGAATAGGCAGGTTGTCTTAAGAGAATGATTAGGCAGGCTGAAAAGGTGCATATGATGAGGATGTTTCTAGACTTAGAATCTCTGTTTAAAAATAAAGAATTCTCATTTCAGACAGAGGTGAGCATATTTTTTCGCTCTGGGGCCATGAGTCAGGAACTCACTTCTTCAAGTCCGTGAAAGCAGTCTTTAAATGTATAAAAGGCAAGAGTAGATATGTCATTGATAAGGCTAGGTAGGAATGCAGAGCTGAGATTACAAACAGATCAGCCATGATCTTATTAGAGGAGGAAGTTGGAGGGGACGATTGATCCCTCCTGCTCCTCGTTCATATGCTCATGTATTAGCTACAGGATTAGTCATGGGCTGTATATTGGAACCATTGCAGACAGAACTATTGGTGGCCATTGTTATCACAGGTTAAAACTAGTTTTCACTGATCTAGGAGGAATCCTGCGTATTTAATTTCAAGGAGCTTACATTATATTTGTAATTTCCTTTCAATTCACAAGTTTCTATCTGGCCCAACATGCATTTGTATAGCTCTTAGAAACCCAATTTATGCTTGCAATAAAAATAACAATTGTTATGTTTACAATAATCTTTTTTTTGTTCCAGGTTCTGCCATGATATATCTTTAAATTAGAATATTGAGCAAACGAAGTGAACTGCAGTCATCTGGTTGTCTGTGACTTCCAGTGTCAGTCTGAGATTTCAAGCAAAGAATAAATACTTTACTTTAACCTCTGACAATATGCTCATGTTTGTTTTCTGGTGAAGGGTAAATCTGGAAATTCTAGTTTTTCTAAGATGGGAATTTTCACAAATTAATTTCTGATTTCAAATGTTCAGTTTCATTTCAGTTCACTTCCAGACCTCTTTCTCTTTCCCTGCTTGTATTAAGCATCACAAATAGAATATTATTTCTGTTGTGAGAAAAAGTTTGCTTGTTTTTAACAATGGTGATTTGTGGAAAACAATGACCTTACCCCCCAGGTTGAGGCATTTCCAGACTTTCATAAATTGCCCCCTACTAGTGTACATGAGAACATTCAGTTGGAAATTAGCATAACTAAATACAGGAAGCAAGAAGTTATCAGGAAACAACAAAGCATGCATGGTGTTCCACGGGTTAGGAGTATTATCATTTAAATGGATCCATAAGGATCTGAGAGAACAATATTAAAATGTGGTAACGTAAAACTGGATGCAGAAAATTATGAACACTACACACAATTTTTATGCAACCATTTATACTCCAAAGCTTTTAGAATATGTAATTGTTGCTGTTGACAAAGTTCAGAAGCACATTATAAGGAAATGTAATATTTATTTGAGATGAGGACCATGACAGATTTGGAGAGTAAGTAGCGACCTGATTTGAACTCTATATTCTGATACAATTCTTTAGGTTTACAAAATCACAGCTCCTTAATGAACATTCCATTGCAGAATGCCACATAAATAAATAGGGACATAAGAACTAGAAGCAGGAATAGGCTACCTGGCCCTTTTGAGGTCATTAAGAACATAGAACAATATAGCATAGGCACAGGCCATTCGGCCCAATGTTGTGCTGAACCAGCTAAAAAGAAAATCAAAAACACCAAACACTAATCTCTCCTACCTACACCGTTTCCATATCCCTCCATCTTCCTTATATCCATATGCCTATCCAAACATCTCTTAAAAGCCTCTGATGCATTTACCTCTATCACCATACCAGGCAGCACATTCCAGGCATCCACTACTCTGAGTAAAAAAATTACCCTTTGTATCCCCCCTTGAACCTACCCTCTCTCACCTTCAACGCACAGTACGAGGGGTGATTGATAAGTTTGTGGCCTAAGGTAGAAAGAGTCAGTTTTAGAAAACCTAGCACATTTACTTTTCAACATAGTCCCCTCCTACATTTACACACTTAATCCAGTGATCGTGGAGCATACGAATCTTGGACCTCCAGAAAGTGTCCACAGCAGGGGTGATTGATAACTTCGTGGCCTAAGGTAGAAGGAGATGAGTTATACAGCTCTTGTTACATGCATATGCAGTTCAAATCTTTGAGTGATTATGTTGAAATTTTGAACTTAATAACTCATTTCCTTCTACCTTGGGCCACAAACTTATCAATCACCTGATGAGTTATTAACTGGTATTTATCTGGGTTTAACTCCATCTGCCATTTCTCAGCCTATATCTGCGACTATATCATGCTTTATTCTTTGCCTGTTTTCTACACTATCTACCACTCCACAAATTTTGGTATCATCCGCAAATGTACTAACCCACTCATCTGCATTGTCATCCAGATCACTTATATACATCACGAACTGCAGAGGTTCCAGCACAGATCCCTGTGGAACTAGACTAATTACAGATCTCCAGCTCAAATGAGTCCCTTCAACCACTGCCACCTGTCCGCTAGTCAGTTCTGAATCCAAACAGCTAATTCACTGCAGGTCCCATGCATCTTTGCCTTCTGGATTAGCCTCTCGTGAGGGATTTTGTCAAACACCTTACAACATCCACTGCCCTACCCTCATCAATTTTTCTTGTCGCCTTGTCAAGAAACTCAATCAGGTTGGTAAGGCATGACCTGCCACGCACAAAGCTATGCTGGCTCTCCCTAATTAGGTCATGGGTTTCCTCAGTATCAATTTCCAGCATTATAATCACAACCCCACATCCCACAAATGTCCAGAAATCTATCAAGTTCTGTTGTGAATGAACACATCAACTTAGTATCCACAACCCTGTAGGGTTTACTATCTCCCCACCTCAGCTGTAATTGATTAGCCCTTGAAACTGTGCTCCTCAGTCCGAAATCCCTCAGCCATGGAAAACATCCTTCCTTCGTGTAGGGTGTCAAGCCCTTTAGCAATTTTGCTACGATGAGATCTTCTCTCATTTGTTTGGACTCAAAGGAATACAGTAGCAGTCTACTCAATATAGCAAATCTACCCATGATAAGAGCCCTCATAATTCAGACAAAACACATTGATTATTAAGAGAGCCATGTCTGAGCATCCCGGATGTGACAGAAGTGTGAGCATTGCGAAGGCTGGTTTTGGTTTCTGTGGGATGGCACTCATCAGGGGAGAAGGCAGGAGGAAGCGCTTGAGAGAAGCAATAAATCAGCCATGATTGAATGGCAGCACAGACGTAATGGGCTGAATGGCCTAATTTGCTCCTATAGTTTACGGTCTTATGAGAGGTACCATCTCGAAGAGGATACACTGGGTCTTAGGGTCAGATTGCTGTAAAAATGGGTGCCTGATGGCTGGTGTGGACTCACTGTGCTGATAGACACATTTCTATGCTATATCTCTCTATGACTTTGTGATTTGGTAACTCTTTGTCATAATGGAACATTATGATAATGAAAGAACCTCAAATGTTGTCATTCACTCTACATTGAGATGTACAGAATTTTAATTTGGCTTCCTAGGCAAATGGGATGTGCTGTGCAATCACAACTTTAAAATCTTGACTTGAAGGGAAGAAAATCGAATGTGCCCAATTATATTTATTGAATCTTTTCAGATAATGTTAATAGGATGCAGAATCCTATTAACCTTACGCCACGGAAAACAAACTTTGTGTTGATTGGTCAAAACAACTAGCTAATTTTAACCTGCAAGTATATGGAAGCACGTTTTGATGTGATACTTGTTTGATATCTCAAATCCAGACTAAAATAACCAAAGAGCTGAATGACCTTGATGTCACTTAGCATGTACTGTGGGAATTTAAATGAGATACATAAAGCAACAAAGTTACCCCATGATGCAAACACTGGTGCACCTCAGGGGTGTGTGCTTAGCCCACTGCTCTACGCATAACTGTGTGGCCAGGTATAGCTCATTTATAAATTTGCTGATGATACAACCATAGTTGGTAAAATCTCAGATGGAGAAGAGAGAGCATTCAGGAGCGAGATATACCAACTAGTGGAGTGGTGTCACAGCACCAACCTTGCACTCAATGTCAGTAAAACGAAAGAGCTGATTGTGGACTTCGGGAAGGGTAAGACAAAGGAACACAAACCGATCCTCTTAGAAGGATCAGAAGTGGAGAGAGTGAAAAATTTCAGGTTCCTGGGTGTCAAGATCTCTGAGGACCTAACCTGGTCCTAACATATCGATACAGCTAGAAAGGCAAGATAGCAGCTATATTTTATTAGGACTTTGAAGAGATTCGGTTTGTCACCAAAACACTCCAAAACTTCTATAGATGTACCACTGAGTGTATTGTGACAGGCTGCATCACTGTCGGGTGCAGGAGATGGTTGGGGGTGGGGGGCAGCTACTGCACAAGAATGAAAGAAGCTACAGAAGGTTGTAAAATTAGTCAGCTCCATCTTGGTACTAGCCTCTGTAGTAGCCAAGATATCCTCAAGGAGCAGTGCCTCAGAAAGATGGCAACTATTATTAAGGACTCCCCCCCCCCCAACATCCAGGCCCGGCCCGCGTCTCATTGTTATCATCGGGAAGAAGGTACAGGAGCCTGAAAGCTCACACTCAGTGATTCAGGAAAGCTTCTTCCCCTCTGCCGTACGGATTCCTAAATGGACATTGAACCCATGAACACTATATATATAATTTCTATTTTTGCACTATTTTTAATCTATTTGATATGCATATACTTACTATAATCGATTTACTTATTTATTTTTTCTATATTATCATGTATTGCACTGTACTGCTGCTGCCAAGTTAACAAATTTCACAACACAAGCCGGTGACAATGAACCAGAGTCTGATTCCGACTATAGTTGAGATGAATCCTGGGAAAAGACTTGCCCAATGCACTAATCATGTAAACATAATCAAATTCTGTCATGTACTCTACCTCCCTAATGTAGGGTGCATGACAAAAATTGTTCTTTCATTATCACAGTGTTGCATTATAACATCAGATTACAAAATCATAAAGTCATAGAGAGATGTAGCTGCTTGTGTTGGAAGTTTGTACTCCACTTTGATCAGTGAAGGAGAAACTTTCAACAGGAGCAGTAGCAACATAAGTTAATGTACATGGTTGTGGATCGGGAAGAAGCGACCAATTCCACAAACTGTCAGGGCACTGGTCGCTTGAGGAAGACAAATCCGTAACAATATTGCATTTAACTGATGGTAAACAGAGTTAAACCTGTCAGATGGCACAAGAGCCCATGAAACTTCCTGAAGTAACTTTTAAAACAAGTAGTTGAAGAATCTGTGAAAGGAGTTGTTTATACAGAGGCACGAACAAAACCATTAGACAAATTTATTTATTAGAAATCTCCAGGGAACCCGTGTAGTAGACAAGCCACAGAATTTACAAATCAACAGACAAGGCATGGATAAACTCAAGTGTTCTTTGCAGTCAAACAATTTCTCCATAAGTTGATAAAAAGTACAATTTATGAACTTAAGGAATAGGCTGGTCACAGATGGTACAATCAAAAGGGTGCAGTCCACATCAATCAATCAATTGTCATGGTGTGTTTTTATATTATAATGAAACTATTATATCTAATACAACATTTTCCCTCAACTATTAAAATGTATTATGTACAATCCTGTTGTAATAGATAGGCACATAGACGATAGAAAAATTGAGGGCTATATAGGGAAGAGGGTGTGGTTCAGGTGTAGGTCGATGGGACTAGGCAGAATAATAGTTTTGCATGGACTGGATGGGCCAAAGGGTCTGTTTCTGTGTTGTTGTGCTCTATGATCTCAGAGCAGGTTAAAAGGTCAGCACAATATTGTGGGTATTGCTCTATGTTCCATCAGGGTTGTGGAGCAAGGTAACTTAGCAACTTGTAAACTAAGTGCAGACTGGATTAGTCACCCGGACAGACGGGAATGAGCTGCTACAAGGGGTCACTGGAGTGAGTGGTGTTCAGAAACAAAGTTAGGACAGAAATAGATGCAAGTTCAAACTATATTTTCAGTTAAGAGATAAAGTATGAAAAAGATTGTTAGAGTCAGAAGCCATATCAGTGCACTAAATTTGTAGCATCTTATGTCTTACTCTTCTATAGTTTCTTATTTTTTTATACAGCTAGTTCTGCAATAATATGTATTTCCAGAATTGAATTAGCTATAACATAAATGATATATGAAAGAACACAATTAGTATTACACAGTTTCATTGGTAATAACACAGCTTCAATCAGGAACTAAAGAACTAGGTAAGAGTTACTTTGGCAAATGACAAGCAGGACAAAGAGCTGTTTTGGGTAATAGACTGTTTCTCTGTAACCTCATCACAGTAGTCAAACCTCATTGGCTCTCAGTAATCCAGGCAGCCAGTTTCACCACAGGAGACCACTGACAAGCAACCCATTCTATTGACATTGTGCAAGGATAATCTGTTAAATTGTGTAATATACAGCCTTAAGCATTTTCAACTTGCACTATTAAAATCAACTTAAAACTATTAAAAACACTTCTATTTCTGAAAATTATGCAGGAAAAATACCTTAGTTATTGTAAGTCTTAAATTCTCTGTCCCCTGCCAGTTGTTTTGAGATTCCCCACATTCAGCTGCCATGATTACATCAGTAACTATAGCTAGAGACCATTTCATTAGCTCCAGCACTTTAAGATATTGTGAGATTGAGGAAGGTGATACAGAAATACTAGTCTTAATTGTGGAAGGTAATTAAAACTGTTGGATTCTTCATGCCACTAAGAGGGAGTAGGATCTAGCCACATCTGCCTGCAATGCCCAACCTGTGCTGTCCTTGTCCAGAGAACAAGGCCAAGTTGTTTGCAAATGTTGATTAAAAGGTGGTTAAGAAGTGGAAGCAACACACACAAAATGCTGGAGGAACTCAGCAGGCCAGGCAGCACCTATGGGAAAAAGTACAGTCGACGCTTCGGGCCAAGCCCCTTTGGCGGGACAGTTTCTGTTAAGATGTGGAGTCTTGAATCCATATCCCAGTTTGCTCCCCCATGATTTATTTACATTATCCTTTAGTCAGCACAGAAATGCTGGACAATGGAACAATAATAATTCCAGAACAGAAGGATGAGGCCCAGAATGAGAAAGAGTGCCACAAAGAGAATGACAATTATGCTGCAAGGACCCATGTTCTGAAAAGCTGCTTTGCAAGACCCTGAGGCCTGTTTTTTCCCTGATGTAATTCCTGCAGTTGGGATCAGGCGAAACAACCGTATAATCCCAGATCGAGGGTCGGTACCGGAAGGTTTGCTGAAGTGACCCAGGCCACTTGCTTGTGCTTCGGGATCTGAGTCATTGCTGGTGAGATCCTGTGGACGTTCCATACTGAAAGCTATGTATGACACTCCACAGCAGAGAGAAATATAAAGGTGACTTCAGACTCTAACTTCAGGGGGGCAGACTTCCACTAGTGGACTGGCTCTTGTCCAGTTAGGATGACCTACACCAGAATAGAAATAAAAGAACAGAGATAAGGGAAAAGCTTCTCTAATATTAACCTAATCTCACTCAAGCTCAGTTAGAAGGTACATCATCATCACCAGCTGCGATCAATGAACACATTCAGATAATCACACAAACTCAGAACTGCCACTGATCTGGTGACAATAGTGAGGCTCAGCTGTAACACTCCCACCTCCAGGTCAGTGAAACTAGCTTCAAATTCCAATTTCTGAGACCTTCAGCACAGGCTTTTTATTTGGGGGGGGGTGGTTGTATGGTGGCAGGGGCAATAGTTCTCTCAGGTGTGTGCTAAAGATTTCAAGCTATTATCTTGAAGAGCAGACGGGTTAGCCACAATCTAGTTTATGTCAGTGGTCATTATCGTGCTGTTGTTTGTGGGAAGTTGGTGTCCCAGCTGGAGTCAAATGAACCATGCTTCAAAACTGCCGGCCAGGCTGGAAGTTACTTCGAAGGACCCTGAAACAGATACTGTGATACAAGACTTTTTGTGATAGTAAGTGATCTTATCCTTCCATGTATTGACTGGAACTCCCCTACTGTGAAAGAACTAGATGGATAGAGTTCATCAAATGTGTTCAGAAAAGTTTTCGCAATCTATACTTAGATGTCCTACTGAGAGAGTATGTGATACTGGATCTGCTATTAGGGAATGAAACAAGGTAGGCAACAGAAGTTTGTGTAGGGGAACATTTTGCACCTAGTGATCAAAATGTCATTAGTTTCAATGTAAAATGAGAAGTCTGGTCCGTGGGTTGAGATTCCAAATTAGAGAAGAGCCAATTTTGATGGTGTCAGAAAGCATCTGGCTGGGGGGACTTCCGGTAGCGCTCATGGAGTGAAGTCGCGTTCTTGACTCGCTCCATTACCTCTGAGTTTTTTTTCTCTATGGTCAGCTATACTTTAATTAACCATTAAGGCATCAATTCTTACAATACTTTGAATTAAACTGAATTCTCCGACAATTGGATGATACTTAGATCTGCTATGTCTAAGAACGGGAAAAACGGCAAGGATGGTAAACCTCCGGTTAAACCGAAAGCTACGGATTTCCCCCCGACTGAATCACCGGTGACTTTGAAAGCGATATCGGAGTTAATTCAGAGGGAAATTTCAACCTCTGTTAGGGAGATGATTCGTACGGAAATTGCAGGCTCTGTTAAAGACCTGATTCATACGGAAATCTCAACTAACTTCCAGAAAATTGCCGATTCAATTGATAAGATGCAAACATTTATTGCGGAACATCAGTCGGCTATATCTGATCTTCAAAAATCCGCGCAACAAAGTGAGCTTAAGATGGGGAAAATCGAAGAAACAATTAATGTAATGAAGAAGAAACTTGACTTTTTGACTTTTAAAAACTCTGATTTGGAATCTAGAATGCGACGGCAGAATTTACGAATGATCGGGGTGAGGGAAGCCGTGGGATCCAACAACCCCATGAAATATTTTTCTCAACTTTTAAAAGATGCATTCCCTACTGTATTTCCTGACCAACCACCGCTTCTGGATCGTGTTCACAGAATCCCATCATACTCGTCTAGGTCAGATAGACCTAGGCATGTTATTTTACGTTTTCATTATTTTCAAGACAAGGAGAGACTGTTTCGATTCGCTCGATCTAAAGGTTTCATTGATTTTTCGGATCTTAAGTTCCGATTCGTGGAAGATTTCAGTAAACCAATCTGGGACCAACGGGTTCGTTACAGATCCGTGATGTCGGAATTCTATAAGATGGAATTAAGACCAGCGCTGCTGTACCCTGCACGTCTAAGGATTCGCATGTCAGATGGAGCCCTTCGTTTTTTTGATTCTCCATCGGATGCCCAGAGTTATCTGGATCAACTTTCATCTTCAACATCTTAATTGCTTTTTTTTAATTATCTCCGTTGATCGGAGGCTGTGAATTGGTTGGTTTTAACTTTTTCGTGCCCTATCTGGGCAGAAAAGTTTACTTTTGATTTCTTAATATGGTTGCTAAACTTTCTTTTTAACTGCGTCATTTCTTTCTTTTCCCAGGGGATTCTGGGTGGTTACTTCCCTTTTGTCATCTTACGTATTTCCTGTGTGGCCTTAAATTTTGTAGTTTTTTTTAAATTTTATTCTGTTTTGCTTTTTATAACCACTTTATGTCAATAATCTTATTGTTTCTTGTTGCTGTGTCTATTCATGGGTCTGAGGTTTATTGTGGTTTTTTTTTAATATATATTTTCCGGCTTTTGTTCTGTTCTGTGTGTATTTTAATTGAGCTACCTTTTTTTTTTACTTTTTTACTGTTTTACAATTAGCTGATCCTTTTCATATTTATACCTTTTTTTTTAGGGAGCGTATACCGGAAGTCATGGGGGTAGTTTTAGCGCTTGCTTCTTTCTGGCGGGTCTGCTTTAGATTTTGCCTTGGGGTCTTGGGGTGGGGGGTGGTGGGAGGGGCTTCATGTTTTAGTTTGTTTCTCTTTGGGCTATATACATTATTGAAGTACTGGTTGCGTCCTTTTTCCCGGTATCTTTTGTATGTTCTGTTTCCTCTCCGGGTTTGTGGGTCGCGCCTATCGTCAATCCTCCTTGTTGTGGGTTGACTTTAGGATTTATGGAGTCTATTATTAATTTTGTCTCCTGGAATACTAATGGTCTTAATCATCTTATTAAAAGGAAAAAAGTTTTTAAAGTGTTCCGGAGACTTAAAGCACAAATTTTATTTTTACAAGAGACCCATGTACGGAGGGGGGACAGACTACGTTTTTTCAAATTCTGGAAGGGACAACAATTTCATTCGAACTCCAATGCTAAGATTCGAGGCGTCTCTATTTTTATAGATTCCTCAGTTACTTTTATACAACAGGATATTATCTCTGATCCGAATGGTAGATTTTTATTGGTTAGTGGTTTACTATTTAATAAAAAAGTAGTTTTGGTTAATGTTTATGCTCCTAATATGGATTGTCCGGAATTTTATAAATCATTGTTCGATCAGTTTCCGAATTTGAACGAGTTTTCATTGATCTGGGGCGGAGATCTTAATACCTGTTTGTCTCCAGCTTTGGACCGTTCGGCTCCTTTACGGACTTTACCTAATAAATCTGCAAATCTGATTAATTTTTTCCTTTCTGATTCTGGGTCGACGGACATTTGGTGTTTTCTGCATCCTCAGGAAAAAGATTTTTCCTTCTTTTCACATGTTCATCATTCCTATTCAAGAATTGATTATTTTTTCATTGATTCTCGTCTTATTCCTTCAGTGATTAAATGTGATTATGATTCTATAACCATTTCGGATCATGCTCCACTTAAGCTTTCTATTAAAATTATGGCCAATATACCAAATAATAGACAATGGCGTTTTAATTCGCTGTTGCTTCAGGACTCGGACTTTGTTAATTTTATGAATGAACAGATTGAGCTTTTTTTTACAATTAACCATACAGAAGATATTTCGGTTAACACTCTTTGGGACACTTTTAAAGCCTATATTCGGGGTCAGATTATTTCGTATTCTGTTGCTTTGAGGAAGAAACAGAAGCAGGAGGAGATGGTAATTGTGGATAAGATTAAAGAAATTGATAAGAAATATGTTATGGCTCCTTCTGAGGAGTTATACAAACAAAGAACTGAACTTCAAATGGAACACAGTTTACTACTCTCGTCCTCGATTGTAAACCAATTAAAGAAAACAAGAAGTGACTTTAATGTCCACAGTGACAAAATTGGCAAGCTGCTGGCTAATCAATTGAAATCTAATTATGTCAAATCTCAAATCAATCAGATTTATAACCAAAATGATCGATTGATACTGGATCATGTGGGGATTAATCAAACCTTTTGTGATTTTTATTCTTCTTTATATCAATCAGAGTCTCCTCGAGATTCTAAATATATGAATGATTTTTTAGATAAGTTAGACTTCCCTCAGATTTCACAGCATATGTCTTCTTTATTAGATACTTCCATTACAATGGATGAGATTAAGAATGTTATTTTTTCTATGAATCTGGGGAAAGCTCCTGGCCCTGATGGGTTTACCGTTGAATTTTATAAATGTTTTGCTTCTTTATTGATTCCTTGGCTCGGTAGGGTTTTTGAGGCTTCTTTGAAACTTGGTAAACTTCCTGAATCTTTTAATAGAGCATCAATTTCTCTAATACTAAAGAAGGATAAAGACCCTGCTCAATGTGCATCTTATAGACCAATATCTTTATTAAATGTTGATTCTAAAGTTTTTTCTAAGTTATTAGCAAATAGACTAGAAAAAGTACTTCCTTCTATTATTTCGGAAGACCAAACGGGTTTTATTAAAGGTCGTTACTCTTTTTATAATATTCGTACATTGTTAAATATCGTTTATACTCCCTCACAAAATGTTCCTGAGTGTGTTATTTCTTTAGATGCCGAGAAAGCTTTTGATAGAGTAGAATGGCCTTATTTATTTAAGGTGCTTGAAATGTTTAATTTTAGCTTGAAATTTATATCCTGGATTAAACTGTTATATCACTCCCCTGTAGCCTCGGTTCGTACTAACTCTTTAAACTCACCTTTTTTTCCTCTCTTTCGTGGTACTCGACAAGGCTGTCCTCTTAGTCCCCTATTATTTGATATTGCATTAGAACCTCTTGCAATTGCTATTCGAGAATCTTCAAATATTACTGGGATAACTCGGGGATTAAAGTCCCATAAATTATCACTCTATGCTGATGATTTACTTTTATATATTTCTAATCCTGAGAGATCCATTCCTGCTGTTTTAGAGTTATTAGCACAATTTGGTCTTTTCTCAGGTTATAAATTAAATCTTAGTAAGAGTGAACTTTTTCCGATTAATAAACATCTTCCCTTATATTATAAATTTCCATTTAAATTGATTAATAATTACTTTTCATATCTTGGGATTAAAATTACTTGTAAATACAAAGATTTATTTAAGACTAACTTTTTACCATTAATAGACCATATTACTCAACTTTCATCTAAATGGTTTCCTTTATATTTAACTTTGATTGGTCGTATTAATGCGGTTAAGATGTTTTTTTTGCCAAAATTTTTATGTGTTTCAGGCATTACCAATTTTCGTTCCAAAATCTTTTTTTGATAAAGTTGACTCTAAAATTTCTTCATTTATTTGGCAGAATAAGAATCCGAGACTGGGTAAAATACATCTACAGAAAGCTAAGAGAGATGGAGGTTTAGCATTACCTAACTTTAGATTCTATTATTGGGCTATTAATATTCGACATATGAAATTTTGGTTACTTGACCAGGACATACTATCTATTCCTAAATGGGTAGCATTGGAATTACAATCTGTTCAGGGTTATACACTTGGTTCTATTTTAGGCTCCTCTCTCCCTTTTGATTCGAAACGTCTTAAGCAGGTCTCTAACCCGATAGTTAAATATGCTTTGCGCATTTGGTTTCAATTCAGAAAATTTTTTGATCTTAATCAATTCGGGTTAGCGATTCCTATTTTAGGTAACATATTTTTTCCTCCCTCTTTTACGGATCGCGCTTTTCAAACTTGGAAGACTAAGGGTATTTTACGGTTTTTGGATTTATTTTTAGATGGTTCCCTTATGTCTTTTGAACAATTATCTAATAAATATAACTTATCAAGAATACATTTTTTTAGATATTTACAAGTTAGAAATTTCCTAAGTACTATACTTTCTTCCTTTCCAATGCTTCCTCCTACATATATTTTAGATTCGATAATTAACCTTAATCCATGTCAGAAAGGTGCATCGGCTATGATTTATAATATTATTATGAAACTTAGGAAAGCTCCATTTGATAAGATTAGGGTAGATTGGGAACAGGAATTGGGGCTTACCATTTCTGTGGATGATTGGGGGCAGATTTTACAATTAGTTAATACTTCCTCTATTTGTGCTAAACATTCCCTAATTCAATTTAAAGTGGTTCATAGAGCACATATGTCCAAAGATAAGTTAGCGCGTTTTTACTCGCATATTAATCCTTTCTGTGATAGATGTTCGGGGCAGATAGCCTCTTTAACTCATATGTTTTGGTCTTGCCCTACTTTGGAAACTTTTTGGAGAGATATTTTCAATATTATTTCTAAGGTATTAAATATAGATATCTCTCCTCTCCCTATTACTGCTATCTTTGGACTACCTAAAATTTCTAGTAATCTTTCCCCTTCAGCCCGTAGAATGATTGCATTTCTTACTTTAATGGCGAAAAGATGTATTTTACAACATTGGAAAGAGCTTAATGCTCCAACTACCTTTTTTTGGTTTTCTCAGACGATTTTATGTTTGAATTTGGAGAAAATTAGAAGTAACCTTTATGATTCTTCATTTAAATTTGAACAGATTTGGGGACCTTTTATTCGATATTTTCATTTAATGTAATATTTACCCTTCTTGTTTTTTTTTCACTGTTTTTAATGGAGGTCGGGATTGAGGACGTGATTTTAAGTTTAACTCTGTTTGGTTTCAAGTTAGCCCATTGCTTTGCCTTGCTTTTAGTTAGTTGCACGGTGGGGTTTTTTTGGGGTTTTTTTTTTCTTTTTTTTCCATTGATATATATAAAATTTAGTATACTATTATGTTATCTTGGTTTCTTATGTTTAAATTACATTGTTTGTAGTATTTTCTTTTTGGTATTGATATCTTTTGGAATTTTATTATACTTTAACATTGTATTAATGTTTATATGGCTTACCTTTTTTGTATACTTACTCAATAAAAAGATTTAAAAAGAAAAAGAAAGAGAAAGCATCTGGCTAGTGTGGATTGGGACAGGCTGTTTTCTGACAAAGGTGTATTTGGCAAGTAGGAGGCCTTCAGAAGTGAAAATTTGACAGTACAAAGCCTGGATGTGCCTGTCAGAATAAAAGGTAAAATATAACAGGAGTAGAGAATCTTGGTTTTCAAGAGATATTGAGGCCCTGGTTAAGAGAAAAAAGATGAGGTGCATAGCAGGTATCGGCAGTTAGGAACAAATGAGGTCCTTATGGAGAAATGAAATGCAAGAGAACACTTACGAAAGAAATCAGGAGGGCTGAAGAGAAAGCATGAGGTTGCCCTAGCAGACAAGGTGAAGGAGATTCCTAAGGGATTTTACAGATATGTAAAGAGCAAAGGGATTGCAAGGGACATAATTGGTTCTCTGGAAAATCAGAACAGTAATCCATGTGTGGAGCCAAAAGAGATGGGGGAGATCTGAAATGAAATTTTTGCACCTATATTTACTCAGGAGATAGATACAGAGTCTATAGAAGTGAGGCAAATCGGCATCAACTTCATGGACCCTATACATATTACAGAGGAGGAGAAAATGTTTGCTGTCTTGAGGCAAATTGGGGTAGATAAATACCCAGGGCTTGACAAGGTTTTCCCTCAGACCCTGAGGAAGGCAAGTGCAGAAATTGCCGGGGCCCTAGCAGAGATATTCAAAACATCCTTAGCGACAGGAGAGGTACCAGAGGATTGGAGGACAGCCAATGCTGCTCCTCTGTTTAAGAATGGCTCTAAAAATAAACCAGGAAATTGTAGACCAGTAAGCCTGATATCAGTACTAGGAAAATTATTGGAAGGTACTCTAAGAGTAAGTATTTGGATGGACAGGGACTGATTAAAGATGGTCAGCATAGCTTTGTGCGTGGCACGTAGTGTCTAACCAATCTTGTAGAGTTTTTCGAGGAAGTTACCAGGAAAGTTGATGAAGGTAAGGCAGTGGATGTTGTCTACATGGACTTTAGCAAGGCCTTTGACAAGGTCCTGCATGGGAGGTTAGTCAAGTAAGTTCTATCACTCAGCATTCAAGATGAGGTAGTAAGTTGGAACAGACATTGGCTTTGTCAGAGAAGCCAGAGAGTGGTAGTAGATGGTTGTCTCTCTGACTGCAGGCCTGTGACTAATGGAATGTCATAGGGATCAGTGCTGGGTCCACTGTTGTTTGTCATCTATATCAGCGATCTGGATGATAATGTGGTGAACTGGATCCGCAAATTTGTGGACGACACCAAGATTTGGGGTGTAGTGGACAGTGATGAATGCTGTCATGGTTTGTGGAGGGATCTGGACCGGCTGGAAAAATGGCACGTGGAATTTAATGCAGGCAGATATGAGGTGTTGCCCTTTGTTAGGACCAACCAGGGTAGGTCTTTCACAGTGAACGTAGGGCACTGAGGAGTGTGCTACAACAAAAGGATCTGGGAATACAGTACCGGCCCATAATTTGTTGAAAGTGACGTCACAGGTAGATTGGGTCTTAAAGAAAGCTTTCGGCACATTGGCCTTCATAAGTCAAAGTTCTGAGTACAGAAGATGGGATGTTATGTTGAAGTTGTATAAGACATTGGTGAGACCTAATTTGGAGTGTTGTATACACAAAATACTCTGCAGATGCTGGGGTCAAAGCAACACTCACAACACGCTGGAGGAACTCAGGAGGTCGGGCAGCATCCGTGGAAACGTTGACTGATAGTTTCCATGAATGCTGCCTGACCTGCTGAGTTCCTCCAGCGTGTTGTGAGTGTTGCTTGGAGTATTGTATGCAGTTTTGATCACCTACCCACAGGAAAGATGTAAATAAGGTTGAAAGAGTACAGAGAAAATTTACAAAGATGTTGCCAGGTCTGAGGGACCTGAATTATAAGGAAAGATTGAATAGGTTAGGACTTCATTCCTTGGAATGTAGAAGATTGATAGGAGATTTGATAGAGGTATAAACAGGGTAAATGCAAGCAGGCTTTTTCCACTGAGGTTGGGTGAGACTACAATTAGAGGTCATAGGCCAAGGGTGAAGGGGAATATGAGCGGAAACTTCTTCACTCAGAGGGTTGTGAGAATGTGGAACAAGCTGCCAGCACAAGTGGAGCATGCAACCTTGATTTCAATGTTTAAGAGAAGTTTGAATAGGTACATGGATGGTAGAGGTATGGAGGACTACGGTTCCAGTACAGGTCAATGGGAGAATGCAATTTAAGTGGTTCAGCATGGACTAGATGGGCCAAAGGGGGTCTGTTTCTCTTCTGTACTTTTCTATGATTCTCCGATACTTCTAATGTGCTTTGCTTGGTTACAAATTCTGCACAAGACCATTGCCTAAGTTAAAGCAGCTGGAACTGGATAATGTGATGGCTAGGCAATTGGTTTAAGAGACAAGGGGAAGATATTGGTGATAGTCTGATTCACAGGTAGAGACAAGTTGAGTTCACCAGTAAGCTATACCAGGGTACTCACCTTTTTACTGGTTGTTTTCCTATAGCAGTAAATCTCAATAGTGTGGCTTCCATCAGCCAGTCTAACAAGGGTGGTAGTTGCCAGGGAATACTGGTTTTCTTTCCAGGTTGCATGAAAATAAAAAGAGGTGCAACCTGCTCCATAATTCAATGAGATCAAACACTATTCCACATGGTCCATCTGTTAATCTCATACTTGGATATTTTCAAACTTCCTTCTGGAGTAGGTCACACATCTGGCTCATTCCTCAGTAACAAAATCTCTCCTCTAGTCATTCTTAATCATGTGACCCTTATTCTGAAACCATTCTCTCCAGTTCCAGTCTCATCAGCCTGAGAAATAGCCTCTGAGTCTTGTGCTTCAGTGGAATATCCTAGTCCTATGCCTTCTCTTTTAAGTGCTAAGTGACTCTTCAACATAGTGATTGCAAGTGATTCCATGACATCCTCTGGCAGCCAGTTCCAGATAACAACTGCTCTCTGTAAAAAAAATAAATAAATCTCCTTTCTTTCAGCTTAAATCTATGTCTTCTTGTTTTTGATAACCCTACAATGGATATTCTGACTATCTGACTCTCTATACTCCATCTAATTTCATATATCTCGATCAAGTCCCTAGTCAGCCTCCTTCATTCCAGGGGAAACAAGCCCCAGTATATCCATTCTCTTCCCATAATTAAAGTCCAACAATCCAAGCAACATCCTGGTGAATCTCCTCAGCATTTCTGTGAACACATTCTTTCAATTTGCACTTTGTAGAGTTGCAACATAGCATCCCATATGTTATATTCTATGCTCTGACCTGTAAAGACAAACCTGCCTTCTTCACCACCCTATCTACCTGTGTTATCACTTTTAGGGTATGTAGATCCTGAATTCCAAGGTATCTCTGTTAATCAATATTCCATCATGGCTTTCCAAGATGCATCATTTTGCACTTAGCCAGATTAAATTCCATCTGTCAAACACACTGCCCAACTTTCCATGTGATTTATATCCTGTGGCTTTGAATAATCTTCCTCTTTATCCATAATACCAGTAATTTTTATGTCATCTAAAAGCTTAGTAATTATTCCTTATTTCATATTCTGGTCACTAATATGTAACTCTGGCTTCGGCTAGCAGCTTAATATAGGGGGTGATAGCCCCTGGCCTGGCCTGGCCAAACTTAAGAAATTGTCCGATCGTCGCTGCCCTTCGGACCCTCGTTCCAAGTCCACTCCGGCGGTCTACCAGCTCTCTCCATTCATGTCTTCATTCCTTATCTCTCCACGGCAAAAGACAACAAAAATCTCTCTTCCAGACTCACAAGAAAGAACAACAGCATTCCAAACCCCGTTATCTCTAGTCATAACCCAAACACTGCTGCTACAGAGAAACCATTACATTATCAGTGAAACCTTACAGCATGTTATAATATATACCACGGAAGAATGGCCTGGCAATCTACTTCCGTATCTTGCCATGAAAACTCAATGGACCCTGTGGTCCATGAGGTCACGAAGAGTCAGACTCGACTAAGACAACTGAACAACAACAAAATATATACCACAAAGGTCCTAGCACCAATCAATATGGAACGCCAACAGTCAAATAGTTCCCATCAGATCAGCATCCTTTCACCACCACACATTAGCCAACTTGCTTGGAACCCATTTGCCTTTGTCTTGTCTTCAGTTAACTTTGACAACTTTGTCTGAGAACAGCAGTTGTTGAAACCTCTGACAGTGACCCTCTTGCAACTACAGATGGAGATAATAGAGGAAATGAGCCAGGGCCAGTCCATCAGAATCTAAACACGAGATTTTGCACCTGCTGGAAATCTTGAGCGACATGTTGGAATGGGAGCAACTTTGCTCCATTCACCACAAAAGACAGGATTCCGTGGCAGCCATTTCAATTCAACTTTCCATTCCCATTTCAGCACATCAGTCCATATTGAGGCCACACACAGGTTGGGGGAGCAACACCTGAAACTCTGTGGGTAGCCTCCAACCTGGTAGCATGGACACCTATTTCTCTAACTTCAAGTAGTTTCTCCGTTTTCTCTTTTTCCATTCCCTATTCTGGCTCTCTTCTCACTCCTTTTCTTCACTCATCTGTCCATCACCTACCTCTGGCACCCATCCTCCTCCCTTCTCACCTTCCCCCCTCCGAGCTTCTTACTTCATCCCCCTCCTCCACCCACACACCTTGCCCCTTACCCGATCTCACCTATCACCTCCCGGCTTGTACTCCTTCCTTCCCCTCCCCTTCTCATTCTGGCTTCTTCCTTCTTTGTTTCCAGTCCTGATGAAGGTCTCAGCCTGAAATGTTGTCTGCTTATTCCACTGCATAGATGCTGCCTGACCCGCTGAATTTCTCCAGAACTTTGTGTCCATCACAATTTAGCGCGCTTCATATAACATGCAAAACCTTTCACACAGGTGGTGGTATCATCAAAATAAAGTCAGAGCCTGGAGCTGGGGTGTTACTGCTGTCACACTCACTCACCAACAGATTGAACACACTGCTGTCACACTCACTTAACAGATTAAACTGTTGTCACACTCACCAACAGGCTAAACACTGCTGTCACAGTCAGACTCCTTCAGATTGAAACACTTGGGTGTCGCTCTTCTTTACAATGTCATTACACTCACTGCTTTACCAGTGCCTAGTTTTACACTCTCAAAGCTCAACCCTCACTATGTTCTGGAATTTTCTTGCTAATTTTGGGACTCAGTGATGTGTTGCAGCTGTTGCTTCTTCACTGGGAATCAAGTTCTAACTCATCTTGGCTATCCGTGTATCAGTTTCTCTCAGCACTCGCGCAGGGCTTTTCTGTCCAGTTGCATTTCTCTCCCTTGGCTTCACTCCCACCAACCAGACATAGCTAAGTGTTTACCTCGACTGTTGCTAAAGTATCAGTTTCATTCTGAGGGCTACTTGTTGACAAATTAAGAGTACACTATGTTTACTGCACACCAGTTCATATTTTAAATGTTTGGTTGCTATTTTATGCACGAAAAAGTATTTATTCTAATTCATTTCACTATGGTAATAAATCAGTTGACAGCTTTCATTACGTATGAACCGCTCTAGGCTGACAGTCACGTGGTCCGTAGTGCAGTTTGCTCCTGCCGCATCCACCTATTACCTAATGCATGCTAGTAATGTTGTTTTTACAGGGGAACGATTCATCTTAGTGTGGTCATGGGTAACAAGGAATGTTAAGTTACGTGATAAAATAGCTTAAGAAATGAGTAGATTGGTGGTAATGGGATTTTTATCTGACTGGAAGTCTGTGACCAGTAGTGTACCTCAGGAATTGGTGCAGCAACTTTTGTTTTTTTTTGTGTGTGTGATATGCGAACAACTTGGATATGAATGACTAGCAAGTTTGCAGATGACATTGGTGAAATTGATGGTGTTGAAGATGTTGCCTGGATTGGAGGATTTTAGTCACAGGAAGAGAGAGACTGGATAGGCTGGACTTGTCTTACCTGAAGCCAAAGAGACTGTGAGATGACCTGAGAGAAATATACAAAGTTCGGAATAGATAGGGTAGATGATCAAAAATCCTGTTCCCCATGTCAGGGATATCAAAAACAAGAGGATGTAAATTTAAGTTGAGGAGAAGGAGTTCTAAAGGTTAAGTTCTCAATGGATATTGGGAATGCAGAGGAGGTGGTGATGTAATTACAAAGTTAAACAGAACAAAGGAGGACACAGATCTCATGGGCAAATAAGGATCAATGTAGATGGACCTGTTTCGATTTTTTAAAGAGGGAAAGGATTGAAAAAAATCAGGTTATGCTAAGTTTGTGCTGAACCTTGGTCAGATCATACTTGCAGAATTGATGCTGGCTTTATTATAGAAAACTAGTAGTACAATAAAAAAAAGGTACCTTTAGTGCAAATTACATATGTCACACTTGTAGAATGATGACTGTTTTGAAAGATACTTATTTCCTAGAGCATGCCACTAGACACTGAACAGTTTTCCAAGACAATCAAACAGAGTCTGACTGTCATGTGTGGATAAATAAATAATGACAATTCTAAATTCTGTTAAATCAGAACTTATCAATTTTAAACAGAATAAATTTCATCTGGGCCTGAGGTAGCTCAAGCAGGAGCAAAGAGGTTGAATGAATGAATCCTTCACACCAGGATCAAATGGAGGAGATGAAAGAGAAGTCTTACAACTGGTGCAAGTCTGAAATCAGAATAACATGCATCTGAGAAGGAGGAGGAATAAAAACATAGACTATTTTCTAAACGGGGAGAAAATTCAAAAATCTGAGATGCAAAGGGATTGGGGAGTCCTCGTGCAGGATTCCCTAAAGGATAACTTGTAGGTGGAATCAGTGGCGAGGAAGGTAAATGTAATGTTAGCATTCATTTCAAGAGGACTAGGATATAAAAGCAAGGACGTAACGCTGAGGCTTTATAAGGCACTGGTAAGGCCTCACTTGGAGTGTTGTGAGCAATTTCATCTCAGCTGGAAGCAACAGAAGGTCAGACAGTGTGGTGTTCATCCTTTCGGCTTGGTGCTCTTGTACAGTATGGCCATATTGGAATGAAGTGATTGGGTGGGGCAAGGCTTTGTGATTTAAGGAGTAGGTGAAATTTAAAGCTGCTTACTTGCACAATTTGTAAATCAGAAGACTAGGTTGAGTGTATAGTTGAACACAAGTGAGAGGATTAGCTTTAAAGACATCTTTGTATTTGATGGTAGGCATGGCATAAGCACTGCCCCTCCCAGCAATGGCCAGCACAGTTTCCACATGGGTGGTGAGATTAGGACATGGAGATGTGTCTGTTCCTAGCTGATTATTTCTTGCTACCTCTGGTGAGAATAATTTTGACCTCCAAGGGACCCTGAAATCTGGCTGTGAATGTCACGTCAGTGTGTTTAGAGTTTTGGTTTTTAATATGATCTTCTGATCACTGCCACAGATGGCTATAGAGCCCAAGTCATTGGGTATATTTAAAGCAGAGCTTGGTAGGTTCTTGATTAGTAAGGGTGTCAAAGGTTACTGGAAGGCGGCAGGAGAATGGGGTTGAGAAGCCTTGAGGTTGATATACTAACAGTATTTTTGGGCCAGGAGGCGCCCAGTTAGAGTGTAGTGGAGAATTAATGTTAAGTGTGAGTTGTAATTGATTTGTGCTGCCAGCTTGTTCCACATTCTCACAACCCTCTGAGTGAAGAAGTTTCCCCTCATGTTGCCCTTAAACTTTTCACCCATCTCCCTTAAGCCATGATCTCTGGTTGTAGTTCCACTCAACCTCAGTGGAAAAAGCCTGCTTGTATTTACCCTATCTATACCCCTCATAATTTTGTATACCTCTATCAAATCTCCTCTCAATCTTCTACGTTCTAAAGAATACAGTCCTAACCTACTCAATAAGTTTCCTTATAACTCGGGTCCTCCAGATCCAGCAACATCCTTTTAAATTTTCTCTGTACTCTTTCAACCTTGTTTACATTCACAGTCCCATTCCCATTCTGATATGTCTATCCATGGGCCTCCTCTATTGTAAAGATGAAGCCACACTCAGGTTGGAGGAACAATACCTTATATTCCGTCTGGGTAGCCTCCAACCTGATGGCATGAACATTGACTTCTCAAACTTCCGCTAATGCCCCACCTCCCCCTCGTACCCCATCGTTATTTATTTATATACACACATTCTTTCTCTCTCTCTCTCTCCTTTTCCTCCCTCTGTCACTCTCACTATACCCCTTGCCCATCCTCTGGGTTTTCCCCCCCTCCCCCTTTTCTTTCTCCCTGGGCCTCCTGTCCCATGATCCTCTCATATCCCTTTGCCAATCAACTGTCCAGCTCTTGGCTCCATCCCTCCCCCTCCTGTCTTCTCCTATCATTTTGGATCTCCCCCTCCCCCTCCCACTTTCAAATCTCTTACTAGCTCTTCTTTCAGTTAGTCCTGACGAAGGGTCTCGGCCCGAACCGTCCACTGTACCTCTTCCTAGAGATGCTGCCTGGCCTGCTGCGTTCACCAGCAACTTTGATGTGTGTTGCTCGAATTTCCAGCAACTGCGGAATTCCTCATGTTTACATCTTTCCTGTAGGTAGGTGACTAAAGCCGCACACAATACTCCAAATTAAGCTTCACCAACGTCTGATACAACTTCTCTTCAGATTATCCTCAATCTATTATCTTTCTCTTTAAATCATCCATCCTTAGATGATTTCTAAAATATTCTCAGTGGCCTACTGCTGATATTTGCCACATTGAATGCCCTTTCTTTTAATTTGATATCAACTTTAACTTCTTCAGTTAACCCAACAGCAAGGAGGAAACCAGCATCAAGATTGCATAGACTTGAAATCCTGGAGCCCCATCTTTCCATAAGACCTAACACACACTGTGGAAAAAAAATTGCCCAACATCAACTTTAAATTATGCCTCCTGCGCCTCCCCCCCCCCCCCCGACCAACACGCGCGCGCACACACACACCTTTATAAGCATGTCCTCTGGTGTTTAGTATTTCTAACAGAAATGGGGATGGGGAACAGATTTATTTCTCTCATAATTCTTTTAATCATTGATCAGATCTCCCTCAGCCTCCAAAATGTGAAGAACAACTCAAGTTTGTCCAAAATATCCTTATAGCTCATACCCTCTAATCCAGGTTAATGGCGGGATTCTTGGCAGTGTGGAGGACCAGAGGGATCTTGGTGTCTACATCCAAAGTTGCCACACAAGTTGATAGGGTTGTTAAGAAGACATATGGTGTGTTGGCCTTCATTAGTCAGGGGATTGAGTTCAAGACACTGATTCAACCACACTTGAAATATTGTGTTCCTTATTATAGGAAGGATATGGAAGCTTTAGAGAGGGTGCAGAGGAGATTTACCAAGATGCTCCTGGACTACAGGGCATATATTATGAAGATAGGTTGAGTGAGCGAGGACTTTTCCCTTCAGAGTGAAGAAGGTTGAGGTAACTTGATAGTGTACAAGATGGTAAAAGGCATAAATCAAGTGGATAGCTGGATACTTTTTCCCCATGGTGAAATGGCTAATACAAGTGGGCATAATTTTAAGGTGTTAGAGAAAGTATAGGGAGAATGTCCAAGGTAAGTTCTTTACACAGAATGGGGTGCGGATACATTAGAGTTATTTAAGAAACTCATAGATAAGCACATGGATGATTGAAAAATGGAGTGCTATGTAAGAGGGAAGGGTTAGATTGTTCTCAGAGTATGTTAAAAGGTCAGTGCAATATCGTGAGCAAAGGGCCTGCACTATGTTGTACTTTTCTATGTTCTTCCGAGTAAAGATCTTTGCACTCTTTCCACAGTCTCCACATCCTTCCTATACTGGGGCAACCAAAAATACAAACAGTACCCCAAGTACGATTTGACTAAAGTCTTATACAGCTGCAGCATGACTCCTCACTCCTCGACTCAACACCCCCGTCAAGGAAGCGATGCATGTCATGATACTTATCCACTTGTGTAGCCATCTTCAATGAACCATAGATCTGGACCCCAAGATCCCTCAATACCTTGATATTATTAAAATATCTATCATTAACTACATATTTCCTCCTTCCGTTTGACCTCCCAAAGAGCAACACCTCACTCGTCCAGACTAAATACCATTTGCAATTTCTTTGCTCATAACTGTAACCGATCTATATCCTATTGTATACTTTGATAGTCCTATACTGTCCACAAGTCCAATCATGGTTTCATCCACAAATTTACTAATCCACCCTTCTACATATTCATCCAAATCATTGATGTATCATCACAAACAGAGGTCCCAGCACTGATCTTTGCAGAATACTACTGGTCACAGAGTAACAGCCAGAATGACAGCCTTCCACCCCTATTCTGTCTTCCATGAGCAAGCCAGTTTCAAATACAAACCTGCAATTTACCCTAGTTCCCTTGCATTTTTATGTAACTCATGCAGCAGACTAGGACGGTCTTGATACCTGATTTATTGAGACTGCACGGCTTTCAGACAGACTGGGGAGGAGCACCATTATCACTGGAATAGTCTCTAACAGGATTTGTCTGTACACAGAGACACAAAAGATATGCAGATGTTGGAAATATTGAGCAACACATACGAATGTGGAGGATATTGGCAGTCCAGGCAGCGTCAATAGAGGGAGATGAGCCAAGAGCCATCATTGGGCCTGGAAAGAGTGACGATAGATGCCAGAATAAAGAGGTGGAGGAGCATAAAATGGCAGATTCTGTGCACACATCAATTATAATGCCATAGAGGTATGGTTTGTATATTGTAGCCAGCAAAGAGAATCGTTAAGCAGGATCTGTTGTTGCCACAACTCCTTTTTTGCTTTTGAGCCAAACCAAAGAAAATTGTGAAAAGGTCACAGATTGAATCATCAGTACTGCTTCCAGGGTGCATGATATTGACCAGCATTATTCACTGCCTTTGGCACCCTAGCTGAAGTTTTGATAATGGAATTCCTTTAGTATAGAGCAGTGGTTCCAAAGTGGGTGATATCACCCCACCCCCCCAGGGCAATGGGAGTTTCTAAGGGAGTGATTAAGATACAGGGGGTGATGGGGGGGGGGGGTGCACTTGATAGCAGCACAGGCAGCTGAATGATTTCAGGCTAAATTTAAGAAATGAATTACTTATTACAAGCATTTGATCCTCAGTGCCTCATAATTGATTACAATGATCACATAACCATCTCATCTCTTGCTAACCCATCGTATGTTTGATCAAAGCATGTTAGAGTGGTCGAAAAGCAATGTGACACTTCCGTATTTGGTATGTCATGAGAAGTCTGAACGGAAAAACTTGTGTTATTTCCTAACCTGGCCTTTGCATTACTGCCATTCAGTACTGTTAGCTGTTATCATTCCCATACTCTAATCACAGTGACACAGTGAATTCGATGGGGTAAAGTTCAGAATCTGCCCTTTCAAACGGTCTTGACCTCATTTCTCCAACCCATGGCACAACCAAGAAAATGCTGCCCTACTTTGTGTACCTTCAGGCAGAGAGGTTTTGCCCAAGCTATTATGATGTCATAACTTTCCCCTTCATTGATTGCAGTACTTCAAGTTTAATTGTCATTTGCTGATGAATACAGCCAAACAAAACAGTGCTGCTCCAGGGCCAAGTACCAACAGTCACACACAACACAACACATATAGCACTTACGGCACGTTTAAGATAGCAGTAAAATACAATCACACAAAAAAGAGACTAGTCCCAGAGTCCATGAATGCTGCAGCAGTCTGCAGTTCAACACAATACAGCTTGTCTTCTACCAAGCAAACAACGGGGGCAGCACCAACTCCAACATGAAGAATGTGTTACGCTGCCTCTGGCACTCTGGTGAAGCACCTGACTTCGACACCTCCCCTGGGCGACTGCAGACAGGCAACACTGTGGCATTGAGGCTTGCAATGACTGAGGCCATGTGGCTCTGACATTCACCAGGAAACCAATGAATTGGACTTACAGCATTCCACACCAACGATGTCTAACAGAGTCTTTCAATCAATCACTTGCTGTTTGACTGCACACCTCCTTCAAGCACAAATGTCTCTGTTGCAGGCATCACAGTCCACACCAAGTCCAGCTCCTTCAGTTTTTCCACCAACAAGCAATTTGCTGATGGGGTAGACCTGTGGTACTTTAAGTTCTTAAGTCCAGCAGGGTCTTGCAATCATAAAAAGTACATTTAAAAAGACAATAACACCTTTGGTTGACCCCGTAGAAGCGACTACGTCTGAGGACGCCACCACCTTAAGGGATGTTTTGTGGTTAGTCTTAGAAAATAATCCATATGTAAATGGCAGAAAAAGTGTAGACAGTATAGTGTGGAGTATCTGAAAAATGTATTTATACCAGCACTAACAAGAGAAAATCTGCAGATGCTGGAAATCGAAGCGACACACACAAAATGCTGGAGGAACTCAGCAGGCCAGGCAGCATCTATGGAAAAGAGTACAGTTGACGTTTCGGGCCAAGACCCTTCAGCAGGGCTGGAGAACAAAAATAGATGAGTAGATGTGAGAGAGTTTTTTTTCCAAATGAGGCAATGACACTATCCAACATCCTTGAACATCTGAAGAGAATACACTCTGCTAAAGCAAACAAGAACTTGGGTTATTTCAGTCACTTTGTGAAAACTTTCAGAAATTGAAAACACTTCAAAACATGTTTGCCAGCACTTCACAATAAAACAGTGATGGTTCGCATCCTTCATACACTTCATTGCTAAATCTGTAAAGCCCCATACAATTGCAGAAGAACTGATTCCACCAGTAGTAAGGGAGGTTCTAGTTATGGTTTTGCGCAAGTCACCAGACCAATTAATTCCACTCTGTTCAAAGACAAATAGATCAAATATCTGAGAATGTGGAAGACACATTGTGCAAAAATACTTAGAACAGAATTTGCTCTGCAGTTGGATGAGTCAACTTTGCAAGGCAACAAACCCTTGCTTCTTGGTTATGATCGCTTCATAAAAGATGAAAACATGGTTCAAAAGTTATTTGTAAGAGGACTAGAAACATACATGAAGGGGCAGTCAATATTTCACATTGTTGAGCAATTTTTCAAAGAGAAGGACATTTCACTCTCCAACATTCCTGCTTGAGCAACAATGGGGCACCGTCAATGACAGGACGTCACTGTTGGGTTAGTAATTTCTTGAAAAAAAAGCTGTACCTAACATTTTTAGCATTCAGTGTGTAATTTACATACAATATCTTGTCGCAAAAAAACCTAAATGATCAATTATCACAGTGGGAAATAAAACAAGTTCCATGCTCTCAATTCTCAACTATTTCAAGCGCTTTCTATTGAGAATGATGAACAGTCTGAACCATTGCTGTTGCACACTGAAGTCAGATGGCTCTCAAAATGAAACTGCCTGAACACTTTAATGCACTTTTTGAAACTCTGATAAAATTCTTTAGACTCAAAAGCTTTACTCAGTAACCAACTCAAGAATATCTGGCATGACATTGCTTATTTGTCAAAATTATTCATAAAAGTTTAATGAAATCACTCTTCAGTTGCAAAGTGATGTGAATCTTATCAAAGTCAAATCAGTTATCTCCACATTCCTGTCCAAGTTAACTATATTTAAGTGCAACGTTGGCCATTGTCCCCTTTCCAATTTCCAAGCCTCTCTGACTTGGGAGAGAAAGAAATACCAGACGAAACTCTTCAAGTGTACTGAGCCCACCTGGGTGAGCCACATAAAGACATGTCTGAGATTTTTCAGGATCTTCTGTCAGTCCAAATTCCAGATTGGATAATAAATCCATTCCTGAACACATGTAATGAGAAATTAACAAGAACAATGGAGGAAAAACTTATCTCACTACAAAATGGCTGAGTTAAAGCGGAGGTTCAAAAAATCATGAAGACTTTTGGTTGCAGAAAAAAAAATCTCCGAACTCTATACTGTACTGTGGAAAAAGGTCAAGGTGCTCTTTATTGCCTTTCCAAAATCATATTTAGTGGAGTCTGTTTCAGTGCAGTCACCCAACTTCTTTCAAAACAGCGAAACAGACTGCAGATTACTGAGCATCCGGATCTGAGTGACATTCAGCCTGATTTTGACAAGCTGGTAGCACTGCACCAAGCCCATCCATCTCACAGAAAGCTGAAAAAGCAATGTACTAATGTACACTCAAATTGGAAATGAAAATTATTTAATTACAATTAAAACAAATAAATTTATTTGTAGCTTTAAATAAATTTGAATAATGTTTGCAATTATTTGTCACAGCTTTGAATTTGCAGTTCCTATTTTCTTTCACTGTGCATCATAAATCGATTTTATTTTTAGTTTTTATGTAATGGCTAGAAAGGGAGGATGTGCTGAGGATGTGGTCTGGGAGCCAAGTAGGCAGTAACACAAAAATGTTTTGGTATCACTGGCATTAAGTATTAGTATCCAGTACAGAACAGTACTGATGGGCCAACACCAAAGGACAGCACGTCTAGTTCGGGACCTTCTTAGGCAGTGGACAGCAAACTGCAGTACTGGAAAGATCCAGTTTATTACCACAGCCATTTGTATTGTAACTCCTCTTTCTGAGGCTGTATTTAACGAAAATTGTAGCTTAAATAAATTTGGCAATCTGTCTTCTTAAATGGCTCAACAAGCTTGAGTATCCATGTGGATTGATTTGATTTTTTTTGCCGTATATACATGGAGCCTTTATGTCTTCAGCACAGTGAATGAAAGTGGACAAACTATTTCCAGCGTCCATATTAGACAAATCATGCATTACAGTATTTGGATATTGTAACTGAATATTAAAGTTTTGTTAAAAAAACTGTTCAGAGATTTTCTCCAAACAAGTACTCAAAGATTAGTGAACTCAAAGCAAATAAAATTACCTTTATCACGAAACAGATAACCAAGATTGCAAATTCCTCAGATGGTATACTTGTTTTGAAGCATTCACTGGTGATTATATACTGCAACATTCACAGTACATTGCTACTGTAGCTCTGACGAGTGCAGGTAATAGCTGTCACCTTTGTGAAACAAAGCAGTACAAGTGTCAAGGTAACTGACCATATGGATGGTTCTGCTGAAGTATATGTTCCCATGCAGAGGCACAGAGCAACTCCTGCCAGTGACACATTCTGACACCCCACAGACACTAAAGGCATCTCATACAACAATTGAATACTTGTGTGTGCTGTTGTTACTCAAGCAGGAAATTGAATTTTAAAAATCAGCCACTTAGTATTGTCTTGCCCTTTCGAACACAAGAGGGGAAAATCTGTATATCTGTAATCTTGTCAAGTAGGAGGCCGTGCACAATTCTGATTTGATGGAGGCAGACGTGAGAGCACGGAGGAACACCTGGAGAAACTTCTGAAATGCCTGCTTCGCTGCCACTGCTACTGTGTGATCCGAAATCTCCGGAGGGGAAGGCCCCAAATCGTCGGCTTTGCCTGCTGTTTGGCGGCCGGGGTCGGGGTCGAAGCACTCGGCAGAGATGGTGCTCAGTGCTCGGTGTCGGAGGTTCTAAGTTTTCGGATGGACTCAAGAGTCGGACTGTGGTCGGGTGCTTCCAAGATGCTGCATCAGCAAGTTTGCGGCGCTGGAAGCTCATGGCAGGGAGAGTTTCTTCCTTCTACCGTCTGCATGAGATGTTGGGGCTATCGGGACTTTGAGACTTTTTTTTTTACCGTGCCCATGGTCTGCGATTATCAAATTATGGTATTGCTTTGCACTGTTGTAACTATATGTTATAATTATGTGGTTTTTGTCAGTTTTAGTCTTGGTCTGTCTTGTGTTTCTGTGATATCATACCGGAGGAACACCGTATCATTTTTTAATGCGTGCATTTCTAAATGACAATAAACAAGGACTGAGTGTCCTCATAATCTAATCTAAAAAAAAATGGAGAAGTGCTCAATAATCCTCAACCATGGAGCTCAGGTCACTCCTTTCATTTAAGGGTGATCTTACTAGCTGAAAACTAATTTAGAAGATGATGAGACTCTGAGGGATGAGAATCTATCCTCTTTCTGAAACAGATTCACGGTCAGAGAAGTAAAAACACAGAAATCACGGATTCCACAGGCTGAGCATAAAGTGGCAAAATACACATAAAACTTAGATGGGTATCTTTAGAAATTCTAAACTCAAGCATGGCACTGAACAAGGTAACAGACATAACATTTAAAGAAAAAACAAATCCAACTTTTATTGTGACATCCGTGATCACCAACTCTTTTTCACAAAATTATCATGAGATGAATGTAAAGACAATCTGGCTTCTGACAGGCACAGGTGAGTGATAGTAATTACCGCTGGATAATCTTGCTCCTGTCCATCTGTGATATAGATCAAACTACTCAGGTTCATGCAGTTGACATTAACTCATTCACCAAAGACATCCATGGCCGTATTATTGTCACAGATTTTGGGTACAGAAGAACTGAGGTGAATCCAGGACAGCAAGATCAAAGTCTAGAGCTTCCAAAGGTCTTGCTGTTCCTCCAATAATCTACAGGAAAATGGCAAATTCTTCCACATAAAGCTTCTTCTGATTAAGGTCGTTGATGACAGCAAGTCAGAAGTTCAAAATCTGATTCCTTCTGTCTGTTCTGGAAAGTAAGGGATCTACATTAGAACTCAAAGCAGTGCTTTTTCAAGTTAGTAATATAGCAGAGAGTGCAGTTTGAAGAAATTCAATTGTTTTTGTGGGTGGGGTAGGGCAGGGCAGTTTAAAAAATGGAAACCTGTCCTATCAGTTGACCACAGAAGAATAGAGTATCTAAAGAACTCAAACACCACAATCTACAGCACAAGCACCAACTCCATCTCTACAGCACAAACACTTAATTCCACCTCTATAGCACAAACACCAACTCCATTTCTACAGCACAAACACTTAACTCCATCTCTACAGCACAAACACTTAATTCCACCTCTATAGCACAAACACCAACTCCATTTCTACAGCACAAACACTTAACTCCATCTCTACAGCACAACACAAATCTTGCTAGCAACTTTCTGTGGCTGTTAAAATGTTTCTCCAGCAACCCACTGCTGGGAAAAGCACTTTAAGATGACACACAAAAGATTTTGATTTCTCAGCAGTAGTGATTTTGAAGTTTTAGAAAAAATTGGAAGACTAGACTCCTTTTGACACTTAACTGGGGATATACCATATTTTCTCTGGTTCATTGTTAAGCAGATTTTGCACAAAAACTACCCAAGTGAACTTCAGATTCGACCTTCAGCTTTTGGGGTTAGGAGTTGCCGTAAAGGCCAGTATTAATGCTCAACTCTATTTTCAAGGAAATGGCAATGAGCCATTATTTCCTCCTGAAGCTACTTCTGGATTTCTAACTTCCATTCCTCATGGCTGCTGCATAACTAACTACACCAGGCACTAACCATTTCCATAGTCCTTCTGAATTGTCACCACCTTCAGGGGACATCACAGTATCTATCATACCACACATCCACACCAAACAGGAACGCCATTCAGCTAAGGCCCTGGGAGAGGCCATGCAAAGGCAAAATAAATTTGGCTGGTGAGATGTATTTCATCTGGAGAGGTACAGTCAGGCCAGACGCATATGTTAAACTAACATGCCAACTCCCTGGAGGGAAGGGGCTTCACATCAGTACTTCACAAAGCACAGCTGAGGACTGCAATAGGGAAACATGGGAAGTCTGAAGTGAATGCACGTGCAAATGCCACATGTATTATTAACTGCCCCACCAGGATGCAAGAAATGCTATAGTGCAAGTGTCACAGTCCATCTTCAATCTCTCTCAGAAATTCAATCCAGGAGCTCGTTTCTACTCTGTAATTGACCTGGATACTTGCCCTGTACAGCATTTGTCAGCGCACTTCTCTTTCCATGGAGGAGAACCTACGGTCTTTCTGGAGTAAACTGCTCCAGTCAGAAATGTCTTCTGTTAATAGGAGCAGAATTTAACCAACCTCAATTCACAGCATTCGTTGGTACATCTCTGGAGGCTTTGACAGAAGCTGTGAGATCTGCATCAAGGCAGCTGTATAGGCCACTGACCAAATAGTTTTATGGCAGTTCCATCTGCACTGCAGAGCAGGAAAACCCTATCCTCTCTCAGAAAGTCAGTTTCTGCTTCCACCAGCTTCCCAAACAAGGTCCTCACACAGAATGCAGTTCCGCTGCCCAGTAACCAGCTGGTGCTTCCACGATGACAGTCAACTGTCATCCACCAAGTCAATCCAAGTTGTAAGGGAACATCTTTCTACCTGCACTGTCAGAGCAATCGCCAATAAGAATTATTGAAAAAGGCCCTCACAGAATGTCTTCTTTCCCACTATTGCTTGGTCATGAATATTTATTACAAAAAAGTATTTCAATAATTCACTTCATAAGATGAGCAAATGGTATGATTGGGTATGTTTCTGAGAGATGAAAAATGCACACTGCTGTTTCGTTTTGTGAATTTTATTTGAATGACCTTGAAACAAACACTATGACATCAATCATTAATTTAATTTGTACCAGTCGCTAAGATGACTTCATATCCTTCAAGAGGTGAAACTGTTCCTGGAGCAACATACATTATCTTTGCTCAGTTATAAAAAGTAATCAGTACAAGGAATAAAAACAGAAAATGCTGGAAATGCTCAGCAGCTCAGTCAACATGTGGAAAGGGTCACAGTCTGACAACAGGTTTTTGATCTGAAATATCAGCTTGTTTCCTTTTCCCCGTATGCTACTTGAACTGTTGAGTATTTCCAGTATTTTCTATGCTTTTCATCTTCATCGGCATTGAGAAGGCAGTAAATCTAAATGATTGACATGCCAAGTCTTTGGAACTGCTCGACACAACAAGACTTCATGGACATTATGCTGTTGTGTCAAAAATGCCCTGTGATATTTTGAAGATATGATAATATACAGTAGCAAAACAGTATACAGGAATAGCTATTTTAAAAACGTAGATTTAAAGATTATCTTGAATTTATGAGATGTTGTTAGTGAACAGCTGAATAATTTTTTTCTAGTGTTTCCAAAACCATGATGGAAGGTGGCAGGTACGTTTTTGGACATAAAACAGTCCAAGGTCAACACATTCTTAAAATCAGACAAAACTTGGCATAAATAAAGTTACCTTTTTGTGCATGAGCCCTATGCTCAGCAGTTAGATTTAGGAAGCCGGTACACTCCACCAGAGTAGACTAGCTGGTGGTCCTTCACTTTCTTCTGTAAGAACACCTGCAGCTCCTGCATGTCAATTTCAGTCAATACTGGCCCTGTCATTACAAACATCTTGAGCATGGTGTGAATACGCTCCAGTGGTAAGCTCTCAAGATTTGTCAACATGCCCTGGATGTACGTCCAGAAAAGCTGGAAGACACAATGAACAGCTTTCTTTAAAAGGCAGGATAACACCATCTGCAGTATTACTAACCTGACCCCTTAAGCCACAAATTCCTGCTGGAATCCTGATCCACACCAGTGCTATTACCCAGTATGTCTATGACTTTTCTTCCCACGAGAGCTCAGAGATTACCTGTGATCTCAGTCACATACTGCAGATCTCTTGGTGTTATTTTAAAGTACTGCTCCCGGAATCCTGGCCAAAGTTTACCTTTCAACTGACATCACAAAAACACTTTCAAACTCATGATCACATTGCTACAATGGTCAAATTAAAAATACACTGGGGCTGGGAGGCACTTTGGGAGACATGTTGATTCAGGCGGCATCTGTGAAGGAAAATGCACAGTTGCATTTCGTAATGAAACCCTTCATCTGGAGGTGTTTTCCATTATCTGCAGTCTCTTATGTCTTCAGGACTAACCTATGGCTCATGATGTTCAAGGATTTTGTGAACAACTGAATGTCAGTGCACTGTAAAGTGCTGATGAAGAAAACCCCCACGTCATCAATGTACTTTGCAAGCACCCAATAGCTCTAACCTGCAATTCCTCTTCCTTCTGGTCAGCTTGGGAAGCCATAGCAGAGTCTCCCTCCTCATCACTGTCGATCAAAACCATTTTCTCCTGCTGGTCCTTCTGTTCTTCCTCAATCACTGTAAATGTATCTGGCGGATCTTCCTTTAGGACTCCCTGTTGCTGCCAGAGTGCGATTTTCCTTCTCAGGGCAATGAGTGGAACTTTGAGGACGTCACTGAGTTCATCCAGACTCCACGTACCTGCAGATATACACACACAAGGACACTCAGTACTCACTCGAGAAACCTTTCAATTATTTCATCCTCTTGTCCATGTTTAATGAATGTCTTCAATATGTCCTGATTCAAAATTGTATAATTCTCTGAAACTACTCAAAGGTATACTAGAAATTTGGAAAGTAATTTTTACTATATTTTACATAAAATGCTGGAGGAACCAGGGTTTCGGCCCAAAACGTCGACTGTACTTTTTATTCCCATAGATGCTGCCTGGCCTAAGTTCCTCCAGCATTTTGTGTGTGTTGCTTTGACAGATTTTCTCTTGTTTGTGATTTGTTTACGATGTCAAAGTCACCTTTTCTCTTGGATCCATTTAATGACCCACTCAATTAGTAATGGATCAAACAGTATAAAAGTTCCAAAGTACAAATAACGGCATGTAATGAAATCACTTGGGATGGTTTAACTGGCTTTGACATGATCAAGTTGGGGCAGCACAATAGGGTAGTGCTAGCACGGCTCTTTACAGAACCAGTGACCTGGGTTCAATTCCCACCACTGCCTGTAAGGAGTTTGTACCATGTGGGCTTCCTCTGGGTGCTCTGGTTTTCTTCCAGAGTCTAAAGACATACCAGTTGGTAAAGTAATTGGTCATTGCAAACTGTCCTGTGATTAGGCTAGGACTGAATCAGGGGAACTGCTGGCTGGCGCAGGTCTAAGGACCAAAAGGAGCTATTCTGTGCTGAATCTCAATAAATATTTTTTTTTAAAGTTAACACCTCTATTAGCCAGGTTTTTTAACCCTATAAAATGCAAAATGCATCCCTCCACCTTTATAAATACAGGACTTGGCTACCATGACCATTAAACATTGCCAGTCTTATTCACCTCCTAGAGTGATTAACGTTGGTAAAATCATATCCTTATTAGCAGTTAAAATCTTCAGGCAAGGTAGGGATGGAAGAGAATTAGCAGGAAGAGCACAAGAAAAAGCAGAATCTTTTTCCACTTTGGCTTCCCACAGAACCCAAATACGCTTCAACAGTTTCTACTGGTCTTTTTTTTTTAATCACTAGTCAATCGTGCTAATAATGACCCAAGGAAGAGAAATAAGCATGAGTTGAACTAGAATAAAGATTTCCTGTATGGTGGCATTGAGGAAGGGGAAGTGGCAAGGACATATAACACTCAGAAGGTACTGTGCACCAGGAAGATTCTTGATACGACATTCTACCCAGCCACTATAGATAAATATTTAACATTATTGTTTAATTGGGATAAAATATGGAGAGATGATCTTTTTAAATATATCCCTCACTACTGGTACAGATACTTACTTTTCTGTTGGAAGTGCATTATAATGGCAGCATGGACGGGGGAAACAGACACAGACAACGTTCTATCTGCCAGCTCAATCTCCAGATCAGCATTTCCCAAGTGAGGTTTCCAGTTCAAAGATCTCATGGCCTGCACAAGTTGAAACCGCCAAGTGAAATTAAGTTTAATAGTCATTCAACCATACACATGTATACAGCTAAATGATAGGAGCGTTTCTCCGGGGCCACGGTGCAAAACAGTAGATATAGTTATGACAGCACATACAATCACAAAAAAAATAATACTAGCACAAGTCCCTGAGTGGCATGGCCTGAACACTGATGGTGCATGGGATGTTGTTCTGGAGCCACGTTTCTGCAAGAACAAGTACGCAGCAGTTCCTCATCTCATACTGGTTCGGCAGATGAAGGCAAATCAGCTTGTCTTGCACTGGGTCAGTGCAGGCAATCTAGCTTGTCTTCCAGGGAACAAACACTGGAGAGCAGCACCGACAGGGGGAAGCAGCCCCCAACGCAGCATGGATTCCAATGCGCCCGCTGCACCTCAGTTCTCTCCCGCGCGTTTCCGGGGCGCCCTAACAGATGACACCATGGCACGTGGGCCTGGTCTGTGCAATAACTGAGAATACGCAGCTCCCATGCCAGTGGTCTCACCAATGAACCGAACTTGCGGTATTTTATATTACCAATGTCCAACGGGGTCTTGCAATTACAAGAGAAACGTTTAAGCCACACAACTGTACCACTTGTTGGACCTGAAGAGGCTGCTGTGACCAAGCATGCCACCATCTTACCAAAATTAAGGGATGCAGAGAGAAAATAAAAATCAATATCATTAGCAGTTAGTCATCTGAATTGGCATTAAGATAGCTTCCCCAAGGCTAAAGTGACAGCATCAATACTCAAGGAGCAGACGGTCTAATAACTCTCAAAAATAAATTAAAGGCAATTATCTAATGGCTTACCAAAGAGAATCAAAATGCTTTGAACCTTTTCCAGAGTTTCCAAATTTTAATCCACACAGGAGCAAAATGCTTGTAATTGCATCACTTTATTCCCTCGTTGCTATCTTAGCACCCTCCATCATAAGACATACAGAAATTTTAAAATGTTAAGCCTCCATAAAATAACCAGAGTTCCAAGTCCAGAAACTATCTTCAGTTGAAAAGTCCTATTCATACAGACAATATAGTTCAACAGGAAGCATGTGATACCAAAGCACTTGAACAGATCGATCTCACGAAGAATGAGTGATCACAAACACCGTGCACCTAGGCTGATAATTAAAATCAAGACATCAGCTTCTTGTGCAAGTGCTGCAATGGATATGTCTTATTTCCCACTAACATTTGGTCTTAGACACGTGACTTAGGAAAGAAACGACATGCTCCTTGAAAGGAAATAGTTACAAGGCCCTTCTTTTACCACTGGACTAACAACACACAGCTGACCAACTGAGTCCTTGGGTGGGAGATAATACCTCAAGTAACATTGCTACTTGAAAGAGCAACCACTTCAACTTTTGTACGCAAGGTAACACTGAAGATAGGACTTCTATTCCAAGTCTGTCAGTAACGAGCTTCAAAAACCATAGCCCATCCTCTCCAATCTTAACCTACACTGGATCTCTGCAATCATTAAAGAAAGGTAATTTTTACAGATACACAGTACTTACTTTTAACTTCTCATACTTCTTGGTATAAGCATCCATTGCTTCCTTCACTTCAGGAGGAAGCTCTAGTTTCTCCTCTTTTAATGGAGGCCAAAACTCCCCAGAGAGTATCATTGCATTTAGGTGTAAGGGGCCCTCTTGTTCCTCCTCGTGAATATGACTGTTTATCCGTCGAGAATCTGCTACATCCTGAAGAACAAAATCCGAAGATTAACAGAATAGTTACTGTCCAGCAGTAGTTATGTTAAAGGGTACTTGTCTTTTAAACCAAACAAATAAATTAACAGCCCAGAGAATTTATATTTAAGCCATGTAATAGCCATTTAAAATGAATTGTTCAAAAAGAAAGCTGCTGTCAATGAAAATGAATCAGTGCTTTTTTGACTACATAGCTCTCCCCAACCCAGAGATTTATCTGGAGTAATAAACACATCTGAGCAATCATACAGAAATGTTAAAAACACAAAAGAAGCAGAGTATCAAAGGAAATGACCACCTGCAAAATTACCTACCGCCCAGTCAATTACCTCTTCTATTCGAGCTTACATGTCTCACACTGGCATCTTCAACTGTTCATCACCCCAGAAATCTGAGAGACAGTCAGACATTTTCAACCCAGAGATCATAAGACATAGGAGCAGAATTAGGCCTTTCAGGCCACTGCTTCGTCAATCCATCATGGCCGATTTATTATCCCTCTTAACCCATTCGTCCGCCTTCTCAACTGTCAACCTCCACTTTAAATACACCCAACTGTCGGTAACATAAAATCAGATTAAACGCTAGTCCCTTCCACTGACCTTCAACATGACTTCACAAAAGTGCATCTGAGCCTCTCCAAAGCGTAGCTTCAGTAGCTCCAGGTTCCGTATCTCCCTGCAGCAAAAATCACATGTCAGTAATCAGGATTCGCACAACACTAAGAGTTCTGTTGAACCTAGAAGAAATAGCAATTCAAACCACTTCCACAGGCTGAACCAAATAGAAAACACAGCAAAAATGATGATTAATATGAAAAAATAAGAGTATAAAATAAAGCTAATTAGAAATGGAAAAACAGAGTTAAAGTAATCTCATCCCTACACTGCCTGGTACGGAGTGAGCCACCAAGGCAATGTGGAACATGTACATCGGGAGATTGGCGTTGAGATGGGCTGGGCCCCCAGAAAACCACTCAATACTGAGATGGGGGGGGAGTCTCAAGGCTGTACCCGTGCTGACACTCTGGTCAAGGCTGAGGACTGGCAGATCAGCAATAATAAACCAGGCACCGGTCTACTGAGATGCAGTGAAAAGCAGGTAGGCATTACTATTTTTCTTTTTTTTTTAATTAATTTTTTTTATGTGTTTCTACAATACAACGACAGAAAAAAACCATCAACAAAATGGAGATTTATACAGTGCAAAACAAACGTGTCCAATATATAATTCATAACAATAAGGAAAAAGCACCCAAAATAAAATCATATAAAATTAGCGTCCTCCCCACCCTCCCACTATAAAACCCCAGGCCAACCATTTCTATGTATAAAAGAAAAATTAATCAGAGCATTCAACCCCACAGAGCTGTATATATATATAAAAAAAGAAAATATAATGCTGACTACCAAAACTATAATGTAATTCACAACAAAAAAACCATAAAACTTACAGAAAAAAAAGCTAAAAGTAAGGGATTGTAGTACAAAAAAAAAGGATAAACTTAATCTAAAGAGGAGTTATGAAAGTATTCAAGAAAAGGTCCCCACACCTTATGAAACTTGTCTGAATTAAGAAGTGAATAATGAACCTTTTCAAGGTCTAAGCAGGACATAATATCACTAAGCCATTGAGCATGAGTAGAATGACTATTTTTCTAGCTGGCGAGATGTATTGAGTGGTGTTCATAAGGATCCTTGCCTTAATATTTCCTTTTTCTATAAATAGTTTGAACGAAGGAATTGAAGGTACGATTGCTGAATTTGCTGACGGCACAAAAGCATGTAGGAAAGTAAACTGTGAAGCCCCAAGGGGTCCATTAAGGACTAAATCTGCTGGAAGAAATCTGCACGTGGACAAGCAGCAGCTGTAGCGGTGCTGGGAGGGGAGGGAGACTGCCAACGGTCAGAGAGAGACTGACTCTGCATCAGCACTAAGGGTGGAGGTGGGAAATAGCCAGTAGAGAGGAGGAGAGTGGTGAAACAGGGGCCAGAGGTGACAGCTGAACCAAGGAGCAGTGAGACAGATCAAAGCCAGGCAGGGAGGGGCGGAGATGGAGAGGTAGGTGGATTATTGATAGAGGCAGATGGAATAGAAACATAGAAAATAGGTACAGGAGTAGGCCATTCAGCCCTTCGAGCCTGCACCACCATTCAGTGGCTGATCATTCAACGCAGAACCCTGTACCTGCCTGCTCTCCATACCCCCTGATCCCTTTAGCCACAAGGGCCATATCTAACTCTCTCTTAAATATAGCCAATGAACTGGCCTCAACTGTTTCCTGTGGCAGAGAATTCCACAGATTCACCACTCTCTGTATGAAGAAGTTTTTCCTCATCTCGGTCCTAAAAGGCTTCCCCTTTATCCTCAAACTGTGACCCCTCATTCTGGACTTCCCCAACATCGGGGACAATCTTCCTGCATATAGCCTGTCCAATCCCTTTAGAATTTTATACGTTTCAATAAGATCCCCCTTCAATCTTCTAAATTCCAGCAAGTATAAGCCTAGTCGATCCAGTCTTTCATCATATGAAAGTCCTGCCATCTCAGGAATCAATCTGGTGAACCTTCTTTGTACTCCCACTATGGCAAGAATGTCTTTCCTCAGATTAGGGGACCAAAACTGCACACAATACTCCAGGTGTGGTCTCACCAAGGCCTTGTACAACTGCAGTAGAACCTCCCTGCTCCTGTACTTGAATCCTCTTGCTATGAATGCCAGCATACCATTCGCCTTTTTCACCTCCTGCTGTACCTGCATGCCCACTTTCAATGACTGGTATATAATGACACCCAGGTCTCGTTGCACCTCCCCTTTTCCTAATCGGCCATCATTCAAAGAATAATCTGAATGAGGTTGGGGGTGGGGATAAAGGTGGAGATAACTGCTGGAGGGTGATATGTGGGGACACAGGACTATTCATGATAATAGAAAACATTAGGGAAGAGACGAAAGGCAGGTGGAACCATTACCAACTGATGAGCAGGGAAGTAGGGGTTGGAGGGAGGGCCAGTGCACATAATAAATGAATAGTAGGTTAATGGATCTCAGAGGGGGAGGGTGATATATGGAAGTTAATGAAGTATGAAACGTAGCAAATGAAACATTGTGCAGGGAAATGTCCATTTTGGAAGGGAAAATATTATTTAAAGAGTGGGAGACTACAGAGCTGTGAAACACAGAAGGATTTGGGTGTCCTAGTTAAGTATCACAAAAGGCTATTATGCAGGTACAGAAAGTAATTGAGGAAGCTGATAGAAATGGGATCATGTATCGTAAGGGAAGGTAAATAAAAATTTAAGCATTTTGCACTTCAGCTATACGGTAAATAACACTGATGAGACCACATCTGTACATATTGATCTTGTTTAGGGAAGCACTGAATAGCAGTTTAAAGTTTTAACATAGTTGAGCTTTTACTTATGTAGAAAGGTTGGACAGGGGCTTCTACCTGCAGGAGTTTTGAAGAATGAGAGGGATCTTAACATGATGTTTCTTTTGTGGGAGAATCTTCAACTAAAGGTCATTGTTTTAAAGTCAGAGACAGGAAATACTGTTTTGAATGCATGAATAGCTAAGAGAACTACAATCACAATGAAGTCCATTGGGCAGATATGTCCTGTTCTGCCACACAAACCAAAGCAAACTGTCACAACCATTACACTCCCTGACAGACTGGGAATCATGAACTTAAAAAAAAAAATCAGGAAAGAAGATTTAGTACACTGCCCAAGAGTGTACTGCACTCAGCAGTTGACTCTACCAACATGCTAAAGAGCTCACTTCAATAAGTCAAATAGTTCACAATCTTTTAGGGCCAACGGGGATTGGCAAAAATACTAGTCTTGTAGCAAAATCCACTTGAATTTTTTAAAAAATCACTAGGAGACTGGAGAACTTGGAAGTTCAAAATTCAAAGAAAATTTATTATCAAAGTACATATATGTCACCATATACTACCCTGAGGTTCATTTTCTTGCAGGCACTCTCAAAGAAATACAACATAATCAATAAAAAAACTACACAAGAAGACTGACAAACAACCAAATGCAAAAGACAACAAACTGAGCAAATAAAAATAATACTGAGAACATGAGTTGTACAATTATTAAGGCTCTTTATAACTGTAAGCTTCCTTCATCTTAGCATAAAATAATGAAATACATTTACAACCCTGATAATCTCTCATTATAGCTCATTTCATGAAATTGTATTTTGCGACAAGGAAACTGTATCTCATTTTTCCAAGTATACTAATAGTCAGATAGAGACTGACCATTTCTGCCTAAACTTCAGGGCTATCACCGACGGACAGAGAATACAAGGGAAATGGCAGATTCTATTGGATCGGGGACAGATATTGTTGCATTCAGATTCTCAAGGACAACATGATTTGAACAGTCTTAAGTGTATTGTAAACAAATTTATTGGCAATGCAAAGACAGGTGAGTTAGCAAGTTGCAAGGGTGGCACAAGGAGCCTGCAGAAGAATATAGCAAGGTTAATTGAATAGATAAGTATTTGGCAGATGGAGTATAATGTCAGAAAATATGAAGTTATACTATTTGGAAGAATGATACAGCTCTATCCGTATTCAAGATTTTCCTAAAATCTTACCACCTTGACCAAGCTTTCAATCACTACAAGGCTAAATATCAAACTTCGTTTGATAGTGGTCTTACAAAATACCTTTGGATGCTTTAGCCCATTAAATATTATATGCAGAAAAAATTATTGCAATTGTTAAAAATGCAACAGGGGAACAGGGGAATTGAAATGCAATATTGCTATTAGTCACCAAAAGCAGGGAACAAAACTAGTGCCTAGACTATTCAATGTTAGCAGAGACTATTACTGAATCAGGCATCATATGGTACGGAATGGTGGTCAGTGGAACAAAACAAGCATCTTGATACCTGCAAGTGATATAGCTGAAATGATGGAGTATTCGGTCAGCCAGGAGAGTGCGATATTCATTGATGAAAAGCTCTTTGCTACCATAAATGCTGACCAACAAGGTAATAATATCAGAAGACCTGCGCTTAGAACCACATTTCCCTGAAAATGAAATTTAGAAGGACTACAGTCATTTTAGTTCAAGAAAAATAGACCAGTGGCAAATATGCAAAAGGTTCTTCCGGATTTTTGCTTTAAATTTAAGACTGGCTTGCCAAGTTACATCACATTTTCCTTCAAACACTTTATCAAAAAATATAACCAAATTCTTACACGAGGTGAGGTATTTCAGAGCTTTGCTTCTGCTATTTAGGTTCTGTTAAGAAACTGCATGAAATGTCAGAATAATTAAGACAAGGAAGCATTACTGAGAAATCACTTGGGGTGATTAAGGTCTACCAGAACAACTCCCAATCTAAAGTTTGTTTGCAGACAGATTAAAGTGTTAGAAATTCAAAGCAAATAATCACTATGCAATCTAGTTCAACTCTGCACATAAAAATGCAAGTACCTTGTAAAAAAACTCACCCTAATCTACAAATACAATTCATCATTAGTGTTTTGAACCCATTTAATGTAAAAACAAATAATGCCACAGATCACAGATCTGCTTTGGGTGTGGATATTCTGGGCAGCTACCAAGATGTGCGAAAATAGAATCTGCATATTCCTATAAATGTCATTGAGTCATGCACTTTATTATCCCTCTTAGCACCCTACCCCCAGCTGTAACCCTTCACAAGCATTCATATTAATTGATCAGTAACAATGAATTAAACTGCTTACTTGATAAGAAATAGCAATAACCGGTCAATACTTTATAGATTCAGGATTATTAATACCAAATTCAGTTGTTGTTAGAACCTAAACATGAACCCGTTCTGTTGGGACTTGGGTTTTCTTTATTATCTAGCTGGTCTCCTTAAAAACTATGCATACATTTCTCCTTCCTTTTGGGAAATTTCAGATTACCTGGATCTGCATCAATAGGATCAGGGAGCCAGTTCTCTGGATCAGACATGTCATCATCACTGTCCTGTCCGTGCTCCAAAGTGATTGGATCTGCTTTTGAGAGTTCGTTCGCAAGATCACTGGAACCCTCTGAATCATCAGTCAAACCTGCTACTATCTGTCTCACAGTATCCTCACGAGTCCTGGGAGTTAACAAATAAAAATAAATGATAAATTAGTTATAAAGAAACATTGCAGTGCTAGGGGACTCGATAGTCGGAGGAACAGACTGGAGATTCTGTAGACGTAAACAAGACATCTGAATGGTATGTTGCCTCCCAAGTGCCAGGGTCAGGGACATCTCAGAGTATAAGAAATAAGGCGGATGATCTTGTTGCACTATTAGATTTTCGGGTATGATGTTGTGGCCATCACTCAATCCTTGCTGAAGGATGGTTGTAATTAGGAGCTGAATGTCCAAGGTTACATGTTGTATCAGAACGATAGGAAGGTCAGTAGGCAGAGTAGCATGGCTCTGTTGGTAAAGAATGGCATCAAATCAATAGAAAGATGTGGCACAGGATCACAAGATGTTAAATCCTTGCGAGTTGAGTTAAGAAACTGCAAGTATAAAAGGACCCTGATGGCAGTTATAAACAAGCCTCCCAACAATAGCTGGGATGTGGACCACAGATTACAACAGGAAACAGAGAAGTCATGTCAAAAGAACAATGTTATGATAGTCATGGGAGATTTTAACATGCAAGTCGATTGGGAAAAATCAGGTTGGAAATGGATTTCAAGAGAGTAGGTTTGTTGAATACCTACAAGATGTTTTTTTTTAGAGCAGTTTGTCGTTGAGCCTACTAGGGGATCTGCTATATTGGACTTGGTGTTATGTAATAAACCAGAGGTGATCAGGGAGCTTAAGATAAAAGAACCCTTTGGAGGCAGTGATGACAATATGATTGATTTCAACTTGAAATTTGATAGGGAGAAAGTAAAGTCTGACATAGCAGTATTTCAGTGGAGTAAAGGAGGTTTGAGAGAAGAGTTGGCCAAAGTAATTTGGAAGGAGATGCTGGCAGGGATGACAGCAAAGCAGCAATGGTGTGAGTTTCTAGAAAAAATTAGGAAGGAGCAGGATAGATGTATTCCAAACACAAAGAAATAGTCAAAACAGCACAATCATGGCTGTCAAGGGAAGTCAAAGCTAATGTAAAAGCAAAAGAGAGGGCATACAATAAAACAAAAATTAGCAGGATGATAGAGGATTGAGAAGCTTTTAAAACCCTACAGAGAGCAACTAAAAGAATCATTAGGAAGGAAAAGACGAAATATGAAAGAAAGCTAGCAAACATCAAAGTGGATAGTAAAAGCTTTTTCAAGATTGTAAAAAATAAAAGAGATGAGCGTAGATATAGGACTGTTAGAAAATGAGGCCGGAGAAATAATAATGGGGGCTAAGGAGATGGCAGATGAAATTAGTATTTTGCATCAGTCTTCACTGTGGAAGACACTAGCAGTGTGCCAGATGTTGAAGGGTGTGAGGGTAGAAAAGTAGTATTACAGGGAGAAGGTGCTCAAAAAACTGAAACACCCAAGGGTACACAAGTCACCCAGACCAGATGAACTGCATCCTAGGGTTCTGAAAGAGGTAGCGATAGATTGTAGAGGCATTAGTAATGATCTTTCAAAAATCATTGGACTCTGGCAAGGTGCCGGAAGACTAGAAAATTGCAAATGCCACACCACTCTTTAAGAAAGGAGGAAGGTAGCAGAAAGGAAATTATAGACCAGTTAGCCTGACCTCAGTGGTTGTGAAGATGTTGAAGTCAATAGTTACGTACTTGGTGATACAGGACAAGATAGGACAAAGTCAGCATGATTTCCTTAAGGGAAGATCTTGCCTGAAGAACCTGTCGGAATTCTTTGAGATTACATGTAGGATAGATAAAGGGGATGCAGTGGATGTTGTATATTTGGACTTCCACAAGGTCTCTGACAAGGTGCCACACACGAGCCTGCTTACCAAGTTAAGAGCCCATGGCATTACAGGGAAGTTACTAGTATGGTTACAGCATTAGCTGATTGGTGGGAAGCAGCAAGTGGGAATAAAAGCATCCTTTTCCGGTTAGCTGACAGTGACTAGTGGTGTTCTGCAGGGGTCTGTGTGGGACCGCTTCTTTTTATGCTGTATATCAATGATTTAGATGATGGAATAGATGTTGCCAAGTTTGCAGATGATACGAAGCTGGAGGGGCAGGTAGTGTTGAGGAAACAGGTAGGCTGCAGAAGGACTTAAGACATTAAGAGAGTGGCAAATAAAATACAATGTTGGAAAGTGCATGGTCATGCACTTTGACAGTAGAAATAAATGTGCAGACTATTTTCTAAACGGAGAAAATCCAAAAATCTGAGCTGCAAAGGGACTTGGGAATCCTTGTGCAGAACACCCTAAAGGATAACTTGCAGGTAGAGCTGGTGGTGAGGAAGGCAAATGCAATGTTAGCATTTTTTTCCAAGAGGTGTAGAGTACAAGAGCAGGGATGTGATGCCTCACTGGTGAGGCCTCACCTTGAGTACTGTGAACAATTTTGAACTCCTCATCTAAGAAAAGATGTGCTAGCATTGGAGACGGTTCAGAGGAGGTTCACAAGGCTGATTCCGAGAATGAAGGGGTTATCGTATGAGGAACGATTGTGGAACAATTTTATCTGTGTCAGTATGCCAGTTTGTGGATCACAGGTGTCTGCAGCCCCACATCAGGGCAGCAAATACGGTCTCCCAAATGCTCACTCATGTGTATTGCTGGATACAAGTCAGGTGCTCATAACCTGGGGAAGGCCAGTAATCCAACCCAAAAAAAAAAGCAGCCAGCCTGAAGATTGGAATTTCCTTTAGATTTCAACAATCTATGACCATGAAATTGATAAAGCAAATATTGAATTATTAGATTACACTAAAAAGAAACAAATCAGATTGTAAGAGCTTCTGTTGGTCTAAAAAAGGAAAAGATCAACAGGAGCAAATTATAGACAGAAACAGAAAAGTGAAATAACGGGAATTAAACAAACATTCCACAAACATGACAAACTTTTAGAAATTCTGAAGGATCAAGAGCCCAGAAACAAAACAGATTAATAGCAGAAAAGAAATACAACCAGAAAAGCTTATGAGATGATAAACCTCGAGGATTTAATCAGTATTGCAGAACTTTGAAAGAAGTGCCTAAAGACATGGTGGTTACCAACTTCAAAAACTACACAGATTCTGAGGAAGGTCTCCAGCCTGAAACATTAACTCAGTTTTTATATCTACAGATGACACACAACCTGCTGATTGTTTCCTGCACATTGTATCTGTTCATTGTGGATTGTTCCCACAGGCTGGAGTATAGCAGATCTGATTATGTAAGAAATGAGGAAAAGGAAAAAACATGGAAATATTAATGGCTCACCCTGACAGCAAGGAAATGCTAGAATATATAATTAAAGCCATAATAGGGCACTTAGAAAACCAAAGCAGCATTGCAAAGAATCAATATGAATTTATGAAACCATTAGTGTTTGATTAATCTATTGCTATTCTTCAAGAATGAATCTAGTCAAATGGATGCGGTGGACTCAATTATTGCAGTGTATATGGATTTTAAAAGACTTCCATGCAGGAAGTTGGCGAACAAATAAAGGGCACATGTAATTGGATACTAGTGTGGATTAAGAGATAATTTTAAAAAAACAAAGTTGGAATAAAAGGTCATTCCCAGGTCCACAGGCTGTGACTTGTGATGAACCAAAGGAATTGGAGTTGGGACCAATCTGTATCAGTGATGTATTTAAGGAAAGCAAATGTCATATTTTCAAGACTGCTGATGAGGCAAAACTGAGCAAGAATGAAGATGTAAAAAGGCTTCATGATAATAAAGACAAGCTGAGTGAGTGGGCAACAATATAGCAAATGGAGTACAACTCAGGAAAAAACTAGGTAGCCGTAAACATGTTTTCATAATGAAAAAAGGAAGTGTTTGTGTTCAAAAAGACTTCTTCTTGTATACATCACTGAAAGGTAGTGTGCAAGTGTACTTATAGAGGAAAGACACATTGGATAAAGATGTTTTACAGCAATAATACAAGATCTTGATGAAGTCTCACAGAAATCTTCAGGGAATTCTATACAATTCTGGTTTCTTGACTAAAGGTGACCATATTTCCTATGGAGTACAGCAAAGTTTCCAATATTTTCATTTTCCTTTATAACTTGTGAGGCTACTTCAGCCTGCTGAGTCTAAGGCAACTCTCAAAGGATTCCCATCAATCCCAGTCCCCATCTTATTTTTCTTGCATACCCATCAACTCCTTTCTAACTCTCCTACTAACCCACATCAAAGATAATTTACTGTAGCCAATTATCTTACTAACCAGCACATCGGTAAGAGAAATCAAGATATATGGAGATGGGTCAGGAAGGATCAGCTACAATCCTCTGGAATGGCACAGCAGGTTCAAGAGGCAAAATAGCCAAGTCCTGCTCCTATCTTGTATGTTTACATTCTAACACTCACATCTCTCAAGCTGTTGGTTTTTCCTGCTAAATTGTTATCCACCTTACAAAAGAAAGGAAGCATCCAAACAGCATTTTGTTCTGGTGCAAGAATTACCCAGACTTTAAAGCAAAACATTAGGCCCATAATAAAAACTCCATTAACTCCTATTTCCATCACAATTCAAAGTAATACATTCCATCTCAACTCCAGCAAACCTCATCAAAGTTGCTGGTGAACGCAGCAGGCCAGGCAGCATCTCTAGGAAGAGGTACAGTCGACGTTTCAGGCTTGTGTCCAGCAAACCTGTAGTGTATTGAACTGAGCATAATGTTCACCATTTGAAAGTGCACTTTTCTAACCACATAACTGCTGATAACTTGTTTGTAATCCAACAGTAACTGTGACATGTTAATTTACTCATCCACAAAAAGTGCAATAATTAACCAGAGTGAGAAAAGTCAAAACATCAAAGTCGAGTTTATTGTCACATGCACAAGAACACCTATGCACAGGTGCAATAAAAACCTTATTTGCAGCAGTATCACAGGCACATAGTACTAGAAAGGCAGCATAAGAAAATATAAATTATACACAATTTTTACAAGAAAGTAATGTCATGCAGAGTGGTTACAGTATTGCTAAACTGAGGTAGTGATCAAGGGTCTTGCCAGCAGGTTCAACAACTGAATGGTTGAAAGGAAGTAGCTGTTCCTGAACCCGGTGGTGTGCAACTTTAGGTTACTGTGCCCCCTGCATGCTTTGTAGATGCGAGAATGTGGCATGACATGGGAGAGTGGGTATCTTTGATGGTGCTTTTTGAGGTGGCGCCTCATATAGGGAGATAGTGTCAGTAATTTGTTGAGCTGAGTACGGTACTCCCTGCAGCTTCTTAAGTTCCTGTGAATTCGGACTGCCGTACCACCACACTGTCACCGACCAAGATTGCCAATTCAGTTAGAACAAAATTAAACAAAGTCCATTGTAGAGTAAAATGTTCAAGGTGGTCAGTATTTCTATGGTGAGGTAATGATCAGCAAACTCAGTAAAACACAGTTCTGCTCATAGTAACCACAGATGCAACACTGTACCTTAGATACTTGCGTACTGGCTCACATACCACCTCCAAAATTACCATGGATGGATCCAACTCACGAAGGGCTTTGATGGCAGAAATGTACAGTGTTATCACATCAGCAGTATTCACTCCTAAATAAAGAAACATCAGCCATTAAATACTGAAACAGGGCGCCATAGTAGTTTAGTAGTTAACACGACACTGTTACAGCTCAGGGTGTCGGAGTTCAATTCCAGCTGTCCTCTGTAAGGAGTTTGTACACTCTGCCTGCGAAATGTGGGGGTTTTTTCCAAGTGCTCTGGTTTCCTCCCACAGCCCAGTGAAGTACCAGTTAGTAGGTTAATTAGTCATTGTAAATTGCCCTGTGATTAAGTTAAGGTTAAATCGGGGGTTGCCGGGTGGCGCAGTTCGAAATAAAATAGAAAATAAGAAATCAATTTACACATATTTTAAACCTCGTCATTCAAATTAAGTAGAAACCAAACCAATGGAATAGCTCTTCTGGAAACAGAAAAGTCCTGATAAAGGGCCTCACCTAAAATGTTGCCTGTTAATTTCCTTCCATAGATGCTGTCTGACCCACTGAGTTGCTCCAGTGTTTTGAGAGTGGTCATCCAAATTTCCACCATCTGCAGTGTCTTTTGTTTCTGGTGTACAAGGAAACTTAGATCTCTTTGCAACTATCCTTCTCCTCATCCATCAACATTCAGAAAATACGGCAAAACTCCAATAATCTACTTTTTTTTTTACAACTCGTGGTAGCTGAATATCTGGCTCACTGGATGATGTTTCACGCACTCCCATTAAATTCATCAAGGTCCTTTCTGCACTCCCTATAAACTCACCATGTTCACTAGAAGTGATTACAGTACTGTCTAACATCGAAAAAAAGGCGTGTTTTGGGGATTAGTGGGAGTAATACCCAATAGTTCAGAGAATATGCCAGTCTGCAAAGACCAAAATCCAAACAGTGCTAGAAGAGTTTTACTGAAATATCTATTTTTAGACCAAAGTGCATAACTGCACGTTAAACTGTATCTACCATGCTTTTGTCTATCCACCCACCATGTCTACACAGCTCACTATAATCTCCAGCCAGTCTATTTTTCTTAAAAACTTCCAGTACCCCAAGCACCACACATTCCAAGTACTTACTCTCAGAACTCCAAGTTACTATGCTCCTTTAAATTCGCTCAATTAGATGACCCTCTATAAAATTCTGATAGCCAGAAAGCAGCTCTTCCTCTACTTTCACAATTTAATATACCCTACGAGCATTTAATAACATGAACAATTACCAAAACAGCATGACTAGAGAATCAGCCTGTGCTTAGGTAGCCTTTTAACTATTCGTTATCGCAATTCTTTTTACATTTATGGAAATAAACGTACGTATCCAAACACTTTTATGGAAAGCTAATTCACATAAATGTAAAATCTTTATTTCACAATCATGTTTTTTTTTTAAATGTTGATGGTTGAAATGCCTTTTTAGAATACCTCATGAAGACAAAATATATTACTGATTCCCTGCCAGTCACCTGAGTGACAGAACACCAGCCTGAGCACTCCAAAACAACTCAATTAAAATTTTCTGTGTGTTTTTCTGGAAATATTAGACATTGAGAACAAGAAATGATTGGTTTGAATGTGAACAATAGGCACTTTATTCCCAAACACTACTCATGCTACGTTGTATACTTTAGAATGTATGTATTAAACAGACACCTGGGTGGAGAAGCCGGGTCTCCAGGGCCATTTTCAGTGATGAAAGCAATTGTTGTCTCTGATTGGTCCTTTCTAGACAAACTTTCAGGTCCTGCAATGCAGCCTTGGATTCTGGGAAGTCTACAGTTCAAAGTAAAACACAGATTAGCAACTTCCATGGAAAACTTATTACCAATATTACCACAATATCCATCTCAAAAATTACCACACAATATAAAAATGTGGTGCCTGAACCCCAAAAGTTGTTTCTTTCACTGGCTCCACAGGAGGGAAAAAGCAAAGAAAATGTGATCTAGTGATCACATGGTAGCTGGAAGAGGCCATTTATATTTTTGGAACATGATGCTGGCACCTGCCCCTCCAAAATTCTTGTTAACAAACCAGAAATAATTCAGTATAAATCCAGACACAAACCAAAAACATTGAAGGTACTGAAATTTTAAAAATGGGTTGAAACACCTAATTAAGAAAGGTGTAATTGTTTCCTCTTGCCTCGAATGATGCTGAAGAGTTCCTCAATCCTCATATTAGCATAAACTTGATAGAGGAAAAACTGTAGGTGTATTCTCCAGCGTTGCAGTGTGCTGCTTGTCTGAGGAGAAGCTGATTTAATGCTGGCCTTCTGCAGGAAAACCATACTCAGCCAACAAATCACTTTTGACTCCAACCACTGAAGAGAAAAAGAGAATACCAGCTAACAGCTGAAGATCTTCATTCCTTCATTAGCCCACACTTACACTGTGACAAAGCAAAGGCACTCAACTCTGATCCCCACAAAGTTCTATTGATAGAAATGTCAGAGATGGTCAAAGTCCAACAACTTATGGGCCAAGAAACTGTTAAGTTTCAGGGTGATAATGTCTTGAAAGAACCCATGTCATAATGATCTTTGCTGAATAATGCATTCCACCACTTTTGATCCACTTCAGAATGTAGAATTAAGACTCCAATCCTAAACTGAGAATACAGGAACAAAAATGAGCCATTCAGCCCTTCAAACCTTCCCAATGTTCGATGGCTTCATTATTTCACTACATCCTAAGAGGACATCTCGTTCATATCTTTGGCCAGCAAATATCAAGTTCAATGAAAAATTTAAAATTATTAATTTACAGCAAACGACTCAAGTGTATCATTCTTTATGTGAAGAGATGTTTCTTAATATCTCTCCCAAATGCCCTCCAATTTCAAAGTTAGGTCCCCTTTTATCCCGGACTCCCAAGAGTGATTGATGTGATTTATCTCCCCAACTCTTCCTGTACTACATCAATGGCTGCATTGGTGCTGCATCATGCACTCGTGCTGAGCTTGTCAATTTCATCAACTTTGCCTCCAAATTCCAGCCTGCCCTTAAATTCACTTGATCCATTTCTGACACCTCTCTTCACTTTCTTGATCTCTGTCTGCATCTCTGGAAACAAACTATCTACCAACATCTTTTATAAACCTACCAATTCTATCTTGACTATACCTCTTCCCACCATGTCTCCTGTAAACATGCTATTCCCTTTTCTCAGTTCCTTCGTCTTCACCACATCTATTTCCAGGATGAGACTTTCCTATCCAGGACATAAAGATGTTCCTCCTTCTTCAAAGAACGGGCTTTCCCTTCTCCATCGAGTCTGCACTCACTTGCATCTCCTCCATTTCATGGATATCTGTGCTCACTCCATCTTCCCACCACATTAAGAGGGATAGAATTCCTCTTGTCCTTACCACAAATTCCACATCTTCAAAGGGGTTCTTCCACCAAACACATCATTACCGTAAAACCGTAAGATATAGGAGCAGAATTAGACCCAATGAGTCTGCTTCACCATTTCATCATGGCTGATCCATCTGCCCCCTCAGCCCCAATCTCCTGCCTTCTCCCAGTATCCTTCATGCCCTGACTAATCAAGACTCTATTAAGTCTGTCTTAAATATAACCGAATTGGCCTCCACAGCCACCTGCGGCAACAAATTCCACAGATTCACCACTCTCTGGGTAAAGAACTGCCTCTTCTGTGGTACTGCAGTAGCAAATTACATTGAGCGTCCAGATCCTTGCACAGGGTCATTACTGCAGACTGAGCACAAGGGCTTTGTAAAGGGGTCATCCAATCTGCGTGTGGCTTCTCCAACGTAGAAGATCACAGGTAAGAATCATTCAGGGGAAGTGGCAGGCAGAGACACAAGAATGGATCAGCAAATTGCAAAGAGACGATCCCCTCAAAATGCTGAAAAAGGAGTACTGATGTGCCTGGTAGTGGAATCTTTTTGGAACTAACAGAAATTACAAAGGACGATCCATTGAATACTGAGGCTGGCAAGTGGAAGGACCAAGATAATTCTAATAGAGAACAGATGAGTGCAGAATTGAGGAAATAGATGAGATACAAGCTTGGACATCTACCCACTATGGCAGAGGGGACATTATGGTTAAGAAAGGAGGAAGTCATTTCAGAAGCACCTGTGCAACGTAAAATCTAGGGAAGAACAAAATCTGCAAAATAATTTTCTGTTTTAAGATCCAAGTATCAGGAAGTAAAACTCTCTGTATAAATTGCACTCTGGTCATTCACCCATTTCATATGAAATAATTAGTCTGTGGTTCCTAATTAGTCATCTGATTCATGCTACAGGAGTGATTCTCTTTCCAAGATACTCAGTAAAACAACAGAGCTGGAGCTCCTCCCCTGTAGATTTATTGCTCCTATTTCATTAACTCATCTCAGAACTTCATTCCTGAATCTCATAACAAATGTTAAAAAAAGTCTGAACGATGGATTTAGATTCATGTTTTATAATACCTTAGTGGCCTTTCTGCATGAAAGCCAAGACCCAGAGCAGTCTTCCCTTTCTCCTGCTCTGTTGTGAGGTGCAAAACAGCTACACTGCCATGATATCCGCCCCGACTCTAGCTAACCACAGGAAGATATGAAACAACTCTGAATGAATATCCAGCCAAGATGGAGCCTGTATACAATGCTCCTTTAGTCGACATCTTCTGGACAGATCATGAAGCCATATATTTCTCGAAGATTGTTTGGGTGTTTCAGTGCTCTGCAGTCTCCAAAGGATTCCAGGAGGCAGAGGCAGCATGCGGGAACCTCGTGGCGAGAAGTCTGCGGGACAGGGCGCAAGCCAATGGTCAACTCCATTTCACCAATTAAAGTAACAAGGGAAATTGAAACATCGAGGCGAATGCAGAAGGTGGGCACCGGCTGCTTGCCTTTTTTATCACTGGGGGAATCGCTCTGCTGCCGGAGAGGGGAGACTGCCTTTTGATCGCTGGTGTGATCGCTCACTGCCGGAGAGGGAAAGGCCCGCCACTGTGCCCAGAGAATGTTACCAGGTTTCCTGCATTTTGGTTATGGACTTGGACTATAGACTCCTCCACCCTCCCCCCGTCTTATAGTTTTTTTTATTTTTTTGTGGGCGGGGGTGGGTGATTTGGGGTTCAATGTGCCTGTTCAGTTTATGTTTGTTTTCTTTGTGCTGGGAGGAGGGATTTGGGGGTTGATAATCATGGTGTCATTCTTTTCTTTCTTGGTTTTGTGGCTATCCAGAGAAGAAGAATTTCAGAGTTGTATACTTTGATAATAAACGAACCTTTGAAATGGAAATATTTATGTTATCAGCATCTGAAACTGCTACACCAGTCTGAAAGATTTTTCCACCTTTTTTTTGAAATGGTGGTGAAGTTTTGTAAAGTTTCTAATTTCTATTTTGTTTTTAATTTTTCTTTCATTCACCCCCATCAGATTTATTACAATGCTCTGCATACCACTGCTCATCGTATAGCTCTGAATCTACAAATCGTTAAGTTTGGCTACATGGATCGTTTGGGCCAAGACAAAAGATCTGCATGAAGACAAACTTGCTGATGATTACTGATATATTAACAGTCACCAATATATTTTTCAAAACTATCAGTTATAACATTTTATCATCCAGATTTGAAGAGATAAAATCAAATGACATAAAATTACCTCCTCAAGCTGAGACAGAAAGGAATTTTCATACTCTCCACGACACAACCTGCCCACATGCTCCTCTATCATCTTGTGCAGGATGGTGGTGATGGCGTCAGCACTGATACGTTCTAGCAGATTCAGCGAATGCCTGACAAAAGCAAATGAACAACGTTAAGCGTAGCAAACTGGTGCCATTGACAATTCCTAGGTTGTACAGCAGCTTCACAGCTCTGGAGAACTGTGCTCGACTCTGACATCAAGTACGCTGTCTGTGACCATCCTTGTGAATCTTCTCTGCACACTCTCCAGCTAATCACATCCTTCCTATAGCAGAGCGACCAGAACTGTACCGAATACTCCGGGGGTATGCTTGGTTAATTGGCTACTCCAAACTACCTCTTGAGGGAACAGCAAAAAGAATAAAAAAAGGACTGATGACATGTGGGAGAATAAGTCACTGGAATCTAGGGAGAGCAGGAGGAAGAGAACAGGCAATAGAACTGATGAGATTGACCTCCAAGAAGCCAGCATGGACCCAAAAGGCCAAAATAGCCACCCTCATTTTGTAATTTCAATAAATTTACTTAAGTACATATCCACCAAAATCTAGCCCTCACTAAACGTTTACATTGAGGAAAACAGATGTAATTAAATTCTATTTAAATTTTGATCACAATGCATTTTATAAGCTACCTGGAAGATGTCACAATTATTTATTGACATCACCTACCCCTCTTGCTAACAAATTGAATACTTCACAAACCCATTAGCATCTGGAGTACAAAAGCAGCAGAAACATGGGAGAAATCACCTACAATTCCCACAATATTTAATAATGCAAGTTTCTTTGTCACTGAGCCAAAATCCTTTGAGGAATTACAGATTCACAGGCAATAAAATTCTGATAATCCACTCTGGCCTCTGCTTAACCAGTACAGATTCCTGCACTCCCAACACACTGGGACCACAGATCCCACACCCACTTTAAACACACCGACGCTCTGGTTCCTTTAGATTTAACAGGATCACAGGAAAACCTATTACATTACCATGTGACATTAAAAACTACTGGATATTAAAGGCGAATTGGGGTATCATTAAGAATAACCTCCAACAATCTGAAAAATATGCTAGTTCAGCACTAAAGTCCCAGATTTACAAAGTGGTCCTTCAAGTGATGCTCATACACCAGCAGTGCAGTCATGACATAAATGATGATCTAAAACACTTCAAGGTCCATTTATACAAAATTCTAAACAGGGAGGCACCCCCTTGCCACCTTTCTGATTACACTTCGACATGACTCCCTCTGGAGTTCAGTAACACAGCTCCAATTTTCTATAATTTTCTATCAGTTACGGTGGAAAATCCGCTAAGAATTTCTACCAAGTTCAAGCGACTCGGATCAGCTCCAATTTGCATACCAACGCCACAGGTCTGCAGCAGATGCCGTTTCATCAGCTCTTGACTCAACTCTGGAACATCTGGACAGCAAAGATGCATACAGCAGTGTGCTCTTTATCAACTACCGCTCGGCATTCAGTACCATCATCTCCTCAAAACTAAGCAATAAGTTTCAAAACCCTGGCCTCCATATCTCCCTGTGCAATTGGATCCTCAATTTCCCCACTTGCAAACCCCGGTCAGTTCCGATTGGCAACATCTCCTCCACAGTCTCCGTAGCACAGGTGCACCACAAGGCTGTGTGCTTAGCCCCCTGTTCTACTCACTTTACACTTATGACTGTGTGGCTAAGCTCAGCTCCAATGCCATATTTAAGTTCACTGATACTGTCGTAGGCCGAATCAAAGGTGGTGATGAATCAACACATAGGAAGGAGATTGAAGATCTGGCTGAGCGGTGCCACAACAACAACCTCATGCTCAACGTCAGCGAGACCAAGGAGCTGAATATTAACTTCAGCAGGAGGAAACCAGAAGTCCATGAGCTAGACCTCATTGGGGGAATCAGAGGTGGAGAGGGTCAGCAACTTTAGATTCCTCGGTGTTATCATTTCAGAGGACTTGTCCTGGGCCCAGTACATAAGTACAATTATGAAGAAAGCACAGCAGCACTTCTACTTCCTCAGAAGTTTGCGAAGATTTGAAAGTAGCATCTATTATACGGGATGGCCCATCACCCAAGTCATGCTGTCTTCTCACTGCAATCATCAGACAGAAGGTACAGGAGGTTCAGGGCTCACACCATCAGGTTCAGGAACGGTTATTACCCCTCAACCATCAAACTCTTGAACCAGAGAGGTTAACATCACTCAACACCACTGCCCCATCACTGAACTGTTCCCACAATCTATGGACTCACTTTCCAAGAACTCTTCATTTCACAATCTCTATATTTATTCCTCATTTCTTTTTTTTTCTTTCTTCTTGGCTAATTGAGTCTCCTTAGAAGCTGAGTAAGCGTGATAAATATCAGCCAGTGAAAAAAAAAATGGTAAAAATGGAAAGAAAAAGTCCCTTAGGAGGTCAAGGTCTTCTCAGTCCAAAGTGGGAGTTTAATTGGGATAAAAATGTTCCCGCATGCGTGATTACAAGTATATGTATCCCTCTTATAAAAGTGTTTCTTGTAGTCATGACTTCTTGAACCCAACTAGCTCAGCCATAAGAACTAGCAGAGGTGACTTTAATTGTTTTTGTTTTGCTCTGGAGTAGATATTGCTCCTGTCAGCTGTGGATGAGCCCGGCCTTCAGTTTGATACTGAGGTTGATGAATACTCTGGCAGAGCTGTGATTTTTATCAATTCAAGGTTAACTGAATTTTACTATATTGGATGGCCAACCCCAGACTTTTCTATTTTGAGATAAGGAACTTCTCAGTTTCTGAAGAGGATAGTTTTAAAATTCTGTTTTAGACTCTTGTAATTTGGTTTTTAAATAAGCTCGACAAAGTGGTCCCCCCCAATCTAAGTCGGATCTCACCAACGTAGAGGAGGCCATACCAGGAGCACCACATGCAGTAAACAATCCCAACAGATTCCACCTCAGCTCCATCGCAAAAAGTGTAGTTTCACAGTGGCTCACCTCAGCTCCATCTGCAAGAAGCAGAATTTCCTGATGGCCAACCATTTTAATTCCCATCCCTATTCCCATTCCAATGTGTCTATGGCCTCCTTTTCGTCACACAATCCCGCCGCTGTCTCTAAGGAGTTTGCATGTTTCCCTGTAACTGCGTGGTTTTTCTCGGAGTGCTCTGGTTTCCTCCCACAGTCCAAAGTTGTACCAGTTGGTAGGTTAGTTGGTCATTGTAAGCTGTCTTGTGATCAGGTTAGAGTTAAGTCGGAGGCTGCTGGGAGGCACGGCTCTAAGAGCCAGAAAAGCCTATTCCACACTCCCTCGCTAAAAAAAATAATCAATTTACACACATTTTAAACAACATGTCATTCAAGTTAAGTTGAAACCAAACCAATGGGAAGCTCTCTCCTCTTAGTAATGGAAAGGTCTGATGAAGGGTCTTGTCCAAAACACTGAATGTTAACTTCCCTCCATAGATACTGCCTGACCCGCTGAGTTGCTCCAGTGTTTTGAGAGTGGTGATCCAGATTTCCACCATCTGCAGTGTCTTGTGTCTCGGTGTACAAGGAAACTTGGATCTAGTTGCAACTACCCTTCTTCCCCATCTATCAACATTCAGAAAATACAGCAAAACTCCAATAACCTGTATCCATTTTTTTTTTAGAAATCCAGGTAGCTGAATACCTGATTCACTGGATGATGTTTCATACACTCCCATTAAATTCATCAGGACCCTCCTGCACTCCCTATAAACTCACAAAGTTCACTAGAAAAGTGATTACAGTACTGTCTAACATCTAAAAAAGTCTATTTTGGGGATAAGCAGTTTCTCAATTTAAAAAAAAACAAAGTAACTCTTGCTGCTCTTACTGTAATGATTAATATTCTTTGGGTACTTACGGACAGTTATATAATTATAGTCTTTTTATAGGTGTTTCTAGTGTTTAAGGATTTTTTGCGTAGTTATTTGCATTGTATTGGTATTATGATCTGGAGTTTTAGTTTTTATTTCGATAAATGTATGTTTTAGGCTTATTTTCTATGTGACACATTGAGGATGATTTTGTAAAAACAAGGTTCATGAAGGTTCTGGACCTGAACTTTATTGTAGAGTTGTCAATCCATTCAGTAATTTTTGCTGCTTTGCTTTTCCTTCCCCTCGGCTGGCTATGTCACCTCACCAGCACTTGTTTATGTCTAGCAAACAAGTACCACGAAATTCAGAACAAGGGGCAAGTCCCCTATCATTAAAAAAAAATGTTGGCTTAAAAACTAGGGTACCTACAATATACGATTGACCTCTGTAAACTGTTCCATTGCAGTGCTACACCAGCACTTCTCTTTCTCTGAGCAGCAGCCCGCACACGTCATCAGTTCTATTTCATCCACAGTTTCTTCATCATCTTCACTCAAACTATTTCTATTCTGCAGACTCCTGTCACGGTGAACATAGATACTGAAAGCACGAGTGTAAAACTCATGTATAATCTCCTGGAAGGGTTGAACACTCGAGAAGAATAACACAGCTTTAACCATGTTGTAGACTTTGTCCCTGAGTGTTCCAGGTCCCACAGTGTTAATCAGTCCTTCTTCAAGCCAAGTCTCCAAATACTTCAGGCTACGTAGATACGGTGCTAACCTCTGATTTAATGTACAAAAAGCATCATGCAGAAGCTTTGAGCGCTGTTGTTCTGTCACCATGTTCTCCCTTTGTGTAAGAAAGTCCCAGAACTCTGCTGCAATTTTTTCCTGAAGGTCTATCTGTAGCACCTCCATAAACCAATCCACAAGCACTGATTGCAAACCATAGTGGCATAAAATTTCCAATGCAGTTCGCAGTTCATCCTCAAGTAACTCATGACTTTCCAATCCAGGAATGTCCTGAGAAAAAAAAAATTAAACACCATGAACTCAATTTCATCGCACCTCCCCAAAAAGCCATTAGAACATCAGATGACAAATTGATCTTCTGGAGTGAACAAGATAATTCTCCAATGCAATGATGATTAATAGAATCTTAAATGCAGCAAACTGAAACACACCTTGATCAAATAACTGGAATAAGGGAGAAAATACCAGTATAACTCCATTAATCCAGCATGCTTGTGAATTTTGGCAGTGCTGGATTGACAGATCTTTAGGACATTTGGGTGCCATTCCTATCAGTATTCTAACACACTTCCAATGAACTTTTTTTAATATGTTAGAGTAGAATATTTTTTTCCAGTGAAAATGCAAAACCATGACTTAAAACAGGACCCCGTGACTCGGAGCATCAAAGAATCCAGGGACCAGTGAGCCAGACGCTGAAGCAATCAGGATCTCCAAACAATAAGATAGTGGTCATCAGTCCTACTGTGCATATAGCTTCTTGCACACACAACAAAATTAAGAGTGAATTAGTCAAATTTATGATAATTTATTTCATATATTTCTTAAATTGGTTAAATATAATACTATCACACATATATAGCTTTGTGCAAAAGTCTTAGGCACATATATAGCTAGGGTGCCTAAGATTTTTGCACAGCGCAGAAGTAATTTTGTGTATTGCACTGTGCTGCTGCCACAAAAAAATGACATATGTAGGTGATGATAAACTTGATTTGATACGGGTCTCTATTGTGGACTGAGAATGGGAAGGGGGCAGGCAGAGGGGAGGAAGCAGGAAGCACCAGAGAAACATTCTGTAATGATCAATAAACCAATTGCTTGGAATCAAATTACTTTGCCTGGTGTCTCAGGGTTGGGTGGGTCTGCACCCGCCCCCGGCACTCTATCTCTGCCCCCTGTCCCACACCCCTCCTGCAGCGCTCCAGCCTCGCCATCCCCAACCACCTTTACTCCCGCCAGATCTACAAACTCGCTCTCCACTCCACCTTACAAATACAGAATTAAGCAAAAGTCTTAGGTACCCTAGTGCTCACTCGCCTTCTCAACAGAAACTGTCACGATGTGATTATGAATTAGTTTCTTGACAAGTAACGGTGGGCTACGTGCTTAAGACTTTTTGCACAATACTGTAAATAGGGAAGAGATAAAGCTGAAACAAAAAGATACCAACCTCCTCTCCACACCACTCCTTCCCCAACACCATTCTCCCTCCTGTACTCCATCTTTCCTTCACTTCACTATCCCTCCCCGTCTCCTTCTTTCCCTCCACACATTCCCCCCTCTTCCACATCCTTCCTTCCCTCCATCCCAGGAAATATCTGTGTTTCCATTCAGTTACTAGTCATCATACCAAGCCGAGAGAGCCGGGTACCAAACCGACACTCAGCCGATTCCAAGCGGCTGACAAACCAAGTTCCGGCGCTTCCCGACTTGCTGCCGCCATCGCCGGCCGCCTAACACCGCGCATGCGCACGAACATCCGCTCAGGGTCTCGAAAGAGGTGCAATGCGCATGTGTGCAAATTGAACCTCTTGGGGTTTTACCATACTGTGCTAATCAGTCGCCTGCTCGACGAAAACTGTCTCGATGTGATTATGAATTAGTTTCATGACAAGTACAGTAAACGGGAGGGAGATCTTGAGATGTATTCGTCAAAAGCAGCATCGAAGCCTTACGTCAAATGAACGCGACGCTAGGGTAGTCGCTGACCGAATACGAGTCGCGGTTGGTTGTTGCTGGGAGACGGCGGGGAATGGAGAGGCAGCGGCACCGATGTTCCGCCGTGATCCTCCGGGAATCTGTGCTGTAGACATACAACAATGAATCGTTAAATGTAAGTGGGTTGCGGTTTCCAGAAGGGTGAGACAAGACGGGGATACGACGTAATGGATCGAATCGGCCTTGAGTCCTTGTTTTGTCGTGTAAATATCCCAAATATAACAAGTAGGCAGGTTTCAAATAGCACAGAAAAGCTTCGAACAGTCCCGATTCAAGAGAAAAAAGTAAATGGAGTATTGACCTCCGCCAAAGGTTTTAAATTTTACCAAACGTACTGGGTTTGGCTTGGAAAACGTGAGTTTATGTTCATTGTATACTCTTGTGCAACTTGTGAAAATAAAACGAAGGTCTAAGTGCTAGAATAAACAGAAATTGGTTCGAAAAGTCCGCAGATCAGGAACTGTTTTGGGGTTGGGTGATGTATCTGGCGAGGTGCTGCAGAGTTCAGTCTGGAGATATAGCCGTACACAGTCTATCAATAATTTGATAGCGAGAGTAAGTTTTCTCAGATTACAGCACTTGGAGGCTGTATGAATCATATGGCAGCTGCAGGGAGGATTTGGACGATTTAATCTGGGTAATTGAATGTGTAAGGGTGTGGTAAATGGAGTAATTGATTATCTTGAAATCAGCAGAGCTGTTAGACTGGATTTTGAGTACGAGTTATGAAAGTAGTGGGGCCATTTGCGTCATTAGGCGCTCTTGAGATCGTTGGGTAATTCGGCAGTTGGCAAGGACCAATAAAAGGGAATTCAGTTTAAGCAGAGTGGCCATTGATGGAGTGGGTCAATCGCAAACGTGAAAATCTGCAGATGCTGGAAATCCAAGTAACACACGCACAATGCTGGAGGAACTCAGCAGACCAGGTAGCATCCATGGAAAAGAGTATAGTTGAAATTTCAGGCCAAGATCCTTCATCAGGAGTGGAGAAGAAAAGGTGAGAAGGCAGAGTAAGATGGTGGGGGGAGGGGAGGAAGAAGTACGGGTGGTAGGTGATCGGTGCAACCAGGAAGGGGGGGGGGGGCAGACTGAAGTAGAGAGCTAGGAAGTCGATTGAGAAAAGAGATACAGGGCTTGGGAAGGGGGAATCTGATAGGAGAGGACAGAGGTCCCTGGAAGAAAGGGAAGGGGAGGAGCACCAGTGGGAGGTGATAGATAAGGTGAGAGGGGCAAAAGGGGGATGGGGAATGGTGAAGGGGGAAGGCATCACCGGTAGTTTGATAAATCGACGTTCATGCCATCAGGTTGGAGACTACCCAGACAGAATATAAGGTGTTGCTCCTCCAATCTGAGTTTGGCCTCATCATGGCATTTTTGTTGTTCATTGCTGCTTAGTAGTGTAGAGAGAATGGGTCGAACCAATGTCAGTGCTGTGTTCTTCATGTCAGATGTGGGAGCTCTGGGCGATCTCCCGTCTCCCTGTAAACTGCGTCTGCATGAAATGCATCCAACGACAGCTCTTTACACACTGTGTTAGGGAACTGGAGCTGCAGCTGATGACCTTCAGGGTGGTAGTCGCCTCTAAGTTGCAGGAATCAGGTAGCTAGGCAACTGTCAGGAGAAGGAAAGGAAATAGACAGACAGTGCTGAGTGCCCCAATGTCCCTGCTCTCAGTAGCAGCAGAAAAACTGAGGAACAATTCAGGAGGTGGATTTTGAAAAGGTGCAAAAACAATGTGGTTGCTGTCATGGGTGACTTCAACTTCTCTAATATTGACTGGCACCTCCTTAGTGCAACATTTTAGATGGGGTATAATTTGTTTGGTGTGTCTGGGAAGAATTCCTGACACAATAAATAGACAGACTGACTAAAGGAGAGGCCAAACTTGATCTGGAGCTAGACAATGAAATTAGGTCAGGTGTCAGATCTCTCGGTGGGTGAACACTTTGGAGACTGTGACCACAACTCTCTGACCATTACCATGGCCTTAGACAGGGATAGGAGCAGATGGTATGGGAAAGTATTTAATTGGAAAAGGGGAATTATAATGCTGTTAGGTAGGAACTTGGGAGCATCAATTGGGAACAGATATACTCAGGGAAATGTACAGTGGAAATATGGATGTTGTTTAGAGAGCTCTTGCATGGGGCCCTGGATAGGCTTGTCTCATTGAGACAGGAAAGGAACCATGGCTGACAAGAAATATGGAACTTCGTGTCAAGAGGAAGGTAGGAGCTTACTTAAGGTTCAGGAAGCCAGGATCAGACAGGGCTCTAGGAGAGATACAAGGTAGCCAGGAAGGAGCTTAAGAATAGACTTGCGTTAGTTAGAAGGGCATGAGAAGACCTTGTCAAGTAGGATTAAGGAAAACACCAAGACGTTCTATACATATGTGAAGAACAGGGGGATGACTAGAGTAAGAGTAGGACTGATCAGGGATAGAAGAGAAAACATGCTTGAAGTCAGAGGAGGTGGGGGCCACCTTCAGTGAATACTTTGCTTCAGTATTCACCAGTGAGAGGGACCTTGACATTTGTGAGGACAGTGTAAAACATGTCAACATTAAAAAAAAGAAAGTGCTGGAACTTTTGAAAAACATTAGGATAGATAAGTCCCCAGGGTTGGAGAGAATGTACCCCAGATTACTATGGAAAGCAAGGGAAGAGATTGCTGTGTCTTTGGTGATAATATTTACGTCTTCACTGGCCTCAGCAGAAGTACCAGATGATTTGGGTGGCAGACATTATTCCTTTGTACAAGAAAGGGAGTAGGAATAACCCTGGGAATTATAGACTAGTGAGTCTTACTTCAGTGTTAGGCATATTATTGGAGAAGATTCCTAGAAGGCAGAAGGTGGTTGTAGTTGGAGCGTATGGTGACGAAAAGTGTCCAGGGGAATCTGCTCTGTGACCCCTGCTCTTTGTGATTTTTTTTATAAATAACTTGGATGGGAAAGTGGAAGGCTAGGTTAGTAAGTCTGCAAATGACACAAAGATTGGTGGAGTTGAGGATGGTGTAGAAGGTTGTTGTAGGATACAATGGGATGTTGGAAGGATGCAGAACTGGGCTGACAAATGGCAGGTGGAGTTCAATCCAGAGAAGTATAAACTGATTCACTTTAGAAGGTCAGATTTGAATGCAGAAAACAGGGCTAATGGCACAATTTTTGGCAATGTAAAGGATCAGCGGGATCTTGGGGCCCGTGTCCATAGTTCCCTCAAAGTTGCACACAAATTAATAGGGTAGTTAAGAAGGTCTGATTTATTGGCCTTCATTAGTCAGGGGATCAAGTTCAAGAGCAACAAGGTAATGTTGCAGCTCTATAAAACCTTGGTTAGACCATATTGGAATATTGTGCTCAGTTCTGCTCACCTCATTATAGGAAAGATATAGAAGCTTTAAAGGGGAGGCAGAAGAGATTTACCAGGATGCGAGAGCATATCTTATATGTTGTAATATGTCCCCACCTGTTTTGACATGACCTAAAAATACTCTCTGACCTTAGACTTTAAACATGCTGTCGGAATACAAGTTGTTATATTTGTATACAAAGCGTTGGGTATGACTCAGTGCTAGAGATGCCATCATGGTGCAAGGGAAATAATGCACACATTGGTTGCCTACTCTGCCAGTGGAACCAGAACATTTTGCAGGAGGTAGTTCTTCATAGTGCATGCTGTCAGTTCTCCATATCTCTGATGCATACAGGAGGGTAGGGAACCTTGCAAACTGCAAACTAGCAAGGCGCCAATATCACACCAATAAATATCCCCAGTGATACTTACTGACTAAGGTGCTAACTGGAACAGAGTTAATGTACAATATGGAGGGAAGTAGTCAACCTGTATCACTTCAAAACAGAACAAGATCACACCAGTTTCAGGCAATGAATTACAGCATGTGGGCAATTCTTGCAAGTATGGACACTTGGTGATTGAACCCCCATCTATCATTGATTCCTTCCCTGAACTTTATGAGAAAATTGGTCTGTCATGAAACATCCAGTGTCAATAGACCAGTACGGTTTTTGACCTGAGAAAAATGTGTTCAGAGATCAAGACCTCAAATCCAGCATCCAGATTACAGTTGGCTAAGTTGCAGATCTTAGAAGATTCCTTTACAATCTTCCCTCTGATCACACCAGCAAATCTACTCCTCACCCTGAGAGTCAGCACTGAAATCCATACAAGGAAGTGACGTGGTGTTAACCGCTTACTGGATACCCACACAACGTGCTAGAAACATTTAGGACTGGAGCAAAACGGTGTAGCCAGCTATGAATGTTTTATTTTGAAAATTGCAGGGTTTTTGAAATTTTTATTTCATATTTGAAAGAAGACAATGTCAATAATTTACCTTTTTTAAAATCTTATCTTTCATTCCCTCTTTGAAAGTGATTTCGCTTTAAACTAATTATGTGAGTTCTGACTTTAGCAGCTCTGTGTACATCAGTGATTCTGTAGTTATCAGACCCAAGCCATTGAGCTCTTACAGCATGTCCTGTCTAGACATTGCATGTGGAGGTTGCAGAGTTGCTTCAGACATCTAGTCATGTCAGTGCGTTGTAGAGTCCACAAAATGGTGACTGCACGATATTCAGGTTATTGTTATCAATGGAATATCCTGGGCAAAAATTATCTACTGTAGTTTGTGCTTAAGCAGCAACATCATTCAGACACTGTTGTTCTGGCTGTAAAGCCCTTAAGAATGTCTTAGGGTTTTGAAATACATTGTGTAATTGCAGTTTTTTAAACTTTTCACAGATAATCACGGTCATTACTGGTTGATGTGAAGATGAGGCCCCAGCTCCTGACCTGGGATGTGAAAGGCACTCTACTCCGTGTTCGCCACTCAGTTGGCGAGCTGTACTCCTCAGAGGCCAAGCTCCATGGAATCCAGCTGGAGGCCAGAGCTCTTGACAAATCATTTCTAGCTGCGCTCCAAATGCAAGACAAGCTGTTCCCCAACTATGGCCAAGACCAGGGTCTGAGCTCCCAGCAGTGGTGGATAGATGTGGTCAAAAAGACCTTCTGTCACTGTGGAGTGAGCAATGAGCAAGTACTGTCCCCAATGGCAGTGAATCTTTATCGTCAGTTCTGCAGCGCTGGCAACTGGCAGGTGTTTAGTGATGTGGAGAACACTCTGGTACACTGCAGGAACCTGGGAATCAGCATGGCAGTGATTTCCAACTTCGATCGCCGCCTGGAGAAGATCTTAACCAATTGTAACCTGCGGCAGTACTTCAAGTTTGTGTTGACATCTGAAGATGTTGGAACTGCCAAGCCAGATCAACGGATCTTCGCTGCAGCCCTGAGCCTTGCCCAAGTGGAACCCAAGCAGGCCATGCACATTGGAGATGATGTGGGGATGGATTACCTGGCAGCCAGGGCCATCGGAATGGAGAGCTACCTGATCTGCAGAAGACAAGAGGAACTCTCTGCTGCAAAGGGGTTGGTGCCCGAGGCCCACATCCTCCACTCCCTGCAGCAGTTGTGTGGTCTCATTAACTGAATACCTAGTGCTGTTCATGTGCGCGTGTCCAAATCAGCACTCTCACTGAACGAACCCTAACATTCAGAATTCTGACAGCTATTGGAAGGCTCAAGTAGGATTTCTTCCTGGGACAATGAGCAGTGTGAGCTTGTGTAAAAACTTGAGTAATGAGGCAGAGGGACCAGTCTGGATTCCTAGTAGATGGTCTCTGTCTAGGCAAACAGCAGAAGAATTCTAAACATTTCTGGTAGTGTGTCATCGGTTGATGACGTTTATCAAAAAGAATCCTACGATTAACATTCTGCTGTTGTGGTTTCTTCACTTCTGAAATTTTTTTTTCTTTGATCGGTTTCTCATATTCAGTGTGAAAAAATGTTATCTTACTTTAAATCAGTGTCTCTACAACCTGTTTCAATGGAATGATGCAGAGAGAATGTGAGATAAGTGTTTCTGCCTGGAAACATTTACTGGGTAATAGTGTGTACAGCCATGCTAACAAATTGGAATGGTAAGACAGTAAATGTTAAGAATAAAGTGCCTTCTGAGAAATCAGTGCTCCACCTTAACAGAATGCACTGAGCTACTGTGGACTTGATGGGCACTCCATATTGTAATTAAATACCACTTTATGCACAGGTATTGTTGCTTAACTAGAAAGTTCACTAAGGCACAAAGTTCCCTACACTTAAAAGAGTACTGAAGCCATGCTTTAATTTCCCCTGGTCTAATCATCTAACAGGCTCAGTACACTGATTAGAAAGTCTAGCTCTGTTATAGGAGTCAAACTGGACCCACTGGAGGCTGTGGTAGAACAAAGGACCCCACGGAAAATCCTAGCAATTCAGGACAATGTTTCTTACCCTCTGTATGCCACCTTGGCTGAACAGAGGAGCACTATTAGTAATAGACTAAGACAATTGCGCTGCTCCAAAGAGCACTGTAAGGGGTCATTCTTACCCTCAGCCATTAGGCTTTATAATAAGTCAACCTATAGCCAGGTAAGTGATGACCCCCTCCTGCAAGACTGTGGTAACTTATTTTTTATTCTTTCTACTTCTCTCCTAATGTTTATATCTGTGCACTTGTAATGCTGCTGTGACACTGTAATTTCCTTTGGGATCAATAAAGTATCTATCTATCTGAAACACATCACAGTTCATCACAGCAATCTGCAAACAAAATCAGAAATAAACGGATTTATTAAAAATAAGATGCATGGAAATCTCAAAAAGCTAAATGGGTTCAGCAGTGTTTTTAGGGAAGAGAGTCTGCTATACGCTTAGCTGCAACCACCTATGAGGGACTTCGATCCTGCCACATTCTGGAATATCCTGGCAAACTACTCAGCACGGCACCCTATTTTACCATTGACTCCCATGGTCAAAATAATAAAATCTTTAATGGTTTCCCAGGTGGTCATTATAGATTAACAGCTTTCTGTCTTCTCCAAAAACTTTCAATTTGAGAGTTGGCCCATTCAAGTCTGCTCTACCATTTCATCATGGCTGATCCACTTTTCCCCTCAGCCCCATTCTCCTGCCTTCCTCCCATATCCCTTCACTCTCGAATCAAAATGCCATTCAAATCTACATTGCATAAACTAGACCAACAGACACTATCCACATTCCCCCTTTCTACAGGATATAGTGGTTCAAGCAGGCCAACAATAAATAGAAACTGCAAAAGTTTGTGCCAGCTCTGAGGATTTGAAGAAGTGTGTGGAACAGAGGACCATTCAGCTGCCTGAGCGATCAAAGGGACTTAGAGTGGAATTAAATACAGACAGGGAGATGAAACTTCATCCCCCATTAAAATGGGTGGATTAGATGGATCTTTGTGTGCAGCTTTATTACAAAGACAATTTACTGACAGCTTTGTAACACTGACGTTTCTGTCATAGTATTAATATACCTGCTTGCAAACTTTCATTACCTCTTAATCCAATTGTGCAATATTTCCTCACCACCTCCCACATTGAATGTGGACTTATCCAAAACTATGTTGCTTTTATCCAAATTTCCATCATGCATTTGTACCCTGGAGATGAATCTGGAATTTGTTGCCACAGGCAGCTGTGGAGGCCAAGTCTTTGGGTATATTTAAGGCAGAAGTTGATAGATTCTTGATTGGTCAGGGCATGAAAGGATATGGGGAGAAGGCAGGAGACTGGGGCTAAGAGGAAAGTTGGATCAGCCTTGATGAGTTGGCGGAGCAGACTCGATGGGCCAAATGGCCTAATTCTGTTCCTATGTCTTATGGTTCTTTGTCCACCATTGCCGGCAAGTAAACACTTCATTCTTGTTTTAAAATTCCTCCAATAGCACTGCAAACTTTCAAACTCCCTGAACCTTGCCCCCTAGAGTTCCATTCCTCCCCCCCACCCTGCCAAACTGCAATGCCTTTCCTATTGTTAAAATCATTCTTTAACCAAACATTTGACCACCTGTGTCTTTACTTCATTGTCCATATGCATATTCATGTGCAGACAATATATTACAGAAAAGGAAGCTATGTTGATATTGTGATTAATACACCAGGTCATTAGCTAATGTCCCTCACTTCCCACTGAGTTAGTTTTATTTCCATATAAAATCAGAGTAGAAGCTGGCTGGTCAAATGATCACGTCCAATCATGCAAATCCTGTTCCAGCTTTCTTCCCTCAAGCCCTGCAAACAATGTCAATTTCTTAAACAAAAAACTCAAACTGCTGGAAGAAGTCAGCAAGTCAGGCAACATCTTTAGAGGTAAAAACAATAGTTGAATTTTCTAGTGGAGACCCTGCATTAAGATCGAAAATTTAAAGGGAAAATAACCAGTTTTTAAAGGACAGAGGGAGACTGAAGCTGGTCAGCAAAGTAAACCCAATGGCCTAAGTCAAGTCAAATTTATTGTCATTTAAATATATACATGTATATAACCATATATTGTATATAGAAACAAAACAATGTTTCTTCAAACCAGGGTGTAAAGCACAGTAAGACACATAACACATGAAAACTTATGAAGGTACAGATAAAATGTACAGATGGATCACACATAAATAACAAATTAAAGTGCATTAATTTTAAATATTGGAAGGTACAGAACTGATTAACCAGTGACACATTGAATACAATGAGGCCAGGAGTTCAGAAACATAATGGCCAGGGGAAGAAACTGCTTCTCAACTCGGCCGTCCTTGTTTTGATGCATCGTAGTCTCCTGCCTGATGGTAGAAAGTAAAAGAGGATGCCAGGTGGACAGGTCCTCTTTTATGATACTAATGACCCTGCATATGTAGTGCTCCTGATAAATGTCCTGGATGGAGGGTCAGGAGACCTCCATGATCCTCTCAGCTGTTTTTTCAGTCCTTTGTAGGGAGTTCCATTCTGATGCTGGGCTGCTCCCATACCAGATGAAGGTGAAACTTGCCAGGGCACTCTCAGTGGTGCTCCTGTAAAACGTGATTAAGATGGGGGTGGGAACCTTGTTTGTCTCAATCTTCTAAGGAAGTGGAGGTGCTGCTGTGCCTTCTTGTTCAGGGAGATGTTATTAAGGGACCAGGTGAGGTCATCCGTGATGTGAAATCCCAGGATCTATTTCTACTCCTGTGTCTGTGCTTTTAGGTAAAATTCGGAAGTTTGAAGGGGATGATGGACAGATGAAGCTAGGCATTAGGAGAGGAGACAGACTGTAGCGACAGCAGCAGGAAGGTGACATGGAGCCAGATAAGGGGAGGAAGGATGATGGTCAGATGGAATCAGAATCAGGTTTATTATCACTGGCATGTGATGAGAAATTTGTTAACTTAGCAGCAGCAGCAGTTCAATGCAAATATAGAAGAGAGAAAGAAAAAAAAAATTAATAAAATAAATAAATAAATCAATTACAGTATATGTATATTGAATAGATTTTTAAAACGTGCAAAAAAACAGAAATGCTGTATTTTTTAAAAAGTGAGGTAGTGTCCAAGAGTTCAATGTCCATTTAGGAATGGGATGGCAGAGGGGAAGAAGCTGTTCTTGAATCGCTGAGTGTGTGCCTTCAGGCTTCTGTACCTCCTGCCTGATGATAACAATGAGAAAAGGGCATGCCCTGGGTGCTGGAAATCCTTAATAGTGGACGCTGCCTTTCCGAGACACCGCTCCCTGAAGATGTCCTGGGTACTTTGTAGGCTGGTGCCCAAGATGGAGCTGACTAGATTTACAACCCTCTGCAGCTTCTTTCGATCCGGTGTAGTAGCTCACCCCCATACCAGACAGTGATGCAGCCTGTCAGAATGCTCTCGACGGTGAGGAGGAGAAATGGTAGTAACAAACGTGATAACATTGAGGATTTCCATATGATTACAGGAGACAGCACAAATACAGTCGATGAAGTAGCTGAGAAAGATTTAGTGAAGGGTGCCCTTGTGAGTTTAGAATTTAGACAGCTTCACATAACCAAAGAAAGGCAATCGTAGCAAGGGCCGAGGTGAATCCCCATGGATACCCCTTTGAAGAGTACAAAGTGGTAGGAATCCAGACAAATTCCAGTATTCACAGTCTCTCTGGAGTCCAGTGAACTTCTTGAGTATAGTTAATAATTTGTCTTCAATTGCTTTCTATGGAGGAGAATTGTATCGGCATAAGACTCTGGGGGAAGGAAATTCCTTCTCACTTTGTAGTTAACAGATTCATCCTTCAGCTTTGGACAATGTCTCATCCTAGACTCTCTGCAACCAACATAACATGAGATGTGTTCATTAATGTAAATTTTCCACTGACTGACCGTTCTGCATCATAGTGATGAATGGGTGCCGAAAGTATAGAAAACCCACAGCACAATACAGGCCCCTCGGCCCACAAAGTTGTGCTGAACACGTCCCTACATGTTCAGGAAAAACATCTCAGGAAAAAAAGTGACAAACAACTGTTTCATGTTTCATGTTCTTATGTTTATTCTTTTTAAAATTGCTTTGCTTAGGAGCATTCGGGCAAGCAAGGTAAGGAAGAAGCAGAGGCACTGATTCCATCACTCATGTGCATAAACTTTTGTACAGAGTTGAATTGTTACAGAATTATGACATTGTCCTTCACCAATTCAGTCTGTGTTCTGTCTATGATAGGTGCATCTTGTACTCGAGTGAAATTGAGTTATTTCAATGTTTCAGAGTCCACAACTCCCAGGACTCCCAGGGTTGACACCATCCCACTGTTTACCAGCAACCTGATCACCTGTAACCATTCCTGGTCTCCTGTAGGGGTCTTTAAATCAATGTCCTTGCTGCCAAGAAACTGCATTCAGAAAAGCTCATAGTTTCTGTTCCCTTGTGTTGGCACGGTCAGGTTCCTCAATAATATCACACAGAGAAAAAGTGTAACAGAGAGCGAGAGACCTTCCAACAACTGAACAAAATGCAATTCATTATATAGATCATGCACATTAGAGATTAAATGTATTCATTGCAGCACAGTGTTATAAGGGGGCTTTGGGAGCAGACCCAAATGCAAGACACAGACACTGAAATGCTAGGAGCAGGACTAGGTTTATCGAGGTAGCAAGGTGAATAAGGAAGAAACGACGCTGGACATTGACACAGGCACTGGACGAGACTAGGGTTCAGGGCCTGGGCTAGGACTTGGACTGGAAACACGGGACGCAGACATTGAACTGGGAACAAGGAGCTTGGACTAGGAATACGGAACTCTGGAACCAAAGCCTGGACAAGGACTTGGAACCGGAACCCGGGACTAGGCTAAGACTAGGGACTAGGATCTTGGCAAGGACAGGACAAGGATCTCCAACACCGGGCTGGGCGAGGAACTCCTGGGCTGGGTGAGGCCAGGAACTAGATGAGGACATGAAGCTCAGATTTGGACAGGGCTGGAACACGGTGCCTGGATTTGGTCTTGGAACACAGGAACACAGAGCCTTGGACTTGGACTGGACGCTCAGACCCTTGGACGTGGACTGGATGAGGTACTCCAGGGCAGGACGTGGCTGTTGGACTAGGTTTGGCTCGGCTCTTGGACTCAGCTTGGTTTGGCTCTTGGGTACGGAGCCGGGACTCCTCCTCGGAGCGCAGGGCTGGGACCCTTTCTAGGATGCAGGGCCAGGATGCTTGCCGAGGGAACTGCCGAGGTAAACTGCTGAGGATTCAGATGGGGACGATCCAGCACAGGACGAGGAATCTCTAGCACCAGGCTGGGCGAAGGACTCCTGGACTGGACGAGAACAAGAAGCCTTTACTTGAATAATAATGGAACTTGGAACACAGGAACACAGAACACAGAACCAGGACCCCTCCTTGGGAACAGGACTTAGGGCCAGGGCTTTACACAGAGTCAGGACCCCTCCTTGGGAACAGGACTTAGGGCCAGGGCTTTACACAGAGTCAGGACCCCTCCTTGGGAACAGGACTTAGGGCCAGGGCTTTACACAGAGTCAGGACCCCTCCTTGGGAACAGGACCTAAGGCCAGGACTTTTCTTTGACACGGACACTAAACACAGGGACACAAAGAGATAGTTCCAAACTCAACAATAGATAGTTCCTTATCTTGGCATGGCAAGGCTCCAGTCTCACTCTGGCAGTTGAACTTGACGGGGATGCAGACAAGGTTTCAGAAGGAAGGAGAAGGGAACAGTCCAGCAGGGAATCTTTGATTTGAGAGGTATTTATATGCCAGCCCAAAACGAGAATCAGGTGCCTCAATTAAGGCAACCAATGGAACAAGGGAAAACAGGAAAACCTGGAATAAGGGATCGACGGACCGGACTGTGAACCGGAATGTGGACTTGACGGACCGGACCATGACACACAGAGAAAGACAAGGAGATTTGTTACACGACTCATGTAATAACTGACGAGGGATCCCATAGCAGGGTGAATGTGATCCACGGCACAGGAATTCTGCCAGGGCAGATGGAACAGACAACACGGCACTTCGTTCCATTTAACACAACCGTTCTGTCTCCGTGCAGTTTGATCGATCCGATTCACCGCGGAGAGAAGGGCCATTTAATGAATGCTGGAACTCTGAACCACAATGCTGGCTGTTCGTCTACATGTGCTGACAATAAGGAATTGCTGATGATGCTTTAACAAGTGAAATTTATGCTGCTCAGTTCGAAATCTCTGCTCATGTCTCAGTGCGAGTCTGAGACACTGAATTACCCCAAAATGTGAAAAGTGCATTAGACAGAGCACAGATTAAATTAGTGACTGATAATGTTGTAATTCTGTAACAGCTCAAAACTGTACAGAATTTTATGCACATGAACAGTGTCTCTGCTTCTTCCTTACCTTGCTTGCCTGAATGCTTCATTTAACTTAAGCAAAACAATTTTTAAAAAAGAGTAAAAATAAGAGCATGAAACAGTCGCTTCTCACTTTTTTCTGAGACGAGTTGCTACTTTTGGTGCTCATTACTCATGGCCAGTCAGTGCTTGATGCTCTTGTCACAACCACGGATTCGGCAGTGCAGCAGATACGGCAATTGCCCTCGTGAATATGCACGTGTCAGCTAATTATTATTTCATTGTTAAAGTATTTAACTCCATTCTTCCTGTTGTAGAGCTTGTCGAGACTTGAACCCAGCACAGTAACGCCTTGCTGCCTGAATGCACTTGGCCTTGCCTAAGAAATTGGACTCTCGAGTTAACTGACTCTGAAGCTCTCACTATTCATTTTATATTTAGTTATTCCTTTTAGAAACAGTGTGGGCTTCGTTTTCCATTTGAGGGTAAAAGATCTTTGTTATCTGTTAAAGATTTTTTAAAGTTTATGGAGAGACAAATTACCTTTTTTTTGAAGAGAATACGTTAGAGGAGACTCCTAGTCTTATCAGATGGGATGCCTTTAAGGCATATATTAGAAGACAAATTATTTCTTATACTTCAAGTATTCAGAGGAAAGCTAATAAAGAGAGAAGTGATTTAGTTAATCAGCTGAAACAGTTAGACCAAGAATATGCCTTGGCTCCAGAACCTGCTTTATATAAAAGATGTGTTGAAATTAAAACTAAATATGATCTTCTTTTAACTTACCCAATTGGAATCCAACTCCTAAATGATAAAAGTCAATTTTATATTCATGGAGATAAAACAGGTAAACTATTGGCTGATCAAATTAAAACCTTTAGAGCTAAACAACAGATTAAAGAAATATGCAAAGCTAATGGTGATAGGACAACTGAATATTTAGAAATAAATGATACTTTCAGAGAATTTTACTCTAAAGTTTATAGTTCTGAATCTTCTAAGGATGATACTGTAATGAACAATTTTTTAGATCAACTAAATATTCCTACAATTTCTGCCGACAACAGAAAGTTGATGGAACAAGCTATTTATTTTGAGGAACTTGCTGAGGCTGTGTGCTCATTACTTATGAGGAAAGCTCTGGGTCCAGATGGGTTTTCTGCAGAATTTTACAAGATCTTTTCCTCACTGCTTATACCTCATTTATGTTCATTTTTTTTTTGGATTCACTTAAGTCGGGTAGATATCCTCAATCTTTCTATGAGGCTTCCATTTCACTCATTCTTACAAAGAATAAGGATCCAACTGAATGCTCTTCTTATAGACTAATTTCTTTACTTAATGTTGATGCTAAGATCCTATCTAAAGTTTTAACCCATAGGATTGAAAATATTTTACCATCTGTCATTTCTGATAACCAAACCGGATTTATCAAAAATCCATATACTCACTTTAATACTCACTGGTTATTAAATGTTATTTATTCTCCTTCTAGCATGGTATCGGAATATGTGGTGTCCCTAGATGCTGAGAAAGCTTTCAACAGAGTTGAATGGAATTATTTATTTAAAACTTCCGAAAAATTTAATTTTGCTGTTCTCGGTGTCGGATGTGGGAGGCCCTGGAGTCTCCAAGCCTCCCGGACGTCTACATCTGCGCCAAGTGCATCGAGATGCAGCTCCTAAGGGACCGCGTTACGGAACTGGAGCTGCAGCTCGATGACCTTCGTCTGGTCAGGGAGAGTGAGGAGGTGATAGAGAGGAGTGGAAGGCAGGTGGTCACGCCGGGGCCACGGGAGGCAGACAAGTGGGTCACGGTTAGGAGGGGGAAGGGGAAAAGGAAGGTGATGGGGAGTACCCCGGCGGCTGTGCCCCTTAACAACAGGTACTCCTGTTTGAGTACTGTTGGGGGGGACAGCTTACCCGGGGGAAGCGACAGTGGCCCTGCCTCCGGCACAGAGTCTGGCCCTGTAGCTCAGAAGGGTAGGGCAAGGAAGAGGAGGGCAGTTGTGATAGGGGACTCGATAGTAAGGGGGTCAGATAGGCGATTCTGTGGACGCAGTCCAGAGACTCGGATGGTAGTTTGCCTCCCTGGTGCCAGGGTCCGGGATATTTCTGATCGTGTCCAAGATATCCTGAAGTGGGAGGGTGAAGAGCCAGAGGTCCTGGTACATATAGGTACCAATGACATAGGTAGGAAAAGGGATGAGGTCCTGAAAGAAGAATATAGGGAGCTAGGAAGGGAGTTGAGAAAAAGGACCGCAAAGGTAGTAATCTCGGGATTACTGCCTGTGCCACGCGACAGTGAGAATAGGAATGCGATGAGGTGGAGGATAAATGCGTGGCTGAGGGATTGGAGCAGGGGGCAGGGATTCAAGTTTTTGGATCATTGGGACCTCTTTTGGCGCAGGTGTGACCTGTACAAAAAGGACGGGTTACACTTAAATCCTCGGGGGACCAATATCCTGGCAGGGAGATTAGCGGGGGCTACTGAGGTGACTTTAAACTAGAATGGTTGGGGGGTGGGAATCAAATTAAAGCGGCTAGGTGTGAGGAGGTTAGTTCACAACAGAGGGATGGGAACCAGTGCAGAGAGACAGAGGGGTGTAAAGTGAGCGTAGAAGCAAAAAGTACAAAGGGGAAAAGTAAAAGTGGCAGGCCGACAAATCCAGGGCAAGCATTAAAAAGGGCTAAGAGAGTTGTAAAAGAGTGCCTGAAGGCTTTATGTGTCAATGCAAGGAGCATTCGTAATAAGGTGGATGAATTGAAAGTGCAGATTGTTATTAATGATTATGATATAGTTGGGATCACAGAGACATGGCTCCAGGGTGACCAGGGATGGGAGCTCAACGTTCAGGGATATTCAATATTCAGGAGGGATAGACACGAAGGAAGGGGAGGTGGGGTGGCGTTGCTGGTTAAAAAAGAGATTAACGCAATAGAAAGGAAGGACATAAGCCGGGAAGATGTGGAATCGATATGGGTAGAGCTGCGTAACACTAAGGGGCAGAAGACGCTGGTGGGAGTTGTGTACAGGCCACCTAACAGTAGTAGTGAGGTCGGAGATGGTATTAAACAGGAAATTAGAAATGTGTGCAATAAAGGAACAGCAGTTATAATGGGTGACTTCAATCTACATGTAGACTGGGTGAACCAAATTGGTAAAGGTGCTGAGGAAGAGGATTTCTTGGAATGTATGCGGGATGGTTTTTTGAACCAACATGTCGAGGAACCGACTAGAGAGCAGGCTATTCTGGACTGGGTTTTGAGCAATGAGGAAGGGTTAATTAGCGATCTTGTCGTGAGAGGCCCCTTGGGTAAGAGTGACCATAATATGGTGGAATTCTTCATTAACATGGAGAGTGACGTAGTTAATTCAGAAACAAAGGTTCTGAACTTAAAAAGGGGTAACTTTGAAGGTATGAGACATGAATTAGCTAAGATAGACTGGCAAATGACACTTCAAGGATTGACGGTGGATATGCAATGGCAGGCATTTAAAGGTTGCATGGATGAACTACAACAATTGTTCATCCCAGTTTGGCAAAAGAATAAATCAAGGAAGGTAGTGCACCCGTGGCTGACAAGAGAAATTAGGGATAGTATCAATTCCAAAGAAGTAGCATACAAATTAGCCAGAGAAAGTGGCTCACCTGAGGACTGGGAGAAATTCAGAGTTCAGCAGAGGAGGACAAAGGGCTTAATTAGGAAGGGGAAAAAAGATTATGAGAGAAAACTGGCAGAGAACATAAAAACGGACTGTAAAAGCTTTTATAGATATGTAAAAAGGAAAAGACTGATAAAGACAAATGTAGGTCCCCTGCAAACAGAAACAGGTGAATTGATTATGGGGAGCAAGGACATGGCAGACCAATTGAATAATTACTTTGGTTCTGTCTTCACTAAGGAGGACATAAATAATCTTCCAGAAATAGTAAGGGACAGAGGGTCCAGTGAGATGGAGGAACTGAGCGAAATACATGTTAGTAGGGAAGTGGTGTTAGGTAAATTGAAGGGATTGAAGGCAGATAAATCCCCAGGGCCAGATGGTCTGCATCCCAGAGTGCTTAAGGAAGTGGCCCAAGAAATAGTGGATGCATTAGTGATAATTTTTCAAAACTCGTTAGATTCTGGACTAGTTCCTGAGGATTGGAGGGTGGCTAATGTAACCCCACTTTTTAAAAAAGGAGGGAGAGAGAAACCGGGGAATTATAGGCCGGTTAGCCTAACGTCGGTGGTGGGGAAACTGCTGGAGTCAGTTATCAAGGATGTGATAACAGCACATTTGGAAAGCGGTGAAATGATCGGACAAAGTCAGCATGGATTTGTGAAAGGAAAATCATGTCTGACGAATCTCATAGAATTTTTTGAGGATGTAACTAGTAGAGTGGATAGGGGAGAACCAGTGGATGTGGTATATTTGGATTTTCAAAAGGCTTTTGACAAGGTCCCACATAGGAGATTAGTGTGCAAACTTAAAGCACACGGTATTGGTGGTAAGGTATTGGTGTGGGTGGAGAATTGGTTAGCAGACAGGAAGCAAAGAGTGGGAATAAACGGGACCTTTTCAGAATGGCAGGCGGTGACTAGTGGGGTACCGCAAGGCTCAGTGCTGGGACCCCAGTTGTTTACAATATATATTAATGACTTGGATGAGGGAATTAAATGCAGCAGCTCCAAGTTTGCGGATGACACGAAGCTGGGTGGCAGTGTTAGCAGTGAGGAGGATGCTAAGAGGATGCAGGGTGACTTGGATAGGTTGGGTGAGTGGGCAAACTCATGGCAGATGCAATTTAATGTGGATAAATGTGAAGTTATCCACTTTGGTGGCAAAAATAGGAAAACAGATTATTATCTGAATGGTGGCCGATTAGGAAAAGGGGAGGTGCAACGAGACCTGGGTGTCATTATACACCAGTCATTGAAAGTGGGCATGCAGGTACAGCAGGCGGTGAAAAAGGCGAACGGTATGCTGGCATTTATAGCGAGAGGATTCGAGTACAGGAGCAGGGAGGTACTACTGCAGTTGTACAAGGCCTTGGTGAGACCACACCTGGAGTATTGTGTGCAGTTTTGGTCCCCTAATCTGAGGAAAGACATCTTTGCCATAGAGGGAGTACAAAGAAGGTTCACCAGATTGATTCCTGGGATGGCAGGTCTTTCATATGAAGAAAGACTGGATGAACTGGGCTTGTACTCGTTGGAATTTAGAAGATTGAGGGGGGATCTGATTGAAACGTATAAGATCCTAAAGGGATTGGACAGGCTAGATGCAGGAAGATTGTTCCCGATGTTGGGGAGGTCTAGAACGAGGGGTCACAGTTTGAGGATAGAGGGGAAGCCTTTTAGGACCGAGGTTAGGAAAAACTTCTTCACACAGAGAGTGGTGAATCTGTGGAATTCTCTGCCACAGCAAACTGTTGAGGCCAGTTCATTAGCTATGTTTAAAAGGAAGTTAGATATGGCCCTTGTGGCTACAGGGGTCAGGGGGTATGGAGGGAAGGCTGGGTTCTGAGTTGGATGATCAGCCATGATCATAATAAATGGCGGTGCAGGCTCGAAGGGCCGAATGGCCTACTCCTGCACCTATTTTCTATGTTTCTATGAACCTGTTTTCATTCAATGGATTAAATAGTCCCTTCTGCTGGAGTTATCACTAATTTTCATAATTCCAAACTATTTAAGCTTCAACGTGGCACTAGACAAGGTTGTCCTTTGAGTCCTCTGCTTTTTGATCTGGCCTTAGAACCTTTAGCCATTGCTTTTCGAGAATCTAATGATATCACCAGTATTTTAAGGAAAGGCTATTCATAAAGTCTCATTGTATGTTGATGATTTGCTGCTGTTTATTTCTAATGTTGAGACTTCATTACCCCATGTTCTTTCGTTACTCTCCTGTTTTAGCCAGTTTTCAGGTTATAAATTAAACCTACATAAAAGTGAACTTTTCCCTTTGCACAATTTGATACCAATAAATTCTAACTTTCCTTTTAAAATTGTAAGAAACCAATTTACCTATTTAGGTGTAACAATCACTAAAAATTATAAGTGTCTATTTTTAAAAAAATTTCTTACTCTATTGAATCATGTAAAAAGAATTCTATCAAATTGGTCGCCTCTTTTGTTATCGTTAATTGGTTGAATTAACTCTATCAAAATGAATATATTACCTAAATTTATATATCTTTTTCAGGCATTGCCAGTTTTCATTCCTAAATCCTTTTTTGATTCTCGTGACTCTATTATATCTTCTTATATATGGAAGAATAAGTGTTCTAGATTAAATAAAATTCATCTTCAGAAAGATAAAAAGAATGGAGGATTAGCCTTACCAAACTTTAGATTTTATTATTGGGCAGTTAATATAAGAAATCTTACATTTTGGTTATATTCCCCTAATCTGAGGAAAGACATCCTTGCCATAGAGGGAGTACAAAGAAGGTTCACCAGATTGATTCCTGGGATGGCAGGACTTTCATATGAAGAAAGACTGGATGAATTGGGTTTGTACTCGTTGGAATTTAGAAGATTGAGGGGGGATCTGATTGAAACGTATAAAATCCTAAAGGGATTGGACAGGCTAGAGGCAGGAAGATTGTTCCCGATGTTGGGGAAGTCCAGAACAAGGGGTCACAGTTTGAGGATAAAGGGGAAGCCTTTTAGGACCGAGATTAGGAAAAACTTCTTCACACAGAGAGTGGTGAATCTGTGGAATTCTCTGCCACAGGAAACAGTTGAGGCCAGTTCATTGGCTATATTTAAGAGGGAGTTAGATATGGCCCTTGTGGCTACGGGGATCAGGGGGTATGGAGGGAAGGCTGGGGCGGGGTTCTGAGTTGGATGATCAGCCATGATCATAATAAATGGCGGTGCAGGCTCGAAGGGCCAAATGGCCTACTCCTGCACCTATTTTCTATGTTTCTATGTTTCTATTATATAAATTGTGAGGATTGCCCATTGTGGGTTTTTTTAGAAGCTAATTCTGTTAATAAATTCTTTATTGTTTCTTTTCTTGGATCCTCACTTCCTCTGTCTTTGAGTAAGTTAACTGAAAATGTGGTAGTTAAACACACTATGAGGATTTGGATAAAATTCCGAAAATACTTTGGCTTATTGAGATTTTCTCTTTCAAGTCCCATTTCTTCTAATTATTTTTTAAGCCCTCTATGATTGATATGGCTTTTAAAGAATGGGATAGATTAAGTATTAAATGCTTTCAGGGCTTGTTTGTAGAGGGAAGTCTTTTTTCGCTTGAACAATTGTCAACTAAATATAGTTCACCCAAAATGCATTTTTTCAATATCTACAAATAAGAGATCTTTTACGGTCTCAAATAAGTACATTTCCTAAAAGTCCTGATAAGAATCTACTAGATGTAATCTTTAATCTGAAACCTTTTTATAATGAATCGATATCTAATATTTATAATATGCTGTTCAGAATGCGAAGTGTTCCTTAAGATAAAATTAAAAATCTTTAGGAACAAGATTTACAGACTTCAATTTCTGAGGAAACGTGGAATCAAATTTTTAAATTGGTCAACACTTCACTGTTATGTGCCGTCACTCTCTCCTTCAATTTAAACTGGTCCATAGGGCCCATATGACTAAGGGTAAGTTGTCCCGTTTTTATTTAGATATATCTCCATATTGTGATAAATGTAATAATGGAGAAGCTTCACTTATTCATATGTTTTGGACATGTCTGAGTCTTGGAAAATATTGGAAAGAAGTATTTCAAACCTTTTTGATACTTTTTAAAGTAAATTTCAAGCCTAATCCTTTGACTGCTTTATTTGGTATTGCTGGAGGAAAGGAAGGCGGGGGAGTGGGACTAAATGGGAGAATGGATCAGCTCATGATAAAATGGTGGAGCAGACTCGATGGGCCAAATGGCCCACTTCTGCTCCTTTATCTTATGGTCTAATAGTTTAATGATATTATTTTGGAGCCATCTGATTTGCACATTTTGGCTTTTATGTCTCTTATAGCCAGAAGGACGCTTTTGCTTAAATGGAAAGATGTGGCCCCTCCTATTCACGCCCAATGGTTATGTGATGTGATGTCATGTTTAAATTTAGAGAAGATTCAATGTTCAATCTTTGAATCTAATCAAGACTTTCAAATATTGTATATGTATAAATTAATAAAAATATTGGAAAGAGAAAAATATTTTGAAGACTACTAGACAGGTATATGGAGGAATCTAAGGTGGGGGCTTATATGGGAGGCAGGGTTTGAGGGTCGGCACAACATTGTGGGCCGAAGGGCCTGTACTGTGCTGTACTACTATTCTATTCTATGAAGTTATGAAACATAACATTGGCTATGAGGTATTTTTAAAACAAACCTGAGACCTGTTCAAAGTGGAGTGAGGCAATCAAAATAAAATCAAATGCAGCGATAGCAACGTCCAAAATAGGGAAGCACATATTCTTTGGGAGGGAAGACAAGATTAAGTTTTTTTTTAAGCCAGAAAATGGAAAAATTCAGGGTTCATAAAGAGTGAGTACAGGTGATAATAATCATTTTTTTAAAAAGTCAGAACTGGCTGGCTACATCAGGAAGATTGATGAGTTTGATTACAAAATGTGTCATTGGCTCAGGTATACTGAATTATAGGAACAGTATTTCTTTATTCAAATATTTTTATTGTTTTTTTAAATAAAGAGAACATAGTATAAAGGAGGTTTGTGCAGCTCATAACAAATGTATCAAATGTACAATTCACATCTATGAAAGAGATGCACCCATAGTACAATCACACTTTAGTTGCCTCCCTGCCCCGACCAACCCCTCCCAATCCCCATCTCCAAGCCATCATTGCATTAGCAAAAAGGGTTAAACAGAACCTTTGTCCCTCAGAGCCATAGTGGTATAGAGAAGGTGTACTTTCCTAAGACATATTCTGTTGCATGTTTATAAGTCTGGGTCCATAGAATTTTACTGGGAAATGCTGGAAGTCAGGGATTTATGTGCAGAGGGAAGGAAGAAAGGATGGACCTTTGGTTCGGCTGGGAATTCTGAAAATATTCAAGAAAGGGTCCCCACACCTTTTGGAACTTTATGTCCGAGTTGAGAATTGAATAATGGATCTTCTCAAGGTATAGACGGGACATGATGTCCCTGAGCCACTGAGCGTGGGTGGGCGGGGCAGCATCCCTCCACCTGAGCAAGACCGCGCACCTGGCCAAAAGAGAGGCAAAAGACGGCGTGCGACGTTTGGTCTGACTTAGGTGTGTGTCCCCTTCTCCAGAGGTGCCAAAAAGAGCAATCGAAGGGTTAGATTCCAAATTATAATTAAGTATTTGGGATAGAGTTTGGAAAACATCTTACCAGTATTTTACAAGCTCGGGCATGTCCAGTACATATGAATAAGGGAAGCCTCGCCCTTTTTGCATTTGTCGCAGCAGGGATGAACATCTGGGTAAATGCGAGATAATTTAGTTTTAGACGTAAGGGCCCTGTGTACAATCTTGAACTGTAACAAGCAGTGGCGGGCACATAAAGAGGTTGAGTTAACTAAGTTAAAAACTGAATACTACACATTGTCTGACAGTGAGGAATTTAAATCTTGCTCCCAGGCAGTTTTAATTTTGTCAAGGGGGTGCTCGGTTCAGGACCGCTAGCTTGTTGCAAATGGTAGATATTAGACCTTTGCACAATGGATTCATGCAGAGAAACATTATCAACGGCGTTTGTGTTGGGGGGAAGTTTGATATCAAAGGGCTGATAAAATGTCTAATTTGCAGATATCTGAAGAAATGGTTGTTGGGTAGGTTAAACTTTGCAGTTGTTCAAATGATGCAAAGCAGTGGTCTATAAAACGATCTTTAAATCACCTGATGCCCTTTCTGTACCAGTCTTGAAATGTTGGATCATGTATAGAAGGCTGGAAGAGATGATTATATAACATAGAACTTGAAAGAGAGAAGCCAAGAAGACCACTATGCTTTCTGAACTGAGCCCATACTCTCAAGGTGTGCCTGATAACAGGATTAACAATTGGTTTAGGAGTAAGAAAAGGGAGTGCGGATCCAAGAAGTGCGGAGATGGAGAAATTCTTAATAGAGTTCAGCTCCATTGCCACCCATATTGGGCAGTGAGATTGGTTGTAAAGATGAGACCAAAAGATGAGACAGCGTATATTAGCTGCCCAGTAATATAACCGGAAATTGGGCAAAGCCATGCCCCCAACAGTTACACATTTTTGAAGATGGACCTTATTCAGTTGGGGAGGTTTGCCCTTCCATAAGTAGGACGCTATGACTGAGTCTTGCGAGTCAAAAAAGGCTTTAGGAATGAAAGTTGGTATGGATTGAAAAAGGTTTAAGAATTTAGGAAAGATGTTCATTTTGCTAACATTAATTTGGCCCATCAGGGACATGGACAAGGGTGACCACTGTGCTAGGCTCTGTTTTGTGTGATTTAACAAATTCATGAAATTTTCTCCAAAAAGATGCTTATGTTTCCTTGTTACTGTGACGCCGAGGTAAGTAAGTTGGTTATTCACTGCCTCAAAAGGGAGGTTATGGAACTCTGAAGCCTGTGCTTCTCCATTTATTGGAAAAAGTTCGCTCTTGTGTAAATAAAGTTTGTATCCTGAAAACTGGCTAAATTTGTTAAGGAGTGAGAACATGGGGGGTAAGGAGGTGATCGGGTTTGATCGTCAGCGTAAAGGGAGACTTTGTGCTCAACTCCCTCCCTCCAAATCCCCGTCAGATCCGCACAGCCGCGGAACACAATCGCCAGTGGCTCTATGGCCAGAGCGAAAAGTAAAGGGCTTAAAGGGCATCCTTGACGGGTTCCACGTTTGAGGTCGAAAGGTTGGGATTGCTGAGGGGAACAGTATTTTGAAACAAATGAAATAGGAAATGAGAAACAAGTACCTACTTTGCTAAGTGCATGAGGTTTAAAGGTATACAGTTTACTTTGAAGTATGATTCCTCCAACCAAACCTGCAGAAATGAGCATTCCTGATATTGTCAAAGTAATGCTGGAACACTTAGAAATGAAGCCACTGGTGATTGCAGAACGCTTTAGTGGAACGCTTTCATAAGTGGAATCAAAAGCGGTACATCAAAAACCGCAGACAGAGATGCAATTGACTTGCAGTCAGAAATGAAAGTGAGCATGAATAAAAACGCAGTGTCTAAACAGAACCGGCCTGGCCGAACAATTGTGTTACTGTGTCCTGTGTGGGTGTACCCTATTCTGATTGTCGAAAGTCGCTTCCATTATGATTGGTTAGCATAGAAGCTCCAGCTGCTTTTCCCATTGGATTGATCCTGGTGTCCAGTTTCAAATATCCTGGGTATATAAAATAGCACGTGGAAGGGACTTGCTTTCTTCTTCCTTTGTTTTAGACAAGGATGCACATGACAATTGGGAGGGTGTGCTCTACACGCACTTCTAAATAAGTATGTTTGTTGAGTATTCAGCTTTGTAGGGCTTGTAACTTTGGGAACATAAATGTTTGGTTGAATTTTTACTGTTTGTAAATAAATGATGAATATATCTATTTGAAGTCAGTTCATTTTCTGTCTCACTTGCCAGACCCGCAAACCAGATTCAACATTACATGCAATGTGGCAGGGTCTCACATACACTAAACAAATACTTTATAATTTACACTTTATTGTCGCCAAACAATTGATACTAGAACATACAATCATCATAACGATATTTGATTCTGCGCTTCCCGCTCCCTGGATTACAAATCAATAGTAAATATTAAAAATTTAAATTATAAATCATAAATAGAAAATATAAAAATGGAAAGTAAGGTAGTGCAAAAAAACTGAGATGCTGGTTCGGATATTTGGAGGGTATGGCCCAGATCCGGGTCAGGGTCCATTCAGCAGTCTTATCACAGTTGGAAAGAAGCTGTTCCCAAATCTGGCTGTACGAGTCTTCAAGCTCCTGAGCTTTCTCCCGGAGGGAAGAGGGAAGAAAAGTGTGTTGGCTGGGTGGGTCGTGTCCTTGATTATCTTGGCAGCACTGCTCCGACAGTGTGCGGTGTAAAGTGAGTCCACGGACGGAAGATTGGTTTGTGTGATGTGCTGGGCTGTGTTCACAATCTTCTGCAGTTCCTTTCAGTCTTGGACAGGACAACTTCCATACCAGGTTGTGATGCACCCTAGAAGAATGCTTTCTACGGTGCATCTATAAAAATTAGTCAGGGTTTTAGGGGACAGGCCAAATTCCTTTAGTTTTCTCAGGAAGTAAAGGCGCTGGTGGGCCTTCTTGGCAGTGAACTCTGCTTGGTTGGACCAAGTCAGGTGATTTGTGATATTGACCCCGAGGAACTTAAAGCTTTTGACCTGTTCCATTGCGCACCACCGATGAAAATTGGGTTGTGCGGTCCGCTACTCCTTCTGAAGTCAACAACCAATTCCTTCGTTTTGCTGACATTGAAGGATAGGTTATTGTCTTCGCACCATGCCACCAGGATCTTAATTTCCTCTCTGTACTCAAACTCATCATTACCCGAGATACGGCCTACAATTGTTGTGTCATCAGCAAACTTATATATTGAGTTTGATGGAAACTTGGCTACACAATCATGGGTGTACAGTGGGTACAGCAGGGGGCTGAGTACACAGCCTTGTGGGGCACCGGTGCTCAGAGTGATTGTAGAGGAGAGCTTGTCCCCTATTTTTACAGCCTGGGTCCTGTCTGTAAGGAAGTTGAAGATCCAGCTGCAGGTCTGAGTGCTAAGGCCCAGGTTCCGGAGCTTAGGAATCAGTTTATTTGGAATGATGGTATTAAAGGCAGAGCTGTAGTCAATGAAAAGGAGCCTTATATATGCATCTTTATTCTCCAGGTGTTCTAAGGAGGAATGTAGGGCCAGAGAGATGGCATCTGCCGTTGGCCTGTTGCTCCAGTAGGCGAATTGCAAAGCATTGAAGTTGACCGGTAGGCTGTGGTTGATGTGTGCCATAACCAATCTCTCGAAGCACTTCATAGCAATTGATGTCAGAGCCACAGGTTGATAGTCACTCAGGCATGCCACCTTGCTTTTCTTCAGCACTGGGATTATCGTTGCCTTCTTAAAACACGAGGGGATCTTAGACTGAAGCAAGGAGCAGTTGAAGATGTCAGCAAACACAGCTAGCTTGCTTGCACAGGCCCGGAGAACCCGTCCCGGGACGCCATCTGGGCCCGTCACCTTCCTTGGATTTATCTTCAGGAAGGCCCTTCTAACGTCCTCCTCGGTGACGATGAATCTCAATGCCACCAGGTCCGGTTCATCTGGAGGGAGCGAGATGCTCCTCTTCTGTTCGAATCTTGTGTAGGAAACGTTAAGTTCGTCAGGAAGAGAAGCGCCACAGTTATTGATATTCCCAGCCTTTTCTTTGTGCCCAGTGATCTCATTTAGACCCTGCCATAGTCTACTGGCATCCCTCTTGTTAGCCTGGGCTTCCAACTTGGTTTGATATTGCCTCTTGGCGCCCTTAATGGCTTTCCGGAGTTCACGCCTGGATACCGGAAATACTGATATAAATGTGAAACTTCCAGAAAATGCAACAAATTAGGACACTTACAAAGAGTATGTTGGGCAGACAGAAATAAATGGACTGCACAGGGAAGAGAAAAAGATAAAAATTCAAGTTCAGCCTCAAAAAGAGGACAAACGTATGCTGTTGATAACCGTTAGGGAAATAAATTTGCTAAGGACATTCAATTAAAGTTTATTGCAAGTAAATCAGACACAGACTTTATTCACGATATCGTGGGGAGTGTGATCTCTAACTCCAAATAATGAAGTACACAGCTCCTTTTATGAAGTACAAAATAAAAGCTATTTGATTAACCTTGTGAATTAGAAAAGTTAAGTTAGCTGTACATGCAGTTCTCTTGTGATAAACTATACCCGTAGCAACAGCCAAAAATTAAACATTCAGTCCTGTGTGCAACTTTGTATCAACAGACAGTTTGTATCATATCCCTGAGTCTTAATTCTTACAAGATAAGCAACTGCAAGTATTTATTCTAAAAATCGACACTGCTGAAAGCCAAGGCCATATCTATTGCAAATTAAGCTGCAAACTGGTTTCCGTACTCAAAAACCCAATATTACCACTTTATCTATCAAAATCTTTGACTCTCAATATTTTCCTCCACAATGACAGATCTGATAATAATGAGTGTAACGCAAGATTGTGCAGCCTTGAAATTTATAGTGTGAAATTAACACTGGACAAGCACTGTGGCTTATGCCAGAAGTGAATGGCAAATTAATTAAAATGGAATTGGGCACTGGTTCAGCTACTGCAGTCATTCCACAAAATTAGTTTGAACAGCATTTCAGAGATACTAAACTGAAGCCTGCAGAAATCCAGCTAAGAATTTATACCAGAGAAAAGATAACTCCTGTGGGAATGACTTTCATGGCAGTGAAATACAACAATCAACAAGCCCCACTGAGCTTGTATGTGGTAAAAAGAGAAGGACCAGCATTGTGGGGACATGATTGGCTGGGACAACTACAACTACAACTACAACATGATTGGCGATCCATCCACCAATTGCATGCCACATCCCCTGCCATGAAACTGACTGAAAGGTGCTGGATAATAGCACAGCTGTCTCCACACTTCAATAGTTACTATAGAGAAAGACAAAGAGCCTATAGAACTGATGTAAAATACTAATGACGTCATGCACCGAATCTGGGTTATGGAACAGGAGATGCTGGCTGTCTTGGGGTGAATAAACCCCTAGTATCTGACAAGGATGCCCCCTCAGACCCTGGAGGAAGCTCGTGCAGAAATTTCAGGGGTCCTGGCAGGGATAGTTAAAACACCCTTAAGCCATGGATGAGGTGCCAGAGGACTGGATGATAGCGAATTCTGGTGATCAAGAAAACCTTTCAGAGTGTCTGGGAAATTATAAGGCAGTGATCCTGACATCAGTCGTGGGCGAATTACTGGCGGGTTTCTAAGGACAGGATGTATAGACAGGGTTATCCAAGACTAAGCTTAGTCTCATGGTGTTTGTTTGTGGTGAGTCATGTCTAACCAATCTTATTCATATTTTCAGGAAGGTTATCAAGAAGGCTAATGAAAAAAATAGGGTGGACATTTTCTACACAGATTTAGCAAGGCCATTAACAGCGTATTGCTTGGGAGATGGTCGAGAAGTTTAAGGTCCTGGCACTCAGGATGAAGTAGCAATTGAATCCACCATTGCCTTAGTAGGAGAAATCAGTGATTGAAAGTAGATGCTTGTCTCTCTGACTGGAGGCCAGTGACTAGTGATGTTCTGTAGGGATCGATCCCTGGATCCATTGCTGATAATCTATAACATTGGTTATCATCTATATTAATGATTAAAATAATAATGTGGTAAACAGGGTCAGCAATGGTCACCACAGGGAATCATATCAGGGTACGAGCAAGAACTGCCCTGCACTTCTTTACGTGAGATCTTCTGCGTCCTCCTAAGTGACTTCCTCAGGCCGTGGTTTAACATCTCACCTGTGCAGGATCCGACATTGCAATGTGCTCCAGTGACAACTTACATTGTTGTACCTTGGTCACTGGAGTGGGATGAGTTCACAGCCATTAGACTCACAAGGTTACCACTCAGTTGCCTCCCTGCCCCGACCCACCCCTCCCAATCCCCATCTCCAAGCCATCATTACATAACAAAAAGGGTCAAACAGAGCCTCTGTCCCCACAGAGTTACAGTGGTATAGAGAATGTGTATTTTCCTAATACGTAGACTGTTGTATGATTATTCCGTAGAATTTTACCAGGAAATGCTGGAAGTCAGGGATTTATGTGCAGAGGAAAGGAAGAAAGGATGGACTTTTAGTTTGGCTGGGAATTCTGAAAATATTCAAGAAAAGGTCCCCACACCTTTTGGAACTTTATCTCCGAGTTAAGAATTGAATAATGGATCTTCTCAAGGTATAGACGGGACATGATGTCCCTGAGCCACTGAGCGTGGGTGGGCGGGGCAGCATCCCTCCACCTGAGCAAGACAGCGCGCCTGGCCAAAAGAGAGGCAAAAGGCGGCGTGCGACATTTGGTCTGACTTAGACGCGTGTCCCCCTCTCCGCAGGTGCCGAAAAGAGCAATCGAAGGGTTAAATTCCAAATTATAATTAAGTACTTGGGATAGAGTTTGGAAAACGTCTTTCCAGTAGTTTTCCAAGCTAGGGCACGTCCAGTACATGTGAATAAGGGAAGCCTCGTCCCTTTTGCATTTGTCACTGCAGGGATTAACATCTGGGTAAATGCGACATAATTTAGTTTTAGACAAAATTACAAAGAGTATGTTGGGCAGACAAAAATAAATGGACTGCACAGTGAAGAGAAAAAGATAAAAATTCAAGTTCTGCCTCAAAAAGAGGACAAACTTGCATGCTGTTGATGACTGTTAGGGAAATAAATTTGCTAAGGACATTCAATTAAATTTTATTTCAAGTAAATCAGACGCAGACTTTGAAGTAAAGAGAACTTTATTCATGATATCGTGGGGAGTGTAATCTCTAACTCCAAATAATAGAGAACACAGCTCCGTTTATGAAGTACAAAATAAAGGCTATTTGATTAACCTTGTGAATTAGAAAAGTTAAGCTAGGTGCACATGCAGTTCTCTTGTGATAAACTATACCCATAGCAACAGCCAAAAATTAAACATTCAGTCCTGTGTGCAACTTTGTATCAACAGACAGTTTGTATCATATCCCTGAGTCTTAAATCTTAAGAGATAAGCAACTGCAAGTATTTATTCTAAGAATCGACACTGCTGAAAGCCAAGGCCATATCTATAGCAAATTAAGCTGCAAACTGGTTTTCGCGCTCAAAAACCCAATATTAACCCTTTATATATCAAAATCTTTGACTCTCAATATTTTCCTCCACAATGACAGATCTGATAATGATGAGAGTAACGCAAGATTGTGCAGCCTTGAAATTTATAGTGTGAAATTAACACCGGACAAGCACTGTGGCTTATGCCAGAAGTGAATGGCAAATTAATTAAAATGGAATTGGGCACTGGTTCAGCTACTGCAGTCATTCCACAAAATTAGTTTGAACAGCATTTCAGAGATACTAAACTGAAGCCTGCAGAAATCCAGCTAAGAATTTATACCAGAGAAAAGATAACTCCTGTGGGAATGACTTTCATGGCAGTGAAATACAACAATCAACAAGCCCCACTGAGTTTGTATGTGGTAAAAAGAGAAGGACCAGCATTGTGGGGACATGATTGGCTGGGACAACTACAACTACAACAACGACATGATTGGCGATCCATCCACCAATTGCATGCCACATCCCCTGCAATGAAACTGACTGAAAGGTGCTGGATAATAGCACAGCTGTCTCCACACTTCAATAGTTACTATAGAGAAAGACAAAGAGCCTATAGAACTGATGTAAAATACTAATGACGTCATGCACCGAATCTGGGTTATGGAAAAGGAGATGCTGGCTGTCTTGGGGTGAATAAACCCCTAGTATCTGACAAGGATGCCCCCTCAGACCCTGGAGGAGGCTCGTGCAGAAATTTCAGGGGTCCTGGCAGGGATATTTAAAACACCCTTAAGCCATGGGTGAGGTGCCAGAGGACTGGATGATAGCGAATTCTGGTGATCAAGAAAACCTTTCAGAGTGTCTGGGAAATTATAAGGCAGTGATCCTAACATCAGTCGTGGGCGAATTACTGGCAGGTTTCTAAGGACAGGATGTATAGACAGGGTTATCTAAGACTAAGCTTAGTCTCATGGTCTTTGTTTGTGGTGAGTCATGTCTAACCAATTTTATTCATATTTTCAGGAAGGTTATCAAGAAGGCTAATGAAAAAAATAGGGTGGACATTTTCTACACGGATTTAGCAAGGCCTTTAACAGCGTATTGCTTGGGAGATGGTCGAGAAGTTTAAGGTCCTGGCACTCAGGATGAAATAGCAATTGAATCCACCATTGCCTTAGTAGGAGAAATCAGTGATTGAAAGTAGATGCTTGTCTCTCTGACTGGAGGCCAGTGACTAGTGATGTGCTGTAGGGACCGATCCCTGGATCCATTGCTGATAATCTATAACATTGGTTATCATCTATATTAATGATTAAAATAATAATGTGGTAAACAGGGTCAGCAATGGTCACCACAGGGAATCATATCAGGGTACGAGCAAGAACTGCCCTGCACTTCTTTACGTGAGATCTTCTGCGTCCTCCTAAGTGACTTCCTCAGGCCGTGGTTTAACATCTCACCTGTGCAGGATCCGACATTGCAATGTGCTCCAGTGACAACTTACATTGTTGTACCTTGGTCACTGGAGTGGGATGAGTTCACAGCCATTAGACTCACAAGGTTACCACTCAGTTGCCTCCCTGCCCCGACCCACCCCTCCCAATCCCCATCTCCAAGCCATCATTACATTAACAAAAAGGGTCAAACAGAGCCTCTGTCCCCACAGAGTTACAGTGGTATAGAGAAGGTGTATTTTCCTAATACGTAGACTGTTGTATGATTATTCCGTAGAATTTTACCAGGAAATGCTGGAAGTCAGGGATTTATGTGCAGAGGAAAGGAAGAAAGGATGGACCTTTAGTTTGGCTGGGAATTCTGAAAATATTCAAGAAAGGGTCCCCACACCTTTTGGAACTTTATGTCCGAGTTAAGAATTGAATAATGGATCTTCCCAAGGTATAGACGGGACATGATGCCCCTGAGCCACTGAGCGTGGGTGGGCGGGGCAGCATCCCTCCACCTGAGCAAGACAGCGCGCCTGGCCAAAAGAGAGGCAAAAGGCGGCGTGCGACATTTGGTCAGACTTAGACGCGTGTCCCCCTCTCCGGAGGTGCCGAAAAGAGCAATCGAAGGGTTAAATTCCAAATTATAATTAAGTACTGTGGTGAGTCATGTCTAACCAATCTTATACATATTTTCAGGAAGGTTATCAAGAAGGCTAATGAAAAAAATAAGGTAGACATTTTCTACACGGATTTAGCAAGGCCTTTAACAGCGTATTGCTTGGGAGATGGTCGAGAAGTTTAAGGTCCTGGCACTCAGGATGAAGTAGCAATTGAATCCACCATTGCCTTAGTAGGAGAAATCAGTGATTGAAAGTAGATGCTTGTCTCTCTGACTGGAGGCCAGTGACTAGTGATGTGCTGTAGGGATCGATCCTGGATCCACTGCTGATTATTTATAACATTGGTGTAAGGGGGTTTCATCTTTTACTGCATAGGCTAATTAAAATGGCTTCTTTGTTATGTTATACTTGGAAATGCTTCTTTGTTATGTTAAACGCTGTGAAAGTTTTTGCGCTAGCAGCTTGTTTTGGGTTGGGGGTGATAAGAAGATGTTATCAGCCAATTGGGATAGTTGTTATGATTTTGGTGTATCTGGAAGATTTGTATGCGTGAGGTTTTGGAGGCAGAAGGCGGGAGAGAGAGACAGAGGATGGACCAGGTGCTGTGATGTCCGCTAATGGGGTCAGACCCCAAGGAGGGCGTTTGGCGAGGAGAGGAGACGGACTCGTGTGGAGCGTCTGGTCGACCACCGTTGTTGGTCCCAGGCAGCCGGTCGAGGTGGTCCGAGGGGTCGCAGGATGAAGAAAAAGGGTCCTGAGCGCCAACTGTTTGTGCACGAAGAGATTGAACTTTGATAAGTGTGGCGCCTTTTATTTTCCTTTTATATTTTATTCTCTCTTAATTATATAGTTCCAGTAATATCTATAATCTGTAAATCATTTAATCGTATCTGGTGTATTGTCTGTTATTTGGGCGGGGTGGGGTACATCACACAGCATCCACACAAATGAATTACCCAGTTTGTCGGGGCCGAGGGCTGTTTCCCTAGATGACAGCGAGCCGAGCAACCCTGAGGTTGCCCGGGGGGCTACATTGGGGGCTCGGCTGGGATTGGATCTACTGGTATACTGTGTGGGTGCCCTGTTTAAATCTGTAATGTGTGTCTCTGTGGGTTATTTGCTGGTCATTGCTGTATGCGTGGTGGGTGAGGTCTTTGTTCAAGTTCAGGCTGGCATTGACGAGTTGGAGGTGGCACTCGGGGTTGTCCATGCTGTTGGGAGAGAGAGGAAAGAGTGGTCTGATTTGGAGGTAGTGTGTACGAATAAATGTTCTAGCTCTGGCAGGCTCCGCCTGGCGCTTGGGATAGTGCCCACCCCAAGAGGGGCAGAGGCGTGCGAGACGCGGGCGGAGCGGATCTCTCAGTTGTTAGATGAGTGGCAGTGCTCGGTTGAGGGAGAGCGACAGGGATTGGTTGAAAGTTTATTAGGTGGGCTGGTGGTGGTGTTAGAGCTGTCAGGTTCACTTACACCGTAGTGACAGATGTCAGTTATTTGAAAGAGGGGGAAAAGTTTTCAGTGTGTCTTCTCTGGCTAGGAGGGCGGCTAAGTTGGTTGCAGTGCCGGGGGATAATTTCAGGGGATCAGCCCCTCCTTCAGTTGTTCAGCTGATTAGAGAGGTGTCGGGAAACTTAGTGGAGGCCCAGTGGGGAACGGCTAGGCGTCTCCGGGGAAGCACGTTTCCAGCAATGTACCAATGAATTTCCGGAAGGAAAAGACCCTATTCCCGAAGGCTTAGAGGGACTACGCCCCGGGGTGTCGTTATGGATAGAGGGAAGCGATGCTAAAGCCATCCACGACCCTGGGGCGCAGGTCAAGTTGTTGTACAGTTCATTTTACAACCGGTGTCTGAAGCATTTACCCTTGACAACTGCAAGGGCACCGGAGATTTTGTGTACCAGTGCCAGTAGTTATCCAGAAGACGATGATTGGTTAATGACCCTGGAGTTCCTGGGGGCATTGTCTGGGCACCCAGTGTGTCGAGTTGCTTCTGAGGACATATGTAGCAGCCTTGAGCCGGTACCGAATTTAAGCGAGACCCAGCAGTGGTAAGGCCTGGGGAAAGTAGCTGAGGGTGAGACCCTCTTAGTAGATGTTCCGAACTACCACGAGGGAGGGGAGTTGACCGCTGAAGACACCTCAGTGAGAGAGAGGTTGTGGCAACGGGACCCTGGCGCCGTGGAAGATGGAAGCAGCGTGTGTGTGGATTATGCGACACGGTTTAATGTGCTGGATCTGAGGAGTGGATGTTGTCAGGTCCCGAGGAGTGTGGCTGTCGAGCCGAAGACATCCATTATTAGTTCCCTTGGATTCTTGTGAGCCGAAAAGATGCCCAAGGGGATATCCGGAGCCCCTGCATCCTTCCCGTGGGGCATGAGGAAGACCATGGGGGAAGTGAAGGTGTGTGAAGTTTTGGCGTATGTAGATGACCACCTGGAGCTTGGATTCGCCTGGGGGGACGATAAGGCGAGGCGAGTGGCTGAGCCCGGGTGACAGAAGTGAAGTGTCAAATGTGGAGGAGTTGTTCGCCGGAGGAATTTGGTGCAATGTGAGAAAAATGACCCGACATACCAGTTGAACTTCCTGGTGTTCGGACAGACGGTGGTGGACCTGGGGATGGAAACCCAGGTCATCAATCTGAATGAGACAAAGGGGAGAGAGGGGATTTGCACCGCTGAACTGAGTGCTCAGAAATGCCGGCGGGAGACTAAGTGCCGCACCTGTGGGACGACCATTGCAGACTTGGAATTCACGCTCGTCAACGTGGAGAAGGAGCAACGGAATTCCGAGCCGACAGTGCGGTCATGTACTGATGAATTAATCCAGCGAGAAGAAACAATGACCCACCTTCGAAGGGATCAGCAGAAACTCAAGATATCAATTCAGAAAAGATTGGAAGACTTACAAGTTGGGGAAGATCAAGGAAATGTTCTGACTAAGGCCAACAGAAAACCGAGAGCCCAGGGAGGGGAGTTTGACTACACTCCCGAGGAGGTAAAGAAATGGAGGACAGATCTCAGAAAAGGGAGGCGGACGCTTGAAAGGAACCTGAAGATGACTATCGCGAGTTTAAATGAAGTGAAAAAACTGAAAGCTGACCTGGAAGACGTCCTCAGGAAGAAAAAACTGGAGGCTGACCATCCTCTAACTGCTGCTTTTCAGGTCAGAGTGGAAGAAGCTGGTGGGGTAGTTGCGTCCCAGATGGAGATGTCCAAGAACCCTGAGTCAGAGCTGATGAGGCTGTGGTGAGAGTTGAAGGAGTCCCCGAAGAAGCTGACGTCTCGACTGCAGGAGGCTGAAGGGGTAGCCCCGGCTAACTGTTTCAGTTTGGAGAAACTTAAACAGCAGCTACCAATTGAGGGAATGAGGAAGAATACGGATTCGAAGGATGATGTGCTGCACATGTGGTACCTGCTGCCTTTCGCTAACTTCCCTGTGATTGAGGAAGACACCTTTGGCCCTTCTCCCACTGAGTCAAGTATAGCGGGGAAAGCTACCTGTGGGCAGTCTGAGTTGCGGCAGGATCGGGAAGGAGGAGAAGCGGGGCCCGGGACACGGGACAGGGGGCTCCGCGCTGTAATGGTGGCCTGAGTGAGAGAGGAGTTGGCAAGCAGGCCCGAGGTATCCCTAGTAGTATCTGAGCCTTTTGGGTTTAGGTGAGGGAGTACGGAGGTCTTGGAGGGTTAAGAAGCTCCCAGAGAGGTTGGCCTATGTAGCACCCGTGGGACGGGCGTAAGGTCCACTGTTTGGGGAGCACTGTCACTGTGTGTATCTGTGTATGTGTGTGTTGTGTGTCTGCAGGACTGATTGGCGAGTTATTTGGAAGTCATGAGGACATGACTTTATTTGGTGGGGGGAGAGTGTAAGGGGGTTTCATCTTTTACTGCATAGGCTAATTAAAATGGTTTCTTTGTTATGGTATACTTGGGAATGCTTCTTTGTTATGTTAAACGCTGTGAAAGCTTTTGCGCTAGCAGCTTGTTTTGGGTAAGGGGGTGATAAGAAGATGTAACAAGCCAATTGGGATAGTTGTTATGATTTTGGTGTATCTGGAAGATTTTTATGCATGGGGTTTTGGAGGCAGAAGGCGGGAGAGAGAGACAGAGGATGGACCAGGTGCTGTGATGTCTGCTAATGGGGTCGGACCCCAAGGAAGGCATTCAGCGAGGAGAGGAGACAGACTCGTGTGGAGCGTCCTGTCGATCACCGTTGCTGGTCCCAGGCGGCCGGTCGAGGTGGTCCAAGGGGTCGAAGGGTGAGGAAGAAGGGTCCTGAGCTCCAACTGTTTGTGCACGAAGAGATTGAACTTTGATAAGTGTGGTGCCTTTTATTTTCCTTTTGTATTTTATTCTCTCTTAATTATATAGTTCCAGTAATATCTATAAACTGTAAACCATTTAATCGTATCTGGTGTATTGTCTGTTATTTGGGCGGGGTGGGGTACATCACACAGCATCCACACAAACTAATTACCCAGTTTGTCGGGGCCGAGGGCTGTTTCCCTAGGCGACAGCGAGCCAAGCGACCCTGAGGTTGGCGGGGGGGGGGCTACATTGGTTATCATCTATATTAATGATTAAGATAACAATGTGGTAAACAGGGTCAGCAATGGTCACCACAGGGAATCATATCAGGTTACGAGCAAGAACTGCCCCGCACTGAGATCTTCTACATCCTCCTGAGTGAGTTCCTCAGGCCGTGGTTTAACATCTCACCTGTGCAGGATCCAACATTGCAATGTGCTCCAGTGACAACTTACGTTGTTGTACCTTGGTCACTGGAGTGGGATTAGTTCACAGCCATTCGACTCACAAGGCTACCACTCAATGCACTGTGCCAGGGTTGGCCTTCCAGCTGTCTACATGAAGGGAATTTGCACCAGGGAGCCAATACCAATCATCTAAATCAGATGAGGCCGAATTTCAAATTCAGATGCTGCCACCATCCAGAGCAAACTAAAATGGACGGTAATGGAGCTGGTGTAACTCTGAATGGTGTTACATACCTCAAGGAGATCTTGTGACTTTCTTGTGAGAATGATGTAATGGTCTTTTGGAGGTCACCTGATGTAATTTTCCCACCGATTATTATTTGGTCAGGATTTTGGTAGTAAGTCTGACCATGCAGATTTGTCTTTATCTCGGAAGGAGATGATAGCAGTGGAGGGTAGAGATCCTGAGATAGTTAAATTAAAGGAACAAGCATTTCCAGATAGTGAAATTAAGAATGTGGCAGTAGGATATTATTTTGAAAAGAGAGTATTAATGAGAATGCTAGTGAGGACTGAAAAGTTAATCACCAGGTAGTAGTTCCTAAAGTTTATCGAAATGAGATTTTAACTATGGCTCATAGTATTCCTTCGGGTGGTCATTTAGGTGTAAAGAAAAGTATGAACAAGGTTTTTAAACATTTTTATTGGCCTAGTTTAAGAAAGGATGTGACGACATTTTGTAGAACATGTCATACGTGTCAAATTGTGGGTAAACCTAATCAGGTTACTCCAGTGGCCCCACTGCAACCAATTCCAGCATTTGGTGAGCCGTTCTCAAAAATCATTGTAGACTGTGTAGGTCCTTTGCCAAAACTAAAACTGGACATCAACATTTGTTAACTATTATGTGCACAATGTCTAGGTTTCCGGAGGCAGTACCTCTTAGGAATATAACAGCCAAAACTGTGACAAAGGCTCTTATAAAATTCTTTACTTATTTTGGGTTGCCTAAGGAAATGCAATCGGATCAAGGTAGTAATTTTATATTGGGATTGTTTCAGCAGATAGTTTATAAACTGGGGAGCAAAACAGATTATTTCATCAGCCTATCATCCAGAATCGCAAGGAGCCTTGGAGAGATTCCATTCTACCTTAAAAACTATGATTAGGACGTATTGTGTGGAAAATGGAAAGGACTGGGATGAAGGTGTACATTTACTACTTTTTGCAGCAAGGGAGGCAGTACAGGAATTATTAGGTTTTAGTCCTTTTGAACTTTTGTTTGGGCATAGAGTTCGAGGACATTTGGCCTTGTTGAAGGAACAGTGGATTAATAAAGAGGTACACACTAATTTGCTAGATTATGTTTTAAAATTTAAAGAAAGATTATACTGGCAAAGGGAAATTTAAAACTGGCTCAAGAGAAGATGAAGACTTGGTATGATAAGAAAGCTAGAATGAGGTTATTTAAGCCTGGAGATAAGGTGTTGGTTCTTTTCCCGGTGCAAACAGACCCATTACAAGCTAAATTTCATGGTCCTTATGAGATTAAATCTAAGGTAAATGATGTGGATTACTTGATAAAAACCTCAGATCAAAGACAGCCAACACAGCTGTGTCATATAAATATGATAAAACCGTATTATGAGAGAGAAGCTGCTACTATGACTGTTGTGGTCAATAATGAGTCTGATCGTTATAAAAACTTAATGGATGATTCATCTGAAACTCATTTTAAGCCCAACATCATTTCAGCCAGGTTACCAAATTCAAAAATTCTAGAAAATATTGATGAGAAATTAGTTCATTTACAGCCAGAGCAGAGAGAGCAGATGAAACAGTTAATTTTTAAATATAGGGATTTATTTCCAGACGTTCCTAGAAGAACCACCATAGCTTCACATGATGTAGATGTTGCAGATGCAAAACCCATAAAACAACATCCGTACCGAACGAACAGGGAAAAATGTGAACTTGCTGAACAAGAAATTAAGTATATGTTGGAGAATGATATTATTAGACATTCTAATTCGAATTGGAGTTCACCGTGTGTTATGGTGCCTAAGCCAGACAATAGTATTAGGTTTTGTACAGATTACAGGAAGGTGAATCCTGTGACAAAAACTGTTACATATCCAATCCCTAGGGTAGATGATTGTGTGGATAAAGTTGGACAAGGCCAATTCCTTACAAAGATTGATTTGTTAAAAGGTTATTTGTGTGTTCCATTGACAGATAGAGGTAGAGAGATTTCTGCATTTGTAACCCCATCTGGGTTATATGAATATAATGTTCTTTCATTTGGGATGAAGAATGCACCAGGTACTTTCCAGCGGATGATTAATAGTGTGATTCATGGGTTAAAAGATACAGATGCCTATATTGATGATTTAGTTACAGGAAGTAATACGTGGAAAGCACATATTACTGCGGGGGAGAAACTATTTTAGAGACTTTCAAAAGCTAACTTAACTATTAACTTAGCTAAAAGTGAATTTGGCCATGCCACAGTGACTTACCTTGGTTATGTTGTGGGTCAAGGAAAATTAGCTCCTGTTCAAGCAAAAGTTCAGGCAATTTTAGAAGTACCCACTTCAACTGGTAAGAAAACTCTCAGAAGATTCTTCGGTATGGTAGGGTATTGCAGAAAAATTTGTAAGAATTTTGTGAGTATTGCTCTTCCACTAACTAATCTTCTGAAGAAAAATGAAAAGTTTGTTCGGACAGAGTCTTGTCAGGAAGTGTTCGATAAATTAAAAACTATAATATGTAGTCAACCTGTACTCAAATCTTCTGACTTTGAAAAATCATTTTTGTTAGTTGTAGATGCTAGTGATGAAGCTGCAGGAGCAATGTTACTTCAAAGAGATGATGGTGATGAAGTTGATCGTCTGGTAGCTTATTTTTCTAAGAAATTTAATGCCCATTAAAGAAATTATTCAACAATAGAAAATGAATTATTATCCCTTGTTTTGGCTTTACAACATTTTGCAGTGTATGTTAGTACTACTCATAAATCACTCACAGTTTATACCGATCATAATCCATTAGTGTTTTGAGTAAGATGAAAAACAAAAATAGAAGATTATTAAATTGGAGTTTAATGTTACAGGAGTACAAAATTTTGTTCACTCATATTAAAGGTAAAGATAATGTGATTGCTGATTGTCTATCTAGATGTTAAATGTACAAAGAATTTTTTAATAGAGTGGTATTTTAACATTTGTATCACTCCTACTGTATATTAGTTTGTAAAGTGCTGAAAGATAATACTGTGTACATTGTGAATGTTGTAAATTTTATACCTTTGTATTTTTTTCTGTAAATTGTTAATTGTTAAAATTTTGTTCCTTAAGAGACCAATATTTTTTTGGAGGGAGGTGTTACGTACCTCAAGAAGATCTTGTGATTTTCTTGGGAGAATGATGTAATGGTCTTTTGGAGGTCACCTGATGTAATTTTCCCACCAATGTGAGGTCACGTGATGACATGTTCACCACGGGTATAAAAAGGAAGACCCCTGGTGACGCAGTTAGTTTTCCAGCTAGAACATTAGTCAGTGTCCCCGTTCCGTTGCGTATTTGTTTTATGACGCAGTTTCATTTTTAAAACGGAGTGTTACGTTCTATTGTAAGGTACAATAGTGCTGGACTGGCAATTCCTGCCAGGTCTGTTGATGTACCTTTTCAGTAGTATTGGAGAATGAAGACTTTATCAAAGTACAGGACCTGAAGGATTAAGAGAAGTTGGTATCATTCGGCAGTTTAACAAAGGATCGACCTTATTGAATCTTCGTTGAAGAAGTAGTGACCTGCATTAAAGATAACTCCTGTCAAAAAAGCAAGGTAGTTCATGCAGGATTTGCTTACTAGAAGAAAGGTCAGTTGTTTTAAGCCGTTTATTTCCTTCATCGTGAATCCTTTTGGACAGAACCAGCAGGAAAGTCACGTCTATGAAGAAATCCTTCTCCAGAGAAGTCTCTCCCAATTGAATGCATAAATCTGTTGGACTTTCAAATTTACTATTTTAAGAGCTGTATTTTACTTTACTGCTTTAAGAACTGTTTTCGCATTTATCGCTTTAAGAACCAGTACCGAGTGGCGATTTGTTGAACGGCCGCATAGTGGTTAACTTCCGGTTAAGGTTTTCGTTTGTTTTTTTTATTGTTTATCAGGGTTTAATAAATGTTTGGTTGCTTTCATAAAACCTGTCTTGATAGATATTCATTGTTGCCGGTTACATAACAATGGAAACAGAGAACCTTTATTTATTTCCCGTTCCCAGCACCAGCAGTGGGAATACAGAGGTTTTGCCCACTCTAATTGGTGATGCACTTCAGTTTGCCTGTTGGGAGCTGGCACAGGCCCAATGGGTTGAATGGCCTCCATCTGTATCATGGTAAGCAATTTATACTTTATACTTTATTGTCGCCAAACAATTGATACTAGAGCGTACAATCATCACAGTGATATTTGATTCTGTGCTTTGTGCTCCCTGGAGTACAGATTTATCCTGAATACACAGTACATAGAGCATAGAATAGTACAGCACATTACAGGCCCTTCGGCCCACAATGTTGTGCCGACCATCAAACCCTGCCTCCCATATAACCCCCCACCTTAAATTCCTCCATATACCTGTCTAGTAGTCTCTTAAACTTCACTAGTGCATCTGCCTCCACCACTGACTCAGGCAGTGCATTCCACGCACCAACCACTCTCTGAGTAAAAAACCTTCCTCTAATAACCCTTTGAACTTCCCACCCCTTACCTTAAAGTCATGTCCTCTTGTATTGAGCAGTGGTGCCCTGAGGAAGAGGCGCTGGCTATCCACTCTATCTATTCCTCTTAATGTCTTGTACACCTCTATCATGTCTCCTCTCATCCTCCTTCTCTCCAAAGAGTAAAGCCCTTGCTCCTTAATCTCTGATCATAATCCATACTCTCTAAACCAGGCAGCATCCTGGTAAATCTTCTCTGTACCCTTTCCAATGCTTCCACATCCTTCCTATAGTGAGGCGACCAGAACTGGACACAGTACTCCAAGTGTGGCCTAACCAGAGTTTTACAGAGCTGCGTCATTACATCACGGCTCTTAAACTCTATCCCTCGACTTATGAAAGCTAACACCCCATAAGCTTTCTTAACTACCCTATCTACCTGTGAGGCAACTTTCAGGGATCTGTGGACATGTACCCCCAGATGCCTCTGCTCCTCCACACTACCAAGTATCCTGCCATTTACTTTGTACTCTGCCTTGGTGTTTGTCCTTCCACAGTGTACCATCTCACACTTCTCTGGGTTGAAATCCATCTGCCACTTCTCAGCCCACTTCTGCATCCTATCAATGTCTCTCTGAAATCTTCAACAATCCTCTACACTATCTACAACACCACCAACCTTTGTGTCGTCTGCAAACTTGCTAACTCACCCTTCTACCCCCACTTCCAGGTCGTTAATAAACATCACGAAAAGTAGAGGTCCCAGAACAGATCCTTGCGGGACACGACTACTCACAACCCTCCAATCTGAATGTACTCTCTCCACCACGACTCTCTGCTTTCTGCAGGCAAGCCAATTCTGAATCCACCTGGCCAAACTTCCCTGGATCCCATGCCTTCTGACTTTCTGAATAAGCCTACTATGTGGAACCTTGTCAAATGCCTCACTAAAATCCACGTAGATCACATCCACTGCACTACCCTCATCTATATGCCTGGTCACCTCCTCAAAGAACTCTATCAGGCTTGTTAGACACGATCTGCCCTTCACAAAGCCTTGCTGACTGTCCCTGATCAGGCCATGATTCTCTAAATGCTCATAGATCCTATCTCTAAGAATCTTTTCCAACAGCTTTCCCACCACAGATGTAAGGCTCACTGGTCTATAATTACCTGGACTATCCCTACTACTTTTTTTGAACAAGGGGACAACATTCGCCTCCCTCCAATCCTCCGGTATCATTCCTGTGGATAACGAGGACATAAAGATCCTAGCCAGAGGCTCAGCAATCTCTTCCTTCACCTTGTGGAGCAGCCTGGAGAATATTCCATCAGGCCCCAGGGACTTATCCATCCTAATGTATTTTAACAACTCCAACACCTCCTCTCCCTTAATATCAAAATGCTCCAGAACATCAACCTCACTCATATTGTCCTCACCATCATCAAGTTCCCTCTCATTAGTGAATGCCGATGAGAAATATTCATTGAAGACCTCGTTCACTTCCACAGCCTCCAGGCACATCTTCCCACCTTTATCTCTAATCGGTCCTACCTTCACTCCTGTCATCCTTTTGTTCTTCATATAATTGAAAAATGCCTTGGGGTTTTCCTTTACCCTACTCACCAAGGCCTTCTCATGCTCCCTTCTTCCTTTTCTCAGCCCCTTCTTAAGCTCCTTTCTTGCTTCCCTATATTCCTCAATAGACCCATCTGATCCTTGCTTCCTAAACCTCATGTATGCTGCCTTCTTCCATCTGACTAGATTTTCCACCTCACTTGCCACCTATGGCTCCTTCACCCTACCATTCTTTATCTTCCTCACCGGGACAAATTTATCCCTAACATCCTGCAAGAGATCTCTAAACATCGACCACATGTCCATAGTACATTTCCCTGCAAAAACATCATCCCAATTCACACCCACAAGTTCTAGCCTTATAACCTCATAATTTGCCCTTCTCCAATTAAAAATTTTCCTGTCCTCTCTGATTCTATCCTTTTCCATGATAATGCTGAAGGCCATAGAGCGGTGGTCACTGTCCCCCAGATGCTCACCCACTGAGAGATCTGTGACCTGACCCGGTTCGTTACCCAGTACTAGATCTAGTATGGCATTCCCTCTAGTCGGCCTGTCAACATACTGTGATAGGACTCTGTCCTGGACACACTTAACAAACTCTGCCCCATCTAAACCCTTGGAACTAATCAGGTGCCAATCAGTATTAGGGAAGTTGAAGTCACCCATGATAACAACCCTGTTATTTTTGCACCTTTCCAAAATCTGCCTCCCAATCTGCTCCTCTGTATCTCTGCCGCTACCAGGGGGCCTATAGAATACCCCCAATAGAGTAACTGCTCCCTTCCTGTTCCTGACTTCCACCCATACTGACTCAAAAAAGGATCCTGCTACATTACCCACCCTTTCTGTAGCTGTAATAGTATCCCTGACCAGTAATGCCATCCCTCCTCCCTTTCCCCCCTCCCTATCCCTTTTAAAGCACTGAAATCCAGGAATATTGAGAATCCATTCCTGCCCTGGTGCCAGCCAAGTCTCTGTAATGGCCACTACATCATAATTCCATATATGTATCCAAGCTCTCAGTTCATCACCTTTGTTCCTGATGCTTCTTGCATTGAGGTACACACATTTCAGCCCTTCTACCTTACTGTCTTTACACCGTTTATTCTGCTTCTCTTTCCTCAAAGCCTCTCTGTATGTTATATCCAGCTTTACTCCATGCACTTCTTTCACTGCTCTATCGCTCTGGGTCCCATCTCCCTTGCAAATTAGTTTAAACCCTCCTGAACCATGCTAGCAAACCTACCTGCAAGGATATTGCTCCCCCTCGAGTTCAGGTGCAATCCATCCAATCTGTACAGGTCCCACCTTCCCCAGAACAGAACCCAATGATCCAAAAATCTAAAACCCTGCTCCCTGCACCAACTCCACAGCCATGCATTCAACTGCCATCTCCTCCAATTCTTACCATCACTGTCACGTAGCACTGGCAGCAATCCTGAGAATGCCACCCTTGAGGTCCTGTTCTTCAGCCTTCTGCCTAGTTCCCAAAACTCACACTTCAGGACCTCATCCCTCTTCCTGCCTATGTCATTGGTCCTAACATGTATCACGACTTCTGGTTGCTTTCCCTCTCGTACCAGGATGTCGTGCATAATACTATTACTCCTCATTTGGTTCACCAAGTCTATAAAGTGATTGATGTCCCTCATGAATACTGTTTCAATCACCTCTAATTTCTCCTCCATTACAGTCCAAACTCTGTATTTCACCCCACCAATCTCCTGCTCCCTGCTATTTCTCCACTTCTTTCTGAGCTACAATTCTTCCTCCCTGCTGCCTTTAGCTTCACCTTTAACATTACTGCTCCCTTGTCTCCTTGTCCATTTTTCTGATCTCTTCTCAAAGTTAAACATCTTGCTGCATTCAATCCCCTATGGAGCGCGGAAAGATGGCCTTCAAGATCTCTCCCCTGACCGTGAGAGGGGAGATTTGCTCGGATTCAGACAAATTCATGGTTACCATGAAAATGTTGCTCCACCATCCCGTCAGAGCAAACAGAACCTCAGATCATCTGATGAAGTTGTGTCAGGGTAGTCGGTCGGCAGCCGACTATGCTAGTGAATTTTGGACTTTGGCCAAGGAGAGGGACTGGAACGGGGAGATCGACATGGGGACTGAAATCTCATACAAATGAATGTACAGGGATTGACATTAGTTCTTCTGGCTCACATCTCCAGAGAGATGGGTTCAATCCTGACCCACGATACTGCTGTGTGGGTTTGCACCATCTCCTGGTGACTGTGGTTTGCTCCTGGTGACTGTGGTTTACTCCTGGTGACTGTGGTTTCCTCCCACATCCCAGAGGTGTGCAGGCTGGGAGGTTGAAAGGATGAGACAGAGTCGATGTGGAGAGGATGTTTCTTATGGGTGGGGTATCCAGAACTAAAGGGCACAGCCTCAAAATTGAGGGGCAACCTTTCAGAACTGAGTTAAGAAGGAATATTTTGTTAGCCACAGAGCAGTGAATCTGTGGAATGCTCTGCCACATGTTGCGGTGGAGTCCAAGTTCCTGGGTATATTTAAGGTGGAAGTTGATTGTTTCCTGATCAGTCAGGGCATCAAAGGATGTGGCGAGAAGGCAGGTGTATGGGGTTGAGTGGGGTCCGGCACCAGCCATGATGGAATGACAGTGCAGACTCGATGGGCTGAACAGCCTAATTCTGCTCCTATGTCTTATGGTCTTAACTGGTTCCTGTAAATCAGCTCAGGTGGAAGTGGGTGGAAGGAGAATTGGGGAGAATTGATGGACATTGAGAGAGAGAGTACGTTACAGTGGATTGGGCTTATTGGAGTTCCTTCGACGGCTCAAAGTTACTCAGCAGGTCCACTGGTTTCATTCACTTTTGTAAGAAAATACCAGGAAATACGTGGGACAAGCTTTGGATATATCACAAGAATGATCCCAGGAATGAAAAGGTTGACCTATGAGAAGCGTTTGACGACTCTGGGCCTGTATTCACTGGAGTTCAGTAGAATGAGGAAGGATCTCATTGAAACCCGTTGAAAATTGAAAGACTGAAGTAGAGTGTGCATGCAGAGGACGCTTCTTATAGTGGCAGATAATGCCTGATAATGTTCCATCAGAACAGTTACGTGGAGAATTTCTTTTGCCAAAAGATGGTAAACCTGTGGACTTCAGTCCCACAGACAGCTGCGGAGGCCAAGTCATTTGTTATAATGAAATGGGAAGTTGATAGGTTCTTGATTAGTAAGAGTGTCAAAGGCTACAGGGAGAAGGCAGGAGAACGGGATTGAGGGGGATAATAAATCGACCATGTTGGAATGGTGGAGCAGACCCAATGAGCTGAATGGCCTAACTCTGCTTCTCTGTCTTATGGACATCTGTTTTGTCTCTGGTGCAGTTTCATCGACCTGATTCACCTCGGTGAGAAGGACCGTTTAATGAATGCTGAAACTCTGAACTACAACACCGGCTGTTTCCGCTGCTGAGTTTGAAATCCCTGCTCATGTCTCAGTGCCAGTCTGAAACTCTGAATTATGTCAACTTCATTGAAGAGCAAGATGTGAAAATGAAACCAACCCCTTTGATTAAATACTGATTATTGAAGTTACAGTTCAGGTCAGTAGATGACAAAATCAATCGTTTCAAAACCATGTGTCCATGCTGGGCACAGGGCAGATTCCTGGAACATGCAGCTGGTAGGATCTATAATGACTGACTCCAGTCAGCCTTTCGTTTGATGGCAGAATATAGCATTAATGGTAAGACTCTCGGCAGTGTGGAGGATTAGAGGGATCTTGGGGTCTGAGTCCATAGGACACTCAAAACTGCTGCACAGGTTGACTGTGGTTAAGAAGGCATACGGTGCATTGGACTTCATCAATCGTGGGATTGAGTTTAAGAGCCGAGAGGTAATGTTGCAGCTATATAGGACCCTGGTCAGACCCCACTTGGAGTACTGTGCTCGATTCTGGTCGCCTCACTACAGGAAGGATGTGGAAACCATAGAAAGGGTGCAGAGGAGACTTACAAGGATGTTGCCTGGATTGGGGAGCATGCCTTATGAGACTAGGCTGAGTGAACTTGGCCTTTTCTCCTTGGAGCGACGGAGGATGAGAGGTGACCTGATAGAGGTGTACAAGATGATGAGAGGCATTAATCGTGTGGATATCAGAAGCTTTTCCCCAGGGCTGAAATGGCTAGAGCAAGAGGGCATAGCTTTAAGGTGCTTGGAAGCAGGTACAGAGGAGATGTCAGGGGTAAGTTTTTTACACAGAGAGTGGTGAATGAGTGGAATGGGCTGCCGGCGACGGTGGTGGAAGCAGAAACTACAGGATCTTTTAAGAGACTCCTGGATGGCTACATGGAGCTTAGAAAAATAGAGGGCTGTGGGTAAGCCTAGGTAGTTCTAAGGTAAGGACATGTTCAGCGCAGCTTTGTGGGCTGAAGGGCCTGTATTGTGCTGTAGGTTTTCTATGTTTCTATGTTTTAAACGGGAGGCACAGATCGAATTAATGACAGATAACGTTCTGATTCTGTAGCATCTCAAAAGTGTTAATCACTTTAATAAAAATGTTAAAGTATTCGTCAAAAGCAGTGATGGAATCAGTCTCTGCTTCTTCCTAACCTTGCTTACCTGTGCGCTTCATACTGCTTAAGCAGATCAATTAACAAAAATAATAAAAGTGAGTGCATGAAACAGTTGTTCCTCACGTTTGTTTCTGAAATTATTATGTTTGCCACCCATTAGATCAGCAGCACGACCAGTCAGTATTTGATTACATTGCAACCAGAACCTCCTCTCTACAGTAGTCATTAGATCAAACCATTTATTTCTAGTTGTAGCATTAAATACCCTGCCTTGTTCTGAATGTTGCTTGCAGTCAAATGAAGGGCCTTTAAATGGTTCCCAATGGCGAATGAGGGGTTAATACTATCATAGTGCATTGCAGATAACGATAACTAACGTTTGCATCGAGTGAGACCCACTGAACAAAGGGAGGCCCGGCAAAGAAAGAGTTAACACTGAGAGTCCCCATGAACAATGGGGCAGAGGGCGCAGTGAAGAAAGGGTTAACACTCCGGGCAATGCCAGCTGGTGAACCGGTGCAGTCATTGAGCCCAGGGAAATTTCCTACCAGAGACCCCTCGGTTGAGGGGCCCAGGCAGCTGCTGCTCTCCTTCAGCAGCCCATGGACATCACGCTCACACCATGGAGATTCTGCTCAGCAATGGACATCATTTGTGGTATTAGCTGCACTATTACATGGTAGCTTCATAGACAGTGCCTTTTGGATGCGCAGCACCACACCTCCTCTCCTCAGGGTGGAAATTACCCACATATTTTTAAACATAACAACTTTTGTAGATCTAGTCATTGCTGACAAGGCCAGCATTTGTTAACACTCCCCATTTCCCTTGAGAAGATGGTGATGAGACACCTTCTCAAAGCCTGCTTTCCTTCTTATGGAACTGCCTCCACAGTGCTGCTAGATGGGAAGTTCTGCAATTGGTGATGACGAAGGGTTGGCAATGCAGTCCCAAGTTAAGGTGGTGTGATCACGTGCCGGCTGTCTTTGTTCTGTCTGGTAGTAGAGTCGTGGTAGTAGAGCCCAGGATATTTTTGCAGGAACGTCTAGGAGCTTTATCTTCATCCTTGACGACTCCAGAACACCACTGGAGGATAGGCAACACTACATTTTCATAGTCATGCAGCCTCCCCTCCACTCTGAATCTGGGGCAATGGCTTATCCACCACCAGTCCAATGTGCTTACTGGTATCACAAACAAGGGAAAATCTGCAGATGCTGGAAATCCAAGCAACACGCACAAAATGCTGGAGGAACTCAGCAGCGTCTATGCAGAAGAGTGAACAGTCGACGTTTGGGGCTGAGGCCCTCCATCAGGACCGGAGAAAAAAGATGAGAAGTCAGAGAAAGAAGGTGAGGGGAGGGGAGGAAGAAGTACAAAGTGGTAGGTGATGGGTGAAACCGGGAGAGGTGGTGGGGGGGGGGGAAGGTGAAGTAAAGAGCTGGGAATTCAATTGATAAAGGGCTGGAGAAGGGGGATTCTGACAGGAGAGGACAGAAGACCATGGAGGAAAGGAAAATGGGAGGAGCATCAGAGGGAGGTGATGGAAAGGTAAGGAGATAAGGTGAGAGAGGAAAATGGGAATGGGGAATGGTGAAGTGGGGGGGGGTCCATTACCAGAAGTTTGAGAAATCAATGTTCATGCCATCAGATTGGAGGCTACCCAGACGGAATATAAGGTGTTGCTCCTCCAACCTGAGAGTGGCCTCATCGTGGCAGCAGTGGATGCCATGGACTGACATGTCAGAATGGGAATGGGAAATAGAATTAAAATGAGTGGCCACCAGGAGATCCTGCTTTTTCTGGTGGATGGAGCGTAGATGCTTGGCAAAATGGTCTCCCAATCTACGTCAGGTCTCATCGATATACAGGAGGCCACACCAGGAGCACCGGATACAGTAAGTAGCCCCAACAGGCTCACAGGTGAAGTGTTGCCTTACTCTGAAGGACTGTTTGGGACCCTGAATGGTAGTGAGGGAGGTGGTGTAGAGGCAGGTGTAGCATTTGTTCCGCTTGCGAGGATAAGTGCCAGGAGGGAGATCAGTGGGGGGAGGGGGATGAATGGACAAGAGATTCGCGTGGGGAGCTGAAAGCAGGGGGGAGGGAAAGATGTGCTTAGTGGTGGGATCCCGTTGGAGATGGAGGAAGCCACAGAGAATTATGTGCTGGATGCGAAGGCTTGTGGGGTGGTAGGTGAGGACAAGAGGAACCCTATCTTTCGTAAAAAGGGGTTTCCCTTCCTCCAGCATCTATGCTGCTCTCACCTGCATCTCTTCCATTTTGTGCACATCTGCCCTCACCCCATCCTCCCACCAGGGATAGGATTCCTCTTCCTCTTCGTGTGGGGAACTGGTAAAAGTAATAAAAAGATGTTGATGGAGATGCGAGAGAGAGAGAGAGATTAACTGCAGATCCATGGGGGAATGAGAGGAGGAGATTAGCGAGATAACTCACAATTTTTTGGGGGGTTACTACCCCCTTGGCTCCTAGACCACATACTCAGTGCACCCTTCTCCCTGTCCAGCCATTACAGAAGAACTATAAAGAACTTTGATTTACAATCCGCAGTGAAAGAAAATAGGAACTGCAAATTCAAAGCAGTGACAAGTGCAGTGGATTCGGGTTAATTGGGACACATTGGGATCAGAACATTTTGGCCCAGTTAAGCAGCTACCCTAATTAGCCAAAGTTTCATAGAAATAATTGAAAAGGTATAAAAAGACAAACTATGGTTTAACTGAGTAACAAATCATGTTTTTAAATTAAAATCAGAACAAATTAGAATGCTGTCAAAACTACTACAATAGTATAAGACTTTGTAGTAGTTCCTAATAGTTATTGACAGAGGAATTCATCCAGTGTACACTGCCGTGTTCTTTTAATTGACTGTAAATGAACAAAATCAGCACAAACATGTAGTGTAGATAAAGGACTGCCTTCATACAATCTTTTCAAAGATTGCATTCTCCAAATCTTCGTCTTCATTGTAACTTTCAAGATGATTGTTGACACCTTCAAATTCTTCGTAGCTCCTAACTTTTTGAAATAGTGAAATTGTTTCATTTTCACTCCCAGCCATTTCTGTCATCTCCAAGCCTGAATACTTGAAACCGCAGTGAGCGAAAGAACTCTGAATTGTCTTACTGCTTATTTCCTGGCAACTATCAGCAACCAAAAAAACCACTGCATTTTGAACAGCCATGCATGCAAATGATGCTATTTACAGACTGTTTGCTCTAAGCATGGTGTAGTATCTAACACAAGTGCACGTGACTAATACTAGTTAGAAAATTAGGCAACAGTCTCTTGTCCCAATTAAGTGCCATAGTGTCCCAAATAACAAAGGGAATCCTGGCTATTTTCTCAATTCGTTTTTGTGTTTTTTTGAAAAAGAGTTGTTCCAGATCAGCTGCCCTGATTAACCAGCAGTCCAACTAACTGGAATCCACTGTAATTGTAAAAGATATTCAATATATTTAAAGCTACAAATACAATTATTTATTTATTTAATTACAGCAAAAACAATTTTCATCAACAATTTTAGAGTGTACATTCACTACTTCATTGCTTTTTCACCTTTCAGTGAGATAGCTGGGTTTAGTGCAGTGGTATCAGCTTGTGAACATCAGGCTGAATGTCATTTGCAAGCAGTCTCAGAAACCCATGTTCAGTAATTTGCAGTCTGTTTCATTACGTTGAAAAATGTTGGGCAACTACTCTAAAACTATGGTCCACTAAGTATGATTTTCGGAAATTGAAAAAGGTTACGATGGCCAATAATTTGGACAGAAATTTGGAAATGACTGATTGATAAGATCCACATTACTTCCTTGCAATTGAATATCAATTTCATTAAACTTTGCAAATAGTTCTGACAAATAAGCAATGTCATATCTATTATTCTTGACTTGATTGCTGAATGAAGCATTTGAATCTTTGAAGAATTTTATTACAGTTTCAAAACGTGCATAAAAGCATCTCAGGCAATTTCCTTTACAGAGCCATCTGACTTCCGTGTACAACAGCAAGAGGTCAAACTGTTCATTACTCTCAATAGAAAGTTCTCGAAATAGTGGAGAATTGACAGCATGTAACTTGACTTTATTTACCTCTGTGATAACAGTATTTAATGACTTGTGCAGTCAATCACTTGGTTTTTTTGCGACAAGGTGTTGTTTGTGCATTACAGAATGAAAGGTAAATATGTTAGGTATAGTTTTTTTCAAGAAAGCGAAAACCTCATGACTTAAAACAACTGCTGAGCAATTTCTGTTTTTCTAAGTATGCTGCACAATGAGTCTTTCACATTCTGGGATATTTCATCTATTTGTCTTTGAACAGAGTTGCCACAGAGCAAAATTGCTTTATTTATTTGGTCTAGTGACTTACGTGAAACCGTACTCAGAACCTCCCTTACTGCTGACAGAATCAGTTCTTCTTCAACTGTATGGGGCTTTCTAGACTTAGCGATGAGCAGTGGAATGTTGTATGAAGCACACGACGCATCACTGTTTTGTCATGAAGTACTGGTAAAGGTGTTTTGAAGTGTTTTCCATTTCTGAAAGTTTTTGCAAAGTGACTGAGAATAAGCCAAGTTCTTCTTTGCTTTATCAGAGTGTATTCTCTTCAAACGTTCAAGGAGCCTGGATGGTTTCATTGCCTCATTTGAAAAATCTCTTTCACACCAGCACATTGGCTGCTGTAGGTTGCTTGGTGCTGGTATAAATCCACCTTTCAAATACGCCACACTACACTGTCCACAATTCTTTTTTGTTCGGTCTACTTCTGCCCCTTTCATTGTGGATTAATGACCATGCTCAATTCCCTATTATTTAAGTCCCACTCAAGTGCTGTGTTCAATAATGTGGCAAGTTATGATGTCATCATAGCTCAGGCAAAACCTGACTCTCTGCCTGAAGGTACATAAAGTGGGGCAGTGATATCTGCTGTGGGCGAGAGAAATGAGGTGAAGACCATTCAAAAGGACAGATTCTTATATTTACCCAATTGAGCACCATACCCTAATTCACAGGGATTGCATCACTGCGTGATTAGGGTATGGGAATCACACCAGCTAACTCTGTACTTCAGTAGTGAATAACAATAATGTGCAGGCAGGCCCAGAAATAACACATTTTGTCAGTCCAGATTTCTGATGATATGACAATTACAGAGCTGTCACATTGCTTTTCAACAACTATAACCCACTCTGAGCAAAGCCTAAGAGAACATCAGCAACATTCGCTCAGCACTGCCTTGTGTTGCTCATTCGCTGCTGCTCTCCAGCGTTTGCTCAGCACTGCCTTGTGGTGTTCATTCAGTGCTGCCCTCCAGTGTTCACTCAGTGGAAGAACAAGCTAGACCAAGACAATCTACAGTCATGCCACTCAGGCACTTGGGGTATATTAGTTTGTTTTTCCTTTGAGACTGTATGTTTTTCTGAAATCTTAACCATATGTGCTATTTGTGTTATGTGTCATGTGCAGTATGCTGTGTGCTGTTGGTAATGTGCTTTGTGCCTTGGCCCCAAAGGAAGGCCTATATTCATGTATGGTTAGCAAGCAATGAGATGATTACGTGATCATTGTAATTAATTATGAGGCACTCAAGATCAAATGCTCATAATAAATAACTGATTTCTTAAATTAAGCCTGTAATCCTTCCGCCTCCCCTTGCTACCAAGCACCTGCCCACCACCCTTTTATCTTTATCACCCCCTTAGAAACCCCCACCAACCCCGGGGGTGGGGTAATATCACCTGCTTTGTGAACCACTAATTTAGTATTTCAGAGCAACACAGCTAATACAGCTGCTGCCTCAGAGCCCCAGGATCAATCCTGACCAACTGGTATTATGTGGAGTTTGAACGTTCTCCAATGACTAGGTGGGTTTTCTCCTGCTGCCCTGCTTTCCTCTCACATCTGATGGATGTGCTGGAGGTTAACTGGCCGCTGTAAAGTACACATTAGTGTAGGGAACTGGTAAAAATATCTAAAGGAAGCTGATGGAGATGTGCGAGAGAAAGAAACTGCAGATCCACAAGGGGATGAGAGGAGAAGGGGACTGGTGAGATAATTGGCCTCTAATGCCCTCTAAGTGTATTCTCTCAATGCCATTTGATTGATATTACATTCTCAGCTGAAAAATGTACTCAAATGAAGAATGTACTCAAATCGCTCCAATTCTCTAAGCATCCTGACATCAGGAAGCTGGAACTGACCTAATATCTTTGCTTTCTACCATTCCATGGTGAATTGTCTTGTGTTGTTCAATGGGCAGTGCCTTCCTTAAGCTGCAATTCTGTGAAAACTGCAGATTCTACTCTTTTGCATTGTGACACCATCCCACCACATTGGTCTCCAGCCTCTGTCTCAACCACTTCTGAACAGAAAATGAATGTTATTTTTCCACAGTTTTCCCTGTCTTGTCTGCAAGTCAGTTGTTTTTTTCGGCAGCACTTACCAGTTGCAAAACAGAAGCCACTTGCTTCCTGTTTTCTGAAAGGGATCAGAGGTCATTCCAAAGCAATAAACTTTGAATAACTCTTCTCTGTGCCTCTGCCCTGTTCTTTCACATTGTGACTCAGTTTCTCATAAGGAAGAACATGGCATTGTATTGGGTGGTGTCAGTGATTGCATAGGACTGAAAAGGCTGGGGAAAGTATCGGAAGGACGAAATGGTTTTGAATGAAGTACACTCATTAAAAGGTACAAACTTCGTATTAAATACTTTAGTTATTTATAACAGACTACTAAGTAATACATTCATCATTAAATATCAAGGTCCAGGCAAGATGTTCTTTCAGAAATTCAGCCTTGAGAGTCTCTGAATAGCAATTCTGTAACAGGCTGAGGATGTTTTTGGGTCCAGAATCAGCTCATTCACTGGAAAAATACATTTCCAGAGTATAATCGAAACCAAAAGGTGATCAAAAGCACTGGAGAATTCAGAAAGCAATTTCAAGTAAACTGATCCCCCTCTGTCCATTTACCCTTTCCTCCAAATCTACCCAGTTCCTCTGTCCATTTACTCTTTCCTCCAAACCTACCCAGTTCCTCCTACACAAGCCTAGCACCTCCAGTACCCTATTTCTTTTCCCTTCTTCACCCACTCCCTCTGCCAATCCCTCCACCCACTGGGCCATCTGCACTCCCACCTCCCTTATTAAGTTCAATGTTCCACCCTCCTCCCTCATCCGGTTCCACTGTGTTCGGCCATTATCACTTCCACTTGTCACCTCCCAGCCTCTTTTGCTATTTCCACTCTCCCCTCCTCACCTGGGTCCACCTATCACCTGCCAGCTTTTGCCCAACACCTACTCCCCATCTTTCTATGCTCTCTCTCCCCTCTATCTTTCAGTCCAGGGTGAAGGGTCTAATCCAGGGTGAAGGGTCTCAACCCAAAATACTGAGTGTCCATTTCCCTCTTCAGATGCTGCCTGACCCACTGAGCTCCTCTGGCGCCTTGTTTGTTGCTCCAGATTTCCGCACCTGTAGTCCTTGTGTCAGCATCAGAGAGATTTCAGATGATGGCATGAACCATGGTGACGATCTCCTGGAATTTCTTACTTCTTGAGTAAACTGACCTTCCTGTAGCCTGACCTCCATGTTACCCCCACCTCCCTTTTATTCCCCTATATTTCCTATACAGGGTGACACCATCTTTCAGTTATATAATCCACCAGAACTTCAGTTAATCTTCAAACTATTTGCCTAATCCTGCCACTGCTGATGTCATTTCTCGCTGAATTTGTCACAGCCACAAGCACAGTGTCCCACCACATCTCCTTGCCCTTCCCACCAACCTACTCACACCCAAGGGGTAAACATATATATATTTAGCTACACTTATTAACTTTTTCCTTGTGCTGCGCAGAGCATTACATAAATTCCTGGAATTCCGGTTTAATTCCCAGAGGATTGACCCCATCCCTCTCTAAGTCCCTTTAAATGATCTGACAGTATGATGTAGACACAAGAGATTCTGCAGATGCTGGAAATCTTGAGCAACACGCAGAAAATGCTGGAGGAACTCAGCAGGTCAGAGGGCATCAATGGAGGGAGTTCCAGTTGATGCTTTGGACCGAGACCCTTCATCAGGAGTGGAAAGGAAGGGGGCAGAAGCCAGAATGAGTAGGAGAAGGGGAAGAAATACAAGCTGACAACTGATGGGTAAGACCAGATGAGGAGAAGGTGGGTGATGAAAGAAGCCGGGAGGTGATAGGCAGAAAAGGTTACAGGGCTGAAGAAAAGGGAATCTAATAGAAAAGGGCAGTGGATAGTGGAATAAAGGGGAGGAGGTTGGGAACCAGAGAGAGGTGATGGGCAGGTCATGAGGACAGGGGAGAAGTGTGACGTGCAAGAAGTGAAGGGAAAGAAAGAGGGAAAGAGAGAGGGGCAGACAGAGGGGCAGAGATAGAGGCATAGTGAGGAAAACAACATAACATAACTCTCTTATCGTGGATCACTGACCTGTGACTTTGGACGTGCATGAAAGAACTGAAGTAGGGGACATGCTATTCATCTCTCTAGCCTCTCCCACTCAAGATCACTTGGTCACATTATACATGGAAATAAGACCTAAACTTTGCAGTGAACTCAAACAAGTCTGGAGGTTCTGAGTCCTACACTAACAGTGACCTTGTCTGAATATAAGACATGTCCTTTCATAAACTGCCCATCTTGAAAACTTCATGACTGTTGCCAGCTACCAGGCTTGGATTAACCGTCTCCAGCAGGTACCACGTGACTGAGGTAGGATTGTAACTACCACACAAAGCTCATTTTAGGAGGATGAACACCCACTGATGTCTGTTCTCGTTATCCAAAGACTCCTCCTTCCCATAAGTCCCTGACAGTTAAATGTCCTGTCAACATTTACTCTCAAGGATCTTTGATGCTTCCACTGAAGCAGATCGATAACTGGGTTAATAATCTCATGAACAAGTTCATTTCACAGAAAGCTGATCATTTCTAAACCCTGAAAATAAAAAGCTGGCAACGTCAATATAGCTTTGCAAATATTGACACAAAATAACAAACTCGGTAGTATCCAGGGCATCTTCAAGGAGCAGTGCCTCAAAAAGGCAGCATCCATCAAGGACACTCATCACCCAGGACATGTCCTGTTCTCATTGCTACCATCAGGGAGGAGGTACAGGAGCCTGAAGATACACACTCAACGTTTGAGAAGCAGCTTCTTCCCTTCTGCCATCCGATTTCTGAACGGACATTGGACCCATGAACACTACTTTGTTTTTGCACTATGTATTTAATTTAACTAATAAAAATATAGTGTAATTCAGTTATTTTCTCTATTATTATTCAATTCTCTATTAGAAGTGACAGGTCAACTGATTCAGTGTGATGCTTGCATGATGTAGGAGGTCAGGGACACTGATGTGAAAAGTGTGTCCAGGTTCAGCTCCTGAAGGACCGTGTGGGGCACTGGGGAATCAACTGGATGCCTCAGGATCATCAGGGAAAACAAGAGTTTTCCGGACAGGACCTACAGCGAGATCGTTACACCGAAGACACTAGAAGAGAGAAGGGGGGTGATGATTAGGATTGGAAGGATGCTTGGAGTACAGAGACCCTGGGGGATGTACCCCTTGAAAACAGGTTCACCCTCTTGGAAGCTGTCGGGACAGAAGACTCTGCCAGTCTGGGAGGCGGACAGGTCTGCGAGTCAAAAATTGGTGCTGAAGCCAAGCCGAGGAGACAGAAGTCAGGCAGAGCTGTGGTAGTAGGGGACTCCATAATGAGAGGTACAGAAAGCGGTTTCTGTGGCAACGGGCAGGATTTAAGGATGGTGTGTTGCCTCCCTGGTGCCAGCATCAAGGGCGTCATGGACCAATTGCAGGGCATCCTCAAGGGTGAAGGTGAACAGCCAGAAATGGTAATGCATGTCAGCACAAATGATGTCGGGAAGAGGAGGAAAGAAATTCTGCAGCGTGACTTCAGAGAACTCGGAAGAAGGCTGAAAAGCAGGACCTCCAGGGTGGTTATCTCTGGTTTGCTTCCAGTTCCTCATGCTGATGAGGGCAGGAACAGGGAGATAAGGGATTTGAATGTGTGGCTGAGGAGCTGGTGCGGGAAGCAGGGATTCAGGTTTTTAGACCACTGGGATCTGTTTTGGGGTAAGGATGAATTGTACAAAAGGGCCGGGTTGCACCTTAACAGGCCGGGGACCAGCATTCTGGCAGGCAGGTTTGCCACTGCTACACGGGTGTGTTTAAACAAAGTAGTTGGGGGGGAGGAGAGGAAATATAAGGATGGAGTTAAAGGGAAAGAGAGAATAAGGAAAGTTAAGAAAGACAACAGAATTAATGGGACAGAAAGCTCAGGAAGGGATCGCAGAGTATGGCCAAGTGCAATAGGAATCAATGTGAAAGGTGAGGGGGGTAGAAGTATTACTTTAAATGGATTAAAAGTATTATATATGAATGTACGGAGTGTAAGAAATAAAGTGGATGAGCTTGAGGCTCAGTTGGAAATTAGCAAGTATGATGTTGTAGGAATAACAGAGACATGGCTGCAAGAGGATCAGGGCTGGGAAATGAATATTCAGGGTATACGTTCTATCAAAAGGACAGACAGTGGGCAGAAAGGGTGGGGTGGCTCTGTTGGTGAGGAATGAAATTCAGTCACTTGCGAGGGGGGACATAGAATCAGGAGATGCAGAGTCAGTATGGATAGAACTGAGAAATTGTAAGGGCAAAAGGACCCTAATGGGAGTTATCTACAGGCCCCCAAACAGTAGCCTGGATATAGGGTGCAAGTTAAATCAAGAGTTAAAATTGGCATGTCGCAAAGGTAATTCTACGGTTGTTATGGGAGATTTCAACATGCGGGTAGACTGGGAAAATCAAGTTGGTACTGAACCCCAAGAAAGGGAGTTTGTGGAGTGCCTCCCAGATGGATTCTTAGAGCAGCTTGTATTGGAACCTACCAGGGAGAAGGCAATTCTGGATCTAGTGTTGTGTAATGAGCCAGATTTGATAAGGGAACTCGAGGTAAAGGAGCCATTAGGAGGTAGTGACTATAATATGATAAGTTTTAATCTACAATTTGAGAAGGAGAAGGGAAAATCGGAAGTGTCAGTATTACAGTTGAACAAAGGGGACTATGGAGCCATGAGGGAGGAGCTGGCCAAAGTTGACTGGAAAGATACCCTAGCAGAGATGACAGTGGAACAACAATGGCAGGTATTTCTGGGAATAACACAGAAGGTGCAGGATCAGTTCATTCCAAAGAGGAAGAAAGATTCTAAGGGGAGTAAGGGGCGACTGTGGATGGCAAGGGAAGTCAAGGACAGTATAAAAATAAAAGAGAGTAAGTATAACATAGCAAGGATGAGCGGGAAGCCAGAGGATTGGGAGACTTTTAAGGAGCAACAGAAAATAACTAAAAAGGCAATACAGGGGGGAAAGATGAGGTATGAAGGTAAGCTAGCCAAGAATATAAAGGAGGATAGTAAGAGCTTCTTTAGGTATGTGAAGAGGAAAAAATTAGTCAAAACCAAAGTTGGGCCCTTGAAGACAGAAACCGGTGAAATTATTATGGGGAACAAGGACATGGCAGACGAGCTGAACAGGTAAGACACAAACTAGGGAAGACACAAACAATCTCCCAGATGTAATAGTGCCCAGAGGACCTAGGGTAATGGAGGAACTGTAAGAAATTCGCATTAGGCAGAAAATGGTGTTGGATAGACCGATGGGACTGAAGGCTGATAAATCACTGATGGTCTGCACCCCAGGGTACTTAAGGAAGTAGCTCTAAAAATCGTGGACACATTGGTAATCATTTTCCAATGTTCTATAGATTCAGGATCAGTTCCTGCGGATTAGAGGGTAGCTGATGTTATCCCACTCTTTAAGAAAGGAGGAAGAGAGAAAACAGGCAATTATAGACCAGTTAGTCTGACATCAGTGGTGGGGAAGATGCTAGAGTCAATTATAAAAGACGAAATAGCGGCATATTTGGATAGCAGTGGCAGGATAGGTCCGAACCAGCATGAATTTACAAAGGGGAGATCATGCTTGACTAATCTTCTGGAATTTTTTGATGTAACTATGAAAATGGACATGGGAAAGCCAGTGGATATAGTGTACCTGGGCTTTCAGAAGCCTTTGATAAGGTCCCACATAGAAGGTTAGTGGGCAAAATTAACGCACATGATATTGGGGGTAGGGTACTGACATGGATAGAAAATTGGTTGGCAGACAGGAAACAAAGAGTAGGGATTAACGGGTCCTTTTCAGAATGGCAGGCAGTGACTAGTGGGGTACCGCAAGGCTCGGTGCTGGGACCGCAGCTATTTACAATATATATTAATGATTTAGATGAAGGGATTAAAAGTAACATTAGCAAATTTGCAGATGACACAAAGCTGGGTGACAGTGTAAAATGTGAGGAGGATGTTATGAGAATACAGGGTGACTTAGACAGGTTGGGTGAGTGGGCAGATGCAGTTTAATGTGGATAAATGTGAAGTTATCCACTTTGGTGGCAAGAACAGGAAGGCAGATTACTATCTGAATGGTGTCAAGTTAGGAAAAGGGGAAGTACAATGAGATCTGGGTGTCCTTGTTCATCAGTCACTGAAAGTAAGCATGCAGGTACAGCAGACAGTGAAGAAAGCTAATGGCATGTTGGCCTTCATAACAAGGGGAGTTGAGTATAGGAGCAAATAGGTCCTTCTGCAGTTCTACAAGGCCCTGGTGAGACCCTACCTGGAGTATTGTGTGCAGTTTTGGTCTCCAAGTTTGAGGAAGGATATTCTTGCTATGGAGGGAGTGCAGCGTAGGTTCACTGGGTTAATTTCAGGGATGGCGGGAATGTCATATGTTGAAAGATTGGAGCGACTGGGCTTGTATACACTGGAATTTAGAAGGCTGAGAGGGGATCTGATTGAAACATATAAGATTATTAGGGGATTGGACACATGTTCCCGATGTTGGGGGAGTCCAGAACCAGAGGCCACAGTTTAAGAATAAAGGGTAGACCATTTAGAACTGAGTTGAGGAAAAACTTTTTCACACAGAGGGTTGTGGATCTGTGTAATGTTCTGCCTCAGAAGGCAGTGGAGGCCAATCCTCTGGATTCTTTCAAGAAAGAGTTAGATAGAGCTCTTGAAGATAGCAGAGTGAAGGGATATGGGGGGAAGGCAGGAAAAGGGTACTGATTGTGGATGATCAGCCATGATCACAGTGAATGGCGGTGCTGGCTCAAAGGGCTGAATGGCCTACTCCTGCACCTATTGTCTATTGTCTAATGTCTATTATGTATTGCAATATACTATCGCCACAGAAAAACCAAATTTCTCAGCATATGCCGGTGATATTAAATCTGATTCTGATTTGTCAGTTCACTAATGTCCTTCAGGGAAAGAAATCTGTTGTCCTGTCTAACCTGGTCTGGTAGTGGGGTTGGGCAAGTGGGGTAAGCTCCTATCAACACCATCACTTGCTTTGATCCAATACCATTTTATCAATAAAGAAGCTTGCCACCACGGATGAGGAGAGAATCCCATCCTGACCAGAGGCACCATGTCCCAAGAATGACTTTTATTAGAAATTACACCAGCAAGAAAATCATTTTGATTTCAAGAGGGTATTGTTGATCAGCAAGTACAACCCAACCTTTCCCTGGTTAATTACAATGTTGACACTGTCAACATCTTATCCAAACTCTGATCCATAGATGAAGCATCTGTATGTTTGATGGTCAGTTGAAACTAGTTTTGGCATAATTGCTGACTTCTAGACTATTATATCGGAATGCCTTCAGGAATAAGGAATTCCAAAGCCAAATTATTAGATGAGAATCAGGGATACCATTCGATGCAACAATCTACCCATCTACTACTAGATGATTGCAATACTTTCATTTGCTACTGCCAAAGCTGCATATATAGGTTGAGTGAACTTTGTTCTGTAACAATGTAAGATGGCATAGGTGTCAGGGTCATAGAAAAGGATTTCACCTCCTTCATAGTCTACCAGCACACCAATCACTGCCGGACGCCTCAGTAGGTCTAGGGTCTTCATCTGCCCATTGTGGGCCACCGTGTATTCTTCATCGTACCGGGATAAGACCCAGGAGGACGGGTTGTATCCAAGCCGGCATTCATGGCCGGCGCCTTTGCGTGGAAGACAGCCGTATGCCAACCCCACTTTGTAGGCCCCGCTTTTCTCCACGTCCACTCTCCAGGTGTGAAGTCCACTTTGGATAGGCTCCAGTCCCAGGGCGTTGGGCCAATGATCAAAGCGCTCAGGGCAGTCTGGGTACAAGTAGACCTTCTTGTTTGCAAATGTTATCCTCTTTTTATTTTCCGACAGTGCCAAGGATGAGTGCAATGTCCTCTCATCAATGTGAAGGTTCTTGGTGCCTGAAACAGGGGATTCTGTTTTAGTTCAACCAAATTTCAACAGGAAATGCTTGACAAATCTATTGAAATTTTTAAGGACGTAACAAGTGAGATACATGAGAAAGAACCAATGAATCATACATATGATGTTACAATCATATATCAAATCACAGGATCATACAACATTCGGCCCAATTTGTCCATGCTGACCAGTTGGCACATTTCCATGTTATTGCTTTGCTCAGTACTTGGTCCAGAGCTCTCTTTGCATAAGCAATTTAAGTGTTCATTTAGAGAGCTTCAATCACTCTCAGGCAGTGTATTCAAGGTACTGGCCATCTCTGGCTGAAGAGGTTCCCTGTTACATTTCCTCTAATCATTTTCCTGTTACCTTATATCTACGGCCTCTAGTTTTAGGCCAGGCCAGTGATGTGAGGCCCACTGGTCTCTGGTTGCCCGGTCGTGGTATGAGGCCCAAATGTCTGCAGTTGTTAGGCCAGTGGTATGAGGCCTACAAGTCTACAGTTGCCAGGGCAATGGCATGAGGCTCACAGGTCTCTGGTTGATAGGCCAGTGGGTGTGAGGCCCACAGATCTATGGTTCCCAGGCCGATGATGTGAGGCCTACAGGTCTCTGATTGTAGGCTAGTGGTGTGAGGCTCACAGGCGTCTGGTTGCTGGGCCAGTGGTATGAGGCCCACAGACCAATAGTTGTCAGGCCAGTGGTATGAGGCCTACAGATCTCTGGTAGCCAGGTTTTTCTTGTTGCCTTCCTTTAAAAGGGGAGCTACCAGTTAAAAACCTCAGCCAGAGCCCCAGGAATCTCTTTCCTTGCCTCCCATATTTATCCACCTTTAAAGCCGCAAGGGCATCGAGTACGTTTAAGGAGGTCTACACTATATTTTCAACTATCCCTTCATTGATTTCTCCAACCACAAACTCTGTTTCCTTTGTGAATACCAATGAAAAGTGGTTATTTAAGACCTCAAACAAACCTTTGGCTTATCCTTAGATTGCTTAATTGGCCCTACTTTGTCCCTAGTTATTGTTTTCCCTTAATATCACTCACAGAACTCCTTCCGATTTATCTTAATCCTGCATACCAATATCCTTTGTGACCCGTCCTAATCTTCCTGATTTTCTTTGTGTTTCCCAACACTTTTTAACATGCTTGTAGAGCTACTCCTTTCATTAGTTCCCTTTCCTGTCATATGCTTCCATTTTCCAATTTTTTTCCATCCTTAACATCCCCCAGCATCTTAGATTCCCCTAGCTTTTAACCTTCCAGGAACATGTAGGCCTTAAGGTCTGGATATTGTTCGTTTGAATGTTTCCCATTGTTGATATGAATTTACCCACAAGTAGATGCTCCTAAACTACCTTTGCCAGGTCTTCCCTTATCTTAATGAAGTTGGCCTTCCGCCACTTTAAGGTCATTATTACTGGTCCTCTATGCTTTTTCATAACCACATTAAAAGAAATGGGGCTGTGGTCACAATCTCCAAAATGATCCCTCTACTTGACCAGCTACAGTCCCCAAGATAAGGGCTAGCAATGCTCCTTCCTTCATTAGTCTATCTGCATACTGTGTCAAAAAGCTCTCCTGGACACACTTAGCATTTAACATGAAGGCAATCCCAGTTAATGTTTGTGAAATTGAAACCTCTGTGCAATAATTATTTTTACTGCTGGTTTCTGATATGTCTGCCTATATATCTGCTTCTCCATCTCCTCTTTACCATTGGGAGGTTTATAATGCACTGGGAGGAAAGTGATGACGCCAAACATGAGGAAGTCTGGAGATGTTGGAAATCCAAAGCAACACACACAAAACGCTGGAGGAACTCAGCGGATCAGCCCTGAAGAAGGGTCTCGGCCTGAAACGTTGGCTGTTTATTCTTTTCCATAGACGCTGCCTGACCTGCTGAGCTCCTCCACTGTTGTGTGTGTGTTGCAAGTGATAAAGCCGTTTTTGTTTCCAATGTCTACTCCTTTGGCCATGATTCAGGAGCCTACCAGGATATCCTCTCGCAATACTGAAGTAACGCAGTCTTTGACTAATACCGTACTGTAATCCCTGCTCCCCTTTTACACCATCCTCTGCCTCACCCTAACCTTCTGTACCCTGGGATTCTGAGTTACCAGTACTGCATGCCCTTCAACCATTCTCAGTGACGGCAACAAATTCCGAGCGTTAAATAAAGTCTTTTCTTCATCAAACTTACTCATACATTCTTCTGAGTCTCCTTTACTGTCATCAATCCTTCCTAGATTCTCCCGACAATATTCCAGTAATGGCCTAGCTAGCGTCTAGATATTGCTGGCTCGACTTCTTCACTCAGTCAATGCCTAATAAAGTTAACCCTTTCACCTACCAGCTCTATAAACTCCCGAGAGCTATGTCACACACTGCGAAGTTTTCTCTGTTCCTCTGCATCCTCAGTGCTTGCCTAACCTCAGTAATAGTTACTATGAGATTACCAAGTTATCATAAAAGGCCACTACTGTTCTGCAGGAAGAAAGCTTGATGTCCTTATCTGGTATGACCTATATACAGCAAAAGACCAATCACAACGGGATGTCGCTAGTGAAGTGGAGAGATCATTTTGGAGATTGTGACTACAACTCCATTTCTTTTAATGCAGTTATGAAAAAGCATAGAGGACCAGTAATAATTATTTTAAATAGGGGGAAGGCCAACTTCATTAACATAAGGAAGATGTGTCAAAGGTCAATTAATAGCATTTCTTTACTATCCTTTGAAATAGTTGAGTGACTACTCAGTTAAAGTAATTCACTCTGTTAGAACCCCTACCACAAGTTACCGATATATTATTATGGATGAACCCTTACTGACCTGCAACACAGATCATGACCGCAGATGCCCAAAGGCTACTAAGGAGGTCGCTGTGAGCACAGGCAAGGTTGAAGTTCAGTTTGTTTGAGTCCTTGGGTTCCAGAATCCCCTCTGCTTCCTCCGCTCTGGAACAAAAGAAGAAGTCTACTCAGAACAAGGGCAACAGAAAGAAGAACTTGCATTAACACATGACCTTATGGACATCCCAAAGAGCTCTACGCCCAAGGAGGTAACTTTGCAATATAGGTAGTGTTTTAAAAGAGGAGACAGTGCAAACACTTTGAGATCATGATCTGAAAATATGCTGAGGACTAGACAACCCATTTCACCAATGTTGGTTGAACGAGAAAGATTGGCCAGAGCTTCGGGAGTGAGTTCCCCGGCTTTTCTTTTCATCAGATTACAAGTTAACTTCTACAAAAAACCAACTCTACCAATGCCACAAATAAACTTCTTTAGAGCAGGACTTTAACTCATGCTCTGGCGCGGCTGGAACTATACTATGAGCACTGAGAATCTGGAAAAATATCAAAACCCCAAAGAAAAGAGAAGATTTACTGGAATGCTATCAGGAATGAGAGGCTTTTGTTACATGGAGATTAGTGAGCAACCAGTAAACGCTGGTATACAAGTGACATACAATATCCAGCATGGGGAACACAAATAATAGACGGGCAATTAGCAAGAAAAGTGATACGTTGGTCTTTTAGATCAAGAATTGGACAACAATTATTCCCAGTGTACAAGACTGTTTTATTCTCCACACTCCAGGGGCACATTAACCTTGGAAACCCATGTAGGAACTTCATCCTGGAAATACAGTGTTGACCTCATAGGAGGGATTTTGTGAGTTGGGTCTATGTTCACTGGAGTTTGGAAGATCAGCTCCTTGAAGCATATTCCATCCAGAAAAGGCTTGGTGGGGTAGAGCTGAGCCTCAGGTTCCTCAAACATCTTCTTCTGAGCCAACACTATTTCTAGTTTCAGGTTAGTTAGCAGTGAAGGGGTGAAGGTATATCTGTATAACACCACTATCAAATAGCCAACTATCATTATCAAATAGCCCACAATGTGATCAGAAGTTTCATCAGTCACAGCCAGAAGAACATCATCTTGCACCAAGTAACTGCTGAGACAGCAGCCCAACAGGTTTGATTCACAGCTTCAATCTTGCTCATCGGGTTTGAAACAGCAGCCTCGACGTTGGGTGGAAGATGAAATGTCCCTCGTATTTATGGACAGCCTTTACAATTGCGCTGTTTAATCAACTGTGTTGCACAGTCTTTCTCCCGAAGTTGCACATCTCTCCATTAAATTGCAGCCACTGCCATTTGGTCAGCTGTTTAAGGTCTTCTCACAGTTTATTCCAACCCTCCTTACTGTTTTCCACTATTTGAACCTTTGGGTCATCAAAGGATTTGGAAATGTTCTCATGGACACCAATGTCTAAATGATTAATGTACATCAACAAAACTAAGTGGTACCAGACAGAACACCATCGTAACATCCTCCAGTCTGATAAACAACCATTCCCTCTACTCTTCTTTCTGCCTTCGAACTAATTTCCTATCATGATTGGTGACCCTTTAATTCCATGGCCCTCGGATCTGCTAACCAGCCTTCTAGTGTGCGGTTTATGAAACGCCTTCCATAAATCCATGTCGAAGACACCCACTGCAATCCCCTCATTCACTTCTCTTTGCCTTAAGCCCATCACCCCAGTGGAGCATAGGCCACCAACAATAGCTTGCCAGAGTCCCCTGTCCCGGGCCAGACTTTTGAGTTGTCGCCAGGTGTAGCCCATCTTCTTGGTGCATTCTTCCTCTGGGTTTTTATATGATGGGGTTGCTAGCCCCATGTACAAAACTCCTCCTTTAGCAGCCGGGCCTAGGACCGTCCATGGCAAACTTCACTTCTCTTTCACCTAATAAATTTCGAGTTAACCAGATACAATTTACCTTAATCAAACCCACGCTGGCTCTCTGTTATCAACTCAAACTTCTAATAATATCCCTAATTATTGTTTCTGAACTTCCCCACACAAAAAAGAACAAAGATAAACTAACTAGTCTGTATTTACCTGGCACATCCCCACAACCTTTCTGGCTCAGATCATTACCTTTACAGATACCACATGGAATGGCCTGGTTAAGATTTCTACTGCTATGATATGAGGGAGTTTATGTTAGCAGTTTTTTGTAAAAGCAGCATGCCATGGTGAAAAGTATGTTTTGGCTTTGGCTAAGATAATGAATCGTAAACACAAAATACTCCGCAGATGCTGGGATCAAAGCAATAATCACAACACGCTGGAGGAACACAGCAGTCGACCTGCGTGTTGTGAGTGTGGCTAAGATAATGAGCCATGTTGTCTAACTTAGCCAGTCAGGATTGTGGGATGTGAGGAAAAGTTCTAGAGAGCTGTGGGGAGGAGTTTTCTAAAGTATAGTAGTACGGTTTGGGGTCTTTTGGTGGGAGCTACGGAGCCGGACAGAGGCTACGGGAGCTACGGACTGGACGGAAGGGAAGATGCTGTTGAAAAGAGAGACCCTGTTGCAAGAAGTGCTTTGTACAGATGAGTGGCTCCAAGGAGGAAGGGCCAATACTCCTGACAGACAGCAACACACACAAAATGCTGGAGGAACTCAGCAGGCCAGGCAGCATCTAGGAAAAGAGTACAGTTGATGGCTCAGGCTGAAACCCTTCAGCATCTGCAGATTTTCTCTTGTTTTCTCCTGAGAGAGAGAGACCCAGTTTGCTTCAGTTGGTCTTTGAGGGAAGTTTGGAATGTGGTGGGTGCTTTCATGCAGATAGTGGGTCCAGCACGTGAGTAAGAGAAAGACCCCGAATACTCCAGAATGACCTCCAGCGGTTATGTGTACATTGGACTGGGTTAACTGTAGTGGGCCCTTTTATTTTCTCTTAGTAACTGTTTAATAAAGCCAAAATTGTTAAATATACTTTCTTTATAATTGTATGCAGAGTATGATCTATCATTTCTTGCCGACCAACAATTGTGTATGGGCAGTATTTACACAGCATTCACTCAAATCGAGGTTTCTTTAATCGAAACATCATGACATTCCTGTTTGGTTGAACTCCAAATCATATCGACCCTAGACGTATATTGTTTATGAAAGGTGGCCTTCTCACTGCTAAATCACAGGGATGTTCGCAGAGTTAGCTATCGGGCCCAGTTTGCGTACGAGCCCGGTGAGAGGGTTACACACAGATTGTACTGTGGAGAACAGTTTCTAACATTTTGGGATCATTTTGGAGTCTTCAGCAATTCAAGATGTTCCCTTTGGACACTTCCTCCAGTAACCAGACGATTAAAATTAATTTTGTATTATCTGCATTTCTTTGCCCGTGTTTCTCAATAATAAAAATATTCGTGAAGGAAGCAGAGGTGTGAAAATTAACAGTCTGAAACCGCCAGCAACAAATTTGTTCTGGAAGAGCAATTCCATGGTTAAAAACATAATGGTCTCACACCATTGATGGTGGTTATGATAAGAACAGCCATGCATTTAAAAAGACTAAATTTGGTGGAGATGGTGTGACATAGGTCAATATCCTATATTTCAACAAAGGTTACAAGTACAATGTTAACTATAGCAAGTAATCTGCTCCAATAAAATTCAATGTATCATTTTAGGATTGAAATAATTTTGATTGAGTGTTTGTAGAAATTTAATCACGGCAAAGGGTTGAGTGCTACAAAACCATTTAAGCCAGTTTAGGACAGAGGTTGGAGGTTGGGTCCTGACGAAGGATTTCAGCCCGAAACGCCAACTGTTTACTCTTTTTCACAGATGCTGCCTGGCCTGCTGAGTTCCTCCAGCACTTGGTGTGTGAAGCCAGTTTAGGAGTTGCACCAACTTGCCAACAGAGGGAGCTGAGGAGAGGACAACGGGGCCCAGTAGACAGAAAGCCAACACTGACGTTCACTGGTTCTCATGATGAATGTGATGATGAGGCAAGCTTTTTCTCTCTCGTGCCAGCCTCTACTTGGAGAGTAAGAGGGAGAGGGTAAATACCACAGTAAGTGACAGGGAAGGGTAGGCAACACTGTGAAATTTAAACCACAGGAGGGAGAAGGACATCAATTGCAGCTGGAAGGTCAATGTCTCAGCGAAGGACACCCTTTGGTCTTCTAATCACAGCGAGATATCTGCAAGGGAATCCTGCAAACTGGCTCAATAGACAATAGATGCAGGAGTAGGCCATTCAGCCCTTCAAGCCAGCACCACCATTCACTGTGATCACAGCTGATCATCCACAATCAGTATCCAGTTCCTGCCTTATCCCCATAACCTTTGATTCCGCTATCTTTAAGAGCTCTATCCATCCCTTTCTTGAAAGCATCCAGAGACTTGGCCTCCACAGCCTTCTGGGGCACAGCATACCATATATCCACCACTCTCTGGGTGAAAAAGTTTTTCCTCAACTCCATTCTAAATGGCCTACCCCTAATTCTTAAACTGTGGCCTCTGGTTCTGGACTCACCCATCAGCAGGAACATGCTTCCTGCCTCCAGCGTGTCCAATCCCTTAATAATCTTATATGTTTCAATAAGATCCCCTCTCAGCCTTCTAAATTCCAGAGTATACAAGCCCAGTCGCTTCAATCCTTCGACATATGACAGTCCCGCCATCCCAGGAATTAACCTTGTGAAGCTACGCTGCACTCCCTCAACAGCAAGAATGTCCTTCCTCAAATTTGGAGACCAAAACTGCACACAGTACTCCAGGTGTGGTCTCACCAGGACCCTGTACAGCTGCAGAAGGACCTCTTTGCTCCTACAGTCAATTCCCCTTGTTATGAAGGCCAGCATGCCATTACCTTTCTTCACTGCCTGCTGTACTTGCATGCTTGCTTTCAGTGACTGTTGTACAAGAACACCTAGATCTCATTGTACTTCCCCTTTTCCTAACTCGACTCCATTCAGATAATAATCTGCCTTCCCGTTCTTACCACCAAAGTGGATAACCTCACATTTATCCACATTAAACTGCATCTGCCATGTAACTGCCCACTCACCCAGCCTGTCCAAGTCACCCTGCATTCTCATAACATCCTCGTCACATTTCACACTGCCTCCCAGCTTGGCTCAGTCCAGGCTGTTGGAGAACATGCTGGGGAATGCGCTGAAAATCAGTGCAACCAGTGCTCAGCCTCTATGGGGAAGGTCCTCAATCTCGGCTCCTTCCACTAGCACCCACGGAGGGTCAGAGTTGGGTGGGGAAGCCCCTCGAACAATCAAAGAGTGTCTCACCTCAAGAAGCCACCTGAGAGCCAATGGTGCTCTGATTTTTTCCCTCGTTCATTAAAGTTTACATTATTGAACATATCAACCATGAATGTAAAGGTTTTTGCACTGTTTCTACCTTTGTATATTGTTACGAGAATACACATAAAATTAAGATGTTTGCTGGCCTGGGCTAGCATCAGTGGCATCAGCAGTTGGTCTGCCACCTGCCCTCAGGGGAAGGAGAGATAAGGAACAATGGAGCAGCGTCTGGAGATGTGTAATGAAGGGATGTGGGAGAGAGAGCTGTCTGGAGCGGCTCCCCCCTTTGAACCTTGAACTGTTTGAAGTGATGGACAGGCGATACCCCAGCAGGGGGATAAAAAGGGACAGGTTCGCTAAGGCAGGACACACGCCACCCGAGGTAACGAGACCCTGGAAGCGGTGCGCCTCTCACGAGTGGGTGAGAAGTGCCAGACAACGACAAGGGTGGAAAGGTACGATCAGCGGGAACCCGGTGTGTGTCCGCCCTTGCCTGGGTGCCGGGTTCACTGCAGAGGATCGACCGCATCTGGAGGAGGGGTCACAGTCGGTGACCTCAGGTGACATCACCAAGGACCCGCCCAAAAGCTGTTTGTGAGCCATCTCGCTGGTCTGTGAGCCATCTTGCTGGTCTGTGAGTGAAGCCGTTCTGAATGATCAGTTGTTCCTATTCTATGTCTCTCTTCCCCCACGTTGTCCACCGCCATGGCAACGATTACTGCGAACTGAACTACTAACTGGACTGAACTTTGAGTCATTTTGAAATTGGTCATTTACCCCTAGACAACGATAGAGCTTGATTGATGCTGTTATCTTAATGCTGTGCACATGTGTGTTTATCATCACTGAACTGTTGCATTTATTATCCTTTCGATTACTGTGTTGCTTGTTTCTTTAATAAAACTTTCTTAGTTCTAGTACTCCAGACTCCAACTGAGTGATCCATTTCTGCTGGTTTGGCAACCCAGTTACGGGGTACGTAACAATATATATTTTCAATCATAAATAAATAAATTCTATTTTTGACATTAAAAATTCAAAAGGAATGATTTGCAGGATATGAACTTGCACCCTTAGTCAGGCTATGGACTCACAATTCCACATTTAGGTTTACTACACAGCTCAATGTGACATTTCCTTAATGATTCAGGGCAAGGTTAGAATTTATAAGTCGGTGCATATGAGAGTCAGTCACATTGCTTTGCAATGGATGGTGTCAAGTTTGGTGCTGTACTTATCTGGGAGAATATTCTATCATGATCCTGATAGATGCTTTGTAGATGGTGGAAAGGCTTTGGGGTGGAAGAGGGTCAATTTCTTACTGCAGGATACCTACTATCTAAACCTTCCAGAACCACAATGTTTTCCGGCTTGTTCTATTAACTTTCTGCTCAATGGTGACTTCCCAAGGTATCTATGGTTGGAGCAGCAAAGGCAAAGCCATTGAATATTGAAAGGCTAAGAAATTATACTCACACCTGAGGTGCAAGTAACCTGGCTTTAATATTCTTTGACAACACCGTCAACAACCTCCACTAATTTACTGGCAATCGAACAACAGCCACCTAGCCAATAATTAGCCACAATGAACTTCTGATGGAGATTAGTTCTGAGGAAGAACTGTTACTCAGGTGGCTGTGGAGGGCAAATCATTGGGGATATTCAAGGCCAAGGTTGATAAGTTCTTGATTAGTTAGGATATCAAAGGTTATGGGAAGAAGGCAAAAGAATGGGATTGAGAGGAATAATAAATCAGCCATGATGGAACGACAGACCAGACTCGATAGGCCGAATGCCTAATTATGCTCCGATGCCTTGTGGTCTTATGACCCAAAACATTGATTGGCTTCGCTTTCCACAGATGCTGCTCGTCTGTCTGGGTTCTTCCAGTTTTTCCACTATTTAGTTGTCCCATTTAGTGGATGGGACTGACCTGGGCAATTCTCCACATTACCCTGAGCCACAGCACACTGCAGAGTTCAGACAAAGCATATCACAATTCGAGAGTTCAGAACAGGTACAGTGTTACGTCAAGAGTTCAGATAAGGTCTGTTGTTATCAAAGAGATGAGAGAAGGCAAAGCTCTGTTCAAAAATTCTAACATGAAAGAGAACTATTTGAGAGCTACCACTGGTTCAGACAAGGTGTAATGTCAGCTTCTTTATCTCAAAGACATTCACAAATTATCTAAGAATTACTTGCAGGGTGAGTTCAGTTCATTGTTATTGGCTGGACATACCTTTCAAATATTTCCTTCTGGTGTTTCTGCAGGGTAAAAAAAAAAGTGAATTCAGTTCATTTGAAATAGAAGCAAGTCATAAATCTGACAGAACACTATTGGAAAACTTCCACTGACCATAAGCACCCCATCATCCATTCTGGTCAGTGTGTCCACCAAATAATTTTTAATGTCCACTAGCTTTTGGTGGGCCTCCGTCCAATAGGTTTTTTGGGTTAAGATGCTCTGCTGCACTCGTTCCTCTTCATCGTGGATCGCATCCAACACTCGCTGCTCCTCATTCTCACAAACATCACGAATAAAGTTCAAGCGTTGGATGATCACCTCCCTGGAACCACTGGCATTTTCCTGTCACCAGAGAGGAGTGAAGGTGTCAGTAAGGACAAGCTGTAGCTGTTCTATTTAATCCAAGCAATGATAACCTTAATCACTGGAAGTCATCAAGAGCAATTTAAAAAAATCAATGTGTAACACTCTGCTAAAGGTTTTACTGCTAATGCTGTAGAGTATTTTATGTAATGGTCTTTCTGCAGAAGCAGTGTGTTCTGCTGGCAGGGTTTGGGTTACCATTAAAGATAAGGGATGCTTAGGAATGTGTGACATCCAACCAGGAGAGTGGAGCTGAGAGAAGTTTCTAGAGAAAGCTGGGGCAGCAGTTTTTGTGGCGAACACTGAGGTGGGTCAAGGTCTTTATTTGGCGGGAGACGGAGAGAGAAGGGGCTCGAGAGAACTGGCCGTAGAACTTGATCCGGTGGTAACCCAGAGGGGAACTTTTACCAGGAAACAGTGAATAGGAGTTGATTCATCGAAACAATGGCTTCTGGAAGATATGAGCTCCACCGTGCACGTGACTGTTTAAGTATAATGGACACTTTTTGTTTTCTTTTCTTTCCTTTAATAACCGCTTAGGTTAACATTCTTAAATATACCACCTGATAATTATCTGCAGTGTACGATCTGTTATTTCTTGCTGATGGACGATTGCAGGGGGGCAGTAAATCACACAGCATTCACACAAACTGGGGTTCAGGTGGGCGAGACATCCCAGCCTCAGGGGTTTGGCAGGACCAAAGTGGTATACACCTTAGATGTATGAAGGCTGAGAAAGGTGTGTTTCTCACCGCAGAGTTCTGTGGCTGTTGGGAGCTAACGAGCCACACTTCCAGACAGGATCAGTAAAAAAAGGGTTTCAAATGCAACAACTTCACATGTCCCACTGGCACACTTCCACGCAAAATTGAAACAATCAGCTTCTGCGACTTCATCGGAGTAGGTGACTTAAAGTCTGGACAAAGGCATTGGTTTGAAGGAGAATTGTAAGAGGGATATAGAGATGAGAAGGGGGAGGTGTCAGAAAGTGATTAGAGCACAATGATGAGAGTTTTTAAGTATGTGCATTTTAGGAAGAACTGCCATTGTAGAAGTCAACTCCCGTCACTGCAATCAGCATTAACAATGAAAAGCAGCCACTGAAATCAAAGGCAGCTATAGCTATTGACAGTGAGAGGTATCACATCCCCTCTATTTGTGCTCTGAAGATAGTGCTTGGATATTCCAGCAGGTAAAGGCACTGATCAGTGTTCTCCCGAAATACTAAAAAGCAGAGAAGCAGGCATCGTGGTCTCAGCTGGATATTTATAACTGCGACGAGGAGAACTTTACTCACACAAGTGGGCGTGAATCTCTGGAATTCTGAAGTCCAAAGGTTTGAGGGTGTTGGTCCAATGACTATCTTCAAGGCAAAGGCCAATAGATTTTTTTTTGCACTGGGGGAACAATGGAAATAGAGATTGGGCAAGAAAATGAAGGGAGTTGGGTTAGCTATGGTAGGTGATTTTACCGAAGGAGAGGGAGGTCTCAAGCTTCTCTGATGAAAGATCATGGAAACCTTGGTAATTTTAAGCTCATCGCCTTGGCTTTACCCTCTGAGGAACAAGAGTTCTACAAACACTGTAAACCTTGAGCCACTCAGAAAGATGCTGATGAAGTCGGCAGGTCAGTCAGCTTCTATGGAGGGGAATAAACATCCCGATGAAGGGTCTCGGCCTGAAACACTGGCGGTTTATTTCCCTCTGTAGATTGCGGCCTGACCTGCTGAGTTCCTGCAGCATTCTAGGTGGGTAGCTTTACCCGCTGCCTACTGAGGTCACTGGGAGCACGTGCAAACTCCTCACAGACAAATACATGACTGGCATTGCACTCTATCTCAGATTTTCTGCCAGCAAGCTAGATTAAAATTGCTCCCACAGCACGGGAAGCCAACAAGAACAGGGCCTTAGAAAGGAATATCCACTTCGTCCCACTCCTGTTCTTTCTCCTCTCTACCTGTGATTCCCCAGCAGACATCAGCTACAAAATAAATCCCATTAAAAGGTACAGAATAATTGCCTTTTGGATCCTGCACAGTACATTCTCTGTATGAGGAAGAATTTTGCCCACAGCAAGAGGCGGGTTTTTTTTTGATTGAAGATACTCACCTTTACACGGTGATCTTTACTGTCCAGGGTCTCTGCCATGAACCTCTGCACAGAGGCTATTCTCAGCTGCAATTTTTCACAAACATCAACCATCTTATTCTGTGGCCAAGGGAGGGGGGGTCGTGGAAGTAAAAGAAAGGGAAAATAAAACAATTATTCACCAAGTTATACTGAAAAGGTGTTTAAACCACAAGATTTAATTCAACACATATCCTTTAAATTCATGGAATGGTAAGAGGTAGCTAATTTTGCTCAACAGTAGCTGAAGTAAAGTGTTACTTTCCTCATGGAGTCATAGACATAAGCACTATGGGATTAGAAACAGGCCCTTCAGTCCATCCAGTCAGGGCTGGCCTATTTTTCTGCCCAGTCCTATCTACCTGCAGGGGTCATAGCCATCCATACCCTTCCCATCTATTTATCTGTGCAAATGTTGCAATTAAAACTGTATCCACCACTTCCACTGGCAACTTGTTCCACCCTCATTCCTCCCTGTGAATGCAGTAGCTCCCCCTCAAGTTCCCCTTCCATATTTCACCTTTCCCCCTTAACCCATGGCACCTCGTTCTAATCTTCCCCAACCTCAGTGGGGCAAACTTACTTACATTTACCTTATCTATGCCCCTGATAACTTTGTATATCTTTATAAGATCTCCCATTATTATTAACATTAGTTACATTATATAAAAAAAAGGTGGTATAATGGCTAGATTATTCTGCAAGTAATTCAGATGCTTGAACAAATAACACAGAGATACAGGTGCAAATGTGAAAGTTACAGCTAATTAATTAAGTAATCTGGATTCCCTCAGGTGAGAAATGGAAACACAAGCAATTGGTTGCCTCAGTTATCATCATAACAGTGTCACCTCACGTAGTAGAGTTTTGCATTCTCTGGGTAAAGAAGTTTCCCTTGAACCTTAGAGTGGGGAAATTGATGGTAATTGCCTATCCATGGTCTTTTGTTTTGATCTATCCTGCAAGTTCATTGATCATTAATCATCGGTCATTTTCAATGCCATCACAATTCTAAATTCACCTATCAGACCATCCTTCAGTGGTTCTCCTTCAGCTTATGAGCTTTTTTCATGTTCATGCCAGACGAGCAGCGAAAGAGAACAGGGTTGGAGGGTGCTGACTCCATTTATCGATGACCACAGTTCTGGTAGTTGTCCAGTTCCCAGCAATTCAGCCCAATCTGTGTGTGTGAGTGAACAACGGGCATCATTCCAGCAGGGGGGCACACGACTCTACAGAAGATGGAATCTCACAGGAGCTAAGTTTATTGCTGCTGTAAGGGAAGTGTTTAGTTGTGAAGTTCTAATCAGCCTGAGTATAAGGCAAGATTTATGGAACAGTTGAGTCTTTGAATGCCAGCTCTTTTGTATAATAGTAATCCATCAGGACATTAAAGTAATGTACTATAAATAAAAGGGAAATATACTTAGATTACCAAAAGGCATGTGAGATTATTGGAGAAAGTATAAGGTCATGGTTTGTAAGATAACATACTGGTGAATACAGACGATTGACAAGCCAATGGAAAACTGAGAAAAGGCATCAATGGGTCTTTTCCTGGTTGACTAGATGTAGGATTAATGTACAACAGGGTTTGGTGTGAGGCCTCAACCTTTTATTATACAACACACATTTACAATCTTCCAGTTTATGGGAATCATTCTATAATCTGTGGAATGCTGGAAGGTGACAACCAATTTCCCCACTGTCACCTATTCTGGACAGTGGGTCCTCACATCTTACTGAGCTTTCAGCATGACTTTGTATTTTCTTCAGTTAAATATGGAGTACATTTATGTGGAGTGCTGCCACAAGAAAGCAACATCCATCACCAATGACCTGCTAGCCAGGCCATGCCTTCTTGTCACTAATGCCATCAGGCACGAGGAACTGAAGCCTTGGGTACCACCACCATCAGGCAGGAGATATAGAAACAACAGGAATTCTGCAGATGCTGGAAATTCAAGCAACATCCTAGTTCTAGTCCTGACAAGCAAAATTCTAGTCCTGACGAAGGGACTCGGCCTGAAACGTCGACTGTACCTCTTCCTAGAGATGCTGCCTGGCCTGCTGCGTTCACCAGCAACTTTGATGTGTGTTGCAGGAGATACAGAAACCTTGGATAACATTCCACTAGTTTCCAGTTTCCTGATCCAGAATGGATAACTTCATTCAACACTACTCTGAACTGATTCTACAACCTACTGACTCATGTTATCAGTATTATTTTTTATTTACACAATTTCTCTTCTTTTACACATTGGTTGCTTGTTAGTCTTTAGCTGTCAATGTATAGTTTTTCTTAAAATTATATTGTATCGGATATTTTTTCCTGCAAATACCAGTGAGAAAATGAATCTCAAGGTAGTATACGGTACTTTGATAATAAATTTTCTTTGAACTTTGAATGTTTGTTTAATTTCTCTATCATTCCTTGACTCCTCAATATATCTACTGTTCTGAGGAACCCAGTTATCTTTTCACATACGTACAGAAATTTCCAGTTTGTTCTCACTGCGTTACTCCCATATTCTGCTTATCAGTGCTTCGACCCTCCCTTGCATGTTCCTGGAATTTTCTCATTCCCAAGTCCACTACATTTTTTGGCAGTTCCAAGTCTGTCTACTTGATCTAAAACTTCCTCTTGATTACAAAATTGGACCACTTTTCCCGTTTGTTTTGTGTTGTTATTTTAAGGAGAAATACATGACTTCTGGACTCTGCATTATTTCTTTAAAAGTTGGCCATTTCTTGTCTGCTGCCGTACGCTGTTAATACAATTTCCAAATCTACTGTTGGCATCTCGTGCTCTTTTTGCTTTATTTAAATTTCAGACTCTGATTTCAGACTGCACTAAACCAGTTTCAATTTTTATACAGAATGTAATTCTACCAGGTGATGATCACTGTTTCCTAAAAGTCCCTTAACCATCAATAACCTCATTTCCATTGCATAAAAATTTTGTGCTTGTCAGTGCCCTACCGTTCACTGTGTAAGACCTACCCTTGGTCCTCCCAAAGTGCAACACCTCTCGCTTGTCTGCATTAAATTCCATCTGCCATTTTTCCATCTGGTCCAGATCCTGCTACAAACTTTGATAGCCTTCCTTGCTGTCCACCACACCCCCTATCTTGGTGTCATCCTCAAATTTGCTGATCTAGTTAACTACATTATCATCCAGATCATTGATATCGATGACAAACAACAAAGGACCCAGCACCAGTCCATTGGTTCATCAGTATGCTGATCTGGATTTACATGAATTTACCCTTAGTAAGTAATAGAGATTACTTGATTGAAGATTAATTTTCGGAATAAAGACACCTTCTCTTCACTGCCTTTACCCTACTCTGCAATATCAAGGCTCCTCGGCCTCCACTTCCATTTTCCGAACCTCATCCAAACGTTAAAATTCCTTAAACATTTAATTCCCAAACCTAGTCTCTCTGTCAAAGAGTCATAGAAAACTACAGCACAGAAACAGGCCCTTCATCCCATCTAGTCTGTGCCAAACCATTTAAACTGCCCAGTCCCACTGACCAGCACCGGGACCACAGCTCTCCATACCCCTCCCGTCCAAACTTCCCTTAAATGTTGGAATCAAAATCGCATCCACCACCTGCACTGCAGCTTGTTCAACACTCACACAATCCTCTGAGTGAAGAGGTTTCCCCAGATGTTCCCCTTAAACACTTTCACCCTCAACCCATGACCTCTAGTTGTAGTCTCACCCAACCTTGGTGGCATTTACACTATCTATATCCCTCCAAGTAAGTCCAAGGATCTTCCATCCTTGGACTCACTTTAAACCGCACGCTGTCGGAGCAGTGCTGCTAGGATAATCAAGGACACGACCTACCCAGCCAACACACTTTTCGTCCCTCTTCCCTCCAGGAGAAGGCTCAGGAGCTTGAAGACTCGTATAGCCAGATTTGGGAACAGCTTTTTTCCAACTGTGATAAGACTGTTGAACAGATCCTGACCCGGATCTGGGCCGTACCCTCCAAATATCCGGACCTGCCTCTCGGTTTTTTTTTGCACTACCTTACTTTCCATTTTCTATTTTCTATTTATGATTTATAATTTAAATTTTTAATATTTACTATCGATTTGTAATCCAGGGAGAGGGAAGCGCAGAATCAAATATCGCTGTGATGATTGTATGTTCTAGTATCAATTGTTTGGCGACAATAAAGTATAAAGTATAATTTTGTATACTTGTATCAAATTTCGCCTCAATCTTCCATGTTCTAGAGAATAAAGTTCTAATCTATTCAATCTTCCCTTATTACTCAGGTCCTACAGACCCAGCAACATCCTTGTAAATTTCTCCCTGTACTTCTTTCAATCTTACTTACATCTTTCCTGTAGGTAGGTGACCAAAACTGCACACAATACTCCAGATTAGGCCTCACCAATGTCTTATACAAATTCAACATAACATCCTGTCTCCTGTACTCAATACTTACATTTTTGAAGGCCAATGTGCCAAAAGCTTTCTTTACGATTCCAGCTACCTGTGACACCACTTTCAATGAATTAAGGACATGTATTCCCAGATCCCTTTGTTCTATGGCACTCTTCTGTCCCTACCGTTCACTGAGAAAAACCTACCCTTGGTCCTTCCAAAGTGCAAACCTCACAATCACCTGCATTAAATTCCACCTACAATTTTACAGCCTATTTTGCAAGCTGGTCCAGATTTCACTGCAAATGTTGATAGTCTTCCACGCTATCCACAACTTTGCAGATCCAGCTGACCACATTATCATCCAGTTCATTGATACAGATGACAAACCACAACTGATCCAGCCCTGATCCCTGTGGCACTCCACTAGTCACGGACCTCCAGTCAGAGAGGCAACCATCTACTACCACTGCTACCACTCACTAGCTTCTCCCACAAAGCCAATGTCTATTCCTACTTACTGCCTCATCTTGAATGTCAAGTGACTGAACCTTCTTGACCAGCCTCCCATGTGGAACCTTGTCAAATGCCTTACTAAACTCCATGTAGACAACATCCACTGCCTTGCCTTTATCAACTTTCCTGGTAATGTTCTCGAAAACCTCTATAAAATTGTTAGACATGACCTACCACATACAAAGCCATGCTGACTATCCCCAATCAGACCCTGTCTATCCAAACACTCAAATATCCAGTCCCTTAGTATACTGTACCTTCCAATAACTTTCCCACTACTGATGTCAGGCTCACCAGCCTATAATTTCCTGATTTATTCTAAGAGCCTTTCTTAAACAGCAGAACAATATTAGCTATCCTCCAGTCCTCTGGTACCTCACCTGTCACTAAGGATGATTTAAATATCTCTGCTAGGGCCTCTGCAATTTCTGCACTTGCCTCCCACAGGGTCCGAGGGAACACCTTGTCAGCCCCTGGGGATTTGTCCACCCTGATTTGCCTCAGGACAGCAAACACCTCCTCCTCTGTAATCTGCACAGGGTCCATGACGTCACTGCTGCTTTGCCTCACTTCTACGGGTGCTGTGTCCGTCTCCCGAGTAAATATAGGTGCAGAAAAAAACACTTAAGATCTCCCCCATCTCTTTCAGCTCCATGCATAATTGCCATTCTGATCTTCCAGAGAACCAGTTTTGTCCCTTGAAATCCTTTTGCTCTTAACACATCTGTAGAAGCTCTTCAGGTTGCCTTCATCTTGTCTGCTATAGCAACCTCATGCCTTCTTTTTTAACCCTCCTGATTTCTTTCTTAAGTGTTCTCTTGCATTTCTTATACTCAAGTACCTCATTTGTTCCTATCTGCTATGCACCTCCTCCATTTTTTTTCTTAACCAGGGCCTCAATATCTCTCAAAAACCAAAATTCTCTACACCTGTTATATTTTATCTTTTATTCTGCCAGGCACATGCAAGCTTTGTACTCTCAAAATTTCACTTTTGACGGCTTTCTACTTACCAAGTACACCCTTTGCCAGAAATCAGCCTGTGCCATCCACACTTGCCAAATCCTTTCTGATACCATCAAAATCGGCCTTTCTCCAATTTAGAATTTCAACCTGAGGACCAGACCTGTCCTTTTCTATAGTTACCTTGAAACTAATGATATTATGATCACTAGATGCAAAGTGATCCTGGACCCGAACTGTGACCAGCCCCGTCTCATTCTCTAATAGCAGATCAAGTATCGCACACTCTCTCACTGGGACCTCTTGTACTGATTAAGGAAACTTCCCCGAACTCATTTGACACACTCTACCCCATCTAGTTCTTTTACAGTATAAGAGCCCCAGTCAATATGTGGAGAGTTAAAATCACCTACGTTTCTTGCAACAGCCTGCAATCCCTCTACAAATTTGTTCCTCTAAATCCTGCAGACTTTTGGGGGGTGGGGTCTATAACATAATCCCATTAACGTGGTTATACCTTTCTTATTCCTCATTCCTACACATGAAGCCTCACTGGATGAGTTCTCAGTCTGTCCTGACTGAGCACTGGCGTGACATATTCCCTGACTAGTAACACCACTCCTCCCCCTTTAATCCCTCCAACTCTATCACGTCTAAAGCAACAGGATCCTGGAATATCAAGCTGCCAGTCCTGCCCCTCCTGAAACCACGTCTCAGCAATGGCCACACTATCATCATTCCATGCTCTGAGCACATCTTCCTTTCCTACAATACTTCTTGCGCTGTAATACAAGTAGCTGCTCAGCACCTCGATTCCTGACTCTGCCTGTGGTCTTAACAACACCTGTCACACATTTAGTTCTGTTTGTTCCATTAATTCATATACCTCGAAGTGAATGTTGTATGTATTCAGATGTGCCTCTCTATCACCTGTCCTAATCCCAGGTATACACTCATATGTGCACTCTCTGTCCCTTGCTGGTGTACTCTGGTTACATTACCCACGTGGATACCCCGCGCTGTCACTTTATCCATTCATTTAGCCTTTCTAAATATTCCCTCGCAGGGACTTCCACCATTTCTATCTGCTTTAAAACCTTCCCTACAGAGCTATTTACTCAATCCCGTTCGTCACCGGTCAAAGCTCATTCCAAGTTAGGCCCATCTGAACAGCATTCCTTTCACACCAATCCTTGACCCAGCCACTCGAACACTCCAATCTCACTGGCTTGATTTGAACTTTGAACATTTTCACAAATTTACTTCGAACTTTGACCTGAGTTCAATTTGTAACTGATTTCAGAAAATGATCCACTGACTGCTGCTTTTTAATTTGGACTGAAACTGCCCTTTCTGGGTCACTGGACTCCAAGCCCACTCTAAACGCCAAGGGGAAGTCCTCAAGCCTGGCCCCAGGCTGACAACATTGCCTCTGTCACCCACACACACATTTCAGGGAATAGTGTCTATCTCAGAATACTTAAGTTGCCTGGTTTCAGCTTTATTCTCTTACTCTGTTAACCAATTAGAGCTGGTTACCCAGTTTCCTGAATGATACTGAAGTCTATTTGCTTACCACTACAATCTGTACGGGGAAGGCCTGGTAATGATCAGGAACACAATGGATGTCAGGAGTTGAATAAACTCCGTCCCTCCAGGCTGACTCTGGATGGGACAGAGTCTTCAGAGATAATTCTCAAATACTTGTTGTTTTTGTATGTTCCACAACAAGTGGATATTTTGGATATAAATGTTTGTTGTTTAAGGAGGCAGATTTGGAATTTGGCCAACAGACTCAGTAAAAAAGATTGCTAAGGTTGTTTACAATTCTCTCAATTTTTATTTCTTTTGAAGTTGAAAACTGGGCTTCACATCAGTGATCACCCGCTACACCACATGACTATTATGTATTGTTCCAGTGGCCTTGTCAAGAGACCAGTGACTGCATTACATAGTGGTTTATTAACTGAGAAACACATAACCAGGCACTACATAATTCTTTGCCTCCTTCTGTTTCTAATATTTGCAGAGTAATTTTCAAGCCAGGGCAAATGACCGATAAATTCCAGAGAGAGCAGACTGTATGGAGAAAGCTTCATTACGGAACACAGTGGGTGCCAACGATGTGAATCAATGTGAAGTTTCCTCCAGGTTGACTGTGGATGGGAGAGGTTCTGGAGAGAAAATGTTTTACTCTGCCTGTCACCTGAATAAATCTGCTTCCAATTTCCTGCTCTCCACAGCAGCTAGGCTGCACACAAACACAGGGTGAACTATTGAATATCACTGTTAATGTGATCATGATTCAAACACATTGCAAAGTACACTTCCTCAACAAAACCTGGCTCATGTGATTTATAGTGCCTGCACAAGGCTGACAGCCTCAAGCTTGGCTGCTCGATCGGCAATTGAAAGGTGAAACTATGGCAACTAATCTGTACCTTATTCATTTCCGTACTGTTTACTTATCTTTGTGATTTAGAGCGATTTTTTTTATCTCTTGCACTGTATTGCTGATGCAAAACAAGTTCCACAACAGTGGTAATAAACCTGATTCTGTTTCTAAACTTCCCACATACAGATGCAGTAACTTTACACCCTTCTGTCTACCCATAACTAACTTTCTTGAATTATACTCCATTGTGGGTTAACAGTTCATTGCATATCGTCAATTAGCGACAGCTAAACCACACACTCTGCAAACCTATTTGACCATTAAAAGCTGAGCAAGATGTTCTCCATGTGGCTCACTGTGAGATCTGGTATCAATGGAGACTCTGTTGTTCATAATTCGTGCAGATCCATCACCTCAAAACTACTCCACAAAACTTGCTGAGAGTATGATCCAATACTCGGGCAATGGACAACAACCTTGCTTAATTATAAAGATTCAAGGACTGAAATAGGAACAATTGGCCGTGTGGTAGGGTGAAAATTTTAAAAATCTGTCATTAAGGAAGTAGTAAACTGGCACTTGGAAAATAAATTTTAGAACTAGTCAACAAGGATTTATAAAAGAAATGTTTGACAAATCTTAGAGAGAGTTTGAAGTTGTACTTAACAGATAAAGATGAGCCCATCAGTGGATGCATCACAGTCTAGTATGAGATGGTATGAGAACATTGTTCAAGAGGATGAACCCACAGAAAGCATCTGGCCCAGACAGTACACCTCTCCGAATACTGAAAACCTGTGCTAATCAACCGGCTGGAGTTTTCACTGAGGTCTTTAACTTCTCCCTTCAGCAGTCTGAGGTACCTATCTGCTTCAACCAGGCTTCATTTGTACCGGTGCCCAAGAAGAACGTGGTACCCTGTCTCAATGACTATTGTCCAATAGCACTTACATCCAGAGTGATGAAGTGTCTTGAGAGGATGGTCATGAAACATGTCATCTGCCCGAGCTGCAACCTGGATCTGCTCCAATGTACCCACCATCACAACAGGTCAGGTTCCTAAGGTTGTCATAGTTGGGGGTGGTGGGGGGATAAGGTCCCACTACCTATAAAGTGCTCCAAATGGCGTACGTCTCCAACAGCCTCTGACAACCAAATCCAACTCTTGGCTTTCAATGTGGCTTAGCTACTAGGCCCGGTGGAACTATTGGAACTGTTTCTACTGACAAGAGAAGGGCAAAGGCGGACCACTGGCACCTCAAAACCAGTTGCTTCGGGCAGGAGGGGCCCGTCAGTCTTGGACGGCAGTCTGCCTAGCAGAAGGAAATCTCTGATTTTAAACCTCCGCTGTCTTGCGGCCATACCCACCCATGGGAAAGGCTTCGGGAGCAAACCCCGAGGAAGAAATCCGAAGCCGAGGTCCCAAAGGCAGTCTAATGTTGTTTACAACTTCACTCTGGCAACCTCAGCAACAACACTGGTACCAAGCTGTATCGACACTTGCCCTTCTCTTGTACTACATCAGTGACATGGAGAGGGGGAACCCACTGCATGGGCAACAGCCGGTTCCTCAAATCTTCCTGCCAAGCTTGCACCCTGGAGAGGACAGAATCCACCAGAGGCACAAACCCATGATGCCCTGGGATCAACAGCTGCCTACTACTACAACAGGTCAACAGCAGGTGCCATTTTATTGACTCTTCACTCAAGCCTGGAATATCTGTGTAGTGAAGGTGCATTCATCAGGATGCTCTTCATTGCCTATAGTTCAGCAGTCAATACTATCATTCCCTCAAAACTAATTAACAAGCTCCAAAACTTAGGCCTCAATACCTCCTTGAGTAACTGGACCCTTGATTTCCTCACCTGTAGATCCCAGTCAGTTTGAATTAGCAACAACATCTCCTCCACAATCAGCACCAGCACAGGTACACCACAAGGTTATGTGCCTATTGGTTTTATTTACGACTGGGAAGCGAAGCACAGCTCCAATTCCACATTTAAGTTTTCTGACGACACCTAATCAACGATGGTGATGAATCAGCATATATGAGAAAATCTGGCTGATTGATGCCACAACAGCCTCTCATTCAGCATCAGCAAAACAAAAGAGCTGATTATTGACTACAGGAGGAGGAAACTGGAGGCTCTCTGAAATGATAACAGCAAGGAATCTAAAGCTGCTAAATGTCTCCACCTCTGGTCTCCTGAAGAGCCAGTCCCCATCAGGAGGGGTTCAACAGCTTTAAATTCCTCGGCGTTATCGTTTCTGAGGATTTGTCCTGGGTCTAGCGCATAAGTGCCATTACAAAGAAAGCAATGGCAGTGCCTCTAATTCTTTCGAAGCCTGACATCTAAACTGATAAATTTCTCTAGATATACTGACTAGTTGCATCATGGCCCAGTATGGAAACACCAATGCCCTTGAGTGGATAGGCCTACCAAAAGTAGTGAATACGGCCCAGTCCGTCATGCGTAAAGCCCTCCCCACCACTGAGCGCATCTACAAAGAGCGATGTTGTAGGAAAGCAGCATCCATCATCAAGGATGCCCACCATCCAGGCCATACTCTCTTCCATTGCTGCCATCAGGAAGGAGGTACAGGGAGCCTCAAGTCCCACTGAGGTAAAATTCCCACCACAGCCTGTAAGGAGTGTGTGCATTCTCCACGTTTCCTCCCACAGTCCAAAGACGTACCAGTTGGTAGGTTAATTGATCATTGTAAATTGTCCCATGATTCGGCTAGGACTAAATTGGGGGTTGCTAGGCAACGTGGCTTGAAGTACCAGAAGGGCCCTTCCTGCACTGGATCTCAATAAATAAATAAATAGTTTAACAAGTTAGATTTTAGAAGCATTGCAGACTTAAAATAATGATAGCTGGCACCAGCTCATGCAACTCAATATAATTTGCGAGAGTTTTTAATGCTTAACTGAGTAATTCATACTGGGCATCCATCCTGTGGTGCATTTTGTTGTCAGGGCTTTTTAAGGCTGCGTCATGAACAATTACTCTTCCCTGGACCATGACTTACTGAAACTGTGAATGGATTAAGGTGCAGCAGGCGCAAAATGACATCTGGAAGTAACAGTCAGTGGCCTTAATCACTGCGTTACAGAGTGAAATACAGATGAATAGCTAAGAAGGAAAGTCAGGCAGTCAAATGGTGAATAATGAGGGAACAATCAAGGACGAAAATAATCGGATGGGATACACAAGTAAAAAAACATAGATTTTGTAATTTTAGAAATGCTAAGAACAATTAGTGGGTTGGAATGTAGGAGCCATGTATCTGTTCTCCAGCTGCATTATGAGCAACTGCGTTGTGCGTTTGTTATGTTTATTGTGGTAACCAGTCACACGAGTGGGGGGCGTAATAAAAGTGAAGGGTATAAGTTACATATTCTTGCTCATTTCGTGACAGATTGTATCTTGGGTTCAGTGGAGGTTATATTTTTGCTCCAGTGGTGATATTCCAGGGCAGGGGAGACTGACTGACTTCTGACGATCACAGCTCGAACAAGCTAAAGAGTTTAACTGCCGGAGTCTTTGACTCCCACCATTATGGTGCCTTGATGTCAGACTCCATCAAATGCTGTCTTAATGCCACTCTGACCTCTCCTCTGGAATCCAGCTCTTTGGCCTATGTTCAGACCAAGGCTGTGAAGAAAACTGGAGCCAAGTAGTCCTGGCAAAACCCAACACGAGCATCTGTGAGTAAGTTTTTCCTGGGGCAACAAGGCTATGATAGAATATTACTTCCTTCCTCTGAGTGGGACACTAAAACCCACAATCAAATCAGTCTCAGCTGCAATCCACCCTTTGCGGTGAAAGAAAATCCATAATGCTCACACAGGAATAATGGTGAATTTCAGTCAAGATGGCGCCAAGCTGCGGTCTCCGTCGATCTCATGGCTCAGACTTGGTTTCTTTTAGGTTCATAGCGATGGTTTTGGGGACACAGGGGAGAGTTAAGGGTAAAGTTAGGGTTTAGGTACGGGGATGTGTGGGAGTTAGAGGTCAGGCAGAGTCTAGGCCTTTGCTCTGCGCTCCACGTTTGAAGAGCAGCAACATGTACGTGGGATGAAGGACATCCATGGTCAGATGTTGGGCCAGACCCCTTCCCCAGTTCAGCGAGTCATCGGCAGGTTCCAGGTTTGGAGTTCTGTGTGGGCATAGAGGGCTGGTGACCCCCTAGGTATACCAGTCCGCAAGACCAGAGTTCAATAGACAATAGACAATAGGTGCAGGAGTAGGCCATTCGGCCCTTCGAGCCAGCACCGCCATTCACTGTGATCATGGCTGATCATCCACAATCAGTACCCCCCTTCCTGCCTTCTCCCCATATCTCTTGACTCCATTATCTTTAAGAGCTCTATCTAACTCTTTCTTGAAAGCATCCAGAGAATTGGCCTCCACTGCCTTCTGAGGCAGAGCATTCCACAGATCCACAACTCTCTGTGTGAAAAAGTTTTTCCTCAACTCCGTTCTAAATGGCCTACCCCTTATTCTTAAACTGTAGCCTCTGGTTCTGGACTCCCCCAACATCAGGAGCATGTTTCCTGCCTCTAGCGTGTCCAATCCCGTAATAATCTTATATGTTTCAATCAGATCCCCTCTCATCCTTCTAAATTCCAGTGTATACAAGCCCAGTCGCTCCAATCTTTCAACATATGACAGTTCCACCATCCTGGGAATTAACCTCGTGAACCTATGCTGCACTCCCTCAATAGCAAGAATGTCCTTCCTCAAATTTGGAGACAAAACTGCACACAATACTCCAGGTGTGGTCTCACCAGGGCTCTGTAAAACTGCTGAAGGACCTCTTTGCTCCGATACTCAACTCCCCTTGTTACGAAGGCCAACATGCCATTAACTTTCTTCACTGCCTGCTGTACCTGCATGCTTACTTTCAGTGCCTGATGAACAAGGACACTCAGATCTCGTTGTACTTCCAACTTCCTAGATCTCGTTCGACACCAAGTGTTTGGCAATATGGTCATCAGAGTGTCCGGAGTTTGATGCCTGAAGTTCAGGATCCTCATTCATCCTGGGATCGATACCGAAGGTCAATCGGACGTCCAGAAGTCAAGGCCCGATGACCTGAATCCTGAGTCTGTGAATCCACTGGGGAAGTAGAAGACCACTGGAAGCTGGAGGCTCAGAGACTGCCTGCCCTGGGCTTGGGGGACTGTGTGTGTGTGCGAGGGAAGGGTTTGTTTTGCTGTTGTTGTTTTGTTCCTCCTGTTCTGTTGCTGTTGCATGTGTGGTTTTGTGAACATGATGGCATGCTATGTTGGCACTGGAATGTGTGGTGACACTTGCCCCCAGCAAACCCTCAGGTTGTGTTGATTGTTAAAACGCATTTCACAGAGCAACACACACAAATGTTGAAGAAACTCAGCAGGACGGGCAGCATCTATGGAAATGAAGGCCAAGACCCTTCATCATGACTGGAAAGGAAGCGGGGTGGGGGGAAGCCAAAATCAGAAGGTGCAGGGGGAGGGGAAGGAGTACAAGCTAGAAGGTGATAGGTGAAGCCAGATGGGTGGGGGGGGGGTTGAAGTAAGAAGCTGGAAGGTGATAGGTAGAAAAGGTAAAGGGCTGTAGAAGGAGGAATCTGATAGGAGAGGAGAGTGGACCATGGGAGAAAGGGGAGGTGGAACACCAAGGGGAGGTACTAAAGGCAGGTGAGGAAAAGAGAAGAGGTAAGAGGGGAGCCTGAGTGGGAAATTGAAGAAGGGGGAGGGGGTAAATTAACAGAAATTAGATAAATCAACATTCATGCCACCAGGTTGGAGGCTACCCACATGGAATATGAAGTGCTGCTCCTCCAACATAAGAATGGCCTCATAAGAACATAAGAAACAGGAGCAGGAGTAGGCCATCTGGCCCGTTGAGCCTGCTCCGCCATTCAATAAGATCATGGCTGATCTGGCCATGGACTCGTCTCCACCTACCTGCCTCTTCCCCTTAACCTTTAATTCCCCTACTATGCAAAAATCTCTCCAACCTTGTTTTAAATATATTTACTGAGATAGCCTCCACTGCTTTGTAGCAGTGGAAGAGGCCATGTCAGAATAGGAATGGGAAATGGAATTAAGATGGTTTAAAATGAAGCATTTCAGCGTAAACGTGATAAATAAATGAATCGGAATCTGAGTTGTCTTAGTAAAATGTCTGTGCGAAGGCTCTACTGTACCCCAGCAAAGAGCAGAGTGCTTCCAAGGAAGAAACGGACTCCCCCAGTGATGAGGCAGCAAGAATCTTGCTACACCCACCAAGATAAGGAAAACACAAAAAGGACGGTGAACAGAATGAGGAAGTTTCTACAATGGGTTTCTTGCCAGTCTCGAATCTCCCAGGGAAAACATTGGGGAAATCTGCAAGAACGTCTGCTTTTGCTCAACTCTTTCTCCTCTACTGCTCAACTTCCACCTTCCGTCTCTCCTGTACCCAACTCCTACCACCAGCGCACTCGCACTCTTAAAATCAAGAAATTATAACTATCAAGATGCATTTTTCTTGAGAAAACTGTAGGCTGAAGGATGGCTCATTGTTTTCAAGATCATGTGCTGTTCTATTAGGACGCCCCACCCCAGTCATCATTTTTCCTGTGCAGGGTAGCAAGCTGAGCACTCGGGATTGTTTGATCATGTTTCCATTTGGGAGGGAGACCAAAACCAGGATTCAAGCATGAAAATGGGTGAGATGTTTACTAATAACCCCAATGAAAAGTTCCTGAAGACTTCTTCAATTAGTCTGGCCAAAATATGCTCAGTGATAACATTAAAAGGCAAACAACTGGAGGCTGTCTATGCTGAAACTGTGTACAATAACAGTTAGACTACAGTTTGAGTACATTTCTGACAACCACATTTCAAGAAAGACGTGATTAGACTTGAGAGAGTGTAGAGACCAATAAAGATATTACCAGGATTGGTAGCTAGAGGCTATTTGGAAAGATTAGATAGGCTGGTGCTACTGGATTGGACAAGGCCAAAGAGAGATATAGTTGAGCTGTTTAAAATTCCAGGGAGTCTAAACTGAGCAATTATAAAGGACAAATTTTCTCAAGCTGGGTGGAGCTATTAGTGGGAGGGTGGGGAAAAATATTTCCACACACAGGATGATCTCTCTGCTTGATAGTGGTCAAAAACATAACACTTTTTCTACCCAAATTGAGGTTTACTTACATAATACAATACTGCACCTACACCATTCTTTACAAACATACTGTACACCAAAACTAAAGCATGATCATCCTTGTCCAAGATGCACTCCAGCCCCTGTGGTGCCCACTGATCCCAGAAGACCGGAGTCAGTGGGCACGGCATGCTCCCTCTCCGGGAACACACAGAGCACTGACATTAGCTGCTGGAAGCCTCAGCACACTTACACGGTCCATGCACTATGCACTCCTGAAAGGCAATGAGCTGCAGGATGGCACAGCTGGTGCTGAAAGGTGGAACCATCACTGGAAGATCCTGGAACTGGCTGAGGCAAATAGCATGAGGATAGTACACACGTGATGGAAAGAATGTAAAATACACACCAAAGGCCTAGATGAACTAGATTGAGAAAAGACTTGTAAGGCACAGAACATTTAATCAAATAAACCATGTCTGTAGCTCATTCAAAGCTTTGACAGCTCTCCCCCTCGACCACACTCTGCGGATTCTTATTTAACCTGAGCCACAATCCACCTGTACCATATTCCACCAGTACAACAATCTACCTGTACCACATTTCCCCTACACCAAAATCCACCTGTACCATATTCCACCAGTACAATCTACCTGTACCACATTTCCCCTACACCAAAATCCACCTGTACCATATTCCACCAGTACAACAATCTACCTGTACCACATTTCCCCTACACCAAAATCCACCTGTACCATATTCCACCAGTACAACAATCTACCTGTACATTTCCCCTACACCAAAATCCACCTGTACCATATTCCACCAGTACAACAATCTACCTGTACCACATTTCCCCTACACCAAAATCCACCTGTACATTTCACCAGTTCCCAATCCACCTGTACAAACCAATCATACCCTAATTCACTTTGCTCAATTCACCTGTAACCTGATCTCACTATAACACAGTTCATTTGTACCCAATACCCCTGTAGCCCAATCCACCTGTACTAGAAACCAATTATATTCTAATTCACCTTGCTCAATGTAGCTGTAACCTGATCTAACTACAACACAGTTCACTTGTACCCAATATCCCTGTACCAGAAACCAATTATACGCTAATTCATCCCATCCAACTGTAGCCCAGTCGACCTGTACCAAATTTCCTGTACCCCATACAATCACCTGTACCTAACTCCTTGTACCCCAATCCACCTGTACACAATCCTACCGTACCACAATCCACCTGTATCCCAATCAATTTATGATTTCTTGTACCTGATCAGTTTGGCTCCAATACTTCAACCCTACCACCCCCACCCGTCCCGTTCTCATTCAGCCTGTATCTACTTGCCCTCTTTAACCTACCGCCCTGCCCCTGCCCCTGCCCCTCTCCACTCACCCTCATGCGGTCGGCCGCCTGCCCGATGCCCGCGCCCAGGTGGTCGCTGCAGGCTCCCGGGATGACACAGCGGGCGCACACCGCCTTGCCCTCGGTGAAGCAGAACCAGTCCGCCTGGGCTCGGTGAACCGGACACACTCCGCTCTCTGGCGCCGGCGAGGCGACGAGCTCCGGGCTCCCCTCCCGCAGGCAGGTGCACTGCGGCTGGCTCGACCCCTGTGGCGGCTGCGTCTGCTGCCCGGCAGCCGAGCAGCTGAGGCAGGAGGGGGAAGCCGGGGGTCGGGCCGCTGCCTGGTTCTCGGCCCCTGGCTGAGACATAGCCGGCAACAGGTGAACGCGGAAATAGCGATCGCTACAGAGGTCACTGTGGAGGGAGGGGGCCAGGCAGGCAATGCAGGAAATACTGGAACAGGCACTCCTTACTCAGCTCACCTTCAGGTGGTTTCTAAACACTCACTCCAGAATCAGTCCTTAAAGTGCGGGGCCCAAAAGTAGTGATAATGTACCGAGGGTTTGCCTTTAAAACGTGAGTTTGTCGTATACAAATAAAACAAAGATTTGCTCTGATATAGTGACTGATTTGCATTTTATTTTTCCTCTTGCTGGACTCGAGGACGTCCATAGACGCCTCGCTGAGAATTATGCGGCTTTTTAATCCTCGGTTTCTCCATAACTGCAGCATTAAATTCTGCATTCCGTTTTCTTTTGACTATCTCCGTGTACTGTACTTATGTAGACTAGAGCATGATCTGCCCGGACCGCCCGCAAAGCAAAGCTTTCTACTGCGGGATCTCAGGGCATGTGACGACAGTAAACCAATAGCAACAACTGAAAGGGCCGAAAAATCAGTTCTTTAATCTTGCATCATCAACTACAGAATTTTTCCATGTTTTGGAAGCGGACCTTTGCCCCTCCTGGGGCAAGACCTTGTTGACAGGGTCAAAGTGCAGAGAAAGAGGCTCAGGCTGGGTGTTGGGGGGGGGGTTGAGATGAGGTCGGAGTGTGAGGAAAGGGAGGAGATGTGAGAGTGTAAGGAAATGGGGGAGACGGGGAGAGTGGGGGAAGGGGTGGAGTTGGGGGGAGTGTGTGGGAAGGGTGGAGATGGAGAATATGGAGAAAGAGGGACATGGGGATGGTGTGGGGAAAGTGGGGAGACGGGAGAGTCTCAGTAAAGTGGGGAGACGGGAGAGTGTAGGGAAGGGGGAGATGGGGGAAAGAGTGGGAAAAAGGAGACAGCAAGAGAGTGTGGGGAAGGGTGGAGTGGGGGAGAGGGTGGGGAAAGAGAACTGGGGATGGTGCGGAGACTGGGTTAGTGTGGGTGAAAGAGGCAGCGGCGGTAACAAAATGTGGGTGAAAATAGCCCATGTATTTATGGAATGACCAGCTTTTGGTGGTGGGGAGAATGCCAAAGTTGGTAGCTCTTACTATAAGATTCAAGATAGTTCAATGTCATTTCTAGTACTCACGTGTAAAGGAAACATAGATTGATTGTATGTCCATAAACGATGCTCAGTCCAGGAGTGTCTAACATTAGGTAACTGACAGGAAATGATAAAGGGGTGGTGGTTGGGGATGTGGAGAGACGGGTTAGTGAGTGGAGGTGTTGATCAGCCTTACTGCTTGGGGAAATTAACTGTTTTTGGGTCTGGTGGTCCTGGCATCGATACAACGCCGCCTTCTCCCTGATGAGAGAGGGACAAACAGTCCATGAGCAGGGTTGGTGGGATCCTTCATGATGTTGCTGACCCTTTTCCGGTACCTTTTTGTTTAATTATCCCTTGATGGTGGGTAGGATGGTGCCAGTGATGCGATGGGTACTTTTGTCTACCCATTGTAGTCTTCATGTCTACCACATGCAGTACTGCAGCTTGTTAGGGTGCTCCCCACTGTGCATCTGTAGAATGACCTGAGGATTTATGGGCATAGTCCAACTCTTCTCAGCCTCCTCTGAAAACCATCTGGCCTTGATGTTGGTGGTGTTTCAAGTCCCCATCTATTAACGTCCTTGGTTTACCAGTGGCTGGGAATTCAACTGGACCAACCACATGATTCTGATGGCCACAGGAGGAGGTCAGAGTCGGGGTATCCTGCAGTGATGGCTGCGTTCTCTGTTTCATGGAGACATGGCTTATTCCGGACGTGCTGATACGGCGGTCAGACCCAAGAGCTTCTCAATTCACCGGATGGACCGAACTGCTGATTTAAAGAGGGCAAGAGGTGGTGGGGGGGGGGGCAGTCTTATCTCACTCTTGTTCTCCCATCCTGGAACATCTAATGATTAAATGCCTTCTGGTCTATTTACCAAGAGAGTTCTCCTCCATGACCCTTACCGCAGTTTACATACTGCCAAAGGCAGAAGTTAAGCAAGCACTCGGTACATTGAGTGCCACAATTAACAAACAAGAAACAACCTACCCTAATGCCTTTCAGCTCATTGCCAGGAACTTCAAGCAGGCTTGCTGTAAGAAATCTCTGTCCAATTATTATCAGCATATCACCTGCAGCACCTGGGGTCCCAACACACTTGACTTCATTATCATCAGAAATGCCTACCATTGCATACCCAAACTGCATTTCAGGAAATCTAATCATTTGACTCTGCATGCAGGCAGAGGCTAAACAGCAAAGGTCCAGAGGTAAGAGCAAAAACGAGGTGACTGCAGGAGGCAGAGGAACGGCTATGGGATTGCCTTGAGTCGGTGTTCTGGATCATGATCAAGAACTCATCAGAGGATCTGAACGAATACACTACGGTTGTCATGGACCTTATACAGTCACTCGTGGACGAGAGTGTCCCCACATTCAGAGTCCTCCCCAACCAAAAGCCCCGGCTGAATCAAAAGATCTGCAATGTGCTGAGAGCCAGATCAGTGGTATTCAGGTCTGACGACCAAGTAAGATACAGGAGATCGAAGTCTGATCTCCAGAAAGCCATCTCACTTGCAAAGTGGCAATTCTGGACTAAACTCGAATCATGAAAGGATGCTCGACAGCTGTGGAAGGGCTTGAATGCTACCAGCTCCTACAAAGCAAAATCAAGCAATGTATGTGACAGCAAGGTTTCACTCCCAGATGAACTCAATGCTTGCTTTCGCTGACAAAGCATGGAGGCACCTTCACAAATTCCCAGTCCCTGACAACCCTGTGATTTCAGATTCTAAGGCCGACATGAAAGCACCCCTCAGGAGGGTGGGCCCACAGAAAGCATCTGGTTCACATATGTAAATGCGGAGAAGGTTCAAACATCAGAGGTGCAGAGAGACTTAGGAGTCCACGTGCAAGACTCCCAGAAGGTTAATTTACCGGTTGAGTCTCTGGTAATAAAAAAGGCACATGCAAAGTTGGCATTTATTTCAAGGGGAATAGAATATAAAAGCAAGGAGATAATGCTGAGCCTTTATAAGTCAGGTTGTACTTAGAATATTGTCAACAGTCTTGGGCCCCATATCTCAGAAATGATGTGTTGTCATTGGAGACAGTGCAGAGGAGGTTCATGGGAATCAAGGGGTTAATATACAAGGAGTGTTTGACAGCGCCGGGCTTGTACTCGCTGGAATTTAGAAGAATGCATGAGGATCTCACTGAAACCTAACGAATGTTGAAAAGACTAGATAGGGTGGATGTAGAGAGGACGTTTCCTAGAGGGCACAGCCTCAAAATTGAGGGGTGACCCTTTAGAACAGGGGTAAGGAGGAAGTTTTTTTAGCTAGAGAGTAGTAAATCTGTGGAATGCTCTGCCACAGACTGTGGTGGAGGCCAAGTCCATGCGTATATTTAAGACAGAAGTTGATCGTTTCCTGGTCGGTCAGGGCATCAAAGGATATGGCGAGAAGGCAGGTATATGGAGTTGATTGGGATCCAGGATCAGCCATGATCGAATGGCAGAGCAGATTCGATGGGCTGAATGGCCTAATTCTGCTCCTATGTCTTATGGTCTTATGGTTTACCTAGCTGAGTACTGAAGATCTGTGCTAATCACCCGTCTGAAGCGTTCACCGATATCTTTAACCTCTCACTTCGGCAGTCAGAGGTACCACCCTGCTTAAAGATATATCGGTGTCTAAGAAGAACGTGGAAACTTGCTTCAAGGTCTATCATCCAGTAGCATTTACATCCACTGTGATGAAGTGCTTTGAGAGGTTGGTAATGAAGCATATCAATTCCTGCCTGAGGAGTGGCTTGGATCCGTTCTAGTTTGCCTACCATCACAACAGGGCGACAGCAGGTGCCATTTTATTGGCTGTTCACTCAACCCTGGAACTTCTGGACAGTGAAGATGCATTCATCAGGATTGCTCTTCATTCAACACTGTCATCCCCTCAAAGCTAACCAATAAGCTCCTCAATACCTTTGGCTTACCTACTGGCTTTATAATTGCTTTACACTTAAGTCTGTGCAGGCCCAATGCCACATTTGGATTTGGTGATGATGCCTCTGTTGTTGGCCAAACCAAAGGTGGTGACGAATTGGTATATAGGAGGGAGACTGAAAATCTGGCCGAGTGGTGCCGCAACATCAGCGAAACCAGAGGTCCACGAGCCACTCTTTATCAGGGGATGAGAGGTGGAGAGGTACACCAACTTTAAATTCCTTAGCAATGCCATTTCAGAGGACCTACCATGGGTCCAGCACCTAGGTGCCATTACAAAGAAGGCATGGCAGCGTGAACTTTCTTAGAAGTCTGCGAAGATTTGTCATGTCGTCTAAGAGGGGTGATTGATACGTTCGTGGCCTAAGGTAGAAGGAGTCAATTTTAGAAAACCTAGCACATTTATTTTTCAATATAGTCCCCTCCTACATTTACACACTTAGTCCAGCAGTTGTGGAGCATACGGATCTTGGACCTCCAGAAAGTGCCCACAGCAGGGGTGATTGATAAGTTTGTGGCCTAAGGTAGACGGAGATGAGTTATACAGCTCTCATTACATGCACGTGCAGTTCAAATCTTTGAGTGATTATGCAGAAAGTTTGAAGTTAATAACTCAACTCCTTCTACCTTAGGCCACAAACTTATCAATCACCCCTGCTGTGGACCACTTTCTGGAAGTCCAAGATGCTGACTTCTGCAAAGAAGGGATCCGTATGCTCCATGACCGCTGGACTAAGTGTGCAAATGTAAGAGGGGTCTATGCTGAAAAATAAATGTGCTAGGTTTTCTAAAATTGACTCCTTCTACCTTAGGCTGTGAACTTATCAATCACCCCTCGTACTTTGACAAACTTGGTGGAGAAAACCCTGACTGTTTGTGTTACAGCCTGGCATGGAAACACCAATGTCCAAGAACGGGAAAGCTTACAAAAAGTAGTGAATATAGCTCAGCCCATTACAGGTAAAGCCCTCCCCACCATTGAACACATCTACTATGAGCACTGTCACAGGAAGGTAGCATCCATCATCAAGTACCACCACCATCCAGGCCACACTCTCTCCTCACTGTGCCATCAGGAAGGAGGCATGGGAGCCTCAGGTCCCTCACCACCAGGTTCAGAAACTGTGATTACCCCTCAACCATCAGGCTCTTGAACCAGAGTGGATAACTTCACTTTGCCCAACACTGAACAGATTTCACGAAATATGGACTCACTTTCAAAGACTCTACAACTCATGGTCTCAATATTTAGTACATTTTCTTGCATTTGCACAACTTGTTATCTTTTGCACGTTAGTTGTTTGTCCATCTTCACTGTGTGCAGCTTGTTATTGATTCTATTGTGGTTCTTTGTAATTACGGTAAATGCCTGCAAGAAAAAGAATCTCAGGGCAGTATATGGTGACATAAATGTACATGATAATAAAGTTACTTTGAACTTTGAACTTTAGGAGAGGCTCGCCTCCTGATGCCTCCATTTTTCCATTTGCAAGGCACAATTCAGGAATGTGACGGAATATTTTCTGCTTGCCAAGGTTAGTGCAGCCCCAACTGAATTCACGAAAGTGGACACCATCCTGAAAAAAGGCAGTCCACTTGATAGGTAGCCTATCCCCCACCCTAGATGTTCATGCCCTCTGTCTCTGGAACAGAGTAGCTGTGGTGGGTGCCATCTGCTAAGTTCCCTGCAGTTACATGCCCAGGCTACTCCAGATGACACACGTCCTCCACCATGAAATGATCACCTTCTTTAGGTTCATCCAAATTCAGCGGGAGGAGAGAGAAGCAGCGCACCACGTGTGCGCAGTCCTCCGGTGAAAAATGATATTGTATCTGTTAAATAGGGGCCATGGACAATTCTGATTTGATGGAGATGGACGTGAAAGCACAGAGGAACATCTGGAGAAATTTCTGAAACGCTCGTTCGCTGCTGTCGTTACTGCGTGATTGGGAATCTTTCGGAGGGAAGGCCTCAAAATCCCCGGCTTTGCCTGCTGTTGGCGACCAAGATGGAGGTCGAATCGTTCGGATAGAGATGGCGCTCAGTACTCGGTGTCGGAGAGCTGATCAGAGCTCAAAGTTTTCGGATGAGTCAGAGTCGGCCCGTGGTCGGGTATGGCAGGGAGAGTTTTTCTTCCTTCTCCCGTCTGCCTGAGATGTGGGACATTTGTGAGACTTCGAACTTTTACTGTGCTCATGGACTTCTTCATCAAGTTATGGTATTATTGCACTGTTGTAACTATATGTTATAATTATGTGGTTTTGTTAGTTTTTTTTTTAGTCTTGGTCTGTCCTGTGTTTCGTGATATCACACCAGAGGAAATATTGTATCATTTCTTAATGCATGTATTACTAAATGACAACAAATGAGGACTGTGTGTCTTCATAATCTAAAATCCCACATCTTCCTGACTTGCAGAAGTAGCACACTGTCGTCCCCTCTCCCTGAAATCGCTGAGGCATCACTTTCACCAGAAGCACGGCAGCAAGAAGGCAACGTCTTGGGGACAATTAGGGATGGGTAATAGATGCTGATTTCAGTGGCAACACACAGTGTACAAAATATGAATAAGTAAAAAGTTGCGAGAACATAAAAAAATGGAGCCTTGTATTTCCCAGACTTGTCCCAATTAAGGGGTTCTACCAATTCATTTCAGATCAGCAACGGGGAGAGCTTGGGAGTGGTTCAACTCACCTGGTCTCTAATCGATATTCAGTGCTTATCAAGGCAAACCCAGGCTAAAGTAAAAGCAAAGAAGTCTTTGAAAACTAATTTTGTTTAACTACGTTGGGAGTACACAACAATACATTTTGACCTCTTCTAGACCCAGGCATTATCCAGCTATTCTAATACATAGAGACACCTTATGCTGCATCTTTACGGGAATACGTTTGTGCATACATCAATACCAAATGATCCACTCTAAAGTCTGCTTACAAATATATTCAATAAGAATGGGAAGCAACATCACAGTAAAGTTTACCTCAGTTTATTCTGTAGTGGTAAGAGACATAGGCCAATGCTTTTCACTTCATTCTCTAGAGTCTCAGAAGCCTTGGAAAGACAACTTGCATTGCTGGTTTCCTTGGATCCTACATTAAATTACAGCAGATGACTACAAAAACTTTAGTAGAAATTAAATCCATACTCCAAATTTAGGCAGAGATCTAAGTTGATATATTCTTTAGTTCTACGTAAGGATGCTCTGTAACTAGCCTTGGCATCTGACTGATTATAGACTTCAGTCTCTGGCCCTGTATAAAGCTTGTCTCATTTGGAACTGTGTCTGGGTGCTTTCTGGAATATACAACTTAAATAAAATTAACCGTTGCACCCTTTTCAGCATTCTATATCCTAGCAAATATTTCATATTTTCCCTTCGTCACTCCCTAGTATTGCTCTGGAGTGACAGTCTAGACAATGCAATTAATTTTCTAGCGTGAGCTTTCAACATACATTCATGGAGGCTGGAATACTTCCACAGGACCATGGCTGACAAATGAAGCAGACGCAGGTTTTTGCCTATCCAGTTGAGAAGTCATAAAAGCATTTAAAAACAAATGCCAGGGATACTCAACAGATACAATTAAAGACTTATTTACTTTGGGCTTTATCAATGTTTCTAATTATCTTTACCTCATGACACAGAAACTTGTGGCTTGCTCTACTTCATTTTCCTATCAGCTCATTCATCGTCAGGAACCCGTGCGCAAGAGTAAATCACATAGTAATTAATAACTTCAGTTTTCTTTTCTAATATGTTACTGACAGTGATTTTCTACAAGTGTTTATTTCAAAATCTACTGAGTGGAATCAAAGAACAAGTCAGAAACATGCCTGCACCTATATGGGTGGAGCAGTGAACTGCAAACTTGCCCGGAATATTTGCCCTAAGGCTCTCAAGGGAATTACATTAAAATGTCTTTGGGATTGTTCACGCACGATGGAGTCCAGATATTGAACTGAATCCTGCGAAGTAAGTAGTTAAGATATCAAATATTGAATACAAACTTTTAATAGTTATGTCATGAAGTCATCACTCTAGCTCAAGTTCAAGGAAGAAGCACTTCGTTAACTTGTAAAGAACTCACAACACTTGAATGTATAGACTTACTAATGTTGTGAATGTACAGAAAATCATGTTCTCTTTCGTATTTCCTTTTTTTGTTAATTAACTTTATTTTCAAAAAGGTTTTTGCAAGTCCTTTGATCTGTGCGGATCTTTTTGCAAGATTGGGGGAGCCGACGTAGATTGCTACAGTACTAAGTTGTTCGGAAATGATGGTCACAGAGGGCTTCCACTGTGTGGGTCACCAAATTACTCATCATTTGTCTATCTAGAAAACACCAACATTCAGATTGGAACTGACTATGAAACAGGGCCATTGTACCACAGAAACGTTAGCATTACAGGTGGAGATTTGCATACAGTTTTGTTTCGGACTTGCAACCGTAGTAAGGTATTGTATTGGGTGACGTCAGTTCTGCTGCCGTGCTGATGACGTCTGTCTGACCAAAGTGAGACACATCTATTCAGCTAACACACAGTGTAAACCACACAAAGGAAATCAAGTCTGATTAACCATATCCACACCTTCCCACCACCACCCCTGCAAATTTTGGATACTCAAAGGGTTCCTAAATACCCTTTGCTGAGATTAATAGCTGGGGACAACTGTGTTGTACAATCCAAGATACAGGACGCACCTTTCTGGTTTTCGCCCAAATGCCCCCTCAGCATGGCTGAGACCAGGGCCCAAAGACAAAAGCTCTTGCCAGCAAAAGCCAAAGTAGGGCTTATCCAATAAAAGTCTTTTAGGGATTCCGATCACATTTGTACCAGATGGAGAAAATAGGAACAGTATCTGAAAGTTTTTAATCGAGAAGCTAACATCTTCTAAGCACTTGCTCTTTTGGATTTGAATCAGAAACAGGTATATTATCACCAAAATACATCATGAAATTCGTTGTTTTTTTTTGCTAGCAGGGCAGTGCAAGACATAAAACTAGGTTACAAGAAAAATATTTAAATAAATAGTGGAGAACGAGGAAAAGTCAGGTAGGGTTCGTGGGCCATTCAGAAATCTCATTGTGGAGGGGAAAAGCTAACTCTAAGATGTTGAGTGCAAGTCTTCAGGCTCCTGTACTTCAACCTGATGGTAGTAATGAGAAGGGGGCATGACCTGGATGGTGAGGTTCCTTAATAATGGATGCAGCCTTCCTGAGGCACTGCCTTTCAAAGATCTGCCACCTTCTGCAGGTGTAGCTCTCCCCCAGAGTCCATATCTCAACTATTATTCCTCAGGCAGACAACTCCCTTGCTTTTGGTTCATTTCATATTACGATAAAGGTGTTTTCTCAAGGAGAGGGAGCTTCATCTCCTTCCCCTTATCTAGGGAGAATACAGGGTGCAAAATAGCAGGACACTTCCTAGTTTAGGGAGTGACAGACTACAAGCACAGATGATGTATAAGTTCCATACATATAATCAGATTGTTCAGGAACCAGCTGATGTTTTACTCATTGAAAGTATAATAATTTTCAGCTAGCAGCAAAACTTAATGAAGCCCACTGGATGCACCCAGGCATCTTGCCTGAATATTTATCCTCAGACGTCCTTTCAATTGGTAATGTTGACTTACTCAGCAGTTTAGAAGTGATCTAATTGAGGGTGAGTGAATCAAATTCAAATAGCAGCATTCCTTCTGACGCCTACACTAGGAGACAAAAAGATTCTTTAGTGAGGAGGAGATAGTTAGGAAACTGATTGACTACCTGGTAAATGCCAACTTACTTACAGAAGTGTCTTTCACCACATCACGCAATGACCTATTTCATGATGAATATGCTGGATATTTTTATACAGTATGTAACATTTCAACATTTGATTGATTATAAATGAGTGCTAACAATCTAGATTTGCCCTGGAGTCTCTATGAATTAACAGCTTCTTAAAAGACAACAGTTTAAGAAATACAGGAAAAGAATAAGGATATTACTTTCTTGGAATATTTTTGCTTATGAATTAAATGCCTGCTTCGCTGCCGTTGCTACTGTGCAATCGAGAATCTCCGGAGGGGAAAGCCCCAAATCCTTGGCTTTGCCTATTGCCTGTTGCCGGGGCCGGGGTCGAAGTGCTCTGCAGAGATGGTGCTCGGTGCTCGGTGTCGGAGGGCTGGTCGGAGGCTCGAAGTTTTCAGACGGACTCAAGAGGCGGCTGTGGTCGGGTGCTTCCAGAGTGCTGCATCAGCAAGTATGCGGCTCTGGAAGTTCGTGGCAGGAAGAAAGTTTCTCTTCCTTCTACCATCTGCGTGAGATGATGGGACTTTCAAGAGACTTTGAGACTTTTTTTTAACTGTGCCCATGCTCTGTTCTTTATCAAATTACGGTATTGCTTTGCACTGTTGTAACTATATGTTATAATTATGTGGTTTTCGTCTTGGTTTGTCTTGTGTTTCTGTGATATCATTTTGGAGGAACATTGTATCATTTCTTAATGCAAGCATTACTAAATGACAATAAAAGAGGACTGCGTGTCCTCATAATCTAATCTAATCTTGGAGTTTATGCGTATTTATGACAGATGAAGGAATTTGGGTGGCAGGGTGGAGATACATCTCTACCAAAGGGGGTGTAAGGTGCTCCTTCCCTCTGCCAACCTACAGGCCGCCCTTGGGCAAGGTGTAGCATTTGCTCAGCCATCTGATGAGAGTCATGTGAGGCCATGGGAGCCGGTGGTGGATGATAATATGAGCAACTGGTGCGTATCGCAAGTCGTGGTTATGTGGCTACTGATGCCAGGCAATCTCTGGAGAGTATTGAAAATGGCTAGGGTCACCTGTCTTGTAAAGACATTACCCAGAAGAAGGCAATGGCAAATGACTTCTGCAGAGAAAATTGCCCGGAACAATCATGGTCATGGAAAGCCACACACGCAAAATGCTGGAACTCAGCAGGTTAGGCAGCATCTATAGAAAGGAGTAAACTGTTGACGTTTCAGGCTGAGACTGAGAAAGAAGGAAGAAGGTTCTTTCTTCTCCAGCCCTTAAAATTTCCTACCCATCTGTCTTTACCTATTGTCTTCCAGCTAGCCTCTTTCCCCTTCCTCCACCTTGTTATTCTGGCGTCTTTGCAAAGTTGTGCAGCTGGTAAAATATATTGAAAAAGCACCAACAAGAGAAAATCTGCAGATGCTGGAAATCCAAGCAACACACACAAAATCCTGGAGGAACTTGGCCGGCCAGGCGGTATCTATGGAAAAGAGAACAGTCAACGTTTTGGGCCGAGACCCTTCATCAGGACTGCTGATGAAGCACCAAATGTCCCTGTCCCAGTAAACAATTACAGAAGCCAATTTGATTTCAGCTGGAGGGCTAAGGGCTTGATTGACCTCTTGGCTTGAGATGGGAGGCTCTCCAGCTCAAAGGCACCACAAGCTGATTTCCAAAGCCATTAACCTCTGTAGGAAAGCGGGATAATTGATGGCTGTAGTTACCAGAATATAGCCAATAAAATAATAACTTACAGTGAACCTTGAAGAGTCCTAACATTGATTGATTACAAGGTAAATTCTGAAAATTGATCAGAAATTGCTGATCCATTATGTGTAATGGAAGTGGAAAATAAAAGTGACATGTTACTATGCAAAAAGCATAATAATCACTGTAAGAGTTGTACAAACTTTCTGTCTGCATGAACAATTCAGTGAATGAAGGAACTTGAGTTTTGACTGCTTATTGCAGGATTTGAGCTCCTGAAACAGGATGGACTGTCTTAAATAAATGGACTTTCACTAAAGACTGAGATGAGCAGGAATTTCTTTTCTCAAATGTTTGCAACCTTGGGAATCCTCTATTCAGAAAACTAAAGACACTGAATTGTTAAATACCTGCGCCTGAGAGGGAGATAGAGAGAGGGAGATAGATTTTGAGATTCAATGGTTATGGTGATCAGACCACAAGGTGGAGTTGAAGCCAAGATCAGTTAAACCATGAAGACATAAGAGGCTGCAGACGATGGAATCTGGAGCAACAAACAAGATGTAGGAGGAACTCAGCAGGTCAGGCAGCATTTGTGGAAGGAAATGGATGGTCAACATTTCGGGTCAAGACTCTGTAGCTGGACTAAAAGGAGAAGTGAGGAAGAGCCAGTATAAAGTGGCAATGGGGAGGGTTGGAGCAAGGGGAAGGCGATGTGAATCTGGGTAAGGAGGGGAGATAGGTAGATGGAGGAGGGGAAATATGAAAATAGCGACAGAAGCTGGGAGGTGACAGATGACTGCAAGTGATGGACTCTGGTAGGAAAGGAAGGTGGAGCCTGGAATCAAGGGAGGTGGACAGAGAAGATGGGAATCATCATGGGAGGGGAACAAGTGGGAGGCATGTGTGAATCGTGAGTAGATGGAATGGGTGCAGGAGGGAAAAGAAACAGGGTGATGGGGAGTGTGTAAGGGGAACTGGGTTGATCAGGAAGAAAGAGAAAAGGGGCAGAGGGGGAAGAGTTTACCGAACCCACGATCCTACCAAACAGAAAAGTGGGTTTGAGCGTTTGTAGGACCTACTCCATCCTGGGATACAAGTTGGGATTGGAACAGGCAACTTAACAATCAAGAATCACCAATCCTACTTTCTAACTGGTGTTGGAAGATGGGCAAGCAGGATTACCAACAATGAAATTGAAGAACTGCAGGGTGATATAGGTGGGATGTGGTGTACAAAAAAAGCAGGAAAAGCCACCTTATTGAGAAATGATAAATCCAGCATATAAATAGTTAACTCTCTAACGTGCAATGCCAGAGGCCTTCACTAATTATACAAAGAGAAGGTTGGTATGTATAAGCTCAAGCCCACTGGGTAGAATCAGTCCTTGTTAAGCTTGTTGATCCGGTGTCTTCTCACATGTAACAGGGAGGCATGTTGGAGCCAGCCACCCTCACCGTTTATTACAGGAATCCCTTAGACCAGGAGCTCCTGACCTTGTTTATGCCGTGAACCACCACCATTAACTGAGGGGTTCATCAACCCTAAGTTGGGAACCCCTGCCTTAGACAGCCGATGGAACAACTAAGGGCAAAGGATGGGCAAACCAGGAGCGAAGGAACGGAGACATCTAGTGGGTAAAGGAGAGGCACAAAGAAATACAAATTAATCTGACTGTTTGGGTCCCTGGGAGAACATGAAAGGATGGTGTTATCCTTGGCCTCTGCAGAGGACACAAGATTTACAGTGGCAATGAAGGAGTGAGGAGGATAGGAACATAAGAAATTGGAGCAGGAGGAGGCCATTGGGCCCATCGAGCCTGCCCCACCATTCAATAAAATCATGGCTGATCTGTCCGTAAACTCAGCTTCATCTACCTGCCTTTTCCCCATAACCCTTAATTCCCTTACTATGTAAAAATCTATCTAACTGTATCTTAAATATATTTAATGAAGAACTGCTTCCCTGGGCAGAGAATTCCACAGATGCACCACTCTCTGGGAAAAACAGTTTCTCCTCATCTCCATCCTAAATCTTCTCCCCTGAATCTTGAGGCAATGTCCCCTAGTTCTAGTCTCACCTAACAATGGAAACAACTTTTCTACTTCTATCCTATCTATCCCTTTCAAAATTTTGTATGTTTCTATAAGATCCCCTCTCATTCTTATGAATTCCAGAAAGTATAGTCGCAGGCAACTCAATCTCTCCTCATAGGTTAACCCCTTCATCTCTGGAATCAACCTGGTGAACCTCCTCTGCACTGCCTCCAAAGCCAGTATATCCTTCCTCAAGTATGGAGACCAGAACTGCACACAGTACTCCAAGTATGGCCTCACCAGTACCCTGTACAGTTGCAGCATGACCTCCCTGCTCTTGAATTCAATCCCTCTAGCAATGAGGGCCAACATTCCGTTTGCCTTCTTAATAACCTGTTGTACCTGCAAGCCAACTTTTTGCGATTCACAAACAAGCACTCCCAAGTCCCTCTGCACAACAGCATGCTGCAATCTTTCACCATTTAAATAATAATCTGCTCTTCTATTATTCCTTTCAAAGTGGATGATCTCACATCTACCAACGTTGTATTCTATCTGCCAGACTTTGGCCGACTCACTTAACCTATCTATATCCCTCTGCAGACTCTCCACATCCTCTGTACAATTTGTTTTTCCACTCAGTTTAGTGTCATCAGCAAATTTTGCTACACTACACTCAGTCCCCTCTTCCAAATCATCAATGTAAATGGTAAACAGCTGAGGGCCCAGCACCAACCCCTGCGGCACCCCACTCACCACTGACTGCCAACCAAAGAAACACCCATTTATACCAACTCTCTGCCTTCTATTGGTTAACCAATCCACTATCCATGCCAATACACTTCCTCCAACTCCATGCATCCATATCTTATTTATAAATCTCTTTTGCGGCACCTTATCAAACGCCTTCTGGAAATCCAAGTATACAACATCTACCTGTTCTTCTCTATCCACTGCACTCATTATATCCTCAAAGTACTCCAGTAAGTTTGTCAAACAGGACCTGCCCTTTCTGAATCCATGCTGCGTCTGTCTAATGGAACCCCTCCTTTCTAAATGTTTCGCTATTTCTTCCTTAATGACAGCTTCAAGTATTTTCCCGACTACAGATGTTAAGTTAACTGGCCTACAGTTGCCCGTCTTTTGCCTACGTCCTTTTTTAAAAAGGGGCGTGACATTTGCTGTCTTCCAGTCCTCCAGGACCTGCCCAGAGTCGAGACAATTTTGGTAAATGATTACAACGCGTCTACTATAACCTCCGCCAATTCCCTCAGCACCCTGGGATGCATCCCATCAGGACCAGGGGACTTATCTACCTTCAGGCCCTTTAGTTTGCACATAGGAAGAAACTTCAAGGAGATATGGACCAGTGATATACAGAGGGTAAAATGTAATGTTGAGTAATCCCAGGAGTTACGTCTTGGTACGAAGAATGGGGAAAGGCCACTTAAACTAGACAGCCCAATTCTGAAAGATCTACAAGAACATAAACACAAGAAAGTCTAAGGATGCTGGAAATCCAAAGCAACACACACACAATATACTGGGGGAACTCAGCAGGTCAGGAAATGAATAGACAGTCACTGTTTTGGGCCCAGACCCTTCTTCAGGACTGGAAGGGAAAGGGGCAGATGCCTGAATAAAAAGGTGGGGGGAGGGGAAGCAGGTGAGCTGAAAGGCAATGGGGGAAGCCAGGTGAGTAGGAAAGGTCAAGAGCTGGAGAAGAAGGAATCTGATAGGAGAGGGGAGTGGACCACAGGAGAAAGGGAAGGAGGAGGGGCCCCAGGGAGAAGTGATGGGCAGGTAAAATTCCAGAGTTGGAGAACAGAGGAAGAAAGAAGGGGGAGGGATTTGATTTTACCGGAAGGAGAAATTGATGTTCACGCCATCAGGTTGGAGGCTACCCAGACGGAATATAAGGTGTTGCTCCTCCACCCGGAGAGTCCTTCATCTTGGCACAAGAAGGTATGTAGATTATGAAAGTACATCTGATCCTGGGCTTTATACATGGAGGCACAACGTATAACAGCAAGAAAGTCATGTCCAGCCTTTAAAAAAATATTGGTTTGGCCACATGTGGAATATTGTGCCCCCTTTCTGGGGGACCCACTTTAGGAAAGAGCGTATTGCTGAGAAGGGTGCGGAAGAGATTTATCAAGGCCATTCCAGGGACAAGGAGAGCTTGAGTTCTATAGGTAGAATGGAGAAGCTGGCACTGCTGTCCCTGGAGCAGATGGAAGTTTCTAAAATCGCGAAGGATACTGTCTGTTTGGATGAAGATAGTCGGCAATAGAACCAAAAGTGCCTTAAGAAGAGAATCTGGAATTCACTGAATTAATTGTTCAAAGGGGAGCTGGATAACTATCTAAAAGGGCTGCTGGGAGAGGACATGTGGCAGGACGAGGAGGATTACTCCTATATAGACATGGGACAGACTCCTTGAATAGGCTCCTTGCATGCTATAAATATTCCATGATTCTGTGACAATGAAAAGGATACCAACTTTATCTGATATGCACAACACTGTAGGCACTGCAGTCTGAAGTAAAAACAGAAAACGCTATAAATATTGGGCAGTTCAGTGGCACCTCTGGCAAGAGAGAGACATACACACAGCTGGAAAATTGCAGGTGTTACTCTGCTATTTAAGAAGGGTGGGAGGCAGCAGAAGGGAAACTATAGACCTGTTAACCTGCCTTCAGTGGTTGGAAAGTTGTTGGAATTGATTGTTAGGGATGAGATTATGGAATACCTGGAGGCACATGACAAGATAGGCCAAAGCCAGCATGGTTTCCTGAAAGGAAAATCCTGCCTGACTAACTTACTGCAATTTTTTGAGGAAATTACAAGCAGGTAGACAACGGAGATGCAGTAGATGTGGTGTACTTAGATTTTCAAAAGGCCTTTGACAAGGCGCTGCACATGAGGTTGCTTAGCAAGATAAGAGCCCATGGAATTACAGGGGAGTTACTAGCGTGGGTAGAGCATTGGCTGGTCAGCAGAAAACAGACAGTGGGAATTCTGGCTGGCTGCCAGATGCCAGTGGAGTTCCACAGGGGTCGGTGTTGGGACCGCTGTTTTTACCATGTATGTCAATGATTTGGACTATGGGATTAATGGATTTGTGGCTAAATTTGCTGATGATACAAAGATAGTTGGAGGAGCGGGTAGTGTTGAGGAAACAGAGAGCCTGCAGAAAGACTTAGATAGTTTAGGGGAATGGGCAAAGAAGTGGCAAATGAAATACAATGTTGGAAAGTGTATGGTCATGCACTTTGGTGGAAGAAATAAACGGGCAGACTATTATTTAGATTGGGAGAGAATTCAAAATGCAAAGATGCCAAGGGACTTGGGAGTCCTTGTGCAGGATACCCTAAAGGTTAACCTCCAGGTTGAGTTGGTGGTGAAGAAGGTGAATACAATGTTGGCGTTCATTTCTAGAGGTATAGAATATAAGAGCAGGGATGTGATATTGAGGCTCTATAAGGTACTCATGAGACCACACTTGTAGTGTTGTGTGCAGTTTTGGGCTCCTTATTTTAGAAAGGATATACTGACATTGGAGAGGGTTCAGAGAAGATTCATAAGAATGATTCCAGGAATGAAAGGGTTACCGTATGAGGAATGCCTGGCAGCTCTTGGGCTGTATTCCCTGGAGTTCAGGAGAATGAGGGGGATCTCAAAGAAACATTCCAAATGTTAAAAGGCCTGAACAGTTTAGATATGGCAAAGTTACTTCCCATGGTAGGGGAGTATAGGACAAGAGGGCATGACTTCAGGATTGAAGAACGTCCATTTAGAACAGAGATGCAGAGAAATTACTTTAGTCAGAGGGTGGTAAATCTGTGGAATTTGTTGCCACGAGCGGCTGTGGAGGCCAAGTTATTGGGTGCATTTAAGGCAGAGATAGATAGGTTTTTGATTAGCCAGGGCTTCAAAGGGTATGGGGAGAAGGCAGGGAGTAGGGATCGCTGGAAGAATTGAATGGCGAAGCAGACTCGATGGGCCAAATGGCCTACTTCTGCTCCTATAATCTTATGGTCTTATACAATATACATCTTGAAATGCTTTTTCTTTCTTACTTTCAACCTGATTATGGAAGGAAGGCTGTTGCTGATGAGGTTGAAAATAAATGGGCGCAAGATCCACTGAGCAACTCCTACAGTGATGTCCCAAGGCTGGGGCGATTGGCCTCCAGTGTTATTTCTTTGTCTGAGGCATGTCTCCACCACCAAGGTGTTTCTTCCTTTATCCCAAGTGACTTCTGTGAAACTATGCTGCACTCAGTGAAATGCTGACTAAGTGTCAGGAATAAGCATTCTCACCTCACCTGTAGAATTCAGCTCTTTGGATGAAGTCTGGGGTAAAGTGGTCCTTGCTAAACCCAAACTGGGTATTAATGTTCAGGTTAGTTGAGAGAAGTGCCACCTGATGGTATTGTTGATGACGGCTTCCAGCACTTTGTTGATAACTGAGAGTAATCTGATAGGGTAATATTTAGCCAGGTTGGATTACTTCTGGGTTTTTTTGTGAGCAGGATAGATCTGGACAATATTACACATTGTTGAATTGATGCTAGAATTGTAAGGAACTGAGATAGCTTGGCTAGAGGACAGCTAGTTCTGGACTACAAGTTTTCAGTAATGTAGCTGGGATGTTGTCTGGTGTCATTGTCTCTTCTGTATCCAGTGCTCCCAGTGTTTTGCTGATGTCAGATGAAGTGAACTGAACTGGTTAGGGATCTCAGAAGGAAGCTGAGATGGTTTATACACGAAGCACTTCCACCTGAGCATGGTCACAAATGCTACAGCCTTACCTTCCGCGTACACTTGCTGGGCCCTGCCGTTGTTAATGGCGGGATCTTCTCAGCGTGTTCAAAGGTTCATTTATCATCAGAGTACGTATGCAGTGTACAACTCTGAGATTCGTCTTCTCCAGATAGCCACAAAACAAAGGAAAGTTGTCAGTTCAGAGAGGAACAGAAAACCCACCAACACGGCCATCAACCCCCACAAGAACACCCCTCCCCCACACAAAATGCAACAAGAACATCGACCCCCAAATTCCTCTCCCCCACACAAAAACAATGAGAAAGAACAGCAAAAACACAGAATATAAAAATGATAGGACTGAAAGAAGTCTCTAGTCCATGGACCAAAATCCATACGCAGCAACCTCAGCAAGGTTCTCCTCTCAGTACTTATTTAGCTGTCCACCATCATTCATAACTAGATGTGACAGGATTGCAGAGCTCTGAGCTGATCTGCTGACTGTGGAATTAGTTACTCAACCCATTGCACTGCCTTTGATGTTCTGCACGATCGTAGGCCAGGCTGGCATTTCATGCTTAAGCAGGCCTGGTGCATCTTGCTACACTCTTCACTGAAGCAGGATTGATCCCCTGGCTCAACCGAAAGGGATAAGCCAGGCCATAAGATTACGGGGGCCGCTTGTTGGGTTCACTATTTTTCACGTACTAAGTCAATGATTTGGATGGCAGGTTTAATGGCTTTGTGACCAAGTTTGCTGGCCAAACAAAGATAGGTGGAGGGGCAGGCGGTGTTGAGGGAGCAGGGAGTCTGCAGAAAGACCTAGACAGTTTAGGAGAATGGGCAAAGAAGAGGCAGATGGAATATGGTGTAGGGAAATGTATGGTCATGCTCTTTGGAAGGAGGAATAAAGGCATAGAGTATTTTCTAAACAGGCAGTGAATTCAGAAATCGGAGGTGCAACAGGACTTGGGTGTCCTAGTGCAGGATTCCCTAAGGGTTAATTTGCAGGTTAAGTGAGTGATAAGGAAGGCAAATGCAATATTAACATTTATTTTGAGAGGACTAGAATATAAAAGCAAGGATGTAATGCTGAGGTTTTATAAGGCATTGACCAGATGATATTTGGAGTATTGAGAGCAGTTTTGGGCCCCATAGCATAGCATCAGAGGGGGTCCAGATGAGGTTCATGAGAATGATCTTGGGAATGAAAGGGTTAATGTGTGGGGATCATTTGCCAGCCCTGGGCCTGTACTCACTCGAGTTTAGAAGAATGAGGGTGACGTCATTGAAACCGAACAGATATTTAAAGGCCCAGACAACGTGGAAATGGAGGGGATGTTTCCAATTGAGGGAGAATCTAGGACCGGAGGGCACAGCCTCAGAATAGAAAGACATCCCTTTAGAACAGAGATGAGAAGGAAATTCTTCAGCCAGTGAGTGGTGAACTGTGGAATTCATTGTGATAGATGGCAGAGGAGGACAAGCTACTGGGCATATTTAAAGCGGAAGTTGATAAGTTCTTGATTAGTAAGTGTGTCCGTGGTTATGGGGAGACGGCAGGGCAATGGGCTTTAGAGGAAAAATAAATCAATCATGATCAAATGATGCAGCAGACTAGATGGACCGAATGGCCTAATTCTGCTCCTATGTCTTACAGTATTATGGTCTTAACTCTGTCAATGCCCTTACAACTATAAGCATTTCTATTAAGTAAAAGTCAATAAAAGCATCAGATACTTGTAGAGATGAGCAGAAAAAAACAGAGAATGATAGAAACACTCAGCAGGAAGGGCAGCATCCATGGAGATAATGTTTCAAATCCAGGACCCTACATCAGAACTGGAAGGAAGAGAGAACAAGGAGTTTAGGTGAGCAAGAGGGATGGGTGGAGAAGAAGGAGTATTTCTGATAAAGTGAGAATATTACTCAACGTTGAGCCACCAGGGGTCATGCTAACTGATATATTCCTTTTGTTCCACCCATCACCTTTCCCACCTCTAACTAAATGTATTTTAACTTGTTTAACTTGTTTTCTCTCTTTTGCTGTTCAAATGAAGCATTTCTGCTCTGGAATATTAAATGCTCCTCTTTCCATAGATCATAAACACAAGCAAGTCTGTAGGTGACTGTAAGGTATAGGAACAGAATTAGGCCATTTGGCCCGTCAAGTCTGCTCCGCGATTTCATCATGGCCAACCAAATTCTCCTCTCTGTCCCAATCTCCTGCCTTTTCCCCATATCCCTTCATGCCCTGACCAATCAAGCATCTGCCTTAAATATAAATACAGGTGCTGGAAGTCCAAAGCAACACACACAAAATGCTGGAGGAATTCTGGAGGTCAGGCAACATCTATGGAAATGAATGAACAGTTAACGTTTTGGGCCAAGACCCTTCCTCGAGACTGAGAAGGAAGGGGGGACGATGCCAGAATAAAAAGGTGGGGGAGGGGAAGGAGGCTAGCTGGAAGGTGATGGGGGAAGTCAGGTGGGTGGGAAAGGTCAAGAGCTGAAGAAGAAGGAATCAGGTCGGAGAGGAGAGTGGACCATGGGAGAAAGGGAAGGAGGAAGGGACCCAGCGGGGAGTGATAGGTAGGTGAGAAGAGGTGAAAGGTCAGAATGAGGAATAGAGAAATGGGGAGCAGGTGGATTTTTTTTATTGGAAGGGGAAATTGATAGTCATGTCATCAGGTTGGAGGCTACCCAGACAGAATATAAGAAGGTGCTCCCCCATCCTAAGGGTAGTCAAGAGGAGGCCATGGACCGACATGTCAGAATGCGAATGGGAATCGAAATTAAAATGTTTTGCCGGCGGGAAGCTGCCCCACAGATGCTGCCTGAGCTGCTGACTATTTCTTCTTTTACTTCAGCACTTCTGTTAATTCTCACTTCAACTTCCTCTGCCCCCCGCCCTCTCAGCTTTCAACAGTGAATCTCTTCCACACCCGCTTCAAGACTTGGCGCCCATCCCGACGTGCAGTGAGCAGAGCCACACACAATGGGTCACGCCGTGCCTTGATCGAGCCTCCACCCACACTATTTCCCCACCGCCTTACCTTTGCCACCCTGAGGGCACTGGCGCACAGGAGGCCTCCCGGCTTCAGCTTTCACAGTGAAGCTGACAGGCCACAAGAGACGCCTAGGCTGGAGGTCTTGGCCACTCTTCCCGGACTGCCTTGATGGCTTGACTCTCGACTCATTCCTGTCAGATACCTTCGAACTGCTTTTGAGTGTCTCTAATGAGCTGAGAGGTTAAAAATAATTCAAAATGATTTAAACACAGAAAAATTATTGCAAACACCACTCTGGGCTAGAAATTAATTTAAAATAATAATTTAAAAAAACACTTACATGCACTTATTTTTCCATTCTGGGGCACCAACGTCATTTTTTAAAATCATACATGACGGCCATCCTATGCAATAAAATTTAAGGTCAGATGCAATACATATCAGGTCTACATGTGTGCCCAGGCTCAGGTCAGATCCAGCAGCAGAGTGGAAGATCATGTGTAGAGACCCCAGCTCACACCTCCACCCTCACATTCCTCCCTCATACTCAGTGCTAACTCCAGCCAGTGTGACACATGGACATCCAGCCCGCAGAGGGCGAAGAAGCGTTTCTGCTCACGTCCTTGAGAAGAAACTGACCCCTCTTGCATCGCTCCCCATCGGTCCTTGTTTCTGATATCTGGAGCTGCTGCTCCCGTTCGGGTGGTCAGACACTCCGCCTTCAGCAGCCCGAGCAACACCTGCAAGTATCTTTTGTGTTTATAACACGATTGCAAAAGGTCGTTGATGTAGCCGAGCTTGTTTTAACATTTTACTGTTGTAATTCTTTCTTTACTCTCTGCACTTTTCCGACATAGGATTTGGTGCAATGATGATTCCCTTTACGTTCATCATTTGTCTGGGGTTTGTCTCTACGTCTCTGGCGGGTAATGGAGAGCCGAGTGATGGGAAGCAGCCGCTGGTACGTCTTCTACTCTCATTGTGATCCGGGAAGTCGGCACATTATAAACAGCCGCATGTCTTATGTAATGTCTGTCACTTAATAATCCAGCATCATCAAACAAAAATAACTCACATGTTAGGACAGGTGACCAAATGCATAATCGTGTAAGTAGTTTTATGAAACGCTTTAAAAGAGGAAGATGAGCTGGAGAATTGAACTGTTTTGGACCAGATGTATCGGAAGTGAAATGAGGAAATTGCCACTGGTGGAAGATCAAATCCAAAATTGGAATTGAGAGGAGCAACGGAATTTCTAGGAGGGGCGGGCTGAAGAGGAAGAGAGGAGTGAGCCTCGGGGGGCTTTAAATGCAGCGGAACATAATTTTATAACCAACGTCACGCACGAGTATAATGGAGGTACTCTCCAGCTGAGGTATAAGCATACCGTGACACTCCGACAGGACAGAAAAGTAGACTGTTCATTTTCCTCTCTAGACGATGCTGCTGCATTTTGTGTGTCGCTCAACGCCAGCATCTGGTCTGTGTTAATATTAGATATATTGTCACAGGGAGTGAGACACAAGCTAAAGGAGCTATTTTTGTTTCATGGTTTCTAGGTGACACCAGCTTGGTGGGTTGCAGTTAACCAGCGAGACAGTTGTAATGGTGACACCGGGGGGTGGGGGTAAGCAGGGGATAGTAGTGGCGAACAGGAATGCTGCTTTGCCCAAGAGATTGCCGTGTCAGGGCGGCATTTTCCAGATGAGTGTTCAAACATAGAAGAATGCACACGCACTGTAGGACTGATCAGGTTCCGTTATAGCAGCATGGTAGGTTGGAAAAGTAGTTATAAAGGTATATGTAATAACGTGCTTTATTTACAAGCTAAGAGATGTAGAGGCGTAATATGTAAGAGCAACGTCCTCATCCTGTGTATGCCAAAAGTAACATGTAGAATGTGTTGAATAAGTGTCCAGCTTTTTAAAAATTCTTTGTTAATGTGGTTTTGGCTGCACTGCCTCTGTCCTCTCACAAAAGAAAGTGCCGAGTCCAAACAAGGACAGACGTCCCATTAACTCCGGAGGTTTAATTTGGCCACAAAGTGACCCACGCACACTGTGCCGGATGCCAGGCGGTCAGTTACTGCAGTTGTGAAATCAATAGCCGTATTCAGCAATTCAGTTCCATTCTTGCAGTAAAAATAGTCGTATCCGTTCTCTCACTTGTTCTGTTTGATGGTATGAAGGTTCCGTGAGGTACAGACAAAATCGAAGTGTTCACGTTCAAAGTAAATTTATTATCAAAGTACCCATATACTACCTCGAGATTCATTTTCTTGCCGGCATTTACAGGAAAATGAAGAAATACAATAGAATTAATGAAAAACAATACATAGCAAAGACTGACAAACAGCCAATGTGCACAAGAGGGCAAACTATTCAAGTAATAAATTTGAACAAATACATAATACTGAGAGCATGAATTGTTGGGTCCTTGAAAATGAGTCCATATATTGTAGCCCCTCCTTGTCTTTCTTCCCGGACCTCCTGCCCCATGATCCTCTCGTATCCCCTTTTGCCTATCACCTGTCCAGCTCTCGGCTCTATCCCTCCTCCTCCTGTCTTCTCCTATCATTTTGGATCTCCCCCTCCCCCTCCAACTTTCAAATCCCTTACTCACTCTTCCTTCAGTTACTCCTGACGAAGGGTCTCGGCCTGAAACGTCGACTGCACCTCTTCCTATAGATGCTGCTTGGCCTGCTGCCTTCACCAGCAACTTTGATGTATGTTCCATATATTGTAGAGTGAGTTCAGCGTTGAGGTGAGTGGAGTTATCCACAGTGCTTCAGGGGTCTGATAGCTGTAGGGTAGTTCCTGAATCAGGTGGTGTGGGAGCCCCAAGGTCTCCGGTATCTCCTGCCTGATGGTAAAAGAGCACCGCCCGGATGGTGGGGGTCCTTGTTGATAGATGCTGCTTCCTTGTGGCAACACTCCTTGTAAATGTACCTGATGATGGGGAGGGCTTTGTCTGCCATGGACTGGGCTGAATCCACAGCTCCTCTGTTCCTGGACATTGGTGTTTCTAATCAGAGAGTGATGAGCAAAAATTTCCAAATTTGTATTTGGCACAAAGCTAGAAGTGTGGTGAATCCTGAAGCAGGTGATAATAGACCTCAAGAACAGAAAAGTTTGGTACAGTGGGAGGAGGAGTAGTAGGTGATGTGCAATGTTGAAAAGTGACATTTGGATATTTTGTTAATTGTTCTCTTATCTGAGATGCCGTTTCTATTTTATCACTGAATCTTGATGCCATTAAACATAACTGTCAAAAGATTAACTGATACATCTCTGTTGCAAGAAAAGAATCTGAATTTCACAATAGCTGTAACAGTCTTGGCGTCCGGCACAGTGTGTGCAGGTCACTTTTAGTGACAGAAGGTGATGAGGCATTACAAGCCAAAGGACTCCATTCTGAAAGGCCTACATAAACAGAAAGATCTGGTGAAACACAGGTATTTCACTGAAAGCAACAGGGCTGGTTGGGAAAATAGAGTACATGTCTAGTCTGAGCACCACTTTTGAGCACAATGTAAAGGCATCGGAGAGGCTGCAGAAAAGATTTACCTCAATGATTCAGGGTTAACTGGCTTTAGAATGGATTGTGCTTCTTGGAATAGGATTGATTAGATGCAGGGATGTAAAATGTCAAACTGTGTGGATAGAATAGACGTGGTGAAACTGTTATCACTAGCAGAGGGGCCAAGGAACGGGAAGCAGAGGAAAAAAAAAAGTGACTGTCAAAGAGGTAAAAATGACACAAGGAAATGCTTTGTTTTAACACAGTGAGTGGTTAGGGTGTGGAATGCACTGCCAAGATAGTAAAGAGGCAGGTCTCGAAAGAGAGAATTTGCTGGGCTGCAGGGTGAGGGCAACTGGTTGCTCTTGCATAGCTATTTCCAGATTAGATTATGAGGACACATAGTCCTCTTTTATTGTCATTTAGTAATGCATGCATTAAGAAATGAGACAATGTTTTTCCAGAACGATACCACAGAAACACATGACAAACTGACTTAAAAACTAACAAAAACCACATAATTATAACATGTAGTTACAACAGTGCAAAGCAATACCGTAATTTGATAAGAAGAAACCATGGCACGGTAAAAGTCCCAAAGTCTCTCGAAAGTCCCATCATCTCACGCAGACGGTGAACCTCCAGCGCCGCCAACTTGCCAATGCAGCATACTGGAAGCATCCGATCACAGTTCAACTCCGAATCCGTCCGAAAACTCCGAGCCTCCGATCAGCTCTCCAACACCGAGCACCATCTCTGCCGAGCGCTTCGACCCCGGCCCCGGCAACAGGCGATAGGCAAAGCCGAGGATTTGGGGCTTTCCCCTCCATAGATTCTCGATCACACAGTAGTAGCGGCAGTGAAGCAGGCATTTCAGAAGTTACTCCAGGTGTTCCTCCGTGCTTCTCACGGCTGTCTCCATCAAATCAGGATTGTGCACGGCCCCCTAGTTAACACATACGATATTCATTCGGAACGGCCACGCGCGCTGCGTCGCGCCGCCATCTTCTCCTCCAGATTCTTACGATTCTGCAGAATGCACTCTTTAAAGCCTCTCAGGAGGATCAAGATTGTGCTCAGCAGATATTTGTTCACTTTTCGATCATTGCTTTTCTCTTTCAGAGTCATGGCATCTTTTCCTGGGCTAACTGCGGGAGTAAGAAGTACCCTGCTGTCCTCGAGGCTCTTTCAATCCAACCAGATCCAATCAATCTTCCTGGGGACCTTCAAGCCAGTGCAACAGGTTCCTCCAGCGTTACCCTTGAAGCACCTTTAATGGTAAGAATCAATCCATTGCCCTGTGCCCAGCCTGTTCAGTTCCATGATGGACCTTGTCCTGCCCAAGTCAGTGGTGTAGGACCCAATTGCAGTCGTGTTCCTGTTCTCCATTCACTTTCTACTAGACGCAGCTCCTGGGTGTGGGAGCCACTGCCAATAGGTCCTGCTGTAGTAATTCTTCTGATCAGGACACACTAAAGCCAGGGCATGCAGACCCCAGAGGAAATCTGTCGTTGGGGCTAACAATCAAGCCACTTGCTTTGCCCTGGGTTGTGAATGAGCTTCTAGCATTGGGCCTGCACTAATCCAGAGAGAATTCCATTACACTTCTTGATTGCTGCAGAATATCCGGCTTGTGATTGGCTCAAGTGATTATGTTAGTTCCAGTATGTTGTTCCTTATGTGAGGTTGTTATATTCTATCTGTGTAGCAATGATCCAAAAACCAATACATCCTTTATCATTAGTTACCCTTGTTTGTTCCGTTTATTTTGCAGGGTCAGGTTATCTGCTGCTGAAAACCTTTATCTAAGCCTTTATTATTTCCAGCCTATACTATTTCGAATACTTTCCCAACTGGCCTCGCACTTGCTACCCTCCACAATTGTGGCAGTATCAAAACAGCGCTATTCACCCATCACCCAATATAAAGCAATCTACCTTTGCTCCTGACCTGCTTCACACTTCTTCAAATACCTCTAGTACCTGCTCTGCCTTTCCTCACACAACCCACTCTCCAAATCCTTTCAGCCGTAATTCCACTACGGCTTGTATGTCACTCCAATCTTGGCCTTTTGTACATCCCTGATTTTTCTTTCTCTCTCTCTCTCTAATTACTTTGCTGTAGTTGATTGCACTTTCAGCAGCCAAGACCGTAGAGTTGAATTCCTCCCTTGAACTTTGCCACTCTATGAAACTCATTCAAACACTTTTGTCACTTTTGTAATTATCCCTTAGTTGGAGACAAAAGCGATTGCAGATGCTGGAATCTGGAGCGGAAAACAAAAACTGCTGGAAGAGTTCAGTGAGTGGACCACCCCTCTGCCTCACTGTATCCTGCCCGACTCGCTGAATTCCTCCTGCAGTTTGTTTTTTTTAGTTTCTTCCGTGATTTGATGGTGCTTTTTGTCGGGGAAAACAGCTGTGAACCCCTTAGGGTATTGTATGTTGCAATCACTATATAAATTTAAGTTTATGTTTGACAGGTTAATTTAACAGTGTACAAGGAAGAAGTTGGCGTCTGGATTAAAGTTCCATGTTTGCAGTATATTGGAAGCTGCATTTACAAGGATGTCTGTGCACTGCTCGATATGCTGATCCCACCTGGGCAAAACTGCCCAGAACCTCTGTTTACATACGGGCTCCCGTGTCACTGTCCTTTCAAAGCGGTAAGATGCTCTTCAATTTTTCCCATAAGGAAACTGGCAGAGTGCTCTGAAATTTCATATTCCCATCAGAATCAGCGGCGTGATTGCAGGAGAGCTGATCATTTATACAGCTCTAATTGATGCATCTCCTGTCCAATTAGAAAAGAACTTGTGATTCCATTCATCGCCAGCTTCTGAATGTGCATGTTTTGCTTGATCTACAGTTTATATGATCAAAGGTGCATTCACTCCAGATCCTGTTAGTTCACCACAACGCACTCTGGAGCCAATTAGATATTTCGCAAGTGTTGTCACGAAAAAATAGCAAATCGGGCTGTCAGTTTCTACATAAAAAGTTCCCACAATTTACAAATAGGGCTTGCATACTACACAAGTCAGAAGCAAAAAAAAACAGGTATATGTTCGAAGTATATTTATTATCTAGTTATGTGTACATTATAAAACCTTGAGACTCATGACCTTACTGGCAGACACAAAATAAGAAACCCAAGAGAACCCATTTTTAAAAAAATGACTGGCAAATGAAGATCACCTCTTCTTTGTTTGCAGAGATCGTTTACCATAATTCTTTTACATAAAAAGTGTTATTAATAAAGAATTTAGTTGCATTTCTTGTTTTGTTAACTGCCAATAAGTACTTGCTTGCCCTCAGCAGTGGCAGATTAAGCCAGACTGGCGCCTTCTTAAACCACTGTTATTGGTAAAGGTATGGATGTCAGTTCAGACATCAGAGCTATCATCCCGTTTGCTTTTTTAATATAGTGCTTTGGGATGCTAGAACACATAGGGGTTTCAGTTTGATGTCTCTTCTGAAAGAAAGCATTTCTAGGAATAAAACACTATACTACCATGCCAATGTAGATGTTGTGGTCAAGCCTTTGGAATGCAACAAGATGTGAGTTTCACCTCTCTACACAGAAACCATTTGTCCCACACTCTAATTGGTTTATCCACTTTAGAAACAGAGCTAGGAGTTCCACATTTGTAACTCTTGAGTCTTGACTAAGATAGAAAGTTAGCTTACATTGCAATAGGCTGCTTAAGAGATTGATACGAAAAGGTGCAATTTGAACTAAGATGTTGATCTGAACCCTTGTCAGCCTCTTCAGGTAAAGGTATCACCAGAAAAAGGAAATGGCCAGCAAAAGCAGAGGATATCCCAGTTAACTTTCGTCCTTCAATCAGTAACACTCGTAACTAATTTTCTGATCATTTATTCAGAAATAAAATGATATAGCAGTTTGCAGATTAGCTGCCTTTTTTATGCTTTACAACAGAGACCTCACTTCCAAAGTACCTAATTGTAGAAAGAGTGCTGCATTAGTTTATCAGAAGTGGAAAGATACAATTAGCAATTGATAAGGCAAGTGGGAAAAGGATTTAACTACCAAAGTAAGCAAGCCTTCTAAGATTGTTCAGAGGAGTGGTTCGGCCTCAGAGTACAGTTCATTTTCCTCCTGAAGGAAGATATAATTCCTTTGGAGCATGAATTCACTTGATGATAAGGATTTGTCCCATGAAACAAGATTAATCGATCTTCAGTGAAGTTTTTTTTAAAAAAAGAGGTGATTTCATTAAGATATACAAGGTTCTGAGAGAGATTGGCAGAGTAGGTGCTGAGAGGCTGTATCCTTCAGCCAGAGAGTCGAGACTAGAGGCTGTGGTTGCAGAATAAGGGATGAGATATTTTTTCATGAAGCAGCTTCTAGATCGTTGGAACTCCCTACTTGAAAGGCTTTGTGAATGTTTTAGGTATCACGCTTGATAGATTTGGTTCTATATGGCTGTGGGTGAAAGAATGGACATGACCAATGTGACTGTATTGAATGGGGCATCAAGCTGGCATGCTTGTTCCTGCTTCTATTTCTTGCGTTACTGATCTCAAACATGAGCCATGTAGTGCCAGGTGAAATTAACTGTTACTAAGTGTGGTTATAAAACACCAGCGATGCAACATGCTCCCTTTTGCTCTTTGAGACCAGAAGACTATGGAACAGAACCGGGTTATTCGGCCCATCAGCGTCGATTTGCTCCGCCATTCAACGGTGGCCGATTTGTCTCCTTCCCTCTCAGCACTGTTCTCCTGCCCTCTTCCTGTAGCCTTTGATGCTTTTACTCATCTTTGTTGAAAGTACATGGGCAGGGGCTGCCTCCAAAATGGGCAAGCTCTCTAGACTTGGAAAGAGATGATTGTCTTTTCCTAATTGCACTTCATGGGTCCGGAAGTAAACCACTCAACACAATAATGAAATGTACCCTTCTGTTACTCAGTACACTTAGTGTAAAATAAAAGGCAAGAGCACAACCCACACCAACAAATGGGAGCACAGCTTTCTTTTATCCTATTGTTTTGTAGGCAGAGTTCCCTGTTACTCCGGATATTCCAACACCATCTTCTATCCAGTGATGGTTTTCTCTGCACCAGTTCCATCCGCTGGTAGTCTGCCCAAATCACAGGCCTCCAAGGTGCTGGAAGTGACAAACAAGAATTGCTTAAGACCATTATCTTCCATTACCCTCTTCCCCCTCCCCACAGCAGGCCTGTAGTTTATTTTTCAACAGTCGGACTAAGTTCAGTGCTGAGATTAGTGGTCAGTGATCATTTCTGTGGAGCACAGCCCCAATGAATGCAGTGAAGGACACAAGAAGCAAGGTCCAGTTCAATTCCCAAGCCCATAACCATGGAAATACTATTAAACACAGGTGCTTATTTCAAATGGATAGAGCTACCTAATTTGATACTCAGTTGGCCTGGTGGTGGAAAGCAATGGGTGATTGTGAAAGGTTGCTTCTCGGACTGGGTCAATGCCAGGCCTATTGTTATTTGTCTATTCCATCAACAAATTAGATAAGAAGGTACAATAGTAAGTTTGCAAATGAAACAATAATGTGTGGTATAGTGGACAATGAAGAAAGTTATCAAAAATTATGGGGGGGGGGGGTGATTTTGATCAGCTGGGTAAGTTGGCCAAGGAGTGGCAGATGGAGTTTAATTCGGATATGTGCGAGGTGTTGCCTTTTTGAAAGTCAGTTGCAAGTTGGTTTTTCAGTGAACAGCAAGGCCCTGGGGAAGAGTATAGAACATGGGAACTTGGAGTGCAAGTTCTTCATCCATGTTGTCCTTTGTAAGTCAGGGCATTGGGTATAAAGTTGGGGTGTACAGGATGCTGGTGAGACCACACTTGGCATATTGTGTTCACTTGGTTGCCCTGGTATAGGAACGATGTTATTAAACTAGAAAGAGTGCAGAAAAGATTTACAACGCAAACACGATGAATTCTGCAGATGCTGGAAATTCAAGCAACACACATCAAAGTTGCTGGTGAACGCAGCAGGCCAGACAGCATCACTAGGAAGAGGTACAGTTGATGTTTCAGGCTGAGACCCTTCGTCAGGACTAACTGAAGGAAGAGTTAGTAAGAGATTTTTTTTGACTTTCAAAAAAATCTCTTACTAGCTCTTCCTTCAGTTAGTCCTGACGAAGGGTCTTGGCCTGAAACATCGACTGTACCTGTTCATAGAGATGCTGCCTGGCCTGCTGCGTTCACCAGTGACTTTGATGTGTGTTGCGAAAAGATTTACAGGAATGCTTCCAAGACTTGAGGAATGGACAGGCTAGGATTTTATTTGTGTGAAGGAGACTGAGAAGTGGTCTTATGCACATGTATAAAATCATGAGGTGCATAGATATGGTGAATACACTCAGTCTTTTTCTCAGAGTTGGGGAATCAAGGACTGGAGGGCTTGGGTTTAGGGTGAGAGAGGAAAAATTTAAGAGGAACAAGAGGGGCGAATTTTTTTTTTACACCAAGGGTGGTATCTATGTGGAATCAGCTGGCAGAGGAACTGGATGAGGCAGGTACAATAGCAGCTTTTCAGACACAGTTGGACAGAGACCCTGATAGGAAAGGTTTAGAAGCTTATGGGTCAAATGCTGGCAAATGGGGCACCTTGTTTGGCATGACAAGATGGTCCGAAGGACCTGTTTCCATGCTGTCGAACTGACCATTTCCTCATATCATATGATCAACGTCTCAAAACTTGGCTTTGATCAGAGTGTGCAAACACAACAGAGTACATTTACAGTTCATCAGACCAAAATGGAGCTGGCATTGCAAACCAACCATTCCATATAAATGGCCTTGTTTTCATTCCCTCTCTAAATGTTGGAAATAAAGAAATCATTTCCATAAAGTGGTCCTCAGCTGGGACAAGCTGAAAATCTATCACAAAGCGCTTCCAGATAAGTATGGGAACTTGGAGCGAAGGCTCTCAATTTGGAGCAGTTATGAATTGTTCTAGTCACTGCCGCAGCAATGTCTGAAATCCTTTCTTTCTTTTAATATTTAATGTGCCTCAGAGATGGAGAAAACCGTCAAGTGCGACATCAATGAAAATAGCAATTACAGAGTCACATGATCACTGCGTCTCTGTTGGCTCCTTGGGTCCGAATACATCCATTCATTTTTATCTCTGTGTTCATTCAATTCTCATGTATGTCATTATTTTTCAACTCCACCAGAATTTTTTATCTGCTGAGTGTTTTGCGATATCTAAAACTAAGTTGGGTTACAACTTGCCATCCTAGCTTTATAAACTCTTGATGCCTTACTCGGCATTCTCATTAAAAAAATTCAGTTTCCATCACATTCACCTGCTACCACAGCTAGGTTTTTGTCTAATATCTCAGCTTGCATTTCTCCGTTTCATCCTCTCAGTGTCCTGATACTCTTCCTGGCCTCATAACGCACAAAAAAATTGACTCCAGAAAGAGGGACTCAAAGTGTTGACTCTGAAATAATCACTTTTCTGTAGCCCTGACTGCAGAGTGGAATAATGATACCAGCTCCTCTTGGAGATTGATTGTCTCCCAGCTTAGTTATGCTTTAAGTGGGATGAAGTATACGGATTATGAATTGCCCTCCGTCTGTAGATGCACATCTGCATGTTGTGTTAAAACCTTACAATGGAATCAGACTGATTATGGTGAAAGACACCAGAACTAAGTGTTTTATCAGGGATTTGCAGGTGTTGTGTTTTAAGTATGGAAAAGGTAAAGGAAACTGATTAAGAAAGAACACAACAAGAGGTTGTGAAGCAAGCAAACTCCTTTTTGCACAGTTATTCAGTGCTGTTAATGTGACCATCACCCTAATAATGAATGAACAAATTTGTAAGAGGTTGGTAAAGTTACTTGGTGAGCCCATTGATGAATTGGTTACAAATATTGCACTGCCCGACATAAATTGAAATACAATTTTAAAACATGCAGCGGAAAAAAAAACCTTGCTTCATGAAGTCTGAGATGGCCAATATTAGTAGTTCTTGAGGTGTACCGGACTTTGGACTGAGAAAAATATCAGTAAGGGATAGGAATGTTACTTGAGCTTGGTCTAGATTTTCTTGTGAAAAATGGAACTGAAAAGTGAGGAACTGAAGAGTAGCTCTGTGTAAAACCTCAGCAAGGATCCAGTCTGGGGAGGAGGAAAGTGGCAGAAAGGAGAGGAAAAGAAAACATGCAACATTCGAGGGTTGGGTGGTATAAGGAAGATTATCATTAATTACTGCAAGTAAGAACTGGTAGCTTAAGTCACACTTAAGTGTTTCTTGCTTAACACTACTCTCTTTTTTGCTAACCAGGGTAAATACTCTCTGCCAAACACTACCTTCAACATCCCTTATGTTGAATTACCATTTTGGATGACCAGTGGGAACTACAGGGCCATGGCAGTGCTGACCAGGGACCGGGAAGAGCTGGCATGTATCAAAGTCTCCTTTGCTCTAAAGGCCAAATGATCAGATCAATCAAGTGTAATTTCTTCTCGTAAAGTTCTTGAAAACACAAATCAAGAAATCATCCACACTGCTTTCTTATTACTTCTATCTGCCAAATTTTGCAAGAACAATAAGGTGTTTAATTTAACGCAAACAGCAGGAATTCTGCTGATGCTGGAAATTCAAACAACATACATCAAAGTTGCTGGTGAACGCAGCAGGCCAAGCAGCATCTATAGGAAGAGGTGCAGTCGACGTTTCAGGCCGAGACCCTTCGTCAGGACTAACTGAAGGAAGAGTGAGTAAGGGATTTGAAAGTTGGAGGGGGAGGGATAGAGCCGAGAGCTGGACAGGTGATAGGCAAAAGGGGATACGAGAGGATCATGGGACAGGAGGTCCGGGAAGAAAGACGGGGGGGGGTGACCCAGAGGATGGGCAAAAGGTATATTCAGAGGGACAGAGGGAGAAAAAGGAGAGTGAGAGAAAGAATGTGTGCATGATCCTCTCGTATCCCCTTTGGCCTATCACCTGTCCAGCTCTCGGCTCTATCCCTCCCCCTCCTGTCTTCTCCTATCATTTTGGATCTCCCCCTCCCCCTCCAACTTTTAAATCCCTTACTCACTCTTCCTTCAGTTAGTCCTGACGAAGGGTCTCGGCCTGAAACGTCGACTGCACCTCTTCCTATAGATGCTGCTTGGCCTGCTGCGTTCACCAGCAACTTTGATGTAAAATGTGTTTAATTTAGTTTTTTTTCTTTCTTCTGACAGTAACAGTTGTTCTGTAGCAGCGTTATTTCAGTTCTAAATCTGTAGCTTCCATTCTTTTCACCAAAATCGGTTTCATTTAGCACATGTAAAGGGCCAACTGTTAAGAGAACATAATCTGTCCCAGTCCCAGAGTAAAATTGCAAATGATGGAAGTTCTCCATGATCAGGTGCATTTGAAATAAACTGTTGCTATCGGCAGCATCTTGCTCTCCCCTAACACTCACTATTCTTGCCTTGGCGGGGAGGGAAATTTTGGGTTAGGTTCCACAGGAATGAACAGGGTACAGATGAGATGATAGTTTTGTGAACTCACAGCTTCTATCTGATGCTGTGCTTGGCTCTGGTGCTACTTCACATTTAAACAGAGGTGCGGTAGCAAGAACCAGAAAGCTAGTCTCAGTAGAACAGTTTTCCATATAGTAGGATCATCGTAGTTTATTTTACAGACAGGTATCCTCTATTCCCATCAGTACTTTTTTTGTATGTTAAAGGACAACTGTTCAGAAACTAACCCATGACAACATTTACAGCCTGAAAAGAGTGTGCCAATAGAGTTGGTCTCAAATATCACTCTTGACCTTCAGAACAGCAAGTTTTTTTTCACACTAACCCACCAGATAAGCAAAGGCCTTCCTGCCAATTTTGCTTCTGCTTTGAGCAAAACTAAAAGATCCCCACTCTTCCTGTTGGATAAGTGAACAAAACCTCTGAACCACAATGACCACAGCAACCCACCTAGAATTGTCCATTACAGGGGCAGGCCATTTGTCCCATACCCTATGTGCTGGCCCTCTGAATCGGCCTTTCAAGTAACCTCACTTCTCTGTCACCGCTCGTGCAGTATTTTTCTTCCTTTAATTTATGTAACCAAGTCTCCTTTAGAAATTATGACTGGACTTACTTCATCTTTCCAGGTCACGAAGATTTGCAGCATTAAAAACATATCTCCAAATCTTGCTTGTTTATTTGCCAATTACCTCTTTTTGTTTTTGTTTTCCCCATCTGACTACTAACTAATTTGTTAATGAAACCCCTTATTGAACTATTACTTTCTAAATTAAAAATTTTGTTTGCATACTTCAAGTATTTACATGATGGTCAGTTCTGTCTTCATAAAATGTGCTTCAGATTACAACAGAAAAATTGTACAGACAACATGTACTGTTAAGCAAACTTAAACAAGTAATTCATTGGTGAAGATAAGATGGATGTTGAAATAATTACATGTGACCGATTTACTTACCTTTTCAATACATTTCATGGACTACAATCAGCACTCCAGGAGATTAGAAGTCTGATTTTAAAGTGTTTTTTTTTGTATCTATGATAGAATCTGGCAATTTCTATTAGTGGGAAAGATATTAGCTATATTTTTTTTACTGCATTCAGCAGACATTATAAAGCATCTCAAAAATGTAACTTTTCATGTACTGTATGCAAAGAAATAGTTAAAATGATCAATATTGACTGTTTAAGTAGGTACCCAAATCTGGACCTGGAATAGCTTCTGATTCTGAAATTTCATGTTGGATTTGTTGAAATGCATTTATAGGTATTTCCTAATAAAGGTTTGATTTGCCAATGTGAAAAATGTTCTTGGTGTTTTTTTTCTTCAAGGTAGTATCTAATGTGTGTTCCAGACCATTGTTCTAGTACGTGGTTGAGTGAGTTCTGCACAGTCAGATCTGCTGAATCCTGTCAGCCCTCAAAGGTAAACTCAGAGCCCATGGCAATTCTCAAAGAAAGCAGGGAACTTCTTCCCAAGTTCAAGGCCAGACTTTATCCTCCAACAGTACCAAAACAATAAATGAAAATTAAAACTACATTTTGGAAAATTGAAATTAAAACAGAAAATGCTGGAAAAAGAACTCAGCTGGCCTGACTGTATGAATGGAAAGAGAAATGCAGATGATGCCTGACCCGCTAGGCATTTCAAGCTACTTCTGTTTTCAAAATCACTGAAACAGGTCAACCAGCCATTGTTATTTGTGGGACTTTGTTCACTAAATATTTAGCTACCAAACTATAACAGGAACTCTGCTCCAGTCTGAATGTCAAAAGCCTCAAAACAAATGCAAGCGTTTTTTTTTTTATGTTCCATTTTGTGAGAAAAACTTGTGCAAGAATCAAATGGATTAAATATATCTATCGTGCCTCTGCTTTCACAACTTCAGAGGAGAGGCACTGCAATTATATACAATATTTTCAACCTAACGTGCAAAACAGCCAACAATTGCCAATCCCCCAAATCCCAGTGTTAACTTTATCAGAACGTGCGCTTGAGAGACACAATGATTTGTTCAAGCAACATAGTGCTTATGAGGAACAAGACAATAAAGATGGCAAGAAATTATTATCCAGGTGGTCGAAGAGGCGGAGTTTGTGAGAGACCCTCTCTCACTGCTCCCCCTCTGTGACCTTTGACCAGCTGGCACCTACCTGCCTTCTCCTTCCCACCCTCCCCCCACCTTCTTTATAGGGCCCCTGCCCCCTCCCTCTTCAGTCCAGACGAAGGGTCTCGGCCCGAAACGTTGACTGATCGTTTCCACGGATGCTGCCAGACCTGCTGAGTTCCTCCAGTGTGTTAATTACAACAGCATCTCAGAGCCCAAGGAGAATATTATAGCACTGTACAGGCCCCTTGGTCCACAATGTTGCCACTGTGGAAATTCTCCTAGTTTTTTTTTCTTTAAAATCTAATGTGTGCTCCAGGCAGTCATTTCAGTAAGTGGTTGAGTGAGTGCTGCCCTCTCAGATTTGCTGAGATGTTAAACAAAGAGCCTGTTAGTCCTCACGGGTAAAGTCAAAAGTCCATGGCAATCTCAGGGTTTGATGGAACAAACGAAGGGTCTCGGCCTGAAACGTCGACTGCGCCTCTTCCCATAGATGCTGCTTGGCCTGCTGCGTTCACCAGCAACTTTGATGTGTGTTGTTTGATGGAACTCATGCTTTTAAAGGAAGCGAAATACCTCCATTGCCATCTCATGAGTTCAAAGCTACATGAAATGCTTAGTATACATTAACCTGTTGTGCTAAGAGCTTAATAAATACAAGATTACATGTTGGATGATCATGTTTGGTTCAAGGAGGCATAGAGCCACATGATCTTCCCTTTTTGCAACACGGCTATCCAACACCCTTATTTTCCCACAAACCACAAACCATCCACGTCCTGCCCTCCCTCCTCCTTGTGAATGTACCCTATAAATTAGCTTAACTTACAAGAAATGGGGCTTTCCTCTGATCCCATAATGCTTTCAAATAATCAACTCAAAAATCTCATTTACTTTGTAGCTTGGAAGGACTTGCGGCCTTGACAACTTTTCCATCTGCCTTTTGACACCTAAACTTACTATGCACTTCAGTAATCTGCACCAGAAGGATACAACTCTTTGGGAAGTGTACAACAAATACAGGCAGCCCCTGCATTATGGAGGGATTGCGTTCCTAGAATATCATCCATTCTCTTATATCCATATAAGAGAAACCTCATTTCCCATTGAATCCCTTGTTATAAGCAGAGATGCATCCCTATAGAATGTTTTTCTCTCAACAGTAATGAAAGTACCACAGCTGCTGTTTGACAACAGAGGAGCCACTTAAGAGATTGCCTAGTCGGTTTCCAAAGTAAAGTTTTTAAGTGGCCAACAGCTGTGTTTAGAGATACAAATGACTGCTGCAAAACTTTTTATTTCTGAATGGTCCACAAATACCTTTATTCTCCCTAATGTTTGCACTATTTGTTTATCTTTGTTATTTATAATAATTTTATCCTTTTGCATTATACTGCAATTGCAAAATTGGATTTATTTATTTATTTATTTTATCTTAAAGATGCAGCACAGAATAGGCCCTTCTGACCCTTTGAACCAAGCTGCCCAGCAAACCCTGACAACCCCGATTTAATGAGAATAGGTTGAGTGAACTTGGCCTTTTCTCCTTGGAGTGATGGAGGTTAAGAGGTGATCTGATAGAGGTGTATAAGATGAGGAGAGGCATTGATCATTGGGATAGCCAGAGGCTTTTCCCCAGGGCTGAAATGGCTAACACAAGGGGGCATAGTTTTAAGGTGCTTGGAAATAGGTACCCAGGGGATGTTAGGCGTAAGTATTTCACACAGAGATTGGTGGGTGCGTGAAATCCACTGCCAGCGGTGGTGTTCAATCAGATACAATAGGGTCTTTTACGAGCCTCTTAGATAGGTACAAGGAACTTTGGAAAATAGAGGGCTATGCGTTAGGGAAATTCTGGGCAGTTTCTAGAGTAGGTTACATGGTCGACACAACCTTGTGAGCCGAAGGGCCTGAAATATGCTGTAAATTTCTATGTTCAGAAAGGACAGGGAGGGAGAAAAAAGAGGTGGGGGCATGGCACTGTTGATCAGGGATAGTGTTACTACTGCAGAAAAGGAGGAAGTCATGGAGGGGTTGTCTATGGAGTCTCTGTGGGTGGAATTTAGGAATAGGAAGGGGTCAAAAACTCTACTGGATGTTTTTTATAGACCACCCAATAGTAACAGGGACATTGAGGAGCAGATAGGGAGACAGATTCTGGGAAGGAGTAATAATAACGGGGTTGTTGTGGTGGGAGATTTTAATTTCCCGAATATTGATTGGCATCTCCCTAGTGAGGGGTTTAGATGGGATGAAGTTTGTTAGGTGTGTTCAGGAAGGTTTCTTGACACAATATGTAGATAAGCCTACAAGAGGAGAGGCTGTACTTGATCTGGTATTGGGAAATGAACCTGGTCAGGTGTCGGGTGTCAGGTCTCTCAGTGAGAGAGCATTTTGGAGATAGTGATCATAATTCTATCTCCTTTACCATAACTTTGGAGGGTTTTAGGAACAGACAAGTTAGGAAAGCATTTAATTGGAGTAATGGGCAATATGAGGCTATCAGGCAGGAACTTGGAAGCATAAATTGGAAACAGATGTTCTCAGGGAAACGTACGGAAGAAGTGTGGCAAATGTTCAGGGGATATTTGCGTGGGGTTCTGAGTAGGTACGTTCCAATGAGATATGGAAAGGATGGTAGGGTACAAGATCTGTGGTGTACAAAGGCTGTTGTAAATCTAGTCAAGAAGAAAAGAAGAGCGTATGAAAGGTTCAAAAAATTAGGTAATGATATGAATCTAGAAGATTATAAGGCTAGCAGGAAGGAGCTTGAGAATGAAATTGGGAGAGCCAGAAGGAGCCATGAGAAGGCCTTGGCAATGTTTTGGTCTTGCCCTACTTATGTTTTGGTCTTGCCCTACTTTGGAAACTTTTTGGAGAGATTTTTAATATTATTTCTAAGGTATTAAATAGAGATATCTCTCCTCACCCTATTACTGCTATCTTTGGACTACCTAAAATTTCTAGTAATCTTTCCCCTTCAGCCCGTAGAATGATTGCATTTCTTACTTTAATGGCGAAAAGATGTATTTTACAACATTGGAAAGAGCTTAATGCTCCAACTACCTTTTTTTGGTTCTCTCAGACGATTTTATGTTTGAATCTGGAGAAAATTAGAAGTAACCTTTATGATTCTTCATTTAAATTTGAACAGATTTGGGGACCTTTTATTCGATATTTTCATTTAATGTAATATATACCCTTCTTGTTTTTTTTTCACTGTTTTTAATGGAGGTCGGGATTGAGGACGTGATTTTAAGTTTAACTCTGTTTGGTTTCAAGTTAGCCCATTGCTTTGCTTTGCTTTTAGTTAGTTGAACGGTGGGTTTTTTTTGGGGTTTTTTTTTTCTTTTTTCTATTGATATATATAAAATTTAGTATACTATTATGTTATCTTGGTTTCTTTATGTTTAAATTACATTGTTTGTAGTATTTTTTTTGTATTGATACCTTCTGGAATTTTATTATATTTTAACATTGTATTAATGTTTATATGGCTTACCTTTTTGTATACTTATTCAATAAAAAGATTTGAAAAGAAAAGAGAAGGCCTTGGCGGACAGGATTAAGGAAAACCCCAAGGCATTCTACAAGTATGTGAAGAGCAAAAGGATAAGATGAGAGAGAATATGACCAATCAAGTGTGACAATGGAAAAGTGTGTATGGAACCGGAGGAAATAGTGGAGAAATTAAGAAAGAGGACATACCGGAGCTTTTCGAAAGCATCAAGTTGGATAAGTCACCAGGACCAGATGGGACGTACCCAGGCTACTGTGGGAAGTGAGGGAGGAGATTACTGAGCCTCTGGCAATGATCTTTGCATCATTGATGAGGACGGGAGATGTTCCGGAGGATTGGAAAATTGTGGATGTTGTTCCCTTATTCAAGAATGGGAGTAGAGATAGCCCAGGAAATTATAGGCCAGTGAGTCTTACTTTAGTGATTGGCAAGTTGATGGAGAGGATCCTGAGAGGTAGGATTTATGAACATTTGGAGAGGCAAAATATGATTTGGAATAGGCAGCAGGGCTTTTTCAAAGGCAGGTCGTGCCTTATGAGCCTGATTGAATTTTTTGAGGATGTGACTAAGCACATTCATGAAGGTAGAACTGTAGATGTAGTGTATATGGATTTCAGCAAGGCATTTGATAAGGTACCCCATGCAAGGCTTATTGAGAAAGTAAGGAGACATGGGATCCAAGGGGACATTGCTTTGTGGATCCAGAACTGGCTTGCCCACAGAAGGCAATGAGTGGTTGTAGATGAGTCATATTCTGCATGGAGGCCGGTGACCAGTGGTGTGCCTCAGGGATTTGTTCTGGGACCCCTACTCTTTGTGAATTTTGTAAATGACCTGGATGAAGAAGTGGAGGGATGGGTTAGTAAATTTGCTGATGACACAAAGATTGGGGGTGTTGTGGATAGTGTGGAGGGCTGTCAGATGATACAGTGGGACATCGATAGGATGCAAAATTGGGCTGAGAAGAGGTAGATGGAGTTCAACCCAGATAAGTGTGGGGTTGTTCATTTTGGTAGGTCAAATATGATGGCAGAATATAGTATTAATGGTAAGACTCTTGGCAGTATGGAGGATCAGAGGGGTCTTGGGGTCCGAGTCCATAGGACACTCAAAGCTGCTATGCAGGTTGACTCTGTGGTTAAGAAGGCATACGGTGCATTGGCCTTCATCAATCGTGGGACTGCGTTTAAGAGCTGAGAGGTAATGTTGCAGCTATATAGGACCCTGGTCAGACCCCACTTGGAGTACTGTGCTCAATTCTGGTCGCCTCACTACAGGAAGGATGTGGAAACCATAGAAAGGGTGCAGAGGAGATTTACAAGATGTTGCCTGGATTGGGGAGCATACCTTATGAGAATAGGTTGAGTGAACTCAGCCTTTTCTCCTTGGAGCGACAGAGGATGAGAGGTGACTTGATAGAGGTATATAAGATTATGAGAGGCATTGATTGTGTGGCTAGGCAGAGGCTTTTCCCCAGGGCTGAAATGGCTAGCATGAGAGGGCATAGCTTTAAGGTGCTTGGAAGTAGGTACAAAGGAGATGTCAGGGGTAAGTTTTTACCGCAGAGAGGGGTGAGTGCGTGGAATGGGCTGCCGGCAGTGGTGATGGAGGCAGATATGATAGGGTCTTATAACAGACTCCTGGATGGCTACATGGAGCTTAGAAAAATAGAGGGCTATGGGTAAAGCCTAGGTAGTTCTAAGGTAAGGACATGTTCGGCACAGCTTTGTGAGCCGAAGGGCCTGTATTGTGCTGTAGGTTTCTATGTTTCTATGTTCTGTGTTAATCACAGGACAATTTACAGTGACCAGTTAATCTAACCGGTAAGTCCTCGGACTGTGGGAGGAAACTGGATCGCCTGGTGGATACCCACGCATTCCACAGAGAAGCTGTACGGAGAGTCTTTACAGGGACCCCAGGATTGAGCTGCAAACTCCAACTCCCCAAGCTGTAATGGCGCCGTGCTAACCGCTACGCCGCCATGATGCCTAAATTTTATTTAAAGAAGTAATGGTGTCAAAAGTTACAGGAAGAAGGCAGGAGAGGGATAATAGATCAGCCATGAGTGAATGGCAGAGCAAACTTGATGGGCTGAATGGCCTAATTCTGCTCCTACATCTGATGGAAAAACGTAACTGCAGGCTGGAAGATGATGGTGATACGTAGTGACAGATAAGGAGGGGGGAAAAGGGCAGATAGAGCCAGGGAGAGAGGAGAGGTTGAAGGTAGGTGACAGCCTCTTGTGTCTCTACTGACCACTTTCCAGCCTTCATATTCATATGTAGGTAAGATAGTTTAATGGTATGACTCACAACAAAAAAAACTCTTGAAAACAATATGCTGGATGGCAAAATGAAAATGCCAAATAAAATCACATAATCTGTGTCTTCATTAAGAAATACGAGTTGAAAAAAATGTAAATAAGCAGATTTTTTGTGTCACCGACATTTTGTGTTTATTTAGTGGAATAGTAGAGATTCACTGAGACTGCACCAACATTGCCTCATTGACTATTATCTAATAGCACCTACATCAGTGGTGATGAAATGTTCTGAGAGGCTGGTGATGAAGCATATCAACCCCTGGCTGGCCTGAGAAGCAACCTGGTTCCAATCCAATTAGCCCACCGTCACAACAGGTCAATACAGCAGATGCTATTTCATTGGTTCTTCATTCAAACCTGGAACATCTGCGCAGTGAAGATGCTTACATACGGATACTCTTCATTAACTACAGCTCTACATTCAACACTATCATTCTCCTCAAAACTAATCAATAAACTCCAAGACCCAGGCCTCAATGCCTCCCTGTGTAACTGGATCCTTGATTTCCTCATTTGCAGACCCCAGTCCATTTGGATTGGCAACATCTCCTCCACAATCACCATCAGCAAAGGCACTCCACGAGTCTGTGTGCTTAGCCCTTGCTCTGCTTGCATAATACAAACGTTTGTACTTATGACTGTGAAGCTGTACAGCTCCAATGCTACATTTAGGTTTGCTGGTGACAACATTATTGTTGGCCAAATCAAAAGTGGTGACAAATTAGCATATAGGAGGGAGATTGAAAATCTGACTGAATGGTGCCACAATAACAACCTCTCACTCAATGCCAGCAAAATAAAAGAATATTGACTTCAGGAGGAGGAAACCGGGGGTCCATGAACCTGTCCTCATCTGGGGATCAGAGCTGGACGGAGTCAGTAACTTTAAATTCCTTGGCTGTATCATTTCAGCGGATCTGTCCTGGGTCCAGCATATAATTGCCTTTACAAAGAAGGCACAGCAGTGCCTCTACTTTTTTTTTTAGAAGTTTCAGAAGATTTGGCATGTTACCTAAAACTTTTGTCAGGCCTGCACAGGGAGGCACCTGCCAATCCCAAACCAACTAACAGAAATCACTTGCCACTTGTTTCTAACTCGTCACCTGCAGCCTATTTAAACCCAGCTCTCATCCACAGTCCTTGTTCACCCACCCAACTACCCAGCCTCAACCAGTTGTTCCTAGCCGTCAATTCCATCATCCAAATCATTGACGTATAATGTATAAAGAAGGCGGTCCCAACACGGACCCCTCTGGAACACCACTAGTCAAGCAGAAAAGTCTCCCTTTATTCCCATTGTTTGCCTCCTGCCAATCAGCCAATGCTCTATCCATGCTAGTATCTTTCCTGTAATATCATGGGCTCTTATTAAGCAGCCTCATGTGCAGCACCTTAACAATTGATTCCAACAGCTTTCCGACCAGTGAGGTCAGACTAAATGATCTATAATTTCCTTTCTTCTGCTTCCCTCCCTTCTTGAAGAGTGGAGTGACATTTACAATTTTCCAGTCCTCTGGAACCATGCCAGAATCTAGTGAGTCTTGAAAGCTCATTACCAATGCCTCTTCAGCCACTTCTTTCAGAACGCTGGGGTGCAGACTGTCTGGGTCGCTGATTTATGTACCTTCAGACCTTCTGGTTTCCCAAGTATCTTCTCCCTAGAAATGGCAACTTCATTCACTTTTGAATATCCGGCTTACTGCTAGAGTCTTGCACTGTGAAGACTGATGCAAAATACTTATTCAGTTAGTCTGCCATTTCCTTATCCCCCATTAGTATCTCTCCAGCATCATTTTCCAGTGGTCCGATGTCTACCTCTCTGTTACTCTTTATGTATCTTACGAGACTTTTGATATCTTCTTTAATATCATTGGCTTCTTATTCCATCTTTTCCCTCTTTATGAATTTTTAGTTGTGTTCTGTTGGCTTTTAAAAACTTCCCAATCCTCTAACATCCCACTAATTTCTGCTCTATTATACACCCTCTCTTTGGCTTTTATGTTGGCTTTGACTTCTCTTGTCAGCCACGGTTTGTCATCCTGCCTTTAAGAATATTTCTTCCACTTTGGAATGTATCTATCCTGCACTTTCCAAATTGCTACCTGAAATTCCAATCATTGCTGTTCTGTCATCATCCCTGCTAGTGTCCCTTTCCGATTAACCTTGGCCAGTTCCTCTCTCATGCCTCTATAAGTCCTTTTAGTCCTCTGTAATATTGATACATCTGACTTTAGCTTCTCCCTCTTAAATTCCTGAATGAATTCTATCATATTATTAACACTGGGCCTCTCAGAGTCCCTTTACCTTAAGCTCTCTAATCAATTCCAGTTCATTCAACAACACGCAATCCAGAATAGCTGATCCCCTAGTGGTCTCAACCACAGGCTGCTCTAAAAAGCCACTTTGTAGGCATTCCTCAAATTCCCCCTCTTGGGATCCAGCACCAACCTAATTTTCCCAATCTACCAGCATATTGAAATCCCCCATGGCTATCATAATATTGCCCTTTTGACATGCATTTTTTATATCCTGTTGTAATTTTTAGACCACCTCTTTGCTACTGTTTGGAGGCCTGTTTATAACTCCCATCAGAGTCTTTTTACCCTTGCAGTTTTTTAGCTCTACCCACGAGGATTCTATACCTATGTTACCTCCTTCTATGAACTGGATTTCATTTCAACAGAGCTACCCCACCCTTCTGCCTAGCTGCCTGTCCTTTCAACACAAGGTATATCCTTGGATGTTAAGCTCCCAGCTATAATCTTCTTTCTGTCACGACTCAGTGATGCCCACAACATTGTACCTGTCAATCGCTAACTGGGCTACTTCACTTACCTTATTTCATATACTGCGTGCATTCAAACATAGCACCTTCAGTCCTGTATGCATCACCCTTTTTGACGTTATCCCCCTTTTACATTGCATCTCATCCCATTGACTGTAATTTTGCCCTATCATCAGCTTGTACTTGCTAACAGTCTCACTACACACTCCCTCTGTGTGTAAACTAACTGCCCATCCTCAGCCCTAACATCCGGTTCCCATTCCCCTGCCCAATTAGTTTAAACACTCCCGAACAGCTCTAGCAAACCTGTCTGGAAGGATATCGATCCCTCTTGGGTTCAGGTGTATCCCGTCCCTTTTGTCAGGTTGTACCTTTCCCAGAAGAGAGCCCAATGATCCAGAGATCTGAACCCCTGTCCCCTACACCAGTTCCTCAGCCATGCATTGATCTGCCAAATGCTCCTATACCCTCACTGGCGTGCGGCACATGCAGCAATCTACAGATAGATAGCCTGGAGCTCCTGATTTTCACCTTTCTATCTAGAGCCCTAAAATTTCTCTTAGGACCTCTTTGCCTTTTTTTACCTATGTCATTGGTGCCAATGTATACCAAGAATTCTGGCTGCTCACCCTCCCACTTTAGAACCCAACCCAGCCTCCCTGGCATCTGGGAGGCAACACACCATCCAGGTGGACTCTATCATGTCCACAGAATCTCATCTCTATTCCTCTAAGTATAGAATCTCCTATCACTACTGCAGTCCTCTTCACCTCTCTTCTCCTCTGAGTCACAGCGCCAGACTCAGTGCCAGAGACCCCTTCACTGTGGCTCACCCCCCTCAACAGTATCCAAAATAGTAGACTTATTATTGAGGGCAATGGCCACACAGGTACATTGTACTGGCAGCCCATTTCCCTTCCTTCTCCTGACAGTCACCCATCTACCTGCCTCCTGAAACCTCTCTGTAGCATCTATCTGTCACATCCTCATTCTCCCGTGTGAGCCGAATGTCATCGAGCTGCAGCTCCAGTTACTTAACGTGGTTTCTAAGGAACTGCAGCTCGATGCAGATGTGATCACCTGGGAGGCTGTAGCTCTCACAGAATTCCCACATCTTACACAAAGAACATAATGGCCCCTGGCTGTTATGATGCTATTGACTTATAAGTGACTTATATAACCATATAACAATTACAGCACAGAAACAGGCCATCTCGGCCCTTCTAGTCCGTGCTGAACTCTTATTCTCACCTAGTCCCACCGACCTGCACTCAGCCCATAACCCTCCATGCCTTTCCTGTCCATATAGCTATCCAATTTTTCTTTTAATGATAATATCGAACCTGCCTCTACCACTTCTACTGGAAGTTCATTCAACACTTTACTTCAAGCTCCCCTGTCCTCCCCTGTTAATTGACTTCTCACTATATTCATGCGAGGAAAATATGCGCTGTGTGTTTAATATTAAATTCGTTAGATAATCCCTTTTAGAAACAAAATTGAATGTATTAGCCACTTATCACCTATATTCCGGTTGTGATTAATAACCCCCCCTCCCGGACAGAATCGCCAAAAATGACTTGTAGAAAAAAATCGGCATGTACACGCATGCACACTGGTGCCAGCACAAGGCTTTATGGTCATCGTAGTCTTTCTCAGGGTAAACACAATGTATTTGACTGTTACTCTTGTCCGTTGGCAACCCTACCCCCCCCCCCCACCGGTCGGCCGGTCCACAAGAATATTGTCAATAATAAACCGGTCCGCAGTGCAAAAAAAGTTGGGGACCCCGATATAATAGACCCACCAACTCAACCCACGTCAGGCTTGCTGGGCCTTCCTCTTCGAGCAATTCAACTTCACCATCTCCTACAGGCACAGCTCCAAGAACACTAAGTGGACTGCCTTCTCATGATCACTTCCCCCGAGGGTTCTTTTAGCTTAAGCTCTCTGATCAACTCTGGCTCATTGCACAACACCCAATCCAGAATAGCTGATCCCCTAGTGCGCTCAACCACAAGTTGCTCTAAAAAGCCATCTCGTAGGCACTCTAGAAATTCCCCCTCCTGGAATCCAGCACCAACCTGATTTTCGCAATCTACCTGCATATTGGAATTCCCCATGACTGTTGTAACATTGCCCTTTTGGCATTCATTTCCCATCTCCCATTGTAATTTGTAGACCACATCCTTGCTACTCCCTTCCGGTATTTTTACCCTTGCAGTTCTTTAGCTCTATCCACAATGATCTAACACCTTCCGACCCTATGTCACCTCTTTCCAATGATTTGATTACATTTTTTACCAACAGAGCAACGCCAACCCCTCCGCCTTCCTGTCTGTCCTTTCGATACAAACTTGGATATTAAGCTCCCAGCTATAATCTTCTTTCAGCCATGACTCAGTGATGCCGACAGCATCATACCTACCAATGTGCAACTGTGCTACAAGCTTATTCCAGATACAGCGCACATTCACATATAACACCTTCAGTCCTTTATTCACCCTTCCTGATTTTGTCCGCCTTTTACGTTGTAATTTATCATGCTGACTGCAATTTTGCCCAATGAACACCCTCTTCTCACTACACATTGCCTCTGTTTGGTAAACCAGCACTATTTCCTGCCTTTCTTACAATACTTCCTGCATTAAAATATACGCAGCTCAGGACACTAATTGCACCATGCTCAACCTCTTGATTTCTAACTTTGTCTGAGGTGTTACCAACACCTGGCTCCACAACCTCTCCACTGATTGTTCTGGCACTCTGGTTCCCTTCCCCCTGCAACTCCAATTTAAACCCCACTGTGCAGCATTAACAAAGCTTCCAATTAGGATATTAGTCCCCCTCCAGTTCAGGTGCAAACCATCCCTTCTGTACAGGTTCCTCCTTTCCTGGAAGAGAGCCCAATGATCCAAAAATCTTATGACTTCCCTCCTACACCAATTCCTAGGGCACATGTTAAACTGTATAATCTCCCTACTCTTGGCCTCACTAGTAATTGGCACAGGTAGCAATCCAGAGATCACAACCATGGAGGTCCTGCCCCTTAACTTAGCACCTAACTCCCTGAACTCCCTACGCAGAACCTTGTTACTCATTCTACCCATGTCATTGGTACCTACATGGACCATGACTTCTGGCTTAAGAACGCTGAGGACTCAATCTGAAATATCCCGGACCCTGGCACCCAGGAGGCAACATACCATCCGGGAATCTTGTTCTAACCCCGTCTGTTCTCCTAACTAAATAATCCTGTAACACCACAGTGTGCCTCTTCTCCTCCCTTCCCTTCTGAGTCACATAGCCAGACTCAGTGTCAGAGACTCAACCACTGTGACTTTCCTTTGTTAGGTCATCCTCCCCCCACCCCCACCCCAACAGTATCCGAAGTGATTAACCTGTTGTTGAGCTGGATGGCCACTGGGGTACTCTGCACTGGAAGAGGTATCTGCTCTGGGCCTAGTTGTCCCACAATTTACACAACTCCTCTGCCACAGTCAAGTTACTCTTTGAAGTTTGTCATGGCAACAAACCTTCATTAGTCCCCATGGTGCAGCCAACAGTGGAGGCCCAGTTCGTCAGGGCCCTGGTTTGCTGCTGCCAGAATGCTTGGATGCAGGCACAGAGAGTCATCCGAGCTGACAGCCATGCCAGCTGTTGCCAGGCTGACTGCCAGCTGCTCCTCTACATTTCCTGATATCTTTGATGAACTTCTGTAGTTACATGGTGGAGAGCACATTCATACAAAATGCTGGAGCGATACAGCAGGCCAGGCAGCATCTATGGAAAAGAGTACAGTCAACATTTTGGGCCGAGAGCCTGCATCAGCGCAGGAGAAAAAAAAAGATTAGGGGTCAGGGTTAGAAGGTGGGGGGAGGCGAGGGAGAAACACAAGGTGATAGGTGAAACCGGGAGGGGTGAAGTAAAGAGCTGGGAAGTTGATTGGTGAAAGAGATACAGGGCTGGAGAGGGGGAATCTGATAGGAAAGGGCTAAAGGCCATGGAAGAAAGAAAAGGGGGAGGTGCAACAGAGGGAAGCAATAGGCAGGCAAGGAAATAAGGTGAAAGGGGGAAAAGGGGGTGGGGAATGGTGAAGGGGGGGGGCATTACCGGAAGTTTGAGAAATCGATGTTCATGCCATCAGGTTGAAAGCTACCCAAACGGAATACAAGGTGTTGTTCCTCCAACCTGAGTGTGGCCTCATCGTGACAGTAGGGTAGGCCATGGTCTGACATGTCGGAATGGGAATGGAAGTGGAATTAAAATGGGTGGCCACTGGGAGATCCCACTTTCTCCAGCAGATGGAGCGTAGATGCTCGGCGAAGCAGTCTCCCAATCTACGATGGGTCCCACCGATATACAGGAGGCCACACCGAGAGCACCGGATACAGTAGATGGCCCCATCAGACTCACAGGTGAAGTGTCGCCTCACCTAGAAGGAAGGTTTGGGGCCCTGAATGGGAGTGAGGGAGGCGATGTAGGGGCAGGTGTGGCACTTGCTCCACTTGCAGAGTATACTGACTGGCTGTATCACAGCCTGGTACGGAAATACCAATACCTTTGAATGGAAAATCCCACAAAAAGTCATGGATATGGCCCAGTCCATCACGGGTAAAGCCTTCCCTTCCACTGAACGCATCGCCCAGGAGCACTCTCACAGGAAAGCAGCATCAGTCATCAAGGGCCCCACTATCCAGGCCATGCTCTTTTCTTGCTGCTGACATCAGGAAGAAGGTACAGGAGCCTCAGGTCCTACACCGCCAGGTTCAGAAACAGTTACAGGGCCTCATCTATCAGGCCCTTGAACCAGTAAGGAGAACTTAACTCAACTTCACTCACCCCAACACTGAACCTATTCCACAACTTTCAAGGATTCTTCATCTGGTGTTCTTGATATTGATTGATTATTTATTTACTATCATTTTGTTTTTTTTTCTTTTTGTATTTGCACAGTTTGTTGTCTTCTGCATATTAATTGTCCGTCTTAGTTATGTGCAGTTTTTTCTTGATTTTATTATGTTTCCTTGTATTTTCTGTGAACGCCCACATCAAAATGAATCTCAGTATGTCATATACTTTGATAATAAATTTACTTTGAACCTTGATTGTGGAGGTGGTGAACCTCAGTGGTAAAAGCAGAGCCAAAAGAAACCCCCCACTATCTGAGGTACCTGCATGAGGTGCTAACATCAATCATCATGCCAACTTCTCACGGCTACAACGGGGCCAGGAGATAGCCTGAAATCCGACAGCAACAGGTTTAAGAACAGCCACTTCCCTTCAACTAACACACATCAAAGTTGCTGGTGAACGCAGCAGGCCAGGCAGCATCTCTAGGAAGAGGTACAGTCGATGTTTCAGGCCGGGACCTTTCGTCAGGACTAACTGAAGGAAGAGTTAGTAAGAGATTTGAAAGTGGGAGGGGGAGGGGGAGATCCAAAATGATAGGAGAAGACAGGAGGGGGAGGGACGGAGCCAAGAGCTGGACAGGTGATTGGCAAAAGGGGATATGAGAGGATCATGGGACAGGAGGCCCAGGGAGAAGGAAAAGGGGGATGGGCAAGGGGTATAGTGAGAAGGACAGAGGGAGAAAAAGGAGAGAGAGAGAGAGAGAGAAAGAATGTGTATATATAAATAAATAACGGATGGGGTACGAGGGGGAGGTGGGGCATTAGTGGAAGTTAGAGAAGTCAATGTTCATGCCATCAGGTTGGAGGCTACCCAGACAGAATATAAGGTGTTGTTCCTCCAACCTGAGTGTGGCTTCACCTTTACAACAGAGGAGGCCGTGGAGGCCATGTCAGTACGGGAATGGGATGTGGAATTAAAATGTGTGGCCACTGGGAGATCCTGCTTTCTCTGGCAGACAGAGCGTAGGTGTTCAGCAAAATGATCTTCCAGTCTGCGTCAGGTCTCGCCAATATATAGAAGGCCACATCGGGAGCACCGGACGCAGTTTATCAACCCAGCTGACTCACAGGTGAAGTGTCGCCTCACCTGGAAGGACTGTCTGGGGCTCTGAATGGTGGTAAGGGAGGAAGTGTAAGGGCATGTGTAGCACTTGCTCTGCTTACAAGGATAAGTGCCAGGAGGGAGATCAGTGGGGAGGGATGGGGGGGACGAATAGCCAAGGGTGTTGCGTAGGGAGCGATCCCTGCGGAATGCAGAGAGAGAGGGAGAGGGAAAGATGTGCTTAGTGGTGGGGTCCCGTTGGAGGTGGCAGAAGTTACGGAGAATAATATGTTGGACCCGGAGGCTGGTGGGGTGGTAGGTGAGGACCAGGGGAACCCTATTCCTAGTGGGGTGGCGGGAGGATGGAGTGAGTGCAGATGTGCGTGAAATGGGGGAGATGCGTTTGAGAGCAGAGTTGATGGTGGAGGAAGGGAAGCCCCTTTCTTTAAAAAAGGAGGCGACACTTCACCTGTGAGTCGGCGATATACTGCGTCCGGTGCTCCCGATGTGGCCTTCTATATATTGGCGAGACCCGACACAGACTGGAAGATCGTTTTGCTGAACACCTACACTCTGTCCGCCAGAGAAAGCAGGATCTCCCAGTGGCCACATATTTTAATTCCACATCCCATTCCCATTCTGACATGTCTATCCATGGCCTCCTCTACTGTAAAGATGAAGCCACACTCAGGTTGGAGGAACAACACCTTATATTCCATCTGGGTAGCCTCCAACCTGATGGCATGAACATTGACTTCTCTAACTTCCGCTAATGCCCACCTCCCCCTCATACCCCATCCGTTATTTATATACACACATTCTTTTTCTCTCTCTCCTTTTTCTCCCTCTGTCCCTCTGACTATAGCCCTTGCCCATCCTCTGGGTTCCCCCCCCCTTTCCTTCTCCCTGGGCCTCCTGCCCCATGATCCTCTCATACCCCTTTTGCCAATCACCTGTCCAGTTCTTGGCTCCATCCCTTCCCCTCCTGTCTTCTCCTATCATTTTGGATCTCCCCTTCCCCCTCCCACTTTCAAATCTCTTACTAGCTCTTCCTTCTGTTAGTCCCGATGAAGGGTCTCAGCCTGAAACGTCAACTGTACCTCTTCCTAGAGATGCTGCCTGACCTGCTGCGTTCACCAGCAACTTTGATGTGTGTTGCTTGAATCTCCAGCATCTGCAGAATTCCTCGTGTTTGAGTTTTTAACTTCCCTTCAACTAGTCAGTTTGCGAACTAACCTGCGTAACCTCAGTATGGCAACCCTAAGACCACTTTGAAAGTTTGAGCAGGCAAGATATTGACCCTCTGGAGCGACGGAGGATGAGAGGCAACTTGGTGGAGATGTGTAAGACTTTGAGAGGCCTAGACAGAATGGACAGCCAGCGCCTTTTGCTCCTAGGGTGGCAATAGCCAATTCCAGGGCATATTGGGTCAAGGTGAGTAGTTGTTGTTGAGTGGCTCGTTAGCCTGCAGACATTTCATTACCCAGCTGGGCAACATCATCAGTGCAACTTCAAATGAAATGTTGGTGATCTACATTGCTCGTTTTTTATGTGTCCTGTGGCTAGTCCGTCTGTGTGTGTGTGTGTGTGTGTGTGTGTATATGTGTCATTTCTGCTGGTTACCCATTATGTAATCCGTGATTGGTTCCTTAAAATCCGATTAGGAGATAATTGTTGTCTGGGCTGTGTTAGTTGACCGTAATGTAGGATTAACGTCATCCTCATTGATTGGCGCGTGTAATCAGGTGTGAATTGGCTCTTGGCTCTGGACTGACAACTTGATGCTGAAATGGGATGTAAACTGGATTCATTTCAACGTGCAAGGCAAGTAGTGGAAAGTGTAGGGAAGATGTCAAAGGTAGTTTTTTTTTACACAGAGTGAAGAGTGCCTGGAACACACTGCCGGGGCTGGTAGAAGAGGCAGCTACATCCGGGACATTTAAGAGCCTCTTAGATAGGCACATCGACGTAAGAAAAATGGAGAGTTATGCATTAGGCTGTGTAGGAAGGAAGGGTTCGATTGATCGTGGAGTAGGTCTATATATGTAGGCATAATATCATAGGCCAATGGGCCTGCACTGTGCTGTACTGTTCTATATTCTACAATGACTGTGTGGCTAGGCGCAGCTCAAATCCGTAAGTTTGCTGACAACACAGCTATAGTTGACAGAATTTCAGATGGTGACAAGAAGGTGTACAGGATCAAGTTATCAGCTAGTTGAGTGGTGTCGCAGAAACAAACCTGCACTCAGTGTCAGTAAGACCGAAGAACTGATTGTGGACTTCCGAAAGGGTAAGATGAGGGAACACGCACCAGTCCTCATTGGCGGAGCAGAAGTGGAAAAGGTGAGCAGTTTCAAGTTCCTGGGCGTCATCAACTCTCACGATCTATCCTGGGCCCAACATATTGATGCAGTTGCAAAGAAGGCACGACAATGGCTATATTTCACTAAGAGCTTGGGGAGATGTATTTGTCTCCAAAGACACTTGCTAATTTCTAGGGATATACTGTGGGAGAACATTCTCACTAACTGTGTCAGTGTCTGGTATGGGGCGGTGGTCACTGCACAGGATTGAAAGAAGCCACAGAAAGTTGTGAACTCAGTCAGCTCCATCGTGGGCACTAGCCCCCTCAGCATCCAGGACATCTTCAAAGGTTCATTTATTATCAAAGCATGTATCTATATACAACTCTGAAATTTGTCTTCTCCAGATAGCCACGGAACAAAGAAAGAACATGAAAGTTGTTCAGAGAGAAACATCAAACCCAACCCCCCCCACGCACAAAAAAACGGCGTCCTGATCATCATCCCCCAAAACCCCTCCTCCCCTGCACAAAATGGAACAGGAACATCGACCTCCAAACACCCTCCCTTCCCACAACAAAACAGAAAAGGAACGGGCGATAAGAAACACAGAATATAAAAACCATAACTCTGGAAATGTCCACATCCACAGTCCATAAACACAACAGTCCAATCCATAAACGCAGAACCACAACACCATCCCACGATACCACCGACATTCATCGAAAGAGAGGGAAAGCACACGAGATGGAGAGGCCTACCCGCCTGCCACAGCGAGCCACATGGTGATAGGCCACTCACAGATTCCTTCTCCGGCTGCAATCAAAAGGTAGGCAGTCGGCACTGAAACTCTCGTTCGACTTCTGAATTCGCCTCGATGTATCAATCTTCCTCAATGTTTTAATCGGTGATTAATGAACGCTTTAACGGGCGAAATGGAGTCAAACATTAACCCACGCCCCGTCTTGAAGTTTCTTCACATTGAAGCCGTTTGCGTACAAACTTGTTTGCCAGAATCTTCTCAGAGGCAGCAAAGCGCTGGATCACTCAATCAACCTCCAAACTGTAAATCACAGGCTCTAACAGTCCAGAAACACACTTAAGGTGAAAAAACAGATATAAAGGAAGTAAAAAAGACATTTTCGTGAGCTACCTGGAAGATGTCGCCTGAGGGAGCATTGCATGCTGGTGCCCTATCAAGGAGAGATGCCTCAAAAAGGCGGCATCCATCATTAAGGACCCCATATCACCATTCAGGTGATGCCCTCTTCTTACTGTTACTGTCGGTAAAGAGGTACAGGAGCCTGAAGGCACACACTCAATGATTCAGGAACAGCTTCTATCCCTCTGCCATCCGATTTCTGAATGGACATTGAACCCATGAACACCACCTCACTACTTTTTTGATTTAACTGTTATATATATTACTGTAATTCAGTTTTTATTAACAATGTACTGTTGCTGCAAAAATAGCAAATATCATGACATATGCTGGTGACATTAAACCTGATTCTGAATTCTGAATGAACTTTTGTATTTTTATTCTAGTTATCAGACATCCCACATCTCCTGGAAGTTCCAGGAGTCTCCCCCGCATATTGATAGCGGCTCCCTGACGCCCGCAAATTATATAGAATATCCTGGAAATCGATTTTTTTGAGAGCAAGCGAGCAAGAGAGAGAGAGAGAGAGAGAGAGAGAGAGAGAGAGAGAGAGAGAGACAGACAGACAGACAGACGTAGCAAGAGAGTGACAGAGAGACCATCCTGATTGGTCTCTCTTTGTGCTAAGTAGACCTATCAGTTTTCTCTGTGGGCGGGCTTTACAGTCGACCTCTCTCTCTCTCTTTCATTGTCCATCAGTTCAGTTTAGTGTCCTGCAGCGCCATGGCAGAGTGTTCCAAAAAATAAGAAAATATAAAACGTACTTCAACCCAGACTACACTAAAGTGTACCCCTGCCTAATAGGGGTCAAAAATAATGACAGTGTTGCTCACTGCACTGTTTGCAACAGTGACTTTTCTATTGCCCATGGTGGGTTAAATAACTGTAAAAGACATGTTGAGGTGAGTTTAACAAGTGTCATTTGTTCATTAACATAATTAACGTTACTTAAACTAGCTGGCTAGCTGCTAAGGAGCTACTCTAGTGATATCCTACGTGATGAGGCCAAACTCCCTGCTTAAAGTTGTAATAGAATTAAAAAAACGACTCCATGATAATGTAAGTACATATTTTAATGTCACATTTTCTGCATAAGACTTCAGGCAAAATGCTCAAATCTGCCAAGCAAGCCACTAAACAGTACAAGGAAAATTTGCAAAAGAAATAGAAAAGCTATTTGCATTAGCATTTAGCTATTAGCATTGAGACTGCCAACAAAATACTCAAGTAATATATATATATGTGTGTGTGTGTATAAATAGTTTCAATATGTGATCAAATAAATTGTTGTGTTCTTTCATAATCAAATGTCCTGTATACATACACCGTTGGAGGTCGACTGGGAGGGGGATATGGGGTTGCGGGGGGCGGGGGTGGTGGTGCTACCTCCCTGAAATGAGTTTTTGCAGGGTGGGATGTGTCTGAGTTATGTTCTTTCTTAATAACTTATTTTTTTTCGTTTTGTATCTGATACTATGTTCCCGAGTTGCTGCTGCAAGTAAATTTTTCCTAACAGTGGTGCATACCTGTATTTGCGCATATGGCAATGAATAACTCGACTTCGATCCATTAAATTAATCAGTATTGATTTACGTGTTAATTTGATGAAAGTCAGAACCGACTACTATCTATCCCTAATTGATTTTCACATCTTTACGTATAAAAACTGAGAGCATTCTGAATTGGCTGCGTTTCCTTCATTCACCTTTTGGTTTTAGGGCACAAAGCGCAAGCAACCCCAAAAGCCAGCGGCGCCCCGAATCCCACCAAACGACGATGGGAGGAGTTAATTTGACGGACCGGAAGCAGCGGCTTGGGGCTGGTTAGAGGGAGGAACTCCCTTGGATACCGGAGAGGCGTTGCCAGGTGCGAGCAAAAGCAAGCAGGTGGGGCTAAAAAATGCAGAGACGAAAAAAAATAAATGCACATCGAAATGCATAGGTTGGAGGATAATAGGGATTGTAAGGAGGAAGTAGATACATAAATAGGATGCAGCCCATGCTGATAATGAATAGAGTAAACAGCCTTGATTGTTGCTGTGTTAAGGTAAGAGCTTAATGCCGTCCTGTAAATTACTGTTGTTCTGCCAAGTGGCTGTAGATACGAAGAACATTAGCGCAGACAGTAATCCTGACACAACACATTGAAAGCGATGTTGATCTGATCAGTCCGCGGTAAGAGGATTTGTAATGACACACTTTTGTCACAAAGCAAAGAACTTACTGAGATTGGCATTCTCCCATGGTCCATCAGCCTGAAAAATAGTCCGGTATCTAGGTCCACAGTCATTTTCCTCAGCCTAATGAATTTGAACTTATTGAATTTTCAAAATATTCAGTTAAAATTTTCTTTCTTTTTTCTCTTTTTCTCTTTTTTAAAAATTCTTTTTGCAATATTCAGTATATATATAGTTCTTGTTGTAATTTATAGTTTTTATTACGATGTCTTGCAATGTACTGCTGCCCTAAAACAACAAATTTCATGACCTATGCCAGTGATATTAATTCTGACTCTCATTTCTGTAAACACCCTCCCCCTCACTTTTGAGTTTGAAAATGTAGGCACTTGATGTGCCAAGTTCACTCTCCATGTTAGAAGAATGATAAAGATGTTGGTACATGACATCAAGTTTGTAAATATATGTGGTTAGCTTTTACTTTTCCAGATAAATTAAGTAAATAAGGCAACAATGATCTGCCTTAGTATCATGCAACCTTGTCATTGCATTCTGTAACACATTGCCAGCACACAACATTTAATTTGAAGCTCTGCAATTATAGTAAATCTCTAATGATTTGTCAAGGACAGAATTTTGGCAGTGCAGGACTAGTAGGTTTTCCAGAGTTTTAGATATTATTACGCAAATAAATCTTTAATTCATTTTTTTCTAAACACTATATCATGTTTGAGTAAGTTTTCTAATAAGCAGGTAAGTTTCAATGGCATGTGGAAAATTGGAAGCTATTCCAATGGAAGAGGGCCGTGAAAGAAATGTCCCAGTGAGTTCAACAGTAATGTGGGAACATAAGAAACAGGAGCAGGAGTAGGCCATCTGGCCCATTGAGTCTACTCTGCCATTCAATAAGATCATGGCTGATTTGGCCATAAACGCATCCACACCTGTCTGCCTTCTCCCCATAACCCTTAATTCCCCGACTGTGCAAAAATCTATCCAACCTTCTCTCAAATATATTTACTGGAGTAGCCTCCACTGCTTCGTTGAGCAGAGAATTCCACAGATTCACCACCCTCTGGGAAAAGCAGTTCTTCCTTGTCCCCATCTGAAATCTACTCCCCGAATCTTGAGGCTATGTCCCCTAGTTCTAGTGTTCCTCCAAATTGGAAGGAATTTTTCGTGAGTAGGAAGGGAGCAAATATTACCGGGTGAACCAAATATTGTACCATTGGGATTCTGAATGGTCAGATGCAGGATTGTTGGAGTTTTACTGTGTATATAGCTCCTTTTAATGTATTCTGATACCTAATTACAGTATCTTTGTTGGCTACATAACTAATAATAAATACTTTATTGATCTCGAATAGCAAATTCTTTAAATAAACCTGTTGCAAAAAGATATTTATCAAAACATTTTTGGAAGCACTGTAGATGTATATCAAATTAAAGTTTTAAGAAGTCTACTTAACCGGGACTTCAGTTTGATTCTTGTCCAGTTTATCTTCCTTTCTCATAGGGTCGGGACTTCACCATGCATCGAGTTGAAGGGTGCTATTAAATGCAGCTGATGCCATGTCATCAAGTAAGCTCTTCACATGCCGGTTAGCTGATACCAGTTGATGCTTTGCTGGCATGGGGAAACTGCAAAGCAAACAGAAACACAACATATCTCGATACAGGTATTGTGAGAGTACAGAGACCATAAATGACAATGGTAATGATAAACAACAATTAACAAATATATCATCATATTGCAGGCTACTCTCCAGAAATAAGAATGTGCAAAGTAAGAATTTGTTTCTTCTTGGAATATGGTTAAACATAGAACATGCGTCTCTACCAAAGGAACTTGGTACGGGGTAAAGATGCATCTCTACCAAAGGAGGTGTAGGGCACTCCTTCCCTCCACTGGCCTGTAGGTCACCCTTGGGCAAGGTGTAACACCTGCTTAGCTTCCCCCCCCCCCCCAGAATCAGGGTCACGTGAAGCCATGGGAGCAGGTGGTAGATGGTTGTATGAGCAGGTCATATGTATTCGTACGTATCACGGGTCCTGGTTATACGACCACTGATGCCAGACAGACAATCTCTGAAGAGTTGATATTGGCTGGGGTTACCTGTCTTGTAAAGACACTGCTCAGAAGAGGGCAATGGCAAACCACTTCTGTAGAAATATTTGTCCAGAACCATCATGGTCATGGATAAACCATGTTCGCCTACATCATATGACACAGCGCATAATGATGATGATAGAACGTAGAACAGTACAGCACTAGAACAGGCTCTTTGGCCCACAATGTTGTGCTGAACCAATTAAATTAGTAGTCAAATGGCCAACTAAGCCAATCCCTTCTGCCTATACAATATCCATATCCTGCCATTTCCCTCATATTTATGTGCCTATCTAAACATCTCTTAAAAGTCCCTGATGCATCTGCCTCTGCCACCAGCCCAGGCAGTGCACTTCAGGCGCCTACCTCTTGCTGTTTTAAAATAAATAAATACAGTACAATAAAATAAACTTGCCCCTCACATTTCCTTTGAACTTACCCCCCTCACCTTAAATGCATGTCCTCTGATATTAGACATTGTTAACCCTAGGGAAAAGGTACTATCTGTCTGCTCAATGTATGCCCTCATAATCTTATAAACCTCTGTCAGATCTCTTTTCAGCTTCTGCTGCTCCAAAGAAAACAACCAAAGATTGTCCAACCTCTCATTATAGCACATGCCCTCCGATCCATACAGCATCCTAGTAAACTTCTGCAACCTCTCCAAAGCCTCAACATCCTTCATATAACAGGGCGACCAGAACTGTATGTAATACTCCTGATGTGTCTGTATAGTGTTTTGTAAAACTACAACATAACTAGAACAGGCTCTTTGGCCCACAATGTTGAGCAGAACCAATTAAATTAGTAATCAAATGGCTAACGTTTGAACTCACTGTCTCAAACATGCCATTTGCCTTCTTAACCACCCAATCAACCTACGTAGCCACTTTCAGAGAGCTGTAAACTTGAACCCCAAGCTGTGAACTTGCTCATCAACACTCATAAGGGTCTTTCCCTTTTAACAGTGTACTGTGTCTTTACACTTGACGTACCCAGGTGCAACACCAAAGTTAATATGCTGTTTATGCTCGTCCCAAGTTGTTTGAAGCCCACTTAATTCTAACGTGGAGTCAAACACAGGCTGTACATGTTATGTGAGGCAGGACATTTATTTTCATGGCACCAATCCACAATTTTAAAAACATCTATTTGCCACAGAGATATTTGAACTTTTAGACTTGTGGCCTGCTGCAACAATAACAAAATAATCTCTGATCTGACTTTCTTTTAAGTATGTAAGAATTGAGTTTGAATATGAATTATGTTTAACTGGTGTGATCCCAATCCATTGACTGTTCCCCAGAACCTTTAATGTGTTTCTTCTTTTATTGTCTTTTTCTAATTAAAAAATGTTTGTGGACTCATGTAATCTGCTTCTTAAAAATCATGTTTATCTCAAATTTTTACATTCAACTGAAATATTAACTGACTAGCAGCAAGTCTTGTCTTATTCAAGGAGTCTACACTAATGTTGAGATTTTCCCATTCTGTACCAATCCCAAGTTTTGTGCAGGTGTTGTCAATAAGCTGTAGCTTAGCTGTCAATCTTGTGTATGTGGTTCTGACATTCCAACTTGCCAATCAAAGTTCTAGTCGTCTTCTTTTCATCTTATTTTGTCTGCTTCAATGCATATGGTCCACATATTGAGTTTATTTTTCAAGGATACTTTGAAGCAATTGGACAGTGGCAGGTCAATAGCTTAATAGTTGGAGGGTGGGGGGGCAACTTCAGCTGACTTCTGGACTTGATGGCAGCAGCTTTGCTCTTCATTCTCTACACCAGTCAAGTTGGGCTAATCAATTCTGACTGCTGTATGAAGTATCACTGTCTGGTGTGGGGGCAGGGGGGGGGGTGCTACTACATAGAATTGAAGTAAGCTTCAGAGAGTTATAAAATTAGTCAGCCCCATCATGGGTACTTCAAGGACCGGTGCCTAAGAAAAGCAGCTTCCATCATTAAGGACTCTCGCTGCTCAGGACATGCCATCTTCTCATTGTTGCCATTAGTTAGGAGGTACAGAAGCCTGAAGGGACACGCTCAGTGATTTAGGAACAACTTCTTCCCCCCGCCACCCAATTTCTGAATGGACATTGAACCCATGAACACTGCCTCACTATTTTTTTTTACAATTTCTGTTTTTGCACTACTTATCTTAATTTAACTAGTATATACACATACACACCGTAATTAAACTTTTTTATATTTATCATGTATTGCATTGTGCTGCTGCCATAAAGTTAACAAATTTCATAGCATGTGCCGGTGACATTAAATCTGATTCTGATTCTCATACTAAAGTATTCTTTTAATGTTCTACAAATAAAATGTAGTCTTATGTTTATGTCACAAGCCTGGGTAAAATATATGAAAATTCTGGCTACTCATACATTAGAGCCCCATTACCCTTCCTCCACCACTGATATCAGTGGCAGGGTCCAAAGGAATGCAGATTTTGGCACTGTCTTTGTTGCAAGAGTTAATGAAAACACATTCATGGCATTAATCCATGTTTGGATTCTACTTCAGACTTTTTGGGTTTACTGCCTTGGGTTTCCTCCCTGTACCTGTGTGCCTGCTTGTTAACGTAAGACAAGGTAAAAGAGCTTCTTGTCCAATGCTAGGGTTTGGTTCATATGTGCCACAGGACTGATGAAGAGTCTCAGCCTGGAACATTGACTGTACTCGTTTCCATAGATGCTGCCTGGCCTGCTGAGTTCCTCCAGCATTTTCTGTGGATTTTCAGCATCTGCAGATTTTCTCTTGTTTGTGATTGGATGCCTATATGCCCACTGACTTGTGCATTGCACGTCTAGGACCCAAACCTCCTCCGAATTCCTCTATAGCTTTAGCAAAGGCCACAGTAGAACCAATTTCTTTGCTTTGCCATGTTCAGGCATAACAGAAGAGAGATTTACTAAGTTGTCTCCTTATTGGTATTGCTGATGGTAAGGCCCCCACATCTGGCATAGAAGCTGCTGCGAGTGATGTGTTAACTCTTTTCACACGCACACAAGTAGCATCACATCAGTCTGTGAGACATTGTGATCTGACAGCCACTCATGAATAAAATTGCAGCAACCTTGCACTGTAAATAGTCATTTTACTTTTAAAGCAATGAAAGGGGGAAGAGGTTAAGTTCTAATCAATGTGGCTTGCTCTGGCATTGAGAACTGGAAATGCTGAAATAGTCAGTTGGCCAGGCATAATCTCTGGACAGGACATAGATAACAAATAATGTCTGAGACTCCTGGTTTCATTTCAACTTTCTGACTTCATTAGGTTTTTTTTGGTTTTCATTTATTAGAGCATAAAACATTGGAGCAGAATTAGGCCATTCAACCCATTGCGTCTGCTCCACCATTCAAACATGGCTAATTTAATTTCCCTCTCAACCCCATTCTCCTGCCTTCCCCCCCAGAACCTTTAATGTCCTACTAATTAAGTACCTATCAACCTCAGCTTTGAATATACCCAGTGACTTGGCCTCCACAGCCATCTGTGGCAATGAATTTTACAGATTCACTACCATCTGGCTAAAGGAATTTCTCCTCATTGCTGTTTTAAAGGGATGTCCTCTTATTCTGAGGCTGTGCCCTTTAGTCTTAGGCTCTCCCACTATTGGCAACATCCTCTGCATATTCCCCCTTTCAATATTCAGTAGATTTGATTCTTCATTTCCCCCTTCGTTCATCTAATTTACAGCAAGTACAGGTCTGGAGCCGCCAAATGCCCTTCATACATTAACCCTTCCATTCTGGGGATCATTCTCGTAAACCTCGTGGACCCTCTCCAATGCCAGCACACTGCTTCTTAGACTGTAATGTCTGACCAATGCCTTATAAAGCCTCGGCGCTGGCAGGTTGAAGTTTGTTTTGAATTTGAGTTTTCTATTCTTTCCAGGATTGATAGAGGTGAGAACTACTATTCCACCACTCAAACCCTGCAGCAGTACAGTCCTGCACACACTGATGCTGTGACATCTCTAGCCTCCCTCTCAACTGAACGATGTGTGTCCGGTGGAAATGACAAGGTGAAATTTTTATCTTCTGAAATAGTAAAAATGGAAAGAACGTGTTTGAAGAGGACTTTACCCCAATGTGTAGTATCGAAGAGCTTTATGATATTAAATCTAATATATACATCCATGCGTGTGCATGTATATATACACACATATACATACCCATACTATCATAATGCACCTCTTTATCCCATCTCTCCCAGTTTTGTGTCTACTGTAGTATTCTTTCTAATTTATGAAGGGTAGTACAGCTAGTGTACTGTGTGTGTTGTAATGTCAATTCATCCTGAAGTGTAAATTCCACCTTATTCACTATTTGACATGGTTATTCAAAATAGGTTGCTGTTATGACATCTATAGTCTATATGTAAATTCTTGCAAATATTTATGTACCAATTTAACTCAGTACTGGAATCACATAGGTCTCATTTCCTTGCCTTGTAGATTGTAGTCATATATAACTGGAAATCTGGTGGCGTGCAGCAGAAATTTGTTGGCCATGAACATGCTGTCACCAAGGTAAGAACGGTGGCACTATACACACAGTGGTCACTTTATTCGGTACACCTGTACACCTGCTCCTTGATGCAAATATCTAATCAGCCAATCAATGTGGCAGCAACTCAATGCATAAACACACGCAGACATGGTCAAGAGATTAAGTTGTTGTTCAGACCAAACATCAGAACGGGAAAGAAATAAGTGATTTTAACTGTGAAATGATTGTTGGTGCCCAACAGGGTGATTTGAGTATTTCAGAAACTGCTGATCTCCTTGAATTTTCACTCACAAAGGTCTCTAGAATTTACAGAGAAAACAAAAAAAAAAATCCAGTGAGCGACAGTTCTGTGGGCAAAAATGTCTTGTTAATGAGAGAGATCAGGGGAGAATGGCCAGACTGGTTCAATAGTAACTCAAAATAACCATGTGTTACAACAGTGGTGTGCAGAAGAGCATCTCTGAATGCACAACACTTCAAACCTTGAAGTGGATGAGCTACAACAGCAAAGACCACACACATATACTCAGTGGCCACTTCAGGAGGTACCTAATAAAGTGACCAGTGAGTGTATTTACCAATCAAGATGCATAAGAAGAGAACTGGAGGTGTATCATGACTACATTTTCTGAGGTCAAGTTTTAAATCCTAGAGGTTAAGTTACCCATTTGTAATAGAATGACGTAGTCCTTTTGCAATGATTTTTGTTCTGAAGTATGGATCCTAAATAGGTGTGTTAAGTTTAAACTCGAAGCATGGAGGGTCATCCATTTTAATAGTCGGTCGACAACAGTATGAGTGGGAGGTCAAGGGGCTTGAGCAGTTTTAAGAGAAAGCGATTGGGTAAGAAGAGAGCGACAAGGCCTGGTGAGTAGAGAATGGGAGTCTGGGAGAGTAGGAATACACGGGCTGTGTCACAACTTGTTCCTGTTAGTCAGTACTAAAGTGTGATGTTATAGAACAGATTGGTAATTGGTGGGCATTTCTTTCTTGTGTCTTCTGATTTGCCAAAATATTTAAATCGGGGGATGTTAATACAGCTAACAAGTGCAAGTTTAAAATCTTTTTCTTTTTCAATCTTTTTATTAATTTTAGAATATATAAACAAAACATAGCAATGATACAGGTAATAGGAGATAAATTGTTACACTTACAAACAGTAATCATAAAGTCCAATATTGAAATTTGACAAAGCTCCCAATCATATAAAACTAACAACGGATGATACAAATCAAAAAAAAAAACCAAAAAAAATCCCAACCCAAAAGAAAGACAAAATTAATCAACTAAACAAAAAGACTTGGGCAAATCTAAAAGCTTAAAAATGAAAAAGAAGAAAACCTTAGTGCCGACGACTCCATTCCCCTCCAACAACAATACAGAGAAATAAAATAGGTTTGGAAATAAAGATATTACATTAAGTGAAAATGCTGAATGAATGGCCTCCAAGTTTTTTCAAACTTGATGGAAGGGTCATAAACTGCACTTCTAATTTTCTCCAAATTCAAACACAGCATAGTTTGTGAAAACCAACGAAATACCTTAGGAGGGTTAATCTCTTTCCAATTCAACAAAATAGACCTTCTAGCCATTAAAGTAAGAAATGCAATCGTTCTTCGTGATGAAGAGGTTAAATTATTTAAATCTATCATTGGTAGTCCAAAGATAGCAGTAATTGGATGCGGTTGTAAGTCTATATTTAAAACCGTTGAAATAATATCAAAAATATCTTTCCAATATTTCTGCAACAGGGGACGTGACCAAAACATGTGGGTTAGAGAAGCTATCTCGAAATGACATCTGTCACATATTGGATTAATATAAGAGTAATAACGAGATAGTTTATCTTTGGACATATGAGCCCTGTATCAACCTATGTTTAGCACACACAGAGGATGAATTCACCAACTGAAGATTTTTTTCCCATTTTTCAATCGGTATATTAATCTCAAGTTCTCTTTCCCAGTCAGCTTTAATTTTATTAGAAGCATCAGGACATAAATTCAAAATTATATCATATATGATTGCTACAACACTTTTCTGAGAGAGATTTAAATCTAAAATTTTTTCCAAAATATCCGTTGGATATGGATGTGGGAAATTAGGGGAAACAGTAATTAAAAAGTTCCTAATCTGTAAATATCTAAAAAAGTGAGATCTGGGTAAGTTATATTTATTAGAAAGTTGATAAAAAGACATAAAACAATTATCCATAAATAAATCGCGAAAAGATATTATACCTTTAATTTTCCAATCAGAGTAAGCTTGATCCATCGTGGAAGGTTGAAAAAGAAAGTTTGGCAAGATAGGGCTTGCTAGGATAAATTGAACCCAAAAAATCTCTGAAATTGAAACCATATACGTAAAGTATGCTTAACTATTGGGTTATTCATTTGTTTATATAATTTAAAAGAAGTAAAAGGAAGTGAAGTTCCTAAAACCGAACCCAAGGAAAGCCCTTGTAATGAATTAGATTCAAGATTTACCCAATGAGGATTTAAAGATACGTCCAGATCTCGTAACCAAAGTTTTAAATATCGAATATTAATTGCCCAATAATAGAATCTAAAATTCGGGAGGGCAAGCCCCCCCTCCTTTTTAGACTTCTGTAAATACCTTTTACCTAACCTAGGATTTTTATTCTGCCAAATATATGAGGAAATTTTTGAATCTACATTATCAAAAAAAGATTTTGGGATGAAAATTGGAACTGATTGGAATATATACAAAAATTTAGGCAAAATGATCATCTTAATAGCATTAATCCGACCAATCAAAGACAAAGAGATTGGCGATCATTTGGTCAATAACAGTTTAATCTGATCAATTAAAGGTAAAAAATTAGCTTTAAATAAATCTTTATATTTTTTCGTAATTGTTATCCCTAAATATATAAATGAATCATTAACCAGTTTAAATGGTAAAAATCGATAAATAGGTACATGCTTATTTAAAGGGAATAATTCACTTTTATTAAGATTCAATTTGTAACCAGAGAAGTTACTAAATTGAGCTAACAAATCTAAAATAGCAGGAATTGACTTCTCCGGGTTAGAGATGTATAACAGCAAATCATCTGCATATAACGATAACTTATGTATTTCGTTTCCACGGGTAATACCAACAATATTTGGCGAGTTACGAATAGCAATTGCTAAAGGTTCAAGAGCAATATTGAATAGCAAAGGACTAAGAGGGCAACCTTGCCTAGTGCCACGAAAAAGACGAAAAAAGGGTTTGTGCTAACCCTTATAATTATTTTAACCCTTATAAATATAATTATTTGTGCTAACCGAGGCTACCGGGGAGTAATATAACAATTTAATCCAAGATATAAATGTCAAATTAAAATTAAATTTCTCAAGAACATTAAATAAATAAGGCCATTCGACTCTGTCAAAAGCTTTCTCAGCATCTAAAGAGATAATACATTCCGGGGTGGTAAATGAAGGGGTATAAACAATATTCATTAACCTCCTAATATTAAAGGATGAATAGTGATTCTTAATGAATCCGGTTTGATCCATAGAAATAATTTGAGGTAACATCTTCTCCAATCTAGTTGCTAGAATTTTTGAAAAAATTTTAGAGTCTACATTCAAAAGAGATATCGGTCTGTATGATGAACAATCAGTAGGATCTTTATTCTTTTTAAGAATTAAGGAAATAGAGGCTTCATAAAACGATTGTGGTAATTTACCTAAACTGATTGCTTCCTTGAATATTCTAGACAACTTGGGGGAAAGAATGGAGGAAAAAAATTTTTTAAATTCCACTGTAAACCCATCCGGACCGGGTGCTTTACCGGAATTCAAAGATGAGATTGCAGTTATTATTTCTTCCTCTGAAATGGAAGTTTCTAATGATAGGGACTCTTCGAGTGATAATTTCGGAAAACTCAATTTACTTAAAAAGTCATGCATAAAATTAGAATCATGGGGAAAATCGGAGTGATATAAAGAGGTATAGAATTCTTGAAAGGTTTGATTTATCCCAGCATGATCCACTGTGAAAGTATCATCCTGTTTACGAATCTTAGTAATTTGACGTTTAACCGAATCAAATTTCAAATGGTTAGCCAGTAATTTACCCAACTTATCACTATGAATATAAAAATCACTCCTAGTTCTCATTAACTGATTTTCGATGGAGGATGTTAATAATAAGCTATGTTCCAATTGGAGTTCAATATGTTTGTACAGCTCCTTACTGGGAGAAATAGCATTTTTTATCGACTTCTTCAATTTTATCAACCAACAAAAGTATTTCATTGTTAACACGATTTTTCAAACCAGCCGAATAGGAAATGATCTGACCACGGATATAAGCTTTAAAGGCATCCCAAACAGTTCCACTGGAAACTTCGTCCGTAGTATTAGTTGAAAAAAAGAAATCGATCTGCTGCTTTATAAATTTGACAAAATCTTGATTTTGAAGCAAAATAGGGTTAAATCACCATTGTCGGCTAGTACAGGAGGTGTCCATTAACTTGATGGAAAGTTTCAGTGGAGCATGATCTGAAATAACAATACTGTCATAATTACAATCAAGTACATATGGAATCAAACGGGAGTCAATCAAAAAATAATCAATTCGGGAAAAAGAACGATGAACATGTGAAAAAAAGGAGAATTCCTTGTCATTTGGATGTAGAAATCTCCAAATTTTTAAAATCCCAGAATCCAACATAAAAGAATTAATAATAGTAGCTGACTTATTCGGTAAAGCCGGACTAGCTATGGATCTGTCCAACATGGGATTCAGACATAAATTAAAATCACCACCCATTAGCAACATATACTCGTTTAAGTTAGGAAAGGAAGTGAATAGTTGTTTAAAAAATTCAGGGTAATCCACATTCGGATTGATTTCCTTTCGTCAACTGCAAATCTCGAGTTTAGAGAAATGAGTACGAGATCTAGAACCAAAAATAGGAAAGACGCTGATGGGAATGGAGCAAAGAAGAAAAGTGATTCTAAACAAACGGAATTAACTTAGGAAGTTATGGAGGAAATGTTTGAGCAGCAGTGGATAAAGTTATCTGATAGTTTATCTGCTCAATTTGAACAACATCGCCAAAGCCTCACTGAAGATTTAAAATCAATCACGGACCCTTTGAAATCCCTGGATTCTGATGTTCAGAAACACGATGCCAAAATTTCTGAACTGGATACTAAATCTCAGAAGACGGACACAAAAGTCGAGATCTTAGAGAAGAATCTAGCTTCGACTACTAAACAACTCCAACAACTTAAATCCAAAGTTATTGATCTCGAGAATCAATCGAGAAGACAAAACTTACGTTTAATCGGTTTACCAGAGGATGTTGGGGCTGGAGATCCTGCAATATTCTTTGCTCAACTTTTAAAGGATTCGTTCGGTTCAGTTTTTCCCAATGATCCTCCATTACTCGACCGCGCCCATCGTATACCGTGGACAAAGTCGGCAGCGATTGCTTCTAAACCTAGACCAGTTATTCTTCGTTTCCATTATGTCAATGTTAAAGAACAACTTCTCCAGGTTGCTCGTCAACAAGGGATGATCAAGTATCGCCAGCATTCCTCCAGGATAGTTCAAGATTACAGTCCTGAAGTGATGAAGGAACGACTAACTTTTAAACCTCTAATGTCGGAGTGCTATCAAAAAAATCTCAAACCGGCACTATTGTATCCTGCACGTCTCAGAATCTCTCTTCCCGATGGAAATCGTTGTGTTTTCCATTCTACGACTGCTGCCCGAAGCTTTTTGGATGATAAGTTCCCTTCTGATACAGATACCCTCTCTTAATCTGTGTCGGGTGCTTCCAGCACCAATTTTTTTTTCTTCTGGTGTTTTCTTTATAAAATGAACCTCTTATTATCGCGCGATGAAGGTTTATTTTAAGTCTAAGATTTTTGTTCTTTATTTACTACTATAGTTGTTATTCTTTAACTTATATAGATTATTTATCTTCTGTAAATTAACATCAGTTTTTTTTAGTTAACCTTTTGTTTTAACTTTTCCTTTTCCGTTATTATTTATGATATGATTCGACGATCATTTTTAGTTATATGTTTCCTACTTTTGGTTTTTGCATAATCAAAATGGCGACTTGTCTTTCTTTTTGCTTAACCTCCTTTGTTTCTTTTTCAGGACGCCATGTTCCTATGCTTCTTCTTCCCATAATCCTCCTTTCATTTTAGAAGCGATTTTTTAATTTATTTGTTTATAACTAATTATATGTACTGACTGTTTTTTAAATTTATATATTTTACTAATTTTTATTATGTAGATCAATTATTATATTGGTTATTTTTTACATGCATTAGTTTCTGGGAAGTCTTTTATCTAACATATATTTTTGGAGTTGCCCCCTGCAGAAATGGGGTTAGAATTAGTTTTAGTTAGAGCTTCCTTCAGCCATTTCTGGCTTAGTTCGGGGTTCTTGGGGATGGGGGGGTGGGTCAGTCTTTTCCTTTAATTTTTTCTATTGGGCTGTTTCAGAACTACCAAGATGTCCGCAGTGTCGAGATTTCCGGTTCCTCTCTAATCATGTATTCCTCTTCCGGTTTTATGAGCTCACATTGTGGTTAACCCCTTTCTCACCAAAGGGTTAACTCTTAATTATGGCTCATACTATTAATTTTGTTTCTTGGAACACAAATGGTTTAAACCATCCTATAAAACGGAAAAAGGTTTTCCAAATGTTCCAAAGACTGAATGCTCATATTATTTTTGCACAAGAGACTCATGTAAGGAAAGAGGGTAATCAACGCTTCTTTAAGTTTTGGAAAAAGCAACAATACCACTCAAATGCTCAAGCCAAAATTAAAGGCGTTTCAATTTTTATTGATCCTTCAATTACATTTATTCATCAAGACATTATTTCGGATCCTAATGGCAGATTTTTGTTAATTACTGGGGTACTTTTTAATAAAAAGTTTAAAATCTAAAGCAACTTATTAAATAGAACCCAGTTGGCTGGGCAGTTGATGTGTCTTAGGTGCAATGTCAGAACTAGTGAACTCCATATGTGGAATAAATCTCAGCAGGTCAGGCAGCATCTGTTAACCATATAACAATTACAGCACGGAAACAGGCCATCTCGGCCCTTCTAGTCCGTGCTGAACTCTTATTCTCACCTAGTCCCACTGACCTGCACTCAGCCCATAACCCTTCATTCCTTTCCTGTCCATATAGCTGTCCAATTTAACTTTAAACGACAACATCGAACCTACCTCAACCACTTCTGCTGGAAGCTCGTTCCACACAGCTACCACTCTCTGAGTAAAGAAGTTCCCCCTCATGTTACCCCTAATTTTTTGCCCTTTAACTCTCCACTCATGTCCTCTTGTTTGAATCTCCTCCATTCTCAATGGAAAAAGCCTATCCATGTCAACTTTATCTATCCCCCTCATAATTTTAAGTATCTCTATCAAGTCCCCCCTCAACCTTCTCCGTTCCAAAGAATAAAGACCCAACTTGTTCAACCTTTCTCTGTAACTTAGGTGATGAAACCCAGGTAACGTTCTAGTAGATCTTCTCTGTACTCTCTCTATTTTGTTGATACTCTCTCTATTTTGTTGGTACTCTATTTTGTTAGGAGAGAAGAGTTCATGTTTCAGGTCAAAGACCCTTCACCTGAACTGGGAAGGAGACAAAATAGGTTCTTTAAGCTGCAGAAAGAATTGGAGAGGGGGTATGTGTCTGCTGGGTAAACCATGGTAACTGTGCGATTAAGCTAAGCACAAGGTTATTTTGTCAGTTGGGCAGTGGGAGCATTTGATGAGTGAGGGCATAGAGAAAAGATTGTAGAGTTGTAAACTGCAGCACAGGATGACATGCCCAATAGGCAAATAGGGCACGTCCTCCACTTCCAGAGGAAAAAAAACATACTCGCTGAGCCACTGTCACAGATAGACAACTGATACAAACAAAGGAAACAAGTTAAGTGAAGTTGTAGAATTCATTATTAAGTACAGAGGCTGCAGACCTCCCAGACAGGAGATGAGATGTTGTCCCTCAAGACTGGACTTAGTCTCATTGTAACAAAGACCAACAAATCACTTTAATTCTCGTTCCCACTCCCACTCTGACGTACCAATGGTGACAACAAAGCCTACTCCCATTTGGATAAGCAGGGCAGCGCTGTGAGGAACATATTTTTTGATTTCTCAAGTGCCTTCAATACCATACAGCCCTCAATGCTGGGGGAAAAGCTCCGTTCAATGCAGATTGGCACTTCCATTGTATCTTGGATAATGGACTACCTGACTAGCAGACCACAGTTTGTGCAGCTTCAGAGCTGTGTGTCAGACATGGCTACAAGCAGCACTGGGGCCCCACAGGGGACTGTATTGGCTCCCTTCCTGTTTACCTTTTATACCTTGGACTTTAGATACAACACTGAGTTATGTCATCTGCAGAAATTCTCAGCAATAGTTGGGTGTATAAAAGGAGGATGGAAGCCCTGGTGGAGGACTTTGTTAAATAGTGCAAGCTAAATCATCTGCAGCTCAACATTAGTAAGACAAGGGAGATGGTGATGGACTTTAGGAAGGCTAAGCCTGCACTGCTGCCTGATGCTGGGGACGTGGATCTGATGTGAATCTACATGTACCTGGGGTCTGAACCTGGATGACAAACTTAAGTGGAGCACCAACACAGAGACTGTGTGCAAAAAGGGCCAGAGTTGCCTCTACTTCCTGAGGAGACTGAGGTCCTTTAGAGCATGCAGGCCTCTCCTTCACATGTTGTACCAGTCTGTTGTTGCCAGTACAATCTTCTATGCGGTGGTGTGCTGGGGCAATGGCATCAACATGGGTGAGGCCAACAGGCTCAGTACACTGATGAGAAAGGCTGGCTCTGTTGTAGGAGTCAAACTGGACACAGTGGAGGCTGTGGTAGAACAAACAACCCCATGGAAAATCCTGGCAATTCTGGACAATGTTTCTCACCCTCTGTATGCCACCTTGGCTTAACAGAGGAGCACTTTTAGTAATAGACTAAGACAACTGCACTGCTCCAAAGAGCGCTATATGAGGTCATTCTTACCCTCGGCCATTAGGTTCTATAATGAGTCAACCTATAGCCAGGGAAGTGATGACTCCCTCCTGTTAAACTGTTTGGGGCAACTTATTTTTCACTTTCTACTTTTCTTCTAATGTTTATATCTGTGCACTTGTAATGCTACTGTGACATTGTAATTTCCTTTGGGATTAATAACTTGTATATTTATCTACCATTCTATGGTGCAGTCTTAAACTGAAGTACTTGTCACAAAAACACTGCCTATTCTAAAAGTTGTCATAACTAATCTAAAGAGCAGTATTACTATATTTCCAAGGATAGACATCAACTATGGCCTCACTAATCTTCTAGTTTCTTCAAATCAGTTAATATTTATAAACAGTGATATCCATGTTGAAAAAAAGTAATGTTTACAACCCTCTACATTCTTCCTTACTTATCTTATTATGTGTTTTAAATGTGTGTTTTGTTTCTTATATACAAATTTTCAATTGAATAGAATCCATGATTTCGCTCCTGCTTTCTGCTTTAGTGTACCTTTTCCTGACTATGAAATGACATGACAACTTGCACAGGCCTGAGAGCTGGCCTGCAGCTTTCCCCTGCCTTCATGAAAACAAATAATTTTTCTTGTAACCCTTGGGCTCAGCCAGCACATGTTCGTCTAGGAGAAAACAACTTCTGGCCCTGCCAAACTGAGAAATCTTGTTTGTGTGGATGCTGCATGATGTGTTGCCCGGTTACAAATCTGCATCGCAAGATATCAAACAGTACACAATATGCGATTAAACGATTGATCTTTATAATTCTTAATTTGACTATAGGGTTAGTAAAGAAACAAAAAAAAGGGCCTATTCTCATAAAACAGTCTATTGCGCATCGTTGGAGCTCACTGTTCGTTCATTTGTTCCCGTCAACCTCCAAGCGTAGCCGGCCATCGACCCCTCAGTCCACTCTGTCCGGTGGTCTTCCGACTCTCTCCATTCACGTCCTCTCTCTCCATTGCACCCCGACGAAAGACCACGAAAATCTCTCTTCCAGACTCTCAAGAGAGAACAACATTTCTCCCATTGGATAGCCTCTGCATTCCAAAGCCCCATTATCTCTGGTCATAACCCAAACATTGCTGCTACAGAGAAACCATTACCTTAGCAGTGGAACATTACATAGAAGCCATTACATTAGCCTTGGCAGTGAAACCTTACAGCGTGTTACATTCTCTATAACTATGCAGGGAATGTGCACACATCTTTTCTTAACAAATAAAATAGATGGGGGAGGACATAGAGGGTTAGAAACTTTGGTCATGTCCCATAAGTATGCTCAAACTGCTCAAGTCCAGCCACCTTATTAGATTGTCACCAAAACCCCTCATTTGAAGATTAATATTAGTGTTGAGACTAACTTTGATTTGGGGCAATTGCACTTCAGGCGGCCTCTAAACATTTCTCCGTTTTCATTTCTATTTCCTATTTTGAAATCATAAACCACAATGGATTCCCAGTATCATCTTTAATAAGTAACTTGGACTAGATTAAGAAAAATATTTCTTCTGTGCTGTTGTCAGCTGAGGTATTATTGTCAATAGAAACTGCTAAATAGAGATGACTGATAAGACAGAGGTCATGTTACTGTGTCTTGTGATGTCAATTGACACACATTTGTTATTTTCATAAACATCTAATTTTAAGATTTTGAGCAGTTTTATTGAGCTGTATGATGAAGCTGATGTGTGAGAAGGTCATCTGGTCCAATTTAATGCATATGCTCTGTTTTTGCATTTGTTGAATGTGCATATGACATGCGTAAAGCTGCCAAATAGTGCAAGATTTTCTAATTTGTCAGCTGTTATTTCCAACTGTTTACTCGGAGATTAAGGGGTGAAGTAGGTGAGAGTGCAAGATAGTCAGTGGTAGTTTGAAATCCATTCTTACATTGAAATGACGTACGGCAGTGTGTTCGGTCACAGCGCCTTCTACGGAGTCAACAAAAAGTGCTACTGTTTTTTAAAAAGTATTTTTAATGATCGCAAGATCCTACAATACATCAAGAACTTAAAGTACTACAGGTCTACCCCTTCAGCGAGTTCCTCCCTGATGGAGAAAATGCAGACATCCCACCCTGCAAAAACTCATTTCAGGGAGGTAGCACCATCAATTTGCGGGAGACTCCCGGAACTTCCGGGAGAGGTGGGATGTCTGCAATACAGTAGCTCCTTAACAGCTAGTTTAAATAACACACATCAAAGTTGCTGGTGAACGCAGCAGGCCAGGCAGCATCTCTAGGAAGAGGTACAGTCGACGTTTCAGGCCGAGACCCTTCGTCAGGACTAACTGAAGGAAGAGTTAGTAAGAGATTTGAAAGGGGGAGGGGGAGCTCCAAAATGATAGGAGAAGACAGGAGGGGGAGGGATGGAGCCAAGAGCTGGACAGGTGATTGGCAAAAGGGATATGAGAGGATCATGGGACAGGAGGCCCGGGGAGAAAGACGGGGGGGCGGGGGAGGGGAACGCAGAGGATGAGTCAGGGTTATAGTCAGAGGGAGAAAATCTATTTTATTTGTTAAGAAAAGATGTGTGCACATTCCCTGCATAGTTATAGAGAATGTAACACGCTGTAAGGTTTCACTGCCAAGGCTAATGTAATGGTTTCTATGTAATGTTCCACTGCTAAGGTAATAGTTTCTCTGTAGCAGCAATGTTTGGGTTATGACCAGAGATAATGGGGCTTTGGAATGCAGAGGCTCTTGGCTCCATCCCTCCCCCTCCTGTCTTCTCCTATCATTTTGGATCTCCCTCTCCCCCTCCCACTTTCAAATCTCTTACTAACTTTTCCTTCAGTTAGTCCTGACGAAGGGTCTCAGCCTGAAACGTCGACTGTACCTCTTCCTAGAGATGCTGCCTGGCCTGCTGCGTTCACCAGCAACTTTGATGTGTGTTGCTTGAATTTCCAGCATCTGCAGAATTCCTGTTGTAGTTTAAATAACATTAGGTATGCTAATGAACGAATGACACCTGTTAAACTCACCTCAACATGTCTTTTACAGTCTTAACCCACCATGGGCAACAGAAAAGTCACTGTTGCAAACAGTGCAGCGAGCAACACTGTCATTATTTTTTACCCCTCTTAGGCAGGGGTACACTTTAGGGTAGTCTGGGGTGATGTACGTTTTATATTTTCTTTTTTTTGGAACACTGTGCCATGGCACGCGCTCTCTCTCTCTCTCTCTCTCTCGTGGTCTCGGTCGGTCTCTCTCTCTCTCTCTCTCGCGCTCGCTCTCTCGCTCTGTCTTGCTCTCGTGCTCTCTTGCTTGCTCTCTCTCAAAACAATTGATTTCCGGGATATTGTATATAATTTGCGGGCATCAGGGAGCCACTATTAATATGCAGGAGACTCCCGGAACTTCCAGGAGAGGTGGGATGTCTGAAAATGAAGGAGCTGCGCAGGATGCTGCTGTCTGAGTCAAAGGAGGCTCACAGTCTACTAGCGAGTGACCACCTTGTTTGCTTTTCTTGTTATCACCAGGTCCTTTTGGACCTTGTTTACGTGGAATGCTGCAAGTCCAATTTACCGGTTTATTGGCGAGAGCAGGGGTGGATTGCATGGGAGCTGCATGGCCTTGTTCATAGTGAGGACCAGGCCTAAAGCAGACATCCCACCTCTTCCGGAAGTTCCGGGAGTTTCCCGCATATCGGTAGTGGCTCCCTGACGCCCAGAAATTATATACAATATCCCGGAAATAGATTTTTTGGAGAGGGGGAGTGAGCATCCTGATTGGTTTCTCTTTGTGCTAAGAGTGGTCCCCAACCGCGAGGAAACAATACGATTTGGCGATATGAGTCAGCTGCACCTTTCCTCATTCCCTGTCATGCTCTGTTTAATTTTAATGCACGCGAGGTCATCAGTGACCCACGACGTGCAAATGAATGGGTCCATGACCCATTTGTGAATGTCTCCGGTGAATCATCCACGTCAGCGCGGGAAAAAGATCAACTCCTCGAGCTTGCAAATGACAGCTGGCTGAAAAGTATGTTTGACATAACATCTCTGTCGGCATTCTGGATCAAAGTCAATGCTGAATATCCTGAGATAGCCATGGAAGCACTGAAAACGTTGCTTCCATTTCCAACATATTTCTGCGGAGCGGAGTTTTCTGCAATGAATGCAATGAAAACTAAATTGCGGAATAGACCGGACATAAGGAACCCCCTTCGAGTATCGCTGTCTCCCATCACCCCTCAATGCAGGAAAACAAGCCCAGGGCTCCCACTGATTCAGCAATATTGGTGTGTTGCAATGATTTTATATGTTCATACGAGGAAAATATGCGCTGTGTGTTTAATATCCAAATGTTATGATGCTATTGACTTATAAGTGACTTATCAGTGGTCCCCAACCTCCGGGCCGCGAAGAGTACAGTGGTGGCCGGAACGCACCCAGCACATCTATAAGAAAAAAGCCAAAATAAACAAGCTAATTGACTAGGTGCCGCCTGGCACTGAAATGTCGGCCCAGATCAGAGGCGATTGCCGATTGCTTTGTCTCTAATCTGGGCCGACATTTACGTGCCGGGCGGCACCTAATCAATTAGCTTGTTTATTTCGGCTTTTTTCTTAAAGATGTGCTGGGTGCTTTCTGGCTACCACTGTACTGCTGCATTCTTTGCGGCCTGGAGGTTTGGGACCACTGTTATAATTTGACTTATCACTACATTCATGCGAGGAAAATATGCACTGTGTGTTTAATATTAAATTCGTTAGATAAACCCCTTTAGAAGCGAAATTGAGTGTATTAGCCTCTTGCAAGTGACTTATAGTTGACTTACTACCTGTATTCCGGTCGTATTTAACAACCCCCCCCCCCCCCACCGGGTCAGCCGGTGTGCAAGAATATTGTCAATATTAAACTGGTGCGCGGTGCAGAAAGGGTTGGGGACCCCTGATTTAAACTAGCTGGCTAGCTGCCAAGGAGCTACACTATTGCTGTCCTACATGATGAGGCCAAACTCCCTGAAGACTTGCTTAAAGTTGTAATAGAATAAACATAATATAAGTACATATTTTAATGTCACATTTTCTGCATATACCCAACTTGGTTTACAGATTAGACAAAATCACTAAACAAAGTATTACATACACCCTTGGAGGTCGATGGGGGGTGGGGGGGATATGGGGTTGCAGGGGGCGGGGGTGCTACTTCCCTGAAATGAGTTTTTGCGGGTGGGATGTCTGGCCTAAAGCCATGGTGTTGCCTGTTTACATTTGCCAGGGGCGGTGTGGTGCAGCGTCCAGGCTGGAGTCAGTGGCTCTCCCCCACCCCAGTGTTTGCTCAACAGACGACTAGCTCTGCTGTAGTCAACTGCAAACTTCGGCGTCATTAAATGGATTCAAGGCGTCAAGCCACAGTGTTGCCTGTTTATAGCTGCCAGAGAGAGGCTTCAGAGCTAGTGCACTCTACCGGGAGTGGCTTGAGTTTGGACTCTTTTACTGAGTGGCTGTATCGTTCTATCTTTATATGTGCTGTCTATGCTTTGTTCTGTGTGTGACTGTTGGTACTGTTTTGCACCTTGGACCTGGAGTCAAGCTGTCTCGTTTGGCTGTATTTATGATTATTCATGTGTGGTTGAATGACATTAAACTTGAATTGAATTGAATGTGAGTATTTTAAATTATGCCTCTCATTTCATTTCAGGTAACCTGCAACTTTCAGTCAAGTAGAATCTTCAGCGCTTCACGTGATAAAACTGCTCTGATGTGGGATGTGGATTGTAAAACTGGACCGCTGCAGGAGTTTACTGGCCATGCACTGGGGGTATCAGGCCTAGCTGTGAGCCCAGGTTTGGATATTGGAAGCTATTGTTCTCTGTAGCACCTTAGTGTTTTTATTTTGTTGTTGAGTACATTGCCATAGTATATTTGAATAGGGTAGATTGAGGGTCAGGAGAAAATTCAAAATGGGGTTGAATGCCAAGATAAGCGGATTATGCTTGATTATGCTTCAGTTAGATAAGATACAGGTGTCCCCCGCTTTATGAAAGTTGCTTTACGCCACTTCTCTTTTCCGAAAGACCTACATTAGTACCTGTTTTCACTAACCGAAAGAAATCCGAAGAGGATTTTTGCTTTTATGAAAAAAGGCGCCCGCTTTAAACTCGTGTTTACCCCTTGAAAGACTCCCATGACTGTGAAGCCTTGCGCGGGCAGGTGTGTGAGCATGCGTGTACGTGCGCGGGCAGGTGTGTGAGCATGCGTGTACGTGCGCGGGCAGGTGTGTGAGCATGCGTGTACGTGCGCGGGCAGGTGTGTGAGCATGCGTGTACATGCGCGGGCAGGTGTGTGAGCATGCGTGTACGTGAGCATGCGTGTACGTGCGCGGGCAGGTGTGTGAGCATGCGTGTACGTGAGCATGCGTGTACGTGCACGGGCAGGTGTGTGAGCATGCGTGTACGTGCGCGGGCACGTGTGTGAGCATGCGTGTACGTGAGCATGCGTGTACATGCGCATGCGTGTACGTGCGCGGGCAGGTGTGTGAGCATGTGTGTACATGCGCAGGCAGGTGTGTGAGCATGCGTGTACGTGAGCATGCGTGTACGTGAGCATGCGTGTACGTGAGCATGCGTGTACGTGCGCATGCGTGTACATGCGCAGTCAGGTGTGTGAGCATGCGTGTACGTGAGCATGCATGTACGTGCGCATGCGTGTATGTGCGCGGGCAGGTGTGTGAGCATGCGTGTACGTGCGCGGGCAGGTGTGTGAGCATGCGTGTATGTGCCGATATATTTTTTTTCTCTCTACAAATCAATTTTGGCTAAATCTTCCCAATTCTGATCAGTGAAACTACACTGTACATACATTATTTCTACTGTGTATTTATCATATCATTCCTGCTTTTACTATATGTTAGTGTTATTTTAGGTTTTATGTGCTATTTGGTATGATTTGGTACGTTATTTTTTGGGTGTGGGAATGCTCAAAAATTTTTCCCATATAAGTTAATGGTAATTGCTTCTTTGCTTTACGCTATTTCGGCTTAGGAAAGGTTTCATAGGAACTCTCTACTTTGGGATAGCGGGGGAAACCTGTATTGGTGAAAGTGTACCTGGAGCACTATGTTCAGTATTCTACTTATTTAAGGAAAGATGTTAAGGTGTAAGAAATAATTCAAAAAAGATTCACTAGTTTAATGCCTGGGTCAGAATGGATGTGGCAGGGTATTTACTCTGGGGCAAAACTAAAACAAAGGGGAGTCACTGTTTTAAACTAAAGGGTCACCCACATAAAAAGGGAATGGAATTAAATTATTTTTTCTCAGGGGTCATGAGTCTCTGAAACTCTCTTCAGAGGATGGTGAAAAGCAGACTCTTTGAATACTCTTAACACAGGAACTAATTTATACTCGATAAGTAAAGGGATGAAAGGTTATGTGGATGGAGAGAATGCAGAGTTGCGGTTATAATTAGAACAGCCAAGATCTTAATAATTAGCAGAACAAATGTAGTCCAAGTGATCTAGTCCTTCTAAATTATATGTTTTCAGGCAAGTTGAGTAATGATGACAGAAAGTGAGAGGTTCCCCAGGTGAGACAGGTGAAAAATACCTAAAGGATATTTAAAGAAAAAGTGATGTCAATATGTTAATTTTTAAAAATTGATAAGCAGTAAGAAAAGGAGAAACTGAGAGGAAGATTACAGAATGGATATGAAGCAGTGAAAAGGACAAGAAGAGAAGAATGCTGTTTTTTCTGTGAGCTGTAATTAGTATTTGTGTAAGGGGGTTTCGTCTCTTATGTTACTGTGTAGACTAATTAAAATGGCTTCTTTGTTATGTTATACTTGGGAATGCTTCTTTGTTATGTTGAACGCTGAGAAAGCCCTTCCCGCTAGCAGTTTGTTTTGTCTTATCTATTGATATGAGGACGAATGAACCAATTGCGATAGTTGTTATGCTTTTGGTGTGTCTGAAGATATTGTATGCGCGGGGTTTTGGGGGCAGAAGGCGGGAGAGCAAGACAGAGGATGGACCAGGTGCTGTGATGTCCGCTAACGGGGTCGGACCCCGAGGAGGGCGTTCGGCGAGGAGACGGATGGTCTGGTCGACCATCGTTGTTGGTCCCAGGCGGCCGGTCGAGGTGGTCCAAGGGGTTGCAGGGTGAAGAAGAAGGTTCTTGAGCTCTGACTGTTTGGTGCACGAAGAGATTGAACTTTGATAAGTGTGGCGCCTCTTATTTTCCTTTTGTATTTTATTCTGTATTAATTATATAGTTCCGGTAATATCTATAAACTGTAAATCATTTAATCATATCTGGTGTATTGTTTGTTATTTGGGCGGAGTGGGGTACATCACACAGCATTCATACAAACTAATTACCTAGTTTGGCGGGGCTGAGGCTGTTTCCTTAGACAGCAGCAAGCCGAGCGACCCTGTGGTTGGCCGGGGGGCTACATTGTGTGGGCTTTATCCGGGATTGGGTCTACTGGTATGCTGTGTGGGTGCCCCGTTTAAATCTGTAATATGTGTCTCTGTGGGTTATTTGCTGGTTAGTGCTGTATGCATTGTGGGTGAGGTCTTTGTTCGAGTTCAGACTAGCATTGACGAGTTGGGGGTGGAACTCGGGGCTGTCCATGCGGTTGGGAGAGAGAGGAAAGAGTGGTCTGATTTGGAGGTAGTGTCTGCGAATAAATGTTCTAGCTCTGGCAGGCTCCGCCTGGCACTTGGGATAGTGTCCACCCCAAGAGGGGCGGAGGCATGCGAGACACGGGCGGAGCGGATCTCTCAGTTGTTAGATGAGTGGCAGTGCTCGGTTGAGGGAGAGCGACAGGGATTGGTTGAAAGTTTATTAGGTGGGCTGGTGATGGTGTTAGAGCTGTCAGGTTCACTTACACCGTAGTGACAGCTGTCAGTTATTTGAAAGAGGGGGGAAAGTTTTCAGTGTATCTTCTCTGGTTGGGAGGGCGGCTAAATTGCTTGCAGTGCCAAGGGGATCATTTCAGGGGATCAGCCCCTCCTTCAGTTGTTCAGCTGATCAGAGAGGTGTCGGGAAACTTAGTGGAGGCCCAGTGAGGGAACGGATTGGGGTCTCTGGGGAAGCACGTTCCCAGCAATGTACCAATGAATTTCCAGAAGGAAAAGACCCTATTCCCGAAGGCTTAGAGGGACCACGCCCCAGGGTGTCGTTACGGATAGAGGGAAGCGATGCTAAAGCCATCCTCGACCCCGGGGCACAGATCAAGATGTTGTACAGTTCGTCTTACAACCGGTGTCTGAAGCATTTACCCTTGACAACCGCAAGGGCACCGGAGATTCTGGGTACTAGTCTCAGTAGTTATCCAGAAGACGATGATTGGTTAATGACCCTGGAGTTAATGGGGGCATTGTCTGGGCACCCAGCGTGTCGAGTTGCTTCTGAGGACGTGTGTAGCAGCCTTGAGCCGGTACCGAATTTAAATGAGACCCAGCGGTGGTATGGCCTGGGGGTGAGACCCTCTTAGTAGAGGCTCTGAACTACCACGAGGGAGGGGAATTGACCGCTGAAGACACCTCAGTGAGAGAGAGGTCGCAGCAACTGGACCTTGGCGCCATGGAAGATGGAGGCAGCATGTGTGTGGATTATGCGATGTGGTTTAATGTGCTGGATCTGAGGAGTGGATGTCGCCAGATCCTGAGGAGTGCGGCTGTCGAGCCAACGACTGCCGTTATTAGTTCCCTAGGATTCTTCCAATCCGAAAAGATGCCCAAGGGCATATCCGGAGCCCCTGCATCCTTCCCGCGGGGCATGAGGAAGACCATGGGGGAAGTGAAGGTGTGTGAAGTTTTGGCGTATGTAGATGACCGCCTAGAGCTTGGATTCACCTGGGGGGGGGGACGAAACGAGGCGAGTGGCTGAGCCCGGGTGACAGAAGCAAAGTGTCAAATGTGGAGGAGTTTTTGGCCGGAGAAGTTTGGTGCAATGTGAGAAAATCGACCCGACATACCAGTTGATCTTCCTGGTGTTGGAACAGACGGTGGTGGACCTGGGGATGGAAACCCAGGAGTTCAATCTGAATGAGACACAGGGGAGAGAGGGCATTTGCACTGCTGAACTGAGTGCTCAGAAATGCTGGCCAGAGACTGAGTGCCACGCTTGTGGGACGACCATTGCAGACTTGGAATTCACGCTCGTCAACGTGGAGAAGGAGCAACGGAATTCCGAGCCGACACTGCGGTCATGTACTGATGAATTAATCCAGCGAGAAGAAACAATGACCTGCCTTCGAAGGGATCAGCAGAAACTCAAGACATCAATTTAGAAAAGATTGGAAGACTTACAAGTTGGGGAAGATCAAGGAAGTGTTCTGACTAAGGCCAACAGAAAACCGAGAGCCCAGGGAGGGGAGTTTGACTACTCTCCCAAGGAAGTGAAGAAATGGAGGACAGATCTCGGAAAAGGGAGGCGGACGCTTGAAAGGAACCTGAAGATGACTATTGCGAGTTTAAATGAACTGGAAAAACTGAAAGTTGACCTGGAAGACATCATCAGGAAGAAAAAAACTAGAGGCTGAACATTCTTTAACTGCTGCTTTTCAGGTCAGGGTGGAAGAAGCTGGTGGGGTAACTGCGTCCCAGATGGAGATGGCCAAGAACCCTGAGTCAGAGCTGTTGAGGCTGTGGCAAGAGTTGAAGGAGTCCCCGAAGAAGCTGACGTCTCGACTGCAGGAGGCTGAAGGGGTTGCCCCGGCTAAATGTTTCAGTTCGGAGAAACTTAAACAGCAGCTACCGATCGAGGGAATGAGGAAGAATACGGATTCGGAGGATGTTGTGCTGGACACGTGCCACATGCTGCCTTTCGCTAACTTCCCCGTGATTGAGGAAGAGACCTTTGGCCCTTCTCCCACTGAGTCAGCTGTAGTGGGGAGGGCTAGCTATGGGCAGTCTGAGTTACGGCAGGATCGGGAAGGAGGAGAAGCGGGGCCCGGGACATGGGACAGGGGGCTCCGAGCTGTAATGGTGGCCTGAGTGAGAGAGGAGTTGGCAAGCAGGCCCGAGGTATCCCTAGTAGTGTCTGAGCCTTTTGGGTTTAGGTGAGGGGGTACGGAGGTCTCGGAGGGTTAAGAAGCTCCCAGATAGATTGGCCTATGTAGCGCCCGTGGGACGGGTGTAAGGTCCACTGTTTGGGGAGCACTGTCACTGTGTGTATCTGTGTATGTGTGTGTTGTGTTTCTGCAGGACTGGTTGGCGAGTTCTTTAGAAGTCATGAGGGTATGACTTGGTGGGGGGAGAGTGTAAGGGGGTTTCGTCTCTTATGTTACTGTGTAGACTAATTAAAATGGCTTCTCTGTTATGTTATACTTGGGAATGCTTCTTTGTTATGTTAAACACTGAGAAAGTCCTGCCCGCTAGCAGTTTGTTTTGTATTATCTATTGATATGAGGACGAATGAACCAATTGCGATAGTTGTTATGCTTTTGGTGTGTCTGAAGATATTGTATGCGCGGGGTTTTGGGGCAGAAGGCGGGAGAGCGAGACAGAGGATGGACCAGGTGCTGTGATGTCCGCTAACAGGGTCGGACCCCAAGGAGGGCGTTCAATGAGGAGACGGACTCGTGTGGAACGTCTGGTCGACCACCTTTGTTGGTCCCAGGCGGCCGGTCGAGGTGGTCCGAGGGGTCGCAGGGTGAAGAAGAAGGTTCTTGAGCTCCAACTGTTTTGTGCACGAAGAGATTGAACTTTGATAAGTGTGGCGCCTTTTATTTTCCTTTTGTATTTTATTCTGTATTAATTATATAGTTCCAGTAATATCTATAAACTGTAAATCATTTAATCGTATCTGGTGTATTGTCTGTTATTTGGGCGGGATGGGGTACATCACACAGCATCCACACAAACTAATTACCCAGTTTGATGGGGCCGAGGCTGTTTCCCTAGACAACAGCGAGCCAAGCGACCCTGAGGGTGGCCGGGGGGCTACATTTGTATAATTAGTACTTTGTTAACTCTTTTTGGGGACCGTATTCAAGAAGGCATCGCACCCTTTTGGGACTTAACGTTATGAAAATGATTGATTGTGTTGCAAAACTGCCTTTTTTTGCATATCATGTTATTTTCCATCTCTTTCCAGGTGGCTTGCAACTGTGTACAGGATCTCGAGATAACTCCATGTGTATCTGGGATGTGGAAACCGGAATCTGTCTACTGAAATCTGCTATTTCCAGGAATCTGGTAGGGCTGATTAAAAATGATTGCTGTGTTCCACCTCCCACAACCCCACCACCACCCAATACTTATGAATACAATGCAGAAAAACAACCAGTATTTCAGATGACCTGTTAAATTGAATCACCATCTACCCTCTCAGAGGACTGTAAGAGATCCCATGGACTGGTTTAAAAAGCAGGTTAGTTCTACCTCTGACACCACAAGGTCCTTTCTCACACCACCATCTACTAGGCCCAAATTGGGGGCATGATGGAATGAATAGTCTCTGCTTCAGGACAAACCAACCCAAATGACTGGGTATCCCACCACCCTAAATATTCATCCCCTCCACCATCAGTGCACAGTACCTACCTCTTATGGCACCATCTATAAAATGAAATGCATTCCAGCCGCACCTACAAATCTGCACTGTCTACTGTCAAGAAAGACAAAGGCAGTAAATGCTTGGGAGCATGACTACCTGCAAGGTTCCCTCCAAATCAGTCCCCATCCTGATCTGGGAATGTCTTGCTGGTCTGCGTGGAGTTAGTCATTGCTGGCATCTGTATCTTTGAATTTCCCACTAAACAGCTCTGTGAGAACATCTTCACCAGTAAGACAGCAGTGGTTCAAGGAGGTGGCTCACCACCATCTTTTCAAGGCATTTAGGAATCAGCCAGCCTGTATTTGCCATCAATACCCAAATGCAAAAGAGGTAGCTACCGATGTACATGATTCAACTGTACATCTCACTGGTGCTCGTTGTGTGTGTTGGCTGCTACATTTCATGCACTGCAATTGTTAGTGCATTCCAAAATAACAACAAAAGCAGCAAAGTGCAAGAAGTCTAAGGTTATGAAAGATGCCACATTTTCTTTTCTTTACTCTGTTATGACAGTTACTTATTTTGTTCCAACTTGATTTGTTAATATGACTCAAGCCAGAGTCACAGTGCCCCCAGAAGGATGAGTTATATAGATGTTGCACCGAGGTGGCGACAACTGTTTCAGTCATGTAAGTTTTCATTGTCTTGGGATCAGAGGCTTGGAAACATCGCCCTTTTTTAAACCTAAGAAAATCAGCAGCTGACACGAAGGCAAATTCAGGGATTGTGTTGGTCACGGGGCAAAGGCCTAGTATGGCTTGCTGTGCTGAAGAAGGTGGATGGGGGTCGTGTGGGTGCAGAGGAGGAAAAAGGATCGGAAATCTGTCTATCAGCCAGGAAGGAGAAGGGGATCACAGCTATGAAGTGTGACCTGAGTAAGTGGTTATTGGTTGTGAGGATCAAGCACAGGATCTGCCAAGAATCAGAGCTGATCCTGACCCTGAGAGTTAAAGGGCCTAGAGGAGTGTGGATAAGGTTGTTTGTGATCATCATCAGGGGCTTTGCCTAATTGTTGTAGAGGGAGATCATAGATTGGAGACTGAGGCTTAGAGAAATTATATGGTCAGGAGATCATAGGATCCGTTACAATTTTGGATCTGGGATATAAGTTTGACAGTCACCTGGCAAGGTTCAGAGAACAGCTGGGCAAAGGTAAGGCTCTTTTGCCAAATTAATTACCAATCATATTTATTCAGAGACAAGATGGTCTAAATTCTCTCGCAATATGCCCTAGTGTCAAAAGTATCAAGGTGACACATACCCAAAAGTACCAGTCAAATTATGTCTGTAATTCATCATAATTTGGAAACAACATTTACATTTCAATTCTCGCAAAAGATTGATTTTCAATTGCAGCTTGATTTCTTTTCCCTGTACTCTTACATTTTTTTATTGGAAGTGTACTCTGTACTTCCTGATTCAGTAACACACAGAAAACAGAACCGCGGTGTCTGGTAATTTGACTATTAAAGAATACAGTGAGACATAGATCAGTTGAAGATTTTGGCAGGGAAGTGACAAATGGAGTTTAATCTGGGGAAGCGTGAGGTGTTACACTTTAGGAGGTCAAATGGAAGGAGAACGTATATAGTTAATGGCAGGCCTGTAAAAGTATTGATATATAAAGGGAACTTGAGGTCCAGGTCGATAGTTCATTGAAAGTGATTAAACAGAGATAAAATGATAAATTATGGAATGCTTGTCTTCATTGGTAGGGGTTTTGGGTATGAGTAAAGAGGTCCCTTACTGCAGTTACAGTATATATAACTTCAATCAGACCACACTTGGAGTATTGTTTGCAGTTCTGGTTGGCCTGTTATAGGAATGATTTTGAGATTATGGATAAGGTGCAGACATTTACCAGGATGCTGCCTGTGGGGTATAAGATATAAGAACAGGCTGGACAAAATTGGGCTGTTCTCCTTCGAGCATCAGGAGGCTGAGAGAAAACCTGACAGAGGTTTTATAAATGATGAAAGATATAGATAGGGTAGACAGTCAAAATCTGTTTCCTAGGGCAAAACTGTTAAATACTAGAGGGCATGGTTTTAAAATTAGAGTGGGAAATTTAGAGGTGATGTGAGAGGCAGGATTTTTAGGCAGAGTAGTTGGTGCTTGGAATGGTAGTAGTGGAATCAGATAGGTTGATGGAGTTTAAGAGGCTTCTAGATAAATACATGAATATTAGCAGAAAGTTTGAGGATTGGGAAACTTTTAAACACCAGCAGAAGGCAACTCAAAAAGCAGTAAGGAGATAAGAGTTTAAATATGATGGTAAGCTAGCCAATAATATAAAAGAAGATTAAAGAATATTTTTTCAGATATATAAAAAGTAAAAGAGAGGTTGGAGTGGATATTGGATTGTGGGAAAATGGTGTTGGAGAGGTATTAATGGGGGAAAAAGAAATGGCAGATGAACTTAATAGGTATTTTGCATCAGTCTTTACTGTGGAAGACACTCGCAGAAATTCAAGAGTGTCAGGACAGAAGTGAGTGTAGTTACTATTACTAGAAAGAAAGTACTTGGGAAGCTGCAAGGTCTGAAGGTAGATAAGTCACCCAGACCAGATTGGCTACACCCCAGGGTTGATGAAGAGACTGTGGTGGCATTAATAGTGATCTTTCAAGAATCACTATATTCTGGAATGGTTCCAGAGCACTGGAAAATTGCAAATGTCATTCCACTCTTTAAGAAGGAAGGAAGGCCAGTTAGCCAAGGTTGGAAAGATGTTGGAGTCCATTATTAAGATGACTTTTGGAGTGCTTGGAGGCTTCATGATAAAATAGGCAGAAGTCAGCATGATTTCCTTGATGGGGAAATCTTGCCAGACAAATCTGGTGGAATTCTTTGAGGAAGTAACAGTCAGAATCAACAAAAGAGAGTCAGTGGTTGATGTGTACTTGGATTTTCCAAAGGCCTTTGACAAGGTGCCACAAATCAGGCTGCTTATCAAGATAAGAGCCCATGGTATTTCAGGAGAGACACTAGCATGGGTAGAAGATTCTCTGCCTTCTGCTAGTCAGCTAGTGGGAATAAAGGGGGCCTATTCTGATTGGTTACTGATGACTAGTGGTGTTCCACACCAGTCACTATTGGGACAGCTTCTTTTCACATGATATGTCAATGATTTGGAAGATGGAATTGATGGCTTTGTGGCCAGTTCGGGGACAGTACAAGGATGGGTGGAGAGGCAGGTAGCATGGAGGAAGCAGAGCGCCTGCTGAAAGACGTAGACTGATTAGGAGAATGGGCAAAGAAGTGGCAGATAGAATACAGTGAAGAGAAGTGAATGGCCGTGCAATCTGGTAGAATGAATAAAGGTGTAGGCTATTTTCTAAATGGTGAGAAATTTCAATATCAGAATCGCAAAGCAACTTTGGAGTCCTTGTGAAGGATTCCCTAAAGTTTTATTTGCAGTTTTTGTCTTTTGTAAGGAAGGTAAATGCAATGTTAGCATTCATTTTGAGATGACTAGTATATAAAAGCAAGGATGTAATGCTGAGGCTTTATAAGGCATTAGTCAGACCACACAAGTATTGGAAGCAATTCTTGGCCCCTTATCTAAGTAAAGATGTGCTGGCATTGGAAAGGGTACAGAGGAGGTTCCTGAAATTGATTCTGGGATTGAAAGGGTTACCATATGAGGAGCATTTGATGGCTCTGGGCCTGTACTCGCTTGAGTTTAGAAGAATGAGGGTGGATCTATTTGAAACCTATCAAATATTGAAATACAGTGGATGTGGAGAGGATATTTCCTATGGATGGTGAATCTAGGACTAGAGGACACAGTCTCAGAATAGAAGGACATGCATTTAGAACAGAGATGAGGAATTTGTTTAGTCAGAGCTGGTGAATCTGTAGAATTCATTGCCATGGATGGCTGTGGAGTCATTGAGTATATTTAAACCAGAACTTGATAGGTTCTTGATTAGTCAGAACATCATAGGTTACAGAAAGAATGGGGTTGAGAGGAATAATAAATCAGTCATGATGGAATAGCAGAGTAGACTCAATGAGCTGAATGGTCTAATTCTGTTCCTTTGTCTTATGATCTAATATGAAGGAAACGGAGGTATATAAATGATAAACAGGAGGAGATTTAGTATAAATCAGCATCAAGATCAGCACAACTGTCTGTACTGTTCTATGTTAGATGTGACTGTGGAATGGCTTGCTGAAAGAATGAATACACAACCCAACAACTTTTTTAAGTGAAGTTAAATTAGTGATCACATATATTACTGCTTCATTTACTAGTTAACCTATTGCCATTTGGTTATGTGGGAGCACTGACTGACTTTGGCTTTTCTAGGTGACACATATCTGCTGGATTCCTACAGAGTCACTTGTCATTCAGACTTCAGAGGACAAGATGGTCAGGTGGGTGAACCGTGGCCCAATTCAACCAGGAGACAATTCAGTAGGAGTCTTTATTCAGTGTCCAGCACAGATAATCTACCAGCAAAGATATTCATGGCATCATTTGCTTGTGCATATGCATGCAACAAACTCAGATGGAATCAGCTATTGTTTTTATTTATCTATATTTCAGAATGTGGGTTTTGACCGTCCTTAGTCATCCTTAGCAGCTGTTCAAATTAGCTCACCACTGAGTTTAAGATTTAAGATAAACTTTATGATTACCTTTATTTGTCATGTGTACAATATTTCGAGACATGCAGTGAAATATGTCATTCAAGTTAACAACCAACCCAGTCCAAATGTGCGCTGGGGGCAGTTCACAAAAGTCATCATGCATCCTGCGCCAACTTAGCATGCCACAACTTGTAATGTGGGAGGAAACCAGAGCACCTGGAGGAAATCAATGTAGTCACAAGGAAAATGGCAAACATCTTGCAGATGGCAGTGGGGACTGAACTCCAATTGCTGATCATTGCCGCTGTAACTGCATTATGCTAATAGCTACACTACTGTGAAGATACTCCAACAATGCTAATCAAAAAACTGCAGACACTGGAAATCTGAAATAACAACAGAAAATGCTCAGCAGTTCAGGCAGCCATCCTCTCTGCAACTGTCAATTAACCTGTTTGCTATCCTTCCCAGTTCTGACAAAGGATCTTGAAGATGAAAGGTTAATTTTGTTTCTCTTCCCACAGATGCTGCCAAATCTGCTGAGTTTTTCCAGCATTTTCTGTTTTTATCCCTACATGCAGTTGAATAGGTTGGCTCCAGGATTTAGATCCAGTAACATTGAAATAATATTGCTGAATCAACATGTTGTCTTACATGAAAAAGCACTTGGGGGTGATGGCATTCCCATACATGTACCTCTTTCCTTGGTGGTAGAAGTCATAGGTTTGTAATGTTTTGTGGGAGTGCCCTAGAGAAGTAACCACAGTACATTCTGTAGACGGCACATCCTGTAGCCAATTCTGCTGGTGTGGTCCAGTTAGTACACAAGGTGCTAATCAAGCAGGCTGTTTTGCCCTGGATGGTGCTGATGCTTGTTATATACAGTAGGAATTGCATTCATCCAGACAACTTGAGGACAAATCACATCAAAAGCCACAGCCACACAACATGAAAACAGGTCCTTTGCCCATCATACCAGTGTTTATCATCAAGCCCCCATTTACACATCTCATTTTCATTCTCCCCACATTACCAGCAACTGCCCCCATGTTCTACTATTCATCTACGTACTAGGGTCAGTTAACCTGCCAAAACACAGACCTTCAGGATGTCGGAGGAAATCAGAGCACCAGGAAGAAATACACTCAGTCACGGGGGGCGGAGGGGAGATATAGAAATTCCATCACAGACAGCACCAGAGGTTGGCATTGAACTGGGACACTAGTTATTTGGTAGCTGCACCACTGTAAGTCACCCATGATTTGCAAATGGTGGAAAGAATATGGTGTGTCAGAAGGTGAATTAGTTTCTGCATGCTACTCTGTCTCTAATTGTACTCTTGTTGTCACAGAACTTACTTAGCTGATCTAGTTGAATTTTCAATCAATGGTGGGCATTGGGGTTATTTTTAGGATGGGATTTGGTACTGTTAGTGCTCTTGAATGTCAAAGATAGGCAAAACTTCCTTTTGTTGGAAATTATCTTTGCCTGATACATTTAAACATAGAAACAGAAATATACAGCACATTACAGGCCCTTCAGCCCACAGTGTTGTGTGGACCTTGTAACCTACTCTAGAATTACCCTACCACATAGCCCTCCATTTTTCTAAGCTCTGTGTACCTATCTAAGAGTCTCTTAAAAGACCTTATTGTATCCACCTCTACCACCTTCATGGGCAGTGCATTCTACGCACCCACCACTCAATGTGTGGAAAAACTCTGTGATATCCCCCTTGTACCTACTTCCATGCTCCTTAAAACTATGCACCCTTGTGTTAGCCATTTCAGCCCTGGGGAAAAAAGCCTCTGGCTATCCACGTGATCAATACTTCTCATCATCTTATACACCTCTATCAGGCTGTCATCCTCCGTCGCTCTAAGGAGAAAAGGCTGAGTTCACTCAACCTATTCTCATAAGGCATGCTGCCCAATCCAGGCAACATTCTCGTAAATCTCCTCTGCACTCTCTCTATAGTAACCACATCCTTCGTTTGTAGTGTGAATGTTATTTGCTAGTTATCAGCTCATGTCTGGATGTTGCTTGACTCTTACTTCATTTGCTAGGAGTTGCCAATGTGCAGTCATCAGCAAACATTTCTGCTTTTGATACTGCGATGGATGGAAGATCTGCAGTCAAGCAGCTCAAGATGGCTGGGCTAGGATACTGCCCTGAGGAACACCTTCATGGATGTTCTGACTTTGCACAATCACAACCATTTTCCTTTAATCAAAATACGATTCCAACCAATGCAGTGTTTCCTCTTCCATGCCCATTGACTTCAGTTTTACCGGTGCACTTTGATTCAAATACTTCCTTGATGTCAAAGACACTTACTGTTGCCTCCCTGTCTGAATTCAGATCTTTGGTCTATGCTTGAATAAAATTGAATTTGAATTTATTGAAATCTTACGTCGGTGACACAACATGAGGGAGTAAAAATCTTTGCATTATGACTGTCGTAATGTACAGTCATGTGAATTTATAAGTCTAATGGCTTGTAGAAAGCTGTCCTGTAGCCTAGGCTTTAATGCTGCGTACCGTTTGCCAGATGGAAGCAGCTGAAACAGTTTATGGTTGGGGTGAATGGTGTCCCCAATGATCTTCCAGGCCTCCTTTATGCACCTACTGCTGTAAATGTCCTCAATGGAGATGTGCTGGGCTGTCCGTACCACTCTCTGCAGTGCCCAGTGATCAAGGTTGGTGCAGTCCCCGTACCAGGCAGTGACACAGCCAGACAGGATGCTCTCAATGGTGCCCCTGTAGAAGGTCTTGAGGATTTGGGGGCTCATGCTGAACTTCTTCAGTCGCTTTAGATGGGAGAGATGCTGTTGTACTTTTTTTTTGCCACCAATCCAGTGTGTACAGTCCAGGTGAGATCATTGGTGATGTGTATACTAAGGAACTTGAAACTATTTACCCTCTCAACTGCAGTTCCACTGATGTTGATCGGGGCAAGCCTGTCTCTGTTCCTCCTGTAATCCACAATCAGCTCTTCTGTTTTTTGGGCATTGAGGGAGAGGTTGTTATCGTGGCACCACTGTGTCCCCTCTGTAGGCTGTCTCATCATTGCTAGAAATAAGGCCGATCAATGTTGTGTCATCTGCAAATTTGATCAGCAGATTGGAGCTGTGTGTGGGGGACTAAGGTCACAACCCTGGAGGCACCTGTGTTGAGGGTCGGAGGGGCAGAGGTGAGGGAGCCCATCTTTAACACCTGTCAGTGATCTAATAGGAAGTCCAAGATCCAACTGCACAAGGCGGGGTGCAGGCCGAGGCCTCTGAGCTGCCTGTCAAGTCTGGAGGGAATTATGGTGCTGAGTGCTGAATTGTAGACCAGGAACAGCACTCTAATGTATGCACCCGTCTTCTCCAGGTGAGTGAGGACAGTGTGTAGTGCTGTGGCTATGGCAGCATCAGTAGACTGGTTCCTTCGATAGGTGAATTGGAGGGGGTCCAGCGCGGGTGGTAGCATGCTGCAGATGTAGTCTTTAACCAGCATTTGCTTATAATTAAGGTGAGTGCGACAGGACACCAGTTGTTCAGGCATGCTACCTTGGTTTCCTTAGGTAACAGGGACAATGATGGATGATACTACACACTGGGAGAGGAAGAGATTAAAAATGTCCATAAACACACCAGCCAGCTGTTCCACACACACTTTGAGGACCAGCCCTGGGATGCCGTCTGGCCCCACTGCCCTGTGGCTGTTGACACGTTGGAATATTCTATGTACCAGCCTCAGAGATGACCAAAGAGCAGGTCTCGTCGGTGCCTTTCCTTGGGGGTTCAGTCTTATCAACCTTAAATTAAGTGTAAAAAAACTTAGCTCATCTGGAGTGAGGCGGCAATGTTGTCTGTACTGCTGAATTTCCTCTTGAAGTCCACGATGGCATGCAGTCTTTGCCATACGCTGCATGTGTCATTGTCGCAGAGTTGTGCCTGGATGGAGACTGTGATTGGGTACTGGAGCCAAGTGGTCTTGTTCTTGCAAGCTGGTGATTGAGAGAAAGTGCCATGAGACAGCATCACTTGCTAATGACTGAAACTTGATTGATTCAGCAGTAATTAGTCATATTAGATTTGACCTGCATTTTTGTGAATGCATTGCCAAATAGATGTCAGTGTTGTAAATGTGAAACTTAATATACATTACTTTATATACTAAGTTTTAAAGCACTAAAGTGAAAATATTCCATTAAATGATATTACCAATAGCAGGAAATTAATTTGAAATGGTTTATTTAATTTTGGGCTACTACAGGTGCTGCTTATCTTCCGATCCTAGTGAAGCCTGCAGCCTCTGACAGAACCCCCCTGTTAAATTGTGCAGTTGTGTTCATTCACAATGCTATTTGGAGACATCAAAAACCATTTACTACCTCTGTAGCTTGAATTTAAGTACACCAAATTTGTGTCTTGACAGCATAAAGTGGACATTGATATCTGACACATTTAACAATTTTTCTCTCATTCCCCTTCTGAAAGTTGACCTTATTTTCTTCTGACAGTGAAGGAAATGTTAGCCTATTGAATCTATGCTGGCTGTCAAAAAAAACCCAGTCGAGTCCATTCTCTCTGTAATCCATTCTCTCTCACATAAACTTCAACTACACCTTAATTCTTCTACCAATCACCCACACAGCATGAGTCCCAACTATGCCTTCCTGTTTGTTGGCTACGTGGAGCAGTTTATGTACCAAGCCTACACTGGTGACACTTTTCCTGTGCTACATCAACAACTGCATTGGTGCTGCTTCCTGCATCCGTGCTGAACATGTCGACTTCATCCACTTTGCCTCCAACTTCCATCCTGCTCTCAAATTCACCTGGTCCATTTCCAACACCTCCCTTCCCCTTCTCGATCTCGCTGTCTCTATCTCCAGAGACAGTTTATCTACTGATGTCTATTATAAAAACACGGACTCTTACAGCTATCTGGTCTACACCTCGACCCACCGTGCTACTTGTAAAAATGCCACCCCCTTTTCTCACTTCCTCCGACTCCATCGCATCTGCTCTCAGGATGAGGCTTTTCATTCCAGAGTGAAGGAGATGTCCTCCTTTTTCAAAGAAAGGGACTTCCCTTCCTCCACCATCAACGCTGACCTCAACCACATCTCTTCCATTTCACTCATGCCTGCTCTTACCTCATCCTCCTGCCACCCCACCAGGGATAGGGCTCCTCTTGTCCTTCCCTACCTCCCTGCCAGCCTCTGCGTCCAGCACATAATTCTCTGAAACTTCTGCTATCTCCAATGGGATCCCAGCACTAAGCACATCTTTCCCTCCCCCATCCCTCTTTCTGCTTTCCTCAGGAATTGCTCCCTACGCAATTCCTTTGTCCATTTGTCCCATCCCGCTGATTTCCTTATCTCCCTCCTGGCACTTATCATTGCAAGCAGAACAAGTTCTATGCCTGTCCCTACACCACCTCTGTCATTCAGGACCCTAAACAGTCCTTCCAGGTGAGGCGACACTTCCCTGTGAGTCTGTTGGGGTCACATACTGTGTCTGGTGCTCCTGGTGTGGCCTCCTGTATATCAGTGAGACCTGACATAGATTGGGAAACTTCCGCTAAGCACCTACGCTCTGTCCGCCAGAAGAAGCTGGATCTCCCAGTAGCCACCTATCTTAATTCCACTATCCATTCCCATTCCAATATGTCTATCCATGGTCTCCTCTACAATCGTGATGAGGCCACACTTAGATTGAAGCAACAACACTTTGTATTCTGTTTGGGTAGCCTCCAACCTGATGGCATGAGCATCGATTTCTCAAACTTCAGGTTAAGCCCCCCCCCCCTTCACCATCTCCCATCCCCTTTTCACTCTCTCACCTTATCTCCTTGCCTGCCCATCGCCTCCTTCTGGTCCTCCTCCCCCCTTTTCCCTTCTTCCACAGCCTTCTGTCTTTCACCAACTTCCCAGTTCTTTGCTTCATCCCCCCCACCCCCAGTTTTACCTATGGCCCGGTGTTTCTCTACTCCTCAGATTACTTTTTCTCCAGTCCTGCTGAAGGGTTTCGTTCTGAAATGTCGACGGTACTTTTTTTCCATAGATGCTGCCTGGTCCGCTGAGTTCCTCCAGCATTTTGTGTGTGTCACCCACACCAAAGATGTTTTACAGTAGCCCATTAACCTATTTTCCAGCATGCTTTTCTGATGGGGAGGAAACCAGACCACTCTGGGAAGTCAGGTCAGTCACAGGGAGAACATAATCCCTACGCAGACAGTACTAAAGTCCAGACTGAACCTGCATTGCTAGAGTGGTGAAGCAGCGGAACTACCTGCTGCATCACTGCACTGCACCATTTAAGTACAGTTTGCTGTCCACCATGTTGAGGAACTGGATTAGTACACATTTCAGCTCAACAGTACTAAGGAGCTGGATGCACATCAGAAAGGATTGTCATGTTCTGTAGAAATATATACAGTATAAAGGTGTCCTGAAGGGATGGATTGGTGGTCTTTCAGATGTGGAAGGTACACAGGGCTAAATAGCAGAATTATATATATTTTAGGGAGTACAACTACCCCTTTGAGGATGTAGAATACTTTGCTGTGAAAAGAAGGATGGTGAATTAGGTTGGGAGTGTATGAATCTTTTTTTGGAGCCAATAAGAATGCATGAATTTGCAGCGTATCATAGCTCCCCTGAGCATTTCAAAGTATGAAGGCAAAGAATCAGAATCAGGTTTAATATCACAGGCATATGTCATGACATTTCGTTGTTTTGTGGCGGCAGTCATTGCAAAACGTAATTTTTAAAAATCTATAAATTACAATAAGAAATATATTTTAAAAATTGAGAGAAAAAGTGCAAAATTAGAGCAAAAAGAGAAAATTAATAGTGAGGTTGTGCACATGGGTTCATTATCCATTCTGAAATCTGTTGATGGAGGGGAAGAAGCTGTCCTTTTGTGAGTGTGTGTCTTCAGGCTCCTGTACCACCACCTTGATGGTAGCAATGAGAAGAGGGCATGTCCTAGGTGATGAGAATTCTTAATGATGGATACCACCTTTCTGAGGCATTGCCTTTTGAAGATGTCCTCTATGCTGGGAAGGGCTGTGCCCGTGACAGAGCTGGCTGAGTTTGCAACTTCCTGTATTTTTTTTCCAATCCTGTGCATTGGCCCCTCCATACCAGACAGTGATGCAATGAGTTTAGAGTGTTCTCCATGGCACATCTATAGAAATTTGCAAGATCTTTGGTGACATACAATGTCTCCTCAAACTCCTAATGAAATATAGCCACTGTGGTGCTTTCTTTGTAATTATATCAATATGTTGGGCCAAGGATAGATCTTAAGAGATGTTGACACCCAGAAACTTGAAACTACAGCCTCAGTTGTGAGGGTCAAGAAGGTATGGTCAAGGGAGGTGGAGGAGTGCTTACATGACTGCTTCGAGCTGGTGGACTGGTCAGGGATACATCTTCAAATCTGAATGAATAAGCCGTAGTTGTTACTGACATCATCGCAACCTGTGTGGATGAGTGTGTGTTTTCGAGAACATACTGGACATACCCAAACCAAAAGCCATGGATGAACCAGGAGAATCTTAGTTGGCTGAGGGCTAGATCTGTGGCATTCAAGACCAGTGATCCAGAACTATTCAAGAAGTCCAAGTGCGAGCTACGAAAGGCTGTTTTAAAAGCAAAAAAACAAGTCTGATTGAAGTTAGAGACTGAATTGGATGCATGTCAGCTCCAGCAGGGTTTGCAGGCCATCACTTCCTGCAAGGTGAAACCTAACATCATGAATGACTGTGATACTTCACTCCCAGATGAATTCAATGCTTTTGTGCACTCTTTGAAAGGGAGAGTAAAATTAAACCTGTGTGAATCCCTGCAGCATCTGGTGACCCGGTGACCTCTGTCAAAGATTATATATCCTAGTCATACTGTTCTGGAAATGACTGTTAGAAATAGCCCAAAAACTGGACAGTATAGCATCGTCTTTCTCAGCAACTTGTGCTAAATTTCAACCATTAATTGAGATTGCAACATTAGTACACAGCTTGCATTATTTATTAAATTGAGTTGTACAACAGGTTCAAAGTATGTCGAGTTGGAATTTGCGATGTCAGTCCTCATGCGTTGCAAATTTCATGTCAGCCAAGACAAATTAAGCTGTGTAATATGCATCTAAGACCCTCAGAACTGGGGCAAGAAACCGGTGTAAGCATTTTGTAGAAGGGTTCTAATTATGTCTTGGTTTAATCGGGACTGAATCACAGAACACTTTCTAGTGTCTACCATGGATGAAACATCATTGTTTGTCTTTGCAATGAAAGTAGAGTTGTTCTTGGGGCAGATGTTAAGAATACCAGGGGCAAAAAGAGAGGAGTGGCAAAGGCAAATGTTTCTTGCCAAAGGAGGGAAGAGAAGGAAGAGTAGTTCTCTGGCCAGGATGGTTCTAAGACTAACTGTCAAGAGATTTTCAGGAGTAATCTTCTATCTGACTGAGAAGCAATCATCTAGAGACTACAGTTTTCCAAAGAAGCAATGACCCAAGTTTTCAAACTGCTGCAGCCAAGGAGTAATGCCAGGAATTCTGTCCAAAGATTACAAAAGGCTTGAGCCTATCCTACCAACCATTTTAACATTCAGAACGTCTCAGTTTGCAGCTTGTTGCTTTGTTCATGACTTCAAGGTTTTGTTCTCAATTTGCATTTCCTTGAGTAGTTCAAAGTTCAAAGTAAAATTATTACCAAACTACAATCACCATATACAACCCTGAGATTCGTTTTTTTTCAGGCATGCAGAGTAGAATAAAGTTTTTTTTAAAAAATAGAATTAATGAAAAACTGCACAAAGACTGACAAACAGCCAATGTGCAAAGGAAGACAAACTGTAGATACAAAAAAAAATGTAAATAAATAATGCTGAGAACTTGAGTTGTGGAATCAGTTCAGTGTTGAGGTGAGTGAAGTTATCCATGCTGGTGCAGAAGCCTAATTGTTGAAAGGTATTAACTGTTCCTGAACCTGGTGCTGTAGGACCTAAGGCTCCCATACCTCCTTCCCCGTGGCAGCAGTGAGAAGAGAGTATGGCCTTAGTGGTGGAGTCCTTGATGCAGTTTTCCCGTGACAGTGTTCCTTGTAGATGTGCTTAATGGTGGGGAAGGCTTTACTTGTATCCACTACTTTTGGTAGGCTTTTACGTTCTTGGGCATTGGTCTTTCCACACCAGGGCATGATAATCAATATCTATTGAAGTTTGTCAAAGTCTTAGATTACATTCCAAATTTGTGCAAACTTCTAAGAAAGTAAAGGTGCTGCAGTACATTCTTCGTAATGGCACTTACATGCTGCTTCACACTTGATTCCTGACCTATTCAAAAATAGGAATATGCATATGGTATAGAACTGTGTACTATATATAGTATAGAAGGTAAGATCTTTATGGTCAACCGTATGCACCCTAGGTGTTTCCAATACACAGTGCCTTCAACATTACAGCCCTTTAAGCTGGATTGCTGACTGGTTTTTAGGGCTATGAATTCTCATCCAATATGTTACAACTGTTGCCAAGCGGATCTGGATATGAGAGAGAGGGGAAACTGCAAAAATCCTCTGTCAACAATTTAGATAACTGAACTAGTAAAGATATACTGGAGTTCATTCCGGAAAGGGTTTCCTCCCTCATAATGTCCTGCTCCATCTGACCCAATTTTGCCCTTTTTAAGCACAATGATTTTCGACTGGGAGGAAAAGGCATGATGCAACAATAAGAGGCCCTCTCCCAACATCTTATCACAGCATGCTTTGTCACGTTGCAGTTGAGCTGAAGACCACAGTCCACAGAACTGGAGTAATCCAGACAAGATGGCACTAACTTTCAATCTCCATCGAGATTGTGGATTAGACTTAGTTGTTCTTTTAAGTTCATAGGGATGACTTAGGGAACGGAGAGGGGAGTTAGAGGTCAAGTTAGGGTTTAGAAACATTGATGTGGGGAATCTAGAGATCAGACTGGGGTCTATGGATAGGGATGTGGAGGAGTTAAAGGTCAGGCCTCCACTCTGCATTCGAAATTCAGCGACATGGACAGGTGACAAAAGACATCTAAATTCTAGCCATCCATTCTGTGCTCGAAGGCCAGCAGTGTGGACATAGGGCTGAAGGACCTCCTCTCCATGCTTGAAAGCCAGTAACGTAGATCGGTAGCAAAGGAGATCTGTGGACATCGGTCTGTCCGAAGTCAGTCCCAGGAGTGGATGTCCATGCAAGCAAGAGGTACAAGGGGTGGTCAGTAAGCCTGAATTTCAGGTCCTGTCATTGGTTAGTCTGGGAATCAATACCAAAGACCAATCGGAAATTGAAGCCTGATGGCCCAAACCTGGAGACTGAAGGATTTTGTGTGTGTGTGTGTGTGTGTGTGTGTGTGTGTGTAGCAGTTTGGTTGCTTGTTGTCTTCTGCTTTGTTGTGTTCTGTGTTATTCTACTGACCAATGTGGTCATGCTATATTGGTGCCACAATGTGTGGCGACACTTGCAAGCTGCCACTAGCACATCCCCAGATGTGTTGGTTGTAAACATAAACAACACATTTCACTGTACAACAAATCTGGTCTGAGCAGAACAATCTTTTCCACATTCAGCAAGAGCTTCATAAGATCAGCCTGGAGAACGCAAGTAGCAAGTTATATCACTTATGGAAGATTTCTAGTTGATTCTCCTTTTCATTCAACAGCATAAAATGCAAGGACCATGATGAGGTAGATTGAGAGATTATGGTTTCATCTTTAGCATATAAGAGGCCCATTCAAGATTTGCAATAGCATAAACACAAGGAAATCTGCAGATGCTGGAAATGCAAAGCAACACATGAAAAAATGTTGAAGGAACTCAGCAGGTCAGGTAGCATCTATGGAAATAAACAAACAGTCGACATTTTGGTTCGAGGCCCTTCATCAGGACTGAGAAGGAAGGGGGAAGATGCCAGAATGAAAAGGTGAGGGGGGGAGGAGGAGGAAGATAGCTGGAAGGTGATAGGTGAAGCCAGGTGGCTGGGAAAGGTCAAGGTCTGGAGAGGAAGGAGTCTGATAGGAGAGAAGAGTGGCCCATAGGAGAAAGGGAAGGAGGAGGGGACCCAGAGGAAGTAATAGACAGGTGAGAAGAGGTAAAAGGTCAGAATGGGGAATAGTGGAAAGGGGGGAGGTAGAATTGCTATTCTTAGAAGAGCAATGCCCAAGCATTTTTTTAAGTTTAAAATAAATTAACAAACCAAAAGTTGGTTAATTTATCTTAAACTTTTAAAAAAAATGTTTGGGCATGCTATTCTAAGAATAGCAATTCTACAATAAGAAATGCATAACGTACAAGCTAACAGTTGGTTTGTTACACATTTCTTATTGTAGAAAGTACTGTTTGATTTTGAGGTACAGAGTAGGGAATTGGGTTTTTCCTCTAAATGCTAAGGCAACTGAAGTAACCTGAAAATGGGTTTAAAAAAACAAAATATCAACTAAATGTTTCTGAACTCTTGGTATTCGTGTTCTATTTATAGGATCTGGGATATTCGTGAGCTCCAGGTGACCCACACCTTCCCCATGAAGCAGTACATTCAGACACACTGTGACGCCAGTCCTGATGGACGATATTGCATCTCCTGTAGCAACGGTTTTGGAGGCGAGGGCTGTGAGGCCACGGTACGTAATTACCGTATTGTAGCCCAATAAAAGAATACATTTTGTCAGACAGAACATTTAACAATAAGCTGTTGTACTGGGGAAGGCATCTTCTGGGCCACTTAACTTGCATGAGAGGGTTGGTTAGGTTTATCAAACCCGTGTTATAAAAAGATGCTAGTCAGCTCACATCCTTCACCTTCATACTTAAACAAAGTAGTGTTCTTTATTTTTCTTTCTTTCTTGCTTGCCTAATTCTCTCATAAGTGCATCTTTTACTTGCCTCAGCTATGGCTTCTAGGAGCATATTCCATGATCTACCCAGCTTTTTTGAAAGGAGACCCAGCCTGTTCCATCTTTCCTCATAGTTGCTTCTTCTTAGTGAAATGATGTTCTGAAACTTTTTTACATCTCTTCAAATAGCACTACTTCAGTTTTATAATATGGAGAGGAGAAATATATTCCATGAAGTTTTATTAAAAGCTATTATTCCTTCCCATGGCTTAGAAATAAACTCAGGTTCAAGTTACACACATCAAAGTTGCTGGTGAACGCAGCAGGCCAGGCAGCATCTATAGGAAGAGGTACAGTCGACGTTTCAGGCCGAGACCCTTCGTCAGGACTAACTGAAGGAAGAGTGAGTAAGGGATTTGAAAGCTGGAGGGGGAGGGGGAGATGCAAAATGATAGGAGAAGACAGGAGGGGGAGGGATGGAGCCGAGAGCTGGACAGGTGATAGGCAGAAGGGGATACGAGAGGATCATGGGACAGGAGGTCCGGGAAGAAAGACGGGGGGGGGTGACCCAGAGGATGGGCAAGAGGTATATTCAGAGGGACAGAGGGAGAAAAAGGAGAGTGAGAGAAAGAATGTGTGCATAAAAAAGAGTAACAGATGGGGTACGAGGGGGAGGTGGGGCCTAGCGTAAGTTAGAGAAGTCAATGTTCATGCCATCAGGTTGGAGGCTACCCATACGGAATATAAGGTGTTGTTCCTCCAACCTGAGTGTGGCTTCATCTTTACAGTAGAGGAGGCCGTGGATAGACATGTCAGAATGGGAATGGGATGTGGAATTAAAATGTGTGGCCACTGGGAGATCCTGCTTTCTCTGGCGGACAGAGCGTAGATGTTCAGCAAAGCGATCTCCCAGTCTGCGTAGTGTCTCACCAATATATAAAAGGCCACATCGGGAGCACCGGACGCAGTATATTACCCCAGTCGACTCACAGGTGAAGTGATGCCTCACCTGGAAGGACTGTTTGGGGCCCTGAATGGTGGTAAGGGAGGAAGTGTAAGGTTCAAGTTGACTCTTTTATAGCTATTTTATGTGTTGATGCTATTATCAGCTGAAGGAGAGAGAGCATTAAAGTCCTCATGCTCCACTCTCTTATCTAACTGCTTTGCAGAACACCATTCAATCACAATGGTAATCCTGAGTTCCTAGCAATTTATTAATATTTGTAATTCATTGTACTCCATTCTGCGCTTGTTGTGGTCTCTACATTGGAGAAACCATATAGAGATCAAGGATAAATTCAGCCTTCAAAGACATTCTCCTGTGCAGGTTTGGCCTCCAACACTATTCCACTGAGGTAATTTCATCTTCCTTCCAAGCACAATACAGCTCTCAACATTGAGTTCAACAGTTTCAGATATGCAGCCATTTCAGCCTTGTGTCTGACATTTCTGCCATTATTTTCTTCCTCAGTTCCCTTCTGATTAAGGTCAAATTTCATTTGTCTCCTATTTATATATATTTCCTAAACTCACCTTTACTTATTCACTAGTCTTTAACCCCATCTTTTAGCAGGGATCACCATCACATACCTTTCAGTCTATCCTGATCTCAGTCCCATCACAGATCCTTTCCTGTGTTTTCTGTGCACCTGCAACACACCATATCGTTTCCTCTGAAGTTTCAGATATGTTTCACATCTAACTTTTCCCATTTCAAATCAAAGGTCATTGACATAAAACTTCAGCTCTGGTTCTTCCTCTGCTAAAGCTGCATGACCAGCTGAGTGTGCCCAGTACTTTCAGTTCTCTTTTCAGATTTCCAGTATCCGTAATATTTGCTCTTAAACTAAAATAAGGATGGTTTAAGTTTGGTGATGATTGTCAAATTGTGCAAATCGTGATTGCCTTTTTTATATTTTCTGCCACTAATGTTAATCTAGTTAATTTTTCCTTTCACTATTTCTATCTTACTTTCTAAATGTCAAAATCACATTACCTGTTAATTAATCCTCTAGCATTATTGATTTTATTCATCTCTTTGTTCCATTACTTCTTTCAATACATAACCCATCCCAAACAGGAGTTTGATTCTTTCTAAGGATGAGTGGCATTAATTATTTTCTCTCTTTCTTTCATAAATCTTCTTTATAATTGCTGTTATCTTCAAATGTTGACCTATTTTCTAAGTCTTACAGATAAATACTAAGAAAAAGGAATTTCCATATTTCTGCTTTTTAGCCAACTATACTGCTGATTTGTGTAGCTTCTGATAGCTCAATTCAGTTTCAATTGCTGTTTCTTTTCACACTTGAAAAATTTCCGGTTTTATTTCTCAAGGTCGAGGACTCTTTTCTAACAGAAAGGTGAGGAAAAAGGAGGGAGAGCAACTCAGTGCAAGAGTTATACCAGCAGTTCTCCACATAGTCTATTTAGTTCATGGCTTAAAGATAGAAAACTGGATGTAGAGTAAAGAACTGAACTGAAAAAGAGTATGTACATCAACAGGCATTAGTGTTGGACACTAGTGCTGGACTGGTTGGATACTGTTGTTAATAATTTACAATAACAATTTCAGCTCAAGAATCAAAGTTTAATAACAGAAATTTCAGGTGATACACAATTGAGGGTACTGTTAACAAATGAAAAAATTACAAAACATTAAAAAATGCCTTTTTTAGTTCTAGTTTCGCTCATATATAATTCTGCTGCGGTATTTAATTGTGCCAGTTTTCTTGTTTTTTCCCCCTAGAAAACTATATTTCTCCTGAACTTTATCAACGTCCATTTTAAATATTCCACATCTAGTTATCATTTTCCCCACAATTTCCTTCTCTAATGCCATTCTTAAACTCTTGGACTTAGTTTTTGTAAATCAGTTACTTGGGTTTTGTCTTTGCCCTGAAATTCCTGCCATTGTTTCCAACACTACAGATTCCCAGTTCTCATTGCATTGGGCTCTGATTCCACTTGTAAAACCAGAGCATCCGTCCAACAGTGTGAATGTTGTCTAAAAGATTATCCATGCATGTAGTAAAACCTACTGCCCGTTACACCACTGGCATTTAAAGCAGCAATGAAGGTCCTCCATCTCCATCTGTATAGAAGGATTCTTTGTTGCTGCTTCTGTAACTATTTTGTTTTTTGACCAGTCAGGGTTGTTAGCCCTGAGCTGAACCCTAGAACCTGGAGGACCAGTGGACCACTCATAGTCTGGCCTCTACCCTTTGACCTTTTTGGCATGGGTGACCCTACAAAGAGCCAAAGCACAAGACCCTGACTCCAGCCAACATAGCTCTCTGGCTCATTGAGGCATACAAGCCTCCAAACCCTATGACAAGATTGTAGTCCTCTTGGAGGATGCATATGGAAATAACCATTTTCAATGATCCACAGGCAAATGTTAGTCTTGCTTGTTCGATTCATTTTTGTTTCTTTTCTCATTTTGATGTTCTTTCTCTGTCCTGTCCCCCATCCTCTCCACATTTCTACAATTCTATTTAATCACTCTCTGCAAAGAGAGATGATCAATGATTCAAAAAAACAAGAAAATTGCCCAGATCGATGTATAATGCGGAAATCTCTGTCTGTCTGCACTCCATGCTTACTGTTTTGAACATGAGACACACTTCCCTTTTATCTGTCTTGTTGACATTTCAATCATATGAATAAAAGATTGTCCATTCAGCACAGAGTGTCCTAGGTTTTCAGGAATTCACGCCTTGCTTTGCATAACTGGAATTTTGCACCAAAGCATCTGTTCTCATTTCCCCAGCCTCAACAGCAAAATATCTTATTTCTGCCCTCTGCCGGAAAATATTATTTTTATCCACAAGCAGATTGCAACAAAATAATTAATATTATTATATAATAAAAAGATTTTTGAAGGATTGTTTTAAAATCATTAAGTTGCTGTAAGTTTTTTTTTTGCTAAGGAATAAAGTCAGATATCCGGCAAATCAGAGACTTACAAGATCAGCTGCAAAAGAGCCAGCAGAGTTCTAACAAGCCAATTTCCCTTTCTCTTTCAGCTATGGGATTTAAGGCAGGCAAAACATAAAGTATGTGAATATAGGGGACACCTACAGACTACTGCAGCCTGCATCTTTCTTCCAAGTGTGAACTCTTCATTCCCTTTGGTGGCCACCTCTGCACATGACTGTACTGTGAGGATCTGGAACCGTGACAGTGCAGGTACTCTCCCTACTCCTGATTCCAAACTTACCTATTTGAATCTAGTTTCAGTCTGTCCCTTTGCCTGTAGTTGCACTGTAATCTAAAATCTGGAGTCTTTCTTGGATAGTTCAAACTGGGGTTTTCTTAAGGGAAGAAAGTTGAGAGATGACCACTCAAGTTATGAAGAGATTGGTAGGGTAGACACAGAGAAGATGTACTTAAAAGTGGAAAAGTGAAACAAAATTTCAGAGAAAGTTAGTGATCTTGGGATCACTAAGAGATAATCTCAGGATATCTCTGGACAATCTCTTCCTGTACCATGCACTAGTGAGGATAAGAATAGGATGATATAACAGATGAATGTGTGGCTGAAGAATTGGTGTGGATTCAGGGTTTCTGATTTGCGGATCATTGGGATCTGTTCTGGGGAAGGCAAGATATATACAAAAGGGTCGGGTCACACATGAACTTGAGAGAGACTAATGCTATTGTGAGCAGGTTTGCTAGGTTGGAAGGAATATGAGAGTCAGAGTGAAATGTCAGATGGTAGAGTAGTTGTTGTAAAGGTAGAGAGACCGTGAGGCAGGATAGGCAGTGGAGAGGGATAAACACAGTCAGTTGGATAATGTAAGAAGTGTCAGAAACAAAGGTGATGAATTTAGATCATGGATTGGTACTTGGAGCTACAAAGTTGAGGCCATTACCAAGACTTAGCTGTCAGAAGGGTAGGAATGCCTGCTGGATGTTCCAGGGTTTAGATAAGGGAAAGAGAGGGAGGTCACAGAGATGAGGGAGTCACATTGCTAATCAGGGATAGTAACACAACTGTAGAAAGGATGGATGTTGTGGTGGGATTGTCTAGTGAGTCGGTGTGAGCAGAAATCAGAAACAGAAAAGGAGCAATCACTCTATTGGGAACGTTCTATAGACCCACCAATAGCAATGGTGACACTGAAGAGCAGATCAGGAGGCGGATTTTGGAAAGGTGCAAAAATAACATAGTCGTTGCTGTGGCTGACTTCAACTTCCCTAATATTGATTGACGTGTCCATAGTGCAAGAGGTTTAAATGGGGCAGAAGGATTCCTGATACAATATATGGACAAGCTGGCTAGAGGAGAGAGTATACTGAGTCTACTACTAGGCAATAAACATTTCAGAGACAGTGACCACAACTTCCAGACCTTTAGTATAGCTTTGGACGAGCATAAGAGCAGGCGGTATGGGAAAGTATTTCATTGGAGGGCTAATTGTGATGCGATTAGGCAGGAACTTGGGAGCGTAAATTGGGAACATTTCTTCCCAGAGAAATGTACAATGGAAATGTGGAGGTTCTGGTTCATGGGGTTCTGCATAGGTTTTTCCCACTGAGACAGGGAAGATGGAAGGGTGAAGGAACCATGGTTGACAAGCGGGTTGGAACAATTAGTCAAGAGGAAGAAGTAAGTATACTTAGGATTTAGGAAGCAAAGATCAGACAGGGCTCTTGAGATTTATAAGGTAGCCAGAAGGACCAAAATATACTAGTCCTGATGTGTCCCAACTAAATTGTATCTAATATATATATATATATAATATGTATATATGTTATATAATTAAGTAGTGCAAAAAAAGAGTGAGGTAGTGTTAACGGATTCATCGTCCATTCAGAAATCTGATGACGGAAGGGAGGAAGCTGTTCCTGAAACATTGAGAGTGTTTCTTCAGGCTTCTGTACCTCCTCCTTGATGGTAGCAATGAGAAGACGGCATGCCCTAGTCGATGGGGAGGGCGGTCCTTAATGATGGATGCCACCTTTTTGAGGCATCACTCTTTAAAGATGTCCTTGATGCTGGGGAGGCTAGTGCCCGTGATGGAGTTGGCTGAGTTAACAGCTTCCTGCGGTGTTTTCCAATCCTGTGTATTGATCCCTCCAAACTAGATGCTGATGCACCCAGTTAGAATGCTCTCCACAGTACATCTGTAGAAATCTACAAACATCTTTGTGACATACAAAGTCTCCTCAAACTCCTAATGATAAACCCTCGGATGTGCCTTCTTTTTAAATGCATCAATATGTTGGACCCAGGGTAGATCTTCAGAGATCCAGTGGTGAGGACCAAGAAGGTATAGTCAAGGGAGATGGAGGAGTGCTTACAGGATTGCTTTGAGCCGGTGAACTGGACAATATTCAAGGATTCATCTTCAAATCTGAATGAATATGCCATAGTTGTTACTGACTTCGTCAGGAGCTCATCCTTTCTACTGCTGATCCCTCGAAGAGGGTTGGTGTGTGTTCCCTCAACTTTTCCTTCATGAAGTCCACAATCAATTCCTTGGTTTTACTGATGTTAAGTGTAAGGTTGTTGTTGCAAAAGCACTCAAACGGCTGATCTACAGTATACTATCACCATCTGAAATTCTGCCAACAATAGTTGTGTTGTTGGCAAATTTATAGATAGTGTTTGTGCTGTGTTTAGCAACTCAGTTGCACAGACTGTGGTCTCCCAGTGAGGAAGTCAAGGGTTTTGGAGCTTGTTGATTAGAATTAAGGGTATGATTTTGATGAATGCTGAGCTGTAATCAATAAACAGCAGCCTGACATAAGTATTGTCCAGGTGATTCAAGGCTGAGTAGAGAGCCAGTGATATTTCATTCACTGTAGACCTACTGTGGTAGTAGACAAATTGCCGTGTTTGCAGGTCCAGGTCTTTGCTTAGGCAGCAGTTGATTCTAGCCAAGACCAACCTCTCAAAGCACTTCACAGTAAATGTGAATGCCAGTAGTTGTTGAGGCAGCTCCCCCTGCTCTTCATGGGCACTGGTATGATTATCACCCTTTTGAGGTAGGTGGGAACCTCTGACTGCAGCAGTGAGAAATTGAAGATGTCCTTGAACCAGTGGCAGCACCAGAGATTTTTTCTTGCTGGTGCTACAGCGGGGCTGAATTATTCAGTGATGGTGCTGAGGGATGTGATGTATGGTGATAGGTATTTGCAAGGTGTGGCGTTCAAAAGTCAGTTTCAAGCATTATGTGCCTGCTATAAATGCCTCTGTTGATTCACAAGCAACAGCAATTGATAGATCTAATATAGAAGTGAACTGAGACAGTGTCAACAGCATCAGAGACAACCCGGGCTACACAGAGCATAAACAATCAAACCAACAGAGCATCGGACCCACAGCGCACAACGTGAATCACGCATTAATCATGCAATCAGCGTCAAATGCGTGCTTTTCAACTGAAAAACACAACACTAACCCACAATGTCCACTGCTATTTGCATTACATAGACAGATAATGCCAAACGATAACACCGTTATTGAAGTCAAATAAGGCAAACAACAGATACAAGGCTTTACCAGGAGTTGGACAAATCGTACTCTGACCATGCAATACCTCAGTTAATTCGGCTACTGAATTTAAAACAAAAATCAACAGAATCACCGCTTGGAAGTCTAAGCAAAACCAGTAGGCTTAATAGCAGTAAATGTAATATTTCAGGATTTGCAGGAAACATAAGGACTATGGGGTATCCACCACAAAATAATAATAATCAGCATTAGTCTTGGCCCAAATTTTTAAAAAATCAACTGCACTCACCACTGATGTTTTCAGAGAAGCACAATCCGTCTGTTGTTGTAATTGGTGGTGAAAGCATCAATGATTTTCTGGATGTCAAGTGCTTTGGTACTCCGGCTGTTTATGGCCAACAGAGCCAAGTTGCTGTTCCGAGCATCGCCACTGCTATTCCTTAGGTAGTTTTTGGGGCGTCTGAAGCAAGAGAAACTCCGTTTGCATGAGGCAAGTGTCACAGGCAGAGTCAGTGATATGCAGATTAGTTTGTATAAATCTATAAATGTATCGCAGTAGGGTCTCATTAGAGCTAGAAATTCCACTATGTCATTCACTGTCTGTCCTTGCTTTTGTTTTGTTTCCTGCAGGCGCCGAACCTGATGTAGCTCTGCAGTCAGTTTCACTTCAGTCACTCCATAGTATTGGGCTATTGGCCAAAGACAATTCTTGTCTAGGAAGAACTTGTGTTTGGGACTCAATGCTGAGACTCCAGTCAGAACACCCCCAGTCTCAATTGAGAACCGTCTTTTCATTTCAGTCAGAAGTCTGTCTATAACCTGAAAGAAATAGTGGTTGCGAAGGTCATCAGAGGATATGACAGGTGTGTGATCAGTTTGGGCCTCAAAAACAACATCATGTAGGCGGCGGGGTGGCTGGGCCTGTCTCCTTTCATGTGGTCTGCTCTGTATACCGGCCTTGATGCACTGGCCCCTAGCTCTTGCCTGAATTTCACTCCATGATTCCTCTCCCCATTTTGCTGAGTGCATCGATACTAGACTGAGCCAAGTCCACAGCTCCAGACTGGGAAAGCTCCAAACTGGGAAATTGTAGCTGATCTGACATGAACTTAGTGACTCAGAATACATCTTCAAACAGAGTGAGAAGTAAAGCAAACTCCTCGTCAATCAGTCGATTTACAGCTCTGGCCTCCGTTTTCCTCCGTGCATTTGGTTGACCCATAATATCCTGTAGTGTAGCTAGAATGGCAGGGAGTGATTTCCTTATAGCCAACAAAGCTGTATACTGCCATGCCCAGCGTGATTCTGACAATTTCTTCAACTCTATGGGCTGTGCAGTTGATTCCAGTTCTCTCTGTTTCTTCATGTAAAGACCGTGGGCAACAGAGTTTGAAAAGAAGTTGTAAAACAGCTGCACAGTTTCAAAAAACTCACCCGCTTGTTGTACATTGCTCACAAAATCCACTAAAACAAGGTTAAGTCTGTGAGCATGGCAGTGTGTATATATAATGCCTGCGGGACCTCTTTCCTGAACCTCTCATGTACCCCGTTATTGCACCCGGACATCACTGCCACCCTGTCATAACACTGACCTATACACGCGTTCTTATCAATAACACGCTGGGTGAGTGTCTGTTCAATGCTTTTAAGAAGCAACTCTGCATCCAACCCTTCTGCTGCAGTGAAGTGCAAGAATTCTTCAAGCACTGTTTCGTTATTCAAATACCGCACCACCACTGATATTTGCTCCTTTTCACTCAAGTCTTTACTCTCATCCACCATGATGGCAAAATGTCCAGCCTCCTTGATTTCTGCATTTATTTGACGTCTGACCATATCTGCCATAATACCCATAATTTCATTTTGGATATCGTCATGGGTGTTTTTTGCATTTCCAGGATTATCCTCTATTCTTTCAGCTACAGTCTTATCAAACTTCCCAATTACACTGAGCAACTCAACAAAGTTTCCCCTATTGCCAGATCTATCATTCTCCCGGTGTCCTCGCTGGGCAATGCCTCGGCATGCAGTATAGCGTAGAGACTTAACCACTGATCTCATATACTCACGATTTTCTTGGGCAATCTTTGCATGTCCTTTATCAAACATATCTCCCAACCGTCTTGTTTTCTCAATCTGAATTCAGCCCATGCCTCCATAGCAAACTTATGAACTGCACTTATATGGTGGGTTTTGAAAGCTGTTGCAGCTTTCTGCCAGTTGCGGTAACCGGTGACAGTGAAGATAGACTCAGACTCAGAATGGAACCCATGTCCCCCACACAGGAAGTGCCTGCATGCGAAGCAGAATGTAGTATCTTTTGTGATTGAATATTCCAGTCAGTCAAACCAGCCACAAATAAAACTCCTTTGCTGATTGCCAAACTGTTTCGAGCAGCAAAGGGTACTTTTTTAATGCTGGCCGACAGGGTCCTTCCTCAGGCTGCTGGCTAACATCACTAACAGTATTCCCACTAGCACTAAGAGAGGTTTCATCTACGTTCTCTTCTGAATCCCACTCCACTTCTTGTTCCTCTGCTTTGCCCTCACACTCCTTCGATGAACTGCTGTCGTCCTCATCCCCACTTACTCCTTTCTGCATGTCACTTTCAATTAAGACAGGTTCAGGCTGAGGCACCACTGATTCCTCTAGATGAGGTTGTTTTCTAACTAAAAATTGACCCATTTTTCACTCCAGCCAAAATAATGCACGTGCCAGACCCACGCTAGCTTGTAAAAGTATAATGTGTGTGTGTGTGTAGCATCCGTTAGTCTTGCGAGACCATTGATCTGCGGCTAGATGTACACTATCAATCTCTTGCATGAGTGAGAGTGAGTGACATAACCACCTTAACTGATCTGAGGACAGCAACGGCAAGACATTGACAATGAACAAATAAGCAGAAGTGTAGAGTGGATCTGACCTTAGGACCAGCACAGATAACTTTATCGCTGCGGGGGTGCTATGGTAATTGGGGGCGCTGTTTCACTGGATCAACTGGAGAAACAAGCTGTATTCAAAACTATACAGAGAAAGCAAAGCAGCTGCAATTTGTATGTGAAATTTCAGTTAATTTCTTGGTGGTGCTATTGTAATTTCTGCTGGGGCTATAGCACCAGCTAGCACCACCCCTGCCTTGGACACTCCCAACAATTATTTGGCACGGATTTTCAGAGCCCTGACAGGTACACCAACAGGGCCTGATGCCTTGTAAGGGTTCACTCTTTTGAAGATGTTCTGTTGTTGGCCTCTGGGACAGAGATCACAAGTTCACCAGATGCTACAGGGATTCACACAGGTATAGTTTTACTCCCTTTCAAAGTGTGCATAAAGGACATTGAGCTCAAATGAAGCATCACAGCCATTCATGTTAGGTTTTTCTTTGTAGGAAGTAATGGCCTGCAAACCCTGCCAGAGCAGATGTGCATCTGATTCCATTTCTAAACTCACTTTTAAAATAGCCTTTCGTAGAACATACCTGGATTCTAGTATGGTTATGGATCACCAGTCTTGAATACTACAGGTCTAGCCCTCAGCAGACTACAAATCTTTTGGTTCACCTATGGCTTGTGCTTATCGAAGGCACACTCATCCAGATAGTTCTTGATAAAGTTGTTGACAGCTGTGGCATATTCATTCAATTTCGAAAATGCATCCCTGAATATCGTCTAATCCACCGACTCAGAACAGCACTCATCCTCCTCCTTTGACCATATCTTCTTGGTCCTCACCATTGGTGCTGTGGTCTTTAGTTTTTGCCTATATGCTGGGTGTAGAAGTACAGCCAGGTGACTGTACTCTGCAAAGTGTGGGTGTGGGATAGTAAGGCAAGCATTCTTGATGGTGGTATAACAGTGGTCAAGTGTGTTGGTTCCTTTGGTTCTGTCGTCGTGGCTATCCCTCAAGGTCGAAGATGATGGTCTTCGTTCTGAAGAAATGGCCCACAGAGTGAAGACGCCTGTGTGTGTATTTGTTTAACGTGTACATGATGTTGCACTCCAAGAAGCACACGATACTTCACAAATCAACCAACTGATTCCAATGGCATGGAAACCATGACGGTTGGAGCTGATGGATTTGTTTCAGCCTTCATCCGCCTTCACAGCCGTTGAGCTTGAAGTAACTTTGTCCGCCTGTTCCACCGTTGAGGTCTTGGTTGGATTGTTCTTTGTCAGGGACCTCACCCTCGACCTTACCGCCATGGGTGACCCTGACGGCATAGCTCCAGACGGCATTGCTCTCGGGATCACAGGACCACACAAGCTTCTCCACCGCGACAAGGTGACAATCCATGGAGAAGACTGATTCTACAGGTGGTATGTTGGTGGTAGTTGTTTAGAGGCTTGAAGCTGGCCTGGTTGAAATTCCCTGCAGTGATAGCCAAGGAATCAAGGTGTGCTGTTTCATGCCTGCTGATTTCATTGTTCAGCACCTCCTGTGCCTGCCTGTCATTGGCATGAGGTGCATGGCAGAGCATGATTCTTAGCAGTGTGGAGGAACAGAGGTACTTTGGGGTCCAAGTCCATAAAGTTGCCAAGCAAGTTGATAGAGTGATTAAGAAGGCATATGTTGTGTCGGCCATTAATCCAGGGATTGAGTTCAAGAGCTGCAAATTAATGTTGCAGCTCTATAAAATTCTGGTTAGACCACACTAGGAGTATTGTGTTCATTACTGGTGACCTTAATATAGGAAGTATGAGGAAGCTTTAGGGAGAGAGCAGAGGAGATTTACCAGGATACTGCCTGGATTAAAGAAGGTGTCTTACGAGTAAAGGTTGAGCAAAGGAGTATGAGAGGAGACTTGACAGAGTTGTATAAGATGGTAAGAGGTATAGATAGCAAGGACAGCCAGAGAGTTTGTCCCAGGGTGGTAAAGGCTAATATGAGAAGACATCGCTTTAAGGTAATTGCAGGAAAGTATAAGAGAATGTCAGGGGTAGATTTTTTGTACAGAGAATGATGAGTGCATGGAACACACTGCTGGGAGCGCTGGTAAAGGCAGATACTTTAGGGACATTTAAGAGTATCTCAGAAGCAGCCAATTAGAAAACTCTCCCTTTATGCCTACCTTTTGCCTTCTGCCTGTCAGCCAATCTTCTATCATTGCTAGTATTTTTCCTGTAATGCCATGGGCTCCTGCCTTGTTTAACAGCCTTGTGTGCAACACCTTGTCAACGACCACCTGAAAATCCAAGTGAGCAACATCCAATAACTCTCCATTCTCTATCCTGCGCGTTATTTTCTCAAAGAATTCCAAAGACTTAGAAACATATAAAACCTACAGCACAATGCAGGCCCTTCGGCCCACAAAGCTGTGCTGATCATGTCCTTGCCTTAGAAATTACCTAGGGTTACCCATAGCCCTCTATTTTTTCCTAAGTTCCGTGAACCTACCCAGGAGTCTTTTAAAAGACCCTATCATATCCACCTCCACCACCGTCACCGGCACCCCATCCCACGCACTCACCACTCTCTGCGTATTAAAAAAAAACGCACCTTGACATCTCCTCTGTACCCACTTCCAAGCACCTTAAAACTGTGCCATCTCATGCTAGCCATTTCAGCCCTGGGATAAAGCCTCTGACTACCCACACAATCAATGCCTCTCATCATCTTGTACACCTCTATTAGGTCACCTCTCATCCTCTGTCACTCCAAGGAAAAAAGGCCAAGCTCACTCATAAGGCATGCTCTCCAATCCAGGCAACATCCTTGTAAATCTCCTCTGCACCCTTTCTATGATTTCCACATCCTTCCAGTAGTGAGGCGACCAGAAATGAGCATAGTACTCCAAGTGTGATCTGACCAGGGTCCTTTACAGCCGCAACATTACCTCTCGGCTCCTAAACTCAATCCCACGATTGATGGAGGCCAATGCACCGTATGCTTTCTTAACCACAGAGTCAACCTGAGCAGCAGCTTTGAGTGTCCTATGGACTCTGACCCCAAGATCTCTCTGATCCTCCACACTGCCAAGAGTCTTACCATTAATACTATATTCTGCCATCATATTTGACCTACCAAAATGAACCACTTCATACTTATCTGGGTTGAACTCCATCTGCCACTTCTCAGCCCAGTTTTAGCCCCCTTTAAATTGCATAGCTATAGGATAAACAGTTCGAGCAAAATGTCAACAAGAGGAATTCTGCAGATGCTGGAAATTCACACGTCGACTGTACCTCTTCCTCGAGATGCTGCCGGGCCTGCTGCGTTCACCAGCAACTTTGATGTGTGCTGCTAGTAAAATGTCAGCTGTTTAGTCCCTCCATAGATGTGGCCTGACTTGCTGAGTTCCTTCAGCATCTTGTGGGAGCTGCTGAGGATTTCCAGTATCTGCAGAATCTCTAGTACTTGTAAAACTAGAAGGACTGAGATCCTGGACATGGAACCACATGAGTTAGTCAATCCCTAGGTCTTGTAAAAATGTGTTGCATGGAGATCAACTCCTTGACACACATATCATTACGAAAGATGCCAAACCACACCAACACAATTTGTCTGACTGAAATTCCATAATTTTATATTTATTCAGAGATATAGCACAGAACAGGGCCTTCCAGCCCAATGAGCTGTACAGTCCAGCAACCCACCCATTTAATTCTAGCCTAATCACGGGATAATTTACAATGACCAATTAACCTACTGACTAGAACATCTTTAGACTGTGGGAGGAAACCAGAGCACTCATACAAACATACAAACTCCTTGCAGACGGTGTCAAAGTTGAACTCCAAACTCTGACGTTGTAATAGCTTCGCGCTGTCGTGGCACCTCAACCCAAAACACATTTCACTGTGCTGAAAATTAAAATAAGTAACGACTGACTGACTTCCTAGGCCAATCTGTCTTAATGACATTGATAGAGGAATAAATATTGGTCAAGGCATGAGAAATTCCTCCCCTGCTCTTTGAATTAAAATACCATGTGATTTTTTAATTCCCTGAGAGAACAGACGAAGTGTCAGTTTAGTGCCTTGACCAAAAGGTGGCACTGGAAATCAGCAAAAGAGTTCAGAAGATTGCTCACAACTCTTCAAACTTCCTTGACTCTGTACTACCATCACCTGGAACATTTAATTTATTTTGGGATAGTCTGAAGTCCTCATAGATGCTATATCTAAATATAAATCGTTAGCCTTTCTAATTGAGCTTGGATTTATCAATGTCTTTGGACTCTGCTGCTGCTTACCTCCTCCTGCAGACGTACAGCCACGTACAATGCAACGACTGAGGCAGACCCTGTCGATCAGTACTAGAACTCAAAGTTTCTCTTTCTTTATGTGCAACCCAGTGTCTATATCCTTATCTCCCTATGCCATGCTGTCCTGGTTGAGAGCACCAATCTTTCAATAGCTTTTACTATTGACACAGACATTATTATCAATCATCCAGTGAGCTGCGGTAAGCTCAAAACCGGTCAAGGATAAGAGGGGAACCTTTATCTTTAAAATTCTGCTGTGAAAGGTGCAGACATTTGTATGCATTACTCTGATGGGAGAAATCAGAAGCTGTTTTGGAGATGGACTGAATCTTTTTTTCTTTATTATAGTCTGTATAGGGTCCCTTTGCCTGGACGGTGCTGGACCTCTCACATCATTAGTCTCCGGTGATCGTGCCAGTCTCCTGTGTGGCAGCTTTAATACAGGAATTCATCACCTCCAATTGGACCATTCAGACGGCTGCAGCCTGAGTGAGGTGGCTAGATTCTGAACAGGTGAACAAGTGGGAGTTGCAACAGCATTGCAGAGGAGCTGGGCATGGTTTGTGGGAGGTCCCCAACAGTCGATCACATGAGCTGAGCTGCGCAGCAAGCTTAAGGCAGATACTTGTAGAGTGGGAAGCAAACAGTTCAAAGAGTAGTGGCCTCTGTTACCGCCCCTTCCTCTTATGAATTATGTCCATATGCAATGAGATCCACAGAATGTGGATTCTGTCAATGTAGTTCAGATTAATTGACTGCATTGTATTGAATCAGTATGCATTGTTGTAGATTTTTATTATTTAACTGTTGAATAACTGAATTTTAGACATAATAATGTTTTCAACCTCAGACGCGGTAACATTCTATTTATGAAGTTTAGCGATAAGGCTTTAGTACCAGAAGACATTCCAAGGAACAGGAGATGATAAGGTGAAGTTCAAACCTCTCTGAAGCTCATTATTGTTATTTGCAAACTTCCAACTTTCCATGAGGTAATGTCATTTTTGCAGACTCCTGACTCCATTACCACTGTGATGTTATTACTAATGTATCTGACACGTTATATAAAGTTGTATTGTGACACAACCCATTTGATTAGAGCCCTTGCTGAAGGAGAAATGCACTGGGATCTCAAGCAATAGCTTTCACAGTTCTTTTAGTGAGTTCTGTACATTCGTGCTAATAGCAAAGGGGGGTAAGCAGCAAAATTCCAGCTATGCAAAATACCCTGCTGAGAGCTGATTGACTCAGTGGGATAAATGGCTTCCTACTGTGCTTAGCAATCTGATCATTATTCTGTCCTATTCTGGATTTGAATCCTGTACAGCTATGCTGCAATTTAGCTACAAAACGCCACTAAAGCAGGAATCGATAAATATGAAATCAGCACTAAAGTAAATAATTAGTACTAATATCTTTCTATATTACTTGTATGGGACACATCCTCTATGAATTGTAGTGTAGAACGCCTTTATATGATATGTAGGATACTTGTTGGGTTATAGTTCTGGAATATCATTGTGGTACACCTGTTTAATTAGCAGGCACCAAAGTAAATTTTGCTTCCTGTAACACTAGAAAATGCTTATTTGGAAGAAAGATGTAAATAACTGTTTTGAAGAATATAGAAAAAGAGGATATCATCTGTTTAAATATTTAATTTGTGTAAATGCTACTGCTAATGTAGCTTTTGAATGAGTACATATGAACAATCTCATGAAATATGAATCTTGTTTTTTCCTACCTCTGTAATAAAATCAGACCAAGACAAATAGAGACTGTCTTACATGGCTTTGATTGTGTTATTATGGGATAGCCACAGCAAGCCAAAGAAAACCAACCTAAACATTGCTATCAAGCAGTCTAACCCATTCATCAGCAAGATGATGGAATATGCTGGCAAAAGATCTGTCAAATAATACCAATTTATCAGTTAATCTGCTTCAAATGTAGTTCTGTCTCGATTGCTTATCTCAAGACCTCTTGAAAATCTTGGTTGGATTATTGACAAAGACTTGAGTCTGATCTTATATTCAATGCAACACCTAATTGAATGTGTTATCAAGCAGCTCTGCTATTAAAGACAATTGGAATGGAGGGGAAAGGTCTCTACCATATGAAGAACGATAACCGTGGTTGTCAGAGGCTAGTCAAATCTGTCTCAGGATATCATTGTGGTGGTTGTCAGGGAAGCATCCTAGAATCATCCATTCTCAACTGTTACGTATGTGAACTTTCAGCCATCAAAATGTCAACAATGGGGATATTCACATCCATAGTCCTCAGATAATAAAACATTTCATACATGAAGCAAGATAAATGGTCAGACAAGTGTAAACTAATGTCTGTTGTCAAAAAGGGAAATTCTTCAAGACATTTAATGCCATGCCATGCCTCCTTTATCTACATCTGAGAGTCATCATCTGTCAACCAAATAAACGCCATTGCTCAAGCATCAACTTTTGCTTCTCAAAACAGTCAACAGTTGGGTATTCTTTGATGTGCTCTCCCCATAACCATCAAACTTGCTTAGGAGTGTAAGGGAACACTTTGCATTTGTCCAAGTGAATGTGGCAGCAGCACTGCCCAAAAAGTGAGATTCCATCATTACAAAGAATCAATTATATTTGTCACACCATGCACTAGCTTAAGTATTCATTTCCTTCACCTCAGCAGGGCCATCCAGCAAGTGGGTTTACGTGCTGTCACCCACAAATTCCTCACTTAAGTTACACCATCCAATTACTACATTATTATTGGAATTAGGTCAATATCCTGAAACTTTCTATCCATCAGCATTATGGGAGCATTTTCACTACATATTGAGATAGTTAAGGAAAAGCCTTCTATCACCCTGTCATGGACAGATAGGAAAATAAGTGCCATAATGCCATATTCTGAATGGTGAATTCTTATTGAGGATAGGACTATTGTCATATTTCTTCATTATCCGTATCTTTCTCTACTTAACTGATTCGCAAAAGTTCCTTCAAGAGGAGAGCTGTAATAATTTTATGATGAAAACCTCACACCACCATTTACTTGGTGTAACATTGAATCTAAATATAGTCATGTCAATCTCAACCACATTGTGGTTAGCAAAATGGTGTCAGGATTCAAACAATGGACAATAGATACAGTTTTGCAGGGTTGAAGAAATATGTTCATGGTGAGAGACTCAAACTCAAGAATAACCTGACAGAGATTTTAAGAAGGGTTAATAACAATAGTGTTTACAGAATTTAGTAACATAACTGAAACGGTTCAAACTTAATTATATAATGAGGAAAGTAGTAAAGTTAAAAGTAAATTTATTATCAAAGTAAATATATATCACCATCAGATACATTTTCTTGAAGGCATTCACTGTAAATACAAAGAACCAAAAAAGCCAAACATCATCATCATCATCATAATAATAAATAGCAATAAATGTCAAGAACATGAGATGAAGAGTCTTTGAATAGGTTGTGGGAACGGTTCACTATTGTGTTGAGTGAAGTTATACTCTCTGGTACAATAACTGTTCCTGAAACTGGTGGTGTGAATCCTGAGGTTCCTGTACCTCCTTCCTGATGGCAACAGCGAGAAGCGAGCATAGCCTGAATGGTGGGGTTCTTGATGTTGTTTTCCTGCGGCAGCAGTTCATGTAGATGTGCTCAATGGTGGTGAGGACTTTACCCATGATGGACTAGGCTCCATTTTCTTTTGTAGGCTTTTCAATTCAAGGGCATTGGTGTTTCCATACCAGGCTGTGATGCAAACAGTCAATATATTCTCCACCATACATCTATAGAAGTTCCAGATGACATGCTGAATCTTTGCAAACTTCAATGTATAGTCGAGTAAAAGTATAGAATTCGTATCTACAAGTCCATTCATACAAAGGAAAGTGAAGACTAATTGGTATTGAGAATGAGATTTAACACCTAGTGAAGGTTAGTTAGCACAAATGTTTTATGCTGTAACATTCAATGATTCTAAGGTAAAATCAAGACTTGTAAACTCTGCAGGAACTTTAGAATCTGTGGAGAGAGAAACAGAGCTCATGTTTCAAGTGAAAGAAAAGTCATAGGTCAGAACCGTTAATTGTGTTTCACCCTTCAGAAATGCTGCCCAACCTGCTATTTCCAGAATTTTCTGTTTTCATAACTCTAATGTCTGTTTTTTTTTATTAAATATTCATTGACTCTACTGTTACGTACCCCGTAACTGGGTTGCCAAACCAGCAGAAATGGATCACTCAGTTGGAGTCTGGAGTACTAGAACTAAGAAAGTTTTATTAAAGAAACAAGCAACACAGTAATCGAAAGGATAATAAATGCAACAGTTCAGTGATGATAAACACACATGTGCACAGAATTAAGATAACAGCATCAATCAAGCTCTATCGTTGTCTAGGGGTAAATGACCAATTTCAAAATGACTCAAAGTTCAGTCCAGTTTAGTAGTTCAGTTCGCAGTAATCGTTGCCATGGCGGTGGACAACGTGGGGGAAGAGAGAGATAGAATAGGAACAACTCATCATTCAGAACGGCTTCACTCACAGACCAGCAAGATGGCTCACAGACCAGCGAGATGGCTCACAAACAGCTTTTGGGCAGGTCCTTGGTGATGTCACCTGAGGTCACCGACTGTGACCCCTCCTCCAGATGCGGTCGATCCTCTGCAGTGAACCCGGCACCCAGGCAAGGGCGGACACACACCGGGTTCCCGCTGATCGTACCTTTCCACCCTTGTCGTTGTCTGGGACTTCTCACCCACTCGTGAGAAGCGCACCGCTTCCAGGGTCTCGTTACCTCGGGTGGCGTGTGTGTCTGTCTTAGCGAACCTGTCCCTTTTTATCCCCCTGCTGGGGTATCGCCTGTCCATCACTTCAAACAGTTCAGGGTTCAAAGGGGGGAGCCGCTCCAGACAGCTCTTCCTCCCACATCCCTTCATTACACATCTCCAGACGCTGCTCCATTGTTCCTTATCTCTCCTTCCCCTGAGGGCAGGTGGCAGACCAACTGCTGATGCCACTGATGCTAGCCCAGGCCAGCAAACATCTTAATTTTATGTGTATTCTCGTAACACTACTAAGACAGCTCTACATACTCCACCTTGGTTCATTGGATAAAATCATTGTGGCATCAGAGGGTGTTATGTGTAACTGACAGATCACAAACTAAACAGACCCTAGAGAGCAGATTTAACCCCGTCTAAAGTAAAACCGTAATAATTCAGCACCCAACTTTTTGAAAATCCAAATGGTTCGGCATCTGCTCACTCATTAGTCTAGGTGAGTCAGTTCAGAGCACAAGCACATCTGCAGCCAGGGTTGGGATCCAGGATGCCAGAAGTCAGGAATGTGGGTAGGTTTCCGGCCAGAGCCACAGTATATTCTTGTTCCCACTTAACTCACCGGCTTCACTAGAAAAGTTATTATACTACTTTGTATCCTGCTTTAAAAAAAAAATAGAAGTGTTGTTAGGTAATAATAGCAGTAACATCGAATAGTTTGAATAATCTGCCAGTCCCGTACCACCAAAGTCCTAACAGTGCCAGATTATCAGAATTTAACTGTAATGATTGGGTTCACATCAGGATGAGGTGTTTGGGAATAAAACATTTGAGATACATATTGGATTAACACAGTCACAAATGGCTGCCATTTGATTCCATTCTAAACCATGCCTTGGTTTTAAAAAAAGTGAATACAAATTTGATAAATCTATCTAAGACATTGATATCTGTACATAGAAACATAGAAAATAGGTGCAGGAGTAGGCCATTCGGCCCTTTGAGCCTGCACCGCCATTTATTATGATCATGGCTGATCATCCAACTCAGAACCCCGCCCCAGCCTTCCCTCCATACCCCCTGACCCCCGTAGCCACAAGGGCCATATCTAACTCCCTCTTAAATATAGCCAATGAACTGGCCTCAACAGTTTCCTGTGGCAGAGAATTCCACAGATTCACCACTCTCTGTGTGAAGAAGTTTTTCCTAATCTCGGTCCTAAAAGGCTTCCCCTCTATCCTCAAACTGTGACCCCTCGTTCTGGACTTCCCCAACATCGGGAACAATCTTCCTGCATCTAGCCTGTCCAATCCCTTTAGGATCTTATACGTTTCAATCAGATCCCCCCTCAATCTTCTAAATTCCAACGAGTACAAGCCCAATTCATCCAGTCTTTCTTCATATGAAAGTCCCGCCATCCCAGGAATCAATCTGGTGAACCTTCTTTGTACTCCATCTATGGCAAAGATGTCTTTCCTCAGATTAGGGGACCAAAACTGCACATAATACTCCAGGTGTGGTCTCACCAAGGCCTTGTACAACTGCAGTAGTACCTCCCTGCTCCTGTACTCGAATCCTCTCGCTATAAATGCCAGCATACCATTCGCCTTTTTCACCGCCTGCTGTACCTGCATGCCCACTTTCAATGACTGGTGTATAATGACACCCAGGTCTCGTTGCACCTCCCCTTTTCCTAATCGGCCACCATTCAGATAATAATCTGTTTTCCTATTTTTGCCACCAAAGTGGATAACTTCACATTTATCCACATTAAATTGCATCTGCCATGAATTTGCCCACTCACCCAACCTATCCAAGTCACCCTGCATCCTCTTAGCATCCTCCTCACTGCTAACACTGCCACCCAGCTTCGTGTCATCCGCAAACTTGGAGATGCTGCATTTAATTCCCTCATCCAAGTCATTAATATATATTGTAAACAACTGGGGTCCCAGCACTGAGCCTTGCAGTACCCCACTAGTCACCGCCTGCCATTCTGAAAAGGTCCCGTTTATTCCCACTCTTTGCTTCCTGTCTGCTAACCAATTCTCCACCCACACCAATACCTTACCACCAATACCTTACCCCCAATACCGTGTGCTTTAAGTTTGCACACTAATCTCCTGTGTGGGACCTTGTAAAAAGCCTTTTGAAAATCCAAATATACCACATCCACTGGTTCTCCCCTATCCACTCTACTAGTTACATCCTCAAAAAATTCTATGAGATTCGTCAGACATGATTTTCCTTTCACAAATCCATGCTGACTTTGTCCGATCATTTCACCACTTTCCAAATGTGCTGTTATCAAATCCTTGATAACTGACTCCAGCAGTTTCCCCACCACCGACGTTAGGCTAACCGGTCTATAATTCCCCGGTTTCTCTCTCCCTCCTTTTTTAAAAAGTGGGGTTACATTAGCCACCCTCCAATCCTCAGGAACTAGTCCAGAATATAACGAGTTTTGAAAAATTATTACTAATGCATCCACTATTTCTTGGGCTACTTCTTTAAGCACTCTAGGATGCAGACCATCTGGCCCTGGGGATTTATCTGCCTTCAATCCCTTCAATTTACCTAACACCACTTCCCTACTAACATGTATTTCGCTCAGTTCCTCCATCCTACTGGACCCTCTGTCCCTTACTATTTCTGGAAGATTATTTATGTCCTCCTTAGTGAAGACAGAACCAAAGTAACTATTCAATTGGTCTGCCATGTCCTTGCTCCCCATAATCAATTCACCTGTTTCTGTCTGCAGGGGACCTACATTTGTCTTTACCAGTCTTTTCCTTTTTACATATCTATAAAAGCTTTTACAGTCCGTTTTTATGTTCCCTGCCAGTTTTCTCTCATAATCTTTTTTCCCCTTCCTAATTAAGCCCTTTGTCCTCCTCTGCTGAACTCTGAATTTCTCCCAGTCCTCAGGTGAGCCACTTTCTCTGGCTAATTTGTATGCTTCTTCTTTGGAATTGATACTATCCCTAATTTCTCTTGTCAGCCACGGGTGCACTACCTTCCTTGATTTATTCTTTTGCCAAACTGGGATGAACAATTGTTGTAGTTCATCCATGCAACCTTTAAATGCTTGCCATTGCATATCCACCGTCAATCCTTTAAGTGTCATTTGCCAGTCTATCTTAGCTAATTCACGTCTCATACCTTCAAAGTTACCCCCTTTAAGTTCAGAACCTTTGTTTCTGAATTAACTATGTCACTCTCCATCTTAATGAAGAATTCCACCATATTATGGTCACTCTTACCCAAGGGGCCTCTCACGACAAGATCGCTAATTAACCCTTCCTCATTGCTCAAAACCCAGTCCAGAATAGCCTGCTCTCTAGTTGGTTCCTTGACATGTTGGTTCAAAAAAACCATCCCGCATACATTCCAAGAAATCCTCTTCCTCAGCACCTTTACCAATTTGGTTCACCCAGTCTACATGTAGATTGAAGTCACCCATTATAACTGCTGTTCCTTTATTGCACACATTTCTAATTTCCTGTTTAATACCATCTCCGACCTCACTACTACTGTTAGGTGGCCTGTACACAACTCCCACCAGCGTCTTCTGCCCCTTGGTGTTACGCAGCTCTACCCATATCGATTCCACATCTTCCCGGCTTATGTCCTTCCTTTCTATTGCGTTAATCTCTTCTTTAACCAGCAACGCCACCCCACCTCCCCTTCCTTCATGTCTATCCCTCCTGAATATTGAATATCCCTGAACGTTGAGCTCCCATTCCTGGTCACCCTGGAGCCATGTCTCTGTGATCCCAACTATATCATAATCATTAGTAACAATCTGCACTTTCAATTCATCCACCTTATTACGAATGCTCCTTGCATTGACACATAAAGCCTTCAGGCGCTCTTTTACAACTCTCTTAGCCCTTATACAATTATGTTGTAAAGTGGCCCTTTTTAATGCTTGCCCTGGATTTGTCGGCCTGCCACTTTTACTTTTCTCCTTTGTACTTTTTGCTTCTACCCTCACTTTACACCCCTCTGTCTCTCTGCACTGGTTCCCATCCCTCTGTTGTGTACATCGGAGGAATCAAGGGATACGGGGATAGGGTCAAAAAATCAGCCATGATCTTGTGGAAAAGGCAAACTTTAACTGAGCCAGCATTCCCACTGCATCCTGTCTTTAATCGCTTTCCTACTGGACCCTGATCTCTTCCCCTCCTCTTGTTCTCTTGCCGCTGGTCTGAATCCACTGAACCTGAACTATTCCCCTTTTCTACTGCTCATTGCACCTCGATTGCCCACTCATGCACACTCTGCCTCCAGTCTCTTTCCCACTGGCTCGCTATACTGTAAGCTCCCTCCCTTTGGGCCCTGTTCCCACCTTCTCATCCCAATATTAATCCGATCCTTATAGTTAAAGTGAGATTCTAGCACTGTTGGGACTTGGCTCACTGGTCATCATCTCCCTCCCACTGAACAAAGAAGGTCCCTTTTAATCCAACATGATGTCAGCCCAGGACCAAGCTCCACACCACCTCATCATGGGTCAAGGAATTGTATTGCCCAGCTGACCTGTCACAGTGCAGTCTGTGATGTGTGTATGCTGCTGGGCTTGAAGTGGTGGGTGATGAGTGAGTAGCTGAAAGCCAGGAGGCTGAGCTGGACTAGGGATATCAAATCTTATTCAGAGTATGGGTTCTATGGGCACCTCAGAATCTGAATATGTAATACTATTGTTTACAGATGTTTTTGGTAGCAGTGTGTATGTAAGATAGGGAGCTCTGTACATGGGCAAGAGTGAGCACAAAGGAACTAAGGCTGTGAAGCAGCCT